>NC_045612.1:22109825-23450182 GCF_009762305.2 Zalophus californianus | reverse complement strand
CAGTGCACCCCTTCACTTTAGATTTGGAGTTGTCTTTGGGTCTAAAATGAGTCTCTTGCTGGCAGCATATCGATGGGTTTTTTTTTGTTTGTTTGTTTGTTTTTTATCCAATCTGTTACCCTGTGTCTTTTGATTGGAGCATTTAGCTCATTTATATTCAGTGTACTATTGAAAAATATGAATTTAGTGCCATTTTATTGCCTTTAAGGTGAATGTTACTGTATATTGTCTCTGTTCCTTTCTGGCCTATGTTACTTTTAGGCTCTCTCTTTGCTTAGAGGACCCCTTTCAGTATTTCTTGTAGGGCTAGTTTGGTGATTGCAAATTCTTTTTTTTTTTTTTTTGCAAAGGTTTTTGTTTTTGTTTTGTTTTGTTTTGTTTTGTTTTGTTTTGTTTTGTTTTGTCCTGGAAGCTTTTTATCCCTCCTATTTTCAATGACAGTCTAGCTGGATATAGTGTTCTTGGCTGCATATTTTTTCATTTAGTATTCTGAATATGTCAAGCCAGTCGTTTCTGGACTGCCAGGTCTCTGTGGATAGGTCTGCTGCCAATCAAATGTTTCTACCACTGTAGGTTATAGACCTCTTATCCTGAGCTGCTTTCAGGATTTTCTCTTTGTCTCTGAGACTTGTAAGTTTTACTATTAGATGTCGGGGTGTTGACCTGTTTTTATTGATTTTGAGGGGGGCGTTCTCTGTGCCTCTTGGATTTTGATGCCCGTTTCCTTTCCCAAATTAGAGAAGTTCTCTGCTATATTTGTTCTGATATACCTTCTGCTCGTCTCTCTCTTGTTTCTCTGGGATCCCAATTATTCTAATATTGTTTCATCTTATGGTATCACTTATCTCTCGAATTCTACCCTCGTGATCCAGTAGTTTATCTCTCTTTTTCTCCGCTTTTTATTCTCCATCATTTGGTCTTCTATATCATTAATTCTCCTTCTGCCTCATTTATCCTAGTAGTGAGAGCCTCCATTTTCGATTGCACCTCATTAATAGCCTTTTTGATTTTGACTTGGTTAGATTTTAGTTCTTTTATTTCTCCAGAAAGGGATTCTCCAGTATCTTCCATGCTTTTTTTCAAGCCCAACTAGTATCTTTATAATCGTCATTCTGAACTCTAGTTCCAACATCTTACTAATATACATATTGATTAGATCCCTGGCAGTTGGTACTGCTTCTTGTTTTTTTTTTTTTTTGAGGTGAGTTTTTCTGTCTTGTCATTTTGTCCAGAGGAGAATAGATGAATAAGAGAACAAAATGCTAACAACGACCCCAGAAAAATATACATTAAACAAATCAGAAAAGTCCCAAAACTGGGGGGAAAAGAAAGGGGGGAAAAAAAGGAAAAAAAAGAATATGACCAAGGTGGTGAATATAGCAGAGCCACACACTAGATTTTTGGCCTACTTTGGTGTATTAGAAAAAAGAGCCTCCCAAAGTTTTAAAGAAAGAAAAACTTATATATGTACAAAAGTAAGGTTAAATATGATGAAGGGATGGAATATGACTGTAAAGATGAAAATTATGAAAGATTTTGTAAAAGGAATTGATAAGAAGTTGGTTGAAAAAAGAAAGAAAAATTTTTAAAGAAATAAATAAAAATTAGAAAGGAAGAGAATGTGATCAGGCAGGAGAATAGAACAAAGCTATACCCTAGAGATTTAGGGTATATTTTGGTCTGTTAGAAGAAACTGTATCCCAAAATTTTAAAGAGAGAAAAACTTATATATATTCAAAAAATAAGGTTACCTACAGTGAAGGGATAGAGTATGACTCTAAAAATGAAAATTAAAAAAAGATTTTTAAAAATGAATTGATAAGATGTTGGTTGAAAAGAGGAAAAAGAAAAATTCAAAAAAATAGATAAAGAAAAAAATAAAGAAAATTTAAAAATTATGAAAAACAAACTGAGGGTTCTAGAGGGGAGGGGGTGGGGGGATGGGTTAACCTGGTGATGGGTATTAAAGAGGGCACATTCTGCATGGAGCACTGGGTGTTATGCACAAACAATGAATCATGGAACACTACATCAAAAACTAATGATGTAATGTATGGTGATTAACATAATAAAAAAATAAAAATAAATAAATAAATTTGAAACACTACATCAAAAACTAATGATGTAATGTATGGTGATTAACATAACAATAAAAAATAAAAATAAATAAATAAATTTGAAAGACTAAAGAATCATGGGGAAAAAAACCGTGAATTCTATGTGCTGTATTCCCCTAGTGCTGGAGTTCTGCAGTTCTCATTGGTCGGTAAAGTTGGTCTTGGCTGGCTGTTCTTGCTGATCTTCTGGGGGAGGGGCCTGTGGCAGTGATTCTCAAATGTCTTTGCCCGAGGTGAAATTGCACCGGCCTTGCCAGGGGCCAGGCTAGGTAATCTGGTCAGGTTTGTTCCTGGGACCTTTTTTCCCCTGCAAGCTTTCTGTACAGCTTTGGAGGACGAGAATGAAAATGGTGGCGTCCTAATCTTCACCCCTGAGGAGCCAAGAACTCGGGGCCTCACTCCTCAGGGAGCCCCCAGAGTAAAGCAGTCAAACTCTCCTGTCTCCCTGGTCTCTGGCCACACTCTGTGCTCACCCTGCCTGTGACTGACCATTTCTATCTCTGGCACATGACCCCCTTTGGAGTCTCCAAACCCGTTAGATTCCTGTGGTGTGGTCCTGCGTTGCTCCTCTTGGGGAGGAAGGGGAGTCTCCCCGGATCTGCCCCTTGTTGGGTCCCTGCTGGAGGAGCAGTGGCCCAACTGTGCTGCAGATCACAGTTTATGGCAACGCCCAGCAGAGAGCCCACTTCTGGCTCCGTCTTTGCAGCCGGCTTCCCAGCTCCAATACCTGGGAGCTTTGGTGCACTCAGGCACCCCCAGTCTTTCTGTGACCCCAAGGGTCCTGAGACCACACTGTCCCTGCGAGGGTTCCACTCTCTGCTTAGCCACTGGAGTGATGTCCCTCAGAGGAGCCGACTTCTAAAAGTTCCAATTTTGTGCTTCGTTTCTCTATTACTTGCCAGTAAACAGCTGACGGAGATTCCCTACCACTGTGGTCTATCTTCCCAGTTATCCCCTCAGATTCACTTCTCTGCACGTCCTACTTTCCAGAAAGTGGTCACTTTTCTGTTCATAGAGTTGCTGCTATTCTTTTCTTAGATCACCTGTTGAGTTTGCAGTGTTCAGAATGGTTTGATCCCTATCTAGCTGAATTCCTGGGACCAGATGAAATTTAGATCTCCTACTCCTCCCCTATAAATCTTTGTATATCCTTGCTCTTCACCAAGAGTCTCTTTGTAAACCCTTTCCAATATGCCATTTGATAGTCTTGCTGTATAATGAGCACCTACAGGTGAAAAGTGAGCTGGTAAAAATCTGTATGCTGTTTTAAGAAGACAGCATAACACTCATTTATATGAAGTACCATATTCATTTATTTGTTTTTGAAAGGACTTAAGCCAGTTTTAGTCACCAACCCTGGTTCCAAAGAAGTTTGGAAATATAAAGATTGTGACAAGATAATTCTGTTATGTCAACATTGGGTAATTCCTTATTTACTCATTGTACCCATTCAGTTAATTAAAGATCTTGTGGAAGTTAAATTTTGTTACTGGCTGATATTGTCAACCTTTAATAAAGTAGCCATTTGCAGAATCAGAATCACAAACTCCTAAGAGCTATCATCTCATAAACAAACAAACAAACAAACAAAAGTTTTACTGAGAAAACATTTAATCCAAATATTTTCAAAGAATAGTTTGGCCTTTCTTTGCTAATACTCTGTGGTTTTAGGAAATTATCACTTAGAATAAAATTAATTCCCCTATGCCTGCTTCTATATTCAAGTGTAAACATAAGGGTGCCATGATCATTTTGACTGGAGAACACAAATAAAAATCAATTTAAAGAAATAAACTTAGTAAAACATGTTATCCAGTTTTATTGACATAATCACATTTTCTGACCTCTTTAATCTTCAAACTGTTGTTGGGATATGAATAGGACACATGCTCAATTATGAAGTTCCACAACTGTTGGTGTTGTGACACCCTATGTGCTTGATCTCATGATGCTTCATCCAATAAGTGCAGCATATTGCAGAGCTCACTGTCAAGATTATATCTGTTTGATGAGTCAGGGCAAGTATTCATAAAACCTTTAGAGCCTAAGAAAAAAATGTATTCACTTAAAACACAGAGCTGCACAATTTCTTTTCCAATTTATTTTCCTTCATAGAGTTAATTTCAGTAATTTTCAGACAACTCTTAAGATATCTTAAAGGATTTTGATTGTCACATATAAGAGATCAGAAAATGTAGTTTAAAAAATGGTTCTTTCTTATTGATTCAGAATATTTTCTTATATTTCATTCCATTTTATCATGTGTATAATTCACCCTAACTGGATAATATATGTCCCAAGTTTTAAGCTAGCAGTGCAATGTTTGGTACATGATAAGAAATTATAGGTAAATAATGATAATAATACATCAATTAATTCATTTGCTAAGTATATGTTGTGTAGTAGACAAAAATAGACAAGGTTCTTGCCTTCATGAAATTTACAGAATGGCAGGAAAAATAATGAAATATAATTATTTAAATTAAACTATAATAAGAGCAAGAGAATTACAGTGTGTTTTAAAACTTTGAAGTTATAATAATTACAATAAAATATTAATGATACAGAGATTGAAGTGTTATAGGATATATATGCTTTCTGGCTTTAAAGTCTATAAAGATGTTGAGATGGGCAATTTCATTTGTATGAGGTTGCATTTCAAAGGAAGCTTGCTTTTGACTTGGACACGGACTGTTGGAGAATTCAGCACTATGGGAGGGAACAGGAAATGGGAAACCTTTTATTTTTTTTTTAACTTATGTGTCTATTTCTACCCCTTTCTAGCAAGCATTCAGGATAAGTAACAGTAATTACAAAATACCAATAGCACATAAATGCAATATTAATATATATGTGCAAGTAAAAACTCCATACATATAATATGTTTGAGATAATAATAACAAAAGTCATGGCATTACTGACAAGAAGTAAATAAAATATGTTTCCATATATACATAAGCAAAGGAGTTCATTTTATAAATCATATAAAACTACATATTTTTGTTAACAAAAGTTTGATTACGACTTAATAAGTTGATCCCAGTGAATCTTTTATTTTACTAAATACAAAAATCAGCATAACTACTCGTGTTATATTACTAGCACTGTATATAATCTATGTTTTCTTTATTAAATGGTTGCAAACTTGCCAACCACTGTGACACTCCCTTTCCCCTTATCCCTTTCCCTTCTGTCTCTTATAAGCTAAATTGTAGAATCACCAGTTAATTAGTTTCTCGATTTTAGAATGTGGTATAAAAAAATACTTGAAGTTAGGGCATTCCTTGATCTGCTTAACACTAACATTTATTAGTTTCCACCATTTCTGTCATGATGGCCAGTTTGATAATATCCTTTTCTTTTTTTTATGCCCAATGCTGCTAGACATGTTTCTTAATGTGGAGAAAATGACATTTCTGGAAAATGGAAATGGGATTTGTTTTCTTACCATATAAAATGTTAAAAATGTCCTTCAGAGTTCCTTGAAATTTAATTCCATCACAAATGGATCTTGATTTATACTATATTTTTCCAGTAAAAATCAACATTTTATAAAATATATTCTATCTGAGATATTCTAGGGAGCTAGTGAAGTTTTTAAAGGATTGAATTGAATAATTCTTTCAAGACTCTGTGTAAAGTGAATAATATGCATTATAGGAATGCATTTTTAAGTATGGTTTTCTAGAGCTCAGTACTTAGAGTGTCTAGCACAAATTAACTGTCTTAGTAAATGGTAGCATATATTACCCTTCAACATCCCCCCTAACCCCCTATTCAAAGTTGAAGACATTTTAATTACTTCAAGTACTCAGAGAATGTTATGTTGTCTTTAGCTTTCTTTTTGCAAAGCTTTCTATCTGGAGCTCTTTCCTCAGTCTTTCTGCCGTATGGTCTCTTAATTCATCTTTCTGGGATCAGCTCAAATGGAAGTTTCAATCTTGATTTATTTCTACTCCCCCCACCAATGCCCCATTAATATGTGCTAATATCGAGCATAGCACTTTTCACACTGTATTATGATTACAGGTGTTCTTTCTCCAAAGATAAAAATGACTTTTTTAAAAGATTTTTTATTTGTTTATTAGAGAGAGAGAAAGCATAAGCAGGGGGAGGGGCAAAAGGAGAGGGAGAAGCAGATTCTTGGCTGAGCAGGGAACCTTATGCAGGGCTCAATCCCAAGACCCTGAGATCATGACTGAGCCAAAGGCAGACACTTAACTGACTGAGCCACCCGTCTTGGTGTCTTCTTATTACAAAAATAATATATACTACTGTAGGAAAATGTAAGTAAAAGTGAAGGAAATTTTGTTTGACATTCTTCCAGGAATCTATCAATAATTCTCTATACATAGGTACACATTCATACTCATATCAACAATATTTTATATAAATCAGATTACACTATCAATGTTTTTAGCCTAAATGTTTGCTCAGCAATAAGTTGTGGAGATCTTTCCATATCAATATGTAAAAATAAGAATAATACATTTTAATGGCTGCATAACATTTTCATTATGGATGTACCTTTGAGTATTTAACCAATTCCACAAATGATAAACATTTGGAGATCTACAGGTTAAGAATTATCTTTACAATGCCTCTCACATCCATAATCTTCTTCAAATACCACTGCCACCAGCTACACTAGTTCAGGCCTTCACCATTTATCTAGTCCACATATTAGCCTTCTAGCTTCCTATTTAGTCAATCTCTGCCCCTTCCATTTTGTTCTATATACTTTCCTAAAGCAGTGCTGATTATTTTCTTGCTTAATAACAACTCTCAATGACCCCTTTTTACCTGATCTTCAGTAAATATGTGCAAAATATTACTTCTCCAACCACATGTTCAGTTCTCATTTGTTCCAATATTTAAAATCTATGGGTTAAGGGGTGCCTGGGTGGCTCAGTCTGTTAAGTGTTTGCCTTCGGCTCAGGTCATAATCCATGATCCAGGGTCCTGGGATCTAGCCCCACATTGGGCTCCCTGCTCCTCGGGAAGACTGTTTCTCCCTCTGCCTCCTCCCCTATTTGTGTGCTCTCTCTCTCTCTCTCAAATAAATAACAGCTTTTTAAAAAATGTATGGGTTAAGCCCAGCTGTGTTTTGTTTGCCTTATGCAGTGTTTTAAAACTTTGTAAAACTGAATACTTTCCAGTGTGGCATGCCCTTTTCTTTGTTCCAGGATAGATGAAACCAGTTCCCATTCTCTTCCTCTTTGCCAGCTTTATCTCACATTTCACTCTTTGTCTTGCCTCTGAGGACATACATTAAACACAACTTATATCTCCACTAGGCAGAATTATTGTGTTTCTTGAGCATCTGCCCTCTTACTTCTCATTTTTCTGCTTCTGTGCTTTCCTTTCGGCCTTTTCTTCACCTGAAACTTACTGTTCTCTAATTTACAGTAATCAAATTGTACACAACCTTATTTCAAACTACTGTTAAATGCAAATAATTTAGTGAAGCCTTTCCTGTGCTTCCAAACAAGATGAAATATTTCTCTTTTTTAAATCCCTTGATTCCTTATATAATTTATTGTCTAACTTTCAATTTTCTACTTGACATTATAGGCATTTTGATGCTGATCCCTTAAGTAGATTCTATAAGGTACTGAAATAATGCACAATCTGCACCTGCTCTGTGCAAGACACTAAGCTAAAAGATGTAGTAACTAAATGTAAGTTGTCAAAGGTGTTTGAAACCACATCTGGGAGAAGATAAAGTAAATAAAGTAATGGCTACAGGGTTTGGCCACATCTTACAGGAAGTCAAGTGCTTATTGTTATAGCACTTAGAAATCCCAGGGACTTATTTTCTTTTACTCACATCTTCTAGCTCTCTGCACTTTCTGAATTCCAATAACTATAGCCATTCCCATGATCTTATATTTTGTGTTATCTTTCTCATTGCTCAAAAGCTGTTTTTCATTGATCTCATACAAGGCACTTCTGTGAGTACAATTTGGGATGATATGCCTGTTCTTAAAAGCTTTAGTCTACCACACAACCACGTATTTCACTAGTCACTTTTATTTATACAGTTTAGCTATCTACCTTGTTGTAGGACCTCTTGTATTAGTCAGAATTCACCAGAGGAAGAAAATCAATGTATATTGCTATAATGAATTTATATTATATATGGATATTATATTATAACATATAATAAAATAATGTATGCAAATAATATATCTCCATACATATATGGAGATATATATAAATACACATGCTATATATATATGGATATCATATGATATGGATTCATGATAGGAATTGGTTCACATGATTATGGAAGCTGAGAAGTCTCATGGTCTGCCATCTACATGTTAGAGAAGAAGGAAAGCCAGTGGTTCAATTCAGTCCAAATCTGAAGGCCTCAGTAACCAAGAGAGCAAATGGTGTAAATTCCAGTTCAAGTCCAAAAGTCCAAAAATTGATGGACTGATGATGTCTCAGTCTAAGTCCAAAAGCCCAAGAACTAGGAACACTGATATCTGAAGGCAGAAGTTGGATGTTCTAGTTCAAGCAAAGAGCAAATTTGTCCTTCCTGCTCCTTTTTGTTCTATGCAGGCCCTCAGGGGATTAGATGATACCCACACACATTGTGAAGGCGATATTTACTCAATCTACCCGTTCAAATATTAACATCTTCCAGAAACACCCTGCCAGACACACCTAGAAAAAATGTTCACCAGCTATATTGCATCCCCTTAGCCTGGTGAAGTGGAAACACAAAGGTAATCCTTCTACCTCCTTTCTCCTTTCTTTTTCTTTTTTTTTTTTGTCAAAATTAACTTTATACTATCATTAACAACTCAGCTAAACATACCTATTCAATTTTTATACAGTACAATATACATATCACTTTACACAGCATGTGTTTGGCACATCACCTTACCTAGATAAAGATTGCTTGTAGTTTATTAATGTATTTTTCAAAGAAAAAATAGTGGTCTCTAATATGAACTCTTCTGTGAAACTATTTGAAGAAACTATTAAAAAATATTACTCCTGAGGCTCCTGGGTGGCTCAGTCGGTTAAGCATCTGCCTTCAGCACAGGTCATTATCCCAGGATCCTGGGATCAATCCCCACATCAGGTTCTCTGCTCAGCAGGGAGTCTGCCTCTCCCTATCCACCTGCCCTTACCCCCACACATGCTCTCTCTCTTCTTCTCCCTCAAAGAAATAAATAAAATCTTAAAATAATATATATTATTATTTGGGGTGCCAGGGTGTTTCAGTCAGTTAAGTGTCCAACTATTTATCATTATTATTATTATTATTATTATATATTAGTCACCATACAATACATCATTAGTTTTTGATGTAGCGTTCCATGATTCATTGCTTGTGTATAATGCAGTACATGCCTTCCTTATTACCCATCACCAGGATAACCCATCCCCCTACCCCTCTCCCCTCAGAAAGCCTCAGTTTTTTTCCCAGAGTCCATAGTCTCTCATCTCATCTCCACCTCCAATCCCCCCCTTCATCTTTCCCTTTTTTCTCCTAATGTCCTCCATGCTATTCCTTATATTCCACAAATAAGTGAAACCATATGATAATTGACTTTCTCTGCTTGACTTATTTCACTTAGCATAATCTCCTCCAGTCCCATTCATGTTGATGCAAAAGTTGGGTATTCATCCTTCCTGAAGGCTGAGTAATATTCCATTGTATATATGGACCAAATCTTCTTTATCCATTCATCTGTTGAAGCGCATCTCAGTTATTTCCACAGTTTGGCAATTGTGGACATTGCTGCTATGAACATTGGGGTACATATGGACCTTCATTTCACTACCTCTGTGTCTCTGGGGTAAATACCCAGAAGGGCAATTCCTGGGTCATAGGGTAGCTCTATTTTTAAGACACATCCACACTGTTTTCCAAAGTTGCTATACGAGCTTGCTTTCTCAGCAACAGTGTAAGAGATTCCCTTTTCTCCACAACCACTTCAGTATTTGTTGTTTCTTGCTTTGTCAATTTTTGCAATCTCAATGTGATTTTGATTTGAATTTCACTGATGGCTAATGATGTTGAACATTTTTCCATGTGTCTCTTAGCCATTTGTATGTCTTCTTTGGAGAAGTGTCTGTTTATGTCTTCTGCCCATTTTTTGACTTGATTATTTGTTTTTTTGAGGTATTGATTTGAGAAGTTCTTTATAGATCTTGGTTATTAGCCCTTTGTCTGTAGTATCATTTCCAAAAATCTCCCATTCTGTGGATTGCCTCTTTGTTTTGTTGACGGTTTCCTTTGCTGAGCAGAAGCTTTTAACTTGATGACGTCCCAAAAGTTCATTTTCACTTTTGTTTCCCTTGCTTTGGAGACATATTTTGAAAGAAGTTGCTGTGGTTGATGTCGGAGAGGTTACTGCCTATGTTCTCCTCTAGGATTTTGATGGATTCCTCTCTCACATTGAGGTCCTTCGTCCATTTTGAGTATATTTTTGTGTATGGTGTAAGAGAATGGTTGAGTTTCATTATTATGTATAAAGCTGTCCAATTTTCCCAGCACCATTTATTGAAGAGAGTGTCTTTTTTCCATTGCATATTTTTTCCTGCTTTGTCGAAGATTAGTTGACCTTAGACTTGAGGGTCCACATCTGGGCTCTCTATCCTGTTCCATTGGTCTATGTGACTGTTTTTGTATCAGTAACCATGCTGTCTTGGTGATCACAGCTTTGTAATATAGCTTGAAATCAGGCAACGTGATGCCTCCCAGCTTTGTTTTTCTTTTTCAACATTCCCTTGGCCATTCGGGGTCTTTTCTGATTCCATACAAATTTTAAGATTGTTTGTTCCAGCACTTTGGAAAAATGCCATTGGTATTTTGATCAGGATGGCATTGAAGGTATAGATTGCTCTGGGCAGCATAGACATTTTAACAATGTTTATTCTTCCGATCCATGAGCATAGAATGTTTTTCCATCCTTTTGTGTCCTCTTCAGTTTCTTTCATGAGTGTTTTGTAGTTCCTAGAATATAGATCTTTTACTTCTTTGGTTAGGTTTATTCCAAGGTATCTTAGGTTTTTAGTGCTACTGTAAATGGAATCGATTCTCTAATTTCTCTTTCTGCAGTTGCATCATTAGTGTATAAGAAAGCAACTGATTTCTGTGCACTGATTTTGTATCCTGCCACAATACTGATTTGTTGTATGAGTTTTAGTAATTTACCTGTGGAGTCTGTTGGGTTTTCCACATAAAGTATCATGTCATCTGCAAAGAGAGAAATTTGATGTCTTCTTTGCCAATTTGAACACCTTTTATTTCTTGTTGTTGTCTGATTGCTGTAGCCAGGACTTCTAGTACTATGTTGAACAATAGTGGCGAGAGTGGGCATCCTTGACGTATTCCTGATCTTAAGGGAAAGGCTCTCAGCTTTTCCCCATTGAGGATGATATTCGCTGTGGGTTTTTCATAGATGAATTTTATGAAATTGAAGAATGTTCCCTCTATTCCTATAATCTGAAGAGTTTTAATCAGGAAAGGATGCTGTGTTTTGTCAAATGTTTTTTCTGCATCAATTGAGAGGACCATATGGTTCTTCTCTCTCCTCTTATTAATGTGTTCTATCACATTGATTTGTGAATGTTGAACTACCCTTGCATCCCAGGGATAAATCCCACTTGATTGTGGTTGATGATCTTTTAATGTACTGTTGGATCCTATTAGCTAGAATTTTGTTGAGATTTTTGGCATCCTTATGCATCATGTATATTGGTCTGAATTTCTCCTTTATGATGGAGTCTTTGCCTGGTTTGAGGGTTAAGATCATGCTGGCCTCATAAAATGAGTCTGGAAGCTTTCCTTCTGTTTCTAGTTTTTGAAACAGCTTCAGAAGAATAGGTTATTTCTTCTTTGAATGTTTGGTAGAATTTCCCAGGGAATCCATCAGGCCCTGGACTCTTGTTTTTTTGTCAGGTTTTGGATCACTGCTTCAATCTTGTTACTGGTTATTGGCCTATTCATGTTGTTAGTTTCTTCCTGTTTCAGTCTTGGTAGTTTAGAGGTCTCCAGTGAGGCATCCATTTCATCCACGTTGCTTAATTTATTGGCATATAGTTGTTGAAAATAATTTCTAATAATTGTTTCCATTTCTTTAGTGTTAGTCGTGATCTCTCCCCTTTCATTCATAATTTTATTAATTTAGGTCCTTTTTCTTTTCTTTTGGATAAGTTTGACCAGTGGTTTATCGATATTATTAATTCTTTCAAAGAACCAGCTTCTAGTTTCATTGATCTGATCTACTGTATTTCTGGTTTCTAATTAATTGATCTCTGCTCTAATCTTAATTATTTCTCTTCTGATGTGTGGCTTAGGCACTGTGTTTTGCTTTGTCACCAGTTCTTAAAGTGTAAAGTTAGTTGGTGATTTGGGGATTTTTCTATTTTTTTTGAGTGAGGCTTGGGTGGCTATATATTTCTCCCTTAGGACCATCTTTCCAGTATTCCATAAGTTTTGGACTGATGTGTTTGTTCTCATTGGTTTCCATGAATTGTTTAAGTTCTTCTTTGATTTCCTGGTTGACCCAAACATTCTTAAGCAGGATGGTCTTTAGCTTCCAAGTGTTTGAATTCCTTCCATTTTTTTTCTTGTGATTGAGTTCCAGTTTTAAAACATTATGGTCTGAGAATATGTAGGGAATAATCTCAGTCTTTTGGTATTGGTTGAGACCTGATTTGTGACCCAGTATGTGGTGTATTCTGGAGAAAGTTCCTTGTGCGCTCTAGAAGAATGGGTATTCTGTTATTTTAGGGTGGAATATTCTGTATATATCTATAAAGTCCATCTGGTTCAGTGTATCATTCAAAGCTTTTGTTTCTTTGTTGATTTTCTGCTTAGATGATCTGTCTATTGCTGAGAGTGGAGTGTTGAGGTCTCCTACAATTAATGTATTATTATCAATATGTTTCTTTATTTTGGTTAATAGTTGGCTTATGTAGTTGGTTGCTCCCATGTTGGGGGCATAGATATTTACAATTGTTAGATCTTCTTATTGGATGGACCCTTTAAAAATGATATACTGTCTTTCTGTGTCTCTAACTACAGCCTTTAGCTTAAAATCTAATTTGTCTGATATGAGAATTGCTATCCCAGGTTTCTTTTGAGGTATATTGGCATGAAAGATGGTTCTCCATCCTTTCACTTTCAGTCTGGATGGATCTTTAGGTTCAAAATGAATCCCTTGTAGACAGCATATGGATAGGTCCTGTTTTGTTTTGTTTTGTTTTTTGATCCAATATGCAACCCTGTGCTGTTTCATGGGAACATTTAGGCCATTCACGTTGAGAGTCATTATTGAAAGATATGATTTTCTTGTCATCATGTTGCCTGTGAAGTCCTTGTTACTATAGATTGTCTCTGTAAATTTCTGTTCTATATCATTCTTGGGGTCTTTCTCCTTTTATAGAACCCCCCCTTAATATTTTTTGCAGGGCTGGCTTAGTGGTCGCATATTCTTTTAGTTTCTGCTGGTTCTGGAATCTCTGTATCTCTCCATCTATTCTAAATGATAGCCTTGTTGGATAAAATATTCTTTGCTGCATGTTCTACCCTTTTCATACCCTGAATATGTCTTGCCAGCCCTTTCTGGCTTGCCAGGTCTCTGTGGATAGGTCTGATGTTATTCTGATGTTCCTCCCTCTGTACATAAGGAATCTCTTCTCCCTAACCTCCCTTAAGACTCTTTCCTTGGTTCTAAGATTTGCAAGTTTTACTATTACATGATGGGGTGTTGGTCTCTTCTCCTTGATCTTGGGTGGGGGTCCTCTCTACCTCTAGGACACAAATGCTTATTTCATTCCCAATTAAGGAAGTTCTTAGCTACGATTTGCTCAAATATATCTTCTAGTCTTCTCTCTCTCTCTCTCCACCCCATCAGGGATCCCAGTTATTCTTACATTGGAAGATTTCATGGTGTCACTTATTTCTCTAATTCTTTTTTCATTGATTTTAAGCTGTTTGTTCCATTCCTCCTTGTATTCCTTCTTTTTTGTCAGTTTGTCTTCTAGATCACTAATTCAGTCTTCTACCTTGTTTACCCTAGCTGTTAGAGTATCTAGATTAGATTGGATCTCATTGATAGCGTTTTTAAGTTCTGCCAGATCAGCTCTCATTTCTGTTTTAGAGACTCTATGTTGCCATTAATCAATTTCTCCATTTTAGCTATTGTCTTCATAACTGTTACCCTGAAGTTTATTTCTGACATCTTGTTTATATCTATATCCATTTGTTCTGTGGCCAAAGTCACAGTCTCTGAGTCTTTCCTATTTTAGTGGTTCCTCCTCTTAGTAATTCTGTTGAGGGGTGGTTGAGGGAATGTACAGAGTCCAAATTATTAACCACAACCCAAGCAAGATGCACCTGTTTTATAGGGACCTTAGGGTTGTTGGCCTCTTGTTCTTCCAGCTTGTCTTCTGGGGGAAGGGTCTGCTGCGCTGTTACTCAGGTAACCTTGTTTGGGCAGAGTTTCCCTGTCCCCTGTGGGGGGCATGGGCTCAGTGAAAACCGGTTTTGGGGGGCTTTTGTTCTCTGGTGGCTTTCCCTGGCAGCTTTCGGCATCTCTTCCGAGAGTCAGAGCAGAAGTGACCATTTCCAAACCTCTGCCTCAGAACAGAGATTGCAGTCTGTTCTTCAGTGAGCTCTCCAGGCCACACTGTCTCCATTTCTGTCTGTACTGCTAAAACCGCAGCATCCTGGGTTGTGCGCCCCACAGCAGCACACCCAGTCCTCGCCTCCAGGTCAGGGAACGTCTCTGCCTTTTGTGCTTCTAAAACCACCAGCCACCCTCAGTTCACATATGCACCCCCACAGTTCCAGGTTTCAGTCCAGGGGCCTGCCCTAAAGTCCTTTCCCCGCTGCTATTGCTCTGCGAGTCTGTGCCTGGTACCCAGCATGGGAAGCTTTTGTGCTCCTGTGTTATTTCACCTTCCCAGCTCAAGCGCTTCTGGCAGCTCCTTCCCCTTCTATTTAACTTCTGATATCCCTGATTCATACCTGGAAATCAACCGCCAGGGATATTCTGTTTGTAGAAATCCAGACATATCTTCTTACATCTCAGGCTGATTTTGTGGGTGTTTCGAGTGTTCTGGTAGGTATCCAGACCAATTCAGGGGACCAATTGGAATAGTGTCCCCTACTCCTCTGCCATCTTTGCCCCACGCATCCAATTCTTGATTTTGGCTCAGGTCATGGTTTCAGGGTCATGAGAACAAGCTCCTCATTGGGCTCTGTGGTCCGCATGGAGTCAGCTTGAGATTCTCTCTCCCTCTATCTCTGCCTCTCCCCTGCTCTCTCTCAAATAAATAAATAACTTTTTTTAAAAAATTACTATTTTTCTTTAATTTTGTGTTCAGAGATGATAAATTAGGAGAAATAGATTAACAAAGTAAGAGATATTTCAGTTATGGGTAAGACTAAGTTATGAAGATAATGGTATCTGGAAGAAACCAAACTGGGAGATAAATGGGAGAAATGGCATGATGAATCACAAGATTTAATTTTCATTAAAGTCATGTTGAAAACCAAGATAGCAGTTATCAACACTATTATGAAATATTTTCTCCAAAATTATATATCAGTAGTTCTCACTCTGTAGATGATTTTTGATATAGCCCATTAATTGAAAGCTAAATTTTAAACAGGATATTAGATAGAAAATAGTAATACAAAACATAGCTAGAATTCATCTTAATACTTCAAAAAATGTTAAAATATCATTAGTGACTGACATTATGATTATATGTCTATAAACCTCAAAGAATCAGCTGAAAAATTAGGAATAAAAAGAGAGATCAATAACGTGTCCAGAGAGAAAATCAATATAGGTAAAATATTAGTTCTCTTACACATTAGCAATAACTAGTGAGAAAATACAAATTTATTTCAAGTAGTAGCAGGAGTGATGTCAGCAAAATGATGGAATAGAAGTTTTCTGCTGTTTTCCTCCTAAAGGACACCAATTTTTACTATCACATATAGACAAGAGAAAAATATAAATTTCCCAGGAATAAGCTTAAAAAGAAATGTGTAAAACCTATAAGGCAATAAGAGCAACAGTAAAACTTTGTTGGGGATATAAAAGGAAAATAAGGGGCGCCTGGGTGGCTCAGTCGTTAAGCGTCTGCCTTTGGCTCAGGTCATGATCCCAGGGTCCTGTGTTCGAGCCTCTCATCAGGCTCTCTGCTCAGCAGGAAGCCTGCTTCTCCCTCTCCCACTCCCCCTGCTTTTGTTCCCCCTCTCTCGCTGTGTCTCTCTCTGTCAAATAAATAAATAAAATCTTTTAAATAAATAAATAAATGGATGGAAAATAAGTGTAGAACTTATACACTAAATGTTACCCCTCAGAATTCATATGTTGAAATCTAATCCTCAATATGATGCTGTTAGAAAGTGGAACCTTTGGGAAAAAATTAGGTTAGGGTAGAGCCCTCATAAATAAAATTAGTGCTCTTTTAAGAAGATGCTAAGGGCAAGCTTACTCCTTTCCACCATGCAAGGACATAGAAAGTCTTCTGAAACCCAAAAGAGGGCCCTCACTAGAATATGACCATTACAGTACCCTGATCTTGGACTTCCAGCTTCCAGAACTGTGAGAAATAAATGTCTGTTTTTAAGCCAGAGCCATATGACATTTTTAGAGGAATTAGGTATAAAATTTTGAGCAAACACAAACAAGATTCTTGCCTTCATGAAATTGCAGTCTAGTGAAAGAAACATCTATTAAGAAAAAAAGTGACTCACTCTCTCTTTCTCTCTCTCTCTCTCTTTCTTACACACACACACAGACACACACAGAGCACAGGTTCTGGTTTCAGATAAGATAGAGTAAGCATACACCACTCTGCCTCTCCCACTGAATGTAGCTGTAAATCCTAAGCAAAATTAAATGCTCCAGATATTTGAGGACACCAAGAGGTAAATAATAGGCAGAATAAGGAAGAAGACCAGAATTAAATGTTCCAATTGAACTGCCAATAGATTTACTATTCCTCCCTCCCCAGTATTCTGTGTAGTTACATAAGAAACAATGAGGTTGGCAGCAGAGAGCAATCAGAGAAATATACAAGAGAAACCTTGCTTTGGCTCACAAGACAGGACAGGGAACTTCAAATGCTGAGAAAGAGTGCAGAAATCCTTTATTATTTATGTTTTGCTTTCTGTTTTCTTAATACCCCAGTATCCAAGAAATTTGTGTGCATGACAGAGTGGGGTAACTAAAGCCATAGCGTTCTAGCCAGAGACCTAAATGGGAGCCCATAAACACCTAGAAATTTCCAGAATTGTTAACTAATTCCTGGGCTGGTTCTATACAGTATAGATATTAATCTGATAATATTCAGGTGCTCAAAGCATTGAGAACTGAACTAACAGATTACCTTCCATGTCCTAAAATAAACCTTGGGTGAAACACATACAAAATGGGTACCAATAGCATTGTAAAGGCTTTGAAAACTCAACTGACATTAGAATAAAAAAATAGGCAGATTGGAAATTTCTCTCTGAAGCTAATGAGGTTGCTGCTTGATAAAAATATCAACATTTTCCAACTGGTTTTAAACAAGATGCACAGTGGCATACTATTCAAAATTTCCAGGATATAATATAAAATTAGCCAGCATGCAGAGGAAGAATTCAAATGGGAAAAGACAATGGAGTCACAAGTGGTGAGATGACAAAGATTTCTGAGTCAGGTTGCATTTCAATACTGGCTTTTGAAAAGAAGTCTCTCTTTGACCAAGCTTTAGACAGAGTCTTCTGATCCCTTTCTCAACTAGGTCTTATTCTCGGCCAAATTCCTTGGCTTGTTATGGCCATTTCAGCAAGAATTCTGCCATGCCAATTTAGTAAGAATCTTTCAAACCTTGTTATCCAACCATGTTTCTCTTAGTAATTTCCATCCACTAACTTCCTCACTCTGCCTGTTGACTTAAAAATACCCAGTTGCCCTGTTTATTCAGCATTAAGTTCAGTCTTTTTTCCCTATTGCAATAGTCATGAATAAATATTTCTTGCTGTTAACTATAACTGATATAACTTTTATTTGATACTTCTTCTGCTGTGATTCTGATAGGATCAAATTCATCACTGGATCCCTGTAGCTCTCACCCAGGACCCTGGATGTATGACTTTAAAACACTTATCTTTATGCCTGATTAATTGATTGAAGAACCATTGGTGAGTCCAAATCCTGATCCAATATTCTGAATGATAATCTGCTGAAACACTATAAATACAGATTTTGATTCTTAGGATTAAAACTATATACTCTTGAGGCTGGGTTAAATCTCAGGCTTCTGTATTTGGAAAGGTACCATTGGTTTAGTAAACATGGGGAATTCTCATTGAATTCTCATTTGGTTGAACTTTTCTACTACTACTACTACTACTACTACTACTACTACTACTACTACTACTACTTCTACTATTTTTATTCTTATTCTTGGTATTTAGGTAACACTTATTTGGATTCTTTTTCTTTACAGAGATCTCATTTGTAGAAATATTTTAATTGATAATTTGAAACTTTAATGGTCTCTTTGGGAAACCTGAAATCGCCTCAAACTGGCTCATCTAAGACTCATTTCTCATCAACTTCATTCCTACTTTTACGTTTTATGAACTACAATCATCCCTTTAGTTCCCTTAAACTTTTGATTTGTCCCACTTCAATACCCCTACCTTCTCTATCCCCCTGTACCTCCATTCCAGACTTTCCCTTCCCACTCCAGCCCCTCAACTCTCTGCCCTCATCTGAATATTATGAGATTCAATAACTGCAAAAGCAACCATGTAAGGCTGAAAAAGAAAACAAGAATATTGGAAACAGACTGGATATTTTATTCACTCAGATGGGCTTTGAAGACACCCAGAGAACTGATTGGTGTCTCCTAAGTCCCTCATCTGAAATTTTATCCACAGCCTCCATAGAATTGCATATCATGGCAAAACAAAATCTTAAAACTTTCTTCCACAGATATTGGTGGGAAGGTTTTGCTCTCATATTGAGCAGGTGACTTCAACTTATCTCATCTGCTGGAAACCCAACTCAAATAAAAATTAAAAGTGGGACAAAAATGAGAATCAACTTTTTAAATATAAATCCATGAGTTTTATATTACTGTATTTATGCCTGACTCATAGCTAAAATGTTTGCACTTATCCTTATATGTATATACATATATATATTATATATATGTGATAGTTTCCTTTCTCCAGATGGCATTAGCAATTAATTTATAAAATCAAGTACAAAGCCTATTTTAATTGGCTTAGAGAAAATCACTTATATAAATTAGATATTCTGAAAACTCCCAATAATTAAAAAAATGTGCCAATACTTTCAATATGGAAGAAAATAACTACTCTTATAAAAACTAAGCACATATTCTCATAAATTGGGTAAATCTCTGGCAAAAAAAAACCTAGTTTAATATTGTTGGTTTAATAAAAACAGCAATGTGTTCTGAGTTATTGGCATTAAGACATATATATTTTAGTCTATTAATGAACATGTTCTTTTGGCCACATTGAAAAATCATACTATAAGGAAGCACATATCTATAAAAATTGTGAGATGATATATTCATAAACATTTATAAACATAAACTGCTACATAATGCTGATATCTGGAAAACAGCTAATAATTATCCACTTCATAGTCTCTGTAAAATACAAGTTACTAATGGTTAAAAATTATGATTAATATATTTAAATAAAACGACAAGAAACAATAAGGACAAAGGGAAACATTTTTGTTAGGGAAACTAGGCAAGTATAAGACAAAATATGAATGGATACAGAAAGTTGCAGAAAGTTTGTAGAAAAGGAATCATGTGTGGTTAAACCTAAGATTGTATTTATTTATGAGGTTTTGTAAGTTTATTTGTTTAAATGAATTTAGTGCCAACAGTATACTGACACAAAATGAGAATTTGGTTCTCTCCTTGTTAAAATCACTATGTTTTCTTGAAGTAATGGTTTTATCTTAATAATAGTTTGTAAAAGGATTTATTTACCTTTTGAGTAATCTGTCTAGGAAACAAGAATTCTGTGTCTTACCAGAAAAGTTTCCTCTGCTTTATGTTGACTTTACCCTATCCTTGGTGATTTAAGACATTTAATATTAAGATTATTTAACTGAGTCTTCTCATTTTTTAAAAAAGCTAATTTTTCCCAGTCATGTTACCTCCTATATTTACTTTTGAAATATTTTGTGACTTTTGTAAAATTGGTAGTTAAGTATTGTTTCACAATGACTCATGATCCTATTTAGGCAAATTTCAAATCTTTTTACATTTTTGACAACTTTCAACATTTTGCTTTCCCCAAATCAAACTCTAACTGAAATCTTGATCTCAAAATGACTTAAAAATCTCAAAGGATTTTTCTTTCACCTTGTAAAGAAAGAGATGTTAAAAATAATTAAGTTTTTTTGGTATATTGAATTGCATAAAAAAGTATTGTCAAAGAAGAAGAGATGCTTAACCTTCTTTAGGTTATATTTGTATGATTAAATATTATTAATATAAATACTTCATAAATTATATGAAGTTCCTAAAAATTTGTAGATGTCCTTGCTGTGCACCATAAATTCAAGTCGCAAACTGGGAAATCTATCAGATTGCCACTGTCATCCTCATTCCACCATCTAAGGAAGTTTGCAACCCAACATCTAGAAATCTTCTTGACTGATTGTCCTTTGGAACCAGAAAGTGGGTTTATAGTCTTCTCCAACCATTAGTATTATTTTTATTTTTATAGAAAATTTTCTCATTAAATGACATCCAGCAAATATCCTCTACTACCAACTCTTAAGATATAATTTATTTGGAACTTAATGAACGAGAGATGACTGAACAAAAAACAATGTTATATTATTCCAAGGAAGAATAATGTCACATTTCTTTGTGTAAGAGGAGAGGCTGACAAGAACTCCCTCCTTAACAAAAAATTTAGTCAAAATCCTCTGAGCCCTCCTCTCAAGTAAACCTGTCATTCACCTGCCATTTGTGGCCTTTTGAGACCACTTTAGCAAGAATCCCCTCACACTTCCTAAAATGACCAAGTTCCTCTTAGTAATTTTCCATTCACTGACTGATACTGTCTATTAGCTATTAATCCCTACCTTCACCTATGACATCCAAAGTTGAGTCTGATCTTTCTCCCATACTGCAATAGTCAAATAAAGTCTTCTTTGTCTGTTTAAATCTTTCTGGTACAATTTATGTTTGACACTTTCTCACTTAAAGATTGTGTGACCTTAGGTCAAATTATTTCATTTCTGTGTGCCAGTTTTCTCTTATGTAAAATGAGAATAATAATAGTATCTACATTTTATGGACTTTATATTTCCTTTGTCAAGATTAAATAAAACATTTTTAAACTGCTTAAAACAGAAAAAAAATGATAGCAATGCATAATAAAAACTCAATAAACATTAGCTATTATTATTAAGATATATTTCCAGGTTCTTATCCTGTCCATATACAAAGTAGAATCAATAGAATCAAAGAATTATAAAGAAATACTTCAGCTGGTAATATTTCTTTATTCTGATAATAACATTTTCTAAGCACTGTGCTAGACACAGTAAAAGTATTTTCAGGGAGAAGAGAGAAGTAAGATGGTGGAGGAATAGGGGACCGTAATTTCATCTGGTCCCTGGAAATCAGCTAGATAGTCATCAAATCATTCTGAACACCTGTAAAATGAACTAGTGATCTGAGAAAAGAATTGCTACAATTCTACAAATAGAAAAGCACCACTTTTGCAAAGTAGGAGGTGTGGAGACATGAATCCAAGGTGATATATTAGAAGATAAACCACGGGTGGGGGGAGGGAGCCTCTGTTAGCTGGGTACCCGAAAGTGTTATAAGCAGCAGAGTGCAAAATTGGGACTTTTAGAAGTTTGCCTGAAAGGTGCTCAGGAGGCAAAGCAAGGTGGAATCCCAGGTGGGACAGTGTGGTCTCAGGATCCCTGGGATCACAAAAAGATTAAAGGTGCCTGAGTGCAGCAGAGTTACCAGGCATTGGAATGGGGAAGCCAGTTGCAAATAGCAAGCCAAGGTGACGGCTTTCTGCTCGGTGTTGCCATAAACCCCAAACCACTGCACGGTCTGGTGACTGCTCTTTGAGCAGCGACCCAGCGAGTGGAAGAACCTTGGCAAGACCCCCCTCCAACCCCCAGGTAGAAGGGCGCAGATGGGTGCTCCAGGAGTCTGTAGTTTGTAGACTCAAAATGGGGTTTCATTCCTGAGGTAAAAATGCTCAGTCACAGGCTGCGTGAACACAGAGTGTGGAGGGAAACCACGGAGAGGAGAGTGATTGACTGCTTCTCTGTGAGGGCTCACTGAAGGGTTCCGTGAGGCGGTGTGAACTTACAGCTCAAGAGCTAGAGTTCAGGACACCATGATTTTCATCCCAAACACCGGCTCCAGAGTGGTTTACACTGAGACTGACCCCCTGGCAAGGGCAGTACAATTCTGCCAGGGCAAAGACACCTGAGAATCAGCACAACAGGCCCCTCCCTCAGAAGACCAGCAGGAACCTCTAGATAATGCCAAATTTACCAATCATACAGAATTGTAAAACTCTAGCTCTTGGGGAAAGAAATATTCATGTTTTTTTCTTATCATACTTTAGTTCTTCAGTTTTATATTTTATTTTCCTTTTCAGCTATTTTCTTATTTTATCAATTATTTCTTAAGTTTTTTTTATTTACATTTTTACACTTATGGTTTATATATATAATTTTCATTTTTGGCTTCCTTTCATTGTATTCAATTTCATATATATATATATATATATATATATATATATATATATATATTCTTTCCTATTTGGGGATCTAATTGCACCAAAATCCATAAGATACCTAGGAATAAACCTAACCAAAGAGGCAAAGGATCTCTACCCTGAAAACTATAGAACACTTGTGAAAGAAATTGAGGAAGACACAAAGAAATGGAAAAACATTCCATGCTCATGGATTGGAAGATTAAATATTGTTAAAATGTCTATGGTACCCAGAGCAATCTATACATTCAAAGCAATTCCTATCAGAACACCATCAATATTTTTCACAGAGCTGGAACAAATCATCCTAAAACTTGTATGGACCCAGAAAAGACCCTGAATAGCCAAAGCAATGTTGAAAAAGTAAAGCAAAACTGATGGCATCACAATGCCTGGCTTCAAGCTATATTACAAAGCTGTAATCATCAAGACAGCATGGTACTGGCACAAACACAGACACCTAGATCAATGGGACAAAATAGGGAACCCCAAAATGGACCCTTAACTCTATAGTCAACTAATCTTTGATAAAACAGGAAAGAACATCCAATGGAAAAAAGACAGTCTCTTCAACAAATGGTGCTGGGAAAATTGGACAGCCACATGCAGAGGAATGAAACTGGACCATTTTCTTACACCATACACAAAAATAAACTCCAAAAGGATGAAAGACCTAAATGCGAGAAAGGAATCCATCAAAATTTTAGAGGAGAACACAGGCAGCAACCTCTTTGAACTCAGCCACAGCAACTTCTTGTTAGACACATCTTCAAAGGCAAGGGACACAAAAGCAAAAATGAACTGTGTCAAGATAAAAAGCTTTTGCACAGGAAAAGATACAGTCAACAAAACCAAAAGACAAGCTACAGAATGGGAGAAGATATTTGCAAATGTCTTATCAGATAAAGGGCTAGTATCCAAGATCTATAAAGGACTTATCAAACTCAACAACCAAAGAACAAATAATCCAATCACGAAATGGGCAGAAGACATGAACGGACATTTCTCCAAGGAGGACTTGCACATGGCCAATTGACACATGAAAAAATGTTTAATATTACTTGGTATCAGGGAAATGCAAATCAAAACCACAATGAGAAATCACCTCACACCAGTCAGAATGGCTAAAATTAATAAGTCTGGAAAAGACAGATATTGGTGAGGATGCAGAGAAAGGAGAACCTACTCACACTGCTGGTGGGAATGCAAGGTGGTGTGGAAAACAGTATGGAGGTTCCTTAAAAAGTTAAAAATAAAGCTACCCTATGACACAGCAATTGCGCTACCCAGTATTTACTCAAAGAATATGAATGTAGTGATCTGAAGGGGCATCTGCACCCCAAAATTTAGAGCATCAATATCCACAGCAGCCAAACTATGGAAAGAGCCCAGATGTCCCTTGACAGATGAATGGATAAAGAAGATATGGTAAAAATATACAATGGCATATTAGTCAGCAATAAAAAAAAATGAAATCTTGCCATTTGCAATGATGTAGATGGAACTAGAGGGTATTATGCTAAGTGAAATAAGTCAATCAGAGACATGTAATAATCATATGATTTCATTCATATGTGGAATTTAAGAAACAAAACAGAAGATCATAGGAAGTGATGAGAAATAAAATATGACAAAATCAGAGAGGGTGACAAACCATAAGAGACTCTTAACCAAAGGGGAAAAAAAACTGAGGGTTGCTGGAGGTGTACTGAGTGAGGGGATAGGATGATTGGTTGATGGGCATTAAGGAGGGCATCTGATGTCATGAGCACTGGGTGTTTTCTGCAACTAATAAATCCCTGAACTCTACCTCTGAAACTAATAATACACTATATGTCAAGTAACTGAATTTAAATAAAATATTTTTTTAAATATTATTTCCAGGGAAACAAAAAACAGAACCAAATTTTACTCTTACAGAGCATGTGTTATATGCTAGGCATTGTGCTAGTAACTAAGGCTACAAAGATGAATAAGCTATGTTCTTGGCCCTTGAGTAGCTCACAATCAAGTGGGAGACATACGCATAAAAACAAATCATTAAAATTGAGAAGGTTTAAATATAAGTGACAAATCACTTTTCCCTTTTTAAAGAAATATTATAACTATATTAATGTGGGGAATAGTTTGGAGAGTAATGAGGCAAAGAAGAGATCAATGAGTTTGCTAATATAATCATTCAGGTAAAGAATAATGAATGTCTGAACAAAGACACTAGCAACAGGAATGAAGGGGAAGGGTATGGATCTGAGATGTAGGATTATCAGGTGCCTCTTAGGAAAAGAGAAGCATTCGGGATTATCTGGCATGGTGACAGTATTAAAATATGAAGACCTGTCATGTGGAAAAAGATTTATTCTTTTTTTTTTTCCTGGTAGTGTATCAGACATCTAGATTTCAGGAGAGCAGATAACTGGGAGGCACAACAAAGGAAAATCAAGCAGCTCTCTCATTAAACACTTCATGTAATTGGAGAGATTTAGAATAGAGTAGGAATGAACATTTAGCTACAAATATTGTAAAGAGAATTCATACTTTCTGTATGGGATTAATCTAGACTGCTTCTGGCCCCAGCCAAATATCTTATTATTTCCTTAACAGGCCTTATATTTTTCTACTTCTATGCCTTTGTATTAACCCATGTCATTTCCATTTGGTGTAAAAAGTGACTGAAATATGTTAGTATATTTCTTTAAATTAGTATGTAATCTTGATTTAAAGACGGATGGAACGTTTTATCAGTCTAACATTGTTTGCTGTGCAAGAGCTTAATAGTTTGATGCAATTCTACTTGCCTATTTTTTGGTTTTGCTGCCTATGCTTTTGGTGTCAATTCCCCCCAAAAAATCATTGTGCAGACCAATGTCAAGAAGCTTTTTCCCTATGTTTTTTTTTAGACTTTTTATGGTTTCAGGTATTACATTTAAGTATTTCATCCATTTTGAGATTTTTGTATATGGTGTGAGATAGGGATCAAATTTCATTTATCTGCATGTAGATATCCAGTTTTCCTAAGACCATTTATTGAAAAACTCCTTTTCCTATTATGCGCTCTCGGTACTCTTGTCAAAGTTCAGTCAACCATAGATGTGTGGATTTATTTCTGGGCTCTCTATTCTGTTCTACTGGTCTATATGTCTATCTTTATGCCAGTAGAATACTCTTTTGATTACTATGGCTTTGTAATATAGTTTAAAATCAGGAAATATGAAGCTTCCTTCTTTGTTATTCTTGCTCAATATTCATTGAACTTTAAGGATCATTTATGGTTTCATGTAAATTTTAAGTTTTTTTTTCTATTTTGGTAAGAGATGCCATTGTGATTTTGCTAGAATTTTCATTGAATCTGTAGATTGCATTGGGTAGTATGGACTTTTTTTTTAAATTTAATTTAATTTTATTATGTTATGTTAGTCACCATACAGTACATCATTAGTTTTTGATGTAGTGTTCCATGATTCATTGTTTTCATATAACATCCAGTGCTCCATGCAATATGTGCCCTCCTTAATACCCATCACTGTGCTAACCCATCCCTCCACCCCTCTCCTCTCTAAAACCCTCAGTTTGTTTCTTGGAGTCCATAGTTGCTCATGGTTCATCTCCACATCTGATTCCCCCCCTTTATTTTTCCCTTCCTTCTCCTAATGTCCTCCATACTATTCCTTATGTTCCACAAATAAGTGAAACCATATGATAATTGACTTTCTCTGCTTGACTTATTTCACTTAGCATAATCTCCTCCAGTCCCATCCATGTTGATGTAAAAGTTGGGTGTTCATACTTTCTGATGGCTGAATAATATCCCATTGTATATATGGACCACATCTTCTTATCCATTCGTCTTTTGAAGGGCATCTCAGTTCTTTCCACAGTTTGGCAATTGTGGACATTGCTGCTATGAACATTGGGGTACATATGGCCCTTCTTTTAACTACATCTGTGTCTTTGGGGTAAATACCCAGTAGCGCAAATTCTAGATCATAGGGTAACTCTATTTTTAATTTATTGAGGAACCTGCACGCTGTTTTCCAAAATGGCTGTATCAACTTGCATTCCCACCAACAGTGTAAGAGGGTTCCCCTTTCTCCACAACCTTACCAAAATTTATTGTTTCTTGCCTTGTCAATTTTTGCCATTCTAACTGGAGTAAGGTGGTATCTCAATGCGGTTTTGATTTGAATTTCCCTGATGGGTAATGACATTATTAACACTTCCAAACTATGGACATGAAATGTCTTTCCATTTATTTGTGTTTTATTAATTTCCTAATTTTCATTGTACAAATCTTTCATCTCTTTGATTATTCCAAAGTGATCCTATGTGTTGTTATTGTGAATGAGTTTGTTTTCTTAACGTTCCAAAAAGTTAGTTCTGTATACCCACATGACTGATTTCTTTTTTTTAAGTTTTTTTTAAAGATTTTATTTATTCATGAGAGATAGAGGGAGAGAGAGAGGGGGAGAGAGAGAGAGAGAAGCAGAGGGAGAAGCAGGCTCCCAAGGAGCAGGGAGCCCGATGCAGGACTCGATCCCAGGACCCTGGGATCATGACCTGAGCCGAAGGCAGATGCTTAACCATCTGAGCCACCCAGGCACCCCATATGACTGATTTCTGTATGTTAACTTTACATCCTGCAACTTTGCTGAATTTCTTAGGTCAGAAAATTTTTCTCTTTAGTTTTTAAGGTTTCTACATATATAATCATGACATCTATAAGCAGTGATAATATTACTTCTTTATGTCAAATTTGGATTTTTTTTTTTTTTGGTCTAATTGCTCTGGCTAGGACTTCTTATGTTGAAAAGAAGTAAAGAGTGCAGGAATCCTGTCTTTGTCCTGAACTTACAGGAAAAGTTTTCAGTTTTTCCCTATTGTTTATGATGTTAGTTTGGGCTTTTCATATATGGTCTTCATTGAGGTAAGCTTCCATTATATTTGATATATATTTGAATTAAGATCATTCATTAGGTTGATAACATTTATAAGATATTGATATGAACCTCTGTTTCTTTTTTTATTATGTTATGTTAATCACCACACATCATTAGTTTTTCTAATAATTTTTTATTGTTATGTTAATCACCACACATTACATCATTAGTTTTTGATGTGTTCCATGATTCATTGTGCATAACACCCAGTGCTCCACGCAGAATGTGCCCTCTTTAATATCCATCACCAGGCTAACCCATCCCCCCACACCCCTCCCCTCTAGAACCCTCAGTTTGTTTTTCAGAGTCCATCGTCTCTCATGATTTGTCTCCCCCTCCGACTTACTCCACTTCATTCTTCCCCTCCTGCTATCTTCTTCTTCTTTTATTTTTCTTAACATATATACACATCATTAGTTTTTGATGTAGTGTTCCATGATTCATTGTTTGTGTATAACACACAATTCTCCATGCAGTACATGCCCTCTTTAATACCCAACACGAGGCTTACCCATCCCCCCAAACCCTTCCCTCTAGAAGCCTCATTTTGTTTCTCAGAGTCCATAGTCTCTCATGGTTCATCTCCCCCTCTGAATTCCCCCGCTTCATTTTTCCCTTCCTGATATCTTCTTCTTCTTCTTCTTCTTTTTTAAACATATAATGTATTATTTATTTCAGAGGTACAGGTCTGTGATTCAACAGTCTTACAAAATCCACAATGCTCACCATAGCACATAGATTCCCCAATGTCTATCACCCAGCCACCCCATCCCTCCCACCTCCCACCACTCCAGCAATCCTCAGTTTGTCTCCTGAGATTAAGAATTCCTCACACCAGTGAGGTCATATGATACATGTCTTTCTCTGATTGACTTATTTTGCTCAGCATAATACCCCCCAGTTCCATCCACGTCATTGCAAATGGCAGGATTTCATTCCTTTTGATGGCTGCATAATACTCCATTGTATATATATACCACTTTTTCTTTATCCATTCATCTGTTGATGGACATCTTGGCTGTTTCTATAGTTAGGCTATTGTGGACATTGCTGCTATAAACATTGGGGTGCACGAACCCCTTCAGATCCCTACATTTGTATCTTTGGGGTAAATACCCAGTAGTGCAAATGCTGGGTCATATGGTAGCTCTATTTTCAACTTTTTGAGGAACCTCCATACTGTTTCCAGAGTGGCTGCACCAGCTTGCATTCCCACCAACAGTGTAGGAGGGCTCCCCTTTCTTTGCATCCCCGCTAACATCTGTAATTTCCTGACTTGTTAATTTTAGCCATTTTGACTGATTGAGGTTTTTTATGTTTTGTTTTGTTTTGTTACTATTTGATGTAGTGTTCCATGATTCATTGTTTGTGCATAACACCCAGTGCTCCATGCAGAACGTGCCCTCTTTAATATTCATCACCAGGCTAACCCATTCCCCCCCAGAACCCTCAGTTTGTTTTTCAGAGTCCATCGTCTCTCATGGTTTGACTCCCCATCTGATTTACTCCCCTTCATTCTTCCCCTCCTGCTATCTTCTTCTTCTTTTTTCTTAACACATATTGCATTATTTGTTTCAGTGGTACAGATCTGTCCTTCAACAGTCTTGCACAATTCACAGTGCTCACCATAGCATATACCCTCCCCAATGTCTGTCACCCAGTCACCCCATCCCTCCCACCCCCCACCACTCCAGCAACCCTCAGTTTGTTTCCTGAGATTAAGAATTCCTCATATCAGTAAGGTCATATAATACTTGTCTTTCTCTGATTGACTTATTTCACTCAGCATAACACCCTCCAGTTCCATCCATATCATTGCAAATGGCAAGATCTCATTTCTTTTGATGGCTGTATATTATTCCATTGTGTATATATACCACATCTTCTTTATCCATTTATCTGTCGATGGACATCTTGACTCTTTCCACAGTTTGGCTATTGTGGACATTGCTGTTATAAACATTGGGGTGCATGTACCCTTTCGGATCCCTACATTTCTTTCTTTGTAGTAAATACCCAGTGGCGCAATTGCTGGATCGTATGGTAGCTCTATTTTCAACTGTTTGAGGAACCTCCATACTGTTTTCCAGACTGGTTGCACCAGCTTGCATTCCCACCAACAGTGTAGGAGGGTTCCCCTTTCTCCACATCACCACCAACATCTGTCGTTCCCTAACTTGTTAATTTTAGCCATTCTGACTGGTGTGAGGTGGTATCTCATTGAGGTTTTGATTTGGATTTCCCTGATACTGAGCAATGTTGAGCACATATTCATGTGTTTGTTGGCCATTTGGATGTCTTCTTTGGAAAAATATCTGTTAATGTCTTATGCTCATTTCTTAATTGGATCATTTGTTCTTTGGGTGTTGAGTTTGATAAGTTCTTTATAGATTTTGGATACTAGCCCCTTATTTGATATGTCATTTGCAAATATCTTCTCCCATTCTGTCAGTTGACTTTTGGATTTGTTGACTGTTTATTTTGCTGTGCAAAAGCTTCTTATCTTGATGAAGTCCAATTAATTAATTTTTGCCCTTGTTTCCCTTGCCTTTGGTGATGTTTCTAGGAAGAAGTTACTGTGGCTGAGGTAGAAGCGGTTGCAGCCTGTGTTCTCCTTTAGGATGTTGATGGATTCATTCTCACATTTCAGTCTTTCAATCATTTTGAGTCTATTTTTGTGTGTGGTGTAAGGAAATGGTTCAGTTTCATTCTTATGCATGTGGCTATCCAATTTTTCAAACACCATTTGTTGAAGAAACTGTCTTTTTTCCATTGAGCATTCTTTCCTGCTTTGTCGAAGATTAGTTTACCATAGAGTTGAAGGTCCATTTCTGGGTTCTCTATTCTGTTCCATTGATCTATGTGTCTGTTTCTCTGTCAGTACCATACTGTCTTGATGATGACAGCTTTGTAATAGAGCTTGAGGTCTGGAATTGTGAGGCCACCAGCTTTGCTTTTCTTTTTCAACATTCCTCTGGCTATTCGGGGTCTTTTCTGGTTCCATACAAATTTTAGAATTCTTTGATCCATTTCTTTGAAAAAAAGTTGATAGTATTTTGATAGGGATTGCATAAATGTGTAGATTGCTCTAGGTAGCATTGGCATTTTCACAATATTTTTTCTTCCAATCCATGAGCACGGAACGTTTTTCCATTTCTTTGTGTCTTCCTCGATTTCTTTCATGAGTATTTTATAGTTTTCTGAGTACAGATCCTTTGCCTCTTTGGTTAGATTTATTCCTAGGTACCTTATGGTTTTGGGTGCAATTATAAATGGGATTGACTGAGAAAGAGAAATCCTTAATTTCTCTTTCTTCGGTCTTTTTGGTGTATAGGAATGCCAATGATTTCTGTGCATTGATTTTATGTCCTGCCAATTTGCTGAATTCTTTTATGAGTTCTAGAAATTTTGGGATGGATTCTTTTGGTTTTTCCACAAAAAGTATCATATCATCTGCAAAGAGTGAGAATTTGACTTCTTCTTTGCCGATTGGGATGCCTTTTATTTCTTTTTGTTGTCAGATTGCTCTGGCTAGGACTTCTAATACTATGTTGAATAGCAGTGGTGACAGTTGACATCCCTGCAGTGTTCCTGACCTTAGGGGGAAAGCTCTCAGTTTTTCCGCATTGAGAATGATATTCGCTGTGGGTTTTTCATGCACGGCTTTTATGATATTGAGGTATGTACCCTCTATCCCTACACTCTGAAGAGTTTTGATCAACAAATGATGGTGTACTTTGTCAAATGCTTTTTTTCTGCATCTATGGAGGATCATATGGTTCTGTTCTTTCTTTTATTAATGTATTGTATCACATAGATTGATTTGTGGATGTTGAACCGACTTTGCAGCCCAGGAATAAATCCCACTTGGTCGTGGTGAATAATCCTTTTAATGTACTGTTGGATCCTATTGGCTAGTGTTTTGGTGAGAATAGTTGCATCCAGGTTCATCAGTGATATTGGTCTGTAATTCTTCTTTTTGTGGGGTCTTTGTCTGGTTTTGGGATTAAGGTAGTGTTGGCCTCAAAAAACGAGTATGGAAGTTTTCCTCGATTTCTATTTTTTGGAACAGTTTCAGAAGAATAGGTATTAATTCTTTTTTAAATGTTTATTAGAATTCCCCTGGGAAGCCATCTGGCCCTGGGCTCTTGTTTGTTGGGAGATTTTTGATTATTGCTTCAATTTCCTTAGTGGTAATGGGTCTGTTCAGGTTTTCTATTTCTTCCAGGTCCGTTTTGGTAGTTGATACATCTCTAGGAATGCATCCATTTCTTCCAGATTACTTAATTTGCTGGCATAGAGTTGCTCCTAATATGTTCTTATAATTGTATTTCTTTGGTGTTGGTTGTGAGCTCTCCTCTTTCATTCATTATTTTATTTATTTGGGTCCTTTCTCTTTTCTTTTTGATAAGTCTGTCCAGGGGCTTATCAATCTTAATTCTTTCAAAGAACCAGCTCCTAGTTCCGTTGATCTGTTCTACTCTCCTTTGGGTTTTTATTTCTTTGATTTCTGCTCTGATCTTTATTACTTCTCTTCTCCTGCTAGGTTTAGGCTTTATTTGCTGTTTTTTCTCCAGCTCCTTTAGGTGTAGGGTTAGGTTGTGTATTTGAGAACTTTCTAGTTTCTTGAGAAAGCTTTATTGCTATATATTTTCCTCTTAGGACAGCCTTTGCTGCATCCCAAAGATTTTGAACAATTGTGATATATTTTCATTTCTTTCCGTGAATTTTATTTTTTTTACTCTTTTTTAATTTCCTGGTTGACCCATTCATTCTTTAGTGGGATGCTTTTTACCCTCCATGTATTTGAGTTTGTTCCGACCTTCCTCCTGTGATTGAGTTCTAGTTTCAAAGCATTGTGGTCTGAAAATATGCAGGGAATGATCCCAATCTTTTGATACTGGATGAGACCTGATTTGTGACCTAGGATGTGATCTATTCTGGAGAATGTTCCATGGTCACTAGAGAAGAATGTGTATTCTGTTGCTTTGGGATGGAATGTTCTGCATATATCTGTGAAGTCCATTTGGTCCAGTGTGTCATTTAAGGTCTTTATTTCCTTGTTGATCTTTTGCTTAGATGATCTGTCCATTTCAGTGAGAGGGGTGTTAAAGTCCCCTACTATTATTGTGTTGTTGCTGATTTGTTTCTTTGCTTTTCTTATTAATTTGGTCATAGAATTGGCTTCTCCCATGTTAGGGGCATAGATATTTACAGTTGTTAGATCTTCTTGTTGGATAGACCCTTTAAGTAGGATATAGTGTCCTTCCTCATCTCTTATTATAGTCTGGTTTAAAACCTAAGTTGTCTGATATAAGGATGGCCTCCCAGCTTTCTTTCGGTGTACATTAGCATGGTAAATAGTTTTCCACCCCCTCACTTTCAATTTGGGGGTTTGTTGGGTCTAAAATTAGTCTTTTGCCGGTAGCACATGGATGGGTCTTGTTTTTTTTATCCAATCTGATAGCCTGTGTCTTTTGATTCGGGCATTTAGCCCATTTACATTAAGGGTAACTATTGAAAGATATGAATTTAGTGCCATTGTATTGCCTGTAAGGTGACTGTTACTGTATATTGTCTGTGTTCCTTTCTGGTCTATGTTACTTTTAGGCTCTGTCTTTGCTTAGAGGACCCCTTTCAATATTTCTTATAGGGCTGGTCTCCAGATTGCAAATTCTTTTAGTTTTTGTTTGTCCTGGAAGCTTTTTATCTCTCCATCTTTTTTCAATGACATCCTAGGTGGATATAGTATTCTTGGCTTCATATTTTTCTCATTTAGTGCTCTGAATATATCATGCTAGTCCTTTCTGGCCTGCCAGGTCTCTGTGGATAGGTCTGTTGACAATTTAATGTTTCTACAATTGTAGAGTACAGATCTCTTATCCTGAGCTGCTTTCAGGTTTTCTCTTTGCCCCTGAGACTCGTAAGTTTTACTATTAGATGTTGGGGTGTTGACCTATTTTTATTGATTTTGAGGAGTTTCTCTGTGCCTCCTGGATTTTGATGCCTGTTTCCTTTCCCAAATTGGGGAAGTTCTCTGTTATAATTTGCTCCAATATACCTTCTGCCCATCTCTCTCTTTCTTCTCCTTCTGGGATCCCAATTATTCTAATATTATTTTGTCTTATGGTATCACTTATCTCTCGAATTCTGCCCTCTTTTTCCAGTAGTTGTTTATCTCTCTTTTTCTCAGCTTCTTTATTTTGTATCATTTGGTCTTCTATATCACTAATTCTCTCTTTTGCCTCATTTATCCTAACAGTTAGAGCCTCCATTTTTTATTGCATCTCATTAATAGCCTTTTGGATTTCGACTTAGTTAGATTTTAGTTCTTTCATTTCTCCAGAAAGGGTTTCTGTGATATCTTCTATGCTTTTTTCAAGCCCAGCTAATATCTTTAAAATCATCAATCTGAACTCTGGTTCTGACATCTAACTAATGTCCATATAGATTAGGTCCCTGACAGTCGGTACTGCCTCTTGTTCTTTTTTTTTGAGGTGATTTTTTCCACCTTGTCATTTTGTCCAGAGGAGAATAGATGAATGAGAGAACAAAATGCTAACAGGGTAACAACATCCCCAGAAAATATACTCTAAACAAATCAGAAAGGATCTGAAGCCGGGGAAAAAGAAAGGGAAAGAAAGAAAAAAGAAAAAGAAAAAGATAAAAACAAACAAACAAGAACAAACCAACAAAAAAACAGAATATGATCAAATATGATCTGGCTGGTGCATAGATCAGTGCACACTCTAGATTTTGGGCATATTTTGGTCTGTTAAAAGAAAGTGCCTCCCAAAATTTTAAAGAAAGAAAAACTTATATATGTACAAAAATTAGTGTAAATACGATGAATGGTTGGAATATGACTGTAAAGATGAAAATTTATAAAATTTATAAAAGGAATTGATAAGAAGTTGGTTGAAAAAGTAAGGAGGATTTAAAAAAAAAAGTGAGATAATGTGATCAGAGAGGAGACTAGAACAAAGCCATACACTGGAGATTTAGGGTATATTTTGGTCTGTTAGAAGAAACTATATCTCAAAATTTTAAAGAGAAAACAAGTTTATATATATATATATATATATATATATGTGTGTGTGTGTGTGTGTGTGTGTGTGTATATATATATATATATACACCAAAAATAAGGTTAAGTCCTATGAAGGGATAGAATATGACTCTAAAATTGAAAAAAATAAAAAAAGATTTTATAAAAGGGATTGGTAAGATGTTGGTTGAAAAATGGAAAAAGAAAAATTCAAAAAAAAAAGAAAAAGCAAGTTAAAAAAAACTTTATAAGACTAAAGAATCATGGGAAAAAAGTCATGAATTCTATGTGCAGTATTCCCCTAGCGCTGGAGTTCTGCTGTTCTCATTGATTGGGAAACTTGGTTTTGGCTGGCTATTCTTACTGATCTTCTGGGGGCGGGGCCTGTCACAGTGATTATCAAATGTATTTGCCAGAGGCGGAATTGCCCCGCCCTTGCCGGGTCCAGGCTAATTAATCTGCTCAGGTTTGCTCTCCATAGCTTTTATTCCCTGCAAGCTTTCCATACAGCTTTGGAAGACGAGAATGAAAATGGTGGCGTCCCAATCTCTGCCCAGGAGGAGCCGAGAACTCAGGTCCCCACTCCTCAGTGAGCCCCCAGATTAAAGCAATCACTCTTCTCTCCCTGGTCTCTGGCCACACTCCGTGCTCACCCAGCCTGTGACCTAACATTTCTATCTCTGGCACATGACCCTGTATGGAGTCTCCAAACCCAGCAGATTCCTGCAGTGTTCTCCCACGCCACTCCTCCTCGGGGGAGGAAGGGGAGTCTCCCTTGATCTGCCCCCTAGTTGGGTCTCTGCTGGAGGAGCAGTGGCCCAACTGTGCTGCAGATCACACTTTATGGCAACCCTGAGCTGAGAGCCCACTCCTTGGCTCCGTCTCTGCAGCTGGCTTCCCTGTTCTGATACCTGGGAGCTCTGTTGCACTCAGGCACCCCCAGTCTTTCTGTGACCCCGAGGGTCCTGAGACCACAGTGTCCTAGCGAAGGTTCCACCCCCTCTTAGCCACTGGAGCAACATCCCTCAGGAGATCCAACTTCTAAAGTTCCGATTTTGTGCTCTGCTGCTCTATCACTTGCCAGTAGCGGCTGACGGAGGCCCCCTCCCCCACCATCTATCTTCCTGAATATCACCTGGGATTCACTTCTCCACATGTCCTACCTTCCAGAAAGTGGTCGCTTTTCTGTTCAGAAAGTTGCTGCTATTCTTTTCTTCAATCTCCTATTGAGTTTGTAGGTGTTCAGAATGGTTTGGTCCCTAGATAGCTGAATTCCTGGGACCAGATGAAATTTAGGTCTCTTAATCCTCCGCCATATTGCTCCTCCCCCCTCTGTTTCTCTTATAGTAAGTGATCAATACATGAAATCTAAGCATTGTTATCACTTTTCACAATTGTATGAGAACTATAAAATTCAACACGTTTCTCTCTTTTTCATTGTATTCCACAGTGTTCAAAGATAAATTATTTTTTAAAATTTACTTCACCAGTTCATTCTAAGTATCTAGTGCATTGTTCATTTAATTATCTTATTTTCTAGGCTTAAAACATGATATTCTAGATGTGTTATGACATCATATGTAATTTAAAATACTGTCAAAAATATGCAAGTGTAAATTATAAACAAAAAAATGAAATGTTTAATGTTATACTTGCTAGTTCAAAAAAGTTATTTCTGCCTTTATGCTCATGATTTTCTGAACTAAGATTTTCTGACTCCAAAGACAAACATGTCATTACAGAGGGTATAAATTGAACTTATTTTTTTTTATTAAATATGGTATTATCAAGTCTTCTATATTTACAAAAGTAGACATTGTAATGCAGCTGGTTATTCTCCTCTGTTCATTTTTTGTCATATAACTTTTAACTTTATAACATACCATATACATTATTTATTTATTATGTCTGTTGTCCATCACTCATAATTCTATTTATGTTTCACAAGGGCCAGGATCATTTTTTTTTCTTTTTTAAAAAATTATTTACTCATATATATCAAGTTCTTAGAATAGTACATGCCACACAGTAGGAACTCAGTATATTTCAGTTGAATGAATGAATTATCTTTTAACCTTGTATCCCATCTTCAGTTATCCAATCTTTTTCCAATCCATTCTCATCATTGTTTTTCTTTTCTCAATTCTTATTCATGACTTAAACCATGGCACTTAGGATTCTAGCCTAACTATTCTAAGGAAAAAAAAACTATAATCTGCTAATGACCTTATAAATACTAGATATGATAAGCACATTTTTCAACCATTGTAGTTTCTTTGGGGGGGCTACATTTGACACTCTTGGAAAAGACTTATTTCTTGAAACTCACCACTATCTTTTATTTCCATTATAATATAATTTGATTTTTATTTCCTCTTCTCTGTGATTATATATTCTCTGACTTCTTCCTAGGTTCTTCTTCTTTCATGGGCCTCATTAATACTGATACTTATCTCTAGAAATCTATTCTTGGGCCACTGCTTTTTTCAGTCTGAATACTTCCTATGACTAATCTAGTCTATGATCATAATATCAACTATTACATCTAACTTACAGAATTTATAGTTAAAAATAGATCTCTACATGAAACTTCAGAATCATATATCCAACTACTTGCTGAATAACTCCTCCTGGAGAGGCAAATGTTACCTTAGACTCTCTAACACAAATTCTAAACTCAGTTTAACAACATAAACTGCTGTTTCTCCTGCCTACCCTAGTAAATGGTACCAACAATCATTCAGACAACCAACCTAGAAATCTGAAATATACCCTTGAATCCATTCCCCTCTCACTCAATCAGCAAATCTTACTGACTTACCATCTATTTTTTCTTTAATGTGACTAATTACCATTCTTATCAATATCACCATAGTTAGATTCCCCATCATCTATTATCTAGGTGATTTGTTGGATATAAAATTTGAGGGAAAAAGAAGCATAACATGACATCCAGATTTTTGTGTGTTTATCTTAGATGACTGGGAAGATAGTGGTGTTATAAGAGAGTATAAAGCATTGTCCCAATCCCCAGGACTGTTCTCTCCCAAGCCACTCATTAATATTTTTCCAAAGCAATATTTTGGAGTTGTCAACATAGAGATATAGTTGAAACCATCAAATTAGGTGAAATCATCCAGAAAATGTGTAAATAAAAGGGGAAATCGGGAACACCTGTGTGTCTCAGTCAGTTAAGTATCTTACTCTTGATTTAAACTCAGGTCATGATCTCACAATTGTGAGATTGAGCCCCGCATCAGGTTCCACACTCAGCGTGGATTCTACTTGAAATTCTTTCTCTGCCTCTCCCTCCTTTCTCTCTCTCTCTCAAAATAAATAAATAAAATGTTTAAAAAGGGGGGAGAGCAGGGCAAGAGTACATTTGTTAGCAGGAGGTGGTGTATGTTTTAGGAAAGGACAATAAGAGATGGGATAAAGAGGTGAGTAGAGACAAGATCCTTAAGGGCCTTATGAGACATTCTGAAGAATTTAGAATATATCATAGGTTCAAGGAGGAACATTGAAAGATTTAATTCAGATAAATGAATGCCACATTAGGGTTGCTTTTTAAGGAGATTATATTGATTTCAGTGTAAGGAATGGATTATTCTTGTGGAAAAACAAAACTTTTCTAGAGGCAAAAAATTAATAACTGTAGTCATCTTGGTGAGAGATGATACTAACATGGGCCAAGTCAGTAAACAAACATGCCAAATCCGTCACTGTAAAAGATGTGTATTGTTTGAGGAGTGCCTTGTGAAAGAGCACAGGGATGAACTGCCAAGTTTCAGATTCTGATTATAAAGGATTATTAATTAGAACAGTAAGGAAGTTAATTAAACCCTAAAACAAAATCCTATTTAAGAATAAATGCTTAACATCACAATCATATACATTGAATAATTCTACATATTTAAAAAATGCTGAGATAAAAACAAAGTGTTTCACAGATCAAGTATCAAAAGCATGGGAGAGCAAGTCAGAAACTACACTGGAAGGGCTGGAGGATAATGGTGTTTGAAGTAATTAAAGAAATTAGTGAGGGGACTAATTTAGATCAAGTAAAGGAAAATGATTTTCAGGAAGAGACATTTAAAGAGAAACTTGAAAAAATAAAGAGAAACTTGAAAAATTAGTCAACATTAGATGAAAAGATTAGGAAAACTTTATCCCAGCTAGATAGAAGAGCATTGCAAAGATCCTGAAATGGGTGTTTGGTATTTTTAAGAAGTTAAAAGAATAGCAGTAACTTGATTTCAGAAACATGGGGAAAGAATAATACAAAATAAAATAGAAATATTAATCCAGGACATGTAAGACTTACTGATATTTCTTTCTAATGTTTTATCTTATAATAAATGGAATCAGTAACCAAAAAACTACAAAAACTAAAAGCTCAGGGCCAGGTGGATTCACAGGTGAATTCTAGAAAGCATTTAAAGAGTTAATACTTTTCTCTTCAAACTATTCTGAAAAAAATAGAAGAAAAAGGAAAACTTCCAAATACATTCTATGAGGGCAGAATTACTGATACCCAAACCAGGCAGAGACAAGAAAGGAGGAGAGAGAGAGAAAGTAAAAGAAAGAAAAAAAGAAAGAAAGAAGAAAGAAAATAGGCAAGCAAGAAAGAAACATACAAGTCAAAATCACTGGTAAACTGATAAAAATAGATGCAAAAATTCTCAACAAAGTATTATCAAACCACATTCAACAATAGATTAAAAGGATCATTCACCACAATCAAGTGGAATTTATTCTGGAGATGGAAGGATGGTGCAGTATTTGCAAATGAATCAACAAGATACAAAATGAAAGATAAAAACCATATAACTACATAAATGTATTCAGAAAAGCATTTGACAAAACTCAATATTTATTCATGACAAAAATTCTCAACAAAGTGGGCTTAGAAGGAACATACTTCAACCTAATAAAGGCCATATATGAGAAAACAACAGCTCACATCATACTCAAAGATGAAAAACTGAGAGCTTTTCCTCTAAGACTGGGAACAAGACAAGAGTGTCCACTCTTGCCACTTTTAGTCAAGTGGCAAGGATTGAAAGTCCTAACCATAGCAATCAGATAAGAAAAAGAAATAAGGCATCTATATTGGTTAACAAGAAATTAAACTATCACTACATATGGCATAATACTATACATAGAAAACACCAGAGACTCCACCAAAAAAACTATTAGAAGTAATAAATAAATTTAGTAAAGTTGGAGAATACAAAATTAATACCCAGAAATTTGGTGTTTCTATACACTAATAACAGAGTACCAGAAAGAGAAATCAAGAAAACAATCCCAGGGTTACCTGGGTGGCTCAGTCATTTAAGCATCTGACTCTTGATTTTGGCCCTTAATGTCAGGGTTGTGAGAGCAAGCCCTGTGTCAGGTTCTGTGCTGGGCATGGAGCCTGCTTAAGATTCTCTCTTTCCCTCTCCCTCTGCCTCCACTCCCCTGCTGTGTGCTCTCACTCTCCCTCTCTCTTTCAATCTCACTCTCTCTCAAAAAAAAAAAAAAAAAAGAGGAAAGGAAAGGAAAGAAGAAAAAAATCCCAACTACAATTGCACCAAAAAGAATAAAATACCTAGGAATAAACTTAACTCAGGAGGTGAAATATCTGTACTCTGAAAACTATAAAACATTAACAAAAGAAATTGAAGATGACACAAACAAATGAAATGAGATTCCAGGAGAGGTTGGAAGATGGCAGTGGAGGAAGAGGACACTGGGCTTACCTCATCCATGAGTACAGCTAGATAAATATCAAATCATCCTAAATACCCCAGAAATTGAAGACTAAGAACAAATTTCACAACTAAAGGTAGAGAAAAGAACATATGGAAGAAGGTAGGAAGTGCAGTGATGCAGTTTGGGAGAGAAATAGATTGTGGCCACTGACATGGGGAGGGAGCCAAAGTTGCAAAGAAGGGAGAGAGACAGATTAGCACACAGGGGAGCACATGGGGAAAACAAATCCTTACAGCAATTGGTTTGGAAAGCAAGAGGGGTTGAATCTCATGAGTTCATGCAACCAGTGGGCTTAACGCCTGGTCTTTTAAAGGTCAATGTACTTGGCTGAGACAGAGCCCATAGGGCATTGCACTGCTCTTGGAGAAAGACGGGCAAACAACCCATGCACACACAGCACGGAAACAGTAATCTGAAGAGTGCTTGGAGCACAAAGTGGGGAGGTTATTTGCTCATCTTGGAGCACATACCAGAGAGACAGCATCCACAGAGAGAACCTTCTGAGACCAAAGGAACTGGCCAGAACCACTTCCATCCCCCACCCCTCATTATAACATAGGGTCACCTGCAGGAGCCAGCACAGCACAGACACTATCAACCTAACATGCTTAGACCAAACTCTGCCCCTCACAGTCCAGTGGAACCAACTCTCCTAGTCACCATTGCCTCACTACCAGCAAAGTAGGTCCCCTTCCCTGGAAGACCAGCCCAAACACTTGCCCACACCATGTCTTATGATATAAGTATTGTGGGGCCTTAATTCTGTCAGCAGTCACCACAGCTCTAGTTTCGCAAACAAACCAGAACACACCTAGTTAAAACTTGCCACAATCAGGCCAGGGGCTAAATACTACCCACAAAAGTCAAAGAGAGCCTCTGTAGGTTCCCAGCCTGAAAGATGAAGAGGCCAGGACAAACGAGTAAAGCACATGCAGCACACATTAGACACACTTCTGGAAATGCCAGCCTCTGGGGAACAGCGACATAACATGGCAGGTCAATCCAAGACCTCTTTTTCATAAAACCATTACCCTCAAGAACAGGAGACATAGCTAACTTTCCAAACACAGAGAAATAGGAACAGAGACTTGGATAAAATCAGAAGACAGGTAAATTTATCCCAAATGAAAGAAAAAGACAAGGCTAGGGCAAGAGATCAAAGTGAAATAAATATAAGAAACATGCCTGATAGAGAATTTAAAGCAATAATCATAAGGATCCTCACTAGACTTGAGAAAAGAGTGGAAGACAAGAGTGAGACCCTTAATGCAGAGATAAGGAAAAACATAGCAGAGATAAAGTCCTCAGGAAAAGAAAGACAAGACACATACTTGATGGAATGAAGAGCAAGCTGGAAGAAGTAGAAGAATGAATTAATGACTTGGAAGACAGAGTAATGGATAGTAATCAAGCTGACAAAAGAGAGAAAAAAGAATTATGCAAAATAAGAATAGACAAAGAGAACTCAGTGGTTCCATTAAACATAATAATATCCATATTATAAGAGTCCCAGAAGAAAGAAGAGAAAAGGGGTCAGAAAATATATTTCAAGAAATAATAGCTGAAAATTTCCCTAATCTGGAGAAGGAAACATATCCAGATCCAGGAGGCACAGAGAACTCCCATCAAAATCAAGAAAAGCAGGCCAACACCAAGACACATTATAATTAAATTTGCAAAATTTTGAGATAAAGGAAAAATAAATAAAGCATCAAGAAAAAAGAAGACAGTAACATACAAGTGAAAACCCATAAGGCTAGCAAGTGAATTTTCATCGGAAACTTTCCCAGCAGGGGTGCTTGGGTGGCTCAGTTGATCAAGTGTCTGCCTTTGGCTCAGTTCAGGATCTTGGGGTCCTGGGATCAAGCCCTGAGTTGGGCTCTCTGCTCAGCAGGGAGTCTGCTTCTTCCTCTGACTCTCCCTCTGTGCTCTCTCTCTTTCAAATAAAGAAATTTTTTTTAAAAAAATCTTTAAAAAAAAGAATCTTTCCAAGCCAAAAGGGAGTGGCATGATATATTTAATTTGCCAAATGGGAAAAATCTGCAAGCAGGAATATTGTATCCAGCAAGGCTATAATTCAGAAAAGAAGGGGAGATAAAGAAGTTCCCAAACAAAAACTAAAGGAGTTTGTGACCACTAAGTCAGCCCTGCTTGAAATATTAAAGGGGACATTTTGAGTAGAAAGGAGAAACCAAAAGTGACAGTATAAAGGTTGGAAAGATGCAAGCAGTAAAAATGAATGTATTTGTAAAAAATTAGTCAAAGAATTCACAAAATAAAAGGATGTAAAATATAACAACATATACCAAAATGTGGGTAGGAGAGGAGTAAAGAATGGGTTCAAACTTAAACAACCATCAACTTAATATAGACTACTATATACAGAAGAGGTTGTATATAAACCTAATGGTAACTATATATCAAGAACCACAAATAAATATGCAAAAAATAAAGAAAAAGAACTCCAAATATATCACTAAATAAAATTATAAAACCAGGAAAGACAGAAAGACAAGGATCAGAGAAAATGTTCAGAAACAAACCACAAAACAAATACTAAAATGATAACACATTCATATCTATCAATAAGTACTTTGAATATTAGTGGACTAAATGCTCCAATCGAAAGACATAGGGTGTCAGAATGGATAAAAAGAACAAGATCACCTATATGTTGCCTACAAGAGATTCATTTTAGACCTAAAGACACCTGCAGAATGACAGGGGCGGATGGAGAAGTATCTATCATGCAAATAGGTGTCAAAAGAAAGTCAGAGTAACAATACTTATATCGGACAAAATAGACTTTAAAACAAAGACTGTAAAAAGAAACAAAGTAGGACACTATATAGTAACAAAGGGGACAATCCAACAGGAATATATGATAAGTGTAAATATGTATGCAATCAACATAGGAGCGCCCAAATACATAAAACTGTTAATGAAAAACTAATCCATAATAATACAATAATAGTAGGAGACACTACTAACGCACTTATATCAATGGACAGATCATCTAAATGGAAAATCAAGAAAAGGTGGCTTTGAATGGCACACTGGACGAGATGGATTTAACAGATATATTCAGAAAGCCCAGTCCTACAACAGCAGAGTACACATTCTTTTCAAGTGCACACAGAACAGTATCCAGCATAGATCACATATTAAGCCACAAAACAAGCCTCAACAAATTAAAAAAAATTGAAGTCATAATATGAGTCTTTTATGACCACAAAACTATAAAACTAGAAGTCAACCACAGGAAAAAAAATCTTGAAACATCACAAATACATGGAGGTTAAATAATATGCTACTCAACAATGAAAACATCAACCAGGAAATAAACAAAGGAATAAAAAAGTACATGGAAACAAATGAAAATGAAAACATAAAAACCAAAACCTTTGGGATGCAGCAAAAGTGGTTCTAAGAGGGAAGTTATAGCACCACATGCTTACCTGAAGAAGCAAGAAAAATCTCAAATAAACAACCTAAATTTACACCTAAAGAAGCTAGGGAAAAAAATAAACAACAACAACAACAAAAAACCCAAAACCAGTAGAAAGAAGGAAATAAGAAAGATTAGAAGAGAAATAAATGATATAGAAACAAAAAGAACAATAGAACAAATCAATGAAACCAGGAGCTGGTTCTTTAAAAAAAAATCAATAAAATTGATGAACCTCTAGCCAGATGTAACAAGAAAAAAAAAGAGAAGGGACTCAACTAAATAAAACCACAAATGAGAGAGGACAAAGAACAACCAATAACACAGAAATACAACAATTATAAGAGAATATCATTAAAAACATATGCCAACAAACTGTACAACTTAGAAGAAAGGGATAAATTCCTAGCAGCATATAATCTACTAAAACTGAAATGGGAAGAAATAGAAAATTTGAACAGACTGATAACCTGATAACCAGCAAAGAAATTGAATCATTAATCAAAAAAATCCCAACATCAAAAGTCTTGGAACAGATGCCTTCACAGGTGAAACCTACCAAGCATTTAGAAAAGAGTTAATACTTATTCATCTCAAACTAAAAACAGAAGAGAAAGGAAAATTCCAAATTCATTCTATAAGGCCATCATTACCTTAATACCAAAATCAGATAAAGACACCACCAAAAAAGAGAACTATAGGACAATATCCCTGATGAACATAGATGCAAAAATCCTCAACAAAATACTAGCAAACCAAATCCAACAATATATTTAAAAAGATCATTCACCACAATCAAATGGGATTTATTCCTGGGTTGAAAGGGTGAATATGATACACCACATTAATAAGAGAAAGGATAAGAACCATATAATAATTTCAATAGATGCAGAAAAAGCACTTGAAAAAGTACAAATCCATTCATGTTAAAAACCTTCAACAAAGTATGTTTCAAGGGAACATACCTCAACATAAGAAAGGCCATATATAAAATACCTATACATAACATCTTCCTTAATGGGGAAAAACCGAGAGCTTTCCTCTAAGGTCAGGAAGAAATGAAGGATGTCCACTTTTTTATTCAACATAGTAGTGGAAGTTCTACCCTCAGCACTCAAGCAAAAAGAAATAAAAGACATTGAAATAAGTAAGGAAGAATTAAAACATTTATTATTTGCAGATGACAAAATACTATCTATAGAAAACTTGAAAGAGTTCAACAAAAAACTGCCAGAACTCATAAAAAAATTCAGTAATTCACGGGATACAAAATAAATGTACAGAAATTTGTTGCATTTCTACACACCAAAAATGAAGAAGCAGAAAGAGAAATTAAGGAATTGGTCCCATTTACAATTGCACCAAAAATGATAAAATACCAAGGAATAAACCTAACCAAAGAGGTGAAAGGCCTGTACTCTGAAAACTATAAAACACTGAGGAAAGAATTTGAAGATGACACTAAGAAATGGAAAGACATTCCATGCGCATGGATTGGAAGAACAAATATTGTTCAAAGGTCCACACTACCCAAAACGATCTACACATTTAATGCAATCCCTATATAAATACCACCAGCATTTTCCACAGAACTAGAACAAAAAATGCTAAAATTTGTATGGAACCACAAAAGATTCTGAATACTCAAAAATCTTAAAAAAGAAAAGCAATGCTGGAGGCGTCACAATTCCAGACTTCATATTACATTACAAAGCTGTAGTACTCAAAACTGTATGGTACTGGCACAAAAATGGACACAGAAATCAATGGAACAGAATAGAAAATCCAGAAATAAACCCACAATTACATGGTCAATTAATTATCAACAAAGCAGGAAAAAATATCCCATGGGAAAAGACAGTCTTTTCAACAAATGGTGTTGGAAAAACTGGACAGCAAAATGCAAAGTAAAGAAACTGGACTACTTTCTTAAACCATACACAAAAATAAATTCAGAATGGATTAAGGATCTAAATGTGACATCTGAAGCCATAAAAATCCTGGAAGAGATCACAGGCAGTAAACTCTTTGATATCGGCCATAGCAATTTTTTCCTTGATATGTCTCCTGAGGCAAGGGAAATAAAAGCAAAAATAAGCTATTGGGACTAATCAAAAGGAAAGGCTTCTGCACAGTGAAGGAAACAGTCAAAAAAACTAAAAGGTGATGTGGAATAGGAGGAGATATTTGCAAATGACATGTCCCATTATGGGTTAGTAGCCACAATATATAAAGAACTTATATGACTCAACACCTAAAAAACAAATAATCTGATTAAAAATGGGCAGAAGACATTGACATTAACAGACATTTCTCCAAAGAAGACATCCAAATGAACAACAGATACATGAAAAAGATGTTCATTATTGCTTTCTATCTGGGAAGTACAAATCAAAACCCCAAAGAGATATCACTTCACTCTTGTCAGAATGGCTAAAATCAAGAACACAAGAAACAACAGGTGCTGGAGATGATGTGGAGAAAAAGGAACCCTCTAGCACTGTTGGTGGGAATGCAAACTGGTGCACTCACTCTGGAAGACAGTATGGAGGTTTCTGAAATGTTAACAGTAGAACTACCCTATGATCCAGCAATGATGTGGATGGGTATTTACTGAAGAAAATAGAGAAACACTAAATCAAAGGGATACATACACTCCTATGTTTATAGCAGCATTTTTTACAATAGCCAAAATATGGAAGCAGCCCAAGTGTCCATCGATTGAGGAATAGATAAAGAAGATTATATTTATATATATATACACAATGAAATATTCAGCCATAAAAAAGAATGAAATCTTACCATTTGCCATGACATGGATGGAGCTAGCGTACAACACTAAGTGAAATAAATCAGAGAAAGACAAATACCTTATGATTTCACTTACATGTGGAATTTAAGAAACAAAACGAATAAACAAGAAAAAAAGAGACAAACAAACACAAAAGCAGACTACTAAATACAGAGAACAAACTCATGGTTGCCAGAGGGGAGGTTGGTGGGGGGATGACTTAAATAGGTGAAAGGAATTAGGAGTACACTTACTGTGATGAACACTGAGTAATGTATAGAATTGTTGAATCACTATATTGTACACCTAAAACTTATGTAACACTGTATGTCAACTAACTGGAATTAAAATATAAACTTAAAAAGTCAAAAAGAAAAAGATATTCCACACATATGTGGAATCTAAAAAAAAAATCAAACAAATGAATAAACAAAGAAACAAAAAGCAGAATCAGATATATAAATACAGAGAACTGATGATTGCTACAGGGGAGGGGAATGGGGGGATGGACAAAATGGGTGAAGGAGAGTGGAAGATGCAGGCTTCCAGTTATGGAATGAATGTTACAAAAATAAAAGGTACAGCATAATAAATATAGTCAATAATATTGTAATAACATTGCATGGTGAGAGATGGTAGACACATAATGTAATGTGTGAACATAACATAACGAATAGAGAAGTTGAATCACTATGTTGTACACCTGAACCTAATGTAATATTGTATGTCAACTATACTCAAAAAAACTAAATAAAAATGTTTTTCTTAGAGTAATGGAAATTTATGAGTGACTCCATCAGGTTTTCCTTTAAAAATATCACTCTGGCTGCAATTCAGAGAATGAATTGAAGTGGAGGAACAATACATGTCAGAATATTTGTTATTGTGTGATGCAGTGGTGCAAAGGAAGAATAATGTCTTAGGGGAGGATCGTGGCAGTATGAAGGAAGAAAAGTAGTCAAAATTGAAATATTCATATTTGAAAACATACCCACAATGGTGTTTGGGTCATATGGAATAAAAAAGCATTATGGTTTAGGAATACAATAGATACACAGATTAGAGCATTCTGAGGAGACGACTCTTATCACCAGAATAGGAAAAGTAAGAGGAAAATGATATTTTTTTAACTTCATGAGCTGAATTTTGAGACATGTAGCTATTGAGGTATCTGTAAGAGGTTTAAATAGAAATGTGTAAAAACATTTGAATACATTTGCCTACACTTAAGGCAGAGATCTATGCTAGAGATAAAATTTTATTAACATTCTTTTAGTAACTGCTGAAATAGGAGTTGATAAAATGACATATATCTTATTTTGTAGGGTGAAACAGACGTAATCTATCCTAAATAAATAAGGCCCAATAGAAGAGCTGGGCAAACATAAATTCCAAGTATTTGTTGACAAATATCCTTTGATCTTTGCTGCAGTCAACTTTGTATTACAGCAATGTATGTTTTGTTTTTTTTCCCCCTAATCACTACTGCAAGATTTGGAATTCCTGTAGTAAAGAGACAGCATGTGTTTTCATCTTGTCATCTTTGTCAGTTCTTTCCAGAATGCCTTGTAAGTGCTCATTAAAACTATATTAATTGGAGGAGGAGAAGCAAGATGGCAGAGGATTAGGAGACCTAAATTTCGTCAGATCCCAGGAATTCAGCTAGATAGGTCCCAAACCATTCTGAACACCTACGAACACAACAGGAGATCGAAGAAGAGAATAGCAGCAACTCTCTGAACAGAAAAGCGCCCACTTTCTGGAAGTTAGGACGTGCGGAGAAGTGAATCCAAGGTGATATTCAGGAGGATAGATGGCGGGGGGAGGGGGGCTCCCGTCAGCTGGCTATCAGCAAGAGATAGAGCAGCAGAGCACAAAGTCGGAACTTTTAGAAGTCAGGTCTGCTGAGATCCGTCGGCCAGTGGCTAAGCGGGGGGTGGAACCCTCGCTGGACAGTGTGGTCACAGGACCCTTAGGATCACAGAAAGACTGGGGGTGCCTGAGTGTGGCAGAGCTACCAGGTATCAGAGTAGGGAAGCCAGCTTCAAAGATGGAGCAGAGGAGTGGGCTTTCAGCTAAGGGTTGCTGTAAACCATGATCTCCAGCACAGTCGGGCCACTGCTCCTCCAGCAGGGACCCAACAAGTGGCAGATCCAGGGAGACTCCCCTTCCTCCCCTGGGGAGGAGCAGCACAGGAGAGCGCCATAGGAATCTGCTGGGTTTGGAGACAGCAAACAGGATCATGTGCCAGAGATAGAAAAGCACGGTCACAGGCTGGGTGAGCATGGAGTGTGGCCAGAGACCAGGGAGACAGGAGTGATTGATAGCTTTTCTCTGGGAGCTCACTGAGGAGTGGGACTCTGAGTTCTCAGCTTCTCTGGGCAGAGATTAGGAGCCTGCCATTTTCAGTTTCATCCTCAAAAGCTGTACGGAAAGCTTGCAGGGAACAAAAGCTATGGAGAGCAAACTTGAGCAGATTACTTAGACGAGCCCTGGTAAGGGCGGGACAATTTCACCTTGGGCAAAGACATTTGATAATCACTGCGACAGACCCCTCCCCCAGAAGATCAGCAAGAACAGCCAGCCAAGACCAAGTTTACCAATCAATGAGAACGGCAGAACTCCAGCACTAAGGGAATACAGCACATAGAATTCATGGGTTTTTTCCCCCTGATTCTTTAGTCTTTCAAAGTTAATTTTTTTAATTTTCTTTTTTTTCTTTTCCTATTTTTTTGAACTTTTCTTTCTCTTTTTCAAGCAACATCTTATCAATCCTTTTTTAAATTTTTTTTTTATTTTTCATTTTTGGAGTCATATTCTATCCCTTCATTGAAATTAACCTTGTTTTTGCTATATAGATAAGATTTTCTCTCTTTAAAATTTTGGGATATAGTTTTTTCTAACAGACCAAAATATAACCTAAATCTCTAGTGTATGACTTTGTTCTAGTCTCCTGTTTGATCACATTCTCTCCCTTTTTTTTTAATTTCTCTTCTTTCTTTTTTCAACCAACTTCTTATTAATTCCTTTTATAATATATTTTATAATTTTAATTTTTACAGTCATATTCTATCCCTTCATTGTAGTTAACCTTATTTTTGGTATATATGTAAGTTGTTTTCTCTTTAAAATTTTGGGAGGCAGTTTTTCTAACAAACAAAAATATGCCCCAAAGCTAGTGTGTGGCACTGATCTATTCACCAGCCTGATCATATTTGATCATATTCTTTTTTTTTTCTCTTTTCTTTCTTTCCCTTATTTTTCTCTCATTTCAGAAATCTTCTGATTTGTATAGTGTATATTTCTCTGGGGTCATTGTTACCCTGTTAGTGTTTTGTTCCCTCATTCATGTGTTTTACTCTGAACAAAATGACAAGATGGAAAAACTCACCTGGGGCGCCTGGGTGGCTCAGTTGGTTAAGTGACTGCCTTCGGCTCAGGTCATGGTCCTGGAGTCCCGGGATTGAGTCCCGCATCGGGCTCCCTGCTCGGCAGGGAGTCTGCTTCTCCCTCTGACCCTCTTCCCTCTCGTGCTCTCTATCTCTCATTCTCTCTCTCTCAAATAAATAAATAAAATCTTTTTTTAAAAAAAAGGAAAAACTCACCTGAAAAACAAAATAAAGAGACTGTACTGAATGCCAGAGGCCTGATCAATATGGACATTAGTAAGATGTCAGAACTAGAGTTCAGAATGACAATTATAAAGATACTAGCTGAGCTTGAAAAAAGCATGGAAGATACTAGAGAAACCCTTTCTGGAGAAATAAAAGAAAAAAAATCTAACCAAGTTGAAATAAAAAAGGCTATTAATGAGGTGCAATCAAAAATGAAGGCTCTCACTGCTTGGATAAATGAGGCAGAAGAGAGAATTAACGATATAGAAGACCAAATGATAGAGAATAAAGAAGCTGAGAAAAAGAGATAAACAACTACTGGATAACGAGGGCAGAATTCGAGAGATAAGTGATACCAGAAGACAAAACAATATTAGAATAATTGGGATCCCAGAAGAAGAAGAAAGAGAGAGGGGGGCAGAAGATATATTGCAGCAAATTACAGCAGAGAACTTCCTTAATTTGGGGAAGGAAACAGGCATCAAAATACAGAAGGCACAGAGAACCCACCCTCAAAATCAGTAAAAATAGGTCAACACTCTGACATCTAATAGTAAAACTTACAAATCTCAGAGACAAAGAGAAAATCCTGAAAGCACCTTGGGACAAGAGGTCTTTAACCTACAATGTTAGAAATACTAGATTGGCAACAGACCTATCCACAGAGACCTGGCAAGACAGAAAGGACTTGCATGATATATTTAGAGTACTAAACGAGAAATATATGCAGCCAAGAATACTATATTCACCTAAACTGTCATTGAAAATAGAAGGAGAGATAAAAAGTTTCCAGGACAAACAAAAACTAAAAGAATTTGCAAACATGAAATCAGCCCTACAAGAAATATTGAAAGGGGTCCTCTAAGCAAAGACAGAGCCTAAAAGTAACTTAGACCAGAAAGGAACAGAGACAATATACAGTAAAAGTCACCTTACAGGTGATACAATGGCACTAAATTCATATCTTTCAAGTTACCCTGAATGTAAATGGGCTAAATGCCCCAATCAAAAGACACAGGCTATCAGATGGGAAAAAGAAAACAAAACCCTTCGATATGCTGTCTGCAAGAGACTCATTTTAGACGGAAAGTCACCCCCAGATTGAAAGTGAGGGGGTGGAAAACCATGTACCATGCTAATGGACACCAAAAGAAAGCTGGGGTGGCAATCCTTATATCAGACAAATTAGATTTTAAACCAAAGACTATAATAAGAGATGAGGAAGGACACTATATCTTACTTAAAGGGTCTATCCAACAAGATCTAACAATTGTAAATATCTATGCCCCAACATGGGAGCAGCCAATTATATAAGCCAATTAATAACAAAAGCAAAGAAACACATTGAAAACAATACAATAATAATAGGGGACTTTAACACCTTCCTCACTGAAATGGACAGATCATCTAAGCAAAAAATCAACAAAGAAATAAAGACTTTAAATGACACATTGGACCAAATGGACTTCACAGATATATTCAGAACATTCCATCCCAAAGCAACAGAATACACATTCTTCTCTAGTGCCCATGGAACATTCTTCAGAACAGATCACATCCTAGGTCACAAATCAGGTCTCAACTGGTACCAAAAGATTGGGATCATTCCCTGCATATTACAGACCAAAATGCTTTGAATCTAGAACTCAATCACAAGAGGAAAGTCCAAAAGAACTCAAATATATAGAGGCTAAAGAACATCCAACTATGGAATGAATGGATCAACCAGGAAATTAAAGAAGAATTAAAACAAAATTCATGGAAAGCAATGAAAATGAAAACAAAACTGTTCAAAATCTTTGGGATGCAGCAAAGCTGGTCCTAAGAGGAAAGTATATAGTAATACAAGTCTTTCTCAAGAAACAAGAAAGGTCTCAAATACACAACCTAACCCTACACCTAAAGGACCTGGAGAAAGAACAGCAAATAAAGCCTAAACCCAGCAGGAGAAGAGAAATAATAAATATCAGAGCAGAAATCAATGAACTAGAAACCAAAAGAACAGTAGAACAGATCAATGAAACTAGGAGCTGTTTCATTGAAGGAATTAATAAGGTTGATAAACCCCTGGCCAGACTTATCAAAAAGAGGACCCAAACAAATAAAATAATGAATGAAAGAGGAGAGATCACAACCAACAACAAGGAAATACAAACAATTATAAGAACATATTATGATCAACTATATGCCAGCAAATTAGATAACCTGGAAGAAATGGATGCATTCCTAGAGATGTATCAACTACCAATACTGAACCAGGAAGAAATAGAAAACCTGAACAGACCTATAACCACTAAGGAAATTGAAGCAGTCATCAAAAATGTCCCAACAGGGCGCCTGGGTGGCTCAGATGGTTTAGCGTCTGCCTTCGGCTCAGGTCATGATCCCAGGGTCCTGGGATCGAGTCCCGCATTGGGCTCCCTGTTCCTTGGGATCCTGCTTCTCCCTCTGCTTCTCTTTCTCTCTCTCTCTCTACCTCTCTCTCTCCCTCTGTCTCTCATGAATAAATAAATAAATAATCTTTAAAAAAAAAATCTCCCAACAAACAAGAGTCCAGGGCTGGATGGCTTCCCAGGGGAATTCTACCAAACATTTCAAGAAGAATTAATACCTATTCTTCTGAAACTGTTCCAAAAAATAGAAATGGAAGGAAAACTTCCAAACTCGTTTTATGAGGCCAGCATTACCTTGATCCCAAAATCAGATAAAGACCCCATCAAAAAGGAGAATTATAGACCAGTATCCCTGATGAACATGGATGCAAAAATTATCACCAAAATACTGGCCAATAGGATCCAACAGTACATTAAAAGGATTATTCACCATGACCAAGTGGAAATTTATTCCTGGGCTGTAAGGGTGGTTCAACATCCACAAATCAATCAATGTGATACAATACATTAATAAAAGAAAGAACAAGAACTGTATGATCCTCTTATGAGATGCAGAAAAAGCATTTGACAAAGTACAGCATCCTTTCTTGATTAAAGCTCTTCAGAGTATAGGGATAGAGGGTACATACACCAATATCATAAAAGTCATCTATGAAAAACCCATAGCGTATATCATTCTCAATGGGGAAAAACTGAGAGCTTTCCCCCTAAGGTCAGGAACACAGCAGGGTTGTCCACTATCACCACTGCTATTCAACATAGTATTAGAAGTCCTAACCACAGCAATTAGACAACAAAAAGAAATAAAAGGCATACGAATCAGCAAAGAAGAAGTCAAACTCTCACTCTTTGCAGATGATATGATACTTTATATGGTAAACTTAAAAGACTCCACCCCAAAACTGCTAGAACTCATACAGGAGTTCGGGAAAGTGTCAGGATAAGAAAATCAATGCACAGAAATCAGTTGCATTTATATACACCAACAACAAGACAAAAGAAAAAGAAATTAAGGAGTCGATCCCATTTACAATTGCACCCCAAACAGTAAGATATCTAGGAATAAATCTAACCCAAGAGACAAAGTATCTGTACTCAGAAAACTATAAAATACTCATGAAAGAAATTGAGAAGACACAAAGAATTTGAAGAACGTTCCATGCTCATGGATTGGAAGAACAAATATTGTGAAGATGTCAATGCTACCTCGAGCAATGTACACATTTACTGCAATCCCTATCAAAATACCATCAACTTTTTTCAAGGAAATGGAACAAATAATCTTAAAATTTGTATGGAACGAGAAAAGACCCCGAATAGCCAGAGGAATGTTGAAAAAGAAAAAGAAAGCTGGTGGCCTCACATTTCCAGACCTCAAGCTCTATTACAAAGCTGTCATCATTAAGACAGTATGGCACTGGCACAAAAACAGACAGACAGATCATTGGAACAGAATAGAGAGCCCAGAAATAGATCCCCAACTCTATGGTCAACTAATCTTTGATGAAGCAGGAAAGAATATCCAATGGAAAAAAGACAGTCTTTTCAACAAATGGTGTTTGAAAAATTGGAAAGCCACATGCAGAAGAATGAAACTGGACCATTTCCATACACCACACACAAAAATAAACTCAAAATCATTGAAAGACCTAAATGTGAGAGAAGAGTCCATCAAAATCTTAGAGGAGAACACAGGCAGCAAACTCTTCGACCTCAGCCACAACAACTTCTTCCTAGAAACATCGCCAAAGGCAAGGGAAGCAAGGGCAAAAATGAACTATTGGGACTTCATCAAAATAAAAAGCTCTTGCACAGCAAAGGAAACAATCAACAAAACCAAAAGACAACCGACAGAATGGGAGAAGATACTTACAATTGACATATCAGATAAAAGGCTAGTATCCAAAATCTATAAAGGACTTATCAAACTCAACACCCAAAGAACCAATAATCCAATCAAGAAATGGGCAGAAGACATGAACAGAAGACGTCCAAATGGCCAACAGACATATGAAAAAGTGCTCAATATCGCTCGGCATCAGGGAAATCCAAATCAAAACCTCAATGGGATATCACCTCACACCAGTCAGAATGGCTAAAATGAACAAGTCAGGAAACGACAGATGTTGGCAGGAATGCGGAGAAAGGGGAAACCTCTTACACTGTTGATAGGAATGCGAGCTGGTGCAGCCACTCTGGAAAACAGTATGAAGGTTCCTCCAAAAGTTGAAAATAGATCTACCGTATGACCCAATAATTACACTACTGGGTATTTACCCCAAAAATACAAATATAGTGATCTGAAGGAGTACATGCACCCCAATGTTTATAGCAGCAATGTCCACAATAGCTAAACTATGGAAAGAGCTAATATGTCCATCAACAGATGAATGGATAAAGAAGATGTGGTATATATATACTATGGAATATTTTGCAGCCATCAAAGAAATCTGAAATCTTCCCATTTGCAATGACATGGATGGAACTAGAGGGTATTATGCTAAGCAAAATAAGTCAATCAGAGGAAGACATGTATCATATAATCTCACTGATATGAGGAATTCTTAATCTCAGGAAACAAACTGAGGGTTGCTGGAGTGGTGGGGGTGGGAGGCATGGGGTGCCTGGGTGATAGACACTGGGGAGGGTATGTGCTATGGTGAGCGCTGTGAATTGTGTAAGACTGTTGAATCACAGACCTATACTTCTGAAGCAAATAATACATTATATGTTTTAAAAAAGAGAGAGAGAGAGAAGATAGTAGGAAGGGAAAAATGAAGTGGGGGAATCGGAGGGGGAGACAAACCATGAGAGACTATGGGCTCTAAGAAACAAACTAAGGGTTCTAGAGGGGAGGAGGGTGGTGGATGGGTTAGCCTGGTGATGTGTATTAAAGAGGGCATGTATTGAATGGAGCCCTGGGTGTTATATGCAAACAATGGATCATGGAACACTACATAAAAAACCATGTAATGTATGGTGATTAACATAACATAATAAAATAAAATTAAAAAAAGAGAGATCTTTCCAGGGAAATTTTGACCTTGGTCACTGTGGAGGAACAACAACAACAACAAAAGGACTATATTAATTGACTTTAAATTACTGACATAACTAGAAAATAATAAAGGTGTGTATCTTATTTTGCAATTCTCCAACAATTATGAAAACAGAAGAAATAGAACATAGAATACAAAGTAAGGTGTACATAAAATAGCATTTGATTAATTCAGTTGGAAAAATCAGTCAAACTATTTGTTAGTGTAACTCTGGGTTTAAATTAATATGTAATTGTTTCCTCTCTCTCTGTTTTGACTAGTATTCTATCTATATAAAACAACCATAGTGGGGGGAAAGCAGGAAAGCAAGAGAGAATAAAGGGAGAGGGGAAAAAGATGGAGGGCAGAAGAGAGGGAGGGAGAGAGAGAAAGCTAGAAAAAGAAATTTCACTAATTTGAAATTACATTTGAGATGGTACTCTCTATTTACTTGTATTTAAAAACAAGAAGATACTTCCAGTGTTATGGATATTCAGCAACCTAAAAAAATACATATATCCTTACAACTTGACAGAGAAGCAGTACAGCTTTTTAAGAACTTAAACATATATATATATATATATATATATATATATATATATATATATATATATATATATGGCCTGATCTTCTTCTATATTTGCTTTTATGCAATCAATATTCTCAGAAGGTGGACAAACATAAAGCTAGGTCACTGTGATTTACCAGCATGATAAGGAATAATAACTTCCATGTTTTTATGACACAAGATCAATATTCTGTACCTAATGTGGATCTAAAAATGGAAGTATACATGTTATGGACAAAACTCAACTTGAAAATGAGACTAAAATTTGTGCTAGATAAAATATGCTGAAGAGAAAAGAAAAAGATTTGTATACTCATATCAGAAGGAGCAGCCTAGGCAAATTATAATAGACAATTTGTAGTAGAATTTTCCTCCTTGCCCAAAGGGACTCTCATAATTATCTGTCTGAATATCACTTGATGTATTCCTTTAGACCCCTGAAATTATATGGGCAGAAAACTCTTTGTAGAAATTCAAGTGGAAGGGAGATTATAACAAATAATTAGCACCTTTGGCTCCTTTACCTCGGGTTACCTCGTTGAATTAGCTATTTGAAAATAAGCAGCCTTAAGTGAAGCATCAGTTTTATAGCACCGCCAGTAGGAGATATGTCATATCTTATCTCTCTCACTGAAAAGTCGATATCTTTAAAGAGATATTTATAACATACTTCAGATCCTTATATTAAAATTTTTATCCTATGTATAATGTTAACATAATCAGCACAATGCATTTTCATTATCTTCTCTGAACTTTTTAGTAACATCTAAAAGAAGTTTTAATGTAAAAGAAGTTTTACATTCTAGATGGTGGACTGATCATACATTTATGCCTACTTTTTCTCTGCAAACTGCCAAACAATGATGATAAAGAGAAATCCTGCAACAGTGAAGAGAATGGAAAAGGGGCCATCATGGAATTAAAGAAGGTTAAAGACATTTTACAGAAAATAAAGAGTAAGGAGTGGCAGTCTAAATGTCTGAATACACAAGTAGGGCTACAGAGGAGGAGGAACTCTAGAGTCAGAGTTGACGGGTACAAAGAGAACAGTCCTGCCCTGCCCACTGACCATTAAAAGGACTTAATTAGTAGTCTACCTACAGTAAATTTCCTTTCCTGGATACTTAGAACCCAGGCAACTGAGTGTGTTAGCCATAGACAAAAGCAAATGGACTCCTTTCTAAAAAATTTGAGCCAAAAAACTGAGGAGGAGAATTTACTCAGGGTGAATGTGTATGCTTATTCGCGAAATTCTTCCTCTTCTGGCTTATGGGAAAATCCTAATTGAAAGGTTGTTGCACTACTTACCTTAAATGGAATCTGTCAGTGTATAAGCTTGACCCACATATACAGATTTGGAGTCAGTCTTTGTAAACACAGGAAAACCTAATGGGAAAATGATCTAAATAGAAAGAGAGTTACCTAGAAAACTCAGGCAAACTGCTTATTCTCAAATATCAACAAAAACATAGAGGTGTTGAGGAAATCAACAGCGTGAAAGGCAAAGAACAGAAAACAAACACAAGTATTGACCCCAGGGAAATTTTTAAAAAGAGATAATTCAAGGAACAAAAATAAACAAATAAATGCAACTATAAATCCCTTTAATTTGCATTTTCAGAAAACTTGTAAAGCAACTTCATTCATTGAAAAAATCAAAAGGACAGGAAAAGTTGCAGTACAAAAAGTAGAAAATACCATAAAGTATTATTTCCAAAATTATAAATTATATGTAAGTTTGGAAGATAAAGAAATATCCCAGACAAGAGATAGAAAATCAGTAGAGTATTTAGAGCTATTGAAACAAGGGAAAGAGGTTTAAGTATGCAATTTAAAGACAAAATGGTAACCAGTAGCTGTATTGGTCAAGTATATCTTAAAGAAGCTGGAATTTTTTTTTCAAGAGTAACCAGTAGAGGGCGCCTGGGTGGCTCAGTTGGTTAAAACGACTGCCTGTGGTTCAGGTTATGATCCTGGGGTCGCAGCATCGAGTCCCGCATCGGGCTGCCTGTATGGCAGGGAGTCTGCTTCTCCCTCTGACCCTCCCCCTTCTTATGCTCTCTCTCTCTCATTCTCTCTCTCAAATAAATACATAAAATCTTAAAAAAAAGAGTAACAAGTAGAGATGTTAAATGGAAGGGTGATAAAAACAGTGTACTAAAATCCTGTTTTCAGTGTGAAAAGTTGATGGATACTATATTTTAAAATTTTAATCCAGTAGAGTTAACATGGTGTTATATTAGTTTCAGGTGTACAATACACTGATTCAACAATTCTATATATTACTCAGTGTATATCAAGGTAAGTATACTCTTAATTCCCTTCACCTATTTCACTCATCTTCCCACCCACCTACCCTCTGGTAAACATCGTTTGCTCTCTATAGTTAAAAGTCCATTTTGGGTTTTTTGTTTTGTTTTTGTTTTTTGGTTTTTTTGTTTTGTTTTGTTTTTTGCTTGTCTCCTTTTCCTTTGTTCATTTGTTTTGTTTCTTCAATTCAACATACGAGTAAAATCAAATGATATTTGCTTTTTCACTGGCTGACTTATTTTGCTTAGCATTATATTCTGTAACTCCATCCATGTCATTGCAAATGGCAAGATTTCATTCCTTTTTATGGCTGAATAACATTCCATTGTATATATATGCCACATCTTTATATATGGGCAGATGATAGATATAGATAGATATAGATAGACAGACAGACAGATAGATAGATAGATAGATAGATAGATAGATAGATAGATGTATGTGTCACATTATATATATATATATATAATCTATTGAGGAACACTTGGGCTGCTTCCACAATCTGGCCATTGTAAATAAGGCTGCTATAAACATAGGAGTCCATATATCTTTTCAAAATAGTGTTTTTGTAGTCTTTGGGTATTATGATTACTGGATCATAGGTTACTTCTATTTTCAATTTTTTGAGGAAGTTCCCTACAGTACCAGGTTGCATTCCCACCGACGGTGCAAGAGTTCCTTTTTCTCCACATCCTTGCCAATACCTGTTGTTTCTTGGTTTTCTGTTTCTTTTTGTTTTGTTTTGTTTTGTTTTGTTTTAGCCATTCTGACAGTTGTAAGGTGATATCTCATTGTGGTTTTCATTTTCATTTCCCTGATGTTGAGTGACGTTGAGCACCCTTTCTTGTATCTGTTGGCCATCTGGATGTCTTCTTTGGAGAAATGTCTGTTCATTTCTTCTGTCCATGCTTTAATTGGATTATTTATTTTTTGGTGTTGACTCATATAAGTTCTTTATATATTTTAGATAAAAAACAATTATTTAATATTTTGGATACTAAACAGTTATTGGAGATGTCATTTGTAAATATCTTCTCCCATTCAGTAGGTCACCTTTTAGTGTTGTTGATCATTTCCTTCATTGCCTGGTTGCTTTTTATTTTGATGTAGTCCCAACAGTTTATTTTTGCTTTTATTTCCCTTGCCTCAGGAGACATAGATAAATGCTGTTATGCTTTTGCTGCATCCCAAAGTTTTTAGACCATTGTGTTTTCAAATTCATTTGTTTCCATTTACTTTTTGATTTCTTCTTTGATTTCTTGGTTTACTTATTCATTATTTAGCAGCATGTTATTTAACCTCCATGTATTTGTGGTCTTTCCAGAATTTTTCTTGTAGTTAACTTCTAGTTTCATAACATTAGTAGTCATAAAAGATGAATGGTATTACTGATTTTTTTTTAATTTATTGGGGCTTGTTTTGAGGCCTAATATGTGATATATTCTGGACAATGTTCCATGTGCTCTTGAAAAGAATGTGTATTCTGCTGCTTTAAGATGGAATGTTTTGAATATGCATGTTAAATGCATCTCGTCCAGTATGTTATTCAAAGCCACTGTTTCCGTATTGATTTTCTGTTTGGCAATCTGTCCTTTGATGTAATTGGAGTGTAAAAGTCTCCTACTATTATTGTATTACTAGAGTAAGATAAATTGTAATGCTCTAGTCATACAAATTGTAATACTCTAGTAATACAAATACAATATTCTAATTGTATTACAATTGGTTCCTTCATGTTTGTTATTAATTGTTTTATGAATTTGTGCATTCCCATGCTGGGTACATAATTATTTGAAATTATTATAGGTTCTTATTGGATTGTCCTCTTTATTTTTCTATTATATATATATATATATATATATATATAATAAGACAATATAATATTGTCCTTTTTGTCTCTACTTACAGTGTTTCTTATAAAGTCTATTTTGTCTGATATATGTATTGCCACCTTGGCTTTCTCTTGCAAGCTGAATATAAATAGGACTTTTTTTTATTCATTCCATCACCCTATGTCTTTTGATGAGAGCATTTAGTCTATCTACATTCAAAGTAATTTTTGAGAAGTATGTATTGCCATTTTATTATTTGTTTTCTGGTTGTTTTTTATAGATCTTGTCTGTTTCTTTCCTTTCTTGCTCTCTTCTCTCATCATAAGTTGGCTTCCTTCAGTGATACACTTGGATTCCTTTGTCTTCATCTTTTGCCTATCTACTGGTTTTGATTTGTTGCCATTAGTTTTATATATAACATCTTCTGCATATAGAAACATGTATTAAGTTGATGGGTCAGTTAAGTTTGAAACCATTCTTGACCCTCCCCCCCCCCACATTTTAGGTATATGGTGTCATACTTTACATCCTTTTATTTTGTGAGTCCCTTGACTAATTTTTAGAGACATACTTATTTTTTACAGCTTTTATGTTTCCTACTTTCCTTACTCTTACTTATGGTCTTCCTTTCCACTCAAAGAGTCCCCTTTAACATTTCTTGTGGGGCTGCTTTAGTGGTCATGAACTCCTTTAGCTTTTGTTTGTCTGGGAAACTCTATATCCCTCTTTCTATTTTGAATGATAGCTTTTCTGGATAGAGTATTCTTCGCTGCATTTTTTTTTTCCTTTCAGCACTTTGAATATATCATGCCACTCTGTTCTGGTATGCAGTTTCTGCTGAAAAACCTGCTGATAGCCCTATAAGGTTTCTTTTGTATGTTACTGTCTTCTCTTGCTGGTTTTAAAATTCTCTATCACTCCTTTTTGCTATTTTAATTACTATGTTTCAACCCTCTTTGGGTTGATTATGTTGGTGGACAAAATCTGTGCCTTCTGGCCCTGAATATCTGTTTCCTTCCCCAGATTAGGGAAGTTTTCAGCTATTATTTCTTCAAAAATGTTTTCTGCCTTTGTCTATTTTCTCCTTCTTCTGGGACTCTTATAATATGAATGTTATTATGCTTGATGGAGTCACTGCGTTCCTTAAGTCTATTCTCTTTTTGTCTATTTATTTTTTCTCTCCCCTCCTCAGTTTGAGTACTTTCCATTACTCTGTCCTTCAGATCATTCTTCTGCATTTCCTGGCCTGCTGTTTATTTCATCTACTGTATTTTTAATTTCATTTATTGTGTTCTTCAGCTCTAAATGGTTCTTTTTTTAATGTTTTCTCTTTGTTAAGTGTCTCACTGATGTTCTCCACTCTTTCCTCAAGTCCAGTGAGTATCGTTATGATCATTACATTATTTTTGTATATTTATTTATTTATTTATCTATTTATTATTTTTTATTATTATATTCAATTAGCCAACATATATTACATCATTAGTTTTTTTTTCCAAAGGTTTTTCTTTTTTCTTTTTTCTTTTTTAATTGTTATGTTAATCACCATACATTACATCATTACTTTTTGATGTAGTGTTCCATGATTCATTGTGTATAACACCCAGTGCTTCATGCAGAATGTGCCCTCTTTAATACCCATCACAGGCTAACCCATCCTCCCAGCCCCCTCCCCTCTAGAACCCTCAGTTTGTTTTTCAGAGTCCATCGTCTTTCATGGTTTGTCTCCACCTCCAAATCCCCCCCTTCATTCTTCCCTTCCTGCTATCTTCTTCTTTTTTTTTAACATATAATGTATTATTTGTTTCAGAGCTACAGATCTGTGATTCAACAGTCTTGCACATTTCACAGCGCTCACCATAGCACATACCCTCTCCAATGTCCAACACCCAGCTACCCCATCCCTCCCATCCCCCACCATGATGTTTATAGCAGCAATGTCCACAATAGCCAAACTGTGGAAAGAGCCAAGATGTCCATCGACAGATGAATGGATAAAGAAGATGTGGTATATATATATATACACACATATACATATACAATGGAATATTATGCAGCCATCAAAAGGAATGAAATCTTGCCATTTGCAATGACGTGGTTGGAACTAGAGGGTGTTATGCTGAGCGAAATAAGTCAATCAGAGAAAGACATGTGTCATATGACCTCACTGATATGAGGAATTCTTAATCTTAGGATACATCATTAGTTTTTGATATAGTATTAAATGATTCATTAGTTGCATATAAAACCCAATGCTCATCACAACACGTGTCCTACTTAATACCCATCACCTGGGTACCGCACTCTCCCACTCCCCTCCCTTCTGTAACCCTCAGTTTGTTTCCTGGAGTCCAGAGTCTCTCATGGTTTGTCTCCCTCTCTGATTTCTTCCCATTCAATTTTCCCTCCCTTCCACTGTGGTCCTCCATGCTATTCCTTATGTTCCACATTTGAGTGAAACCATATGAAAATTGTTGTTCTCTGCTTGACTTATTTTACTTAGCATAATCCTTTCCAGTTCCATCCATGTCGATGCAAATGGTAGGTATTCATCCTTTCTGATGGCTGAGTACTATTCCATTGTACATATGGACCACATCTTCTTTATCCATTCGTCTGTTGAAGAGCATCTCAGCTCCTTCCACAGTTTGGCTATTGTGGACATTGCTACTATGAACATTGGGGTGCATATGCCCCTTCTTTTCACTCATCTATATCTTTGAGGTAAATATTTAGTAGTGCAATTGCTGGGTCATAGGGTAGCTCTATTTTTAACTTTTTGAGGAACCTCCATACTGTTTTCCAGAGTGGCTGTATCAGTTTGCACTCCCACCAACTAGAAACTACAGCACACTTATGAAATAAATTGAGGAGGACACAAAGAGATAGAAAAACGTTCCATGCTCATGGGTTAGAAGAATAAACATTGTTAAAATGTCTATGCTGCCCAGAGCAATCTATAAATTCAATACAAACCCTCTCAAAATACCATCAACATTTTTCATAGAGTTGGAACAAACAGCCCTAAAGTTTGTATGGAACCAGAAAAGACACTGAATCACCAGGGGACCATTAGAAGAGAAAACCAAGGCTAGTGGCATCACAACGCCTGACTTCAATGTCTATTACAAAGCTGTGATCATCAAGACAGCATGGTGTTGGCACAAAAACAGACACATAGATCAGTGGAACAGAATAGACACCCCAGAAATGGACCCTCAACTCTATGGTCAACTAATCGACAAATCAGGAAAGAATATCCATTGGAAAAAATACAGTCTCTTCAACAAATCGTGCTGGGAAAATTGGACAGCCACATGCAGAAGAATGAAACTGAACCATTCTCTTACACCACATACAAAGATAAACTCAAAATGGATGAAATATCTAAATGTGAGACAGGAATCCATCAAAATCCTAAAGGAGAACATAGGCAGTAACCTCTCTGATATCAGCCACAGCAACTTCTTTCAAGACACACCTTTAAAGGGAAGGGAAACAAAAGCAAAATATATGATCATTATTTTAAATTCTCTATAAGGTATATTACTTATATCTGTTTTGCTTTGTTCTCTTGCTGTGGTTTTATCCTGTTCTTTCACTTGGGACATATTCCTCTGTCTTCTCATCTTATCTATGTCTCTATGTCTGTTTCTCTGTTAGGAAGGTCAGCAATGTGTACTGCTTTTGAAAATAATGGGTGGGATACACACTATTAAGAGAGTGGTGCTCGTCTTTTGTTACAGGGATGTGACTCTGGGACTGGGCAGAGCATACTGCCAAGCATGTGTGGGTGGGACATTCAGTGTTCACAAGTTGTGCATGCTGACTCCACAAGGTATGTGCTGCTGCCTCCAAGACTGGGTTAACCAGTGTAGGATTTGCAAAACATGTTCAGGAGTAGTGTGCAGTTTTACCAATGTGTGTGTGTCCTTTGCAGGAAGTGAGCAGCCGTCACACTGCCAGGACCAAGACCCCACAAAGCATGCAGTCAGGAGACTCTGTGTTGGCAAGATATGTGCCAGTCATCTGGAAGAAGAGACCCACAGTGCCAGGCTAGAAGGGATAGGGCATTGTGTAAGCATGTTAGTGAATGCTGGTGCCCTGCTGGTTCCTGCAGGTAGCCTTGTATTTATGCTGGGGGGCAGGGGATGGAAATGGCACCTGCCAGTCCTTTGTTCCTGGAGAAGTCCCCCAGTATACACATTCTGATTTTAGTAACTTTATTCCTAAAGGAGTCTTCCAACAATCTCTGTCTCTCTGAGACATGCTATGAGATTAGTAACTCTCCCTCCCATATTCCCCAGTTGTTTTTCAAACTGCTGCTTCTATGCTGTATCTCTGAGGGCTGTTCTTTGTGTTGTATCTTTAAAAGCAGTAACTCAGTATCCTCTTGCTCTCCCAGTTCTCCCACAGCCAGGTGGCTGATTTATTTTTTAATTCCAGGTTTAAGTTCTGCTGTTTGTAAGAACACACAAAATTCAGCCCCTCTGGCTTTCAATGCCAAGTGTTATGGGGATTCATCTTCCATATGCAGGTTCCCCAGTTGAGGGTGTGTTTCTTGCCCCTCTCTGTTCCCATGGTGCCCCTCGCTCCTGCAAACAATTATGCAGATCCTTTAAACTACCAACTGTGTCTCTGCCCTTCTTATCTTCTTCAATGTGGCCTTTTCTCTACATTGAGTTGTGGAGTTACTTCTGCCAGTCTTTGGGTCATTTTCTGAGTTATTTACACTGATGTGTTATCTAGTTGAATCCATGGGAAGAGGTGAGCTTATGGTCTTCCTACTCTGCCATCTTCCCTGGGAGTATGAATCTTTTGGATTTTATAAAGGGAAAATGTTGCCTCACGTAGTATAAGCTTTTAAAAGGATGATTTTGTATTTATGAGACAAAAATCAATTATTCTTTCACAGACTGATGCAAAATTATTTGACTTTTAAAAAAACTACATAGAGAAAATATGCAAAACGATTTGCATATTTGTTTAGAGTTAAATATTTGACTATTGTTTCAGAAAAATTACTCAGTTCTGAAAAAATATCTTGACTCTGATTATAAATTATGTGCAGATCATTCAAAATTTTGCCTTCACTTACATATCAATTCAAAATACTCATCTTAGAGTAAAACTTTTATACCTCCTGGGATCTGGCATTAACGCAAGTATTTGTTTTACTATTATATATATCCCAGCTTCTATAACCTCCCATCCATTTTTACTTTACGAAAAAGCTGGGGGAGTGCTGGCAACTATTTCCTTAACCAAATTGGAAGAGGATAGAATGGTTTTAATTTGACAGTGATTATTTAATCCAAACACAGACTATAAAAATGGCAAGTTTTAATTGTTTCATTTCTTAAAATATAATCATTTCAAATTTTCTTGCATCTTCAGTCATTATTTTTAGCCACTTGAAAGCAAGAACCATGTCAATTCATCTCTATATCCCAGCAACTTTTCACTCAATGGGCTGTCAATAAATAAATCTATTGGGAACGTCGAGCAATGAGAAAATGATTAATGGATAGCAATAATAATATTCTTGATTAAACCTTTATATAGTCAAACTCCCTTAAATTATTTCCAAAGACCTTAAACAAATAATATAATGTGGAGGAAGGTGTTTGTTACATACATCTCAGTTATTATGAGTCCCATCACAATCCCAGGTCATTAAGATTGGTTTGTCAAAAAAGTGTGTATTTTGAGACATGTTTGTATGAAGATGTCATAAAAACATCTATTCCACTGCTTTATAGGTACTGGTTAAACAATTGACACCCACTTATTTATTTCATTATTTCAATAAGCACTTCTTGAATGCCTACTACTTAATTGGGTTTAGAATTACAGAAATGAATAAGACAGTGTCTCTCTTTGATGGTCTCAGACATGGCAAAGGATACTAACATGTAAAAAAAAACTATAATGCAAATACTGTGTGCTTCAATAGATGTGAGTACAAGGTTTTATGAGATCTCAGAGGAAGGAGTAAAGATAGTTCACTAGAAAATCACTTAAGGTTTACAGTATTGATGTTTTAGGTGGCCCATGAAAGATGAAAAGTATTTAATAGGCATATGAACGGATTAAGGATAACATATTAATTATTCAGAACAGGAATTTTTTAAAAGCTTGAAAACATATAAGAACACAGTGCATTCCAGGATTGGAAAATAGTGTTGTATGACAATAATGTGGCATGTGTAAATGATAGCCCTGATAGATTGAGTCAGAAAGATAGAAAAGGCCAGACTGCCAATACTCTAAGATGTTATACCAAAGGGTTAAGATTTTAGCATGTATGTGACAGAGGGCACTGAAGATTTCTGCAGGTGAGTGACATTAATACACTTGTGTTTTAGAAAGCTATTTTAGGGCGCCTGGGTGGCTCAGTTGTTAGGCGTCTGCCTTCGGCTTGGGTCATGATCCCAGGGTCCTGGGATCGAGTCCCACATCGAGCTCCCTGCTCGGCAGGGGGCCTGCTTCTCCCTCTCCCACTGCCCCTGCTTGTGTTCCCTCTCTCGCTGTCTCTCTCTCTCTCTGTTGAATAAATAAAATCTTTAAAAAAAAAAGACAGCTATTTTAGATGACAGTATAGAGGTTGATTGGTGAATACGAGGCTGTAATTAGGAGACTTTTACAGTTGTCTAGGTAAGAGACTGTGAGAGAAAAATTAGAAGACTATTGGAAGGAACAGATTAAATAAGAATTTAAGAAGATTTCTAGTCCTAGAGTTTAAAATAAAAGTGAGCTATAAATAGAATATAAGTGAGAATTGAAATATGAGAATCGAAGTAATTGAAGTAATAAGACTCTTTCTGAAATCAGAAAGGATAAATAGAAGACCTTGAAGAATAGTATCAGTATATAAGAAAGTATAAGAGTAAATAGCAAAAGATCCAAGGTAGTGAAAAACATTGAGTCATAGTGCTCGGAAATACAGGGATAGAGGTAAAATGAAATGGTTGCATAGGAAGCCAAGAGAGGAGACTTCCACAAAAATGCCAGCTGTGTCAAATGTGAAATATATGTCAATTAATATGAAGTCTGATAAAGGAATTTTGAATTTCACAGAGGAGTGAAAGAGCTAGTTTAAAGAGCAGTTTAGGGGCACCTGGGTGGCTCAGTTGATTGAGTGTCCAACTCTTGACTTTGGGTCAGGTCATGATTTCAGGGTCATGAAATCGAACCTTGCATCAGGTTCTGCCCTGAGCAGGGAGCTTGCTTAGGATTCTCTCTCTCTCTCTGCCCCTTTTCATCCCCCTCCCCACTCATGCTCTCTCTCTAAAAAAATAAAAATTAAAAATAAATTTAAAAAGAGCAGTAAAAGAACTGAAACCAAAAGTAAATTGGAAAGAGTTGAAGAATAATTAGTAGGTGAGGTGTGGAGACAAGGTGAAAAGTCTACTTTCTTAATAAGTTTGTGTGAGGGAGGAAATATATCAATAACTTAAAGAGAGCGGTGCCTGGGTGGCTCAGTCAGTTGAGCGTCTGCCTTCGGCTCAGGTCATGATCCCGGGGGTCCTAGGATTGTGCCCTGCATTGGTCTCCCTGCTCAGTGGGGAGCCTGTTTCTCCCTCTCCCTCTGCTCCTCCCCCTGCTTGTTCTCTTTCTCTGTCAAATAAATAAAATCTTTTAAAAACTAAGTTAAAGAGAGACATAGTTGAGAGATCTTCTCTTCCTCCCACTTCCCCCCGTTTTTTGAAAAAAAAATTATTTATTTTAAAGAGAGAGTGTGTGCGCACATGAGAAGGGGGAGAAGGTGGAGGGCAGATGGAGAGGGAAAGACAGAATCCCAAGCAGACTCTGCACTGACCATCAGCTTGACATGGGGCTCAATCCCATGACCTGAGCCAAAACCGAGAGTTGGACACTCAACCAACTGAGCCACCCAGACACCCCTATTGTCCTTTTTTATGTATTCATTCATTTTCTTTTGTTTTTTTTCTCTTTTTTAATGGGAAAATTTAAAAATAATTGTAGACTGAAAAGAAGGTACAATGGTAGGGACATTGAAGATAGTGGGAATGGTGGGGAAAACCCATGATTGATGGTTCAAGGTAACATAAAATTAGACAGGATAGAGATTGGTAACAACATGATTTAAGATTTAAGACTCCCAGATTTGGAAACTAGAAGACCTGAGTTTATATTCTGACTTTCCATTTAATATTTGTATGAATTTAAAAAGTTATTAGACTTTTCAAGTTTCAACTTCTTCATCTGTAAGATGGGAGCAATAAAAATAACCACATCATAAGGCTATTATGAGAAAATGGAAGAACATGATACAGTTCTTGGTACACAGTATGTTATTATTATTATTATTATTATTATTTTACTGTAAGAAGTTTTTCTTTACAGAGGAGATAAGTTACTCACTTCTCTAAAATAAATGAAAGAAGATAAGGATGATTAAAAACATAGATAATTTTTTATGTAACCAAGGACAATGTCAGATTATTTTATTTTTGGAGCAGTTGTGTGTGTGCATACATGCTATAGGGAGAATATGCACATTTTACTTGGAAATGAGTAGCTTGAAAGGCCAAATTAATTATCTGAGCCATCTTCTTTTCTGATCAAATATTTAGGTCCTTGCCCATATATTTTAGTGATCTAGACTCTAATACAGAGTTTAAGGTTCAATAAAGGCCAACACAATCCACCCCACCTACACTTCTCACCTGACTCTCTCCTCAGACAGATAAACTAATGTATTTTTCACATTTGTAGCAACAAAGTTAGGAACTGTGCTCAAATAATTTTAAAAAGTAAATTGTGTGTTTTTAAATTAGTCATTGATATGTGACACTTAGCTCCCTAGAACGATGTTTTGAGTTTCCTTCCACCCATATTTTGTTCACCAATGAATTCTTTATATAAATAGTTGTTTCTAATATTTGGCTACTTTTTCCAATACTGGTACAGTGAAGCTGGTGGCCAGTATCTCAGGACCACTGCTAAGTCTTCTGAAAGCTATTACTATCAGAGTGATTGCATGTCCATATTGCATCAACAAACATGCACATTGAGGAATTGTAGTTTGGAAGTCACTTATGGATGAATCACTGTTCTACTCTAAAGCAGGTCACTGCCTTAAGATCTTGCCTTGGAGGTAGATTAGCTAGAAGTTGATGTTTTTAATGTGTAATTTTAAGAATTAATGTTTTAGCATCCTATTTTCTTTGGCTTGTGTTTATTCTGAAATGATGACAAAAATGACTTTCATTATATAAGAAGAACCTGTTTTGTTATATTACATCTGTTCCTGAAACTCAGGAAGCTTTGAAGCATATAAAACTGTCAGAGAGATACGCTCCAGGTTCCGGGGACCCAAATGATATCTACCTCCTGGGTCAGTGTCAATAATGATTACAATATTAATAAGCTCAAATTGAAGTTATCTGCTCGGACCCCTCTTCCATATTAACTGTTTAGAATTGTGTATCCATAATAAAATTTTCTACTACAATGAAAATTGTCACTTTAACCACTTGATAAAAAGTCGTAGAGGGAGACAAACCATGAGAGACGATGGACTCTGAAAAACAAACTGAGGGTTCTAGAGGGGAGGGAGGTGGGAGGATGGGTTAGCCTGGTGATGGGTATTAAAGAAGGCATGTACTGCATGGAGCACTGGGTGTTATACACAAACAATGAATTATGGAACGCTACATCAAAAACTAATGATGTAATGTATGGTGATTAACATAACAATACAAAATTAAAAAAAATTGTAGCCTCAACTGGAAGAGTCATTTGCCTTGCAGTAAGCACAAAATGACAGATTTTTTCTGAATACAAACTGTAATGCTCCTGCCTTTCACAGCTAGTTTGGCTTGTAAACACAGCAGAAAAAAAAAAAAACACTCTGATAAAAATTGATGGTTATGTACAAAACAGGCCCACAAGTAACTTTTTTTTTTTCCTGGTTAGAGGGCATCACCTCAGGTTCTGAACGCTGGCCTAAGTGAATACCCTAAAACAGTTGATGATTATGGTTCAAAAGTTTCTGTGGCATAGTAAACTGGATATTTCCCACACAGTTTTGACTAGTCTAACTTTCAGCAATCTGTTATGTATCATTTGCAAAAAGATCTCGTTTCATCTTTCATTAATTCCCACTCAGAACTCAAGTACCAGTACTTTATACAGACACTTTACCATTGCTTATATTGATGTCTCTCTAATACCAATAATTTATATCATTATTTTGTACAAATAATCACCCTGTGTGCACTATCAAAAAATAGAGAGGTATGGAAATATTTCAAAATATTTATGCTATTATGTGATACACAAGATTAATCCTTAAACTTACTCTTTTCTTTAGTTACTAATTAGATACCATGATACTCGAGCTACAATTCTATGATGTATCCAGAAATTGATGTTAATCTTCTTTTTTTTTAAGATTTACTTATTTTTGGGGGAGAGAGAAAGAGAGCATGCACAAGCAGGGGGAGGGGCAGAGAAAGGATCCTCAAGCAGACTCCCCGCTGAGCATGAAGGCCCATGAGGGGTTCAATCCCAGAACCCTGAGATCAGGACCTGAGCCAAAATCAAATGTCAGATGCTTAACCAACTGAGCCACCCAGGTACCCCGATGTTAATCTTCTTCGTTCAAGCAGATCTATATGTAAAGGCATGTGTTTAATACATTTATCCAGAAAAAGGTGAATTATTTATTAATAGTTCAACTTGAGCTTTTTTAACAATTATCTTAAAATTCTAACTGAAACCAAATATATCAAAACCAAGAAACTTCCAAGTTACATGGTTGTTACTTTAATTATTTGCCCTCAATCCTTATAATTTCCAGTTCCTTCTGACTTTAATCATATTGTGAAATAAAGGGGAAAAAAAACTTAGTTGGTATCACTCTGCTCTTTGTAACTTTAAATATAGCTCCTTAATATTTACCTGTGTCCTCTATAGGCCTAAGGGTTGTTTAACCACCAACAGTTCTCAGTTGTATATTTTTCAGAATTTTCAAATCTCAGCTACAGGGAAGAAAATAATATTGTAAGAAACTAAACCTGTGTTTCTCTCTCGCTCGCTTGCTCAAGACCCTGCTTTAATTTTTTTCCTTCATCAAATAAGGTGAAATATATTTTCCAGAAGATATTTTCTTCTATTTTATTTTGTAAGTTAGAGTAAATTTACATACAAGACTTCAGATTTACTTAATTTGAACATTGCTTTTAAGTTGAAAAACAAGTCCAAGTAAAGCAAACAAGTCAGATAACAATAACAATAAAGATTTTGTACTAATCTTATTTTTATAGATTGATGAATTTTTACACATGCATATATCTCATAACTACAACCCTATTCAATTTATTATGCTATAGAATTACCTTATGTCCTTTTATTTTATTTTTTTTACCTTATGTCCTTTTAAATCAGTCCCCCCAAGACAGAGCCAACTCTCCTTATTTCTGTCACCATAAATGCATTTTGCCTTTTCTTAAATATGTAAAGTAATCACAGAGTTTGTACTAATTTGTACATAGTTTGTGTTTGGCTTCTATCAAACAATTCATTGTCCATGAGATTCACTGACGGTGGTATGTATGGCAGGTTTGTCTTGGTTCTTGCATAGACTAAATTTTTTTTATTAATTCTACTCTTGATAGGCATATGGTTACTTCCAGTTTGGATACATTATAAATAAATTTTCTATGAATTTATTTTGCTTTCATTTCAGAGGACACATGCATATATGCACTCATTTCTCTTAGAAGCAAACTTATTTCTCAATGAGTGGGATTGTTGGGCTGCACATGAATACTGTTAACTTCAGTAGATACTGCCAAAGTCGCTTCTTCCCTCAAAGTGTTGCTGCATTTCCCACAAACAAAACATCATATGAGAGTTCTAATTGTTTTGCATCTTTACCAAGCTTGAAATCACCAGCCTTTTAAATGTTAGCTATTTTAGTATGAATATAAAGAGAGCTCAATTTGTTTTTTTTTTTTAATTTTTTTATTGTTATGTTAATCACCATATATTACATCGTTAGTTTTTGGTGCAGTGTTCCATGATTCATTGTTTGTTCATAACACCCAGTGCTCCATGCAGAACATGCCCTCCTCAATACCCATCACCAGGCTAACCCATCCCCCTACCCCCCTCTCCTCTAGAACCCTCAGTTTGTTTTTCAGAGTCCATCATCTCTCATGGTTCGTCTCCCCCTCTGACATACTCCCCTTTTCTTCCTCTCCTGTTATCTTCTTCTTTTCCTTTTTTCTTAAAATATGTTGCGTTATTTGTTTCAGAAGTACAGATCTGTGATTCAACAGTCTTGCACAATTCACAGCGCTCACCATAGCACATACCCTCCCTAATGTCTTATTTGAATTCCCCTAATAAAGAATAATATTGATCACCATTTGGGTGGGCGCCTGGGTAGCTAAGTTGGTTAAGCGGCTGCCTTCGGCTGAGGTCATGCTCCTGGAGTCCCTGGATAGAGTCCCACATCGGGCTCCCTGCTTGGCGGGGAGTCTGCTTCTCCCTCTGACCCTCCCCCCTCTCATGTGCTTTCTCTCTCATTCTCTCTCTCTCAAATAAATAAATAAAATCTTTAAAAAATGTATTGATTACCATTTGGGAAAAATGGAACCATACATTATTAGATCACTATAAATGTATTAAAATTGATAAAATTAAAAACGAAACTAAAAATACCAAGTGCTGGAGAGGATGTAAAACACCTGAAATTCTCCAACATTCCTGGTGGGAATGTAAAATGTTATAAACATTTTAGAAAACAGTTTGGCAGTTTCTTATGAAGTTAAATAACCACATACCATATGTGTAGCAATCCAAATCCTAAGCATTTATCCAAGAGAAATGTAAATTACATTCAGACAGAATTTAAAGCATGAATATAAAAGTTTTATTCAAAAATTGTCCAAAGCTGAAAGACCTCAGTTGCTTTCGAAGGTGAATGGATAAACTGTGTTACGTACATACACTAGAGTATTCCTCACCAAGAAAAATAAACAAACCAGTAGTTCATCAACTTGGATAAATCTTTTTTTTAATATTTTATTTTTTTATTTTATTTTGACAGAGAGAGACACAGCGAGAGAGGGAACACAAGCAGAGGGAATGGGAGAGAGAGAAGCAGGCCCACTGCAGAGCAAGGAGCCTGATGCAGGGCTTGAGCCCAGGACCCTGTGATCATGACCTGAGCCAAAGGCAAACGCTTAATGACTGAGCCACCCAGGTGCCCCAACTTGGATAAATCTTAAATGCATTTTGCTGAAAGGAAGTAGCCAGATCCGAAAGTCTATATGTGATATGTTTCTATTAATATGACATTCTGAAAAAGGGAAAACATAGGGATGGAAAACAAATTTATTGTTTGCCAGAGTTGGAGGGATGGTGAGAAGTGAGACCACAAAGGTAGAGCTTGTGGAAATTTGGGAGGTGAAAAAAACATTCTGTAAGGAATCGTGATGGTATGTATTCTATGTATTTGTCAAAACCCATAGATTTGTACACAATAGTGAAATTTACTATATGAAAAAATTTAAAAATCTCTCAGAATGTGGTAGGATTCCAGGATGAATGCAGACTGTGACAAGTGAATCTCTATAAAAATGATCCACATAGTTACACTAAGGGCATGGAGAGGAAGGAGATAGCCTAAGGAACCTTGGAAAACAGTATTTTAGATTAAATAAGGCAAGGTTATATGAAAATAATTATACAGACACTCTACACCAGTTGCTAATTTTTTTTCTAACAGGGTATGAACAAACAATACTAAAACTATTTTATTTGTATTCCAGCATTGAAAAAATAGGTAAATGTAGTGAAGATAAGAGTCAGTTTTCTTATTGTTGGAGAAAAAAATTACCAATACAAAAGGGAAGAGGCTAGAAGGAAACTGGTAGTGTTAGATTAGAGTGAGAGGTAAACACACAGAGAGATACAGAAATAAAAAAAAAAAAAAGATGTATGTGTATGGATTAGATAGTATTTTTAAAATTCTATTTATTTATTTGACAGAGAGACAGCGAGAGAGGGAACACAAGCAGGGGGAGTGGGAGAGGGAGAAGCAGGCTCCCCGCCAAGCCAAGAGCCCGACGCGGGGCTCGATCCCAGGACCCTGAGACCATGACCTGAGCCGAAGGCAGTCGCTCAACCAACTGAGCCACCCAGGCGCCCCTGGATTAGATAGTATTAATACATATATTTTCTGGGGTGGCGCAGTTGTTAAGCATCTGCCTTGGGCTGGGGTCATGTCCCCAATGTCTTGGGATCGAGCCCCACATTGGGCTCCCTGCTTGGCAGGAAGCCTGCTTCTCCCTCTCCTACTCCCCCTGCTTGTGTTCCTGCTCCTGGTATCTCTCTCTGTGTCACATAAATAAATAAAATCTTTAAAAAACTACATATATTTCTAACTCCATCCACAGAAGATGACCAGAGGCAGTGACTCTTCAGTAGGAATGAGCATAAATAGCCACCAGATATTAGCTTCTAAATATAATTTGTCACTAAAGGGCATAAGGCTCTTTGGAGAAGTTGACTCCAAGCAGGGAATATACAAACTGAATATGAGGACTTTTGTGATTCTAGAAATGAATATGTGCTAAAACCAAATATTAATAAAGTTATATCAAAAAGAAACAAAAGCCAACCTGAAAAAGGCTCACAAATACCCAACAATTAAAAAAAAAAAAACTTGAGCAACAAAATAAATAACAATATACTTAGATTATAACCCCTCGCAAATAAAATCAATATTCATGAGGTCATGATGATATAACTAAATAATTGAGGAAGAAGGGACAACTCCTATTACAGAAGAATTCCAAGTAATATATAAAAGGGATAATGGGGTCCTGGGATCGAGCCCCACGTCAGACTCCCACCTCAGTGGGGAGTCTACTTCTATCTCTCCCTCTGCCTCTCCCCCTGCTTGTGCTCTCTCTCTCATTCACTCTCTCTCTCAAATGAATAAATACAATCTTTTAAAAAATAAAAAATAGAAAATGAGGGATAATAGAAATAGAAATTCACCATTAGAACACATTCTTAATAATTGCTGAGACAAGATGTACCAAAGGATAAATTTGGTGAGCAAAATTTTAGAAGAAACAAGATATTCCCATTGCCTTAATCACTTAGCCCAAAATATTTGCTAATTACAAAAGAGAAAATGACCAACACCATGCAAACCAAGGGATCAAGGTTAACATCCCTTATAATAAGACATGTTGAAATCATATAATGCCTAATAGTATGAACAGAGAAGGGCATGTTACCTCTATATTCTTACCAATAATAACAATAATGCATTACATCAGCTTAATCAAGGAAAAACATCAGGCAGACACGAATTAAAGGCCATTCTACAAAATAACCGACCAATATTCTTTATAAGTGTCAAAGAATCATGACAAGTACAACAAAAAAAATACATTAGGGGAAACAAGTAAAACCCAAATGAAATATGTTAATATAGTTCATAGTATACTAATGCTCATTTCTTAGTTTTAATAATTGGGGAAGATGGGTGAAGGATTTCTTTGTACTATTTCTGCAAGTGTATGATTAAGTTTAAAATGATCTCAAAAGTTAAAAAGAAAACAAGAAAATTAGCGAGCAAAAAACAAATATCAAAATCATAGGTTTAATGCCAAAGAAAACAATGCTTATGTTTAAAAAAATGAACAGAACATTTCATTTAAAAGTCAGAGACTGGGGCGTCTGGGTGGCTCAGTCGTTAAGCGTCTGCCTTTGGCTCAGGTCATGATGTCAGGGTCTTGGGATCGAGCCCTGCACCCGGCTCCCTGCTCCGCGGGAAGCCTGCTTCTCCTTCTCCCACTCCCCCTGCTTGTGTTCCCTCTCTCGCTGTCTCTCTCTATCAAATAAATAAATAAAATCTTTAAAAAAATAAAAAATAAAATAAAAGTCAGAGACTGTATGACTGAATAAAAAACATGACAACTAAATACCATTTACAAGAAAGGTAATGTAAAAACACAGAGTATAAGTAAAAGTGAGTGGGAAAAGATACACTATGCTTACCACAAGCATAAGAATCTGAATGAGGTTGTATTAATATCAGATAAATTAGACTTCAGAACAAGGAGCATTACCAGTCAGAAATAGGACTATATCATGATGACATAAATGGTCAATTAAGAAAATATAATGATCTCTCTTGGGCAGGCACATAATTATAGAGTTTCTAAATGCATGAAGGAAAAACTGACAGAAGTGAAAGGAGCAATGGACAAATCTACAATCATAGTTGATGTATTTAGCATCCCTCTCTCAGTAACTGATGGATAAGGAGACAAAAATTGATTAAGGATATAGAATATTGAACAACACTCAAAACTGACCTAAGTGACAATAAAGTTCTACACCAACAAACCCTGAGTATATATTCTATTCTAGAGAACAAGGGATATTGACCAAGATAGACTATTTACAGGGCCATAAAACAAGTTTCAGTAAATTTAAAAGTATTGAAATTATAAAGTGTATAATCTGATTACAATGAAATTTAATCTGACTCCAGGAGCAAAATAATAATAATAATAATAATCTGGAAATAAACAAACCCACAAAAGTAAGCAACATACTTCTAAATAACCCATAAAAAAGTAAGTCATCACAAGGGAAATTAGAAATTTTGTTTATGTATTTTTAAATTTTTATTTTTTTAATATTTATTTTTTATTATGTTATGTTAATCACCATACATTACATCATTAGTTTTTTGATGTAGTGTTCCATGACTCATTGTTTGCATATAACACCCAGTGCTCCATGCAGAACGTGGCCTCTTTAGTACCCATCACCAGGCTAACCCATCCCCCCACCCCCCTCCCCTCTAGAACCCTCAGTTTGTTTCTCAGAGTCCATAGTCTCTCATGGTTCGTCTCCCCCTCCGATTCCCCCCCTTCATTTTTCCCTTCTTGCTATCTTCTTTTTTTTTAACATATAATGTATTATTTGTTTCAGAGGTACAGGTCTGTGATTCAACAGTCTTACACAATTCACAGCACTGTAAATTTTTATTTTTAATTGAAGTATAGTTGACATACAATATTATATTTATTTTTAAATGTTTTTATTTCAGTGTAGTTGACACACAATGTTACATTAGTTTCAGGTGTAAAACATAGTGATTCAGCATCTTTATATATTGTGTGATGTTCGCCACAAGTATAGCTATCATCTGTCACTATAAACACTTAAATTATCATTGACTATATTCCCTATGCTGTACCTTTTATTCCCATAATGTATTCATTTCATAACTGGAAGCCTGTATCTCCCACTCCTTTTCACCCATTTTGCCATTCCCTTACCCTATTCCCTCTGGCAACTATCAGTTTGTTCTCTGTATTTATAGATCTGATTCTGCTTTTTGTTTGCTTATTCATTTTTTTTTAAATTTCACATGTAAGTGAAATCATATGGTATTTGTCTTTCTCTGTCTGACTTATTTCACTTAGCATATACCCTGTGGGTCCATCCATGTTGTTGCAAATGACAAGATCTTATTATTTTTTTATGGCTGAGTGACATTCCATTATATATATTCTTTATCCATTCCTCTACAGATGGACACTTGGGTTGCTTCCACGTTGTGGTATTGTAAATAATGCTGTAATAAATATAAGGGTGCACACATTTTTTGAATTCATGTTTTCATTTTCTTTAGGTAAACAACATTATACTTAAAGGAATGATAATGACAACAAAAATAGATATACAGGAAAATTTTAAGTGTCTAAAATAAATTATCTAATCCCTAATTTAAGAAGCTATGAAAATAATTTCAAATAAATTCAAGGTAAGGAGATGGAAAGGAATAATAAAATACAATCAGAAACCAATGAAATAGGAAACAATATCAAAAATTAGTAAAGCCAAAAATATTGTTCTTTGAAAAGTTTAATAAAACATATACACCCTTAAAAGAAAGAAAGACCAAAACATGAGTGAATGTGGTATTTCACTACAAATCTGGCAAACAATGAAAGTAAAAGCAGTCAGAAAAATGCAGGACTAGAAAGGCCCAATCTCTCATTCCCCTACAGGAAACAAAACAAAACAAAAGTAGGACTCTCCAAACCATCGTTTTTAGAGCTCTGGAAAACAGTCAAAGGTTTACAGAAACCAAGTGAGCACCCAATTAGAAAAAAAAAAAAAATCTTCAAAAGGAGAGAATAAGTTGTATTGTTACCTGACTTCTTCCCGCATTTTTCTGGTGTAGAGACATTTTTGGTTTTGAAGCGGTAGCAGTCCAGTTCCCAGATCTCACCCTTAAACCAGAAGGAGCAGGTAGACCTTATTTGCAAATTATTGTGTATGTTTGTTCTAACATTTTTAAGTGATACCTGAAGTGAGGCACTCATCACTGTTTCTCCAAACTCAGAACACAGGTGGGAAAAGCAGCAAGTACTTCTCTTAAAAGTTGCAAAATGACTATAGATCCATAGTACCAGAGGCAAGAGATTATGGGCAGAGATTTACAATAGACTATCTAATGTCTGGAAAAGAAACTAGAGTGAGACTTTGGGAAATTAGGATGTTCAAAAGAAATCATATGTGTGGGAAAATTTATAAAGTTCTATGTATTTTCAGGCAAGATACATATTCAAAAAGACTTAAAAAGACATGAAACTTTCATGTTGGGCCACAGAATGGAGGCAATCTGCAGACTGGGAGATGTGATTGGGTGTTTTTGTTTGATTGATTTTGTTTGTTTGCTTTTCTTTCCTTTTTTTTTTCTTTTTGTTGTTGTTTGATTCCTTCTGTTTCTTATAGCTCCTGGCATTCAAGGAAATCTCTACTAAAATATTCCCTGAACATGAGGTAAAAGAACAGAGATTTCAGTGATTACACAAAATAAGAAATAGTCTTTGTAAAAATAGTTTGTAAAAGTCTCAAAACAAACAGAATACCACAACTTCTAATGACTAAAAAACACAGCAAGCCTTGGGGAAAAGGAGAATATGACTTGCATTGTTACCACATTAAAATAGTTAAATTTCTGGAGTGTCTGGATGGCTCAGTTGGTTGAGAATTGGACTTTTGGTTTAGGCTCAGGTCATGATCTCATGGGTCTTTAAATAGAGCCCCATGCCGGGCTCCATGCTCAGCAGGGAGTCGGCTTGAAGATTTTTCTCCCTCTGCCCCTCCCCCTACCGACTCACTCTCCCTCTCTCTCTAGTAAATAAATAAATTTTTTTAAAATAGTTTAATTTCTTATTTTCAATAGAAATTAACATTAAACAAAACAGACAACCCCCCCCCCCGAGAAAATCTAGACTTCAACTCACAGCATTTCACTGTATTCAACATCTGCTAGCCAGATTTGGGGGCTATAAAAGACCCCAAGCCACTGCTGCCCTTCAGAATTCTTGACCAAGACTCCCTGCTACACAGCTGAGTGCCATCACCTAGATATTCAAGCCCTCTTTCTGATTCCCTTTTCTCTGGGAGTTGCCCTCTTCCCCTTCTGAGTGATGACCGAGTAGTCTATGGAAAGTCTCCAGCTGTGAGAGACTTATTCTCACATGCTTTCCTGTCAAAGTGCCACTCAAGTAAATATTGTAGGCTACTGCCACCTCTTCTTTATGTCTTTTCCTTAAGGAAACCCCAAATCCTTTAACTGACTGCAAGTGTTCATCAAGCTAGTTAGATCTGTGGGTTTATTATTTTCATCAAATTTGGAAAATTTTCAACCATTATTTCTTCAATAACTTTTTTATGATATATGTCTTCCTTTTGTCTTTGGTGACTCTATACACATAATTTGCTGCTTGACATTGCCCCACAGATTACTGATTTTTCTGTATATTTTCTAGTTTGATTATCTTTCCTTCTGTTTTATATGTATAGTTTGCACTGAGATGTTTCCACATTCACTAATCTTTCTGTAGTGTATTTGCATAGCATATTTATAGTTTTCATCTTTGTAAGTTTGATTTATATCTTTTTATCCTTCATGTCTCTAACTTTTTAAAGTAATGCAGTTATAATAATCTTTATGTCCTTATCTGCTACTCTTAAACCCTGTCATTTCTAAATTGGTTTCTGTTTATTTCTGTTCTCATTTACGATTTACCTCCCTGCCTCTTGCCATACCTGGTATTTTTTTTTTAATTGCATTCCACTATTGTAGATGTAAGTTTTGGGATTCTGGAAATTTTTATTTAACATTAATCTTCATCCTTTTTTTTTTTTTCTGTGACATAGTTAAGTTACTTGAGAATAATTTAATCCTTCAAAACTTGCTGTGAAGATTTATTAGGCAGAACCAGGGCAGTGCTCAGTCTTGGGCTAAGTATTTTTCCCCTACAGAGGCAAGACCATTCTCTGTACACTACCTAGTGAGCCATGGATCATGAAGCTTTCCAGTTTTGCTGATGGGAACAGGCAATTTTCTTGGCCTTGTATGAGTGCTGAACTCTGTTTCTTTTTTCTTTTTTTTTAAGATTTTATTTATTTATTTGATACAGAGAGACACAGCAAGAGAGGGAACACTAGCAGAAGGAGTGGGAGAGGGAGAAGCAGGCTTCCCGCTGAGCGGGGAGCCCGATATGGGACTCAATCCCAGGACCCTGGGACCATGACCTGAGCTGAAGGCAGATGCTTAATGACTGAGCCACCCAGGCACCCTCTGTTTCATTTAATCCTTTTGTGTGATTCGCTTCTGGTCTTGGGTCATTTCTTCACAAGCATGTGCTCATGAGTACTCAGATGAATAATTGAATGGGGCCTTCTTCAGAGATCTGGAGTTCTTTGTGCTACACTCTCATCTCTTAAATTCTATCCTTCAAACTCTAGGCCGTTTGGGCCCCATCTTCTCAATGCAGGGGTTCATTGGACTTGTTTTGGCTTCCCTTTCCCTGAGCCACATCCTGGAAACTGTCTCCATTAAGCTGATACAATTATATAGCTCAACTCGTATAGACCAGGCCCTCCCCTGCCTGATATCAAGTGTCTTAAAAGCTGTTTTTAATAAATTGTATCCATATTTTGTTGTTATTTCAGGAGGGATGACAAATACACTCTCTGTTACACCATGATGATAATCCCATCATTTTAATTCAAGTATCAAATTTCTTTCAGAGTCTTCCTGCCTATTCATTCACTAGTGTCTTAACTTCTTTGTATTATTTTGTCCACAATATAAAGTTATTAACTAATGTAAGATCATTCTGGTAGGAACTTATCCAGCCATACATTGATTTAAGTTTATTTGATCAGTTTCATTAAATTACATTTTTCTAGATAATATTTCATTATATATGCTTTATTGAATGTATTGACATACAGTTGCTCACAGTGTTCTGAGTTTTAAAAATCTAAAATATAACTACTGCAATATCTTCTTTTATATTTTATATTAACTATGTATTATTTCATTTGTTTTCAAAAATTAGTCTACATTTTTAATCTTTGTTAATAAATATATTTTCGTTTTGTAGCTACTTTAGTAATTATTTATAAACTTTAGTGTTTTAAGATATTATTATAATACTTCATCTTCATCTTTGTGGTTTATGTCATCATTTTTTCTCAATTATTAAATTAAACATTTAAATCCTTGTTTTTTTCATTGCTAACATGCATCTAATAATATATTCTCTATCAGATTTTACATATAGTATTTTAATTATAGTTTAGTTTTTAATATTCAAAAATTTCTTCATTATTTTTTTCATCCTGTGTTTTACTTAGAAGAGAGGTTTAAATTTTTGAATGTGTAGAAATTTCACCTACATTTTTGTTATCAGTTTCTAATTTATTATACTGTTGTGGAAGAATGTGGTGTTGCCCATATAGTAAAATCTCTTTGGTTTACATTCGATTTGTTCTATGGATAGTTTCATCATCATTTGTGTAAGTTTTCTATGAATTCTAAATAAACATGAATTCTGCAAATGGGGGTTGCAGTTTCTACATATACTAATTAGATTAATTTTTATTTTATTAATTGTGTCTTCTATAAACCTTGCCATTTTTGACCGATGGATCAATTAATGGAAAATTTGTCTTTAATCATCATAAAATATTTGCAGATTTATAATTTCATTTTATAATCAAATTTATCTTTATGTATTTTAAGTCTACATCATTTGATATAAGCAAGCTCACAATTTTAATAACTTTTTTGAAGATTATGCTTCTTAGCATTAAGTAATGGCCAACATAAGAATAGTGCTTTTTTTTTTTAATAGTGTGTTTTTCCTTCATGTCTATTTTATCTGATATTAACGTTAGAACCCCATTTTTTTGGTATTTGTTACATACTTGCTCTGTAACTTTGATATTATTTTCTTTCCATATTTCTATGGTTTCAAAAAGTAAATGTGTTTTAATGAATGTTTTTAAAATCCAGTTTGAAAGTACAGATTGCTCTAGGCAGCATAGACATTTCAACAATGTTTATTGTTCCAGTCCATGAGCATAGAATATTTTTCCAACTTTTTGTGTGTTCTTCAATTTCTTTCCTGAGTGTTCTATAGTTTATAGAGTACAGATGCTTCATCTCTTTGGTTAGGTTTATTTCAAGGTATCTTATGTTTTTGGGTGCTATTGTAAATGAAATTGATTCCCTAATTTCTTTTTCTACAATTACATTGTTAGTGTATAGGAAAGCAACTGATTTCTGTGCATTGATTTTGTATCCTGCCACATTAGTGAATTGCTGTATGAGTTCTAGTAATTTGAGGGTGGAGTCTTTTGGATTTTCCACATAAAGTATCATGTCATCTGTGAAGAGAAAGAGTTTGACTTCTTCTTTGCCAATTTTAATACCTTTTGTTTCTTTTTGTTGTCTGATTGCTGATGCTAGGACTTCTAGTAATATATTGAACAATAGTGGGGAGGGTGGGAATCTTTGTTGTGTTCCTGATCTTAAGGGAAAGGCTCTCAACTTTTCCCCATTAAGACTGATATTTACTGTGAGCTTTTCATAGATGGCTTTTTATTAATTAGAGGAATGTTCCCTCTATCCCTACACTGTGAAGAGTTTTAATCAGGAAAGGATGCTGTATTTTGTCAAATGCTTTTTCTGCACCATCCCAATCAAAATACCAATGGCATTTTTCAAAGAGCTGGAACAAACAATCCTAAAATTTGTATGGAACCAGAAAAGACCCCGAATCGCCAAGGAAATGTTGAAAAAGAAAAACAAAGCTGGGGGCATCATGTTGCCTGATTTCAAGCTATATTACAAAGCTGTGATCTCCAAGACAGCATGGTACTGGCATAAAAACAGAGACATAGATCAACAGAACAGAGTAGAGAGCCCAGTGGGAAAAAAGTCTCTTCAATAAATGGTGTTGGGAAAATTGGACAGCTATATACAGAAGAATGAAACTCGACCATCCTCTTATACCATTCACAAAGATAAACCCTAAATGGATGAAAGACCTCAGTGTGAGACAGGCATCCATTAAAATCCTAGAGGAGAACATAGGCAGTAACCTCTTCGACATTGACCACAGCAACTTCTTTCAATACATGTCTCCTAAGGCAAGGGAAACAAAAGTGAAAATGAACTTTTGGGACTTCATCAAGATAAAAAGCTTCTGCACAGACAAGGAGCAGTCAACTAAACAAAGAGGCAACCTATGGAATGGGAGAAGATATTTTCAAATGATATTTCATATAAAGGGCTGGTATCCAAGATCTATAAAGAACTTTTCAAACTCAACACCCAAAAAACAAATAATCAAGTCAAAAAAATGGGCAGAAGACATGAACAGACATTTCTCCAAAGAAGACATATGAATGGCTAACAGACACATGAAAAAACAACATTATTAGTCACCAGGGAAATTCAAATCAAAACCATATTGAGATACCACCTTACACCAGTTAGAATGGCAAAAATTGACAAGGCAAGAAACAACAAATGTTGTCGAGGATGTGGAGAAAGGGGAACCCTCTTACACTGTTGGTAGGAATGCAAGTTGTTACAGCCACTTTGGAAAACAGTATAGAGGGTCCTCAAAAAGTTAAAACTAGAGCTACCCTATGACCCAGCAATTGCACTACTGGGTATTTATCCCTAAGATACAGATGTAGTAAAAAGAAGGGGCACATGCACCCCAATGTCCATAGTAGTAATATCTACAATAGCCAAACTATGAAAAGAGCTGAGATGCCCTTCAACAGATGAATGGATAAAGAAAATGTGGTCCATATATACAATTGAATAGTACTCAGCCTTCAGAAAGGATGAATACCTACCATTTTCATTGACATGGATGGAATTGGAGGGGATTATGCTAAGTGAAAAAGTCAAGTAGAGAACGACAATTATCATATGGCTTCACTCATATGTGGAACGTAAGGAATAGCATGGAGGACATTAGGAAAAGGAAGAGAAAAATGAAGGGGGTGAAATCAGAGGGGGAGGTGAACCATGAGAGACTATGGACTCTGAGAAATAAATTGAGGGTTCTAGATGGGAGGGGTTCAGAGGGGAAGGGGGTGGGGGATGGGTAAGGCAGGTGATGGGTATTAAAGAGGGCACATATTGCAAGGAGTACTGGGTGTTGTGCACAAATGATGAATCATGGACACTACAGCAGGAACAAATGAAGTGCTGTATGGTGACTAACAGAATATAATAAATAAATAAATAAATAAATAAAGTCCAGTTTGACATTTTATCCCTTTTAGTTGAGTTTGATCTACTGTTATTTATTATGATTATTGATTTGTTACCAGGCATTGATTTAATTTACCCTCTCTTCTTGTCTAATACTTAATTGATCGAGGTTTTTTTTTAAATTTTACTTTAACATATAAATGTTCTGCATTCTATTTTAATTTTTTGATTATTACTTTTGGTTTTAACGAGGATACTTAGTTAAGTCTAAATATATTAAATGTATTGACCATCACTTTTAAAGATTTTATTTAGAGAGAGGTAGGTGAGGGGCAGAGAAAAAGGAGAAAGAATTTCAAGGAGACTCCCTGCTGAGCACAAAGCCTGACCTGGGGCTTGATCTCAAGACCCTGAGATCATGACCTGAGCTGAAATCAAGAGTCAGATGCCTAACTGACTGAGCTACACAGGCACCCTGACAATCACTTTTACAATAAAAGTACAATAGAATTTAAATCCAGGTATGCTCCACCCCCGTCCTGTTGGTTATTTTTGTCTAGAACAGAGATTCCCAAATTTTGTACTTGGAATATGGTATGGTGGGAAATCTATATAAATGTCTTGAGATATCAACACCGTAAATTTTCAGGGAAGCCAGGAGAGACTAGGAGTGGTAAGAATCCCAGAACCAATCACTCCAGTTATGAGAAACCTTGACGTTTATTGGAGCAAAACATACAGAAATTTTCACTATGTACTTGTTCAACTCTGTGCAAAAATAATGCAGATTTATGAACTAGAATTTTATTTCCCCTATTTTATCAACCATTTATACCTAGTCCTTATCATTATTCATCTTGTATACGCAATGCACAGTCAAATCAACTCATGTTTATTAATTTCTTTGCACACCATCGCTTCTTACACCCTAATATTATTTCGTTCAATTTTTATCCACCTGAAATACATCTTTTAATAGTTATTTTAGTGAAAATTTGTGCATCATAATTATTTTATTGTTTGCCTGTAAAATGTTTTTAGTTGACTTAATTATTTTTTGTTACATATAAAGTTATTGTTTAGTAGTTATTTTTCCTCAAAACTTTGAAAGTAATATTTCCTTTCCTCTTGCCATTTATTACTATTTTTCTGTCATAATTATTTTGGCAATTTTTCAACACTTAGCTCTTAATATATTGCTCCTACCCAAATCTTCGTTGTCTCTCTTTTTTGCATCCCCTTTCAATCTATACTGAATCTTGTTATTCATTCTACATATATACATCTTTTAAATTTTCTTTCATATTATTTTTTAACCTCTTTGATTCTATGTTCTGCTTTCTGACTAATTTTTTTGTTCTACTTTCCAGGTTACTGATTATATTTTCAGATGTATCTAATCTGATATTTGACCAGCTTGTTGATATTTTATTTTAGCAATTAAAATCTTCAGTTCTAGAAGTTTTCTTTTATTAGTTTTTAAAATCTTATAATAAGCATTATAGTCATCCACATTGACTTTTGTTAGTATTTTCAAGGCTTTATCTTCTTAAAACATATTTAGCATACTGACTCTATTTACAATATTTAATAAAACCTTCTGTCAAATCTTGGTAGGTCTGATTCTATTCAATTTTTTTTCTGATTACAATAATTCATAAGGTTTATTTCCTTTTAGGATATTCTGTTTTGTCTATAAGTTCATGTTTCTTACAGCTTCATCTGTCTTTTTGAGCCCTGTGTTGAAGCTGTGTTCCTCTGGAGGAAATTTGCATTTTTTTCTACCAGTTTCATGACACAGTATCAAGCTTGGATTTCTTCAGAATGAATTCTCTATTTAAGTTTTTTCAGACAAGCAATGTGAATTCCAGACTGCATATTGGCATATGGCCTTGCATTAATTATCTCTTGTTGCATTAAAAAAAAAATACCCTAAAACTTAGTGGCTTAAAAAAACACTCTTTCTCTTGCAATAATCATGGGTTAGGAATCTAAGCACCATGTAGCTGGGTCTTTTGCTTTAGAATGTGTCACAAGACTGCAAGCAAGGTGTTAGCAAGTGCTCCATTCTCATATAAAAACTTGATTAAGCAAAGGTATACTTCCAAGCCCACTTACATAGTTCTTGACAGGATTCAGTTCCTCAAAAATTGTTGAGCTGATAGTCCCTCAGCTCCTTCCAGGTTGAACACTGAATAGTACAGTTTTAGTACTGAGAGTGGTTCAATGACAACAGAATTTTAAGGATGAGCTTTCTGAATTGGCTCTGGAATTGGCTCTCTAATCTGAGTACGTGTATAGATGTTACTGACCACTCCTAAGAGAGCACTGATAATCTATGGTGTGATCTAGTAATGTAGATATGCAAAATATCACCATTGGTTAATCCTAATCAGCCACTTACAATAAGAAGCTATGTGACTATGTACATAATACTTTTGAATAGTTTTAACTAAATAATATAATGAGATTGGCTAATTGCTCTTAATGTCTCTGGACAAAGTGAGGGGAAAAAAGCTCAAGGATATGAATTCCCAGATCAAATGCCACACAAATGATCTGAAATACTCTATATGTGCTTTAAAGGAGATATCTCAGGGGCACCTGGGTGGCTCAGTTGGTTAAGCATCTGCCTTCAGCTCAGGTCATGATCTCAGAGTCCTGAAATTGAACCCTGCATCAGGCACCCTGCTCAGCGAAGAGTCTGCTTCCTCACACTCTGCTCTTCATCCCCCTGACTCATGTGCACTCTCTGTCTCTTTCAAATAAATAAATAAAAACTTAAAAACATATAAAAAATAAAAGCTATATCTTCTGTAGCCACAGGGCTTATATTGCTGAAAATCAACCCCAGAATTTCATCCTGCATCTGACTGAATCACAACACAATTTGAATTCCCAGCCTCATAGGATGATTATGATTTCAGTGAGGGCATTGACTGGCAAAGAATGGTGTCCTAAAAGTTGAAATGCAGACAGGTAAAAGGATACTTATGAAGTTGGGAATATTGAGTCCCTAAATTCTGATGAGTTTTCTTTGCTAGTGGAAGCACCTCTAGTGGAGTTTGTTGCCCTGCAAAACGATGCTGATACTTCTCAAGACCCACCCATACTACCCCTCTTTGCTTCCAGACTTATAACCAGACTCAATTTCCAGCAGGCCCCTAAAGGTGAGGTACAAAATATGACCCATGAGAAGTTGTGCTATGCTCCAAAAGAACTACTTGAATTTTTTTATTTTATATGACATAAATCTTGGGACCATGTGGGAATGGATCCTAAGGAAGTAAGATAATGGTGGAAGAAAAATAAAGTTGTATCAGACCAAATTTATTGATATATGTTCACTAAGCAGAGATTCTGCATTTAATGTTGTAGCTCAAGGAGTTAGAAGAACTCTAACAGTTTTTTGGGTTAGTTGGCTGAATCATGGATCAAAAGATGCCCCACTAAGAATGAGTTGGAAGTGCCAGACCTGCCTTAGTTTAATATAGGGGAAGAGACTCAAAGTCATGGGGATATTGGAATGTTAGAGTGAATTTGTCACATAAGAACTACTCGTCCACATTAGGAGGACCCATATGACACACATTTCACCATAACTGTGAGAACTATATTTGTGAAAGTATCCTCAGCATCCTTAAAAAGTGCTGTGATTGTTCATCTCTGTAGGCCAGATCTTGCAGTGGGAACTGCAGTCACTGAACTGGGAAACTTAATGTAATGGGAGTAACCAAATCCCATGGTGGTAGGGTCAAGTGGTGGCACTCAGTCACCAAAGGCAATGTGACATAGTTACCATATTAGGCAGTGGAGTCAAAACAGTGATCAGAACTGTCTGATTTGCACAGAACTGTGGCATTGGCTAGTTGATCATGATGTTCATAGAAGTTAAATAGATAGGAAATCTACTAAATTACTGCTTGATCTTATAAGTAGAAAAATTCTAGGTCAAGTGAACAAAAGCATAACTTGATTCGTAAACACAGTTATGGACCCTCAAACAATTCCCAGATATCAGACAATATACATACCTAAAAGCCCTTGAATAAAGGGGAGACTGGGTTACCTTGAAGAAAGACCCCAGTACATTGTCAAAATTTATTTTCTTAATCTTTTTTCTCTCAACATCCCCCAAAGGTATCTATGACTATTTACTAAGATAAGAGTGCATAGGGGAAAAGGGACTCATCAGACCTTTCAGAAACTGCTGGACAATGGCTCTAAATTCCAAGAGACTCAAAATGTCATTGTGCTCCACCAATAGAGTAAGGACTTGTGGAAGTTGGATAATCAATAGAATTTTAGCTCATGTTCATCTCGCAGTGGGTCCAGTGGTTCCCTGAATCCATCCTCTGGTAATTTACCTAGCTCCAAACTGAACAATTGAATTAGATATATCCAACATCTGACATATTCCCCACACTGGTTCTCTGGCCTGTGGAGTGAAGGATATTATGGTGGGAAAAGCCAAATAGAAGGCACCAGAACTGCTTCTACCTAGCTAAATAGTAAACCAAATGCAAAACTGCATTCCTGGAGGGATTGATGACATTAGTAATATCATCAATGACCTGAAAGATGCAGGAATGGTGATTCCCACCACATCCCCATTTTACTTGCCTATTTGGTCTGTACAGAAGACAGGTAGATCTTGGAGAATAACCATGGATTACTATAAGCTTAACTGGGTGGTAACTCCAATTGCAGCTGTTATATCAGATATGGTTTCATTACTTAAGCTAATTATCACATTCCCTATTACCTTCTATGCAGCTACTGATCTGACAAACGCCTTTTTCTCCATCTCTTCTAATAAAGATCAGCATAAGCTGTTTTCATTCAGGGGGCAAAGCCAGAAATGCATCTTTCTGTCTTACTGAAAGGGTATATCAACTATCTAGCAATATGTAATAACTTAGTTCACAAGGGTCTTGATTGCCTTTCTCTTCCACAAGATATAACACTGGTCCATTGCCTCAGGATTTTGCTGATGGGACCTAGGGAGTAAAAATAGCAACTACTCTAGTCTTATTGTTAAGATGTTATTGTGTCAGAGGTAGGATATAAATCTCAAGAAATTCAGAGTCTTTCTACATCAGTAAAATTTCTAGGAGTCCAGTGGTGTGGAGCATGTCAAGATATCCCTTCTAAAGTTAAAATTAAGTTATTACATCTGACTCTCCCACAACCAGAAAAGAGGAGCAATGCTTAGTGGGCCTTTTGGATTTTGATGGCAACTGTCCTCATTTAGGTGTATTTGTCAAGTTCATTTACTGAATGACCCTAAAACCTGCTAGTTTGGTGTGGAGTCCAGAATAAGAGAATGCTCTGTAATAGGTCCAGGCTGCTATGCAAGCTTCTCTGCCAGTTGGGCCATATGACTGCTCAGATCCAATGGTGCTTGAAGTGTCGGTGGTAGAGAGGCTTTTAGGAGCCTCCAGCAAGCTCCTATAGGTAAATTGCAGAAAAGAGTCTGAGGATTTTGGGAAAAAATCCCTGTCATTTTCTGTGGATAACTACTTCCCTTTTGAGAAAAAAAGCTCTTGGCCTGCTATTGGGCCTTAGTAGAAAATAAACATTTAATCATGGGCCACCAAATTACCATGCAACCTCAGCTGTCCATCTGAATTGAGTGTTATTTGACTCACCAAGCTGTAAAGCTGGGCATACACAGCAGCACTCCTTCTTTAAATGGAAGTCCTATACGAGTTGGGCTAAGCAAACCCTCAAGATACAAGTAAGTTACATGAAAAAGTATTCCAAATGCCCCAGTCCCAATTTCTGCCACACTACCTTCTCTCTCCCAACCAGTACATATGGTCTCATGTGGAGCTCCCTATGATCAGTTGAAGAGGAAGAGAAGACTTGAGCCTGGTTTGCAGATGCTTCTGCATGATTTGTAGGCATCACCTGTAATTGGACAGTTACTGTATTACACCCCCTTTCTGGGACATCCTGAAAGGATAATAGTGAAGGGAAATCTTCTAAATGGGCAAAATTTCAAGCAGTACACCTGGTTGGTCACTTTGCTCAATAACAAAGTGCATGTAATTGCAGAGATGCAGATTATACACAGGCTCAGCAACATGTACTTCAATTCACCAAGGTCAACCTGACCACAGCCACTGCTGAGTGCCCAATCTGCCAACAACAGAGACCCAACACTGAGTCCCCAATATAGCATTATTCCCTAGGGTGGGGAGCTAGCTATCTGGTGGCAGTTTTATTACATTGGATCACTTCCATCATTTACTTCACAGTAAATGAAATGCAACAAAGAGCGTATGCTCGTGGAATTCATTGATCTTACCATGTTCACCACCATCCTCAAGTAGCTGTCAATAGAATAATGGAACAACCTTTTGAAAACTCAGTTACTGAACCAACAAGGTGATAATACCTTTCAGGGCTGGTTATCCAGAATTCTGTATATGCTCTGAGTAAGCATTCAATATACGGTGCTATTTCTTCCATAGCCAGGATTTACAGATTTAGCAATAAAAAATAGAAGTAGTAGAAGTACTGCTCACTATTACTCCTAGTGACGTACTAGCAAAATGTTTGCTTCCTGTTTCTGCAACCTTATGATCTGCTGGCCTAGAGATTTTAGCTCCAAAAGGAGGAATGCTTCTGTCAGGAGACACAACAGTGATTTCATTGAACTGAAAGTTATGACTGCCGGCTTGCCACTTTGGCTTCCTTAATGATCCTGAATCAAAAGCAGTAACTACTGGCTGGGTTGATAATTCCTGCTTACTAAGGGGAAATTTGATACTATTCCACAATGGAAACAAGAAGAGTATTTCTGGAATACAGGAGATCCCTTAGGGTGCCTCTTAGTGTTACCATGCCCTGGGATTAAGGTCAATGAAAACTATAACAACCTAGTCAAGGCAAGACTACTAATGGCACAGTACTTTCAGGAATGGGAGTTTGGGTCACTCCACTAAGTAAAGAACTACGACTAGCTGAAGTGTTTCCTAAGGCAAAAAAGAATACAGAATGGGTTAAAAAAATACAGAATGGGTAGTAGAAGAAACTACCTATAAATACCAACTGTGACCTAGTGGCCAGTTACAGGAACAAAGACTATAATTGCCTTTAGTATTTCCCTTTTCCTTTTTTATGAATGTGTGTTAGTGTATGTCTAGCACTTATCTTTGTTTTTTTCCTCTCTTATTTTCTTATCATGTAACATATGATGTATTGACTTTTTTAGTATAATATTTAAGTATTGTTATTTATACATTATAATATTTAAGTTCTGGTATATCAAGGACAAGAGTAAACATCACTCAAGGACTTTACCTCACTTTCTTGTGAAGAATTTAGTGTGTTTTTGGTTGTACACAGGATAGTTGTATCATGTCAAGTGAAAGTATTATCTTGTTATTGTCCTTATTTGGAGATTAAGTATGGTTTAAGGCTATGTGAAAGGATGTCATATTGACAAAGAATACAGTTGTAATAGTTAATTTTATGTGTCAAGTTGATTAGGTCACAGGGTACCCACACATTTGGTCAAACATTATTCTGTGTTTCTTCTGAAAAGGTATTTCTGGATGAAATTAACATTTGAATCAGTAGAGTTATTAAAGCATACTGCCTTCCTTAATGTGTGTAAGTTTCATCCAATCAACTAAAGATCTGAAAAGAACACAAAGGTTGAGTCAGAAGGATCTCATCCTGCCTGACTGGTTGATTGGGACATTGGTCCTATCTTCAGACTAGAACTAAAAAATCAGCTCTTCTTGGGTCTTGAGCCTGCTGGCTTTCAAACTGGAACTTAAACCATCAGCTCTCCTATTTCTCAGGCCATCATATTTACACCATTTGCTCTCCTGAATCTCTCACATGCCAAATAATCTTTATATATATATAAATACACATATATATACACACATATATATACATATATATATACTAGATTTAATATTTATTAAAAAGTTGCACCATTTGCTTGCATTGGTAGCTTCATTCATGTCAAAGTTGTAAACCACTTCCAAATTTCAATTCCCCTTTTTAATTTGTTTAACTTCAATATTTGGCCAGGGTGCTTGCATGGCTCAGTCGATTAAGCATCTGCCTTCAGCTCAAGTCATGATCCCAGGGTCCTGGGATCAAGCCCCATGTTGGCCTCCCTTCTCAGTGGGGAACCTGCTTCTTCTCCCTCTGCTGTTCCTTGTGTTTGTGCTCTCTGTCAAATAAATTAATATATATTAATTTACTATATTAAATATATATTATTTAATATATATATTTAGCCTATAATTATCTCTTCATAAACATCAACCACAAGCAAATGACATACTGAGCTGCATATATTGTTGCTTAATCACTTAATTGGTGTTACTGCTAATTAGATAATAAATTAAATAAATAAATAATAAATAAATAAATAAATAAATAAATAAATAAAATCAAAGTCATTGTAGTTCCCTAAGTTCAGTAACTGGCAAATAACCAGTTCTCACAAGCAACCATCAAGAAAAATTGAAAATTTAATTTCACTCATAAATCTTCAAAATTTCAAAAGCTAAAGCCAGGAATGACACTAGTTGAATGCTCCTGTTGCAATACAGATTCTAGATTCAGAACACGTAAGAATCAAATCTCAACCTCACAATTATTAGCTGTGTAAGCTTAGGCACATGACTTTGTTTCTCTGACTCTCAGTTTCTTCACTGGTAAAATAAACAGAATGATATCCACCAATTAGAGTTGCTCCAAGAATTTAGTGCCAATATTTTTGTAAAATGTTTAGCATATAGAATAGTAACCAGCATAAAGTGAGTCCTCCACAAATGATAATAATGCTGCCAATGATGGTGCAGTTTGGCAGTTTCTTGTAATGCTCTTGGGTATTTAATCAAGAGCAATAAGAACATGTGCATGCACAAAGAATTGTACAGGAACTTTTATAACAGCTCTATTTTAATATTCTAAATCCAAATATTCATCAACAGATGAATGGTTAAACGAATTGTTATCTCTATGGAATACAATGGAATAATCTTCAGCAACAAAAGGGAACAAACTACTGGTACACACAGTAATATGGATGAATCTATAAAATATTATATACTATTCACTGCTTACTTGAACCATATTATATCTCAAGACTACAAGCAGATAACCACCAATAAGTCCCAATCTAATCTAACCATTTTCTCAATACCCAGGCCTCCAATATATACAAATGATTTTTGTATTATAATGCAAACATCCAACTTTCTAGTTATTAAAAGTGGCTCTAGAGTTGTTGCCAAACTGATCATTATTCTTCGCTGCATTTTATGGGAGAAGTAATATGCTATAAAAATTACTCAAGAATTTGGGGATTTATGAAGTTTTTTTCTGGCATATCCTTCACTATTTTCAGTAGTCAATTTTCTTTTAATCTTTGCATTTAACAGAATGAATTACTATTATCTGTTTAGGTGCCTATCTTCTTCATCCCACTGTGGGCTATTTTATGATTGAGATCTTATATAATTAATCTTTATTTTCCCAGCAGTTAGCATATACCTGCTTGAAAGCTTATGGTAGTGACTCAAATGTTTATTTAGTGAACAGAATGAATGTATAAATAGTTGAACAAGACACTCAGAGGAGAGGCTTTATTCAGATGCAATCACAGAAAATTGCCACACAGGTTAAAAATATATAATTTAGAAAAAAAGGTTTGCTTTTCCTAGACTTTACTAGGAAAGGACATTGTCTGTTTCGTAAACCAAAGAAGATACTTGTAAAAGACTTTTTTGTCTGTGTAGGTCTCAACAAAATAAATGACTAAAATTTTACTTCCAACAAGATATATGTTTATAAAAAAATAGATCAAGGTAAATTTGTCCCGTGTTTCTGGAAATACAGATGCATCATATAAATATCTAACTCTGGATTGATTGACTGTAAAAGAGAATATGTAAAAATATATCCATTCCAAAGTAATTTAAAAATAAAATATATTGCATGCCATTGTTACCTTTTCAGTTGCTTTCTAATTCACCATTTCCTTTATTATTTAAAAACCACAGTTATTATCAATAAAGTGTAAATGTCCTGAAGTCTGGAAATAAATGAGAGGAGCAGCCAGTTTTAGAAAGAACTCAAAAATTTCCCTTAGTATGAACCCCAATACATTAATACAGATAATGGGAAATTGCCACAACCGAAGAAGTAAGCTCGGATATTACTGATTTCATAAAACATGTCTCCTAATCTCAGACCATCTTGCAATCCCTGTGTGAAAGCTTTGCTATTTGAAGTTGGCATTTGTTATGGATATCTTCTTGCCTGGATATTTCACTCTGCTTTCTAACTAAGGAAGAACAGACTCTAACACTTCTTTTTCCTGACCCTGCCCAGCCTGATTATGATTAAGTTCAACAAACTAAATTCTGCTACCTCAGCAGCAGCCAACTCATGTGAATCTAAATCTTTTTCTAAAAAAAGCTGACTGTATTAAAAGCTACAAATGTGACTCTGTCCTTTTTAGAAATAGAGTTGCTGGTGTAGAACATCATTAAGTACATCTTAATAATAATTTATTATTATTAACTAACTTCTATAGAGTTCAAGGAATGACCTGGCGTATTGCCTTAGAAACAAATACATTATACAGAATATTTTTAATCTTCCTCTGAGTGCCAGTAACTCATTTAACTAGAATAAGAAGAATAACAGTGGGATCCAATAAATAATGAGGTCTATTTGATGGTTTTCCACAAAGATATGTGTGTAATGATTAAAATAGAAGAAAAGGAGGTCACCTTGTTCTTAAGTCATCCATATACTTTGTCTTTGATCAAAAGCATAGATGTCACAAGGGAATTTCTTGGAAAATCAAAGAGAAAATTTGTCTTCACAGTTAATTAATAGAGTCTCAAATAAAAAGGGTGTATTTTTATAAAATACACAGAATATTTTACAAAATTACAAAAAGGTAATAATAGCATGCAATATATTTTATTTTTAAGTTACTTGGGTGATTGTATCAATTGTTTACTGTGATAGAATTTTTTCAACTACATTTTGAACATGTTAAGATGAAAAAGAATTTGGAGTAATAAATGAAATATTATGAGTGCTGCTTCTTAAATTAAACTGTCCATTGCATTAGCATTTTTACATTTTAATGAGAAAGCATTCAGTCACAAAGGAAATGGCTTATCAAGACAATCTGCATTATTTGTGAATTCCCGAGACAAATAACCATGAGTCTTTTTCTACCACGTTTTACAAAGTAACTGGCATGGCAGATCTCCTGTGTTCTTCAGTCTAGTTCACAATCTTGGAGCATTCCAGATAGATGATAATTACTTAATATGAAATAGAACTATTAGAAAGCTCAGAGATTTTTAAAAATATCACTTTTACCTGAAATAGCCAGAGAGAATATTGTTCTGCATTTCTTCTCAAGGAAATGACCCAGATGTTCTACAGAAATCATCTCTATGCATGACACTACAAATCGTCAATCTATTATGTATCACATGTGGATAAGTTAAAGCAAGAAAATAATCTATCTTTAAAAGTTTATCAAGTAGAATTATTTGCAAATTATAGCTCTGCCTTTGAAGAAATATTAAGGAAAAACATATTTTATTTATTAATTCAATTGTTATGAAATTATTTATTAAAAACTACATATTACAGTGCTAAAAGAAAAATGAAAAAAAAAAAGAATGCTGCAGCTTTGTAATATAACTTGAAGTCTGGAATTGCCTCCAACTTTGCTTTTCTCTTCCAAGGTTGCTTTGGTTATTTGGTGGTTTTTATGATTCCATACAAATTTTAGGATTGTTTGCTCAAGTTTTGTGAAAAACATTGTTTTTTGATAGAGATGGCATTAAATGTGTAGATTGTTTTGGGTAGAATAGACATTTTAATAATATTTGTTTTTCCAATCCATGAGCAATGGAATGTCTTTCCATTTCTTGGTGTCATCTTCAAATTCTTTCATCAATATTTTATAGTTTCCAGAGAACAGGTCTTTCAACTATTTGCTTAAGTGTATTCCTAATTGTAATATTATTTTTGGTGCAATTGTAAATAGGATTGCTTTCCTAATTTCTCTTTCTGCTGCTTCATTATTGGTATACAAAAATGCAACATATTTAAGAGTATCATGTCATCTGCAAATAATGAGAGTTTTACTTCTTCCTTACCGATTTGGATGTTGTTTATTTCTTTTTGTTGTCTGATTATTGTGGCTAGGATATCCAGCACTATGTTGCAAAAAAAAACTGGTGAGAATGGATTTCTTGTCTTGTTCCTGATCTTAGGGGGAAAGCTCTCAGTTTTTCCCTCTTAAAGATGATGTTAGCTGTGGGTTTTTCATATGTGACCTTTATTACATTGAGATATGTTCCTTTAAAACCTACTTTGCTGTTGTTGTTGTTGTTGTTGTTTTGCATGAATGGATGTTGTACTTTTTCAAATTCTTTTTCTGCATCTATTGAAATGATCATATGGTTCTTATCCTTTCTCTTATTGATGTGATGTATCACACTGATTGATTTGCAGATATTGAACCACCCTTTCAACCCAGGAATGAATCTGACTTGATCATGATGAATGATTTTTTAATGTACTGTTGGATTCAGTTTGTTTGTATTTTATTGAGAATTTTTGCATCTATGTTTATCAGGGATATTGGCCTGTAGTTCCCTTTATTTAAGTGGTGTCTTTATGTGATTTTGGTATCAGGGTAATTCTGGCCTCATAGAATGAATTTGGAAGTTTTCTTTCCTTTTCTATTTTTGGGAATAGTTTGAGAAGGAATGGTATTAACTATTCTTTAAATGTTTGGTAGAATTCCACTGTGAAGCTATCTGGCCCTGGAGTGTTGTTTGTTGAGAATTATTTTGTTGATTATTCAATTTCTTTGCTGGTTATCAGTATGTTCAAAATTCTTATTTCTTCCTTTTTCAGGGTTGATAGGCTGTATGTTTCCAGGAATTTATCCATTTCTTCTAGGTTGTCCAATTTGTTGGCATATAATTTTTCAAAATATTCTCTTATAATTGTATTTTTCTGTGGTATTGGTTGTTATTTCTACTCTTTCATTTGTGATTTTGTTTATTTGAGTCCTTTCTCCTTTTTTTCCTGAGGAGTCTGTCTAGAGATTAATCAATCTTACTGACTTTTTTCAAGAATAAAGCCCTGGTTTCACTGATCTGTTCTATTGGCTTTTTAAAAAAAAATTATATAATTTATTTCTTCTCTAAAGTTTATTATTTCTTTAATTCTACTTGTTTGGGGTTTTCTTTGCTCTTCTTTTTCTAGTTACTTTAGGTGTAAGTTTAGGCTGTTTATTTGAGATTTTTCTTGCTTCTTGAGGTAAACAAGTATTACTATAAACTTTACTGTTAGAACAACTTTTTCTGCATCCCAAATGTTTTGAACCATTGTGTTTTCATTTTCATTTGTTTCCATGTACTTTTTTTATTATTATTCCTGGTTGACCCATTCATTGTTCAATAGTATGTATTTAACCTCTATGTATTTGCAGTCTTTTCAGAGTTTTTGTTGTTGTTGTTGTCTAGTTTCATAGTATTGTGGTCAGAAAAGATGCATGGTATGACTTTGATCTTCTTGAATTTGTTGAGGCTTGTTTTGTGGACTAATATGTGATCTATTCTGGAGAATGTTCCATGTACACTTGAAAAGGATGTGCATTCTATTGTTTTAAGATGGAATGTTCTAAATATATCTGTTAAATCCATGTGGTCTAGTGTGTCATCCAAAGCCATTGTTTCCTTGATTTTCTGTTTAGATGATCTGTCCATTGATGTAAATGTGGTGTAAAGTCCCCTACTATTTTTGAATTACTATTGATTATTTATTTTATGTTTTTTATGAACTGTTTTATGTATTTGGATGCTCCAATATTGGGTGCATAAATATTTACAATTGTTATATATTCTTGTTGGACTGTCATCTTTATTTTTATATAGTGTCCTTCCTTATCTCTTATTAGAGTCTTTGTTTTAAAATCTATTTTGTCCAATGAAGTATTGCTCCTTTGACTTTCTTTCACATCCATTTGCATGATGTATGTTTCTCCATTTCTAGCTTCAATTCTGCAAGTGTCTTTAGGCCTAAAATGAGTCTCCTGTAGGCAGCATGTAGATGGTACTTTTTTTTTTAATCCATTCTGTGACCCTATGTCTTAGATTGGAACATTTACTCCATTAACATTCAAAGTAATTATTGATAGATATGTATTTATTGTCATTTTAGTATTTGTTTTGCACTTGGTTCTGAAAATTTTCTCTGATTCTTTCTTGTCTTTCTCTCTTCACGTTTCGGTGATTTTCTTTAATGATATATTTGGATCTCTTTCTCTTTATTCTTTGCATATTTATTAGTGTTTTTTGATATATGGTTACCATCAGGTTTGTATATAACCTCTTCTGCACATAGCAGTCTATAATAAGCTGATGGTTGTTTAAATTTGAACCCATTCCTTACTTTTCTCTTCCCTACATTTAGGCATATGTTTTCATATTTTACATCTTTCTATTTTTTTAGGAATGTCACTGATTTTTTTACAAAAATATTCATTTTTTTAAAAGATTTTATTTATTTATTTGAGAGAGAGAGAGAGAGAGAGAGCACATGAGAGTGGGGAGGGTCAGAGGGAGAAGCAGACTCCCTGCCGAGCAGGGAGCCCAATGCGGGACCCGATCCTGGGACCCCAGGATCATGACCTGAGCCGAAGGCAGTCGCTTAACCAACTGAGCCACCCAAGCGCCCCCAGAAATATTCATTTTTACTGCTTTTGTGTTTCCTACCTTTGTACTGTCACCTTTAGTCTCTTCCACTCAAAGAATCCCCTTTAATGTTTCTCGTGGACTGGTTTAGTGTTCACAAAACCCTTTAGCTTTTGTTTGTCTGGGAAACTCTTTATCTCTCCTTCTTTTCTGAATGATAGCCTTGATGGGTAGAGTATCCTTGGTTGCAGATTTTTCCCATTCAGCAAATTGAATATATCATTGCTACTCCCTTCTAGCTTGGAAAGTTTCTGCTGAAAAATCCCTTGATAGCCTTATGGATTTTCCCTTGTATGTTACTGTCTTCTTTTGTCCTGCTGCTTTTAAAAAAAGAGGACATACAGATGGCCAACAGATACAGGAGAAGATATTGTTTACCACTTGCCATCAGGGAAATACACATTAAAACTATAATGAGATATCCCCTCACACCTGTCAGAATGGCTAAAATCAAAAACAAAAGAATAACAGGTGTTGAAAAGATGTGGTGAAAAAGGAACCTTCTAACACTGCTGGTGAGAATGCAAACTGCTGCAGCCACTCTGGACAACAATATGGAGGTTCCTCAAAAATTAAAAAATAGAACTACCCTATGATCTAGCAATCATACTACTGAGTATTTACCCCAAAACTACAAAAACATTAATTCAAAGGAATACATGCATCCCTATGTTTATAGCAGCATTATTTACAATAGCCATATTATGGAAGCAGCCCAAGTGTCCAATGATTGATGAATGAATAAAGAAGATGTAATAATTCAATGAAATATTATTCAGCCATAAAAGAATGAAATCTTGCCATTTGCAATCACATGGATGGAGTTAGAGAGTATGAGGCTAAGTGAAATAAGTCAATCAGAGAAAGACAAATACCATATAATTTCACTTGTATGTGGAATTTAAGAAACAAAACAAATGAGCAAGGGGCTACTGGGTGGCTCAGTCGGTTAAGTGTTTGCCTTTTGCTCAGATCATGATCCAAGTGTCCTGGGATTGAGCCCCACATCGGACTCCTTGCTCAGTGGGGAGCCTACTTCTCCTTCTCCCTCTGCCTGCTGCTCCCCCTGGTTGTTCTCTCTCTCTCTCTTTCTGTGTCAAAAAAAAAATGTCTTAAACAAATGAGCAAAGGGGAAAAAAAAAGAGAGAGAGAAACCAAGAAACAAACCCTTAACTATAGAGAACAAACTTATGGTTACCAGAGGATGTGTGTTAAATAGGTGATGGGGATTAAGGAGTACACTTGTTGAGATGAGCACCAGGTGATGTATGGAACTGTTGAATCACTATATTGTATACCTGACACTAATATAACACTGTATGTTAACTAACTGGAATTAAAATAAAAACTTAAAAGAAAAAATGCATTCTATAGAGAAGTTCACAATTCAAAAAGATACACATATACCCCCAAATTTATTGTGATATGTGTAATAATATAAGTATGCAAATTGTAAACTGAGAAAATATATAATGGAGCAAATGTTTCACCAAGCTAAAAATTGAATAATAATTTGGTAAATGTATTGAACGTGAAGAAACTGTATACACTCAAGTGCATAGAGGCAGAAAGATGATGGTTCATACAGAAAATGTCAAATAGTATGTGATGGTTGGAACATTGGGAAGAAATCAGCAAGAAAGCTGTAGGAGTTGATTTTAAAGTCAGAGGGCCATATCATGAATGACTCTGTTTATGTATTAATGAAGAAGACTTTATCTTATATTAAGTCTGGAGCTTTTGAATAATTTTAAGTACTACTGATTATGATGAAATTGGTAGCTACTAAAAATGGATTGGAGAATGAGTTTCTGGATAGGAGGGGAAATAAGGCAGCAGAGTAGGGGACCACATTTCATCTGGTCCTTCAAATTTAGCTGGATATATATCAAACCATTCTGAACACACATGAATTCAATCTGAGATATAAGAAGATTTATCTGTATCTCTACAAGCAGAAAAATGACTACTTTTTTAAAGGAAGAGGTGTGGAACCTTGAATCTTCAGGGGAAATATCTGAAGATAGGAGGAGCGGGGGGGAGCCTCCATAAGCTGGCCACCAGAAAGTTGTATAACACCTGAGAAAAATCGGGACCCTTAGAAATCTGCTCCAGTGAGAGATATCCCTTTCTGAAAAGTGCACAGGGGATGAAAAGGGCAGAATTCTAGGTGTATCATTGTGGTCTCAAGATTCTAGGAGACTCAGAAAGAACTGGGGAACCTGAACTGATAGAGTGCCCAAGCTGTGGAGTGGGGAGAGTGGTTATGGTCAGAGAGCCCAGAAGGGACTCTCAGCTCCAGTCAACATAAACCGCAAACCCTGCCAGTAGGGAGACTGCTCTCTGCCTGACCAACCTAAAAAGGACTAAAAGGTGCAAGCTGTTTAACATTACAGGGGAGACATAAAAGGGCTTGTGCCCACGACAGAGCAACAGCTTTCAGGGCAGTGTGGTCCATGAAAGGACACTGGGGTGGCACCCAAATGTGAACTGGGAGCTACAGAAGAAGGTGCATGCACGAGCCCACGGCTGCTCACAATTGCAAAGTCACAAAGCACAGAGATGCTTCCTGCTACCTTAACTCCCCCAGGAAAGGGGCAGCAGGTGGGAGCCATGGAATTTGGCAGTTTGGCACACAAAGAGGCTGCACCCACGACAGGGCAACAGCTCTTGGACTGGTGCGACCACCAAAGGGACACTGGGGCAGCACCCAGCATGACCTGGGAGCTGCGGAAGAGGGTGCACAATTGAGCCCACAGCCACTCGCAATTGTAAAGTCACAAAGCACAGAGACGCTCGCGGGTGCCCGGAACTCCCCCAGGAGAATGGCAGCGGATGCAAATAGCACAAGTCTGGGGAGTTTGGTACACACAAAAGTGGAGACAGTTTGACCGGGAGGGTTTATTGAAGAAAGGGGACTATGACCTTGCAGCTCTGGGCCAGAGATTCCTACACGACCATATTTGCTCTAACCCTCTAACGAGAAGTGGAAAGCTGCCAAAGAACAAAAGCCACACAACCAGCTCACATTAAGCCTATCCCCAGTAAGTGGTAGGGCCACTCCACCCAGGCAAAGCCACCTGAGAAGCCTAGCAGCAGACCCCTCCCCCAGAAGATAGACTGGAAGAACAGGTGAATGATAAGCTTATTTCCCACAAGACTGTAAAACTCCAGCACCAGAGGAAAATAATATAGGGGGCTCCAGGTGCTCCCTCATGACTCATTTATACTTCTGGCTAAAATTTTACATTTCTTTTTTGTTTCTTTTCTCTTTCTTTCTTTCTTTATTCTCTTTTTTACACTGTTCCTGTTTCAAATGGATTCTTATTCTCAACTTATGATTTTAAGTCACTTTTTAACTTTTTTTTCACATCTAGGTTTTATAGATTTATGCCCCACATTAGTCCATTTTTCACTCTATTCAATTTTATCTTTGTATATATATATATATATATATATATATATATATATATATATATATATATTCTGATTTCTTTGCAATTTTGGGATATACTATAGTCTAACACACGGGACAAAAATTCAATCAGGAACAGGCAGATCATCCTGCTTTGTCCACTCTGAGCGATTGTAATCTCTCTCCCCCCAACTTTTTTCTTGTTTTGGATCATCTTGGCTTTGATAAGGTATCTGTGGTAGCTTCCGACCACATTGGATTTTTTTCTAGGGTGCATTTTGCTTGAGTTGTGGTTGATATTTTGGACTCTGTTCATTTGCTTAACCATCACTTGACAGAATTACTAAGGGGAGGAACTCTCAACAAAGCAAGTAACCTGAGACAATGTTCTCTGCCACAGAACTAATGGATATGGATATACACAAGATGTCAGAGATAGAATTCAGGATAACAATCATGAAATCAATAGCTAGGCTTGAAGAAAGCATTAGTGACAATATAGAATCTCTAAGGGCAAAAATAAGATCTAATCAGGCCAAAATTAAAAATGCTTTGAATGAGATGCAGTCTAAACTGGATACTCTAACAGCCAGGGCAAATGAGGCAGAAGAGAGAATCAGTAATATAGAAGATAAGCTGATGGAAAGCAAGGAAGTTGAGGAAAACAGATAGGCAGCTAGTAGCCCATGAAAATAGACTTAGAGTGATTAATGATGCCATGAAATGTTCCAATGTCAGAATTATTGGGATACCCAAGGGGATGGAGAGAGAGAGGACTAGAAAGTATATTTGAGCAAATCATAGTTGAGAACTTCCCTAATCTGGAGAAGAAAACAAGCATTCATGTCCAAGAGACAGAGAAGACCCCTCCCAAAATCAATAAAAATAGATCAACATCCTGACATGTAATAGTGAGGCTTGCAAATCTTATACCAAAATAAACTATCCTGAGAATTCCTGAGCTAGGAGGAAGAGTTTCCTTACACACTGAGGGAGAAATATCAGAATAACATCAGACCTATATACAGAAACCTGGAAAGCCAGAAAGGCCTGGTAAGACATATTCAGGGTACTAAATGAGAAGAACATGCAGCCAAGAATACTTTATCCAGCAAGGCTGTCATTCAGAATGGATGGAGAAAGAGTTTCCAGACAGGCAGAAACTGAAAGAATATGGGACCACCAAGCCAGCCCCACAAGAAATAAAAGGGGGAATCTAAGTGAAGAGAGAACCCAAAAGTAATATAGAACAGAAATTAACAATCTACAGAAACAGGGACTTTACAGGCAATACAATGGCACTAAATTCATATCTTTCAACAGTTACTCTGAATGTAAATGGGCTGAATTCTCCCATGAAAAGACACAGAGTTTCACTTTGGATAAAAAAACAGGACCCATCCATATGCTGTCTACAAGAGACTCATTTTGAACCTGAAAACACCTCCAGATTGAAAATGAGGGGATGGAGAACAATTTACCACACCAAGAGACCTCAAAAAAAAAAAAAAAAAAAAAAAAGCTGTGGAAGTAATCTTCATATCAGACAAATTAGATTTTAAACCAAAGACTGTAGTAAGAAATGTAGAGGGACACTATATCATACTTAAAGGGTCTATCCAACAAGAAAATCTAACAATTGTAAATATCTATGCCCCCAACATGGGAGCAGCCAACTACATAAACCAACTAATAACCAAAATAAAGAAATATATTGATAATAATTCATTAAGAGTAGGAGACTTCAACACTCCACTCACAGCAATGGATAGAGCATCTAAGCAGAAGATCAACAAAGAAACAAGAGCTGCGAATGACCCATTGAACCAGATGTACTTCATAGATATATACAGAATATTCCACCCTAAAACAACAGAATACCCGTTCTTCTCGAGTGCACATGGAACTTTCTCAGAAGAGATCACATACTGGGTCACACATCAGGTCTCAACAGATACCAAAAGATTGAGATTATTCTCTGCACATTGCTCAATTCACAATCCTTTGAAACTGGAACTCAACCACAAGAAGAAATTTGGAAGGAATTCAAATACTTGGAAGTTAAAGAACATCCTGCTAAAGAATGAATGGATCAACAAAGAAATTAAAGAAGATCTTAAACAATACATGCAATCCAATGAAAATGAAAACACATCGATTCAAAACCTATGGGATACAGCAAAGGCAGTCCCTAGAGGGAAGTACATAGCAATCCAAGCCTCTCTCAAAAAAATTAGAAAAATCTCCAATACACAAACTAACCTTACACCTAAAGGACCTGGAGAAAAAAAGAGCAAATAAAGCTTAAACCAAGTGGGAGAAAGGAAATAATAAAGATTAGAGCAGAAATCAATGAAATAGAAACTAGAAGAACAACAGAACATCAACAAAACTAGAAGCTTGTTCTTTGTTTTTTTGTTTTGTTTTGTTTTGTTTTTTTAAAGATTTTATTTATTTATTTGAGAGAGAGAGAATGAAAGATAGAGAGCATGAGAGGGAAGAGGGTCAGAGGGAAAAGCAGACTCCCTGCTGAGCAGGGAGCCTGATGCGGGACTTGATCCCAGGACTCCAGGATCATGACCTGAGCCGAAGGCAGTCGCTTAACCAACTGAGCCACCCAGGCGACCTAGAAGCTTGTTCTTTGAAAGAATTAATAAGATTGGTAAAACTCTGGCAAGACTTATCCAAAAGAGAAAAGATCCAAATTAATAAAATCATTAATGAAAGGGGAGAAATCACAACTAATACCAAAGAAATAGAGACAACTTTTACAATTTATTACCAGCAGCTATATGTCAACAATCTAAGCAATCTGGAAGAAATGGATCCTTTCCTGGAAACTTATAAACTACCAAGACTGAAACAGGAAGAAATAGACAATCTGAACAGACCAATAACCAGTAAGGAAATTTGAACAGTAATCAAAAACCTCCCAAACAAAAGTCCAGGGCCAGATGGCTTCCAAGGAGAATTCTACCAAACATTTAAAGAAGAAATAATACCTATTCTCCTGAAGCTGTTTAAAAAAATAGAAATAGAAGGAAAACTTCCAAACTCATTTTATGAGACCAGCGCTACCCTGGTCCCCAAACCAGACAAAGATCCCATCAAAAAGGAGAATTACAGACCACTATCCCTGATGAACATGGATGCCAAAATATTCAACAAGATCCTAGCCAATAGGATCCAACTGTACATTAAAAGGATTATTCACCATGACCAGGTGGGATTTATTCCTGGGATGCAAGCATGGTTCAACATTTGCAAATCAATGTGATAGAGCACATTAATAAAAGAAACAAGAAACATATGATTCTCTCAATTGAAGCAGAAAAAGCATTTGACAAAATACAACATCTTTTCTTGATTAAAACTCTTCAAAGTATAGGTATTGAGGCAACATACCTCAATATCATAAAAGCCATCTATGAAAAGCCCACAGTGAATACCATTCTCAGTGGGGAAAAACAGAGCTTTTCCCCTAAGGTCAGGAACATGACTGGGATGCCTACACTCATGACTTTTATTCAACATAGTAGTAGAAACCTAGCCTCAGCAATCAGACAACAAAAAGAAATAAAAGGTATTCAAATTGGCAAAGAGGAAGTCAAAATCTCTCTCTTCACAGATGACATGATACTTTATGTGGAAAACCCAAAAGACCCACATCCAAATTACTAGAACTCATACAGTAATTCACTAATGTTGCAGGATACAAAATCAATGCACAGAAATCAGTTGCTTTTCTATACACTAACAATGCAACTGTAGAAAGATATTAGGAAATCGATTCCATTTGCAATAGTGCCAAAAAGCATAAGATACCTTGGAATAAAACTATCCAAAGAGATGAAGGATCTACACTCTAGAAACAACAGAACACTTATGAAAGAAATTGAGGAAAACATAAAGAGATGGAAAAACATTCTATGCTCATGGATTGGAAGAATAAACATTGTTAAAATGTCTATGCTTCCCAGAGCAATCTACACATTCAATGCAATCCCTGTCAAAATACCACTGACATTTCTCACAGAGCTGGAACAAACAATCCTATTATTTGTATGGAACCAGAAAAGACCCCAAATCTCCAGGGGGAATGTTGAAAAAGAAAACCAAAGCTGGTGGCATCACAATGCCTGACTTTAAGCTATATTACAAAGCTGAGATCATCCAGACAGCATGGTATTGGCACAAAAACAGACACATAGATCAATGGAACAGAATAGAGGCCCCAGAAATGGACCCTCAACTCTATGGTTAAATAATCTTCAACAAATCAGAAAAAATATCCAATGGAAAAAAGACAGTCTCTTCAATAAATGGTCCTGGGAAATTTGGACAGCTATATATAGAAGAATGAACCCTTACACCATACACAAAGATAAACTCAAAATGGATGAAAAACCTCAATATGAAACAAGAATCCATCAAAATCCTAGAGGAGAACATAGGCAGTAACCTCTTTGATATTGGCCACAGCAACTTCCTTCAAGACATGTCTCTAAAGACAAGGGAAACAAAAGCAAAAATGAACTACTGGGACTTCGTCAAGATAAAAAGCTTCTGCACAACAAAGGAAACAGTCAACCAAACTAAGAGGCAACCCATGAAATGGGAGATTATATTTGCAAATGACATTACAGTTGAAGGGCTTGTATCCATATTTATAAAGAACTTCTCAAACTCAACACCCCAAAACAAATAATGTAGTCAAGAATTGGGTAGATGACATGAACAGACACTTCTCCAAAGAAGACATACAAATGGCTAACAGACCCATGAAAAAATGTTCAATATCCCTAGTCACCAGGGAAATATAAATCAAAACCACAATGAGATACCACCTTATACCAGTTAGAATGGTACAAATTAACAAGACAGGAAACTACAAATGTTGGTGAGGATGTGGAGAAAGGGGAACACTCTTATACTGTTGGTGGGAATGCAAGCTGGTACAGGTACTCTGGAAAACAGTATGGAGGTTCTTTAAAAATTAAAAATAGAGCTACCCTACGACCCAGCAATCACACTACTTGGTGTTTACCCCAAAGATACAGATGTTGTGAAAAGAAGGGGCACATGCACCACAATGTTCATAGCATCAATGTCCATAATAGCCAAACTGTGGAAGGAGCTGAGATGTCCTTCAACAGATGAATGGTTAAAGAAGATGTGGTCCATATATACAATGGAATATTACTCAGCCATCAGAAAGGATGAATACCTACCATTTACATCGACATGGATGGAACTGGAGGGATTATGCTAAGTGAAATAAGTCAAGCAGAGAAAGACAATTATCATATGGCTTCATTCTTATGTGGAACATAAGGAATAGACTCTGGACTCTGGGAAACAAACTGAGGGTTACAGAAGGGAGGGGAGTGGAGGGATGTGGTAACCGGGTGATGGATATTAAGGAGGACACGTGCTGTGATGAGCACTGGTTGTTATATGCAACTAATGAATTGTTGAACACTACATCAAAAACTAATGATGTACTATCTGTTGGCGAATTGAATATAATAAAAAAATGAACTGGAGAGAATAGAGAGAGATAAAACTAGAGGCAGGGTGACTGATTAATTTTCTACAATATATATTGAAAGCCATTTCAACAGCATTAGAGAGGCAATATAATGGAGTTGGAAGGAAGACCTTGATATAAGAAACATGAAAAAAGTGCAGAACTGAACTTTCAGATTTATTGACACTTTAAAATCTGGTGTGCGACCCTTCCTCTATTAGATCCAGTGGAAAAAGGAGAGCTGAGTTAAAAACTTTCTGAGTTGGGCGCCTGGGTGGCTCAGTTGGTTAAGCAACTGCCTTCGGCTCAGGTCATGATCCTGGAGTCCCGGGATCGAGTCCCACATCAGGCTCCCTGCTCGGCGGGGAGTCTGCTTCTCCCTCTGACACTCTTCCCTCTCGTGCTATCTCTCATTCTCTCTCTCTCGAATAAATAAATAAAATCTTTAAAAAAAAAAAATAAATAAAAAAAAATAAATAAAAACTTTCTGAGTTAGCAGTACATAAAAAGTCCAATCAACCTGTGCATTAATTTCCAATTGCTGACATAACAAATTATGAAATTAGTGGCTTAAATAATATAAATTTATTATCTTAGAGTTTTAGAGATGAGAAGTTCAAAATAAGTTCTATGGAGCTAAAATCAAAGGTAGCATTCTTTCTGAAGACACTAGGATGAATTCATTAATTGGCTTTCCAGATTCTAGAGGCTACCTATATTCCTTTGTTCTTGGTCTCATTAGTCCAACCTTAGTTTCTCTTGTCATATCTTTTTTTCCCTCTCTACTTCTGTCATAATATCACTTTCTTCAACACTGACCCTCCATCTCCCTCTTATAATGACCCTGTAATTATGTTTGGTCCACATGGATAATGCTGGATAATCATTTTATATCAATGTTCTTAACTTAATCACATCCACAATGTCACAATGTCATGTAAGGTAATATGTTCACAGGTTCCAGGAATTAGAATGTAGACATCTTTGGTGGGGCATGGAGGAAGGAGTCATTATTCAGCCTTTCAACTTATAAAATTTGAAATATTTATGATAAAGATAATGAATAAAGGATCAGGCCAAGGTTTTTATGAAGAGATTACTTAAAACTCTCCTTCCTGAGAAAAATGATCATAATCTGCAGAAGTAAGCAGAGGTAACCTGGCACAATCTTATTTACATGCTTTAATTTTAAGGAGTGATAGCTAAAGATGAAGGAAAGCCATGGGTCAGATATGGAGCATTCCAAATGAAACTATTTCACTGGCATAGATTAAATCAAGATATTCAAACACAGTAATATTGGAATAACCTCAGAGGAGCATGTCTACAATCAACTGAAAGATTGTCGGCTCACATTACTGATAAAGTGGATATCAGTGACAAAAATGAGGCCAGACACTGTCTCTCCATATAAGTAGTATGTAATCAGGTGAAAATTAAAGGAAAAAGGAATTTAGAAAGAAAAAAAAGGAAGGAAGGGAAAGAAGGAGGGAAGGAGGGAGGGAGGGTGAGAGAGAAGGAGGAAGGAAGGGAGGGAGGGAGGGAGGGAGGGAGGGAGGGACACTAGTTTCACAAGGAAGACAAACAGCATCTCCAAATAGGAAAAAAAAAAAAAAACAACAATAATAACAATCCACAGAAATAGTTTCCCTGCTGAGAATGACTGATGACACCTCAGTTTCCTTCCCACTTTTGTCACCACTCCACTCAGGTTGCTCAAATTCCTAGCTGACTATATAAAGTGACATTAATTAGGCTTCTATTTAAGTCAAAGAATTGAAAAAAAAGTGAAGGTCAAACCTGAAGGTTACCAAAGAGTATGCATTCACATCTCCTTGGAACAAATATCAGGCTTGCATTGGCCATTATATTTCCTGTGAAAATAATTTGTCATAGAGAAAAAAAAAATAAGACCTCTAAAGTCAAGCAATAGTGTATATTCACTACAATAAACAAATACAATATATTATATTATAGAGTCATGTAAAAACACCTTGAAAACACATGATTGAAATGGGAAATGGAGTAGATTCCAGAAAAAAGGATTGTTCCCATAAGAAGCAACTTGTTTTTGAAATGTCAAAAATAAATTGGACTCACTGCATTTGTGACAGTTCAAAAACAAGTTGCTTCTTATGGGAACAATCCTTTTTTTCTGGAATCTACTCCATTTCCCATTTCAATCATGTGTTTTCAAGGTGTTTTTACATGACTCTTCCTACCCCATTTTCCCCAAAATGTTGTAGGCATGGACACCTCATTGAATCCAGGAAAATAAGAGACATTTCCTCCTATTTCCAAAGTGGAACCAAGAAAGGAAATGAGCCCTACTCCAGTAATGGAAGCTCTAAAATTTTAACCTGATAGATGATTATCAGTATGTAATGAGTAAGAATGAAGTTTAATACACAGAAGCAAGCAGGGCGCCTGGGTGGCTCAGTCGGTTAAGCGACTGCCTTCAGCTCAGGACATGATCCCAGGGTGTTGGGATTGAGACCTGCATTCAGCTCCCTGCTCAGTGGAAAGCCTGTTTCTCTCTCTACCCGCCACTCCCCCAGCTTGTACTCAATCTCTCCGACAAATAATAAATAAATAAATAAATAAATAAATAAATAAATAAATAAATAATAAAATATAAATAAATCAATCTTAAAAAATACACAGAAGCAAGCATAAATAAGAATTGGGAAGAGCAGGAAAGGAAGAGGAAGAGAAGGAGAGAGGGGAACAGTAGAAAATTTTGTTTCTGTTCAAGACCTGAGTTGAAATTTGTGGAGGGCCAGGTACACTGCTTCACTTTCAACTTCTCATTCTATCCATCCAAGAGTTCTATAAGTGAAATCAATACACTGACCATTTTATTTAATATAGTATTAATTTGACTTCTCCCACATAAAAGCAAAACAACCTTCATTCATATAATTGCTAATGAAATAAATTTATGGAACAGTAGAAGAAAGCTAAGAAAATAAAAAAACAAATTATAATAACAGATGGTAAGAACATTCTGAAATTATTTATAGAAAATAAACTGAAATTACAATTAGAATTAAAATTGCATCAAGGCTAGAATTAAAAGACTGAGTTGAAGTTCAAGCATTAGAAGCTTATACAAAATGCAAAAGAATACAGCAAATAGAGAAATATGATAAGAAAGATGTGGAAAATAGAAGACAGAGTTTAGAAATAGAAAATTCAGACAATTGTTATTCCTCAAGAAGGTATTAAAGAAATAAAACAGAAATAATACTTAAAAATTTCAAGGAATTTACTGCCTGTGTTCTCCTCTAGGATTTTGATGGTTTCCTATCTCACATTAGGTCATTCAAGCATTTTGAATTTATTTTTCTGGTGTAAGTGGTCCAATTTCAGTCTTTTGCATGTTTGTCAGTTTTCCCAATTTCATTTCTTGAAGTGACTGTCTTTTTTTTTTCCATTGGATAGTCATTCATGCTTTATTGAAGATTAGTTGACCATATAGTTGTGGGTCTGTTTCTGGGTTTTCTATTCTGTTCCATTGATCTATGTGTCTGTTTTTGTGCCACTACTATACTGTCTTGATCATTACAGCTTTGTAATATAACTTACTGGAATTGTGAGACCTCCAGCTTTGCTTTTCTTTTTCAAGGTTGCTTCCACTATTCAGGGTCTTTTCTGGTTCCATGCAAATTTTAGGATCAGTAGTTCTAGCTCTGTGAAAAAATGCTGGTGGTATTTTGATAGGGATTGCATTAAATGTGTAGATTGCTTTGAGTAGTATAGACATTTTAACAATATGTGTTCTTCCAATCCATGAGCATGGAATGTTTTTCCATTTCTTTGTGTTATCTTCAATTTCTTTCATAATTGTTCTATAGTTTTCAGAGTACAGATTTTTTACAGATCTTTTGGGTTTATTCCCAAGTATCTTATTGTTTTTGGTGCAATTTTAAATGGGATCAATTCCTTAATTTCAGTTTATTCCCAAGTATCTTATTGTTTTTGGTGCAATTTTAAATAGGATCAATTCCTTAATTTCTCTTTCTGCTGCTTCACTTTATTGGAAATGCAATAGATTTCTATATGTTGATTTTGTACCCTGCGACTTTACTGACTTCATTTATCAGTTCTAGCAATTTCTTGGTGGAATCGTTTTGGTTTTCTATATAGAGTATCATCTCATCTGCGAAGAATGAAAGTTTGACTTCTCCCTTGCTGATTTGGATGCCTTTTACTTCTTTTTGTTGTCTGATTGCTGTGGCTAGCACTTCCAATACTCTGTTAAATAAAAGTGGTGATAGTGGACAACACTGTCTTGTTCCTGACCTTAGAAGAAAAGCTATTAGTTTTTTCCCCATTGATGATTATATTAGCTTTGTGTTTTTTGTATAAGGCCTTTATTATGTTGAGGAATGTTTCCTTTATCTTTACTTTGTTGAGGGTTTTTATCATGAATAGATGTACTTTGTCAAATGTTTTTTTTTTTTCTGCATCTGTTGAGAGGAGCATATGATTCTTAGCCTTTCTTTTGTTAATATGAGGTATCATGTTGATTAATTTGAAAATATTGAACCAACCCTGCAGCCCAGGAATAAATCCCACTTGATCGTGGTGAATGATTCTTTTAATGTGCTGTTGGATTCAATTTGCTAGTACCTTACTAAGAATTTTTGCATCCATGTTCATCAGGGATATTGGCCTGTAGTTGTCTTTTTTTTTGTAGAGTCTTTGGTTTTGGAATTAAGGTAACACTGGCTTCATAGAATGAGTTTGGAAGTTTTCCTTCTGTTTCTATTTTTGGGGATAGTTTGAGAAGAATAGGCATTAACTCTTTTTAAAATGTTTGGTAGAATGCCCCTGTGAAAATCATCTGGCCCTGGACTTCTGTTTGTTGTAAAATTTTTGATTACTGATTCAATTTCGTTGCTGGTTATTAGTTTATTCCAGTTTTCTATTTCTTCCTGTTTTAGTTTTGGTATTTTAAATGTTTCTAGAAATTTATCCATTTCTTCCAGATTGTCCAATTTGTTGGCATATACTTTTTCATAATATTCTCTTATAATTATATTTCTCTGTGGCATTGGTTATTATTTCTACTCTTTCATTTGTGATTTTATTTATTTAGGTCCTTTCTCTTCTTTTTCATAAGTCTAGCTAGGGGTTTATCAATTTTATTTTATTTTTTTCAAAGAAAGAGCTCCTGGTTTCATTGATCTCTTCTACTAGGTTGTTTTTGTTTGTTTGTTTCTATGTCATTTATTTCTGCTCTAATATTTATTATTTCCCTTCTTCTGATGGCTTTAGTCTTCATTTGTCATTTTTTTTCTAATTCCTTTAGGTGTAAGTTAAGTCGTTTATTTGAGATTTTTCTTGCTTCTTGAGGTAGGTCTGTATTGCTATATACTTCTCTCTTATGACCATTTTTGTTGTATCCTAAAGGTTTTGGACTATTGTGTTCTCATATTCTCTTGTTCCATGTATTTTTTAATTTCTTCTTTAATTTTCTGGTTGACCCATTTATTCTTTAGTAGGATGTTCTTTAACTCCATATGTTTGTGGTCTTTCCAATTTTTTTTCTTTTGGTTGACTGTAAGTTTCATAACATTTTGGTTAGAAAATGTGCATGGTATGATTGACCATAGCAACTTCTTACTAGATATGCATCCTGAGGCCAAGGAAACAAAAATAATCTATTGGGACTTCATCAAGATAAATAGCTTCTGCACAACAAATCAAAAAATCAACAAAACTAAAAGGCAACCTTCAGAATGTGAGAAGATATTTGCAAATGATGTATCTGATAAGGGTTTTGTATCCAAAATACATAAATAACATCAAATACAATACTCAAAAAAGAAATAATCAGTTAAGAATGGGTAGACGACATGAATAGACATTTTTCCAGAGAAGACATACAAATGGTCAACAGACACATGAAAAGATGTTCAACATCATTCATCATTAGGAAAACACAAATCAAAACTATAATGAGGTATCACCTCACACTTGTCAGAATGGCTAGAATTAACAACTCAGGAAACAACAGGTGTTGGTGAGGATGTGGAGAAAAGGGAAACCTCTTGCACTGTTGGTGGGAATGCAAACTAGTGTAGCCTCTCTGGAAAATAGTATGGAGGTTTCTTTTACAATCGAGCAATTGCACTACTAAGTATTTACCCAAAGTATACAAAAATACCGATTCAAAGGGATACAGGTATCCTTATGTTTACAGCAGCATTATTGGTAATAGACAAATTATGTAAAGAGCCCAAATGTCTATCAACTGATGAATGGATAAAAGGTGGTATAAATATTCAATGGAATATTACTCAGTCATCAAAAAAATGAAATCATGGGGTGCCTGGGTGGCTCAGTCAGTTAAGTGTCTGACTCTTGATTTCAGCTCAGGCCATGATTTCAGGGTTGTGAGACTAAGTCCCACATCAGGCTCCACACTGGGCATGGAGCCTGCTTAAAATTCTTTCTCTCCCTCTGCTCCTCCTTTCTCTCTTAAAAAAATGAAATCTTGCCATTTTCAATGACTTGGGTCGAGCTAGAGAGAATTATGGTAGGTAAAATAAGTCAGTTAGAGGTAGACAAATACCATATGATTTCACTCATATGTGGAATTTAAGAAACAAAACGAATGAACATAGGGATAAAAAAAGCAAACCAGAAAACTGTTAACTATAGAAGACAAACTAAGGGTTACTGGAAAGGAGGTGCATGGGGGGAATGGGTTAATGGATGATGGGTAATAATGAGGGCATTTGTTGTGATGAGCCCTGGGTGTTGTATGTAAGTTATGGATCACTGAATTCTACACCTGAAACTAATATTACACTGTATGTTTACTAAATGGAATTTAAATAAAAACTTGGAAGAAATAAATTAAATAAATTAAATTATTAAATTAAATTAAATTAAAAAGGAAGAGGTCAGTGAATATATGGTAGTTTTCTCTCTCTCTCTCTCTCTCTCTCTCTCTCTCTCTATATATATATATATATATATATATATATATATATAAACTGAATTAATCAAAGTCTTCCCAGAGTTGAGGAGAATACCATAAACTGAAATTATAAGATTAACTAAAGATATACTTAAAACATACTAATATCTTTGCAATAATTTCAATATTAAACTAGAATAACTGACTATAAATAAATATTCAACTATATAAGTGAAATTAAATAAACAATTTATTAAAAGCAAAATTACGGAGTGTAAAATATCAAAAGCAGCAATTAATGTACAAAAAAAGAGGGGAAATAGAGTATATCAATAAATGCAAAATATGCTATTTATTTTTTTCTTATCTCTTTTTTATCTTTTTAAGACAGTAAAATTCAATTTTAAAAAGTGAAGAGAGACCCCAAAATTGAGAGCTTCTTCACAACCCTGCAGCTGCACATGGCAGTTCTGTGCCTGTCACCATGCCACAGAAGAATTATATTGAATTTCACTGGAAGTGCTATGACTATCATTTGGATTACCATGAGTAAAAGAAAGAAGGAAGGTGGAGTGGTTCAAGAATGTTCAAAGAAGCCAAAAAAGACACTTAATCTGAAAGCTAAGCTTTATCATAAACAGTGTCATGCTGAGAAAATACAAATGAAAAAGATTATCGAGATGCATGAAAAAAGAAACACCAAACAAAAGAATGATTAAAAGATTCCACAAGGAGTAATACATGCATATCTACTGGACAGGGAGGGACAGTCCTGAGCTAAAGTAATTTCCAAAATGATTAAACAAAAGTAAAAAGAGAAAGCAAGAAAATGGAAGGTCCTTTTGCCCAAAGTTTGTGTCCTGGAAGAAACAGGTGTATTAAAAATTATTCAAATAGGAAAGAGAAAGAAGGAAGCATGGAAGAGGATGGTTACTTTATAAAGTCTGCTTTGTTGGAGATGGCTTTACCTGAAAACCACCTAAATATGAAAGACCTTAAATGGGCAGAAGACATGTAAAGACATTACTACAAAGAAGACATTCAAATGGCCAACAGACACATGAAAAAGTGCTCAACATCACTTGGCATCAGGGAAATAGAAATCAAAACCTCAATGAGATACCACCTCACACCAGTCAGAATGGCTAAAATTAACAAGTCAGGAAACGACAGATGTTGGTGAGGATGGGAAGAAAGGGGAACCCTCCTACACTGTTGGTGGGAATGCAAGCTGGTGCAGGCACTCTGGAAAACAGTATGGAGGTTCCTCAAAAAGTTGAAAATACAGCTACCCTACAACCCAGCAATTGCACTACTGGGTATTTACCCCAAAGATAAAAACGTAGTGATCCTAAGGGGAACTTGCACCCCAATGTTTATGGTGGCAATGTCCACAATAGCCAAACTATGGAAAGAGCCCAGATGTCCATTGACAGATGAATGGATAAAGAAGATGTGATATATATATATATACACACACACACACACACACACACACACACACACACACACACACACAATGGAATATTACACAGTCATAAAAAAATGAAGTCGTCCAATTTGCAATGATGCAAATCAGACTAGAAGATATTACACTAAGCAAACTAATCAATTAGAGAAAGAAAATTATCATATATTCTCACTGATATATGGAATTTAAAAAACAAGGCAGAGGATCATAGGCGAAGAGAGAAAAAAATGAAATAAGATGAAACCAGAGAGGGAGACAAACCATAAGAGACTCTTAATCTTAGGAAACAAACTGAGGGTTGCTGGAGGGGAGGGGGGTTGAGGGATGGGTGGCTCTGTGATGGGCCTTGGGGAGGGTATGTGTTGTGCTGAGGGCTGAGTGTTGTGTAAAACTGATGAATCACAGGCCTATACCCCTGAAACAAACAATATATTATATGTTAATTTAAAAAATCATACCTGGCATGGTTGTTCTTAGGCTAAATGGTTTGAGACACATGAAGCACTTAGAATAATGCTTGGGAGTAAGTGTGTATAAAGTCAATGCAGAGCCTTCCTCAAAATTTGGGAATAAAAATGTTGCTTGGAAAAAGAAAAAAAAGATCAGTTAGGCCAATGGCCTTACTTTTCAAAAAGGCCCATGTAACACATCCTGAATCTCAAGTCACCTTTTGCCTGCTCCGATACTTGGCATAAAAAAGAATCCCTCAGGCACCTGGGTGGCTCAGTCAGTTGAGCATCTGCCTTCAGCTCAGGTCGTGATTCCACAGTCCTGAGATCAAGTCCCGCATCAGGCTCCTTGCTCAGGGGGGAGCATGATTCTTCCTCTTCCTGCTGCTCCCCCTACTTGTGCTCTCTTTCTCTGACAAATAAATAAATAAAATTGTTAAAAAAAAAAAGAATCCCTCATCCCCACTACATACAACTTTGGATATTATTACTGAAAGTACTGCCATTGAGGTGAATGTGAGTGAGTTGGGCCTGGTGACACAAGAAGGCAGCGTTATTTTGAAAAAAAAAATGCTCAGGTTACCCAATAATCCTGAAAATGATGGATGCATAAATGCATTCTTCCTGGTTTGACAGCAGTTTCAGACAAGTAGCTCCTTATAGTTACTAAGACTAAACACCAATCAGGAAAACCACCATCTGTGATGGTTCTGAATACTACCAAACAGCCTTACATATCTGCAGTCATCAAGAGAATTATTTATTCTATTGTAAAAAATAATAATAACAATAAATAAAAAATAAATAAATGTGAAGAAAACCTGAATAAAACAAATACCTAAGAATTTTTGTTAAAAGTACAACAAGATTACTCTTAAATATATTTTTACTAATTTTTTCAAGAATGGGTTCTTTCAGAGTTTTAAAAAAGCAGATGTTTTCAGATTATATTTTTATTTTATTATGGTATGTTAGTCACCATACAGTACATCATTAGTTTTTGATGTAGTGTTCCATGATTCATTGTTTGTGTATAATTTGCTATATTGGAGGAATGTTTCCAATTTTTTATATAAACCTACCCTAACAATAAAATTTTATCATGATTGTTTTAAAAAATTTAACTTCAGAATAATCTCAAGTTATGAATGCCAAAATCTTAAACTAAGCCCCAGTAAAATAAACATTGTAGTAAATGAAAAGAAATGTTATAACATAGACAAGTATATTGCAAACTAGGGTGTCAACAATATTAATATTTATAGTACAATCCTTTATTTCATCAGATCAAGGAAGAAAATATACAAAGATACAGCCATTAATATTCTAAATAGGTATTTGATGAAAAACAACATCTCTTCCTCATTTAGAAAATGTCTAGGGATAATAAATTGTAAACTAGGAATAAAAGTTTTTTTATCATATTGAAACAGTACTTAATTTAGTGTGACTAAAATCATATCTGTAATTATCATTATTATTTATCATTTTTTATATATTTTTACTTTGTTCAATAACTTTGGATGTTTAGTTTAAGATGGTGGACTGAGCATACACTTTCTCTGAAATCCTTTATAATAATTATGAACTATGGGAAATTAATAAATTGGTAACAGCACTATAACACTAGGAATAGTATCATCAGCAGACTAGAAATTTTTAGGAGTTTCTCAAGAATATATTATTTGGAAAATAAATTAAAAAAACAAGTGTAGGTGTATACATACATACATATATAAACAGAATTGTGCACTTAAGACATGCACAATCATGTCAGTGAAATGTCAAATTAGGGAAATCTAAAAGTCTCTTCTTCCACAAAAGCTTATGAATAAATTGATGGAACTGTCAAAATAAACTTTTTTGGAATTGTGGTATCTAACCAACTAAAATATTAAACTAAAATGGTAGCTAACAGTGAAATCTTTAAGCACATACTATGAGGGTAAAAACAAGAGGCCAAAATCTAAAAAAGCACTGGTTCCCCTCTGTTCCATTTTTTCCCCCCATGGAATGACACACTGGTCAAAGTTCAGGTAGCTCAGCATAGATATAAGTGTGATCTCATTCTTGAAGGAGCCCTGAACAAAAGATTCTTGCAGTTTTAAGATGCAGAGGGCATGGGCAGGGAGATATGGAGGGCTATGAGGGGGAAAAAAATCTGAATACTGAGTCAGAATGAGGAAGAGTGTCTTCATGTTATTCCCTTTCTCCTGCTTATGAGGAGGCCTTAATAGAGATACCTGAAGAAATCTCTGCCAAAGATAAAGGTGTGGGGAGTGTAACATTCCCTTATGAAGCCTGCCAGGTAAAACCTATGCAATTGCTTATAATTGGGCCTGAAAATCACACAAAGGCTTTCAGCCAGGAGCCAGACTCCTCAGGATGTTCAAGACTTAAACACTGAAAACAATGAAACGTTATTGAAATCAATTAAAGAGGATATAAATAAGTAGAAAGCCACCAATGTTAATGGGTTGAAAGAGTTAATATTATTAATAAGGTACTACTCACCAAATTTATTTAATTTCAATTGGATCCTTGTCAAAGTTCCATATTTCATTTTTTTTCAAAAATGAGAAACAGTTGTTAACATTCATATGGAATTGCAAGGTACCCCAAAAGCAAAAACAAAACAAAGCAAAAGGAAACAACTTAAAAAAAAATGATGAGGATTCCCATTTACTAATTTTAAAATTTACTACAAAATTAAATCAATGAAAAGACTGTGGTATTGGCTTATATTATAGACACACAGATCAATGGAAAACAATTGAAAGTCTAGAAATGAACCCATGTGTCTAGTCAATTTATTTTTTACAAGGGTGCCAAAAACATTCAATGGGAAAAGAATAGTCTTTTCAGGAAATGGTGCTGGGACAACTCGATAGCCATATGCAAAATAACAAATTTGGGCCCCTAACTCACACGATATACAAAAAGTAATTCAGAAAAAATCAAAGACATAAATTAAGAGCTAAAAATATAAAACTCAATTTCAGTGCTAGCATACACCTAAAAGAATTGAAAAAAATATTCTTTCCACAAAAAAATGGCACATGAAAATCCATAGCAGTATTATGCATAATAGAGAAAATATGGAAACAACCCAAATGTCCATCAACTCATGAAAGGATAAACAAAATGGTATATCTATACAATAGAATATTAATCAGCCACAAAAGAATAAGGTAATGATACACATCACAAGAATGAACCTTGAAAACATGGTGCTAAGCGAAAGAAGCCAGACACAAAAAGCCACATATTTTATGATTCCATTTATATGAAATGTAAGTGGATTAAAGCTCAGGTAACAATGACTCTCACTGTTCTTACAGAGATTGAGTAGATTTTCAAAAAAAATATTTATTTGATGTATGCCCTATAGACAATTTCCAGAGAATGTAAATGTCTATTGTACCAATTATGATTTATACTCTGGAGAGCAGGTCTGCAGAGCTCCTCACTCCACCATTCCAGAAATGGATCACCCTACATATATTTTTATATTCGATTTAAAAGACCTAAGGACATCTGCAGATTGAAAGTGAAGGGTTGGAGAACCAGCTATCATGCTATTGGATGCCAAAAGAATGCTGGAGTAGCCATACTTATTTCAGAAAAACTAGATTTTAAACTAAAGACTGTGACAAGAGATGAAGAAGGACATTATATCATAATTAAGGGGTCTATCAATCAAGAAGATCTAAGAATTGTAAATGTTTATGCCCCAACATGGGAGCACCCAAAAATATAAATCAATAACAAACATAAAGAAACTCATTGATAATACTACAATAACAGTAGGGAATTTTAACACCCTACTCACAGAAATGAACACATTACCTAAGCAGAAAATCAACAAGGAAACAATGGCTTTGAATGACACACTAGACCAAATGGACATGATAGTTATATTCAGAATATTTCATCCAAAGTAGTGAAATACAGTTATTTTATTTTTGAGTGCACAGGAATATTCCCCAGAATAGATCACATACTGGGTTACAAATCAGGACTCAACCAGCACAAAAAGATTGAGATCATACCAAGCATATTTTCAGACCACAATGCTATGAAACTTGAAGTCAACCACAAAAAAAAAAAACCTGGAAAGACCACAAATAAATTCAGATTTAAAAACACCCTCCTCACAGATCTGTACCTCTGAAACAAATAATAACATTATATGTTTAAAAAAGATAGAAAGAAAAAGCAGGAGGGAGGGGAAGAATAAAGGGGGTAAATCAGAGGGGAAGATGAACCATGAGAGACGATGGACTCTGAAAAACAAACTGAGGGTTCTAGAGGGGAAGGGGGTGGGAGGATGGGTTAGCCTGGTGATGGGTATTAAAGAGGGCATGTTCTGCATGGAGCACTGGGTGTTATACACAAATAATGAATCATGGAACACTACATCAAAAACTAATGATGTAATGTATGGTGATTAACATAACATAATAAAAAAAGAAAATATTTTGAGATGAAAATAATAAAATTATGATATTCCACAAAGTTTGTGGATGGAGGTAAAAAAACAAATAAATAAAAATAAAAATAAAAACACCCTCCTAAAGAATGAATGGGTTAACCAGGAAATTAAAGAAGAAATTAAAAAAAAATACAGGGAAGCAAATGAAAATGAAAACATGACAGTTCAAAACCTTTGGGATGCAGCAAATGCAGATTCAAGGGAAACAAGGGAATATTACTCAGCCATCAAAGAAAAATGAAATCTTGCCATTTGCAATGACGTCAATGGAGCTAGAGTGTATTATGCTAAGTGAAACAAGTCAGTCAGAGAAAGACAAATACCATTTGATTTCACTTATATGTTGAATTCAGAAAACAAAACAGATGAACATACAAAAAGGGGGAAAAAAGAGAGAGGGAAACAAACCAAAGGAGACTTTTTACCATAGAGAACAAACTATAGGTTGATGGAGGGAGGTAGGTTGGGGGTGGTCTAGATGGGTGGTGGGTATTAAGGAGAGCACTTGTTGTGATTAGCACTGGGTGTTTTATGTAAGTGATGAATCACTAAATTCTACTCCTGAGACTAATATCACACTATATGTTAACTAACTAGAATTTAAATAAAAATTTGGAAAAAAAATATATATTTATCACACTGTTCAGTGTGATCTGTAATGGATCCTAATTTCCTTACATTTGAGTTGAAACTGAAAAGTGTAAAACAAATCCTTTAACCTAACTGGGAGCTTAATGAAACTCAAATATATCTCCTGAAGGGAGAAAGAACTTCACTCAGAAAAAAGGAATATCCTTTAATGAGAGGGTAAGAACACTTTTTCAGAAAGATGAAAAACAGTGTGAGAACCAGAGTTCTTTCACACATAGCAGGCACAGTTCTACGGAGAATAATGCCCATGAAACCATGTGATTAGAGGGCAAGAAATGATGAACCATCTTGAAGCTGTTGACTATGATAGGCATAGGAATTCTAAAGCTTTGGAAGATCAGAAAAGATGTGTACAGGAGACGCTTTACAGATATCTTAAATCATACATTATTTTCCTTTTTTAATCTGTTATTTATATCTAAGTCTCTTCACATAAGTTCAGCGTCTGATTCATCTTTGAGGTCCCTGTAGCACCTATTATAATGTATTATATATTGTAACACATACAGTAAGCATTTATATATTTTACAAATTTACCTAATATATGTGTACTTTCATTTATTTTTTAAGATTTTTTATTTATTTTAGAGAGAGAGCAAGAGTGGGAGGGGCAGAGGGAGAGAGAATCTGAAGCAGACCCCATGCTGAGGGTGGAGCCCAACATGGGTCTTGATCTCATGACCCTGAGATCACGACCTGAGCCAAAACCAAGAGTTGGATGCTTAACCGACTGACCACCCAGGCGTCCTGGTAATATATGTGTACTTTTAATGCGTTCCACTATCAAGACGCTTCTTTATGCTATGTCAATAAATTTATTCAGATCCAAGTGCAGTTAATTTATATTAATTTGTTCATTCATTCATATATAATGGTTACTAACTACTATATGCAAGGATCTCTAAGGCCTCTGGGGAAATAAATAGATGTTAAAGTTAAAAAAATATATAAACAAATAAATAAATAAAATTCAGATTAAGAATCCATTAAATAATTTAATTTCTCCTGTTTTCACATACCCCAATATACTTTTGACACTTAGAGAATTTACATAACCAACTGAATAGAAATTTTTTACATACCATAACACAAAAGATATGCTTTATTACGTAAAATAGAATACTGATGTTTGTGTAATTATAAAGGGAATAGCATGGACAACGAAAATCTTAAAATATAGCTCAAATTTACTTTATATGGCCGTCATAATAGCTGAATCAGTCATCACCTACAAAGTATTACATTGCACTTACTAATGACAAATATACTCATAAGTGAAATCAACCTATATTTTTATTCTTCAGATTTATCTCGAAAGAGGAAAGTATGAGGATATACATAAAACAACTCTCCTTGTATGTATATATAGGTTCTAATTTTCATATTTAGTTTTATCAAACTGTGGCAATAATCTGATGTCCTTTGAACTTTTTGTGGGTGTGACCAGAAGCAAACTCAGAATCTGTCATGTAACATTTCCCATATAATGAAGAAAATAATAGTTATTGAAAGTCCTCTTTTATCAGTTGTAGATAACTAGCTTCTTTGAGGATACCAAGAATATATGTGGGGGAACAAGCTTTAAAACCTCCTTTTGTTTATGATGTTGAGGTATGTTCCCTCTAAACCTACTTTGTTGAGGATTTTTATTATGAATGGATGTTGTACTTTGTCAAATGTTTTTTCTGCATGTATTGAATGTTCATATGGTTCTTATCCTTTCTTTTTTTTCTTTAAAGATTTTATTTTTTTATTTGACAGAGAGAGTGTGCAAGCACAAGCAGGGGGAGTGGCAGGCAGAGGGAGAGGGAGAAGCAGATTCCCCGCTGAGCGGAGAGTCTGATGCCAGGCTGCATCCCAGACCTTGGGATCATCACCTGAGCTAAAGGCAGGTGCTTAACCGACTGAGCCACCCAGGTGGCCCCCTTTCTCTTACTGTGATTAATCACATTGATTTGCAAATATTGAGCCACGCTTGAAATCCAGGGATAAATCCCACTTGATTGTGATGAACGATATTTTTAATGTATTGTTGGATTTGGTTTGCTAGTAATTTGTTGATAATTTTTTAATCTGTGTTCATCAGAGATGTTGGCCTTTAGTTCTCCTTTTTAGTGGTGTTGTTTCAGGATTTCTTTTCCTTTATTGCCTGTGGTTCTTGGTCATGCTGCTTTGAAGAATGAAGAGGTAGACCAGACGAAGAGTGGTAGGCAGCAAAGCAAAGTTTATTGAGGGATAGTACAAAGCTCCTGAAGAGGGAGGGGACCTAAGAGGGTTGTCTGTTGGAGTTTCTAAGTCTAGGGGTTTTTATGAGATTGTTAGCAGGCTGTTTTAATCTGATTAACCCTCCATGCGCCTGTCACCTACTCAGGTTTTTGTCCACGTGTTCATCTACCTATCAGGTAGTTGTTTATATGGGAAAGAGTGGAGGGCTCCTTTCAGGGTGGTGTAGAATAACAGGATGGGGTCTTTTTCCTTTGAAGGGTAGTTTCCTCTTAGGATGGGAGGCCCCTTGCCCCCCTGCCTGCCTTTCTTCTGATTAGCCTTTATTAGTGTCTTTATCTTCTTTTTGTTTGTTTGTTTGTTTTTGTATCTGGGTAATGCTGGCCTCATAGAATAAATTTAGAAGTTTTTCTTTCTTTTCTATTTTTTGGAATTGTTTGAGGAGAATAGGCATTAACTTTTCTTTAAATGTTTGGTAATATTCCTCTGTGAAGCCATCTGGTCCTAGGCTTTTGTTTATTGGGAGGTTTTTTTATTACTGATTCAATTTCTTTGCCGGTTATCTGTTCAAATTTTATATTTCCCCCTGTTCAGTTTTGGTAGTTTACGTGTTTCTAGGAATTTGTCCATTTTTTATAGTTGTACAATTTGTTGGTATATAGTTTTTCATAATATTCTCTTATAATTGTTTGTGTTTCTGTGGTGTTGGCTATTATTTGTTCTCTCTCACTTGTGATTTTATTTATTTGGATCCCTTCTTTTTTCTTTTTGGTTAGTCTGGCTAAAGGTTTAACAATTTTATTGCTTTTTTTCCTCTTTTATGAAGATTTTATTTATTGATTTATTTGAGAAAGAGAATTCATCAGTGGGGTGTGGGGGAGGGGCAGAGGGAGAAGGTGAAGTAGCATCTCCACTGAGCTGGGACCCCAAAGCAGGGCTCGATCCCAGGACCCCAGGATCTTGACTTGAGCTGAAGGCAGACACTTAATCGACTGAGCCATGGAGGTGCCCCTAATTTTATTCATTTTTTCAAAGAACCAGCTCCTGGTTTTGTTGATCTGTTCTATTGTTTTGTTTTGTTTTGTTGTTTTTTTGTTTTTAGTTTCTATATCATTTAATTCTACTCTAATGTTTATTATTTCCTTTCTTCTGCTGGTTTTAGGCTTTGCTTATTGTTCTTTTTCTAACTCCTTTAGGTGTAATTTTATGTTGTTTATTTGAGATTTTTCTTGTTTCTTGAGGTAAGCCTATATTGCTATAAACGTCCCTCTTAAAACTGCTTTTGTTACACCCAAAGGTTTTGGACCACCATTTTCATTTTTGTTTTTTTCCATGTACTTTTTCATTTCTTCTAATATGCTCCACTTAAACTTCGAAGAGGAATAAAATCTTATTAAGGAAAATCACATTTTAGCTATGTGTTAATTAATCTCCCTGAAATATACAAGTATTTATTTAGATGATTTACTAGGGAAATGTTTTGAAATTTTGCTGGAGGGCAGGGAGTGTGGGAAGAGGATTAACTTTTCTGCTCAATTGACTGTGTGACAACAAAGTATCTAGATATGAGTAAAAAATTCAGGAAGTCACCTATGATGGACTTCAGCCAACAAAAATGACGTTCTCTGTGCATTTTCATTTCTCAATAAAAGTATAAATTTAATTGGTACAACCACTATGAAAAACAGTATGGAGGTTCCTCAAAAAATTAAAAATAAAACTATCATATGATCAAATTCCACTTCTGGGTAAAAATCTGAAGGAGACAAAATTACTGTCTCAAAGAGTTATCTGCACCCCCATGTTCACTATAGCATTATTCACAATAGTCAAGACATGGAAATAGTCAAAATAGAAGTGACCATTGACTGATAAATGGATAAATGGATAAATAAAATATGGTAAATATAATAATGGAATATTATATATGTATACACATAGAAAAATGAAATATGTATTATATATACATGCAATGGAATATTATATATGTATACATATATGTATATATTATTATATATGTGTATATATATACACAGACAATGTATACACACAATGGAATATTATTCAACCATAAAAAGGAAGGAAATTCTGTCATTTACAACAACATGATGGATATCAAGGACATTATCTTAAATGAAATAAGCCATACAGAAAAAGATATTGTATGATCTCACATGTGAAATCTAAAAAGAAATCATACAAACAAAGAATAGATTGGTGGCTACCAGAAGTGTGGTGTGTGGGGGTGGGCAAAACGTGTAAAGGTGGTTAAAAGGTACAAACTTCCAGTTATAAGATAAATAAGTCCTGGACATGTAATATGCTGCATGGTAATTATTGTTAACAATAGTGTGTTGTATTTTGAATGTTGCTAAAGAGTAGATCTTGAAAGTTTTTATTTTTAATTTGAAATTTTCATTTCATTTTTTTATGTTTGCAAACACTTCTATCTTTTTGTGTGTGTGAAAGTTCTTATAAGAAAAAAATGTAGCTATATGAAGTGATTGATGTTAACTAAACTTCATTTTACAATATACAAATATATCAATCATTATTTTGTACACCTTAAGCTTATGCAATGTTATATGTCCATTATGCCTCAATAAGACTGAAATATATATATATATACACATATATAAATTGATAAATATATAACTCCATTCTACATGATTTTATTTATAGTTTTCTTAGATTATTATACAGAATCATAGGCTATATGAATAGGAATAGACCTCAAAGAATTCCTGGAATTCTTCCCTCCTTTGTTCTTCCCCCCTAATCATTTACTCATTTATTTTTTATGATAATCTTTTAGTATTATTGTTCTTACTGTGCATATTCCTACATTACATATTTTTTGCTTTATTGAGACACTTTAATGGTAGTTTTAAATTTTAGTCATTTTTTTTATTGTCTTAAAATATGTATTAAGGACTAGGTGTTGGGTTTTGTTATTATTTAATTGTGATTACTTATTTAATTGTCTCCCTAAAGAACTAGTAAGATCCAGTAGAACAATTACTGTAATACTTGCTGACCGTATAAGTTTGTGTATTAATTTACTACAGCTGCCATAAGAAAGTACCATAGATGGGAGTGGCTTAAACAACAGAAATGTATTTTCTTACAATTCTAAAGGTTAAAAGTCTGACATCAGGGTATCCTCAGGATTAGTTTCATCTAAAGTCTCTCTTCTTGGCTTGTTAATGGTCATTTTCTCCCTGTGTCTTCACATCATTTTCTCTCTGGATGTGTTCCTGTCTCAATCTCCTTTTCTTAGAAAAACACCAGTCATTTGGATTAGGGCCCACCTTAATGACCTCATTTTAACCAAATTACCTTTACAGATCCTATCTGCAAATACAGTCATGTTCTGAAATACTGGAAGTTAAGACTTTAATATATGAATCTGGACGTTAATTCAACCATTAACAGACTACATGAAAAAAAGAAAAAAACACAAAAAATGATTAAGCTTCAAAAGAGAAGTTAACTATAAAGATTAACCAGACCTAGCAAAATATATCTATAGATCACAGATGTCACCAGAAACAAAAACTCTCACACAATGTGTAAGCATCATGTCTAGTTCCAGACCACTGACCAAACCACTGGCAAGTTCCTGTTAAAGCCCTAATAAGAGGCCAGAGATAAAATCCCTTGGTGGCAACACTTTTGGGTCTCTTCTCACTCCTGAGAGCTTTTTCTGTATCCTTGCTTAATAAAACTCTATCGCTTAATAAAACTCTTACTCACTCTCTTTTGTCTGTGAGATTAATTCTTCGACTCTGTGAGACAAGAACCCTGCTTTCCCACTTCACCTCTAAGAGCTATAGAGTCAGAAACTTTATTAGTGGGACTAACATTATATGGATTAACAAGACCTTTAAAGGATTCTGATACTCATGCACACTAAAATTTGAGAAACTTATTTTCAATGGAAAATAATTTATTGTGATGCTATCTTTTTCTCCTAGCAGAATATAGAATAACATCCTTTTCTCTCTCCAACTTCTCAAATCCTAAGCATCATGTAAAGACCAATTTATACGGTATATGTATGAATCTATTTATCTATCACCTATCTATCTCTATCTATCATCTGTATAATGATATAATTTATTTCAGACATTCTTTGTGATCTGCTGTAACTGGCCTTATCTAACTGCTATAGTCTACCCCTACACTTCTTCTTAGGTCAAAAACTAACTATAGAAATTACATACCCCTAAATACCCTGTTTAATCCCTGAAGGACATTGGTTTCTATCTCTGCCCATTTTCACATAGTATAGTCATCATTTTGGACAGATTTCCTGTCCCATAGGGTTTTGTGTTCATGTTATTCTGTGGAAGTTCTGAGTATAAAAATGCCTAATAAATTATTTCACTCCTTCTCTCCTTTTTTCCCTCTCTCCCCACCTTGCCTCCCTCTCTTGAGAAAGTAGAACTTTTAGTAATGAGAAGGGGGGAAACAAAAAATCAAAAATGAATCTCTCTCTCTGTTTATCCAGGAAACAAGTTATGTGGAACTATATTAGTAAGATTTCAACTTGCAATTTTATGGCAGGTAAAAAAAATAATTCACTGCTTTTGTGATTCTGAGAGAAGTATTTTTGTAAGTCTTTCATTAAGAAAGAAAATGTAACATATAAACAATCCACAAATATTTGTGAAATCCAAGCATATCATGCCCTACTAACAGACAACAATTGCATTAAATAGATAAGGAGAAATCAATTGAAGCAAATGAATTTTTAGTTGAAAACTGAATTGCAAACAAGACACACATTTGTACTATAATATAAATGTTCTATAAGTATAGTCACATTATATTTGTTACCCTGCTTTTTTCTTTTTCTTAACAGTTAATACTTTTATAATGCGTAATTTGTATATCATCGGTTTCTTTAGTAAAATGTAAGTTATATGAAAGCACGGTATAATTTTCCTTTACTGTTGTATCTTTGACATCAATAAAAATGCCTAACTCATAGTTTGTATTCAGTAAATATATGTTGCATGACTAAGAAAGGAAGGAAAAATTAGTCCTTGGAAGTTAAGATATAATTTCCTTAAAAAATCTTCAAATACCCTTTGATATGCTTTTTCTTTTCTTTTTTTAAAATTTTATTTATTTAGACAGAGAGAGACACAGCAAGAGAGGGAACACAAGCAAGGGGAGTGGGAGAGGGAGAAGCAGGCTTCCCATGGAGCAGGGAGCCCGATGCAGGGCTCGATCCCAGGACCCTGGGATCACGACCTGAGCCAAAGGCAGATGCTTAACGACTGAGCCACCCAGGCGCCCCATATGCTTTTTATTTTCTAACTGCTAATCTGATACCAATAATAATTAATATACATCTCTTTAATACAAGTGACAAGCCACAAGATGGGTACTAAATATCATAAACACCAATAGGCCCATGCTGGGCCAGCCATACTGGCACTTTACAATAATTATTATGATATAAACTACTTTAAATTAACTTAATAAACTAACATTGAATTATGATCTCAATCTCTGGTTTTATGAAGCAATAATAACATTTGGGAGGTACTATTTTAATCACATATTTTGAACTCCAGGGAAAAATATAAGTTTCAAAGTCAGCTTTGATGTGGGAAACAAAGGCAGAAGAAAAATTTTTTAATTTCCTTACTACCTACAGTGCATTGACAAGTCCTTGAAACAGGCAGAGTGACATTCCTCTAGGAACTCAACTGCCTTGATGTTTGCACATTGCTAAGGTCAAAAGGCAATCCTAGCCTGACCCCAACCCTCCATCCTGGATCCTGTAAGGCTACTTTAATATATAGAAATTCTTTTAGAAATTTCCTTTATCCATACCCCTCAAGATATGTGTTGGCAATCATCTCCCAAGGATATGGCCGACCAATATACATCTGAAGGGTCTCATGACTAAGGTTTTATTAGACGGTAATGAATGACATTTTCTCAACAATAGCTAGCCCCCTCAAGGTCCTGGAAACATTGCTTCCAAAATTCCTTAGAGACTTACACTCTCCCTAACCCCCTCCCAACTTGAAAGTATATAATGGGCCACTCCTCGTGACCCCAGTGCAGCTCTTTCTGCCCACAAGTCCTGTACCTTTGCTTTAATAAAATCACCTTTTTGTACCAAAGATATCTCAAGAATTCTTTTTTGGCCATCGGGTTCGAACCCTAATGTCTTTCCTACAACAGTTTTGGCATTTTCTAAGGATTTTTTAAACAAAACATAGAGTTAGACCTACAGCATCAAGCCAAATGTTCACACTAAATAATATTTATGCTTTGCTTAAAGTTCAAGCTCATATTAGGAATATCCTATCATATAAGTAAATCTGTCAAGATGAAGTTGAAATTGTTGGCTAAAACTATGTATGTATATAATTATATCTTTATGTTTGCCATCAAATCATGACCCTTTTATAACTTAGTCCTTTGATATATTTTGCTATTTATATGTAAAAATTACATAATGTTTAGATTTTAGAATCTAAAATGAAGATCAAAATGAAGACTTTATATTTTATTTTCAGGAATATAAGCTGTTAGAGTTAATAAATGAATCCAATGAAGCTGCAGGATACTTAAGGTGTGCAGGACGAGATGCCTCCAAATGTGCCACTTTGGCATAAAGATAATTTAGAATTAAAAGTAATTAAAACCAGGAAGATTCAGATAAAGCTCTCTGCCTCCCCAGTACCTGCCAAAATTTACATTGGAAAAGAGATTCTGCAACGGAAGAGCTAATAACAGAGAGTCTCCTTTGCCTAAGGAACTCATCTGCATAACAGGGCAACCTTGTTTTTCCAAACATCTCCTTTCACCTTCTTCCTAAAGAGCTTTCTCCACATTGTATTCTCAGGCCCCTTCCCCTCTCCTTAGCTCATATAAGCTTCTTGTTGCCTCACTGTCTTTGGTATTTAGTGTCTTTGTAGATTTCCTACATGTACACCTATTAAATTTGATTTTCTCCTGTTAATCTGTCTCATGTCAATTTAACACTAAGTCCAAGTAGAAGGACCATATGGCAGAGGAAGATCTTCCTCTCCAACAATACAAAATCAATACACAAAAATCTCTTGCATTTCTGTACACTAAAGATGAAACAGAAAAAAATAATAAAACAATTTCATTTACAACTGTATGAAAAAGAATAAAATACCTAGGAATATATTTAACCAAGGAGGTGAAAGATCTGTACACTGAAAACAATGAGACAACTGAAGAAATTGAAGAAGACACAAATAAATGATAAGATATTCCATGTTCATGGATTGGAAGAATTAACATTGTTAAAATGCTCATCCTGTGCAAAACAATCTACAGATTCAATGCAACCCCTATCAAAATCCCAATGGCATTTTTCACAGAACTAGAGTAAATAATCCTGAAATTTGTATGTCACTACAGAAGACCTTGAATAAGTAAAAGTGATCTTAAGGATGGACAAAACTGGAGGTATCATGCTCCCTGATTTCAAACTAAACTACAAAGTCATAGTAATCAAAACAGTATAGTATTGGCATAAAAACCAACACATAGATCAATGGAAGAGAATAGAGAACTCAGAAATAAACCCAAACACATATGGTCGGTTAATTTATGATAAAGGAGCCAAGAATATAAAATAGGGAAAAAAGAGTATTTTTAACAATAGTGCTGAGAAAAGTGGACAGATACATGCAAAATAATTAAACTTGACTACTACACACCATACACAAAACTTAATTGAGAACGGATTAAAGATTTGAATGTAAAACCAGAAATCACAAAATTCCTAGAGGAAAAAATAGTCAATAAGCTCCTTGACATTGGTCTTAATGATATTTTTTGGATCTGAGTCTAAAGGCTGTGGGAATTCACAGTGCCTGGATAGACAAAATCCGACTTGTATATGCCTCCCTGGATGACACTAATTGAAAAGCAAAGAAGTACCTGGAATGCTGGGCCTCCTTTGAAGTTTCTTGGGTGAAAACGGACAGATTCTTACTGCGGCTTAAGGTTCTCATCTAGGGGTCAATATTTAAGTTTTGAAGACAAACAAGCACCTGTGGTAGTCACGTACTTCATGGACTCATTGCCTCCTCACCCTTATCACACACTGCCCCATATTTTATTATCCTAACCATTAAAGTTACACTCTCTTACTTGCTTTGCACTTGTGCCTGATGTATTGCTAAGACCCCAATAAAAGTGGAAACAGAGCTTGGCTCAGGGCCTTCTGCCACTTGAGCATCTGTTCTCCAGGCCTCTTCTTTCTCTTACTAAGGTGTCTGGAGTAATCTTTTCATTCACCGTCTCAGGGTTTGATGGCCAAACCTGACAAAAGGCAAGGTCAGCAAAAGTAAATATAGACAAATGAGACTACATCAAACTAAAAAGCTCCTGCACAGTGAAAGAAACCATCAACAAAATGAAAAGGCAACCTACTGCATGGAAAATGGTATTTGTAAATGTATATCTGATAAGGAATTAATATCCAAAATATATAAATAACTCATATAACTCAACAACAACAACAACAAAAAAAAAACCAGTCTGACTAAAAAAAGAAAAAAAATGGACAGAACATCTGAATAAACATTTTCCCAAAAAGAGACATACAGGTGGCCAACAGGCACATGGAAAGATATTCAGGATCACTAATTATCCAGGAAAAGCAATTCAAAACCACAGTGAGATGTCATCTCACACCTGTCAGAAAGGCTATTATCAAAAAGACAAGAAATAAGAAGTGATAGAGAGGATATAGAGAAAAGGGAACACTTGTACACTGTGACAATGTAGATTGGTGCTGTCCCTATGGAAAACAGTACGGAGAGCCCTCAAAAAATTAAAAATAGAACTGCCATATGATCCAGCTATTCCACTTTTGGGTATTTATCCAAAGAATATAAGAACATTAATTCAAAAAGATATATGCACTCTTATGTTCATTGCAGCATTTATAATATTCAAGATGTGGAAAGTGTCCATCAATGCATAAATTGATAAAGATGTGGTGGGATATTTATAATATATATACACACACACAAACATGATGGAATACTAAGATTTAGAAAAGAAGGAAACCTTGCTGTTTGTGACAAAGTGGATGGACATTGAGGGTATTATGCTCGGTGAAATAAATGAGATAGAAAAAGACAAATACCACATGATTTCAAGTATATGTGGAATCTAAAAAAAATCAACAACAAGTGAGCAAATAAAATAAAAACTAATTCATAGATATAGAGAACAAATTCATGGTTACCAAATGGGTAAAGGGCTGGGGGTTGGGGAAAATGGGTGAAGGGATTCAATTGTATGGTGATGAATGGTAAGTAGACCTATGGTGGTGATCACTTTGTGATTTATACAAGTATAAGATTATAATGCACATCTGAAACATGTTATATACCAATTTTACCTCAATAAAAAATAAGGCACATTTTAAATGATCTTGCACTACACAGTATCAGGGACTTCCATGTAAGGCCATGATTAACTTGCACCTAAGTCATCATACCATTAGTAACTCCAAAACCGAAAAAAACATAAAAAGCAAATATTTTCAGGCATTGGAAAATAATGCATTACTGTGGTACATAAGAAAATCAAAACAAATGAGATGAGACCTACTATCATCCTAAATTTCTGCCTCAAGGCATTTATTTGATCCTAGTTGGGAGAAGGGGAACCCAAGCAAAGGACATAGGTCTCACTGAGCAAAGGAGAGAAAAAATCTGAGTTAATAGAAACTGAAATAACTAGAATATGCAGGGTCAAGTAACAGAGAGAATGTAGATATGCAGAGAAAATTATCTCAAATCTGAATAGTCTAAATTAAATGTCTGGGGGGAAAATGACCAATTCTTAGGGTAAGTTTCTATTAGACCAGCCAAAGAATATTATTGGGTGAAAATAAAATAAACTATCCTAGAATTCTAAGTGGAGAAACTTCAAGTTTGCATTGTTTGGTAGATTTCTAGCTTTATGAACAAAAATGAAGAGATATTTTCAATACCCAGGTCATGAGTAAATATCACAAAATATCACACCATAAGAAACAGAGCAAACAAGCCGTAGAGGTGATGTCACTGGAAATGGCAGAGTAGAGAACTCCAAAATTTTGTCCATTCTCTAAAGCAACAATTAAATTGGCAGAAACTTTCAGAATTAACATTTCAAAACTCTAGAATCTAACATGGAAGAATAAGGGCTTTGAAAAGCTTCTAGATATACCTGGGAATTTAGAAGTCCATGCACATAACCAGGGTTGAACATATGCTCAAAAGTTACCTGAGAAGACCCCAAGCTTTCACCTGTGACTGAACTTTATGCTCCATGAAAGCAGGAAGTAAAGAATAGACAGAGATGTAAAGGATTTAGATAAACATGCATTTATCATTAGCTTACCAATTAGCTAACAGAAAATATACTTCAGTGACCATACATGACAAAGAATGCAGTCTGTCATGAATAATTTTATATGTCAACATGACTGGCCACAGAGTGCCCAGGTATTCAGTCAAACATCATTCTAGGTGTTTCTGTGAGGATGTTCTGGATGAGTTTAACATTTAAATTAATAGGCTCTGTAAAGAAGATTGCCCTCCACAATGTAAGTGGGCCTCACCAATCTTTGAAGCTTGAATAGAACAAAAGGTTAACTCTCCCCCATATAAGAGGAAATTTTCTTATGCCTGACTACCTTGAGCTAGGACATCAGGTTTTTTCCTCCCTCAGACTCAAACTAAAACATTGGTTCTTATGTCCCTAGGCTGCCAGCCTTCAAACTGGACCTACAGCTGTGGCACTTCTGGTTCTCAGGCCTTTGGACTTAGTCTGAAACTACACCACTGACTTTCCAATTTATTGACTACAGACCATGGGGATTGTCAGCCTCCATAATCAAGTGAACCAATCTATATAATAAATCCATATATATATATATATATATATATATATACATATTATATATATACATATATTATATATATATAATATTCTTCCATGAGATGATAGTCATGAAGCCACAAGTAGAGACACAGAATAAGTTCAAGAAAACAAAGTTTATTATACTCACAGATAATAGAGAGACAGAATTACTACACACCATGAGGGGACCATATGGAAGAAGCAATGAGGGAATTGCTCAACCAAGCAGTTGGAGAGCTAAGGAAGAGAATGAGGACCACAGGGAAGTACCTCTACTGGGAGTCAGTGTGAAGGAAACAAGCAAAAGGCATAAGGGGGTTTCATTGGTGCATTTGAATACCAGTAGATCACAATCAGGGGAGGGCAAGGAGGGAAGTTTGTGACAGGGGCCAGCTCTATCACACTGCTACACCTGGTTACCTAGTCAGGGTGCTCACAGCCTATGGAGACATTGAGGTAGTGGGAAAATATTGTTTTAAAACTTATAATACAATATATATGCATCCTATTAGCTCTGTTTCTTTGGAGAAACCTGACTGACACACAGTATTTACAATAATAGTATGAAAAAGTCATTAAACAAACAAATATATAATGTACAAAAAGCAGTAATAACAAGTCCCAGAAACAGGAAAGAATCTGATTTTTAAAGAATTAGCATATTATAATGCTGATAACTACATTTTCCCACAAATAATAATGAGACACTTAAAGAAACAAAACTTGGGCAATTCACAGGAAAAATATAACTTAATAAATAAAAACTGTCTGAAGAAAACCAGCCAGTGGACTTACTAGACAAAGACTTTAATTAGTTATTACAAATATGTTCAAAGAATAATAAGAAACCATAAAAAATGTTTCTTAACAAAAAGACAATACTAATAGAGAGAGAGAAATTATAAAAAGAAACTTAATATAGATTCAGGAATTCAAGTGTACAATAACCAAAATGAAGAAATTTACATATAGGATGTCAATAAAAGATTTGATCAGGCATAAGAGTCAGTGAACTTGAAGAGAGATAAAATGAGATTATCCAATCTAAGGAACAGAGAGGACAAAGAATAAAAAAAAATAAACAGAGCCTAAAGATATTTGTGGGATACCATCAAGTATACATCAACATGCACATAATGGGAGTTGATGACAGAGAAAATAAGATTAAAGGGCGTACAGGGGCTATTTGAAAAAAAAATGTCTAAAAACTTCCCACATTTCATAAAATACATGAATCTATACATTTAATAAACTCAAAAAATCTTCAATAGGATAAATACAAAGAGATGCATATATTATAATCAAACTGTTGAAAAACAAAAAGGAGAGAATTCTGGAATCAGCAAGGAAGAGACTCATTATACACAAGTGATCCTCAATAAAATTAGCAACCAATTTCTCTTTGAGGAAAAAAAAAACATGGAGGTCAGAATGCAGGGGGATGAAATTTTTAAAGATTTGAAATGAAAACAAACAAACAAAAACAAACAAAAATCCCTGCCAACCAAGAAGTCTAGATACGGAAAAAGTAGTCTTCAAAAATTAATGGAAAATTATGACATTCCCTGATAAACAAAAGCTAAAGGAGTTTGTTTGTAGCAGATTTTTCCTACAAGAAATCCTAAAGGGAGTTTATCAGGTTAAAATGAAAAGAAATTGACTGGACAGTAACTGAAAGCCATATGAAGAAATAAGAACTCTGGTAGAGGTAAATTCACAAGTAAATGTAAAAGCCAATGTTACTGTATCTTTGGTTTGTAACACCACTTTTTTTCCCTTATATGATTTAAAATACAAATTCCTTCAAACAATTATTATAAATCTGTGTTACTGGAAATACAATGTATAAAAAGTAATTTGTGGCTGCCATAACATGAAGAGGGAGGAGCTTTATAAGAGCAGTTTTGACACTATGTGGCTAATTTGACATTAATACAAACTGGATTGCTATAAATTAAAGATATAGACAACATAGGGAAAGAAAAATACAGATCAATACCCCTATGTATATAAATGCAAATATCATCAATAAAATACAAGAAGCCAAATCCATAAGCATATTAAAAGAAAGACACACCACGACCAATGAGGTTATCCAAGGAATGCAAGGATGTATTAACATATGAAAATCATTGTTATACACCATATTGAAAGTAATGAAAACAACACGTGATTCTTTCAGTTGATGTAGAAAAAGGATTTAACAAAATCCTACACATTTTATTATAAAACACTCAACAAACAAAATACCAGGAACTTGATCTACATGATAGTATACATTTATGAGCTTCCCACAGCTAATACCATATTCAATGATAAAATACTGAAAACTTCCCCCTAATATCAAGAACAAGAGAAAAGTACCCATTTTTGCCATTTTATTCAATATTTTACTGGAATTTCTAGTCAGAAAACTTGGTAAAGAGAAAGAAATAAAAGGCATTTTCTTTGGAAAGGAAAAAGTAAAACTATCTATAGTCACATGCCATGATTTTACATACAGAAAATCCTAAAGAACCCACACCAAATTAAAATAAATAAATAAATAAAAACAACTATTGAGCTAATAAAAAATTCAGCAAAGTTACAGATTACAAGATCAACACACAAAACTTGGTTGTATTTTTATATAAAAGCAATGAAGAATCCAAAGAAGATGTTAAAGAAACAATTTGATTTACAATAACAACAAAAAGAATAAAATACTTTAAAATGAGTGTAACAATATAGGAATGGAAGCTATATATAAAAGAGTAAAATCTTGAAGCTGAAAAATATAAAAATAAGTGAACCACTTCACTGGATGGACAAAGCACTAGTATAGGAAACTGCAGAAGAAAACTATCCAAACTAATGCAGAAACAACAACAATAACAACAACAACAACAATAATAATGAATGAACAGATCTTTAGCAAATGGTGAGACAATACCAAGCAATCTGATACACATGGAACTGTGGTCCCACAAGGAAAGAGAATGATGATGATTGATGATGATGATGATGATGATGATGATGATGATAATTTGTTTATAACACAAGTTAAAGTAAAATAAATAAAAACTTACACAAAGGAGGTGTTGGAATGTCACAAGTTAAGAAGTACATCCTTGTCAGAATGTAGATTGTGAAAAGCTCAAGGTTACTGTAAAGCCTAAAAGAATAAATGATGAGATTTAAAAAAATGAACCAATATGGGTGCCTGTGTGTCTCAGTCAGTTAAGCATCTGCCTTCAGCTCAGGTCATGATCTGAGAGGCCATGATCATCAGGCCCCACGTTGGGCTGCCTGCTCAGCGGGGAGCCTGCTTCTCCCTCTGTCTCTTCTGCTTGTGCTCGCTCTCTCTCTCTCAAATAAATAAATAAAATCTTTTAAGAACTGAACCAATAGAAGAGTTTAAATTAAATTCTAAAAACACTCACAAAAGAAACAGAAGAGTAAAAGAAAGCAATAAAGATAAATGCAGTCAGAAGTAAAACAAGTAAGACAGTAGGCTTAAAACCAACACTTCTACTTTTAAATGAAGCTGTTAAGGCAAATGGTCCATAAATATATGGACCTAAGTATTTTCAGTTTACAAGGAATACACTTTAAATTTAAAGGCAAAGATTCCTTAAAAATAAAAAGATGGAAAATTATATAGCAGGGAAATACTAATCTATTAATCACAAGGGAACAGAAATGTCTGTATGAATTAGATTTCAATATAAAGGATATTAACAGGGACAAAGAGAGATATTTCATAATGATAAAAGGAGTAACTCATAAATAAGATATTAAAAAAACTAAAAAAGAATGTACTCAATAATAGAGTTGAAAATTAACACAGAATAAGTTGATAGAACTGAAAGGAGAAATGGACAAGCCAACATTTATATATAGAGTTGTCAATATTACCTTCAGGGTAATTGAGAGAATAAATGGACAGAAATGTAATTACTATATAGATGAATTGTACAACACTATTTAACAACATGAACTAATTCACATTTATGGAACTCCCCCCACCAACAATATCAAAATCAACATTCTCTCTAAGTGTATATGGAACATTGACCAAGATCGACCAACTATACCATAAACCTAGTCTCAACGACTATAATAGGATTGAAAATATAGAGCAAATATTCTTTGACTACAATGAAATTTAATTAGAAATTAATAAGAAGAAAATATTTGGAAAATCCCCCAAACATTTGGAAATTATGCAGCATGATTCTAAATAGCCATGGGTCAATGGAACTATCAAAAGGAAATTAGGAAATATTTTGAAATGAGTAATGAAAACTATATTTCAACATTTGTGGGATACAGCTAAAGCAGGGCTTAAAGTTTAGCTTTAAATGTTTATACTAGAAAAGAAGTGTTTAAAACCAATGATATAGGTTTCTAAATTGAACTTGAGAATGGATAATAAATTTAACACAAATTAGTGAAGGGGAAAGGACTTCAGGGCAGCCCTCGGATGGAAACCCTGAGTGGCAGGGCTGCACATGTGAAGTGGGGGCAGTTGACAGTTTTAGAAGCACAAAGGGCAGCGATGTGCCAACATGGAGGCAAGGACTGGGAGTGTTGCTGAGGGGCGCACAACCCAGGACACTGCAGTTTATAGCAGCACAGACAGAAACAGAAATAGTGTGGCCTGGAGAGCTCACTGAAGAACAGACTGAGATCTCTCTGCGCTGAAGCAAAGGTGTGGAAACAATCTCTTCTGCTCTGACTCTTGGAAGAGATGGGGAAAGCCACCAGGGAAAGCTGCCAGAGAACAAAAACCCCCCAAAACTGGTTTTCACTGAGGCCATCCCCCCAAAAAAGGGGGTAGGGCAAATCTACCCAAATGGGGTTGCCTGAGTAACAGTGGGGTAGGCCCCTTCCCCAGAAGACAGGCTGGGAAAACAAGAGGCCAGCATCCCTAAGATCCCTAGAAAACAGGTGCATCTTGCTTGGGTTGTGGTAAATAATTTGGACTCTGCACATTCCCTCAACCATCCCTCAACAGAATGACTAGGAGGAACTCCCAAAATAGGAAAGACGTAGAGATTGTGACTTCTGCCACAGATACACAAATGGATTCAGATATAACAAAATGTTGTAAATGGAATTCAGGATAGCAATTGTGAAGACAATAGCTAGAATGGAGAAATCTATTAATAGTAACATAGTCTCTAAGGGCAGAAATGAAACCTGAATTGGCAGAATTTAAAAATGCAATCAATGAGATCTAATCTAATCTAATCTAACAACTAGGGTAAGCGAGTCAGAAGAGCAAAATAGTGATCTAGAAGACCAATTGATATAAAAGAAGGAAAAAGAGGTGGTTAGGGAAAAGCAATTCAAAATCAATGAAAATAGAGAAATAAGTGACACCATGAAACCTTGCAATGTCAGAATATATTGGAATCCCTGAGGACTGGACAGAGGGAGAGGACTAGAAGATATATTTGAGCCAATCATAGCTGAGAACTTCCCTAATCTGGGGAATGAAACAAGCATTCGTGTCCTAGAGGCAGAGAGGGCCCCTCCCAAGATCAAGGAAAACAGGCCAACACCACAGCATGTAATAGTAAAACTTGCAAATCTTAGAACCAAAGAAAACATCTTAAAGGCGGTTAGGGGGAAGAGATTCCTTACGTACAAAGGGAGGAACATCAGAATAATGTCAGACCTATCCACAGAGATCTGGCAAGCTAGAAAGGGCTGGAAGGACATATTCAGGGTACTAAGTGAGAAGAACATGCAGCCAAGAATACTTTACCTGGCAAGGCTGTCATTTAGAATGGATGGAGAGATGCAGAGCTTCCAAGACCAGCAGAAATGGAAAGACTATGTGACCACTAAGCCGGCCCTGCAAGAAATATTAAGGGGGGCTCTATAAAAGGAGAAAGACCCCAAGAGTCATATAGAATAGAAAAGTACAAAGACAATCTATAGAAGCAAGGTCTTCATAGGCAACATGATGACAATAAATTCATATCTTTCAATAAACACTCTCAACGTGAACAGCCTAAATGCTCCCATAAAATGGCACAGGGTTGCAGATTAGATAAAAAGACAGGATTCGTCTATATGCTGTCTACAAGAGACTCATTTTGAACCTATACATACATCCAGACTGAAAGCGAAGGGAGGGAAATCCATCTTCCATTCCAACGGACCTCAAAAGAAAGCTGGGGTAGCAATTGTCATATCAGATAAACTAGATTTTAAGACAAATAATGTAGTTAAAAACACAAAAGGACACTATAACATTCTTAAAAGGTCTATATAACAAGAAGATCTAACAATTGTAAATATCTATGCCCCCAACATGGGAGCAGCCATCTACATAAGCCAACTGTTAACCAAAATAAGGAGTCATATTGTTAACAATACATTAATTGTAGGAGACCTCAATACTCCTCTCTCAGCAATAGACAGCTCATCTAAGCAGCAAATCAACAAAGAAACAAGAGCTTTGAATGACACACTGGACCAGATGGCCCTCATAAATATATATAGAACATTTCACCCTAAAACAACAGAATACTCATTCTTGTCGAGCACACACAGAACTTTCTCCAGAATACACCACATACTGGGTCACAAATCAGGTCTCAACTGATACCAAAAGATTGAGATTATTCCCTGCATATTCTCAGACCATAATGCTTTAAAACTGGAACTCAATCACATGAAAAACATTGGAAGGAATTCAAACATTTGGAAGCTAAAGATGACTCTGCTCATAAATGTTTGAGTCAACCGGGAAATCAAAGAAGAACTTAAACAATTCATGGAAACAAATGAGAACAAAAAGACATCAGTCCAAAATCTATGGGATACTGCAAAGGTGGTCCTAGAAGAGAAATGCATAGTCATCCAAGCCTCACTCAAAAAAATAGAAAAATCCCGAATTCACCGACTAACTCTACACCTTAAAGAGCTAGAAAAAAAGCAACAAACGATGCCTAAGCCAGGCATTAGAAGAGAAATAATTAAGATTAGAGCAGAGATCAATGAATTAGAAACCAGAAACAGAGTAGAATAGATCAATGAAACTAGAAACTGGTTCTTTGAGAAAATTAATAAAATTGAAAAACCACTGGCCAGACTTATCCAAAGGAAAAGAGGAAGGACCTAAATTAATAAAATTATGAATAAAAGGAGAGAGATCATGACTAACACCAAAGTAATAGAAATAATTATTAGAAATTATTATCAGCAACTATATGCCAATAAATTGAGCAACGTGGAAGAAATGGATGCCTTCCTGGAAACCTATAAATTGTCAAGAATGAAACAAGAAGAAATTGACAACCTAAATAGGACAATAACTAGTAACGAGATTGCAGCAGTGATCAAAAACCTCCCAAAAAACAAGATTCCAGGGTCTGATGGATTCCCTGGGGAATGCTACCAAACATTCAAAGAAAAAATAATACCTATTCTTCTGAAGTTGTTTCAAAAAATAGAAACAGAAAGAAAGCTTCCAGCCTCATTCTATGAGGCCAGCATTACCTTGATCCCCCATCCAGGCAAAGACCCAATCAAAAAGGAGAATTGCAGACTTATATCCCCAATGAATATGGATTCCATAGTTCTCAACAAAATCCTAGCTCATAGAATCGAACAATACAATAAAAGTATCTCCCACCACAATCAAGTGGGATTTATCCCTGGGATGCAATGGTGGTTCAACATTTGCAAATCAATCAATGTGATAGAACACATTAATAGGAGAGGAGGGAAGAAGCATATGGTCCTCTCAATTGATGCAGAAAAAGCATTTGACAAAATACAATATCCTTTCCTGATTAAAACTCTTCAGAGTATAGGGATAGAGGGAACATCCCTCAAGTTCATAAAATCCATCTATGAAAAACCCACAACAAATATCATCCTCAGTGGGGAAAAGCTGAAAGCCTGTCCCTTAAAATTAGGAACATGTCGGGGCACCTGGGTGGCTCAGATGGTTAAGCAACTGCCTTCGGCTCAGGTCATGATCCCGAAGTCCTGGGATCGAGTCCCACATCTGGCTCCCTGCTCAGCAGGGAGTCTGCTTCTCCCTCTGACCCTCTTCCCTCTCATGCTCTCTATCTCTCATTCTCTCTCTCTCAAATAAATAAATAAAATCTTAAAAAAATTAGGAACACGTCAAGGATGCCCCCCCTTGACGCTATTTCTCAACATAGTACTAGAAGTCCTGGCTACAGCAATCAGACAACAAAAAGAAATAAATTATTCAAATTGGCAAAGAAGAAGTCAAACTCTCTCTCTTTGCAGATGACATGATACTTTATGTGGAAAATCCAAAAGACTCCACCCCCAAATTATTAGAACTCACACAGCATGTCAGTGATGTGGAGGGTACAAAATCAATGCACAGAAATCAGTTGCTTTCTTATACACTAACAATGCAACTGTAGAAAGAGAAATTAGAGAAACAATTCCATTTACAATAGCACCAAAAACCGTAAGATACTGCAGAATAAACCTAACCAAAGAGGCAAAGGATCTATACTCTAGGAACTACAGAACACTCATGAAAGAAATTGAAGAAGACACAAAAAGATGGAAAAACATTCCATGCTCATGGATCGGAAGAATAAACATTGTTAAAATGTCTATGCTACCTAGAGCAATCTATACCTTCAACGCCATCCTGATCAAAATTCCAGTGACTTTTTCAAAGTGCTGGAACAAACATCCTAAAATTTGTATGGAATCAGAAAAGACCCCGAATCGCCAGGGAAATGTTGAAAAAGAAAAACAAAGCTGGGGGAACAATGTTGCCCGATTTCAAGCTATATTACAAAGTAGTGATCACCAAGACAGCATGGTACTGGCACAAAAACAGACATATAGACCAATGGAACAGAATAGAGAACCCAGAAATGGACCCTCAGCTCTATGGTCAAATAATCTTCGACAAAGCAGGAAAAAATATACAATGAAAAAAGACAGTCTCTTCCATAAATGGTGCTGGGAAAATTGGACAGCCACATGCAGAAGAATGAAACTTGACCCTTCTCTAACAGCAGATACAAAGATAAACTCAAAATGGATGAAAGACCTCATGTGAGACAGCAATCCATCAAAATCCTAGAGGAGAATATAGGCAGTAACATTTTCGACATCAGCCACAACAACTTCTTTCAAGATACATCTCCAAAGGCTAATGAAACAAAAGCAAAAATGAACTTTTTGGACTTCATCAAGATAAAAAGCCTCTGCACAGCAAAGGAAACAGTCAAAAAAACAAAGACGCAACACACAGAATGGGAGAAGATATTTGCAAATGACACTACAGATAAAGATCTGATATCCAAATCTATGAAGAACTTCTCAAACTCAACACACAAAAAACAAATAATCAAGTCAAGAAATGGGCAGAAGACATGAAAAGACACTTCTCCAATGAAAACATACAAATGGCTAACAGACACATGAAAAAATGTTCATCCATCATTTGCCATCAGGGAAATTCAAATCAAAACCACATTGAGATACCATCTTACACCAGTCTGAATTGCAAAAATTGACAGGGCAAGAAACAACAAAAGTTGGAGTTGTTGTGGAGAAAGGGGAACCCTCTTACACTTTTGGTGGGAATGCAAGTTGGTACAGCCATTTTGGAAAACAGTGTGGAGGTTCCTCAAAAAGTTAAAAATAGAGCTACCCTATGACCCAGCAATTGCACTATTGGTTATTTTCCCCAAAGACACAGATGTAGTGAAAAGAAGGGCCATATGCACCCCAATGTTCATAGCCACAATGTCTGCAAACTGTGGAAAGGGCTGAGATACCCTTCAACAGATGAATGGATAAAGAAGACATGGTCCATATATACAATGGAATATTACTCAGCCTTCAGAACAGGTGAATACCCAACTTACATCAACATGGGTGGGACTGGAGGAGATTGTGCTAAGTGAAATAAGTTAAGCAGAGAAAGTCAATTATCATATTCTTTCATTTATTTGTGGAACATAAGGAATAGCATGGAGGACATTAGGAGAAGGAAGGGAAAAATGAAGGGGGGAGATCAGAGTGGGAGATGAACCATGAAAGACTATGGACTTTGAGAAACAAACTGAGGGTTCTAGAGGGGAGGCGGGTGGGGGGATGGGTTATCCTGGTGATGGGTATTAAGGAGGGCTCGTACTGCATGGATCACTGGGTGTTATATGAAAACAGTGAATCGTGGATCACTACATCAAAAACTAATGATTTATTGTATGGTGACTAATGTAACATAATAAAATTAAATTAAATTAAAAAAAAGAATGACACCTTTATGAACAAATATAGGACAATAAATTTAATGAGTTACATGGAATAAAAAATTCTTTGCAAAAATCAACTTAACAAATTTACTTTATATGAAAAATATAATAAAATGAGTATCCCTTATGTATTAAAGACATTTAATGTTATTAAAAACTTTCACATAAAGAAAAGTCCAGACCCAAATGATCTCACTGGTAACTTCCATCAGACATTTAAAATTGACATTACACTAATATTATATAAACTTTTTCAGAAAATAGTAGGAGAGTGAATATTTCCTAACCATTTGAGAAGACAAATTTATCCTGACATAAAATACAGACAAACAATTAAGAGAATGAAAACTATGGACAAATATCCTTTATGAAGTTAAGTGTAAAATCTCTTCCTAAATTATTAGCTAATTGAATATGAAAAAAAATATTTCAAAAAGATAATATATTCCAGATTGTAAGTTTGGCTAAATGTCAAAAGAAAAATATAAATTACCATATTAATAACATCATGGGGTGAAATGATATATTTTTACTCAAATAATGTTCAAAAAGCATTTGGTAAAATTCAGCATCTAATCATAATAAGTTAAAACAAGCTAACCCAAAACTTTCAACACAGAAGAACAGAAGATGTTTTCTCAGTCTGCTGATGAGATGAGAAAGGACATCTATGAAAAACCTATGCAGGATTTCAAACTCAGTAGTAAAGACTGAATGCTTTTCCTCTAAGATCAGGAACAAGACTATGTCTGCTCTCACAATTTCTATTCAGCATTTTAATGAAGGTCATCCTAGTGCAATAAAGCAAAACAAACAAATAAAGAGCATATTGATTAAAAAAAAGTAAAAGTGTGTTTAACAGATGATATAATCATGTACATAGAACAATCTTAAGAAGTCTACAATAATCTGCAAGAGGTATTAATACATTTGCCAGGACCCAAGATACAAGGCTAATATCAATTTTATTTATATATACTAGGAACAAAATTTAAACAACCCAGAATGGTCATATACAATTGAATTAAAGTTATAAGAAAATACCAGAATATGTTTTAAAATATGTTGACTTGTATGACAAAGCCACAAACATTGATGAGAGAAATTTTTAAAAACTTAAAAAAATGAAAACTTGAAGGATTATCATCAATTGGAAGACTTGATATTGAAAAAAAAGGAAGACTCAATGTTTTTTTTTTAAAGATTTTATTTATTTATTTTGAGAGAGCGAGAATGAGAGAGAGAGAGAGCACATGAGAGGGGGGAGGGTCAGAGGGAGAAGCAGACTCCCTGCTGAGCAGGGAGCCTGATGTGGGACTCGATCCCGGGACTCCAGGATCATGACCTGAGCTGAAGGCAGTCGCTTAACCAACTGAGCCACCCAGGCGCCCAGGAAGACTCAATGTTGATAAGATATAATTTTTTTCCCAAATTGATCAATTGATTTAATGCAATCTTGATTAAAACACCTGCAGACAATTTCTGTAGAAATGTATAAGCGGACTCTAAAAGTTATATAAAAATATTTTTAAAAACTAGAATAGAAAATAAGTTCTTGAAAATAAAGGTTAATACATGAACCATGTGATTATAAGATTCGCTCTGAAATACAGCAATCAAAAAGTGTGAAATTGAAGTAAGAATAGGCATATGTATAAATGGGACAGAAAGGAGAGTACAGAAATAGATTTATACATTCAGAGTTAATTGGTTTTTAATAACAATACCAAGGTATTTCAATGAATAAATTATAATATTTTCAACAAGCTGTCAAGGAGCAACTAAATATCTATAAGAGAGGAAAAAAAGCCAACTTTTATCCTTTCCTCATGTATATACAAATACTGATTCATGATGAATCATAGAACTAAAAATAAAATGCAAAACTGTACTGTTTATTAGAGAGAAAGGGATATAAATATTTACATCCTAGGTGCAACAATATTTCTTAGATGGGAAACAATGAGCATAAAGTTTAAAAAAAATTAGACTTCATCAAAATTTAAAATTCTTGCTCTTCAAAAGTCATCATTAAGTGATTAAAAAGCCATGTGAGGGGCACCTGGGTGGCTCAGTTGGTTAATCCTCTGGCTCTTGGCTTGGTCATGATCTCAAGGGTTGTGGGATCAAGCCCTCTGTCGGGCTCTGCACTCAGTGGGGATTCTGCTTGAAGATTCTCTCCCTCTTCCCCTCCCCCCACTCACACACACTCTCACTTTCTCTAAAATAAATAAATCTTAAAAAAAGAAACCCATGGGATGCCTGGGTGGCTCAGTCGTTAAGCGTCTGCCTTTAGCTCAGGTGATTGATCCCAGGGTCCTGGGATGGAGCCCCGCATTGGGCTCCCTGATCAGCGGGAAGTCTGCTTCTCCCTTTCCCACTCCCCCTGCTTGTGTTCCCTCTCTCGCTGTGTCTCTCTCTCTCTCTCAAATAAATAAATAAAATCTTAAAAAAAAGAAAGCCATGGGAAAAATTTTCAACATTATTAGATATTAGCAAGTGAAAATTTACATAACAAATTCACTCTGGAGTGTCTAAAATAAATAAGCCTGACAATACACTTTTGTGTAGGATGTAAAGGAATAGCATTTTCATTCATTGTCCAATGCCTCCAGGCTCTTGAGCTAAGAAAGAAGTTGAGACAGGTAGGCTACAGGTGGAGCATGCCAGTCTTGTGAGGTTAGGAATTCAATTTTAGTGGACATATCTGAGAGACAGCATGGAGGGTACAAGAAAGGTGTGGACTACAGGTGTTGTTTGACTAAAAATGAAGCAGAAAATCCAAGTACTTTTATATCTATTAAATAAATATATTTGAAATATATTTGTTATCTATAACCTTCTCACAAAGTAAACTCCAGGCCAAGATTATTTTACTCTAAGTGCCATGCACTGTAATACAAATTGATACAATTACTTTTTGAGCATTATTTGAGTAAAACATATTATTTCTCTCCATTATGTTATTAATATGATAAATCATGTTTCTTTTAATATTAAACCAACTTTATAATCCAAATATATTATCTTTTAAAAATACTTCTTTTCATTCAATTAGGTAACAATTAAGAAGGCATTTTGCACCTATCATCATGAGGGATATTTGTCTGAGTTTTTCATTCTCTTCTTTGTCTGATTTTATGTCAAGATAATTTTGTCCTTTCAAAAAGTGTTAGGAAATATTCACTTCCCCACTATTTTCTGAAAGAGTTTATGTAATATTGGTATTATGGCAATTTTAAATGTCTGCTGGAAGTAACCAATAAGGTCATTTTGGTTTGTAGTTTTTATTGTGTGACATCATATGCCTAGTACAGTGCTGAGTACATAGTAAATGGCTGCTGACACAATATGCCACTTATTATCTTTACACCTTCTAACAGCCATGTGTAACTCTTAGCATGTATTATTTTGTTTTTCTTAGTTTTTTTAAATCTTTTTAATTTTACTTAAACTAATTCAGTTAACACATAGTGTATTATTTGTTTCAGGGGTAGAATTTAGTGATTCATCACTTGAGTATAACACCCAGTGCTCATTACATCAAGTGCCCATCACCCAGTTACCACATTCCCCACCCTCCTACCCTTCAGCTACCCTCAGTTTGTTCCCTATAGTTAAGAGTCTCTTATGGTTTGCCTCCCTCTCTGTTACCTTATTTTATTTTTTCCTTCCCTTCCTCTATGTTCATCTGTTTTGTTTCTTAATTTCCACATATGAGTGAAATTGTGTGGTGTTTGTCTTTCTCTGATTGACTTATTTCACTTAGCATGATACCCTCTAGTTTCAGCCATGTCCTTGCAAATGTCAAGATTTCATTATTTTTGATGGCCAAGTAGTATTCTATTGTATATATATATACCACCTGTTCTTTATCCATTCATCTGTCGATGCACATCTGGGCTCTTTCCATAGTTTGGCTATTGTGGACATTGCTGTTATAAACATTGTGGTGCATGTGCCCCTTCGAATCACTACATTTGTATCTTTGGGGTAAATACCTACTAATGCAATTGCTGTGTTGTAGAGTAGTTCTATTTTTAATTTTTTGAGGAAATTCCATACTGTTTTCCAGATTGGCTGCACCAGTTTTCATTCCCATCAAAAATGTAGGAGGATGTCTTTCTCCACATCCTCACCAACATCTATTGTTTCCTGACTTGTTAATTTTAGTCATTCTGACCAGTGTGGGATGGTATCTTGTAGTTTTGATTTGTATTTCCCTGATGATGAGCGATGAGCATTTTTTCATGTGTCTGTTAGCCATTTGTCTTCTTTGGAGAAATGTCTGTTCATGTCTTCTATCCATTTCCCAACTGGATTATTTGTTTTTGGGTGTTGAGTTTGATAAATTCTTTATAGATTTTGGATACTAGCCATTTATCTGATATGTCAATTGTGGGTATCTTCTCCCATTCCATAGGTTGCCTTTTAGTTTTGTTAATTGTTTCCTTTGCTGTGCAAAAGCTTTTTATCCTGATGAAGTCCCAATAGTTCATTTTTGCTTTTGTTTCCCTTGTCTTTGAAGATGTGTCTAGCAAGAAGTTGCTGTGGCCAATGACAAAGAGGGTGTTGCCTGTATTCTCTAGGATTTTGATGGATCCGTGTCTCACATTTTGGTCTTTCATCCATTTGAAATTTTGTGTGTGTGTGTGTGTGTGTGTGTGCGTGTGTGTGTGTATGGTGTAAGAAAGTGGTTCAGTTTCATTTTACTGCCTGTGGCTGTCCAATTTTCCTAGCATCATTTGTTTAAGAGACTTTTTTCCATTAGATATTCTCTCCTGCTTTGTCAAAGATTAGTTGACTATGGAGTTGAGAGTCCATTTCTGGGTTCTCTATTCTGTTCCATTGATCAATTTATCTGTGTTTGTGCCAGTACCATGCTGTCTTGATGATTACAGCTTTGTAATATAGCTTGAAGTCTGGAATTGTGATGCCTCCAGCTCTGGTTTTCTTTTTCAACGTTACTTTGGCTATTTGGAAGTCCTAGGTGTTTTCTATTGAGAACATCATATAATCACTGAATAGAAATAGTTTTACTTTTTACATTCCAATCTAAGTGCCTTTGCTTTCTTATTACCAAATTGTCCTGGCTAGAACCTCCAGTACAACATTGAATTGATGTGGGATCAGATGACATCCTTATTATATTCCTGATTTTAAGAGGAAAGTTTTCAGTCTTTTACCATTGAGTATAATGTTGGTAATTTTTCATACATGTTACTTATCAGGTTCAGGAAATTCCCTTCTGTTACTATTCATTGTTTTTATCATGAAGGAATATTGAATTTTGAAAAAAATCTGTGTCCTGCATTTATTGTGATGGTTATGTGGTTTTCATTATTTTTTACATAGATATGTTGTAGTATATTATTTGATTTTCATATATTAAACCAACCTTGCATAGCTTGCATACCACCTATAAATGGTATATAATCTTCTTAATATGTTGCTGGGTTCAATTTGCTACTATTTTATTGAGGATTTTTGCATCTATAAATGTAAGGAATATTGGTCTGTAAGCTTATTTTTTGGTGATATTTTTGTCTCATTTTGATATCAGGGTAATACTGACCTCACAAAAGTTGAAAAATATTCTCACATCTTCTCTTCTTTTAAAAGAGTTTCTGAAGGATTGATATTATTTTTTTCTCTACGTGTTTGATCGAATTAACCAGTGACACCCTATAGAACTGCAATTTTCTTTGTTGGAAGCTTATTTTTTCCGACTAATTTAATGCCTCTGTTTGTGATAGATCTTTCCAGACTTTTTTTCTTTTTGAATAATTTTTGGTAGTTTTTGACTCTCTAGGAATTTATACATTTCAACTAAATTACCTAGCAAATTGGTATACAGTTGTTTGTAATATTTCTTTATAATCCTTACTATTTCTGTAAGGTCTGATTTTAGCAATTTGAATCTTTTATCTTTTTTGCTTGGTCAGTTTTGCTAAAAATGTATCTTTTTTCTTTCCAAAGGAACAATTTTTGGTTGTGTTGATTTTCTCTACTTTGAGAGTTTAATACATTACATTTAATGTAAATATTAGCAAGCTAGGCCTTAACTCTGTTTTTTACAATTTGTTTTCACTGTGTCTTATATCAATTTCTCACTTTCTCCATTATTGCCTTATTTGGTGTTAAATAATTTTTGGTGTACCACTTTTATTCCCTTGACGTTCCTTTAATTATATATTTTTAATTTATTTTCTTAGTAGTTGCCCAGGGGGTTATAATTATTATTTAAGTTCACATCAACCTTGTTTGAATTTATGGCAACTTAATCTCAATACTATGCAAAACCTTTTATTGTATATGGATTTCTCAACCTCTCTTTGTCCTTTTACTACCACAATTACCTTCTTATGCATTGCATATCCATCTATATACATTTATAAATATTGTTTTATATAATTGTCTTTTAAATTAGACAGGCAAAAAATACAAACAGGGGAGTCTGGGTGGCTCAGTCAGTTAAGTGCCTGCCTTCGGCTCAGGTTATGATCTCAGGGTCCTGGGATGGAGTACCATATTGGACTCCTTGCTCAGTGGGGAGCCTGCTTCTCCCTCTCCCTCTGTCTGCTGCTCAGCCACTTGTGCTCTCTCTCTCTCTCTCTCCCTCAATCTGTCAAATAAATAAATAAAATAAACCACAAACAAAAGCTGTATTTATGCTTTTTTTTATATTTACCTTCACTTTTGTATTTACCTTAACTGGTATTTTGTTTGTGTGTTTGTTTTGTTTTGGTTTAAAAATCTAAATTACCATCTTCTCATTTCAGCCTGAAGGAATCCCTATATGATTTCTCATAGGTCAAATCAGATAGCAACAAACTTTCAAATTTTGTTTATCCAGAGTTTTAATTACTCTTTTGTTTTTGAAGGATCGTTTTGTTGTATATATAATTCTTAGTTGTCATTTTTTTTCTTTCAGCACTTTATGTAGACCACCTACCATATTCTGTCCTCAGTGGTTTCTGATGAGAAATCAGCTATTTTATTGATGATCCCTTGTAGAAGATAAGTTGTTTCTCTCTTGCTGCTTTCAAGATTCTTTCTTTGTTTTTGATGTTTGACAGATCATAATTTGTCTAAGTGTAGATCTTTTTTTTAAGAGGGGGTCAAACTATTATATTATCATTTACAGATTTGATTACATTCAATTTTGTTGGCATTAAAATTAAAGGTATTTTAAATTTGAAAGGATAAATCAAGGACAAGAAATTATTTTTGGTAAAAGTGGGAATGCAAGTTCTCCAGTAATTACAGATTAGAAGGCAGAAATCAATTTAGAGTAACACATACAAACCTCATGTTTACAATGATTGTGGCACAGATTTAAACTTTATAGTGCATTAGTAAACTGTTCACATTTAGATCTTCACCTTGATATCAAATAGCTGCTTCTTTATAAACAATCTCTGTATCTTTTATAAATAAATTGGTCTTCCAGGTGCCTTAGTACACTTAAAATTTCTTCATTGTATATATACAAAACATTTAGAATTTGGTAGGGCAAAATATATACTTTATAACAAAACTACAATGTACCTGTCAGGTATGAACAATATACACAAAATAACATGGCATAGAGTATTTACAAAATATAAAATATAATACAAGTTGTTTGCAATTTTTAAACTCATCTTTTGCACTTGTATGTTACAAGACAAATTTCCATTTCTGTGTCAATTTTCTTTTTAAGAGTCCAGGGAGTTTTTTAAAAAGCTATGTTTTACAGATATACTGCAATCTGAAATCTAAGTTTGAAGTTGGAGGAGATCTTTTTTTTTTTTTAAGGTGTATTTATTTTATAGAGCGGGAGTCTGGAGCTTAGCTGGACCCAGGGCTGATCTCACCAACCTGATATCAGGACCTGAGTGGAAACCAAGTGTCAGATGCTTAACTAACTGACCCCAGGTGCCCCAGGTGAGCCTTTAAGTGTACTGCCATTAACTCCCTGTTGTGGTTGGAATTTTCAATAGTGTTTCCCATACTGTGACTAGGAGGCTTTGGAAGAACAGAGAGAAGGTGGATCAGTAAACTTTGCCCCCAACGTAATTTTCCTTTTGGTTCACTTCAGTTAGAAATGCTGATTTCTTCAAATGTATATTTGCAATGTTCTCAGTATTTTTAAAAAGGCTTTTTTTTTTCCTGCTTCTGAATTATATTGGATGAAACAGAATCCTGCCAGAAGTTATTTTCATTTCTTCTTGCAGAGATAATCTTGGTTAGTGGTAAATTATATTTACTCTTCTATCTTTGGTTGTTCACACAAATGTGTACCATGAACAAGCTGGCTGTGGGGAATGGCAATTTTCTAGAATTTTCCCAACTTTGATTTTAAAAACTTCTCTTCAGAACAAGGTTTGGCCAGGCTCCACAGATGGCAAGAAAAGGACTTACTTCTTCAGTTTTGGTTGTGGTTGCAGGACCCGGGGTGTGGGGAGCAAATTGATGGTCTGGTTCAGGACTTCCTGTGCTCTGCTTGCGACAGTCTCGGAGCTTTGCCAGTCCTTGAAGCTCTGCCGGTGCTGCTGGTACTGATGTAAGCGACTGGGCAGTTGCCTTTCTGGACTGGCCCACACCTTCTTTCACTCCTTCTTTGTTGCTTGCTTTCCGAAGCAACTTCAGAAAGTTGCCTCCTGCTTGCCTCCTGCCCTAGCTAGACAACAGGTGGACAGAGGTGATGGGGTGCAAGGCTGAGGGGTCAGGCAGAGACCATCTCCTCCAGGAAGTGAGGGAGGAAAAGGGTCAGGGGCAGTACCCGGGGGTCTGGGATCTGTGGTAAAGGTGGTGGGACGGTAGTTACTATCCGTAGGGCCCAGAATTAATTGTGAGTGGAAAAGCCCAGGAGTATAAGGCAGCCACCCAAGACAAGTGACCACCTCTGCAAGACGGAGACGATGGTCATAGCTCTAAGAGGAAAGTGGCTCAGCAGGAAAAGAAGGATGAGGTGAAGCCAGAGATCATGGGGCAGCAGCGGTGGCTGCTGCTAAACAGCGGGAATGGAGCAAGGACCATCGTTTGGGCCGTGGTGGTACAGCAACTAAGTGTAAATCTTTTAAAGCTTATCTTGGAGTTTGTTGAATTTCTCAGTGTGTAAGTAAAGGTTTTTATCAAATTTGGGTTTTCTTAACCATTATTTGTTCAAATATTATTTCTATTCTTTTGTCCCTGTCCATTCCTTCTGAGACTTCCATTATGCATATGTTGATGCATTTGATGATGTCCAACAGTACTATTAGGCTCTGTTTGTTTTTCTTCATACTTTTTTTTTCTTTCCCTTTTTCAGAGTGGATAACCTGCACTGACCATATTCAAACGTATTGATACTTTCTTCTGCCTGCTCAAATTTGTTGTTTGTCCAATCTAGTGAACTTTTAAGTCCATTTGTATTTCTTAACTCCAGAAATTGTATCTCTTTAATGATCTTTTCAGTTTTATGACACATTGGACTCATATTCTTCTTTAGTCCTTTATTATGATTTCCTCTGTCTCCAAATATATTTACAATAGATTATTTAAATTATTTATCTAATACAGCCAACATCTAGGCTTCTTCAGGGATAGTTTCTCTTGATTGTTTATTTCTTGTGTATGACCTATAATTCTGTTTCTTTGCAGTCCTTTATTTTTTTTGTTGAAAACTAAGCATTTTTAATATTATAATGCAACAACTCTGGAATTCAGATTTTTTTTTTCTTTTCTCCAGGGTTTGTCTTTGTTGCTGTTGAGGTTGTGATTTGTTTTGCTTATTTAGTAACTTTTCTGAACTAATTCTATAAATTCTATAAAGTATTTTTATTGACCATTGATATCTTTGATTTATCAGCTTTATAGTCAGCTAATGATTAGACAGAGGTTTCCTTATACTCCTGGAATCAAAATCTTTCTCATATTTTGTGAAGGGGCTCTTTGTGCAAGTTCAGTCAATCCTTCAACACTCAGCTGGGAAGTTTACAGCTCTGCCTTAGTGTTCACTTTCTGCTTGTGCAGAACCTCAAGGTCAACCAGAAGTGGGGGCTGAGAGTCTTCTCTGATCTTTTCTGAGCATGTGCACAGCACTGGGCATGCATATTATCCTCTAAATTCTCAGAAATATGTTCAAAGTTTTAAAACTTTTATGTACATTTTATTCCCCAACATTTCCTTCTAAAATTTTGGATAGTCTCTTATTTCTCTCAACTATTATTCATCATTTCTGTCATCAGTGAGTAAAATATGTGCTTGCAAATTATTCAACAAATACCCCCATGTAGTGGTTTGAGCACTCCATGAGTTCTGATCTGGGAAAAACAATAAAAATATTTTCAGGTGGTCTCCCAGTGAGTTACCAGACTGATCAAATAATAACAATCCTTTGAGAAAGCGGTCCATGTTGCTCTCTCCAGGACTGAGAATGTGTATTATTTCAAAGCTACTTCTGAGTTAGGGAGTGTAACACCAGACAAGAGCAAGCTAAAGTTCTCCAAAACTCTTTCTCCTTATTGATATTCACCCATTTTTCTTAGAAATGGGTTGCTGCAATCTTTTGAATTGCTGCAAAGTTTGGCTTAACTTCCAAAAAAAGTTAATTCTAACTATTTGCTTTGTTTGTCATTACTTTTAAGGATGAACAGTATTTCAGACTTCCTTAGTCTTCTATTTTCTCTGACATCTCCTTATAACATTCATAAAAATACAATGTTGTGGAAATGGAGAATTTATGGCCAAAGGTTAAAGTAGGATACAGGGAAGGATGCATGTGTTTGATTATTAAAGGACAACATCAGGGATCCTTGCAATCATGAACAGTTTAGTATTGATTGTGGTGGCATATATAAGAACAAATCTGCATGAATCTAAACACTAATATACACAAATGTATTTACATAAGAAGAGAAAATCTGAATAAGATAAGTAAATTGTATTTATGTCAATATATTGGTTGTGGTATTGTACTATAGTTTTCAAGATGTTATCATTGAGGGGAACTGTGTATAGTGTATGTGGTGTTTCTATGTTTTATTTCTTACAACTGTGTGAATATATATTATCTAAAAATTATACGAAGTTTAACTAAATAGGGGGAGAAAAAAGATGGCGGAGGAGTAGGGGACCCTATTTCAACCATTCCCCTGAATTAAGCTGTATATCTACCAAACCATTCTGAAGACCCACAAAATCAGCCTGAGATGTAAAAAGATATATCTGGATCTCTACAAACAGAATATCTCTGGTGGTCAGTCTTGAGGTATGAAGCACGGGGAGCCATGATTCTGCGGGCATATATCGGAAGATAAACAGAATGGGGAGAGAGCCTGCATAAACTTGCACCAGGAAGGTGAGATAACACCAGAGCACACAAAAGCTTCCCACGTTAGGGACCTAGCATAGATTCCAAGACTGGTAGCAGCAAAGGGACATTAGGGAAGCCGCCAGGCAGAAACCTGAAGCTACGGGTGCATGCATGTGAACTGGGGGCAGCTTGTAGTTTTAGATGCACAAAAGGCAGAGGAGTGCCCGGCCCTGGGAGCAACATCTGGGAGTGCTGCTGTGGGGCACACAACCCAGGAGACTGCAGTTTCTAGCAGTACAGACAGAAACAGAGACAGTGTGGCCTGGAGAGTTCAGTGAAGAGCAGGTTGCAATCTCTCCACTCTGAGACAGAGGTTTGGATGTGGTCATTTCTGCTATGACTCACAGAAAAGAAGCAAAAAGACACCAGGGAAAGCTGCCAGAGAGCAAAAGCCCCAAAACACCAGTTGTCACTGAGCCCATCCCCCACCCACATGGGACAGGTCAACTCTGCCCAAACAGGGTTGCCTGAGTAACAGTGGGGCAAGCCCCTCCCCCAGAAGACAGGCTGGAAGAACAAGAGGACAACAACCTTAAGGTCCCTATAAAACAGGTGCATCTTGTTTGGGTTGTGGTTAATACTTTGGACTCCATACATCCCCTCAACCACCCCCCAACAGAATGACTAGAGGAGGAATCCCCAAAAAAGAAAAGAATCAGAGACTGTGGTCTATGCCACAGACCTAATGGATATGGATATAAGCAAGATGTCAGAAATAAACTTCAGAGTAACAATTATGAAGTCGATATCTAGGCTTCAGAAAAATATTAGTGACAATTGGAATCTCAAACGGCAGAAATGAGATCTAATCAGACAGAACTTAAAAATGCTATGAATGAAATGCAGTCTAAACTGGATACTCTTGACTGCCAGGATAAATGAGGCAGAAGAACAAATTAGTGAACTAGAAGATATGATACAAGAAAAGGAAACCGAGGAGGCCTGGGAAAAACAGATTAAAGTCAAAGGGATCAAACTAAGAGAGATTAATGACTCAATGAAACGACCCAATATCAGAATTATTGGGATGCCTGATGGGGTGGAGAGAAAGAGGTCTAAAAGATATATTTGAGCAAATTGTAGTGGAGCACTTTCTTAATCTAGGAAAGGAAACGAGCATTCATGTCCAAGAGGCAGAGAGGACCCCCTCCCAAGATCAATGAGAACAGACTGACACCATGACACATAAGAGTACAATTAGCAAATATTAGATCCAAGGAAAAATATTGAAAAAAGCTAGGGGGAAGAGATTCCTTATGTACAGAGGGAGGAACATCAGAATAACATCAGGCCTGTCCACAGAGACCTGGCAAGCCAGAAAGGACTGGCAAGACATATTCAGGATATTAAATGAGAAGAACATGCAGCCAAGGATACTATATCCAGCAAGGCTGTCATTCAGAATGGATGGAGAGAAAAGGAGCTTCCAAGACTGGCAGAAACTGAAAGAATATGTGACCACCAAGCCGGCCCTGCAAGAAATATTAATGGGGGTTCTATAAAAGGAGAAAGACTCCAAGAGTGATATAGAACAGAAATTTACAGAGACAATCTATATAACAAGGAATTCAGAGACAACATGATGACAATAAAATCATATCTTCATATCTTTCAATAATCACTCTCAATGTGAAAGCCCTAAATGCTCCCATGAAATAGCACAGGGTTGCAGACTGGATAAAAAAACAGGGCCTATCCATATGCTGTGTACAAGAGACTCATTTTGAACCTAAATATACATTCAGACTGAAAGTGAGGGGATGGAGAAGAATTTTTCATGCCAATGGACCTCAAAAGAAATCTGGGGTAGCAATTTTCAAATCGGACAAATTAGATTTTAGGTTAAAGACTATAGTAAGAGAAACAGAAAGACACTATATTATTCTTAAAGGGTCTATCCAACAAGAAGATCTAACAATTGTAAATATCTATGCCCCCAACATGGGAGAAGCAAACTACATAAGCCAAATGTTAGCAAAAATAAAGAGACATACTGATAATAATATGTTAATTGTAGGAGATCTCAACACTCCACTCTCAGAAATAAACAGATTATGTAAGCAGCAAATCAACAAAGAAACAAGAGCTTTGAATGACACACTGGACCAGATGGACTTCATAGATATATACAGAATATTCCACCCTAAAACAACAGACTACTCATTCTTCTCAAGCACACAAGGAACTTTCTCCAGAATAGATCACATACGGGGTCACAAATCAGGTATCAACTGATACCAAAAGACTGAGATTATTCCCTGCATATTCTCAGACGACAATGCTTTGAAACTGAAACTCAATCACAAGAAAAAAAATTGGAAGAAATTCAAACACGTGGATGCTAAAGACCATCCTGCTTAAGAATGTTTGGGTCAACCAGGAAATCAAGGAAGAACTTAGACAATTCATGGAAACCAATAAGAACGAAAACACATAGGTCCACAACCTATAGGATATTGCAAAAGCAGTCCTGGGGGAAATATATAGCCATCCAAGCCTCACTCAAAAATAGATAAATCCCGAATACAAAAACTAATTTTACACTATAAAGAACTGGAGAAAGAATAACAAATAAAGCCTAAGCCAATCAGGATAAGAGAAATAAAGATAAGAACAGAGATCAATGAACTAGAAACCAGAAATACAGTAGAGCAGATCAATGAAACTAGAAGCTGGTTCTTTGAAAGAATTAATAAGATCGATAAACCACTGGCCAGACTTATCCAAAAGAAAAGAGAAGGGACCCAAATTAATAAAATTATGAATGAAAAGGGAGAGATCATCACTAACACCAAGGAAATAGAAATAATTATTAGAAATTATTATCAACAACTATATGCCAATAAATTAAGCAACCTGGAAAAACATGGATGCCTTCCTGGAAACCTATAAACTACCAAGACTGAAACAGGAAGAAATTGATGACCAAGTGCGATTTATCCCCGGGATTAAAAGGTGGTTCAACATTCGCAAATCAGTCAATGTGATAAAAGACATTAACAAGAGAGGGAAGAACTATATGGTCTTCTCAATTGATGCAGAAAAAACATTGGACAAAATACAGCCTCCTTTACTGATTAAACTCTTCAGAGTATAGGGATAGAGGGAATATTCCTCAAGTTCATAAAATCCATCTATGAAAAGCCCACAGTGAATATCATTCTCAATGGGGAAAGGATGAAAGCCTTTCCCTTAAGATCAGGGACACGACAAGGATGCCCATTCTCACCACTATTGTTCAACATATTACTAGAAGTCCTAGCATCAGCAATCAGGCAACAAAAAGAAATAAAATGTGTTCAAACTGACAAAGAAGTCAAACTCTCTTCACAGATGACATGATACTTTATGTGGAAAACCCAAAAACTCCACCCCAAATTTCTAGAACTCATACAGCAATTCAGTAATGTGGCAGGATACAAAATAAATGCACATAAATCAGTTGCTTACTTATACACTAACAATGCAACTGTAGAAAGAGAAATTAGGAAATCAATTCCATTTATAGTAGTGTGAAAAACCATAAGATACCTTGGAATAAACCTAACCAAAGAAGTAAAGGATCTATACTTTAGAAACTACAAAACACTTATGAAAGAAATTGAAGAAGACACAGAAAGATGGAAAAACCTTCCATGCTTATGGATTGGAAGAATAAACATTGTTAAAATGTCTAGGCTGCCAGAGCAATCTATACTTTCAATGTCATCCCAAACAAAATACCAATGGCATTTTTCAAAGTATTGAAACAAACAATCTTAATATTTGTATGGAACCAGAAAAGACCCAAATCTCCAAGGAAATGTTGAAAAAGAAAAACAAATCTGGGAACATCACGTTGCCTGATTTCAAGCTATATTACAAAGCTGTGATCACCAAGACAGCATGATAGTGGCACAAAAACTGAATAGAGCACAATGGAACAGAATAGAGAGCCCAGGTATAGACCCTCAGGTCTATGGCCAAACAGTCTTCAACAAAGCAGGAAAAAATATCCAGTGGAACAAAGACATTCTCTTTAATAAATGGTGCTGGGAAAATTGGACAGCTATATACAGAAGAATGAAACTCGACCTTTCTCTTACACCATACACAAAGATAAACTCAAAATGGATGAAAGACCTCAATGTGAGACAGGAATTCATCAAAAACCTAGAGGAGAACATAAGCAGTAACCTCTTCAACATTGGCCATACCAACTTCTTTCAAGATATGTCTCCAAAGGCAAGGGAAACAAAAGCAAAAATGAACTTTGGGGACTTCATCAAGATAAAAAGCTCCTGCACAACAAAGGAAACAGTCAACAAAACAAAGAGGCAACCCATGGAATGGGAGAAAATATTTGCAAATGACACTACAGATAAAGGGCTAATATTCAAGATCTATAAAGAACTTCTCAAACTCAACACCCAAAACACAAATAATCAAGTCAAAAAAATGGGCAGAAGACATGAACAGTCACTTCTCCAAAGAAGACAATCAAATGGCTAACAGACACATGAAAAGATGTTCAACATCATTAGCCATCAGGGAAATTCATATCAAAACCATACTGAGATACTACCTTAAACCAGTTAGAATGGGAAAAATTGACAAGGCAGTAAACAACAAATGCTGTCGAGGATGTGGATAAAGGAGAACCTTCTTACACTGTTTTTGGGTATGTAAGTTGGTACAGCCAATTTGGAAACAGTCTGGAAGTTCCTCACAAAGTTAAAAATAGAGCTACACTATGACCCAGCAATTGTACTACTGGGTATTTACTCCAAAGATACAGACGTGATTAAAAGAAGGGGCACATGTACCCCAATGTTCATAGCAGCCATGTCCACAATAGCTAAACTGTGGAAGGAGCTGAGATGCCCTTCAACAGATGAATGGATAAAGAAGATGTGGTCCGTATATACAGTGGAATATTACTCAGCCATCAGAAAGGATGAATATCCACCATTTGCATCGATATGGATGGAACTGGACGGGATTTTGCTAAGTGAAATAAGTCCAATAGAGAAAGACAATTATCATATGGTTTCACTTATACATGGAACATAAGGAATAGCATGGAGGATATAGGAGAAGAAAGGGAAAAATGAATGGGGGGGGGGAATCAGAGAGGGAGATGAACCATGAGAAACTATAGACTATAGGAAAACAAAATGAAGGTTTCAGAAGGGAGTGGGGAGTGGGAGAATGGGTTAGCTTGGTGATGGGTATTAAGGAGGGCATGTTTTGCAATGAGCACTGGGTGTTATACGTGATCAATGAATCATGGAACACTACATCAAAAACTAACGATGTACTATATGGCGACTAACATAACATAAAATTTTTAAAATAAATACAAAAATAAATGTTCAAATAAATAAACTAATAAGGGAATCAAATTAGAGGATATATAGGACAAAAAGAATTGAGGAAATTAGATTCTGTCTGTTTTGTGAATGATTAAGAAAGTATACTTTTTCGATTTAGGTGGTCCAATATTTAGACTATTGCAAAGCAACAAAATACATCCAGTGGATCAACTTTGTATCATAAGTGGGGAACTAAAAATATATGAATAATGAACTCTTGGTATGTGTTTATTCATTCACTTCACACAAAACATTTTTTTGCCACACAAAACTTTTAATATAAAAATACATAGGAAGAAAAGCAAAAAATAAAAGATAAAAATAGCTAACAGCAAAATTTTGTGATGCACATGTAGTGTTTTAAATTGGTCAACATGAAGAATAATTTAGTGGTTTACATTAGTAATGCATTTTAAGTTCCTTGAAATATTTTTCACTTATTATTGGCTATTTCCAATTCAGATTTGATCTTTAATATTAGAACTTGTTCTTATGTCTCGAGTGAAGAATCCCACATACCCTGTCAACAAACAGTGTTCTTAGTCCTATAGTTCTTATAGTTCTACTACAATTTTACTGGATAATTTCCACTGGTCATTACAATTGTTCTTGCAAATTTCTTTAGAAAGTATTATTTTATTAGTTTGAAAGTCTCCTATCCCTTGCTGTGTGAAAACGATTCTTGCTGTGATTAAATGAGGAGCAAAAAGTCATTCACTCAGGTCTGGTGGCATTTAGTACACTTTCATGCCGAGTAAATGAGACTGGTGGGCTTTTTATTGAATATTATTTCTGAGACTCCTCAGAAAGAAGGCAGACTTTCTGAATCCTACACAGATGGGCTCTTCTGACTTTTCAGACAGGCAGGAATGAGAATTATTTTCCTTTGGTTGACAAAGTTAAATAGATCCAGTTTATTAAAATCAGTTACTTTACAGCTATCTCAGTTTCCTCTCTGTGTGCTAAAGCACAGATATTTCGGGGTACCTGGGGGCCTCAGTTGGATAAGTCTCTGCCTTCAGCTCAGGTCATGAACCCAGGGTCCTAGGATCCAGCCCTGCATCAGGCTCCCTGCTCAACCTGGGATCCTGCTTCTCCCTCTGCCTCTGCTTACCGCTCCCCTGCTTGTACTCGCTCTCTCTCTCTCTGTCAAATATATAAATAGTCTTTTAAAAAAAGAAGAAAACAAATTTTTAAAAAAATAAATACAGATATTTCTTTATTAGGTTTTTCCTATTATGCTTTATGTTGAATCAAGCAACTGGAATATTGATAAGACTACTTGCAAGAAGACAAGAACAAAACTGATAGTGGGTAATAAGAATAATAAGATCTCGGAGCAAGGTGGCAGAGGAGTAGGAGACCTAAATTTCATCTGGTCCCAGGAATTCAGCTAGATAGGGATCAAACCATTCTGAACACCGACAAACTCAACAGGAGGTGGAAGAAAAGAATAACAGCAAGCCTCTGAACAGAACAGCGACCACTTTCTGGAAGGTAGGACCTGCGGAGAAGTGAATCTGAGACGATATTCCGGAAGATAGACAGCAGGGGAAGGGGCCTCTGTCAGCCGCTACTGGCAAGTGATAGAGCAAGAGCACAAAATCGGAAATTTTAGAATTCGGCTCTGCTGAGGGACGTCGTTCCAGTGGCTATGTGGGGGATGGAACCCTCGCTGGGACAGTGTGGTCTCAGGACCCTCGGGATCACAGAACAACTGGGGATGCCTGAGTGTGGCAGAGCTCCCAGGTATCAGAGAGGGGAAGCTAGCTGCAGAGACAGAGCCAAGGAGTGGGCTCTCAGCTCGGGGTTGCCATAAATCATGATCCACAGCACAGTTGGGCCACTGCTCTTCTAGCAGGGACCCAACAAGCAGCAGATCTGGGGAAACTCCCCTTCCTGCCCCCAGAGAAGTGATGTGGGAGCGCACCACAGGAATCTCCTGGGTTTGGAGACAACACACGGGGTCGTGTGCCAGAGATAGAAACGCTTGGACACAGGCCGGGTGAGCACAGAGTGCGGCCAGAGACCAGAAAGATGGGAGTGATTGACTGCTTTTCTCTTGGGGCTCACTGAGGAGTGGAGCCCCGAGTTCTCAGCTCCTCTGGGGTGGAGATTGAGGGGTGGCCATTTTCATTCATCCTCCAAAGCTGTACGGAAAGCTTGCAGGGAACAAAAGCTCCCAAGAGCAAACCCAAGCACATAACTTAGCGGGGCAATTCCACCTCCAACAAAGACATTCGAGAACCACAGCAACAGGCCCCTCCCCCAGAAGATCAGCAAGAAGAGCCAGCCAAGACCAAGTTTACCGACCAATGAGAACTGCTTAACTCCAGCAATAGGGGAATACAACACATAGATTTCATGGCTTTTATGTAATGATTCTTTAGTCTTTCAAAGTTACTTTTTTAAATTTTCTTTTTTAGCTTTTTCTTTCTTTTTTTAGTTTGAACTTTTCTTTTTCCCTTTTTCAATAGCTTATCAATCCCTTTTATAATTTTTTTTTATTTTTCATTTTTAGAGTCATATTCTATCCCTTCATAGTAGTTACCCTTATTTTTGGTATATATATATATATATATATATATATATATATATATATATATATATATATAGTTCTTTTTAAAATTTTGGGATACAGTTTCTTCTAACAGACTAAAATATACCCTAAATCTCTAGTGTATGGCTTTGTTCTAGTCTCCTGCCTGATCACATTCTCTCCCTTTTTTTTTAAATCCTCTTCTTTCTTTTTTCAACCTTCTTATCAATTCATTTTATAAATTTTTTTATAATTTTCACCTTTACAGTCATATTTCATCCCTTCATTGTATTTACCCTTATTTTTATACAAATATAAGCTTTTCTTTCTTTAAAATTTTGGGAGGCACTTTCTTCTAACAGACCAAAATCGCCCAAAATCTAGTGTGTGGCACTGATCTATGCACCAGCCTGATCATATTTGATCATATTCTATTTTTTTGTTTTGCTTTTGATTTTGTTTGTTTGTTTTTATCTTTTTCTTTTTTCTTTCTTTCCCTTGCTTTTCCCCCAGTTTCAGGTCTCTTCTGATTTTTTTAGTGTATATTTTCCGGGGAGATTTTTACCCTGTTAGCATTTTGTTCTCTCATTCATCTATTCTCCTTTGGACAAAATGACAAGATGGAAAAAATCACCTCAAAAATCAGAACAAGAAGCAGTACCGACTGCCAGGGACCTAATCAATACGGACATTAGTACAATGTCAGAACTAGAGTTTAGAATGACGATTTTAAAGATACTAGCCAGGCTTGAAAAAATCATGGAAGATATTAGAGAAACCCTTTCTGGAGAAATAAAAGAACTAAAATCTAACCAAGTTGGAATCAAAAAGGCTATTAATGAGGTGCAATAAAAAATGGAGGCTCTCACTGCTAAGATAAATGAGGCAGAAGAGAGAATTAGTGATATAGAAGACCAAATGATGGAAAATAAAGAAGCTGAGAAAAAGAGAGATAAACAACTACTGTATCATGAGGGCAGAATTCGAGAGATAAGTGATACCATTAGATGAAACACTATTAGAATAATTGGGATCCCAAAAGAAGAAGAAAGAGAGAGAGGGGCAGAAGGTATATTGTAGCAGATTATAGCAGAGAACTTCCCTAATTTGGAGAAAGAAACAGCCATCAAAATCCAAGAGGCATAGAGAACCCCCCTCAAAATAAATAAAAATAGGTCAACACCCTGACATCTAATAGTAAAACTTACGAGTCTCAGAGACAAAGATAAAATCCTGAAAGGAGCTCGGGATAAGAGATCTGTAATCTACAATGGTAGAAACATTAGATTGGCAACAGACCCATCCAGAGACCTGGCAGGCCAGAGAGGACTGGCATGATATATTCAGAGCATTAAATGAGAAAAATATGCAGCCAAACATACTATATCCAGCTAGGCTGTCATTGAAAATTGAAGGAGCGATAAAAAGCTTCCAGGACAAAAACTACTGGAATTTGCAAACAGGACACCAGCCCTACAAGAAATATTGAAACGGGTCCTCTAAGCAAAGAGAGAGCCTAAAAGTAACATAGACCAGAAAAGAACACAGACAGTATACAGTAACAGTCACCTTACAGGCAATACAATGGCACTAAATTCATATCTTTCTTTTTTTTTCAAAGATTTTTTTATTTATTTGAGAGAGAGAGAAAGAGATAGAGAGCACTAGAGGAAAGAGGGTCGGAGGGAGAAGCAGACTCCCTGCTGAGCAGGGAGCCTGATGTGGGACTCGATCCTGGGACTCCAGGATCATGACCTGAGCCGAAGGCAGTTGCTTAACCAACTGAGCCACCCAGGCACCCTACATTCATATCTTTCAATGGTTACCCTGAATGTAAATGGGCTAAATGCCCCAATCAAAAGACAGAGGCTATCAGATTGGATAAGAAAAACCCATCGATATGCTGTCTGCAAGAGACTCATTTTAGACTGAAAGTCACCCCCAGATTGAAAGTCAGGGGGTCGAAAACCATGTACCAGGCTAATGGACACCACAAGAGGGCTGGGGTGGCAATCCTTATACCAGAGAAATTAGATTTTAAACCAAAGACTGTAATAAGAGATGAGAAAGGACACTATATCATACTTAAAGGGCCTATCCAACAAGAAGATCTAACAATTGTAAATATTAATGCCTCTAAAATGAGGGTACCCAATTATATAAGCCAATTAATAAGAAAAGCAAAGAAACACATCCAGAACTATACAGTAATAGTGGGGGACTTTAACACCCCCCTCACTGAAATGGACAGATCATCTAAGCAAAAGATCAACAAGGAAATAAAGACTTTAAATGACACACTGGACCAAGTGGACTTCACAGATATATTCAGAACATTCCATCCCAAAGCAACAGAATACACATTCTTCTCTAGTGCCCTTGGATCATTCTCTAGAACAGATCACATCCTAGGACACAAATCAGGTCTCAACTGGTACCAAAAGATTAGGATCATTCCCTGCATATTTTTGGACTATAATGCTTTGAAACTAGAACTTGAACACAAGAGGAAAGTTGGAAAGAAATCAAGTACATGGAGGCTAAAGAGCATCCTACTAAAGAATGAATGGGTCAACCAGGAAATTAAAGAAGAATTAAAAATTTCATGGAAACAAATGAAAATGAAAATACAGCTGTTCAAAATCTTTGGGATGCAACAAAGGCAGACCTAAGAGGAAAGAATATAGCAATACAAGCCTTTCTCAAGAAACAAGAAAGGTCCCAAATACACAACCTAACCCTACACCTAAAGGAGCTGGAGAAAGAATAGCAAATAAAGCCTAAACCCAACAGGAGAAGAGAAATAATAAACATCAGAGCAGAAATCAATGAAATAGAAACCAAAAGAACAGTAGAACAGATCAATGAAACTAGGAGCAGAATTGATTCTTTGAAAGAATTAACAAGATTGATAAACCCATGGCCAGACTTATCAAATGGGAAGGAGAAATGACTCAAATAAATAAAATCATGAATGAAAAAGGAGCGATCACAACCAAAACCAAAGAAATACAAACAATCATAAGAACATATTATGAGGAACTATATGCAGCAAATTAGGTAATCTGGACAAATGGATGCATTCCTAGAGATGTTTCAACTACCAAAACTGAACCAGGAAGAAATAGAAAACCTGAACAGACCTATAACCATTAAGGAAATTGAAGCAGTCATCAAAAATCTCCCAACAACAAAAGCCCAGGGCCAGATGGCTTCCCAGGTGAATTCTACCAAACATTTAAAAAAGGATTAATACCTATTCTTCTGAAACTGTTCCAAAAAATAGAAATGGAAGGAAAACTTCCAAACATGTTTTATGAGGCCACCATTTCCTTGATCCCAAAACCTGACAAAGACCCCAGCAAAAAGGAGAATGACAGACCAATATCCTTGATGAACATGGATGCAAAAATTCTCACCAAAATAGTAGCCAATAGGATCCAACAGTATATTAAAAGGATTATTCACCACGACCAAGCGGTATTTCTTTCTGGGTTGCAAGGTTAGTTCAACATCTGCAAATCAATCGATGTGATACAATACATTAATAAAAGAAAGAACAAGAACCATATGATCTTCTCAATAGATACAGAAAAAGCATTTGAAAAAATACAGCATCCTTTTTGATCGAAACTTTTCAGACTATAGGGATGGAGGGTACATACCTCAATATCATAAAAGCCATCTATGAAAAACCCACAGTGAATATCATTCTCAATGGAGAAAAACTGAGAGCTTTCCCCCTAAGTTCAGGAACACGGCAGGGTTGTCCACTATCACCATTGTTTTTCAACATAGTATTAGAAGTCCTGGCCACAGCAATCAGACAACAAAAAGAAATAGAAAGGGATCTGAATCGGCAAAGAAGAATTCAAACTCACTTTTTGCACATGATATGATACTTTATGTGGAAAATCCAAAAGACTCCACCCCAAAACTGCTAGAACTCATACAGGAATTCAGTAAAGTGGCAGGATATAAAATCAATGTGCAGAAATCAGTGACATTCCTATACACCAATAACAAGACAGAAGAAAGAGGAATTAAGGAGTCGATCCCATTTACAATTGTGCCCAAAACCATATATACCTAGGAATAAATCTAACCAAAGAGGCAAAGAACCTGTACTCAGAAAATTATAAAATACTCACGAAAGAAATTGAGGAGGACACAAAGAATTGGAAAAGCTTTCCATGCTCATGGATAGGAAAAAAAAAATAGTGTGAAGATCTCAATGCCACCTAGAGCAGTCTACACATTTAAGGCTATCCTTATCAAAATACCGTCCACTTTTTTCAAAGAAATGGAACAAATAATCCTAAAATTTGTATGGAACCAGAAAAGACCCCGAATAGCCAGAGGAATGTTGAAAAAGAAAAGCAAAGCTGGCAGCATCACAATTCTGGACTTCAACCTCTATTATAACGCTGTCATCATCAAGACAGTATGGTACTGGCACAAAAACAGACACATAGATCAATGGAACAGAATAGAGAGCCCAGAAATGGACCCTCAACTCTATGGTCAACTTATCTTCAACAAAGCAGGAAAGAATGTCCAGTGGAAAAAAGACAGTCTCTTTTCAACAAATGGTGTTGGGAAAATTGGACAGCCAAATGCAGAAGAATGAAACTGGACCATTTCCTTACACCACACACAAAAATAGACTCAAAATGTTTGAAAGACCTAAAAATGTGAGACAGGAGTCCATCAAAATCCTAAAGGAAAACACAGGCAGCAACCTCTTCGACCTCAGCCACAGCAAATTATTCCTAGACACATCACCAAAGGCAAGGGAAGCAAGGGCAAAAATGAACTATTGGGACTTCATCAATATAAAAAACTTTTGCATAGCAAAGGAAACAGTCAACAAAGCCGAAAGACAGCTGACAGAATGGGAGAAGGTATTTGTAAATGACATATCAGATAAAGGGCTAGTATCCAAAATCTATAAATAACTTATTAAACTCAACACCCAAAGAACAAATGATCCAATCAAGAAATGGGCAGAAGACATGAACAGACATTTTTCCAAAGAAGACATCCAAATGGCCAACAGACACATGAGAATGTGGTCAACATCGCTCAGCATCAGGGAAATCCAAATCAAAACCTCAATGAGATACCACCTCACAGAAGTCAGAATGGCTAAAATTAACAAGTCAGGAAATGACAGATGTTGGCAGGGATGTGGAGAAAGGGGAACCCTCCTACACTGTTGGTGGGAATGCAAGCTGGCACAGCCACTCTGGAAAACAGTATGGAGGTTCCTCAAAAAGTTGAAAATAGAGGTACTGTATGACCCAGCAATTGCACTACTGGGTATTTATCCTAAAGATACAAATGTAGGGATCCAAAGGGGTACGTGCACCCCGATGTTTATAGCAGCAATGTCCACAATATCCAAACTTTGGAAAGAGCTAAGATGTTCATCAACAGATGAATGGATAAAGAAATGGTATATATATGCAATGGAATATTATGCAGCCATCAAAAGGAATGAAATCTTGCCATTCACAATGACGTGGATGGAACTAGAGGGTATTATGCTGAGCGAAATAAGTCAATCGGGGAGAGACATGTATCATATGACCTCACTGATATGAAGAGTTCTTAATCTCAGGAAACAAACAGGGTTGCTGGAGTGGTGGGGGGTGGGAGGGATGGGGTGGCTGGGTGATAGACATTGGGGAGGGTATGTGCTATGGTGAGCACTGTGAATTGTGTAAGTCTGTTGAATTATACACCTGTACCACTGAAATGAATAATACATTATATGTTAAGAAAAATAAAAAAGAAGAAGATAGCAGAAAGGGAAAAATGAGGGGGGGAATCAGAGGGGGAGACGAATCATGAGAGACTATTGACTCTGAGAAACAAACTGAGGGTTCTAGAGGGGAGGCGGGTGGGGGGATGGGTTAGCCTGGTGATGGGTATTAAAAAAGGCACATACTGTATGGAGCACTGTGTGTTATACACAAACAATGAATCATGGAATACTACATCAAAAACTAATGATATAATGTATGGTGATTAATATAATAATATAATAAATAAATAAATAAATAAATAAATAATAAAAAACAATAAATTTTAGTGTTTGTGAATTTAAAAAGTTTAGAAAATATCTAAGTTAAAGAAAAAATATTTTGATTAAACTATATTCTATAAATAAACTATAAACTATAAATATATAAAATATATTCTAGGTTCTACAATAAATATATGTATGTCATTAGTCACCAAATAAATATTTCAAAAATGTTATAATCTTAATTTGTTTTAGTATCCCATTTTCACTTTCAAAAGTACACGGACTTAGAAGACAAAATATATCACTCTGTAGAAGAGAAAACTAGGCCCAGGGAATTTAAGTAATGTTCTCAAGATTACTCAGATCTTTAATATTCAGAATTTCAACTTAATGTTGTCCTATTGCAATCCTCATGCTCTTCTTACTACACATGCTTATAATTTATAATTACCTATGTTAATGAGTGGATAAAGTGAATTTAAAAATCTATTAATAGCAAACATAGTTAATTCATCTGCCTTTGGGTGAGGTCTAAAACTCAGAGCGACTGAAAGATTCATCTTTCTCAATCTTATTTTCTTCTGAACTTTGTTAATCCTAGATGCTTCTCCTCATAGCTTATATTTATCAGTATTGCTCTATTTATGTCTCTTTTTATATTATGCAATTCATTGCCACACAAACAACTTCACGAGGGCTGTAGGTATGATTACATAATATTTTGTAAATAGTCTGTAGAAGCACAGAGAACTGTGAAAGTTAATTAGATACATATTTTTGAAAGTAATATTTCACTATTAAATTATTTTCTAATACAAATACAGCAGTATACACCTCTTCTTTGAATTAAGTTGAAAGTAGTGAGCCCTAAAGAACAATATTCTCTTTATATTTTAATTTTTTATGTGTTACTTTGTTCATTCAGTTTGCAGGAAGTTTTATTTTAAAAATGTACCTATAGGAACTAAAATAAACATTGCTTAAAAAGTAGGTGATATATACAAATCATTTTGATATCTAGTAAAGCATCAACATAAAAACCCAAAAAGATTTTATTTACTACAATGCATTCAATGAAAAGTTCTTTTTTCCAGCCTAAACTATGAATTCAATCTTACATATAGTCATTTTCATGTGGAAAATTTTTGCATTGTTCAATTGCAAACAACAGGGAGGTGCATTCATCTCTCTCATCTTGATATTACTCATTTTTGTTTCTCAAATACTCAACTGCCAATAAAGACATTCAAAAATTAATTGTTTGAAGTGACCTGCTTATTGTATATCTATATTACAATGAAAGAATATCAAAATTATATCTTTTCAAATCTAACTTTCATGCACTGTGGATTCTATGTAGCTAAAAAGACAAGTAATGGTGAATGTTACACGTCTATTCAGACAGCTCAAGTGAGGGAATCTAATACCATCGTCCAGTTGTATAACAGCCTTTTACCTTTTGGAACCACATATGTGGTTCAGTTATAGTTCATTTTTATTAGCTGAAGATATTCTAGCATTACAAAAATTGTGAAACTTTTGTGATCCAGTAATAATCAACATATGTTTTGAATATCTGAAAGAAGGCATTGTCCAAATCAACTTCTTCCTATGTCAAAGTCCGTTAAAATATCTTTTAGTCATTTCAAGGTTAAAGCTTCAATAATCATCAAATCTGTTCTCTATATGTACTCTAAGCATTCAAGCAAATCATGGGACCTTCATATATTTTGCAAAGAAAATTCAAGCAGCATGATAATTTAGTGATTTCGACTTTCTGTGATCTAGAAGTACTTAAGTGACTGAGAAATATACAGACAAAGGAAGAGCAAGCTAAACTCTCTCGTTGGTGTGTGTTTTTCACATTTAGGCTTCCATTGTGGGAACTAAAAGTATATGGTGAATTTAGCAAACCATTACAAGTGATACACTGATAAAAAGACAGCATTTATTCATATAGCCCTTAGAAAGGCAATATGTTTGTCAATTTATTGACCTTGTAGAGGATGTAAAAGTAATACAATGATATTTGGGTAACATAAATAGTGCAGCATAGGGTAAAATTTTATCCTTTATTCCATATCATTTTAGATGTGATTTAGGTCTATATAAATGATCCAATAGCCAAAATTATTTTATAGTTAAAATGATCACTGTACATCCCCTTAAAAGTGTTTTTTTAAATAGCAACATACAAATTACCATTATTTTATTTAGCCTGCCAAACAACATCTGACATTTATGTCTCATCTCTGTATTTTCTCAGTCTTTGGAATAAAACAGATTTAAAGTTGACTTCTAAGCTACCTTCTTTTGTGAAGTCCTTTTTAACAAAGAAACTGACAGTTTACAAAGATAACAAATGCTGCTTTTGTCCTTACTTGCTAACGTTTGTCTTCCAATATCTTAGACGCTTAAGACATCAATAAAAACAAAAACTGTTCTCATTGCATTTTGATTATAAATGTGTGAACAGTATTATATTAATTTCTCATTTCTGATGAACAGTAAATTCTTCTAACATTACAATTCTCTTTACTTTTCATTTAAGAATGATTAGACATGAGTGGTTATTAAAGAGCCTTTAGCAGGTGGAAAAAAGGAACTTATATAATTTTGTTTATTTTCATTGGTAATTGCCTTAGGCATATCTTCTCACTTAAAAAAAAAAAAGGACACCCAAGGATATATATGTGTGTACAAATGCCAAGAGTACTCACTTAGATATATACTGACCCATTGGTCCCTATTTAACAATAAAAAATACCCTCTTATATGCAATCAATTTAGGCTATTATTGAACTCAATATCGATAACCTCCTGTGGTAAAGATGAATATCTGTCCATCTCAATCTAATTTCTTGTTTTTCAATATCAATTGTACCAGGGTACCCAGCCAACAAGTTGTGAGTGGCATATTAGTGGAAGTGACCTCTGTCACTTCCAGGCCAAAGCTCTTAAGCTAGTGTACTTTTTCCATATTCTTTTCCCTTTCTGGCCACCTGAATGACAATCTGCCAGGTAACATGAAAATCAAGTTTTAGAAAAGCAGAACTAACAAACCTATATGATCCCTGGACTCTTAGGTGAGCAAGAAATAAACTATATATTTATTGATCCATTTAATATTTTAATCTGTTACTGCAGTCTAGCCTACTCTAATTAATGCATTCCTCAATAGTTTTTATTCTATAACCAAAATGGAGTTATATAGGACACTACACTTTCATAATCATCCATCACATAATAAGTATGATTTTCAGGTCTATAGTGTTTCTCAATTGCTAGCTTCAATTTGTATTTGGTAAAATGTGTTAGAAAGTATATATTTTTGGGAGTCAGAAGACATCAGTTTAACCCCCACTTTGCCTTTTTCTAGTTACGTTACTTGGTGTAATTTATAACCTTTGTGCCTCAATTTCCTCATCTGAAAACTATTTAATAATATATAATTGACAATTTTGTGTCAGTTTGTGTGTGTGTGTGTGTGTGTGTGTGTGTGTTGTGTGAAGGAATTAAAAGATAGTATTTATTAAAATTCCAAACATACTTGAAATATTATTCCAAATTAATATTCACTAATATTAAGTTGATTTGATTAATAATAAAGTGGTGATAGAAGTAATCAAGCATTACTTCAGGATTTAGATGGAGAAAATGAAATCCAGAGAATTTAACTCAGTAGCATTGGTGAGATTATGGGGAAACTTTCACTTTTACTTTACTTATGTTTTGCTAGTCCTTTTTCTATGAAAATGAATGATTGTTGGGAATAAAGTAAAGATTTAACATAATCCTAAAGGATTAAAACATTGGACTATTCATCAATTAATGAAATTTGGTCTGCTTAAAAAACTATTTAAAGAAAAAAAAATAACAGTTGCTCCATCTCACACCATGGACCCCAATTCCCAGCTCTTCTTCCCTGGTGCCTGCACCCAAATCCCCCCAACCTATGAGATGCTCAAGGAGCAGCATGAGGTGGCTGTACTTGGGGCACACCAGAGCTGGGCTCCTTTGACAACCACCATGATCAACATCCACAGTGAGATGTCTGTGCCCAACTACATCATCTGGTCCCTGTTCAACACAATCTTCATGAACTTGGGCCACCCGGGCTTTGTGGCATTGGCCTACTGCATGAAGTCTAGGGACTGGAAGATGGTGGATGACATGACTGGGGCCCAGGCAACATGAAGGACCTCTAATCACCTATGCCTCCACCACCAAGTGTCTAAACATCTGGGCCCTGGTCTTAGGCCTCTTTCTGATTATTATGTTCATCATTATTTTCACCACTGGCTCACTGATGAGTTTCCAAGCAATTTCAAAGATCATACAAGGTTATGGAGGCTACTAGTAGCTCCCCATGGCCTGAACCTGTCACTCCTTTCACAGCATTTTATGTATATGTCAGTCTACAATTGAATTCAACAAAGCACTTTTGTGTGGAAAAAGAAAAAAAAAGAACAATAGGATTTGGTAATGATATAGGTTAGCAATTAAGAGTAAAGATTCTGAAACAAGATCATTCACATACATAACTGTTTCACAACTTACTATCTGCATAACTTTGGCTAAGTTATTTAACTCTCTAGGTCTCAATTTAATAATCTGTAAAAAATAGGTAGGAATAGTACTTACTCATTGGGCTGTTGTGATGATTAAAGGAGGTAATCCATAAAAGCACCCAGAACACACTTGACACATAGTAAGTTCTCAAATGCTGGTTATTTTTACTGAGAAATATGTGATACATGTGAGAAATTATAGATGTTGATTATTGAAAGAACAGGGAGACAATATGTTGACTGTATTAGTATCTAACTTCTCATTCAGGTGGCTGAAAAATACACAATCATCTGTAATGCTATCATTTCAATCACACTTAAATCTTTAAGTCCAAGTTCATTCATCTATTTATAGTAAACCTAACTACAGGGAAGTGCCAGAGAGATAAAAGTGGCCATAGGATGATATTGAACTGTGACTGAGATGTCCAGTATAATCAGATGATCAGGAGAAACTAAATCACTAGCATAATTTATATTTGGACAAGACCTCTGCTTCTTTTAAAGGTTCTTCCTCCTTTATGACAAAACTAAATTATTATTTATTTGTTTTCTTCTGATTAAACAAACACATGTATAGTGACCAAATTAATTTCTCTAAATCTAATCTAAATTTGGATTTTTAAAATAAATCCTAAAAGGATTTATAACATGGAAAATATAATGGAGTCTTTGAAATTACTGGAGGGAAACCTAGATTTCTGTTTGACCCCAGTCAGTCACTAGAGCACTACAGCACTTAATTCATTCACTGATATATGTAAATGATATTTCTATATTATCACCCTCTTCTCAAAAGTAGGTAACTATAAGCAATCTATGAACATGTGAGTGGTTAAATTGTTGTCCCAATCCATAAAACTGATCTTTTAAAAATATTTTAAATATAAGTATCTGTGTAGTATAAAATATCAGACAGATGTCTTGAATTTAATTTTAACTTGATTTTATCTTTTGGAAATAGACCTATAAGAAGACAATGTCAAAGACATTTTAGCATGAGAAAAATGTCTACTGCCACACTTCTGAACATTCTTTTTATTAAAAAGTCAAATTTCTGGTACAACCACTATGGAAAACAGTATGGAGGCTTTTGTTTTTTTTTTTTTTTTTTCAAAAAAAAATAAAGCTACCATATGATCAAGCAATTCCAATTCTGAGTATATATCTGTAGAAAATGAAACCAGGATCTCAAAGAGATATCTGTAGCCCCATGCTCATTGCAGCATTATTCACAATAAGCAAGACCTAGAAAGAACCGAAGTGTCTATCGGATGAATAAAGAAAAAGTGATAAATATAAATATATGTAAATATAAATATATATATAATTGGATATTATTGTCAAAAGAAAATTTTGTTATTTGTGATAATATGGATGGACTTTGAGGATGTTATGCTATGTGTGATAAACCATACAGAGAAAGATAAATACTATATGATTTCCCTTATATGTGGAACCAAAAAAAAAAAAAAAAAAGCCAAACTCAGAAACAAAGTAGAATGGTGATATCCATGGGCTGGGGGTAGGGTAAATGGGATGATGTTGGCCAAAGGATACAAACTTCCAGTTATGAGATGAATAAATTCTGGGGATTTAATATACAGCAGAGTGACTATAGTTAACAATACTGTATTATATTCATAAAAGTTGTGAAAAGAGTAGATCTTAAATGTTATCACCACAAAAGATATATATATGATATATATTTATATGTATAATATAAATAATTATACATACATAATTATACATAAATATACATAATTATGTCAGGTGATGAATGTGTTAATTAACCTTTTGTGATACTCATTTTGTAATGTATAAGTGTATCAGATTACCACATTGTACACCTTAAACTTATACAATGTTATATGTCAATTTTATCTCAATAAAGCTGGAAAAGATGTCAATTTTCTACACTACAGCACATAGGTTTAGTTTTAGCTTTCACAAAATTAGTTAAACTTGCAATTCTATTCATGTGGGCACCTGAATATTTTTCATTTGCTTGTGTACATTTATAAAATCATTCTCAAAAAGAAGGCCTATGTGAACAATATCAATTCCAAAAAAAGTCTCAGGTTTGCAAATTTACTAATGAATGAATATTCATTCATCACCCTCTTCTCAAATTTGTATCTGAAAATAGCATTTCTTTTTAAAAAATATTTATTTTTTGTTTTTTTAAAGACTTTTTATTTATTTATTGACAGAGAGAGACACAGCGAGAGAGGGAACACAAGTAGGGGGAGTGGGAGAGGGAGAAGCAGGCTTCCCGTGGAGCAGGGAGCCTGATGTGGGGCTCTATCTCAGGACCCTGGGATCATGACCTGAGCCAAAGGCAGACGCTTAATGACAGAGCCACCAGGAACCCCTAAGAAATTATTTGTAACTATTAAAATAACATGTATCTTTTACTTTAGGGCAAAATAAATGGCACATGGGAAGAAAAATATTGCTTACAAAATTATTAATATTATTATTCAAAGTAACTTGTAACCAGATTCAGATTTTCTTCCCACTTCTTTGATGTGAATAAGAATAATGAATTCTTGGGGCGCCTGGGTGGCTCAGTTGTTAAGTGTCTGCCTTCGACTCAGGTCATGATCCCAGCATCCTGGGATCGAGCCCTGCATGGGGCTCTCTACTCGGTGGGAAGCCTGCTTCTCCCTCTCCACTCCCCCTGCTTGTGTTCCCTCTCTCGCTGTGTCTCTCTCTGTCAAATGGACAAATAAAATCTTTAAAAAAAAGAATAATGAGTTCTTCAAAATTACTATTAATTAGCTAGACACTGAGCCCCTAAATTTTGAATACTCTTCTTTGCTAATGGAAGAGGACTCCTCAACCACACTGAGAGTGGTGTCTCCACCATAATCTGAGGGGATTAGCCTTGCATTGCTTGAAGAAATTGTAATAGCATCCCTGAGGCAGTTGCCCTGCAAGACATTGCTCATTTTTCTCAGGACCCACCCCTACTGCTTATCTCTACTTCTAGACCTTTAACTAGACTCAAGTCCCAACAGGTCCCTAAAGTTGAGGTACAAATTGTGATCCATGAAATTGTGGGTTATGTATGTATAATTATGTATGTATAAGTATTTATATTATATATATATAAATATATATAATATATATATATCTTTTGTGGTGATAACATTTAAGATGTGAAAAAGAACTATTTGAGTTTTCTGATTTATACAGACAGATCTCAGGGACATGTATGAGAATGGACAGGAAAATTGAAAGGTGTGGAATAATGATGGAACAAACTTAATGTCGGCTCAGAAAAAAAATATTGAGATGGGCTCACCAAGCAGAAATTCTGCATTTAATATTGTAGCTCAGGGAGTTAGGAAGTGATTTAACAGTTTGTTTGATTGGCTAAAACATAGATAAAAAGTGGCCCACAATGAGTGAATTAGAAAAGCCATACCTGCCTTATTTTAATGTAGAGGAAAGGATTCTAAGGCTCAGGGAGATTGGGATGTTAGAGTGGGTATGGCATTTAAGACCTATTTCCCAACACAGGGAAGGTTCAGAAGATATACCTTTTACCTTTCACCACAACTTTAAGAAATAAATTTCTGAGGCGAGCCCCAGCATCCTTAAAGAGTTCTATAATTGCTCGTCTATGTAAGCAAGACTTTTTCATGGGACCACAGTCACTAAGTTGGCAAATCTAAATATACTAAGTAACTGGATGTCAGGTGGCAGGACCCAAGCAGCAGCACTCAGCCACCAAAGATAAGGTGAGTGTGGTAGTTATAATGAACAGTAGAATCAGAGCAGCAGTCAGAATAGTCTGACTCATGTAGACCTATGCTATTGGATAATTGATCATGGTGATTGTGGAAGTGAAATAGATAAGAAGCCTTTTAAATTCTTTTTTTTAAATTTTTTAAATTAAATCATGTATTTATTTTTAATTTTTTATTTAAATTCAATTTAGTTAACATATAGTGTATTATTAGTTTCAGGGGTAGAATTTAGTTTCATTAGTTGCATATAACACCCAGTGCTCATTACATCAAGTGTCCTCCATAATGCCCATCACCCAATTACCCTGTCCTCCCACCCATCTCATTTCCAGAAACCCTCAGTTTGTTCCCTGTAGTTAAGAGTCTCTTAGATTCTTATTTCATCTGCATAAGTAGAAAAGATCTAGGTGAAGTGAAAAAAGTCTAAATTGGATCATAAAAAGAGTAACGGATCCTTAATCACTTCCTAGTCTTGAGCCAGTTCACAAACCCAGAACTCTTTGAATGAAGGAGAAGCCAGGCCCTCTTGAGGAAGAACTCCAGTATACTGCCAAAATTTTACAATTACTCTTTTTCCCTGCCTTCTCCAATGGCACCAACTGTCCTGTACCAGAGTAACTGTATAGTGGGAAAAGAAATAACCGACATTTTAGGGACTACCAGACCCTGGCTGTCAAAGGACACTAATTTGAGAACACCCAAAACATCACTAGAGTTAACCATTCAGAGTAGGGATTCATTAAGGTCAGATGATTTGTGAAATTTTAGTTCAAATCTCACAGTGGGCTCAAAGGGTCCCCAACCCCATGCTGTGGTTTTAGTCCCACAGGATACATAATTGGAATAGATATACTCAACAGCTGGTCAAATCTTTACATTGGTTACCTGATCTGTGGAACGAGGGCTGTTATGGTGGATTAAGCCAAACGGAAGCCATTAGAACTGCCTCTACCTAGCAAAACTGTAAACCCTAAACAATACCACATTCCCGGAAAAAGTTGCAGAGATAAGTGCCAAAATTTGAAAGACTTGGAGACCTGAAAGATGCAGGGGTGGAAGTTCCCACCACATCCCCATTCAGTTATCTTATTTGTCATGTGCAAAAGTCAGATGGAACTTGGAGAGTAACAGTGGGTTATTATAAACTTTACCAGGTGGTGACTCCAGTTGCAGCTGTGATACCAGATGTGGTTTTATTGCTTGAGGAAATTAATACATCCCCTGGTCCCTGGTTTTCAGCTACTGATTTGTCAAATAGATTTTTATACATCCCTGTTCAGATAGTCTACCAGAAGCAGTTTGCTTTCAGCTGACAAGACCAGTCATATACCTTTATGTCCTATTTGGAGGACTATAGCAACTCTCTAGCCTTATATCATAATTTAGTTCATGGAGATCTTGATCTCCTTCTCCTCCAACAGGATGTCACACTCACCCATTACATTGATGACATTTTGCTTGTTGGACATAGTTATAAAGAATTAGCATTTACTACTGAATTAATGGTAAGACATTTGCTTGTCAGAGGGTGGGAAATAAATGTGACAAGATTTCAGTCATTCTACCTAAGTAAATATCTATGGCGGTGGAGTATGGGTCATGTTGAGATATTCTTTTTAAGGTGAATGCTATAGACAATGTTTTGACCCCCCTCCCTATTCAAATGTTGAAACTTTTTTTTAAAGATTTTATTTATTTATTTGAGAGAGAGAGAATGAGAGACAGAGAGCATGAGAGGGAGGAGAGTCAGAGGGAGAAGCAGACTCCCTGCTGAGCAGGGAGCCCGATGTGGGACTCGATCCCGGGACTCCAGGATCATGACCCGAGCCGAAGGCAGTTGCTTAACCAACTGAGCCACCCAGGCGCCCTCAAATGTTGAAACTTAATCTTCAGTGTGATAGTATTTGGAGGTGAGGTCATTGGGAGGTGATTATCAGTGTTATCTGACCCACCAAGCACAGCAGCATGCCATTATTAAATGGAAATCATATAAATGATTGGCCTGAGCAGGCCCTGAAGGCACACATAAGTAACATGAAGTGACCCAAACGATCATGATTCCATCCCTGCTACAGTATTTTCTCTCCTAGCCCACATCTATGGCTTAATGGAGAGTTCCCTACAATCAGTTGCTAGAAGATATAAAAATAGAGACTGTTTTACAAATGGTTCTGCATGATATACAAGTACCCCCTTAAAGTGGATGGTTTTGCCATTATATCCCTTCTCTGGGACATCCCTGAAGGACAGTGGCAAAAGGACATTTGCCAATAGGGCAGAACTTTGAGCACTGCACCTGATTGTTCACTTTGCATAGAAGGAGAAATGGCCAGATGTGTGTTTATATGCTGACTCATTGGCTGTGGACAATGGTTTGGCTTAATGGTGAGTTATGTGAAAGGAACGTGACTGAAAAATTGGTGACAAGGGATTTTGGTGGAAAAGTATGTGGAAATACCTCTTTTAATGAGCAAAAGAATGAAGATATGTGTGTTGAATGTGAATGTTCACCAAAACGTGACCTCAGCAAAGGAGAATTTTAATAATCCAGTGGATAGTGTCATTCATTCTATGAGTACCAAGGAGCCTCTTTCTCTAGTCACCCCTGTCATTGCCCAATGGACCCAATAGTAAAGTGGATATGATGGCAAGCTTAAGAGGATATTCACGGGCTTAGCAACATGGACTTTTATACACCAAGGCCAACCTGCCTATGACCATTGCTGGGTGTCCAAACTGCCAGCAACAGAAACTAACACTGAGTCCCAAATATATGGCATCATGCCCCAGGGTAATAGCCAGCTACCTCCTGGCAGATTGATCACATTGATTTGCTTTCATCATGAAGGAATAGTGTTTTGTCTTTACTGAAATATACACTTACTCTGGATGTAGATTTGCCTTCCCTGCATGCAATCCTTTTGCTGAAACTACCATCCATGGACTTACATAATACCTTATCCACCATTATAATGTTCTAAATAACATTACTTGTGATCAAGGAACTCCACAGCAAAAGGAGTATGGCAATGATACATGCTCATGGAATTCACTGGTCTTACCATGTCCATTACCATCTTGAAGCAGCTGTCAATAGAATGGTAGAACAGCCATTTGAAGACTCAGTAACAGCTCCAGCAAGGTGGCAATACATTGCAGGGCTGAGGCAAGGTTCTCCAGAATGGTCTCTATCTTCTGAATCTTCATCCAATATGTGGTGCTGTGTTTTTCATAGCCAGGATTCATGGATCCGGGAATCAAGGGATAGAAATGGTAGTGGTACCACTCACTATTACTCCTAGTGACCCACTGGCAAAATTTTTGCTTTTTGATCCCATGATCATATGCCATGCTGGCCTAGATGTCTTAACTCCACAGGGAGGAATGCTTCCACCAGTAGACACAACAATGATTCCATTGACCTGGAGGTTAAAATGTCTACCTGGTCACTTTGGGATCCCCATGTTTCTGGATCAACAGGCAAAGAAGGGAATAACTGTTGTATGGAATGACTGATCTTGACTACCAAGGGGGGATTGGACTGTACTCTACAATGGCAGTAAGGAAGACTATGTCTGGAATAGAGGGGATCCCTTAGGGTGCCTGTTAACTGTTACCATGCCCTGTAATAAAGGTGGATGGAAAACTACTGTCAACGAAGGTTTGGTTTATCTCGACAGATTAAGAACCATGGCCATCTGAGGTGCTTGCTAGGATACAGGCTAAAGGATAAAGGAATACAAAATGTGTAGTGGAAGGAAGTAGTTATAAATACCAGCTAAAGCCACCTGATCAGTTACAGAAATGAAGAAGGTAATTGTCATGTGTATCTTTTCCTTATTTTGTTATGAATATATTTGTATGCATGTGTTTCTGTGTGTGTATTTTGCAAATTTCTCTCCTCTCTTATTCCCTCATTCTGCAACTTAAGATGTATTGACTTCATACTATAGTATTTAAGTATTAACTTTATATGATTGTATTTAAGTTACAGGATATGAAGAAAAAGAGAAGACATCACTCAAGATATTTATCTTCTTTCCTGGGAAATGGGTGATTCTATTTTTATTTGTACACAGAATTGTTGTATCATGTTAGAGGGAAATGTTATCTTATTATTATATTTATTTGGAGATTAAATATGGTTTAAGGCAATGGATATGGATGCCAAGTTGACAAAGGGTGGATTTGTGAGGCTTAATTTTATGTGTCAAAGTGATAGGCCATGGGGTGCCCAGATATTTGTCTAAACATTATTATGGGTATGCCTGTGAGGGTGTTTCTGGATGAAATTAGCATTTGAATCAGTAGACTGAGGAAAGCAGATTGTTCTTTCCTATGTGGGTGGGCCACAACCAATCCCTTGAAAGCCTGAATATAACAAAAAGTTGAACAATGGAAAGTTTGCTCTCTGCCTTTGTCTTTGAGCTGGGATGTCAGCCTTCTCCTGCCTTTGGAATCAGACTCTAACTGTACCATTGGTTCTCTTGGGTCTCCAGCTTGCCAAATGCAGGTATTAGGACTTCTCATACTCAATAATGGAATGAGATTTTTTTTAAGTCTCTCTCTCTCTCAATCCATTTTACATGTAAGGTAACTTATTCAGAGATTCTAGGGATTAGGAAATAGATATTTGTGGGACCATTATCCAGCCCATCACAATATTTTTTGTTTTAGAAAATATAATCAACCTTGAATTCATATAAAGTGTCCTTCAGACATGATAGCATGGGTGACATAGTCAGATTTTGAAGGGTTCCAATGTTAAGTCATTAACTAAGGGCAGAATTTTACCAGTATATAAAGAGATAATAATAGTTTAAGGGAATTACATAAGTAGTAGTTACTGCATATTATGAAGGTGGGAAATATCAGACATTAGAACCAAGAAGGTAGTTTAGAAGTCCTTGAAATAGAAAAATCTTGAAATGACAAAGACTTGAAGTCATGTAACATTGGGAGGAAGAAAAAGAAAGGAATATGAGAGAAATAGGAAAGACCTAACTAAATTTGACACTGATTAAGCTTAGACAGCAAGGGTAAATTTTATGATGAAAAACTCCTGGAAGAGTTGCTTTGGGCATATAAGATGATGAATTCAGATTTAGGTAAGTATTGGTAGAGTATAAACATAGAAATGTTTGCTGTAACACTGATAATAAAGATCCGGACCTCAGGGAATATAGTCACTAGACATATAAAAAATTTTGTATGTAGAGGTAATAATTGAAGTCATGTGGGTATATGAAATGACAGAGGGAGGGTTACACACACACACACACACACACACACACACACATATATATATCATATTATACATATATAGAGGAGGGAGGGTGATATATATATATAATACACATATACAATGTATACATATATATGCAAGCACATCTATATATAAGCATACACACACATATATAAGCATATATATAATGTATGCATATATTACATTATATATTTGTTAGTATATATTATATATATAATATACATATGCATATAACACATGTGTATATATAATATGCATGCATTATATACATCATATGTATAATGCATATATATATAAAGCTGTGAATTATCTACAGTAGGTAAGAATATATAGCAAATAAAATACCTGTCCATATGCTATTATGAAGAATATAGACCATTTTACTTATGTAACATTCCTTTGCCGTAATAGAAAACACTACCTGAAAATGTGGGATGAACCTAAGTCTATGTTGTAACAGAAGCCCTTTGAAAAACAAGCAAAATTTGAGGCACCTGGCTGGTTTAGTAAGTAAAATATGCCACTTGACTTCAGGGTTGCGAGGTCAAGTCCTATGTTGGGCATAAAGCTTACTTAATAAATAAATAAAATTTTTATAAATGAAAAACAAGCAAAATTTATGTTGTTAAAAAGAAATGCAGGCAAATATCATTCTCAAAACAATAATCATTATTACTAATAAGAATAATTAATATATTTGTTAATTGTTATTCATATCTGCAAGAATCAGCCACTGTTCAGTTTTAATCTAGGACAAATATAAATATCCATGGAGACTACAGTTATACAAATATATTTTCAGATTCTACAGTGATTGGAATCATGAAATTAGTGACACTCAGCTTCTTTAGCTCTGTAGACATATGTTTCTATCAATCAGCTTTCTCTGACAAATGCATGGTTACACTTTACCCAGATTGCCCCATTGTTTAAAAAGCTATTTAAAAAAATTAATGTTCAGTTTCACCACTTTAGGGCATACTCTGAGCTGGGTGAAAAAACTATGTTAGTACATTATTTTATGCAACTTGTCTCTGGAGAGTATTCACCCAATCATCCTGTTCTTTACAGAGAGTCTAGAAAAAATTTGGATGTTCTGTAGAGAACAGAGTAAGAATCAGTGCTATTCATGTTACCTGTGTTTATTCTAATTAGTTCAGATCCTGATAAAAAATACTATGTTAATTGGACTTTCAAATACACAAAAATTGAATGTAAAGAAAGATGACTTCTGGGGGCTCCTGGGTGGCTCAGTCAGTTAAGCATCTGACTCTTGATTTCAGATGAGGTCATCTCAGTGTCATGAGATCGAGCCCCATGTCACTGTTTAAGATTCTCTCCATCTCACTCTTCCTCTGCCCCCCATCCCCACTTGTGTGTGCACTCTCTCTAAAAAAGAAAAAAAGAAAGAAAAAAGTAAAGAAAAAAAGATGACCTCTGCTTGTTATTTTTCTTTTGCAAAAGACATATATTTGTTTATTAATAAAACTATTTTCATTTTTACTGAACAAAATACTTGAATTGGATTGTGCTATTTAATATAATTTTTAATTGTGGTGACTATATTTTCCATTACAGATATTTCTCAAACACAGATTTGTAGTGCAAGCACACATAGTTTATTTCTATATGAACTTTATATTTCTGATTCATAATTGTTAATGGAATTCAGGTCAATGAAACAGTTACGGAGAGAAAGCATGTTATGTTTTTTTCCAAATTTTTGTACTTACACATTGTTCTTTCTGAAAACTCTTCACTTCCTCAGTATCATAACATTGAATTATTACATAACAAATTGAAAATGTTGGAATGCATAGCTCACATCAATCCACTTTTGCCTTATGTTGTAATTTTCCTGCTTGACACTTACATAATTCATAACTGTCAACTTTATTCAAGCTTGTGACTTGAGGAAATTCAGGTATTATTACTCTCATTAATAAAGGAAACAGCCACAGGAAAAAAAATGAAAGTAAAAGGATGGAAAAATATATATCATGGAAATGACAACCATAAGAAATCTGGCTATTTTAATATCAAACAAAATAGCCTTTAAAGTTTATTACCAGAGATAAAAGGGGACATTTTATAACAATAAATGGGTCAATTCATCAGGAATATTAAAAAAAAATCATGCACCTAATAAGAAAGTAACAAAATACATGAAGCGAAAATGACAGAAATGTAAAGAGAAATAGACAACTCAACAATACTAATAGGAGACTTCAACACCTATCTTTCAATAACGGATAGAACAGCTAAGCAGGATATCAACAAAGAAGGAGATAGAACGGGTGCCTAGGTGTCTCAGTTAGTTAAGTGTCTGACTCTTGATTTCGACTCATGTTATGATCTAAGGGTCGTAAGATCGAGCCCCACATCAGGCTCTGTGCTCAGTACTGTCTGCTTCTCTCTGTCTCCTTCTGCCCCTCCTCTCATGCTCTCTCTCTCTCACTCCCTCAAATAAATAAATAAATAAATATTTTAAAAGAAGGAAATAAAAGACTTGAACAAGACTATAAATCAACTAGACCTATCAATAGAACACCTTTACTCAACAAAAGCAGAATATGCATTTTTCTTGAACACACATGAAACATTCACCAGGATAGACCATATATGTGCTAGGCAATAAGACAACCAATATATTTTAAAGGATTTATTTTTTTAAAGATTTTATTTATATTCATGAGAGAGAGAGAGGAGAAGCAGGCTCCCCAAGGAGCAGGGAGCCTGATACCAGACTCGATCCCAGGACCCTGGGATCATGACCTGAGCCAAAGGCAGATGCTTAACCATCTGAGCCACCCAGGTGCCCTAAAGGATTTAGATAATACAAAGTGTGTTCTTTGAGCACAATGGAATAAAATTAGAAACCAACAAAAGAAAAAGAAAAACTTGATGAACTCACAAATATGTGAAAATTAAACAACACACTCCTAACTAATGGTCAAATAAAAAATTAAGAGGGAAATCAGAATATATACAGAACATCTTATAATTAAGGATAAGATATGTACAAATACTTGTACAGACATTTTATAAAAGAAGCTATTCTGGTAACAGAAAATTACAAGATAATATGTTCAACATTACTAGGCATTAGAGAAATGTAAATTAAAAGTACGAGATACCACTGTACAACATCAGAATGACTAAAATTAAGATGACCGATAATATCAAGTGTTGATGACAATGTAGAACTGCGGCTTTCATACATTGCTGATGTGTATACAGAATGATTTAGCCATTTAGAAAAAAACATCACAGTATATTAAGCCATTAAACATATACTCTACATATATACACTATATGTGTAACATGTTACACATATACATGAACCAGAAGTCTTATTCTTAGTACTGTTCCCAAGATAATTAAGGCATAATTCCATGCAAATATTTATGCACAAATGTTTATAGGATCAGTAGTTATACCAGCTACCTAAATGGAAACAGTCTGAAGGTCCATCAATGTAAATGGATAAACAAACTAATATATTCATATCAGAGAATATTGCTCATCAGTCAAAAGAAAGAAAATATTAATATATGAAAAAGCATGGCTGGATATCAAAAACATTATGCTACATCAAGGAAGTGAAACAAAAAAGGTGAGATACTATATTAATTCATTTATATAAAATTCTACAAAAGACAAATATACAGTGCCAGGAAACAGATCAGTGATTGCAAGAGACAAGTTTCCTGATAAGATCAATAGCGAAGGGCCAAGATGAAACATTTTAGGAATATGGAACAGTCTTATATTTTGAATGGACTTTGTAGCCGTGTTTCTATTTTAATAAATTAGACTTTAATGTATACAAATAATTTTAGAAAGGCATGAAGTGATAGAAAATGGACATCATTTTATTTATGTGTCATTGGAAATGAATATGAAAGCAATTTATGTGTCTCTCAATCTACAAAGTATTTCTTCACATGAGATGATAAATTTTATATACTTTATATGGACTCCATCACAGATTATACATATATATGTGATTATCACTTAAAAATAATAAAATAAATGCAGAGATAACCAATACTCAACTAAGAAACATAATATTGCTAGAGTTTATTGTTTCTTTGTTTGGTTTTCTTTTTTTTTTTAGTTTTTATTTAAGTTCCACTTAGTTAACATACACTGTGATATTAGTTTCAAGTAGACAATTCAGTGATTCAGCACTTAATATGTAACAACCAGTGCTCATCACTAGTGCCCTCCTTAATCCCTATCATTTATTTTTTTAAAGATTTTATTTATTTATTTGAGAGAGAGAATGAGAGACAGAGAGAGCGCATGAGAGGGGGGGAGGGTCAGAGGGAGAAGCAGACTCTCGGCGGGACTCGATCCCAGGACTCCAGGATCATGACCTGAGCCAAAGGCAGTCGCTTAACCGACTGAGCCACCCAGGTGCCGAATCCCTATCATTTATTTAACCCATTCCCCCACCCCCTTCCCCTCTGGTAACCATCAGTTTGATCTCTAAATTTAAGAGTTTGTTTCTTGGTTTTCCTCTCATTTTTATTCACCCTATGCTCATTTATTTTGTTTCTTAAATTCCACATTTGAGTGAAATCATATGGTATTTGTCTTTCTTTGACTGACATATTTCCCTTAGCATCATACTTGCTAGCTCCATCTGCGTTGCTGCAAATGGCAAGATTTCATTCTTTTTATAGCTGAGTAATATTCCAATGTGTTTGTGTATACACACACACACACACACACACACACACACACACACAACCTCTTCTTTATCCATTCATCTACCAATGGACACTTGGGCTGCTTTCATAATTTAGCTATTGTAAATAATGCTGCAATTAACATAGGGCTGTGTGTATCCATTTGAATTAGTGCTTTTGTTTTCCTTGGGTAAATACCCAGTTAGTGCAATTACTGGATCATAAGATAGTTCTATTTTTAACTTTTTGAGGACCCTCCATGCTGTTTTTCACAGCAGTTGCACTGGTTTGCATTTCCACCAACAGTGTAAGAGTGTTCCCCTCTCTCCACATCCTTGCCACGCTGGTGTGAGATATCACATTGTAGTTTTTATTTGTATTTCTCTGTGGTCAGTGACGCTGAGCATATTTTCATGCAATTGTTGGCCACTGTATGTCTTCTTGGAAAAATGTCTATTCATGTCTTCTGTCTTATTTTTAATTGGATTATTCATTTTGTGGGTGTTGAATTTTCTAAGTTCTTTGTAGATATTGGATACTAACCCATTATCAGATTTGTCATTTACAAATATTTTCTCCCACTCCAAACGTTGCCTTATAGTTTCCTTGATTATTTCCTTCACTGTGCAGAAGCTTCCTATTTTGATGAAGTCCCAATAGTTTATTTTAGCTTTTGTTTCCCTTGCCTCGGGAGACAGATCTAGTAACAAATCACTATGGCCAATGTCAAAGAGGTTACTACCTATATTCTCCTTTAGGATTTTTATTTTTTCGGGTCTCACTTTAAGGTCTTTAATCCATTTTAAATTTGTTTTTGTGTATGGTGTAAGAAAGTGGTCCAGTTTCATTCTTTGGCATGTAGCTGTCCAGTTTTCCCAACACCATTTGTTGAAGAGACTGTCTTTTCCCCATTGGATATTCCTTTCCACTTTGTTGAAGATTGATTGACCATATAGTTGTGGGATCATTTCTGGGTTTTCTATTCTTTTTTTTTAAGATTTTATTTATTTATTTGACAGAGAGAGACACAGCAAGAGAGGGAACACAAGCAGGGGGAGTGGGAGAGGGAGAAGTAGGTTTCCCTCAGAGCAGGGAGCCCGATGCAGGGCTCGATCCCAAGACCCTGGGATCATGACCTGAGCCGAAGGCAGACGCTTAACGACTGAGCCACCCAGGTGCCCCATGGATTTTCTATTCTGTATTATGGATTTAAGTGTCTGTTTTTGTAATGCCTTGATCACTACAACTTTGTATTGTAATATAACTTGGAGTCTGAATTTGTGATACCTCCAGCTTTGCTTTTCTTTTTCAAGGTTGCTTTGGCTATTTGGGGTCTTTTGTGTTACTGTACAAATTTTGGGATTGTTTGTTCTAGTTCTGTGAAAAATAATGGTGGTGTTTTGATAGGGATTCCATTAAATGTGTAGATTGCTTTGGGTAATATAGACATATTAAAAATATTTGTTTTTCCAATTAGCATGGGATGTTTTCTCATTTCCTTGTGTCTTCTTCAATTTCTTTCATCAGTGTTTATTAGTAGTTTTCAGAGTATAGATCTTTTATCTTTTTGGTTAGGTTTAGCCCCAGGTATCTTATGGTTTGGGTGCAATTGTAAACGGGATTGACTCCTTGATTTCTCTTTCTGCTGCCTCATTATTAGTGTATAGAAATGCAACAGATTTCTGTACATTGATTTTGAATTAATCAATGAATTATTACTGAATCAATTTACCAGTCCCAGCAATTTTTTGATGGAGTCTTTTGAGTGTTCTATATAGTGTATCATGTCATCTGTAAATAGTGAAAGTTTGACTTCTTCACTGCCAATTTCGATGCCTTTTATTTCTTTCTGTTGTCCGCTGTGGCTAGGACTTCCAACACTATGTTAAATAATAATGGTGAGAGTGGATATCCCTGTCTTGTTCCTGGCCATAGAGGAAAAGCTCTCAAATTTTCCCCACTGAAGATGATATTAGCTGTGATAAAGCAATATATGCTTTTTGTTATGCTGAGGTATGTTCCCTATAACCCTAATTTTTTGAGGGTTTTTATTGTGAATTGATATTGTACTTAGTCAAATGCTTTTTCTACATCTATCAGATGCATATGTATCTGATAGATGTAAAGTTTTGTAAAATTCGCTTTTTTGAAACCATTTGGCCCTGGACTTTTGTTTGTTGGGAGATTTTTTTATTACTGATTCAATTTCTTTGCTGATTATTATTAATCTGTTCAAGTTTTTTATTTCTTCCTGTTTCAGTTTTGGTAGTTTATATGTTTCTAGGAATTTATCCATTTATTCCAGGTCGTGCAATTTGTTGACATATGGTTGTTCATAATATTCTCATATAATTGTATTTCTCTGGTGTTGGTTGTTATTTCTCCTCTCTAATGTGTGATTTTAATTATTTGGGTCCTTTCTCTTTTCTTTTTGTTAAATCTGGCTGGGGGTTTATCAATTATATTGATTTTTTCAAAGAACCAGATCCTGGTTTCATTGATTTATTCTATTATTTTTTCAGTTTCTATATCATTTATGTCTGCTCTAGACTTTATTATTTCCCTTCTTTTGCTGGCATTATGCTTTGTTTTTTGTAGTTTTTCTAGGTACTTTAGGTGTAAGGTTAGGTTGCTTATTTGAAATTTTTCTTGCTTCTTGAGGTAGGTCTGTATTGCTATATTCTTCCCTCTTAGAACTGCTTTTGCTGCATCTCAAAGGTTTTGGACCACTGTGTTTTCATTTTCATTTGGGTCCTTTCTCATTTCCATGTATTATTTTTATTTCTTCTTTGATTTCCTGGTTGACCCATTCATCGTTTAGTAGCATGTTGTTTAACCTCAATGTATTTGTGGTCTTCCCAATTTTTGGTGGTGGGGGGTTGACTTCAATTTTCATAGCATTGTGGTCAGAAAATATGCATGGTATGATCTCAATATTTTTGTACTTGTTGAGGCCTGATTTGTGACCTACTATGTGATCTATTCTGGAAAATATCCCATGCACACTTGAAGAGAATCTGTATTCTGCTCTTTTAGGATAGAATGTTCTCAATACATCTGTTAAGTACATCTGGTCCAGTGTGTCATTCAAAGCCATCGTTACCTTGTTGATTTTCTGCTTAGGTGATCTGTCCATTGATGTAAGGGGTTTTAAAGTCCTCTGCTATAATGGTATGATTGTCAATTAGTTCCTTTATGTTTGTTATTAATTGTTTTCTACATTTGGGTGTTCCCATGTTAGGGGCATAAATATTTACAATTGTGAGATCTTCTTGTCGGATAGACTTCTTTTTTATGATATAATGCCCTTCTTCATCTCTTGTTACAGACTTTCATTTAAAGTCTAGTTTCTCTGATATATGTATTACTACCCCAGCTTTCTTTCTTTTTTCTTTTTATTTTTTATTGTTATGTTAATAGCCATACATTACATCATTAGTTTTTGATGTAGTGTTCCATGATTCATTGTTTGTGCATAACACCCAGTGCTCCACGCAGAATGTGCCCTCCCTAATACCCATCACCAGGCCAACCCATCCCTCCACCCCTCTCCCCTCTAAAACCCTCAGTTTGTTTTCCAGAGTCCATCGTCTCTCATGGTTCGTCTCCCCCTCCGACTTACTCCCCTTCATTCTTCCCCTCTTGCTATCTTCTTTTTCTTTTTTTTTCTTAACATATATTGCATTATTTGTTTCAGAAGTACAGATCTGTGATTCAACAGTCTTGCACAATTCACAGCATTCACCATAGCACATACCCTCCCCAATGTCTATCACCCAACCACCCCATCCCTCCCACCCCCCACCACTCCAGCAACCCTCAGTTTGTTTCCTGAGATTAAGAATTCCTCATATCAGTGAGGTCATATGACACCTGTCTTTCTCTGATTGACTTATTTCACTCAGCATAACACCCTCCAGTTCCATCCATGTCATTGCAAATGGCAAGATCTCATTCCTTTTTACACAGTTTTCTTTTGACATCCATTTGCATGATAAATATTTCTCCATCCCCTCACTTTCAATCTGCAGGTGTCTTTAGGTCTGAAATGAGTCTCTTATAGGCAGTGTAGAGATGGGTCTTGTTTTTTTTTTTTTTAATCCATTCTGAAATGCTACATCTTTTGATTGGAGCATTTTATCCATTTACATTCAGAGTCATTATTGAGGGTTTTGTGTTTATTGCCATTTTTGAGTTCTCTGTGCCTCCTGGATCTGGATATCTGTTTCACTCCCCAGATTAGGGAGGTTTTCAGCTATTATTTCCTCAAGTTACTGTCTTCTTTTGTCTTGCTGCTTTTAAGACTTTTTCTTTATCTCTGTATTTTGAACATTTATTTATTTATTATAGATTTTAATTTATTTGAGAGAGAGAGAGAGCAGGGGAAGGGGCAGAGGGAGACAGAAGCAGACTCCCCACTGAGCAAGGAGCCTGATGTGGGGCTCGATCCCAGGACCCTAGGATCATGGCCTTAGCTGAACGCAGATGCTTAATGAGACACCCAGGTGCCCCTTTATATTTTGAAAATTTAATTACAATATGTCTCGATGTTGGCCTGCTTTTGTTGATTTTTATGGGAGTTCTCTGTGCCTCCTGGATCTGGATGTCTGTTTCCTTCCCCGGATTAGGTAAGTCTTCAGGTATTATTTCCCCAAATAAACTTTCTGCCCCCTTTTCTCTCTTCTGGGACTCCTATAATATGAATATTATTACATTTAATGGAGTCACTGAGGTCCCTAAATATATTCTCATGTTCCATAATTCTTCTTTCTCTCCTTTGTTCTGCTTCATTATTTTCCATTATTTTATTTTCTATATCACTTATGTTTTCCTCTGCTTCTTGCATCCTACTGCTCATTCCATACAGCCTATTTCAAATTTCAGTTATTACATTTTTCATTTCTGACTGATTCTTTGTAACATTTTTATCTCTGCAGTAAGGGCCTCCCTGAAGTCTTCCATTCTTTTCTCAAGCCCAATGAGTATCCTTATGATTGTTGCTTTAAATTCTCCATCAGGCATGTTACTTACATTTGTTTCACTTAGATATCTGGCTGTGACCTTTTCTTCTTCCTTCGTGTGAATTGAATTCCTCCATCTTGGCATTTTGTCGAAGTCTCTGTCTTCTCCTGTGTGTTATAAAAGCCCAGTATGTTTCCTGCTCCTGAGAGTAATGGCTTTAAGAAGAAGAGGTCATATAGCATCCAGTACCTGGCACTTCAGGGAGTATCTCTGGTGTTTGCTGTGTCCACTCTCCTGTTGTGTTTTGGCTGCTCTATCCTTCAGGCCAGTCATCTGCAGAGGCTCTCCTTTCTTGCAGTGGGTAGTGTTTGGTTGGTGGCCAGAATGTGGTGAGTTTTATCTAGGTGTGCTCTGGCCTACTTGCAAAATGAGATCTGATACTACTTCCAGTAGAACTAAAGCCTTACAGAACTCTCTTATCAGGAGATGTGGTGTGGTAGGGGTTTCTGTTGGTCCTCTGGGGAAGAGCCCTGCCATACTGGGACTGAGGTAGGCTTGACCTGGAGGGGCAGTCCTGCCGGAGCACAGGGATGTGGGACTTGCTGTAAACAGGTCAGGCAGCCAGTGTAGGCCCTGTCCTGTTTACCACAGGTGGCTCTGTGTTTATGCTGAGGAGCAGGGGAGGGAAATGGCAGCAACCAGCTCCTTTGTTCTAGGGGAAACATCTCCATGAATGCTACCTCTCAGAGAAGTGCTCCAAGAAGAGCAAATAATCTCCCCACTGTGTGCCTCAGGCATTCCTCAGATCTCTGTTTTCATGCTCTCTGCCTTTGGTTTATTTCCTTGCCTTCTCTCCAGGAGCAGCTCAGTGCCCTAAGTAACTGATTTTCCTAACACATAGAAACAGACCCAGAAAGTCAAACAAACTGAGCAATAAAAACATCTCCCAAATTAAAGAACAGGACCAAAGCACAGCAAGAGACCAAAATGAAATAGGCATAAGTAATATGCTTAACAGAGAATTTAAAATAATGATCATAAAGATACACACTAAACTGAAAAAAAGAGTGGAGGACATCAGTGAGACCCTTAACACAAAAAACAAAAAGGTACTGATCAGAGATCAAGAACAAAATTAGTAAAATTAAAAATACACTTGATAGAAAAAAATAGCAGGCTAGATGAAGCAGAGAAATTAATTAACAACATGGAAGACAGAGTAATGGAAAGTAACAAAGCAGAGCAAAAGAGAGGAAAGAAAATCATGTAAATTCAGAATAGTCTTAGGGAACTCAGTGACTACATCAAGCATAATAAAATTCACATTATAGGGATCTCAGAAGAAGAGAGAGATAGGGGGCAGGAAATTTATTTGAGGAAATATAGCTGAAAACTTCCCTAATCTGGGGGAAGAAACAGATCTATCCAGGAGGCACCGAGTTCACCCAAAAAATTCAACTCAAGTATGTGCACAGCAAGACAATATAACAATTAAAATGGCAAAAAGCAGGAAAAAAAACATTTTAGTTATTATACTGGTGTAAGGTGGTATCTCATTTGATTTGTATTTCCCTGATGCCAAGAGATGTGGAGTATGTTTTCATGTGCCTGTTGGCCATTTATATGTCTTCTTTGGACAAGTGTCTGTTCATGTCTTTTGACCATTTATTGACTGGATTATTTGTTTTCTGGGTGTTGAGTTTGATAAGTTCTTTATAAATCTTGGATAGCCCTTTATTTGTTATGTCATCTGCAAATATCTTCCCCCATTCCATAGGTTGCCTTTTAGTTTTGTTGACTTGTTTCCCTTGTCATGCAGAAGCTTTTTATTTGACTGGGTATTTACCCGAAAGATACAGATGTAGTGAAAATAAGGGGCACATGCTCCCCAATGTTCATAGCAGCAATATCCACAACCAAACTGTGAAAAGAGCCAAGATGTCCTTCAACAGATGAATGGATAAGGAAGATGTGGTTCATATATACAATGGGATATTACTCAGCCATCAGAAAGGATGAATACCTACCATTTACATTGACATGATGGAACTAGAGGGTATTATGCGAAGTGAAATAAGTCAGTCAGAGAACCATTATCATATGGTTTCATTCATATGTGGAATATAAAAAAATGCACAGAGGATCATAGGGGAAGGGAAGAAAAACTGAATGGGAAGAAATCAGAGAGGGAGATAAACCATGAGAGACTCTTGACTCCAGGAAACAAACTGAGGGTTTTGGAATGGGAGGTGGGTGGGGGGAGGGTTAACTTAGTGATGGGCATTCAGGAGGGCATGTGATGTGATGACATGGGGTGCTATATGCAAATAATGAATTATTGACCACTACACCAAAAATGTAATGATGAAATATATGTTGGCTAATTGAATTTAAAATTAAAAAAAAATTAAATCAACAAGAGAAAGGAAGACAGTTACATACAAGGGAAACCCCATATGTCTCTCAGCAGATTTTTCAGCAGAAACTTTGCAGGCCAGAAGAAAGTGGCATGATATACTTAAAGTGCTGGAAGGGAAAAATGTGCAGCCAAGAATACTGTATCAAGCAAGGCTATAATTCAGAAGAGAAGGAGAAATAAAGAGTTTCTTAGACAAACAAAAACTAAAGGATTTCATGACTACTAAACCACTTCTAGAAGAAATATTAAAGGGGATTCTGAGTGGAAAAGAATGATCATAAGTAAGAGTATAAAAAGTAGAAAACACAAAAGTATTAAAAATAAGTATATCTGTAAAAATCACCCAAGGGATTCTCAAAATAAAATGATGTTAAGTATGACAACATATGCCTAAAATTTAAGAGAGAGAAAAGAATGGGTTTAAACTTAAGCAATCATCAATTTAATATAAAATACTATATGCAGAAGATGTTATATACAAACTTAATGGTAACCACAAATTAAAAATCAATAATAAATATGCAAAGAATATAAAGAAAGGAATCCAAGTATATCACTAAGAAAACCAGCAAACCATGAAAGAGAACAAGAGAAGAAAGGATCTAGATTTTTTCTGATCTAAAAAATCTATAGAAACAACCACAAAACAAATAAGAAAATGGCAATGAATACAAAACTATCAATAATAACTTTCAATGTAATAGACTAAACACTCCAACCAAAAGACATAGGATGACAGAGCAGATTAAAAAACAAAATAAAACAATAACAACAACAACAAAACAAGACCCATCTATATGCTGCCTCCAAGACATTCATTTCAGACTGAAAGATATCTGCAGATTGAAAGTGAGGGGATGGAGAACTATTCATCATGCAAATGGATGCCAAAAGAAAGCCAGGGTAGCAATGCTTATATTGGACAAAATAGACTTTAAAACAAAGACTCTAACATGAGACAAAGAAGGACGCTGTGTGGTAATAAAGGGGACAAACCAACAGAAGGATATAACAAATGGAAATATTTATGACCAGAAATGGAAGCACCCAAATACATAAAATAGTTAGTAACAAACAAAACAATCAATAGAAACACAATAATACTAGGGATCTTTAACACTCCATTTACAATGAAAGGCAGATCATCCCAACAGAAAATCAACACAGAAACAGCAGCTTTGAATGACACACTTGACCAGATGGATTTAACAAACATATTCAGAATATTCCATCCTAAAAGAGTAGAATATATATTCTTTTCAAGTGCACATAGAATATTTATCCAAAGGGATCACACATTAGGCCACAAAACAAATCTCAACAAGATCAAAAAAATCAAAGCCATACCATGCATCTTTTCTGACCATAACACTATGAAACTAGAAATCATCCACAAGAAAAAAATCTGGGAAGACCACGAATACATGGAGGCTAAATAACATGCTGTTAAACAATAAAAGGGTCAACCAAGAAATCAAAAACAAACATGGAAACAAATTTAAAAAATGGTCTAAAATATTCAGGATGCAGCAAAGGGGTTCTAAGAAGGAAATTTATAGCAACACAGGCCTACCTCAAAACAAAAATCTCAAATAAACAACCTAATCTTACAACTCAAGGAGCCAGAAAAAAATAAAACAAAATTACTAATGAAAGAGGAGAAATAACAACCAACAGCATAGATATAAAAAAAAAAGGGTAACAGAATATTATGAAAACCTTTGTGCCAACAAGTTGAAAAACTGAGAAGAAATGGATAAATTCCTAGAAACATATAACCTACCAAAAATAAAGCAGGAAGAAATAGAAAATTTTAATAGACCAATACCAGCAATGAAATTGAATCAACAAATTAAAAACTCCAAAAAAGAGGAGTGAGGCAAGATGGTGGCAGCATAGGGGACCTCGTTTCATCTGGTCCCTTGAATTTATCTGGATATCTATCAAACCATTCTGAACACACACGAATTCAGCCTGAGATGTAAGAAAATATATCTGAAAAATCTATAAGCAGAAAAATGACTGCTTTTTGCAAGGTAAGAGGTGTGGAATCATGAATCTGCCAGGAAATATGGGAAAATAAACAGAGCGGGGAGGGAGCCTCCATAAGCTGGCTACCAGAAAGTGATACAACACCAGAATGCAAAATCAGAACCCTTAGGAATCTGCTCCAGTGAGAGACATCCCTTTTTGAAAAGAGGACAGTGGATGAAAAGGGCAGAAATCTACATGGGTCATTATGGTCTCAGGATCCCAGGAGACACAAAGAACAGGGGTGTTTGAACTGATAGAGTGCCCAAGCAGTGAAGCAGGGAAACTTGTTATGGTCAGCGAGCCCAGAAGGGACTCTTAGCTCAGGTCGCCATAAACCAAGAGCTGGTAGGGAGACCACTCTTTGCTGAGAACCCTGAAAAGGACTGGAATGTGCAAGCTGTTTATCATCCCTTGGGAGGGATGACATCAGCGCCCACAACAGGGTAACAGCTCTCAGGGTGGCGGTGGCCCCAGAAAGGGCAGTAGGATGGCACACAGCCATGACCTGGGAGCAGTGGAGCAGGGTGTGCACTTGAGCCCACAACTGCTCAGTCACAAAGACATAAAGCGCAGTGACACTCGTGGGCCCCTGGGACTCCTCATTGGAGAATTGCACTGGGGGCAAACCACAGGAGTCTGCAGTTTGGTGCACACAGAAGAGGAGACACTTTGACCCAGAGGGTTTATTGATGAGGGGGGAACACAATCTTGTGGCTCTGGGCCAGAGATCCCACATGGCCATTTTTGCTTTGACCCTCTGAAGGGGCGCAGAAAGCCACCAGGAAACAAAAGCAACAGAGATGACCAGCTCACATTGAGCCCTTCCTCCTGACAAGGGGTGGGGTAACCCCGCCCAGGCAAAGACACCTGAGAAGCAGAATAGCAGGCCCCTCCCCCAAAGGACAGACTAGAAAAACAGGTGAATGACAAGCCTATGGATCCCACAGGAGTGTAAAACTCCAGCACAAGGGGAAAATAATACACTGAACTCCAGGTGTTTCCTCATGACTCATTCATCCTTCAGTCTAAAATTTTCCATTTTTTACCTTTTTCCCATTTCAACCAGATTATTATTTTACCAACTTATGTTTTTAAGTCACCTTTAAACTTTTTTTCCACATATACATTTTATAGATTTATGCCTCATTCTAGTCCTTTTTTCACTCTATTCAATATATGTATAGACTTTGCTTTCTTTGCAATTGTGGGATGCAGTATTTTCTAACACAGAGACCAAAATTCAATCATGAACAAATGAATCACCCTGATTTTCCACCCTGTGAGATTATAGTCTCTCCCCACCCCACTTTTCTTATTGTTTTCTTTCATTTTGGCTTTGTTTGCTTTTCTATAGTGGCTTCCAACCACTTTGGATTTTTTTCTAGGGTGCATTCTGCTTGGGTTGTGGTTGATATTTTGGACTCTGTTCATTCACACACCCATCCTTCCCTGGGCAGAATGACTAGAAGGAGGAATTCACAACAAAGGAAAGAACCAGAGGCAATGTTCTCTGCCACAGAGTTAATCAATATGGATATAAGTTAGATGTCAGAGATGAAATTCAGGTTAGCAATTATAAATTTAATAACTAAGCTTGAAAAAAGCATACATGACAATACAGAATCTCTAAGGGCGGAAATGAGATCTAATCAGGCCAAACTTAAAAATGCTCTGAATGAGACGTAGTCTAAATTGGATGCTCTAACAGCTAGGGTCAATGGGGCAGAAGAAAGAATAAGAGATCTAGAGGACAGTTTGGTGGAAAGGAAGGAAGTCAAGGAAAAAGGAGAAAGACAACTAATAGCCCATGAAGAAAGACTTCAATAATTTAATGATGCCTTGAAAACAATGTTAGAATTATTGCGATCCCAGACAAGGTGAAGAAAGAGAGAGGGCTAGAAGGTATATTTGAGCAACTCATGGCTGAGAACTTCCCTAATCTGGGGAAGAAAACAAGCATTCATGTCCAAGAAGCAGAGAGGACCCCTCCCAAAATCAATAAAAATAGATCAATACCCTGACATATAAATAGTGAAGCTTGCAAATCTTAGAGCCAAAGAAGCTATCCTGAGAGCAGCTACAGAGAGGAAGTTCCTCAGGAATGGAGGGAAGAACATCAGAATAACATCAGACCTATCCACAGAAACCTGGCAGGCCAGAAAGGACTGGCATGATATATTCAGGGTACTAAATGAGGAAAAATATGCTGCCAAGAATACTTTATACAGCAAGGCTGTCATTCAGAAAAGAAGGAGAGATAAAGAACTTCCAGGACAGACAGAAACTGAAAGAATATGTGACCACTAGGCCAGTCCTACAAGAAATATTAAGGGGGATTATGTAAGTGAAGAGAGACCCCAAGAGTAACATATACCAGAAAGTAACAAAGACAACCTACAGAAACAGAGATTTTACAGGCAATACAATGGCATTAAATTCATGTCTTTTAATAGTTATTTTGAATGTAAATGGGCTAAATGCTCTGACCAAAAGACACAGGGTATCAGATTGGATAAAAAAAACCAAGAATCATCCATATGCTGTCTATAAGAGACTCATTTTAGACCTAAAGACATCTCCAGACTGAAAGCAAGGGGAAGGAGAATGATTTACAATGCTAATGGACCGCAAAAGAAAGCTGGGGAAGCAAACCTCATATCAGACAAATTAGATTTTAAACCAAAAAGACTGTAGTAAGAGATGTAGAGGGACACTATATCATACTTAAAGGGTCTATCTAACAACAAAATCTAACAATTGTAAATATCTATGCCCTCAGCATGGGAGCAGCGAATTACATAAACCAACTAATAATCAAAATAAAGAAACATATTGATAATAATACATTAATAGTAGGAGACTTCAACACTCCACTAACAGCTCTGGACAGATCATCTAAGCAGAAGATTAACAAAGAAACAAGAGCTTTGAATGACATTGGACCAGATGAACTTCATAGATATATACAGAACCTTCCATCCTAAAATAACAGAATACACATTCTTCTTGAGTGCACATGGAACTTTCTCCAGAAGAGATCACATACTGGGTCACACAAGAGGTATCAACAGATACCAAAAGATTGAGATTATTCCCTTCATATTTTCAGACCACAGTGCTTTGAAACTGGAACTCAATCACAAGAAGAAATTTGAAAGGAACTGAAACACTTGGAACTCATCCTGCTAAAGAATGAATGGGTCAACCCGGAAATTAAAGAACTTAAACAATTCATGCAAACTAATGAGAATGAAAGCACATCAGTCCAAAACCTATGGGACACAGCAAAGGTGGTCCTTAAAGGGAAGTACATAGCAATCCAAGCCTCTCTCAAAAAATTAGAAAAATCCTCAATACACAAACTAGCCTTACACCTAAATGACCTGGAGAAAGAACAGCAAATAAAGCCTAAACCAAACAGGAGAAGAGAAATAATAAAGATTAGAGCAGAAATCAATGAAATAGAAGCCAGCAGAACAGTAGAACAGATCAATGAAACTAGAAGCTTGTTCTTTGAAAGAATTAATAAGATCAATAAACCTCTAGCCAGACTTATCCAAAAGAAAAGAGAAAAGACACAAATTAATAAAATCATGAATTAAAGGGAAGAGATCACAACCAATACCAAGGAAATACAATTTTTATAACATATTAGGAGCAACTATATACCAAAAAATTAAGGAATTCGGAAGAAATGGATGCATTCCTGGAAATTTGCACACCAATGTTTATAGCAGTGATGTCCACAATAACCAAACTATGGAAAAAGCAGAGATGTCCTTTGACAGATGAATGGATATAGAAAATGTGATTCATACATACAATGGAATATTACTCAGCTATCAGAAAGTATGAATACTTTCTACATTCTAAAAATGAATACATTTACATCAACATGATGGAACTGGAGGAGATTATGCTAAGTGAAGTAAGTCAGTCAGAGAAAGACAATTATCATATGGTTTCATTCATATGTGGAATATAAGGAATAGTGCAGAGGACAATAGGGGAAGGGAGGGAAACCTGAAACGGAAGAAATCAGAGAGGGAGACAAACCATGAAAGACTCTTGACTCCAGGAAACAAACTGAGGGTTGTTGAAAAGGAAGTGGGTGGGGAGATTGGGTAACTGGGTGATGGGCATTAAGGAGGGCACATGATGGGATGAGCACTGGGTGTTATATGCAACTAATGAATCATTGAACATTATATAAAAAATAATGATGTACTATATGTTGGCTAAATGAATTTAAATTAAAAACAAACAAACAAAAACCTCCAACAAACTAAAGTTCAGGATGGAAGCGTGCTTTAATATTCGCAAAACAATCAACATGATGTGTCACATTAACAAGAGAATTAATAAAACCCATATGACTATTTCAGTAGATGCAGAAAAAGCATTTGACAAAGTACAACATCCATTCATGATAAAAAAAAAAAACCCTCTGCAAAATGGGTCTAGAGGGAATACATCTTTTTTTTTAAAGATTTTATTTATTTATCTGACAGAGACATAGTGAGAGCAGGAACACAAGCAAGGGGAGTGGGAGAGAGAGAAGCAGGCCTCCCGCAGAGCAGGGAGCCCAATGCGGGACTCGATCCCAGGATCCCGGGATCATGACCTGAGCCGAAGGCAGACGCTTAATGACTCAGCCACCCAGGCGCCCGCAGAGGGAATACAGCTTATCATAATAAAGGGTTTGTATGGAAAACCCATGGTTAACATCATACTGAAACGTTAAAGACCAAGAACTTTTCTCCTAAGGACAGGAAAAAGACAAGGACTTCCAATCTTACCACTTTTATTCAACATAATAGTGGAAATCCTACCTACAGCAATTAGACAACATACAAAAATCAAAGGCATCCAAATTTTAAGGAAGAACTAAAACTCTCACAATTTGCAGACACAATAGTCTCTATAAAAAACCCTAAAATCTCGACCAAAAATCTAGTACAAATGATAAATGAATTCGGTAAAGTTGCAGGACACAGAATCAATGTACAGAAATCTGTTGCATTTGATACACTAATAATGAAGCAACAGAAAGTAAAATTAAGAAAACAATCTTATAGGGGTACCTGGGTGGCTCAGTCAGTTACACATCTGCCTTTGACTCAGGTCATGATCCCAGGGTCATGGGATTGAGCCTTGTGTCATGCTCCCCACTCAGCAGGGACTCTGTTTGTCCCTCCCTCCTGCTTGTGTTTGTTCTCGCTCTCTCCCTCAAATAAATAAATAAAATCTTTTTAAAAAAAAAATAAAACAATCTTATTTACAATTACACGAAAAAAAACCCAAAATATCTAGGAATAAACTTAATCAAAGAGGTAAAAGACCTGTACTCTGAAGACTATAAAACAGTGATGAAAGAAATTCAAGATGACACAAAGAAATGGAAAAACACGATTTGGAAGAATAGTGTTAAAATGTTTATACTACCAAAGCAATCTACACAATGCAATTCATATAAAAATATCAACAGCATTTTTCACAGAGCCAGAAGAAACAATCGCAAAATTTGTATGGAACCACAAAAGATTTTGAAGAGCCAAAGCAATCTTGAAGAGGAAAAATAGAACTAGAGGTATCACAATTCCAGATTTCAAGTTCTATTACAAAGTGGTAGTAATTAAAACAGTATGGTACTGGCATAAAAATAGACACATAGATCAATAGACAAGAATAGAAAACCCAGAAGTAAACCCACAATTATATGATCAATTAATCTTTTATAAAGGAAGCAAGAATATGCAATGGGAAAGAGACAGTCTATTCAACAAGTGGTGTTGGGAGAAATGGATAGCCACATGAAAAAAGAAAAGAAGAGAAAGAAGAAAGAAAAGAAAGAAAGAAAGAAAGAAAGAAAGAAAGAAAGAAAGAAAGAAAGAAAGAAAGAAAGAAAGAAAGAAAGAAAGAAAGAAAGAAAGAAAGAAAGAAGAAAGAAAGAAAGAAAAAGAAACTGGACCACTTTCTCTCACCATACACAAAAATAAACTCAAAATGCATTAAGGACCTAAATATGAGACCTGAAACCATAAAAATCCTTGAAGAGAGCGCAGGTAATAATGTCTCTGATGTTGGCTATAGCAAAATTTTTCTAGATATGTCTCCTGAGGCAAGGGAAATAAAAGGAAAAATAAACTATTGGGTCTGCATCAAAATAAAAAGTTTCTACACAGTGAAGGAAATAATCAACAAAACAAAACAAAACAAAACAAAACAACATATTCAATGGGAGAAATATTTGCAAATGACATATCTGATAAAGGGTTAGGACCCACAATATATAAAGGACTTATAAAACTCAACACCCAAGGGCGCCTGGGTGGCTCAGATGGTTAAGCGTCTGCCTTCAGCTCAGGTCATGATCCCAGGGTCCTGGGATCGAGTCCCGTGTCAGGCTCCCTGTTCCTTGGGAGACTGCTTCTCCCTCTGCCTCTCTCTCTCTCTCTCTCTCTGTCTTTCATGAATAAATAAATAAATAAAATCTTAAAAAAATACTCAACACCCAAGAAACAAATAATCCAGTTAAAAACATGGGCAAAAGACATGAATAGAGAATTTTCCAAAGAAGACATAAAGATGGCCCACAGATATATGAAAAGATGCTCAACATCACTCATCATCAGGGAAATACAAATCAAAATCATGATGAGATACCACCTCACACCTGTCGGAATGGTTAAAATTAACAAATCAAAGCTACAATGACATATCACCTCTCAGCTGTCAGAATGGCTAAAATCTCCAACACAAGAAAGAAGTGTTGGCAAGGAAATGGAGAAAAAGGAATTCTTTTCCACTGTTGGTGAGAGTGCAAACTGGTGCAACCACTCTGGAAAACAGTATGGAGGTTCCTCAAAACAAAACAAAATATATAACTACCCTATGATCCAGCAAAATAAACTAATCAGAGCAAGGCAAATACCATATGATCTCTCTCACATGTAGAATTTAAGAAACAAAACAAACAAGCAAAGAAAAGAGAAAGAGAGACCAAGAAACAGACACTCAACTATAAAGAACAAACTGATGGTTACCAGAGTGGAGTTTGGTGGGGGAATGGGGGAAATGGGGAAATAAGTAATAGGGATTAAAGAGTGTACTTATCATGATGAAAAATAAAATAATTGGAAAAAGAGAAACTAAAAAGTCTCTCTCTCTCTCTCTCTCCCTCTCTCATTTTCCAGATAGTCATTTTTTTAGTCACACAAATATCAAGTAATTCTATAATTTTTCATAGGTTTATGTTAATTTCTACTAGTTCCAGGGAGCACAGCATATAAAAAGATGGAAGGAAGGAAGGAAAAAAAAGATAAATTTGTCTCCAAGTAAACTGTTGAAAACACCAAAAGTCAAGATAATTTCTAATAAGACCTACTTTTGGGAACCTATAAAAAAGTGGTATAATTATAAAAATCGTAAAATTTCTGCTGTTCTTCCAGGAATTATTATTAAATTTCATTTCTTTAGTGATTTCAATACCTTAAGAAGTGATATAGTTTACAATAAATCCACCATCCTTTAAAAGAAACAAACAAACGAACAAAAAAGAAACTCTCTTTCTTTCTGAGGCATCTCTTCTCTATAACCATAGAAACAAAACAAAACCATAGAAAGTTAGGTTAAAAATATCAAGAAGATGTTTGATTCCTTAGGATTTGATTTTCTTTACCTTCACCTTCACTTTGCCTTCACATTCAGCTTTACCTTCACAGTCCAAGGAGTCTCAATACTAGTAGAGTATTTTTGCTTAAACACAAGTTTAATATTTCTAATTACATGGACACAGAAAGGACCTCTTCTTAAACTACTCACATTGGTCTCTTCTCATCTTTGTTACCTTGTTACAACTTCTAAAAAGAGGTATTTTCATCTATCACTGGATCCAATTAAAAAAAAAACTTTCCTATAGTTTTCTATCAATCGATAGCACACACATGCTTTGGTAACATATACTGTTTTACTACAAACCCTGACCTAAAGATTTTAATGAAGCAAAGAAAAGCATACAGAAAATTATCATGTATGTATGTACAAAAATGAGGATTTCAGCATCTGTAAATGTACTAGTATCCATAATGAGAATGAAGATCATAATCATTCCTGTCACAAAAGTGCTGTGAGCTGCAGGCCATGGAAGATTCTTATTTGAAAGGAAAAAAAAAATTAGCTCTTACAGTGAGAGATTTCCAAGGAGACCATTTGAGTCATTACATCATTAATTTATCTGGAGCTCTCTACAAGTCCCTTGAGTTGCTATTACCTCATTTTCTCATTTGTCAAATGCAGATAATACAATCTACCGTATTAAGCAGTTATTTCAAGAGTAAAATGGGATAATAAGTGTTAATAATACTGAAATTATTGAAAGCATTACATAAATGTAAGACATTACTGCTACTAGAATCAAAGTTTGTACAGAACAAAAATGATTCCAATAATGCAATTAAAACAAAGCTCCACCAACCCAAAGCTATCTACATACTACAATCATAGATGTAGTGTTTAAAAATTTTGAACCCTTCTGACTTGGCTATGGCAAAAAATAAATTGACGTAATTTAACTGTTACTAGTGAGTTTTTAGTTTACAGATTTTTTTGTTTAGAAGTAGCAATTTGCTAAACACTAGTCAACACAAATTTATTTAGTTTGACCGATACCTACACACACTTTTGTATGGCCAATTTTTAAACTACTAGTATATATAAATTATACACTTGTGAATGTAACTTCAGTCTATAACCTGAGAGATCCTCCTCCTTCATAGTACCATCAGTTTATCTGAAGCTTAACATTCACCATATACTACAGATATTGCCTGTTTATTTGTTGACTTTTCCAACAAACTACAAAATATTTTATTACAGAGATTATGTCTCTCTTGTTCACCATTACATCTTTGTTGCATGGTACCGTATCTGAAATATAGAAGATGCTAAACAAATCTTGAAGGAATTATGAAAGAAACAAATGACTATTATAATGCCTTTCTGCTGAGTAAAAAAATCCTATGTTCAGGCTTAGATAAAAAGGTTAAAGAGGTTCATGGGAAAAGATGGCAGAGAAGTAGGGGACCCTATTCCAACCAGTCCCCAGAATTGAGCTGCATATGTACCACTCTGAACACCCATGAAATCAGCCTGAGATGTAAGAAGATAGATCTGGATCTCTACAAACAGAATATCACAGGAAGTTGGTTTCCAAGCACAAAGCAGGGAGCTGTGATTCTGTGGGCAGATACCTGAGGATAAATGGAAAAGGGAGGGAGCCAAGCCGTTGGGATCCTACTTCACCAATGAGAGATAGCCTCCCACGCTGGGGACCAGGCACAGAATCGCAGACCAGTAGTGATGGGAAAAGAACTTTAGAGCAGCCCCCTGGACTGAAACCTGGAGTGCGTGTGCGAACTGGGGGTGGCTGGTGGTTTTAGAAGCACAAAGGTAGGAGATGTGCCCCGACTTGGAGGCGAGAATTGGGAGCACTGCTAAGGGGCGCGCACCCAGGACACTGCAATTTATAGCAGCACAGACAGAAATGGAGATAGTGTGGCCTGGAGAGCTCACTGAAGAACAGACTGCAATCTCTCTGCTCTGAGGCAGAGGGTTGGAAATGGTCTCTTCTGCTCTGACACTCGGAAGAGACACAGAAAGCCACCTGGGAAAGCCACCAGAGAACAAAAGGCCCCAAAAAACAGTTTTCACTGAGCCCATGCCCCCCACAGGCGGCAGGGCAACTCTGCCCAAACAGGGATGCCTGAGTAACAGCAAGGTAGGTTCCTCCCCCAGAAGACAGGCTGGGAGAACAAGAGGCCAGCAACCATAAGGTCCCTAGAAAACAAGTGCATCTTGCTTGGGCTGTGGTCAATAATTTGGACTCTATACATTCCCTCAACCACCCCTCAACAGAAAGACCAGGAGGAAGAACCCCCAAAATAGGAAAGACTCAGAGACTATGACTTATGCCACAGATTTAAAAATGGATTCAGATATAACCAAGATGTCAGAAATGGAATTCAGGGTAGCAATTGTGAAGAAAAAAGCTAGAATGGAGAAATCTATTAACGGCAACAGAGAGGGTCTAAGGGCAGAAATGAAAGCTGAATTGGCAGACATGTATCATATGACCTCACTGATATGAGGAATTCTTAATCTCAGGAAACAAACTGAGTGTTGCTGGAGTGGTGGGAGGTGGGAGGGATGGGGTGGCTGGGTGATAGACATTGGGGAGGGTATGTGCTATGGTGAGCGCTGTGAATTGTGCAAGACTGTTGAGTCGCAGATCTGTACTTCTGCGACAAATAATGCAACATATGTTAAGAAAAAGAAAAAGAAGAAAATAGCACGAGGGGAAGAATGAGGGGAAGTAAGTCAGAGGGGGAAACGAACCATGAGAGACGATGGACTCTGAAAAACAAACTGAGGGTTCTAGAGGGGAGGGGGTGGGGGGATGGGTTAGCCTGGTGATGGGTATTCAAGGGAGCACGTTCTGCATGGAGCACTGGGTGTTATGCACAAACAATGAATCATGGAACACTACATCAAAAACTAATGATGTAATATATGGTGATTAACATAACAATAAAAAAAGAAAATAAATACGCTATCAATGAGATCCAATCTAATCTAGATAATCTAACACCTAGGGTAAGTGAGGCAGAAGAACGAATTAGTCATCTAGAAGACCAATAAATAGACAAGAAGGAAAAAGAGGAGGCCAGGGAAAAACAACTTAAAATACATGAAAATAGAATCAGAGAAATAAGTGGGGCACCTGGGTGGCTCAGGTGGTTAAGCAGCTGCCTTCGGGTCAGGTCATGATCCCAGGGTCCTGGGATTGAACCCCGCATTGGTCTTGCTCTGCAGGAAGCCTGCTTCTCCCTCTCCCACTCCCCCTGCTTGTGTTCCCTCTCTTGCTGTGTCTCTCTCTGTCAAAAAATAAATAAAATCTTTAAAAAAAAATCAGAGAAATAAGTGACACGATGGCACGTTCCAATGTCAGAATTATTGGAATCCCTGAGGGGATGGAGAGAGAGAGGACTAGAAGATATATTTGAGCAAATCGTAGCTGAGAACTTCCCTAATCTGAGGAGTGAAACAAACACTGGTGTCCTAGAGGCAGAGAGGACCACTCCCAAGATCAAGGAAAACAGGCCAATGCCGTGGCATGTAATAGTAAAACTTGCAAATCTTAGAAACAAGGAAACCATCTTAAGGGCAGTTAGTGGGAAGAGATTCCTTACATACAGAGGGAGGAACATCAGAGTAACGTCAGACCTATCCACAGAGACCTGGCAAGCCAGAAAGGCCTGGCAAGACATATTCAGGGTACTAAACGAGAAGAACATGTAGCCAAGAATACTTTACCTGGCAAGGCTGTCATTTAGAATGGATGGAGAGATGCAGAGCTTCCAAGACTGGCAGAAAAGGAAAGACTATATGACCACTAAGCTGGCCCTGCAAGAAATACTAAAGGGGGTTCTATAAAAGGAGAAGGATCCCAAGAGTGATATAGAAAAGAAATTTATGGGGACAAACTATAAAAACAACGTCTTCACAGGCAACATGATGATAATAAATTCATATCTTTCAATAATCACTTTCAACGTGAATGGCCTAAATGCTCCCATAAAACCGCACCGCACTGCAGATTGGATAAAAAGATAGGACCCATCCATATGCTGTCTACAAGAGACTCATTTTGAACCTAAAGATATATCCAGACTGAAAGTGAAGGGATAGAGATCCATTTTCCATGACAACAGATCCCAAAAGAAAGCTGGAATAGCAATTCTTATATCAGAAAAATTAGATTTTAAACGAAAGACTGTAGTTAGAGACACGGAAGGACACCATATCATTCTTAAAGGTTTTATTCATCAAGAAGATCTAACAATTGTAAATATCTATGCCCCCAACATGGAAGCAGACATCTATATAAGCCAACTGTTAACCAAAATAGTCATACTGATAACAATATGTTAATTATAGGAGACCTCAAAACTCCCCTCTCAGCAACAAACAGATCATCTAAGCAGAAAATCAACAAAGAAACAAGAGTGTTGAATGACACACTGGACCAGACAGACCTCATAGAACATTCCACATTCCACCCTATAACAAGAGAATACTCATTCTTCTCAAGTGCACAAGGAATTTCTCCAGAATAGACCACATATGGGGTTACAAATCAGTTCTCAACCGGTACCAACAGACTGAGCTTAATTCCCTGCATATTCTCAGGCCATAATGCTATAAAACTGGAACTCAATCACAAGAAAAAATTTGGCAGAAATTCAAACACTTGGAAGCTAAAGACCACTCTGCTCAGAAATGTTGGGTCAACCAGGAAATCAAAGAAGAACTTAAACAATTCGTGGAAACAAATGAGAATGAAAACACATCGCTCCAAAACCTATGGGGTACTGCAAAGGTGGTCCTAAGGGGGAAATATATAGCCATCCAAGCCTCACTCAAAAAAATAGTAAAGTCCTGAATTCACAAACTAACTCCACACCTTAAAGAACTAGAGAAAAAGCAACAGTCAATGCCTAAGACATGCATTAGAAGAGAAATAATTAAGATTAGTGCAGAGATCAATGAATTAGAAACCAGAAACACAGTAGATCAAATCAACAAAACTAGAAGCTGGTTCTTTGAAAGAATTACTAAGATCGATAAACCACTGGCCAGACTTATCCAAAAGAAAAGAGGAAGGACCCAAATTAATAAAATTATGAATGAAAGGGAAGAGAACACGACTAACACTAAGGAAATAAAAACAATTATTAGAAATGATTATCTTCAACTGTATGCCAATAAACTGAGCAATCTGGAAGAAATGGATGCCTTCCCGGAGACCGATAAACTACCAAGACTGAAACAGGAAGAAATTGACAACCTGAATAGGCCAATAACCAGTAACGAGATTGAAGCAGTGATCAAAAACCTCCCCAAAACTCCGCCCAAACAGGGTTGCCTGAGTAGCAGCACGGCAGGCCCCTCCCCCTGAAGAAAGGCTGGAAAAACAAGAGGCCAGCAACCCTAAGGTCTGAAGAAACAGGTGCATCTTGCTTGGGTTCTGGTCAATAATTTGGACTCTATACATTCCCTCAAACACCCGTCAACAGAATGACTACGAGGAGGAACCCCAAAGTAGAAAAGACTCAGAGATTATGACTTATACCACAGATTTACAAATGGATGCAGATATGACCAAGATATCGGAGATGGAATCCAGGTTAGCAATTGTGAAGACAATGGCTAGAATGGAGAAATCAATTAATGGCAACAGAGTCTCTAAGGGCAGAAATTAAAGCTGAATTTGCAGAACTTAAAAATGCTATCAGTGAGATCCAATCCAATCTAAATAATCTAACAGCTAGGGTAACAGAGACAGAAGAACGAATAAATGACTTGGAAGACAATATAATAGATAAAAAGGGAAAAGAGGAGGCCAGGGAAAAACAACTCAGAATCCATGAAAATAGAATCAGAGAAATAAGTGACACCATGAAGCATTCCAACGTCAGAATAATTGGAATCCTGGAGTGAGTGGAGAGAGAGAGAGGACTAGAAGATGTATTTGAGTAAATTGTAGCTGAGAACTTCCCTAATCTGGGGAATGAAACAAACATTTGCGTCTAGAGGCAGAGAAGACCCCTCCCAAGATCAAGGAAAACAGGCCAACACCTCGGCATGTAATAGTAAAACTTGCAAATCTTAGAACCAAGGAAACCATCTTCAGGGCAGTTAGGGGGAAGAGATTCCTTACATACAGAGGGAGGAACATCAGAATAAGGTCAGACATATCCACAGAGACCTGGCAAGCCAGAAAGACCTGGCAAGACATATTCAGGGTGCTAAATGAGAAGAACATGCATCCAAGAATACTTTATCCAGCAAGGCTGTCATTTAGAATGGATGGAGAGATGCAGAGCATCCACAACAGGCAGAAACTGAAAGAATATGTGACCACTAAGCTAGCCCCGCAGGAAATATGAAGGGGGCTTCTATAAAAGGAGAAAGACCCCAAGAGTGATATACAACAGAAATTTACAGGGAAAATCTATAAAAACAACGTCTTCACAGGCAACATGATGACAATAAATCCATATCTTTCAATAATTACTCTCAACATCAGTGGCCTAAATGCTCCCATAAAACGGCACAGGGTTGCAGATTGGAGAAAAAGACAGGACCCATCCACATGCTGCCTACAAGAGACTCATTTTGAACCTAAAGATACATCCAGACTGAAAGTGAAGGGATGGAGATCCATCTTCCATGCCAGCAGACGTCAAAAGAAAGCTGGGGTAGCAATTCATACATCAGACAAATTAGATTTTAAACTAAAGTCTGTAATTAGAGACACGGACACTATATCATTCTTAAAGGTTCTATTCATCAAGAAGATCTAACAATTGTAAATATCTATGTCCCCAACATGGGAGCAGCCATATACATAAGTCAACAGTTAACCCAAACAAGGAGTCATATTGATAACAATACGTTAATTGTAGGAGACCTCAATACTCCACTCTCAGCAATGGACAGATCATCTCAGCAGAAAATCAACAAGGAAACAAAAGCTTTGAAAGATACACTGGACCACATGGACCTCATAGATATCTACAGAACATACCACACTAAAACAACAGAATACTCATTCTTCTCGGACACACATGGAACTTTCTCCAGAATAGACCACATACAGGGTCACAAATCAGGTCTCAACCGATACCAAAAGATTGAGATTATTCCCTGCATATTCTCAGACCACAATGCTTTAAAACTGGAACTCAATCACAAGAAAAAAATTGGGAGAAAATCAAATACTTGGAAGTTAAAGACCACTCTGCTCAAGAATGTTTGGGTCAACCAGGAAATCAAAGAAGAACTTAAACAATTCATGGAAATCAATGAGAATGAAAACACATCATCCAAAACCTATGGGATACTGCAAAGGCAGTCTTAAGGGGGAAATACATAGCCATCTAAGCCTCACTCAAAAAAATAGAAAAATCCCGAATTCACTAACTAACTCTACACCTTCAAGAACTAGAGAAAAAGCAACAAACGATGCTTAAGCCACACATTAGAAAAGAAATAATTAAAATTAGAGCAGAAATCAATGAATTAGAAACCAGAAACACAGTAGATCAGATCAACGAAACTAGAAGTTGGTTCTTTGAAAGAATTAATAAGATTGATAAACCACTGGCCAGACTTATCCAAAAGAAAAGAGGAAGGACCCAAATTAATAAAATAATGAATGAAAGGGGAGAGATCATGAGTAACACCAAGGAAATAGAAGCAATTATTAGAAATTATTATCAACAACTATATGCCAATAAACTGAGCAATCTGGATGAAAGGGAGGCCTTCCTGGAAACCTATAAGCTGCCAAGATTGAAACAGGTAGAAATTGACAAGAATAGGCCAATAACCAGTAATGAGTTTGAAGCAGTGACCCAAAATGTCCCAAAAAACAAAAGTCCAGGGCCTGATGGATTCCCTGGGGAATTCTACCAAACATTCAAAGAAGAAATAAGACCTATTCTCCTGAAGCTGTTTCAAAAAATAGAAACAGAAGGAAAACTTCCAAACTCATTCTATGAGGCCAGTATTACCTTAATCCCCAAACCAGGCAAGACCCTATCAAAAAGGAAAATTTCAGACCGATATCCCTGATGAATATGGATTCCAAAATCCTCAAAAAAATCCTAGCTTATAGTGTCCAACAATACATTAAAAGGATCATCCACCACGACCAAGTGGGATTTATTCCCGGGATGCAAAGGTGGTTCAACATTCGCAAATTAATCAGTGTGATATAACACATTAATAGGAGGAGGGAGAGGAACCATATGGTCCTCTCAAATGATGCAGAGAAAGCATTTGACAAAATACAGCATACTTTCCTGATTAAAACTCTTCAGAGTATAGGGATAGAGCGAACATCCCTCAAGTTCATAAAATCCATCTTTGAAAAACCCACAGCAAATATCATCCTCAATGGGGAAAAGGTGAGAGCCTTTCCCTTAAGATCAGAAACACGTCAAGGATGCCCACTCTTGCCACTATTGTTCAATATAGTACTAGAAATCCTAGCAACAGCAATCAGACAACAACAAGAAATAAATGTATTCAAATTGGCAAAGAAGAAGTCAAACTCTCTCTTTTTGCAGACGACATGATACTTTATGTGGAAAACCCAAAAGACTCCACCCCCAAATTACTAGAACTCATACAGCAATTCAGTAATGTGGCAGGATACAAAATCAATGCACAGAAATCAGTTGCTTTCTTATACACTAAAAACTCAACTGTAGAAACAGAAATTAGAGAAACGATTCCATTTACAATAGCACCAAAAAACATAAGATACCTCGAATAAACCTAACCAAAGAGGTAAAGGATCTATACTCTAGGAACTACAGAACACTCATGAAAGAAACTGAAGAAGACACAAAAAGATGGAAAAATATTCCATGTTCATGGATCGGAAGAATAAACATTGTTAAAATGTCTATGCTACCCAGAGCAGTCTATACCTTCAGTGACATCCCGATCAAAATTCCAATGACATTTTTCAAAGTTCTGGAACAAACAATCCTAAAATTTGTATGGAATCAGAAAAGACCCCGAATCGCCAAGGAAATGTTGAAAAAGAAAAACAAAGCTGGGGGCATCACGTTGCCCTATTTCAAGTTATATTACAAATCTGTGGTCACCAAGACAACATGGTACTGGCACAAAAACAGACATAGAGACCAATGGAACAGAATAGAGAACCCAGATATGGACCCTCAACTCTATGGTCAAATAATCTTTGACAAAGCAGGAAAAAATATGCAAAGGAAAAAAAGACAGTCTCTTCAATAAATTGTGCTGGGAAAATTGGACAGCCACGTGCAGAAGAATGAAACTTGACCACACTCTAACACCATTCACAAAGATAAATTCAAAGTGGATGAAATACCTCAATGTGAGACAGCAATCCATCAAAATCCTAGAGGAGAACATAGGCAGTAACCTCTTTGACATCGCCCACAGCAACTTCTTTCAAGATACATCTCCAAAAGCTTGTGAAACAAAAGCAAAAATGAACTTTTGGGACTTCATCAAGATAAAAAGCTTCTGCACAGCAAAGGTAACAGTCAACAAAACAAAGAGGCAACCCACAGAATGGGAGAAGATATTTGCAAATGACACTACAGATAAAGGGCTGGTATCCAAGATCTATAAAGAACATCTCAAACTCAACCCCCAAAAAACAAATAATTAAATCAAAAAATGGACAGAAGATATGAAAAAGACACTTCTTTGAAGAAGACATACAAATGGCTAACAGACACATGAAAAAATGTTCATTATCATTAGCCATCAGGGAAATTCAAATCAAAACCACATTGAGATACCACCTTACACCAGTTAGAATGGCAAGAAACAACAAATGTTGGAGAGGTTGTGGAGAAAGGGGAACCCTCTTACAGTGTTGCTGGGAATGCAAGTTGGTACAGTCACTTTGGAAAACAGTGTGGAGTTGTCTCAAAAATTTAAAAATAGAGCTACCCTATGACCCAGCAATTGCACTACTGGGTATTGACCCCAAAGACACTGATGTAGTGAACGGAAGGGCCATATGCATCCCAATGTTCATAGCAGCAATGTCCGCAATAGCCAAACTGTGGAAAGAGCCGAGGTGCCCTTCAACATATGAATGGATAAAGAAGACGTGGTCCATATATACAATGGAATATTACTCAGCCATCAGAAAGGATGAATCCCCAACTTTTACATCAACATGGATGGGACTGGAGGAGATTATCCTAAGTGAAATAAGTCAAGCAGAGAATGTCAATTATCATATGGTTTCACTTATTTGTGAAACATAAGAAATAGCATGGAGGACATTAGGAGAAGGAAGGGAAAAATGACGGGTAGGATGGAACTGGAGGGACAGATGAACCCTGAGACTATAGAATCTGAGAAACAGGGTTTTAGAGGGGAGGGGGGAGGGGGAATTGGTTAGCCTGGTGATGGGTATTAAGGAGGGCATGTACTGCATAGAGCACTGGGTGTTTTACAAAAACAATGGATCATGGATCTCCACATCAAAAACTAATGACGTACTGTATGGTGACTAACAAAACATAATAAAATTAAAAAAAAAAAACCTCCCAAAAAACAAGAGTCCAGGGCCAGATGGATTCTCTGGGGCATTCTACCAAATATTCAAAGAAAAAATAAGACCTAGTCTCCTGAACCTGTTTCAAAAAATAGAAACAGAAGGAAAGCTTCCAGACTAATTCTATGAAGCCAGCATTACCTTGATCCTTAAACCAGGCAAAGATCCAATCAAAAAGGAGAATTTCAGACCTATATCCCTGATGAATATGGATTCCAAAATTCTCAACGAAATCCTTGCCAACATGACCCAACAATACATTAAAAGGATCATCCATCACGGTTAAGTGGGATTTATCACCAGGATGCAAGGGTGGTTCAACATTCACAAATCAATCAATGTGGTAGAACACTTTAACAAGAAGAGAGAGAAGAGCCATATGGTCCTCTCAATTGATGCAGAAAAAGCATTTGACAAAATACAACATCCTTTCCTGATTAAAACTCTTCAGAGTATAGGGATAGAGGGAATATTCCTCAATTTCATAAAATCCGTCTATGAAAAACCCACAGCAAATATCATCCTCAATGGGGAAAAGCTGAGAGCCTTTCCCTTAAGATCAGGATTACGTCAAGGATGCCCACTCTCGCCATTATTGTTCAACATAGTGCTAGAAGTCCTAGGAACAACAATCAGACAACAAAAAGAAATAAAATCTATTCAAATTGGCAAAGAAGAAGTCAAACTCTTTCTCTTCGCAGGTGACATGATAATTTATGTGGAAAATCCAGAAGACTCCACCCCCAAATTACTAGAATGCATACAGCAATTCAGTAATGTTGCAGGATACAAAATCAATGCACAGAAATCAGTTGCTTTCTTATACACTAACACTGTAACTGTAGAAAGAGAAATTAGAGAAACGATTCCATTTACAATAGCACCAAAAAACATAAGATACTTCAAAATAAATCTAACCAAAGAGGTAAAATATCTATACTGTAGGAACTACAGAACACTCATGAAAGAAACTGAAGAAGACACAATAAATGGAAAAACATTCCATGATCATGGATTGGAATAATAAACATTGTGAAAATGTCTTTGCTACCCAGAGCAATCTACACCTTCAATGCCATCCCGATCAAAATTCCAATGACATTTTTCAAAGTGCTGGAACAAACAATCCTAAAATTTGTATAGAATCAGAGAAGACCCTGGATCGCCAAGGAAATGTTGAAAAAGAAAAACAAAGCTAGGGGCATCACGTTGCCTGATTTCAAGTTATATTACAAAGCAGTGATCACCAAGACAGCATGGTACTGGCACAAAAACAGACATAGAGACCAATGGAAGAGAAAAGAGAGCCCAGATATGGACCCTCAACTCTATGGTCAAATAATCTTCGACAAAGGAAAAAAGACAGTCTCTTCAATAAATGATGCTGGGAAAATTGGACATCCACATGCAGTAAAATGAAACTCGACCATTCTTTAACACCATTCACAAAGATAAACTCAAAATGGATGAAAGACCTCAATGTGAGACAGTAATCCGTCAAATTCCTAGAGGAGAACATAGGCAGTAACCTGACATCACCCACAGCAACTTCTTTCAAGATACATCTCCAAAGCTAGTGAAACAAAAGCAAAAATGAACTTTTGGGACTTCATCAAGATAAAAAGCTTCTGCACAGCAAAGGTAACAGTCAACAAAACAAAGAGGCAACCCACAGAATGGGAGAAGATATTTGCAAATGACACTACAGATAAAGGGCTGGTATCCAAGATTCATAAAGAATTTCTCAAACTCAACCCCCCAAAAAACAAATAACCAAGTCAAAAAATGGGCAGAAGACATGAACAGACACTTCTCTAAAGAAAATATACAAATGGGTAACAGACAAATGAGAAAATGTTCATCATCATTAGCCATCAGGGAAATTCAATCATAACCACATTGAGATACCACCTTACAACTGTTAGAATGTCCAAAATGGACTGGGCAAGAAACAACAAATTTTGGAGAGGTTGTGGAGAAAGGGGAACCCTCTTACACTGTTGGTGGGAATGGAAGTTGGTACAGCCACTTTGGAAAGCAGTGTGGAGTTGTCTCAAAAAATTAAAAATAGAGCTACTCTATGACCCAGCAATTGCACTCCTGGGTATTTACCCCAAAGACACCGATGTAGGGAAAAGAAGGGCCATATGTATCCCAATGTTCATAGCAGCAATGTCTGCAATAGCCAAACTGTGGAAAGAGCCAAGATGTCCTTCAACAGATGAATGGATAAAGAAGATGTGGTCTATATATACAATGGCATATTACTCAGCCATCAGAAAGGATGAATAGCCAACTTTTACATCAACATGGTTGGGACTGGAGGAGATTATGCTAAGTGAAATAAGTCACGCAGAGTCAATCATCATATAGTTTCACTTATTTGTGGAACACGAGGAATAGAATGGAGGACATTAGGAGAAGGAAGGACAAAATGAAGGGGTGGAAATCGTAGGGAGTGACGAACCATGAGAGACAATGGACTGTGAGAAACAAACTGAGGATTTTAGAGGGGAAGGGGGCATGGAATGGGTTAGTCCAATGATGCGTACTAAGGAAGGCACATACTGCATGGAGCACAGGGTGTTATATGAAAACAATGAATTGTGGATTACTACATCCAAAATTAATGATGTATTTTATGGTGACTAACATAACATAGTAAAATAAACTTAAAAAAATGTTTAAAGAATTTTAGGTATAAGGTTTAGGTTTTTTAAAATGATGGGAAGTCATTAACTATTTTGCCAAAAATGAGGACTCATGTACCTTTTTCTATGTAAACAAAGATTATAATAAATTATAGTAGTATATATGGCATTGATTTTTGTGATGACTATGATAAATTATTGAATGATTATGGAAAGAATGAGATAGGAACTACACTTAAACTAATAGATATATTGAATGATTATGGAAAGAATGAGATAGCAACTACACTTAAACTAATAGATATCTTAAGAAATAGGTGATGATTATGGTAAATTATAGGCAAAGATGAAGAGAAATGGTTAGTAAAAAGATGAAATTTTTAGTAGGAAGATAAATTACTGAAAGTTATAAACAAGCTCAATAACAATGAAGACAATGCAAACATGAATATAAATAATCACGAATAAGCTTGTATAAAGCCCCCAGCAAAAGAAGCATAAAACTGAAAAAGTAAGCCCTTTTGTGAAGGAGCAAACTGAAGAGTACATTTAATTGAGTCTAAAGGCACCCAGAAGAGGCAGGAAACAAAATTATTAAAATGCCAACTGTGAATGGTAAGGAAAATGTATGAAATATTATTAAATTTTGTATCAAACAGTCATAAAAGAGACTTTACCTCAGACATTCAATTAAACCTACATTGAAAACTGTGTCTTGCTTCTCTACAATCAAATTTGGCCACAATTAATGAACTATCCTTGCTTTGGACTATGTGAAAAAGAGCTATGTAATTGGATAAAAGTCTAGGCATAAAATAGATTTAATAGTGTGTGAGTCTATTAAAAATCACAACTAATGTATGTTGATAATTTTTCACTAAACCTTTTCCCCTGAATCCTCTATTTTTTAAAAATTTACTTTTCTTTCTATTTGATATCTAGAAGCAAGGAAAAGTGCACAGTGTAATCTTAGTGTTTCTTCTAGTGTCATGATTCAATACTATATAAAATCAAAGATGTTTATGCATATGTTTCATATTAGTTAAAAACCAAAAAGATAACTGTAAACCTCATTTTTAGAATTCATAAATTCCTGGAAAAAGTCTTGATAAGTTAGAATGATTCCCAGGATACTTCTCAGAATTTGCGGAGGTCTATTAGGAATTTTTTTGTCATAATAAAATATAAACATATGTTATTATTTATATCACCATCTAGTTATAGATTAGATGAAGAATTGAATCAAATCTAATATCTGCATACTATTTCAAATTTCTTGCAGATTTACTAAATAATTCAAATAAAATGATATCAAGCAAAGCTTGGCATTTAATGACTAAAAATATTTTACAAGCCCCAATTCCCTTATATATATTTTTTACTTCATTGAATAACATCATATTTAATTTTTAAATAATTCAGTATCACTTTCTCCCTCCTTGTCAAAGTGTCAAATTCATTTTGAAGACAAAGTGAGAAAATTCCTCAGACTTTTGCATGGAAAGAAATGCAAATTATACATTCCATTTTGCACAGAACTGTAAGGAGGAAGCATGTCTTAGTATGTATATTAAAAAAATCTATAGAGGCAGTTGGTGTCTCCCTGCCAAGCAATATGGAGGAATATTTGAGGATATATAGGGCTAGTAGGTAAATATGTTGCCTTTCTATAATGTATTTCTGGGATATGATGGAGTATATGAAAAATTTGTCAAATATCCAGATTGCTTCTCACTCTTCTGAATTCAGGTGGGATAGACATTATCATCATAAGAACCCTAGGAAATATCTTTTTTTTAAATGATTTTATTTATTTATTTGACTGAGAGAGAGAGCGAGAGCAGGAACAGAAGCAGGGGGAATGGGAGAGGGAGAAGCAGGCTTCCCGCTGAGCAGGGAGTCCGACGTGGGGCTCGATCCCAGGACCCTGGGATCATGACCTGAGCCAAAGGCAGACGCTCAACGACTAAGCCACCCAGGCGACCCCTAGGAAATATCTTTAAGGATAATGTGAAAAAGTACAACTGAACTTTCTGCTATAAAATTTCAATTTTATGCCAGTTTACAAAAAGGAAATATGTTCTCACAAAGTTATTACTGATGAGATTTCCTGAGTCTAAAAGAAATACTGAAATTTCTAGACATGCTACATTTCCATATACCAAATTTCTTTCAGAAAAAAAAAATATCAATGAAGAAATGGCTAGCAAAAAAAGAAAAAGCAACAATATATCTTCAATTTTTGTTTAGGAGCAGGTATGTCACAGGTAGTTATGTCAATACCAACTAAAACAAGATTAAATACAAAACATAAGGAAAAGAATAATATAATTCTTATCTCTTAGTGATATGAATCATCATTTTATGACACCTGAGTAATGAACACTTATATAAATAATAAAATATTATTCAGCCATAAAAAAGAATAAGATCTTGTCATTTGTGACAACATGGATGGACCTAGAAGGTATTACACTAAGTGAAATAAATCAGACAATGGCAAATACCATATGATTTCACTTATATGTGAAGTCTAAAAGACAAAGCAACACTTTTTTAAAATACATGTAATATATACATATGTGAGTTTTAATTATTTAATATAATAAGGACTTTGTATTAGAAGTCAATTATGTGATACAGAATCCACACATGCTGTGATACCACCAGCAAACAATAGGGAGAGGGGAAGGTGGACTGATTCACTCTCTAGGTTTGATCTCTAACAAAGGTACTGCACATTCCAAAATGAGTTCCCAAAACTCAGGCCTAATTTAAACTGGCATCAATATCAAAGAAATCATCACAGTGAAAATATACTCAGGATTCCAGCTCCTGGTTAAAAACCTGAGTGATTTCTCAAGTCTGATCATAGGCAATTACAAAAGTTTTACCTGGCAGGTTTTACAGGGGAAAGCTGCCTTCCCCACCACAGATATGGTGCACAGCCAATGCATTGCAGTCTCTGAAGGCAGTTTCACTCAAGCACTCAGGCCCCTCTGGCTGGTCATGATGTTCATATGTTTGTATTCCTAGCCCAGGTGCCTTCTTTGCTAAGTCTCTTTACCTGAAGCCTTGGGCACAGCTCTTCAGGCACTTCTGCTAAGGCCCCCTTAAGGGGAGAAGAAAATGAGGGGAAAACCTTGAACATACTTTTCCATACTCTTACTTAGTACCCAGTACTTTTCCGCTCCTAGTTTTCTCTCCTTGGATCCCCATGGCCCCAGAGTGATAAAACCACCAAAGCTTTTTGTTTGAGTCTCTGTTATGGGTGAAATTGTGCCCCCCCAAACTCATATGTTTAAGTTCTAACCCCCAGTACCTCAGAATGTGCTGTACTCAGAGAGAAGTTTTTTAAAGAGGTAATTGAGATGAAATTAAGTCATATGAGTGGGCCCTGATTCAATCCGATTGATGTCATAAGAAGATATTTGGGCACAGAAACTCTTTTAAGGAAGACCATGGGAAGATGGTGTGGGGTGGGGGGAAGATGGCCATCTGCATGCCCAGGAGACAGGCCTTAGAAAAAAACAACCCTGCTGACACATTAATCTGAGACGTCTAGCCTCTAGAATAGTGATAAAAAAGATTTTTGTTGTTTATGACACCAGTCTATGGTAATTTGTTATGGCTGCTATGTTAATTTGCTAGGGCTGCCGTAACAAAATGCCACAGACTGGGTGGCTTAAACAACAGAATTTTATTTTATCATAGTTCTGGAAGCTGGAATTCCAAGATCAAGATGTTGGTAGGATTGATTCCTTCTGAGGACCCTTTCCCTTGGCTTATAGATGGCTATCTGTTTCCTATATTTTCATACACTCTTCTGTGTGTCTGTGCTCTAATCTCTTATAAAGACACCAGTCACATTGGATTAGGATCCACCATAGTGGCCTCATTTTAACTTAATCACTTCTTTAAAGGCCCTATCTCCAAACGTGGTCACATTCTGAGGTAATGGAAGTTAGAATTTCAATCAATGAATTTTGGGTGGACACAATTCAGTTCATAACAGCAGCCTTATAAAAACTAATACAGGCTCCCTCAACAGTAGGATGACTCCTCCCCCGAGCTGTGCTGATCCACTTGACCTTCTACAAGCATGCTGTTCCTTAGGAAAAACTGGAACACAGGCTATGCTTTCTCCAATTTTAGCCTGTTGCTTGTACAATTGCAGTAAATGACTAAAGTCTTGCTCATTACTTTCATTTTTGGCTTGTTGCTTTAACTGACTATTCTGACACCTGACATCTTAGCTCACTCTCCAGTTCAGCTGATCTCTTGACATATATATCCTGGTTGAAAAAGATCCCAGATATGACTGAAAGTATAAAAACAATGCCCGAATGTTCAGCTCCATACTAAAAGGGCCTGGCAGAGCTAACAAGATGTTCAGAATACAGTCAAGGAAGGGTGGACTCAATGGAGAAACAGAACCAACCAAAAAAAGTCATAATCCCAGCAATTGGCAATGGCTACATTAAGTAGTAATTTGGAGGGGCAGGGACCAGAGTAAATCAGTGTGCAGGAAATATTTCTAGAAGACACTCAGGACAGAGAGATTAACTCCAGAACCTATCTTCTTGTAGAGCCTTGTCATATATTATCACATTTCTTGGAGGTATGGTGAAGAAGAGCATGCCTTTGGGAAGGAAATGTCTGACACTGACATTTATTAAGAAAATAATCTAATTAATCCAATTTGTTTTCATGAAAGGGTAACTAGTGTTTTAAGTTATAGGAATTCCATGAATATTGCATTTCTGTATCTAAACAGTGATTAGAACTAGGTATGTCATCATAAAATTTTGGAAAGGATGGCAAAGTGATAAAAAAAATTAGAAGTTTTGTAGAGTTACAAGTAGATGAACATCCATAATCAAGAAGATCTGATTAAGGAATCATTATCAAGCTAGAGATATTTTTAGGTAATTTTGCTTTCAGCCCTGTCCTACTAAATATTTTTATTAGTGACATGGATAAGGACATTAATAATTTTTGATCAATTTTGTGGAAAACATGAAAAAGAGAGGAAGAGCTGACAATCAATAAAGATGTGACAGTGGCTAAATCTAACAAGGTAAAATTTAACAGAAATAAATGTAAAGTTATGTATTTGAGTCTAAAACTTACATAAATTGAAAGAAATGTGGCTTATTTTGTTTATGTGACCAAAAGAATTCTCCAGCTTATTGCCTCAAAGAAATAAATTTAAAAAGAGATATGATTGATGTTTCCATATTAAAATAAAAATAATTATGTATGAAAGATTCTATTTATTCTGTGTTACCTGTACAACAAAACTAAGACAAGTGAGTAGAATTTAAAGGGAAAAAGAAGTGGCTAAATAAAAAGCAAAGTTTTCTAATAGCCCAGATTTTCAAAAATAGCATTTTTTAAAAATATTTTATTTATTTGACAGAGAGAGACACAACGAGAGAGGGAACACAAGCAGGGGGAGTGGGAGAGGGAGAAGCAGGCTTCCTGCAGAGCAGGGAGCCAGACGCGGGGCTCGATCTCAGGCGGGGCCCGATCCCAGGACCCTGGGATCATGACCTGAGCCAAAGGCAGACACTTAACGACTGAGCCACTCAGGAGCCCCCAAAATAGCATTTTTAAAGAGGTAATGAGTTCCCCTTCACTGGAATTGTTCAAGCTGAAGATTAATAATGAGGTATGATGAATTTAATAACCGTATATCTGCATTAGTTTAGGGATGGCTTAATTCAATAAAGAATTAAATACACTCTAGGATTTGACTAATTCAAGAAACTTTCTGAAATCAATAATCTCTCTATATCTGACAAGACTTCTATTTTGAATAGAATGATTTTAAGGCAAGAGTAGCTAACGGCCCAAGCAATTAGATGTAATAAAATTCCGTTATGATAATTCACATTTCTATGACTCAACTGAGCTGTAAAACAAATTTTCTGGCATAAATATTACATAAAAAACAGAGGTAATCTCACAAAAATGTCATAAATAATAGTAACTTAGTCAACTGTAATGAGAAAGCCACATACATAATATTTTGTACTTCTTTTTTCTTTAAATATTTTTTATTGTTATCTTAATCACCATACATTACATCATTAGTTTTTGATATAGTGTTCCATGATTCATTGTTGGTGCATAACACCCAGTGCTCCACGCAGAATGTGCCCTCTTTAATACCCATCACCAGGCTAACCCATCCCCCCCCCTAGAACCGTCAGTTTGTTTTTCAGAGTCCATCATCTCTCATGGTTTGTCTCCCCCTCTGATTTACTCCCCTTCGTTCTTCCCCTCCTGCTATCTTCTTCTTCTTCTTTTTTTTCTTAACATATATTGCATTATTTGTTTCAGAGGTATAGATCTGTGATTCAACAGTCTTGCACAATTCACAGCGCTCACCATAGCATATACCCTCCCCAATGTCTATCACCCAGCCACCCCATCCCTCCCACCCCCCACCACTCCAGCAACCCTCAGTTTGTTTCCTGAGATTAAGAATTCCTCATATCAGTGAGGTCATATGATACTTCTCTTTTAAAATTGCTCTTAAGAAAAGTGATTGTATGGTGACTAACATAACATAATAAAATTAAAAAAATAAAAAAATAAAATGTTTCATTTGCCACACATCAAAAAAAGTGATAGTAAAAATGACACTAGGGAATTCAGTGTCTTTCTTCAATGACTTTTATAAAAACTGTCTCGGGTTACTAGCAAAAAATTATTTTCTACTTAAAGTGCAGTGCAAAAAACCTTGATTTTCATATTGCAATATCTACATTTTTTTTCTCTCTCTTTTAGAAAAGCAATGAAATTCAAATTCCCACCCCTGGAATATAGCTGCCACTTTTGAAATTGAAGTAAAATTCACATAATGTAAAACTCACCATTTTAAAGTGTTCAGTTAAAAAAAAAAGACAAAACAAAAAATAAAGTGTTCAGTTCAAGTGGCTTCTAGACTTTCACAGTGTCGTACGATTATTACCACTATTATTGGTAATAGTGGTAATTCCAGAATATTTTTTCATCCCCCCAACAAAACAATCCATACCCATTAAGCAGTCATTTTCCATTCACCCTTCCTTCCAACCTTAGTGATCACTAATTTGTTTTCTGTCTTTATGGATTTGCCTATTCTGGATATTATATACAAATGGAATCATATATGTGGCTTTTTGTGTCTGACTTCTTTCCCTTAACATATTGTTTTAAAGGCTCATCCATGTTGTAGCATGTATCAATATTTCATTCCTTTCTATGATTAAATAACATACCATTGTATAGATATACCACATTTTCTTCATCCATTCATCAGTTTATGGACATTTGAATTGTTTCTACATTTTTGTTATGGTAAATAGTACTATTATGAACAATCCTGTGCAAGTTTTTTTTTTTTTTTGAAGATATGTTTGTAATTCTTGGGGACTATATAAGTTTTATAAGACTGCTGTAACAAAGTACTACAAACAGGGTGGCTTAAGCAATAAATTTTTTTTCTTAAAATTCTGGAGGCTAGATGTCAGTGATCTAGGTATCATCAGACTTGGTTCCTTTTGAGGGTTATGAGGAAGAATCTATTTCATGATTCTTTCCTAGTTTCTGGTGGTCTGGCAATCTTTGTCATTCCTTAGCTTGTAGAAACATCACCCCAATCTCTTCCTTCATTTCATGTTATTCTCCCTGTCTCTTTGTCTGTGTCCAAGTTTTCCCTTCTTATAAGGATACAAGTCATACTGGTTTAGGACCCTTTTTAACTTGGTTACATCTGTATAAACCTTTTCTCCAAATAAGGTCACATCCTGATGTACTGGGGGTTAAGACTCCAACAGAAGTACATACTTAGGAGTAGAATTGCTGATTTATATGTTAATTCTGTGTTTAACTTTTTAATGATTCAGCAGCAATGTATGAAAGTTTTAAGTTTTTCATGTTGTCAACACTTAGGACTTTTCTTTTTAAAAAAAATTATAGCCATTCCATATTTGTCACTTTTTATAATATTACATATAGATGAAATTCAAATATTCATACAGATGATAAAGTTAATATATCATCATCAATAGTGGAAATATACAGAAACCAATAGTGACTAGCACATTCTTCTCTGAACATCAATATTTTTCAGACTCTTCTATGCATAGATTAGTGTACAGAAAATAGACTTACATTTATTTTTTATGGTATAAATATATCATTGGATGGTTAGAAATAATTACTGATAAAATTATTACTCATTTAAAAATTATCTCACTGTAATTTCTTTGAAAAACTTGTAATATGGGGTTTTCTATGTGAAAATATATCATTAATATCAATTTTTGAGCATGGATTTCCATCTAATTTTTAGAAGGGTACTGAAAAGCCTAATTTCTCCCCCAGATCTCATTTAAGCTGTGCTAATGGGTCTTCTCCTATTCTACAAAATTGATACAAGTAATGTGAAAGTTAAGGGTATTTCTCTTCAATCCTTGAATAAGAATTATGACAATGGGGAACAACAAGATGTTTGTATTAACATAAATAGTACTGTAATAGTAATAAAACACAATGTATGAGGAAGTAGACAAGTCAGAACTTGGTTCATGACTCTCAGTACTCTACCTTATTACTATACCATATTTTATGCTCAGCTTTACAGTTAACAAATAGATAAAAGCAATATTTCAATCTATATACAGCAAACCTACTTTGCACGTAAATTTGCACATCACATCTTCTTTATCCATTTATCCATCAATAAACCTCTGGGCTCTTCCCATATTTAGGCAATTGTGGACATTCTGCTATAAATACTGGGGTGCATGTGCCACACAGAATCACTATTTATGTGTCCTTTGGATAAATACCTAGTAGTGCAATTGCTGGGTCACAAGGTAGTTCTATTTTTAACTTTTTGAGGAACCTCCATACTGTTTTCCAGAGTGGCTGCACCAGCTTGCACTCCCAAAAACAGTGTAAAAGTGTTCCCCTATCTCCGTATCCTCACCAACATCTGTTGTTTCCTGAGTTCATTTTTGCCATTCTAACTGGTGTGAGGTGGTATCTCATTGTGGTTTTGGTTTGTCTTTCCCTGATGCCAAGTGATGTTGAGCACTTTTTCATGTGTCTGTTAGCCATTTGCATGTCTTCCTTGGAGAAATATCTGTTCATGTCTTCTGCCCATTTCTTGACAGAATTTTGTTTTGTTTTGTTTTTTGGGTGTTGAGTTTGATAAGTTCTTTATAGATTTTGGATAGTAGACCTTTATCTGATAAGACATTTGCATATGTCTTCTCCCATTCCATAGGCTGCTTTTTAGTTTTGTTGATTGTTTCCTTTGCTGTGCAAAAGATTTTTATCCTGATGAAGTCCCAATTGTTCATTTTTGCTTTAGTTTCCCTTGTCTCTGGAAACGTGTCTAGCAAAAAGTTGCAACAGCCAAGGTCAAAGAGGTTGCTGCCTGTATTTTCCCCTAGGATTTTGATGGTTTCCTATCTCACATTTAGGTTTTTCATCCATTTTGTATTTATTTTTGTGTATGGTGTAATAAAACAGTCCAGTTTCATTCATCTGCATGTGACTGTCCAGTTTTCCCAACACCATTTGTTGAAGAGAGTGTCTTTTTACAATTGGATATTTTTTCCTGCTTTGTCAAAGATTAGCTGACCATAGAGTTGTGGGTCCATATCTGGATTCTTTATTCTGTTCCATCAATCTATGTGTCTGCTTTTGTGCCGGAACCATACTGTTTTGATGATTACAGCTTTGTAATACTGCTTGAAGTCCAGGATTGTGATGTCTCTTGCTTTGCTTTTCTTTTTCAACATTACTTTTTCAATTTGGGATCTTCTGCAGTTCCATACAAATTTTAGGATTGTTTGTTCTAGCTCTGTGAAAAATGCTGTTGTTATTTTTATCAGGATTGCTTTGAATGTGTAGATTGCTTTGGGTAGCATAGGAATTTTAACAATATTTATTTTTCCAACCCGTGAGCCCAGAATATTTTTCCATTTCTGTGTGTCTTCTTCAGTTTCTTTCATAAGTATTCTATAGTTTTCAGCATACAGATCTTTTACCTTTTTGGTTAGAGTTATTCCTAGGTATCTTAAGTTGTTTGATGCAATTGTAAATGGGATCAATTCATTGATTTCTGTTTCTGCTGCTTCATTATTGGTGTATAGAAATGCAACGGATTGCTGTACACTGATTTTATATCCTGTGACTTTACTGAATTTATGTATCAGTCCTAGCAATTTTGGTGGAATCTTTGGGATTTTTTTTTTAAAGATTTTATTTATTCATTCATGAGAGAGAGAGAGAGAGAGAAGCAGAGGGAGAAACAGGCTCCCAAGGAGCAGGGAGCCCGATGCGGGACTCGATCCCAGGACCCTGGGATCATGACCTGAGCCGAAGGCAGACGCTTAACCATCTGAGCCACCCAGGCACCCAAGGAATCTTTGGGATTTTTACATGGAGTATCATGTTGTCTGCAATGAGTGAAAGTTTGACTTCTTCCTTGCTTATTTGGATGTCTTTTATTTCTTTTTGTTGTCTGATTGCTGAGGCTAGGATTTCCAGTACTATGCTGAACAACAGTGATGAGAGTGGAATATGAATCAGCTATTAAAAAGAATGAAATATTGCCATTTGCAATGATGTGAATGGAACTAGAGTGTATTATGCTAAGTGACATAAGTCAGTCAGAGAAAGACAAGTACCATATGACTTCACTCATATGTGGAATTTAAGAAACAAAACAGATGAACATAGAGGAAGGGAAGGGAAAAAATAAAATATGATTAAAAACAGAGGGAGAGGCGAACTAGGAGACTCTTAACTATAGGGAGCAAACTGAGGGTTGCTGGAGAGGAAGTGGATGGGGGATGGGGTAATTTGCTGAAGGGCATTAATGAGGACACTTGAAGTAATGAGCACTGGTTGTCATATGCCACTGATGAATCACTAAACTCTACCCTCCTACTAACAATACACTTTATGTTAAATGACTTTAATTAAAAAAAATGTTGAAGATGTCATAGGGAAATGGAAATATTTATCTTGATAAATTTGTCTGCAATATTTGATTCTGTAAAGACTACACTTTCTCCTTGTACTGTAGAAGTAGTCTGTGTTAGCATCAAAGATAACGTCTAATATATATTTAAGAAAATATATATAACTTCTCAGGGTGCCTGGGTGGCTCAGTTGGTTAAGCAGCTGACTCTTAATTTTGACTCAGGTTATGATCTCATAGGTCATGAGACTGAGCCCTGTGACAGGCTCCACACTCAGAGGAGAGTCTGCTTGATGATTCTCTCCCTCTGCCCTTCCCCCCACTCATGCTCTGTCTCTCTCAAATAAATAAATAATTTTTTTTTTTTAAAAAGAAAATAGCGATGCCTGGGTGGATCAGTCAGTTAAGTGGCTGCCTTCAGCTCAGGTCATGATGCCGGGGTCCTGGGATCAAGTCCCACATTGGGTTCCTTGCTCAGTGGGGAGCCTGCTTCTCCCTCCACTGGCCACTCCCTTGCTTGTGCTCTCTTTCTCTCTCTCTGGCAAATAAATAAATAAAATCTCAAAAAAATTTTAAAAAAGAAAATAGATATAAATTCTTAAACATGGGCAACTTAGAGGACAATCTTTATTTTGAATTTCTGCTGCAAAATCTGGTTATTTACTAGAAGACCTTTTATTTCAGTATGCATGTAAGATAACTTGCAAAATTCTGGCCAGCTAAATTTTAGAGAATATTTTCAAGTTATGTATTTTAACATATCTGCAAGTTTGTAGAAAAATATCCAAATTATATTGGATTGAAAAGTTACACTGACTTTGGTTAGATAAGCTGAGTAACTTCATTATGAGAAACAGAATATGCTCAGAAAAATTAACCAACATATGGGCTTCATGTAGAGCAATGGATCACTTGAGTTACAGAAGCAAACCTACCAGAAATCTTGAAGCTGTCAGGTTCTTTCTGAAAGCAAATTTGTGAGAACACCAAGTTTCATCCAACAAATAAACTTTCTTCTTTATAAATGTACAAAAAACACTATTGAAAAGACATCCCACTTGTTCATTTACAAGATTCATAAGCACTTTTATTGCAGATATTTAAATTATTTTTTAAGGAGAATCAGGTAACATATAAGTTAAACAATCATATTCTCAAGATCTAATTTCTTCTCTAGTTTTACATCACTTTTTTTTTCACATTTCCCTTTTCCTTTTCATTTCCATGAAGTGAAACTAGTTCCATGTTTGCAACTTTGGAATCCTTAAGACAAACCTAATTCCACTTCTTTACTTCCCATTGACCAATTAAATACATTGTGACAAAGTCCACTCAGCTTGGTAAGTTCTTCATTACATATTTATTAGTAAACTTACATGCCCACTCCTTGAACTATTGAACAGTATATTTTTATCAGACATTACAAGTTCTTTTTAAAACAAAATGGATCCTCAAAATGACATCATTCTATTTTTCTTCTCATTTTGATGTCATTAAAACAGATGATGGAGTGGCATATACCAGCCATATCTACCAAAATATTAAGCCATTGAATGTCCCTGCAAGTTTTATATCAGTCCTCAATATTCCAAATCTCTATAATCTGGAACATTAAAAAAAAAAAACTTAGTGATGTTACTGTGAATATTTCCAGTTGATTCATAGATAAGAGACATAATATACAAATATTGCCTCTATCTTACCATGTGTTATTCTAGCAATTTAACATAATAAATTAAGATGGCAAACCTGAAGATAAAATAGATATATGTGATCACATCTGTAAGTGTACTGGTCCATTGTTTATATGATATGACTTGAAAAATTTCTTTCATGTCTCACAAAGTTCTTCACTGGCCTACTGAAAGGTCTAAAATTGCCATAGTTATTAATACATTGAGATCAATCATTAATATTCCCGGTTAAAAGTGCAAATAGTATGTAAGCTTTATTATTCACCTAAACTTCAATTTGAATGTATACATCAGATTACTAATGAAGAACACAAAATCCTTCAGTAGCCCATGGAACCTTCTTTTAGGGAATGGAGTGAAGATATGGGAGCACTTTGGAAATATTTAGCTATTTCATAATAAGTAAGTGGCAAAGAAGAACATAATTCTTAAGTATGGGATAGTATCTTCTCTTCACTTTTTCACTTTATTGTATTCTTTGTTTATGGAATTTGTGAGGGCCTTTGTATATATGGGCATGTGTATATGTTTATACACAAGCATATGTCCTACAGATGACTTTTGATTGCATGCAGAAAATTTAGATTATTTCTATTCTGAACTCCCTAAACATCAACCTTAATTTCAAAGCCAAAGGTTTTTAAAAGATTTTTATTTATGAGGGAGAGAGAAAGAGAGCACAAGTGGGTGTGGAGAGGCAGAGAGAGAAGCAAACTCCCCACGGAGCAGCGAATCTGACCTGGGGCTCAATCCCAGGACCCAGAGATCATGACCTGAACTGAAGGCAGATGCTCAACCATCTGAGCCACCCAGGCGGTCCCAATGTCAACCTTAATTTCAGAACAGTGTTGACATTTCTATACAATTTTTCATTAAGAATTTTGTTAACTTTGCTGCAATTTGACAGGTAAAACTAGGATTAGCAAGTGAGAGTTAATAATAATAAAAATAGCTAACATTTATTGAATGGTTACCATTTTTAAGTCCTGAGCTTACTGTTTGTGAGTAAGTTAGCCTACTGAATTGTCACAACTCTAGGAGGCAATGCTATTATTATCTGGATTTTGCATATGAGGAGTTGAGCTCACAGAGAATTAATAAAGTGTCCAATTTGTGAGAGTTAATATTCATAACTAGGCTTTTCTGGTTCTAGAACCAAAGCACTTAAGAAATATGCTATGCAACCCAGGGTGCCTGGGTGGCTCAGTCAGTTAAGTGGCTGACTTGATTTCAGCTCAGGTCATGATCTCAGCTCTGTGTTGAGCTTTGTGCTCAGTGGGGAGTCTGCTTGAGGATTTCCTCTATCCCTCTCCCCCTGTCCCACCCAATGCTCATGTGCTTTCTCTAAAATAAATAAATAAATCTTAAAAAAAAAAACCCACAAAATATGCTATGCAATCTGACTTCATTTCCGCATAGAAGAATTGACTTGTACTCAGAATAGTTCAAAGGAGTCCAAAGAAAGATCATGACCCTTACTACTTGAAATGTTAGAATGAGGTTTAATGGCCACTTGACAGAAATGTAATGGAAAATAGAGCATTGTGCATGTGGTTGTCTCTCCAAGTTGTGATATTCTCATGTCCTGGACATAAAATTAGGTCTTGCACAAAGGAAAAAGCAAAAAAGATTGAGCAAAGAACAAAGGATAGAGAAGCTATAAATTGGCCATTTTCCTGTGTGACCTTTCTTTTTCTCTTTTATTGCCTTGTTGGTAATTCCCAGAATCCATATTTGAGTGGGAAAATTATTCTCTTCCAGAGACAAATATACTGTGATTAAGTGACATCCATCATTCAGTTTTATCTGAGCCATCACTATCTTTTATTTTATTTTTATTTTTTAAGATTTTATTTATTTATTTATTTGAGAGAGAAAATGAGAGAGAGAGAGAGCATGAGGGGGGGAGGGTCAGAGGGAGAGGCAGACTCCCCGCTGAGCAGGGAGCCCCTTGCGGGACTCGATCCCAGGACTCCAGGATCATGACCTGAGCCGAAGGCAGTCGCTTAAGCAACTGAGCCACCCAGGCGCCCTTTATTTTTATTTTTTGAGTATAGTTGACACACAGTGTTACATTAGTTTCAGGTGTACAAAGTAATGATTCCGCAAGATTATACATTATGCTACAAGTGTAGTTACCATCAGTCCCTATATATCCCTAGTAAAATATCCACTATATTCTGTATGCTGTTCCTATTTTTCCTGTGACTAATTCATTCCATCACCAAAAGCCTGTATCTCCCATTTCTGTTCACTCATTTTGCCCAGCCCCTCGTCCCATCCCCTCTGACAGTCATCACTCTGTTCTCTGTATCTATAGATATGATTCTGATTTTTGTTTGTTTATTTTTTTAGATTCCACTTATGGGTTAACTCATATGGTATTTGTCTTTCTCAATATGACTTATTTCACTTAACATAATACCCTTTAGGTCCATCCATGTTGTCACAAATGGCATGATTTCATCCTTTTTATGGCTATATAATATTCCATTATAGATATGTATAGTATATACATATGTACTATATATATACTATACATATATAAACATTTTATTTATTTTAGAGAGAGAGCATGAGTAGCATGAGTGAGGGGAGGAACAGAGAGAAAGGGAGAGAATCCTCAAATAGACTCCCTGTTGAGAGGGGAGCCCAATGTGGGGCTCTATCCCAGGACCCTGAGAAAAAGTTGGATGCTTAATCAACTGAGTCACCTAGGCATATATATATATCACATCTTCCTTATCCATTTGTCTATGGATAGAATTTCAGTTGCTTCCATATCTTGACCATTGTAAATAATGCTGCAATAAACACAGGGGTGCATAAAACATTTTGAATTGGTGTTTTTCTTTCTTTTTTTTAAGATTTATTTATTTATTTGAGAGAGAGAGAGAGAGAAAGAGCAAGTTGGGGGAGGTGAGGGGCAGAGGGAGAGGGAGACAAAGAATCTTCATGCAGACTCCCCACTGAGCATGGAGTCTGACTGGGGTTCAATCTCAGGACCCTGAAATCATGACCTGACCCAAAATAAAAAGTCAGGCACTTAACCTACTGAGACACCCAGGTGTCCCAGTGTTTTCATTTTCCTTGGATAAATACCAAATAGTGGAATTATTGGTTCATAGAATATTTCCATTTTTATTTTTTTTGAGGACCTGCCATACTGGTTGCACAGTGGCTATACCAATTTACATTCCCACTACCAGTATAGAAGTCTTCCTTTTTTTCCACATCTTTGTCAACCCTTGTTATTTCTTGTCTTTTTTTTTTTTTTTTTGCCATTCCAACAGGTGTAAGGTGTTATCTCCTTGTGGTTTGGATTTGCATTTCCCTGACGATGAGTGATGTTGAACACCTTTTCCTGTGTCTGTTAGACATCTGTATGTGATCTTTGGAGAAATGTTTGTTTGAATCCTCTGCCCATTTGTAATTGGATTATTTGCAGGAGGTTTTGGTGTTGAGCTGTATAATTTCTTCATATAATTTGGATATTAACCCCTTATCAGAAGAAGCATTTGACAAACATTGATTCTTGATAAAAACCCTCAACAATGTGGGGTATAAGGAATACGCCTCAACATTATAAAGACCACACATGGAAAACCCACAGCTAATATAGTTTTCAATTGTGAAAAACAGAGTGGGAGAGGGAAAGAATCTCAAGCAGACTCTGCTGAACACGGAGCCAATGTAGAGCTTGATCCTGTGACCCTGAGATCATGACTTGAGCTGAAACCAAGAGTTGGACACTCAACTGACTGAACCACTCAGGCACCCCAGTACCTGGAAATGATTAATTCCTGAAATTAATGACTACTGTTTACTAATTTAACAGAATTTTGACCACAGTACAGAAATAGCTGTACTATTAAGATGTATTAGATGTATTAGATGTATTAGATTGTATTAGATGTATTAGAAAATTAAGATGTATTAGAAAATTAAAATTATTAGATTTGTAATTAATTTTTAAGTATTACTTAGGTGCAATCATTTTATTGATTGATTGATTTTTATTTGAGTATAGTTGACACACAATGTTACATTGGTTTCAGGTATACAAGATGGTGGTTCAATAAATCTATGTTATGCTATGTTCACCAGAGGTGTAGCTACCATCTGTCACTATGCAACACTATTACAATATCATTGACTATATTCTCTATGCTGTATCTTTTATTCCTATGACTTATGCATTTCATAACTGGAAGCCTGTGCCTCCTACTCCCTTTCACTCATTTTGCCCATACTCCCCTCATAATCATCAGTTTGGTCTCTGTATTTATAGATCTGATTATGTTTTTTGTTTATTTGTTTGTTCTGGTTTTAGATTCCACATGCAAGTGAAATCATATGGTATTTGTTTTTCTCTATCTGACTTATTTTACTTAGCATAATACTCTCTAGATACACTAGATCTTTTGCAAAGGCTCTGTTTATTAATTGCAAACTGAGAACACAGAAATGTTATTATTTTTGAGTTCTATGAGCCATTCAAATATTTACCTGAAAATAAAGCAACATGGTTATGGAAGTGACTCAAAAAACAACCTCAATTTTTTTTTTTTAAGAATGCCAAACAGCTAATATTTGCATGTATATATTTTAAGGCATTAAAAATGAAATAAAGACTAAATAACTTCCATCTAAACAAATACAGATTAAAAATTTACTCCTCTAAACTAAATCTAAAACATCAAGTGAAGGCTTGAGTGAAATTAAGGGTATAAATCAAACTAAATATGAGAAATAAGAGAAGAGCACAGAAAAAATAAATAATTAGGAATGTTCAAACAGGGCGCCTGGGTGGTTCAGTTGGTTAAGCAATTGCCTTTGGCTCAGGTCATGATCCTGGAGTCCAGGGATCTAGTCCCACATTGGGTTCCCTGCTCAGCAGGGAGTCTGCTTCTCCCTTTGGCCCTCCCCCTCTCATGCTCTCTCTCTCATTCTCTCTCAAATAAATAAATATAATCTTTAAAAAAATAATGTTCAAATAAATTAATTGTTCACTGTCTAAGAATTTTAAAAAATGGAGACACCTGGGTGGCTCAGTGGGTTAAGCATCTGCCTTCAGCTCAGGTCGTGATCCCGGGGTCCTGGGATCGAGTACCACATCGGGCTTCTTGCTCAACAGTGAGCCTGCTTCTCTCTCTGCCTGTCGTTCCCCCTGCTTGTGTGTTCTCTCTCTTTCTTTCTCTCTCTCTGACAAATAAATAAAATCTTTAGAAAAAAGAATTTTAAAAATTTAGTATGGTAAAGTGACTAAATTCAAGAATGCTTTCCAAATTCAAATTCCAACAGGTAAAGGAAATGGAAAGCCAATTGCTTGGGGTATCTGGGTGGCTTAGTCGGTTGAGTATCTAGCTCTTGTTTTTAGCTCAGGTCATGGTCTCAGGGTTGTAAGATCAAGCCCTGCATCTTGCTTTGCTCTCAGTGGGGAGTCTGTTTGTCCCTGTCCCTCTCCCTCTGCCCCTCTGCACTCTCTCTCTCTCTCTCAAATAAATAAAATGTTAAAAAAGAAAAAGAATTGTTAAATGTGTACAGTAAAAAATGACAGACATCTATCTTTTGTAAGAGAAACAACTGCCACTAAAGAAATGCAAAGGTAAAAGAAAAAGAAAAACAAAACAAAACTATGAATGAAAGATGTGTAAAGTGTTTGGAAAACTAAAACAATATATTAACTTAGGGCATATCTCTGAGTACCCTAAACCACATTTACCTATTGTACAGAACAAAATATATGGTGATACATTTTATAAAAGTTATTGTAACTGTTTCTAAATAAGCAAAGAAGTTGTTTCTATAATTGCAAAACAGCTAATTTTTACTAATTTGGGGCAAGAGGTAACAGCTGCAGTTTTGTCAGCTGCATCCTAATGTTCCACACACCTCTGCTCAAAAAAAAATGGAGACGGTCTCCTTTTATTGCATAGTCTCCTCCCCTTTCAAATAAATACCCTGAAGGTCATTAGTAATGACATTTTACCCAGGGCTTTTTCATTCAGGAAAAGGTGAATAGCAGACACCAGATCACTAGAATTCAGCAAAGAAAATCATGGTTTAGAAAAATTTAAGAGGAGGCAGAAAGGACTTCCTGCCTGGTACAAGTTGCTACTTCCTTTCACAGCCTGTAACCCTCGGTGGCTCTTTGGCTTAATGACTGATATAACACTTTTTTTTTTTTCCCTAGTAGAAAGTGGTAAAAAAAAAAAAAAAATAAGGAATCACTTCTTAGTTGTTGCCTTCTTATAAAAGGTTTACTTAATTCTTATCCTGCCCTATTCTTTATCGTTCTTTGTTGCTATTTATTTTCTCTCCATCACAGAGAACTAGTTTAGAGGGAGAGTAATACAGGGTTTATTCTGGTTCAGAAGATGCATGTTTGTGTGGTAACTGCTTGCTGATGAATTTTTAAAAGTCAATCTCTCTCCCTCTAAACTAGTGAATATACTCCTGATATATTTTAGAAGGGATTTAAGTGTGGTTAATATATCAAACTCAAAATTATCAAAAAGCAATTACAAAGAATTAATCTCCATAGGTTATACATACAGAGGATACACAGAAGTATTTGATATATGCCTCAGTTACAATTGCATTTAATTATCTTAGTGGTTATTTCTAATGTCATTTCCCTTACTATTATTCAGGAATTGTTATTTAAAGTTCCATTCTACTCTGGATTGGGAGTCTAAAACAGCTTTTTGACATTTCGATTGTGATATTTCCCAGAGACTAGTTAAGTTCATTAGTGAAACTACACAGAAAATATATAATTAGACCAGAATCCCTTTTCAGTTTTCACATTTTCTATACCATTATTAAGCACCTGATAACTGAGATTTCATCCATCACCAACAATACAATTTAGTTTCATTAACTTGTAGATTTTTGCATCCAATTCTCATCATCCATCTTCCCTCAGGTTCATACAAAGCAGGTGTATAGCACACACACATAATGATATTATATGTTCAGTTTCTGGACTTTAATAATGTTGATATATTTTAATGCTTTCATTCTTATATAATTGGCCCACTTATCAACTCTGACACATCATTAGCAGACACTAACCGTACATCAGACAGATTTACACTACAACATCTAATCAGGGAATTAGTGTCAATCTAACGATAGTAAACTCCAAATATTTCCAGAGAACAGTACAATACTTTCTCTCCAAAGTCAATCCTTAAACTTCAAAAGCTGAAAATGCCTAATAAGATAGAACATTTCCTATTACAATGAAGAAGACATATAGTACTACTAATGATGATAATGTGACAGGAAATTCCAAACCTGAGCCTTATATGAATAGGATCCAAAAATGAGCACTTTCTATCACTACCCTTTTTCATAAAGCATGTGTAGCCAGTTGATACTTCACATGCAAATGACAAAAACAATGTCCTGACTCCTGCATCAATTCTTCCCTGAAAAAAGTGATTATCTTTCAGTAGCTAAAGTCTATACCCTAGTTCATTGGTTGATTGTTTCTTCATATTAGGATTAATTCACCAGTGCTCAAAAATATTTTGCAATAAATAATCAGGAGGTAGTATAAATGACGACTGATGTCTGTGCTGTTTTTCACCTTTAGAATCACATAGATTAAATTCTAGAAAACTGCTGCAGCTAACTTGTAGATTTCTCTTGCTAATAATTATATATTTGTACAAACCGACCTATATGAAAACAATAGGCCTTAATGACATTATAAATACTACTTTGTTGAAAGATATGTCTCCTTTTGGAGTTTTCAAGAAAAGAAAGTATTTAAATCTGCACTTTTTCTGGGAGTTTTCAAAAGCCACTTTGTGTGGGGATAAAAATCTCTAATTAGAAAAAGCTTTAAAAATCTTTTTTTTTTTTTTTTGGTCACACTGTCATTGGTAGTTAGTAAAAAGGCTAACAATATAAAAAATAAATGGAAAGTCTGTTGCAGATATGCATGCAACTTGTTATTCTTCCGATTCTGTGACAGAAGTACATTTTGAGTGAAATGCCAAAAAAAAAAAAATCTTTACAGGCAATTGCGCCAAAAAGATGTTATATATTAACACTGAGAATATCTGATGCTCACTATGCAAACATTCTCCTTGAGCTTTAACTTAAAGCCATGATTTAGTTTAAGACTTCTTTAAAGTTGGGTAACAATAGCTGAATTTGAATTTTACAGGCCCACTGGTAAAAACTCTGGTACTACTATAAAAGATCTAAGGAAGTATTCATTAGTATCAACAAATATTTAAAACAGAATTGAAGTGACTACTGCAAGTTTTATAGCAATTTTTCTAAATCAATTAAGACAGAAATTTATTCATTATAGGGAAAAAAACAAACTCCATGAACTTCCAAGATCAAGTCATCATTATATTTTGACAAAGATAAATGAAAATGTATTCAAGTATTTTACTCTACTTAATTAGGATTTATATTCCATTTATTTTCTAAAAGATGAAGATGCTCTGTTATATTTTACAATGGAATCAGCATTGATAGAAACATAACTGGAACCCTGTAGAAGAGGACATAAAAGGAAGAAGAAAAAATTAGTAAATGTGTAGCTTTATTTAGTTTTCACTTTTTAGAAAAAGGAAAGAAAGAAAATTAATAGAGAATATTTTCTTGGTTTAAAAACTATTTTTATTGAGATATAAATGACATACAACATTAAGTTAGTTTTAGGGGGCACCATAATGATTTGATATATGTATATATTGTGAAATGATTACCATCATAAGTTTAGTTAACATCCTTAGCCACACCGTTACATTTTTTTCTTGCAATGAGAATGTTTAAGATCTGCTTTTTTAAGCAACTTGCAAATATACAATATAGAATTGTTAATTATAGTCACCATGATATATATTACATCCCCAGGATTTATTTATTTCATAACTGGAAGTTTGCACCTTTTGACCACCTTTACGCAATTGGCCCACCCCCAGGTCCCACCTATGGCAACCACCATGTGAAATCTGTATCCATTAGTTCGAGGTTTTTTTGTTTTGTTTTGTTTGTTGTTTTAGTTTTTTTTTTTTTTTTGGTTTTGATTTTGGTTTTTAGATTACTCATATAAGTGAGATCATAATCTTTTTCTGTTTAAATTATCTCACTTAGCATAATGCCCTCAAGGTATATCCCATGTTGTCAAATGGCAAAATTCCTTTTATTTTTTTATAGCTGAATCATATTCCAGGGCCAGTGTGTTACACACACCACATTTTCTTTATTCATTCATTTATCAATGGACAATTAGGTTGTTTCCATTTCTTAGCTATTTCAAATAATTCTGCAGTACTAATAGCGGCAATAAACATGAAGGTACACATATATTTTAGGCAGTTATTTGATATCCTTCAGATAAATACTCAGAAGCGGAACTGATGGTTGATGGACCATATGGTAATTCTGTTTTTAATTTTTTGAGGAACTTTCATACCACTTTCCATTAATAGCTGCACCCCTTCAATAGTGTGGAAGAGATTCCTTTTTTTCCAAATCCTCATCAACATTAGTTATTTCTTGTCTTTTGATAATAACCATTCTAACAAGTGTGAAGTGATATTTCATTATAGTTTTGGTTTGAATTTCCCTGATGATTAAGGATGTTGAGCACTTTTTCACATACCAGTAGGCCATCTCTGTCTTCTTCGGAAAAATGTCTATCAGATTTTTTTTTCTATTGAGTTGCATGAGTCTTGTATATATTTTTCATATTAATGCCTTATCAGATATATCATTTGCAAATATTTTCTTTCATTTTATAGGTTGCCTTTTTGTTTGTTTTCTTTGCAATACAGAAGCTTTTTAGTTTGGTGTAGTCATGCTCATTTTTGCTTTTATTGCCTTTGCTTGCTTTTGACATAAAATTCAAAAAATAATTTCCAAGATTTATGACAAGGAGCTTAACCCCTAGGTTTTTGTCTAGAAGTTTTATTGTTTCAGGTCTCATGTTAATTCTTTAATCCATTTTTGGTTGAATTTTGTTTATGGTGTAAGATATTGGCCTAGTTTTACTCTTTTTTGTGTAGTTGTCAAATTTTTTGAATACAATTTACTGAAGAGACTATTCTCCCCTCATTGTATATTCTTGGCTCCTTCATTATAAATTAATTTGTCATATATGCATGGTTTATTTCTTGGTTCTGTATACTGGTCCATTGATCTATGTATCTATTTTTCTGTAAACACCATACTGCTTTAATTACAATAACTTTGTAATATAGTTTGAAATCAGGACGTTTGATGCCTCCAGCTTTGTTTTTTCTTAAAATTGTTTTGGCTATCTGAGGTCTTCTTTGGTTCCATACAAATTTTAGGATTGGTTTGTTCTAGTTCTATGAAAAGTACTGTTGTTATTTTGATAGGGATTCTATTAAGTGTGTAGATTGCTTTAGGTAGTATGGACATTTTAACAATATTTTTTCTTCCAATGCATGAGCATGGAATATCTTTCCATTTGTCTGTGTCTTCTTAATTTCTTGCATCAGTGTTTTATAGATTTCATAGTACATTCTTTCACTTCTTTGGTTAAGTTTATTCCTAATATGTTATTATTTTTGGTGCAATAATAAATGGGATTGTTTTCTCAATTTCTCTTTCTGCTGCTTCATTATTAATGTATAGAAATGCAACAGATTCTGTACATTGAATTTGTATCCTGTGTCCTTACTGAATTCATTTATCAGTCCTAGTAGTTTTTTTGGTGGGGTTTTTGGGGTGTTCTATATATAGTATCATGCCATTTGCAAATAGTGAACATTTTACTTCATAACCAATTTTGATGACTTTTAATTCCTTTCTCTTGTCGGATTGCTGTGGCTAGGACTTCCAGTACTATGTAGAATAAATATGGTGAGAGTGGATATCCTTGTTTCATTCCTGAATTTAGGAGAAACTCTCATCTTTTCACCATTGAGTATGATGTTAGCTGTCGGTTTTTCATATATGGCCTTTATTATGTTGAGGTATGTTCACTCTAAACCTACTTTGTTGAGGGTTTTTATCACGAGTCGATGTTGTACTTTGTCAAATATTTTTTCGGCATCTATTGAAATGATTATGTGGTTTTCTTCTTTCTCTTATTGATATGATTAATCACATTGACTGATTTGCAAATATTGAACCATTTTCCCACTCCAGGAATAAATCCCACTTGATCATGGTGAATGATTTTTTTAATGTGTTCTTGGATTTGGTTTGTTAATATTTTATTGAGCATGTTTGTATCTATGTTCACCAGAGATACTGACCTGTAGCTCTCCCCTACACACACCCGCATAGTGTTTTCAACTGGTTTGGGTATCAGGGTAATGCTGGCCTCATAGAATGAATATGGAAAATTCCTTTTTCTTCTATTTTTGGGGATAGTTTGAGAAGAACAAGTATTAACTCTTCTTTAAACGTTTGGTAAAAATCACCTGTGAAGCTGTCTGGTCCTGAATTTTTGTTTATTGGGAGTTTTTTTTATTACCAAATCAATTTCATTTCTGGTAATCAGTCTGTTCAAATTTTCTATTTCCTCCTGCTTCAGTTTTGGGAGGTTATGTTTCTAGGAACTTATCCATTTCTTCTCAGTTGTCCAATTTGTTGGCATATAATTTTTCATAATATTCTCTTATAATTCTTTGTATTTCTGTGGTTTTGGTTGTCATTTCTCCTCTTTCAGCTGTGTTTGGATGGGACATTCCATTAATGTTTATTAAGTCCATTCTGTGTATCATGTAGTTTAATTCCAATGTTTCCATATTGATTTTCTGTCTGGATAATCTATATATTGATGAAAGTGGAGTAATGAAATCTCCAACTATTATTGTATTGTCTATTTCTCCCTTTAGGTCTATTAAAATTTGTTTCATATATTTAGGTGTTTCTATGTTTGGTGCATAAATATTTACAAATGTTATATCCTCTTGTTAGATTGCCCCCTTTATCATTATGTAATGCCCTTCGTTGTCTCTTATTATGGTCGTTGTTTTAAAGTCTATTTTTGTCTGATTTAGGTATAGCTACCTTTGCTTTCTTTTGGTTTCCATTAACATAAAAAATATTTTTTCCATCCCTTCACTTTCAGTGTGTGTACTTACATCTAAAGTGAGTCTCTTGTAGGCAGCATGTATTTGTTTGTTTGTTTATGTATTTTTGGTTTTAATCCATTTAGCTATGTTATGACTTTTCTTGGTAAAATTGAGTCCACTTATACTTAAAATAATTATTGATAGGTATGGATTTACTGTTATCATTTTATTAACTCTCTTCTGGAGTTTTTGTTATTCCTTTGCTCTTTTCTTCTCTTGTTCTTTTTCTTTGTGATTCGATGATTTTCTCTAATGGTATGCTTAGTTTCCTTTCTTTTTCTTATCTACTATAAGTTTCTTTTGTAGGTACCATGAATCTTATATAAAATATAGTTATAAGAGCTTTTTAAAAAGTACTGATAACAATTTAAATTCGAATGTATTATAAAGCTCTACATTTTTACTCCCCCATTACGTTTTATATTTTTGATGTCACAATTTACATCTGTTTAGCTTTTGTATCTATTAACAAATTATTATAGTTATTTTTACTACTTTTGTCATTCACTCTTCATACTAGATTTATAAGTGATTAACTCATAATGATGAAACCTTAGATCATTCTGAATTTAATTATATATTAATTTTACAATGAGGTTTATATTTTCAACTATGTTTCTAACTAATGCCCTTTCATTTCAGCTTAAAGAAGTCCTTTTAACATTTCATCTAAGTCTAGACTAGTGATGATGAATTCCTTCAGCTTTTGCTTTTTTGGAAAACTTTTTTTTTTTTTTTTTTTAGTTTCTGAAGGACAACTTTGCTGGATAAAGTGTTCCTATTTGGCAGGGTTTTGTTATTGTTGTTTTGTTTGTTTGCTTGCTTGTTTCCTTCCAGCACTGAATATATCATGCCACTGTCTTCTGGCCATCAATGTTTCTGCTTAAACATCTGCTAGTTTTCTTATGGGGCTTCCTTTATATGTAACAACTTGTTTTCCTCATGCTGCTTTAGATTCTCTCTTTCTTTTTAACTTCTGACAGTTTAAACATAATTTGCCCCAGAATTGGTCTCCATTCATCTGATTTGGATTGTATGGATTTCTTGGATCTGCATATTTATTTCCTTCCCCAGGTTAGAGAAGTTTTCAACTATTGTTTCTTCAAATAAACTTTCTGCCTCATTCTCTCCTTCTTCTCTTTCTAGGACACTAATAATGTGAATATTGATTTTCTTAATGTTGTTTCATAAGTCTCTTAAGCTATCTTCACTCTCTCTTTTCTTTTTTTCTTCTCTGAGTAAATGCCATTGTCCTATCTTTGAGTTCGGTGATCCTTTCTTCTGCTTCATTTGGTCTGCAATTAAGCCACTTTATTGATTTTTTTTTTTTAGTTCAATCATTGTATTCTTCAGCTCTATAATTTCTATTTGATATTTTCTTATATTTTCTATCTCTTTGTTGAAATCCTTATCTTGTTTATGCACTGTTCTCTTAACATTGGCAATCATATTTATGACCATTATGTTGAATTCTTTATCAAGTAAATCACTTATCTCCATTTCATTATGGTCTTTCTCTGAGGTTTTATCTTGTTGTTCCATTTGGAATACAATCCTTTGTTTCTTCATTTTCCTGGATTCTCTGTGTTGGTTTCTGCACATTAAATAGCCACCTCACAGTCTTGAAGGAGTGGTCTTGTGTGGGAGATAATCCTTGTTATTCAACCCCACCCTAGCTGTTGAGTGTCTCTCAAATCTTTGTGATTGTCTAAGCAGACTTCTTTGTTCTTAGGGCTCGCAGTAGTTGAGAGTGTGCCAAGACTTGTCAGTGTACCAATGGAGAGGATTTCAGTAGGTACCTAAATGCAGGCTGGTTGGAAGCTAGACCTTCAGGTAGTGGCTTTTAAAGTATACAATATACTTTTCCAGGGGGAGACTGGGAGATGATCATTTCTCTCTTCTGCACTGAGCCCTGGAGAGGCAGCCAGTTTCAAATAATTTCTTTGCTACCATCCAGTTGAACTCATGAACACAAGTCACATTGACTACCAGAGCCAGTATATAAAGGGATGTGTGCTCTGGGAAACAGCCACAAAATCCAGGGCACCTGACATATGTCCTTTTGTAGAAAGACTTGTGACCTGGTTACAGAAGGAGAGCACAAAGATGGCATCTACTGACTTCACCAGTCTTTGGAGAGCATTGCAGTTGGCCCTTAGATGTATCCTAAATAAGAAGCCTGACTCTCAAGCCTGCAGCTTTTAAGATATGCTAATATGCCTCTTTCATAGAAAAACTGTTTTAGTCTCCTGAATCTATGTTGGGCTGGGGTGTGGAAGGATGGCCATGGTGAGTCCTATTAGATCATTAAGAACTATTTCTTTGTTCATTATAGACTTGTGGGTCTCATGGACAAAAGCCCCACTGGCTTTCAGAGCTACATATTTTGGGGGTCTCTCTCTCAGACGTAAGTCTTAAAAGATAGGATGTTAGATGCTTCAATCCAATCATTTCACTCCTTGGGGAAAGGCTGAGAGTTGTGCTTTTCCTCCCAATTTTCTGTCATTGTCCTGGGGGTAGGCTTTCTGGTAAGACTGCATTTCTACTTATTCTACCCAATCCAATGTAAGTCTTTTTTAGTTTAGTTTAGTATATAAGAGTCACTCAGCTAGTCTGGGTGTTATTTACTTATTTATTTATTAAAAGATTTTATTTATTTATTTGAGAGAGACAGAGAATGCAAACAGGGGGAGGGGCAGAGGGAGAGGAATAGGCAGAGAATTGTAAGCTGACTCCATGCAGAACATGGAGCCCAAGATGGGGATTGATCTTATGACCCCAAGATCATGACCTGAGTTGAAACTAAGAAGCGGGTGTAAACCCAGGTGCCCCTGTTTTTGTTTTTTTTTTTAGAGGTAATTATTTTGTATGAAGTTGTAGATTCTGTGTGTCCATGAGAGGAGGTGAAATCAATAGTCTCCTATGTTAAAACCTTGAACCAGAAACTCAGACACAATAATTTCTTATTACTAAACTCAAGAGGGAATTTATCATGTGGAATATTGCATAAAGGTCTTCTGTAACACTGTGAATGATAATCTCAAGATAGAATTTTATTAAAAGGCAAACATGAAAAATGAAAAATTATTCACTCTACAAAAAAGTATATTTAAAAATCATTTACTCTATTATACATAACAGTTATAATTTTTTTCTATGTTTGCCTGGTTCATAGTTAAAATTTTATTTTATTGTGTTAGGAACATTTAACATGATATTTACCCTTTTAATAAATCTTTAAGTGTGTGATACAGTATTGTTAAATAAAGGCACTATGTTGTAGAGAAGACCTCCAGAATTTATTCTTCTTGCATAAAATTTGTTCCATAACATCTTCCAGTATGTACAGCCCCCAGACCTTGACCACTACCATTATATTCTATCTTTCTATGAGTTTGATTATTTAAAATACCTTCTATAAGTAGATTCCCATTTATAATAGCCATGTTGGGCCTCTGAATCAACAGGCAAATAAAGGAGTTATAGTGTTGGCTGAAGTGATTGATCCTGACTACCAAGGGGAAATTAGATTGCTACTCAGCAATTGAGATAAGGCAGAGTGTGTCAGGAATACAGGAGATCCCCCAGGGCATCTCTTAATATTACCATGCCCTATGATTAAGGTCAACTGAAAACTAAAACAACTCAATTTAGGCAGGACTACTAATGGCTCAAACCCCTGAAGGATGAAAGTTAGGGTTAGCCCAGCAGGTAAAGAACCATGACTAAACGAGGTGTTTATCAAAAGCAAATGAAATACAGGATGCACAGTAGAAGAAGATAATTAAAATACCAGCTATAACCACATCATCACTTACAGAAATGAGAACTATATTATATAAGTGCATTGCTTTTTATATTATAGCATTTAAATATTGTTAATTTTACATCATAGTTAAGTTATTGAATTATCAAGGAAAAGGGTAAACATCATCCAAGGACTTTACCCCCTCTTCTGAGGAAGGGATTAGTGCATTTTCATTTGTATGCAGTATAGTTGTATCATGTTAGGTGGAATTATGACATTATTGTTGTCTTTATTTGGAAACTAACTATAGTTTAAGGATATGTATATGAATGCCATGTTGACAAGGGTGGACTTGTGATGGCTAATTTTATGTGCTGACTGGCCACAGGATGCCCAGATTAAACTATCCCTGGATGTGTCTGTGGTAGTATTTCTGGATGAGATTAACATTTGAATCTATGGACTCGGTAAAGTAGATTGGCTTCTCTAATGTGGATGGGCATCAACTAATCCACAGAGGGCCTGAATACAACAAAAAGCAGAGGAAGGAGGATTTGTTTCTTTTTTCTTGCCTCACTATTTGAGTTGGGACATCTCATCTCATCTTCTCTTGTCCTCAGACTGGGATTATGCCATTAGATCCCTTGGTTCTCAGGTCTTTAGACATGGACTAAATTACCTAAACAATCTTCCTAAGTCTTCAGCTTGCAGATGGCAGAAGATGGGACTTCTCAGTCTCCATAATTGAGTAAGCCAATTCCTCCTAACTCTTTCTCCATCTCTCAATATAGACAAGATATAGATATAGATGATGTGGATATAAAATAGATAGGTATACACCTAGATATATAGACATAAATATAGACAAAGATAGATAGATAATACTCCTGTTTCTCTGGAGAGTCCTATTAATATAAATTTTGTTACCAAAAGTGCTTCTAGAGGAATAGAATCTTTAAAAAAATGAATTTTCTGAATTGTCTCTGGAGTTTCTAGAATTAGTTCTCTACTTTGATTAGATTAAAAGACACTAAAGGTATTTTCAGTAGTAAAGAGAGCATCGATAATCCATGGCATGATGTGGCAATAAAGACAAACAAAATATCACCATTTAATATTCTTAGTCAAATATATATAAGAGTCAAGGATCTGGGTGGCCATGTATACAATATCTCCAACATTTTTGTCAAACTAAGGAGCATAATGAGATTGACTTCTTGTTCCAAATATCCCTGGACAAAGTGAAGAAAAAGGATAACTTCAGGGACTTAAATTTACACCTCAAGGGTGACGTAGTGACTTGAAAGCTTCTATGGTTGCCCTAAAAGAGACTCTCATCTCCAGTAGTGTCAGAGCTGAGATTTCTGAAAACCAAACCCACAACCTCATTTTGTCAGGGGCTGAAGTGAAGTGCAAATTAAATTATCTGCCTTGCAGAGTGTGTACTTTTAAAGTAAGGTCATTACTTGGGAAGAAATGATATGCAATTTGGGATAATGACTTATGAGAAGATTCTGATGAAGCTGGAGACACAGAGCCATTAAATTCTTACATAGTCTTCTTTGCAAGTAAGAACAGTCTTCCCATTTCTGAGATTAAACCTGCATTGCCTGAAGAAACTGTAAAGGCTTCCCCTGAGGCAAATTTTCCTCTGTATCCACTCCCACCACCTTTTGCCCCTACACCTATAACTAGATTGAAGCCCCAGAAGGTCGCCGAAGATGAAGAGAAGTTGATTTCCCTTGAAAAAGGACCCCAATGCACTACCAAAAAATGTATACTGTCAACTTTTATCCCACTCTTCCTTAGAGACCTAAAGCCTTTTACCAGAAAGACTGCATTAGGGAATTGGGGTGCCTGGGTGGCTCAGTCGTAAAGCATCTGCCTTCCGCTCAGGTCGTGATTCCAGGCTTCTGGGATCGAGCCCCGCATTAGGCTCCCTGCTCCATGGGAAGCCTGCTTCTCCCTCTCCCACTCCCCTTGCTTGTGTTCCCTCTTTCGCTGTGTCTCTCTCTGTCAAATAAATAAATGAAATCTTAAAAAAAAAAAGATTGCATTAGGGAAAATGAAATAATCAGAATTTCAGGGACTACTGGACATTGACTCTGAATTGACACTAATTTCAGACCAAAAATTTCATTGTGGTGTACCAATCAAAGTAGGGGTTTAAGAAGAACAAGATGGTCTTTTTGAAAACAATAACTCCTTGGGTCTGATTTTTACGTCTTCTCCAAAGGGAGTTTAGCTTAATCTGAAATTACGCAGTCCTAGAAAGGATGACCATAATATGTTGCTTGTTAATTTTAACACTTCACTGTTTTTCTTCCTAAGTTGTTTGGTGCTTGGTGTTGGAAATTTTTCCTGTATGCATTTTTTTTTTAGAAATATATGTTTAATACCCATATTTTTAAAAGACTACTGCTTACTCAGTTTCCTTATCTCCAGGAAGATAAGGTTATATTATCTGATTTCTAAAGTCTTTTGCAGTTCTAAAGATACAATGGTAATTATAATTTGCTAGATATATTTTTATTTACTATTCAGCATATTATATTATTATTTCTATAAATCATCCAACCTTTCAGCTAATTCAGTTCACAGAAAAAAAAAAGTGTGGGAAAGAGACAGTTGACTGTATTTTTCAATTTTCACTTTTCAACAGGTTGTTGTATTTATATCATGCTGACACACTAGAAAGAAAGATCAGTAAAAATAATTATGTCAGGTGAAAATGAACTGCTTACAGCAATCATAAATATATGTATATATGTATATATATAATAGATATAACTATGTATAATATTATTCATATATAATTACTATATATGTATAATATCTACCTTGGTCTTTTATCTAACTTTATAATATCTTTAATGTAAAAGTAATATGTGCTAATGGAAGACAAATTTGAAATTACAGATAAGCAAAAAGAAACCTAGGAAAAAATTTAATTCCAACATCCAGGGATAACCATTATTATTTTACAGTCTCTTTTCTGTAATCCTGCTCTATTTTACTTCTCATCCCTGGCATACTATACATGCAGTTCTGTTTTCTGGTTAATTATCTCAGTATTATATTACGGTGTTTTTGATGTGAATAAAATGGGATGTCTTTTTTTAAGTCTCTTTCATAAAATCCTTTGATCGATATACCATTATTTTACCTATTTTGGATATTTTAGTTAGTCCCAATTTTGATTTTTAGTTAGTCCCAATATAGCTGTAATATATATTTTGAAAGAGCTGAAAAAAATTCTGATGTGCATCTCCTGGCTTTAAACTACCACTTTGGTCTACATAGAATTTATTTAAATATAAAATATGAAGAATATATATATATATATATACACACACATACCCTAAATGACTATTCTAATATACTTCACTGAATAGCAACTTTTTCATTCCAGTTTGATATGCTCTATTAATCACATACTAGATAATTATCTTCTCTTTGTCCCTCTATAATTATTATTTTGTTCAATTAATTTGTATGTTCATGCTTACACTGGTATTACATAATTTTTATATAGCTTTATGTCAACTGATTTTACATTGTGTAGGCAATTCCTATAATTTTTGGTGTATATGTTGCAGCAAGAAAAATTACCCATGATAAACAGTTCATGCATATGATATGTGAGAGTCAAGATCAGTAATGTTCTGACAGATGCACAGATAGCTAGCAAATCCATTTGCTTTATTTCATTTTGATGTGACATTTTTACTGATGGTCTTTCTACTGGTGTGTGACTTGTGCTGTTGCTTACAATTAAGAATGACAAGAAAGAAGAGTCTCCCTAGATATAGAAATGCAGTCCTCTGGAGATAACTCTGACGGTCAGTTGAAACCCAGTAAGTCAAAAACATGGTATTTTACTTACTAGTCATTCCAAGTCTTATTTGAGGAAGTAGAAATCTTTAACTGTTTTTGTATAAGTGTTTTTCCTGTTTTTTGAACACAGTAAATCCTGAGTATTCTTTACTTTGGTTCAAAAGTGTGGCATCAAAGACACTCAAACATTGAACAAAAGGCATTATTTACAATTTTGCCATTCTATCATTAATAATAGAACACTAGGGGATAGATAATAAAAACAGGGAATAATATCATAATTCCATTACTCTATTAAACAAAAAGATACAGTGATTAAATAATTGAAATTTTTGTTTCTCAAACATGACAATAAAGCAAAGACCTAATAAAATATTAACATCTTTATCCATAAGGGTAAATCTGAACTACAATAGGGGCACCTGGGTGGCTCAGTCGTTAAGCATCTGCCTTCGGCTCAGGTCATGATCCCAGGGTCCTGGGATGGAGCCCCACATCAGGTTCCCTGCTCGGTGGGAAGCCTGCTTCTCCCTCTCCCACTTCCCCTGCTTGTGTTCCCTCTCTCGCTGTGTCTCTCTCTGTCAAATAAAAATCTTAAAAAAATAATCTGAACTACAATATAACTTCAATTTTTTTCGCTAAAAAATCAGGTCTTGAACCTAATTACAACTTATAAATTGATTTAAAAATGAATTTTGGTCTCTTAGATCCCAGCAAAAATGTGTTCAATGACAAGAGGGAGAGCAAAGGAGAGAATAATCAAGAAAAAATCAGAGAAGTTACATTTTTATTTGAAAAATTGGAGAAACGTGGGCAATGTGCTGCTTTTTTTTTATATTGGGGAGGGTATGTGCTACAGTGAGCGCTGTGAATTGTATAAGACTGTTGAATCACAGACCTGTACCTCTAAAACAAATAATACATTATCCGGTAATTTGCTATATTTTACTGAACTAGATGATTGTGTATACTTTTATTATTTTTTTAAATATAAAATGGTCTATTATAAACAATTTCAGATTTAAGACTCTATCTCTCATTTTCTACTCAAGTCTGCAGAATTTCTCCATTCTTACAGCCCACTGGGGATTTAGTCGTAGTACAAATTCATTCAAAAAGAGTATATTCATCAAGGATATCATTAGACAAAGTAAAAAAAGCATATAATGTAGATCAATTACACAAATTATGTTATGCTTTCTAGGAAAAACAGAAATATTAAACCTATAATAAATAATTTAATATAACTAACCATGTGTGAGATCATAAAGTCACACATTGGTATTTTTCATTATACATAGCAGAATTCAAAAATAATATTCTTTTTGAAAATTTGGCTTTGGACTCTTGTCTGAGGAACTTCAGTTCATAAGTAATCCGTCTTTGTTATAAAGCAGTTGTTTTGTGTTTAAGTCTATTGATAATGATGGTATTAATTAGGAATGCCTGAGGCAGTCATCTGTGGGATTCCCCCCACAGACATTTTCCCAACCAGAGTTAATGCTGTGGCTGAAAAGGCCTTTTTGGTTCTTATTATGATTACAAGACAAACATCAGGAAAAAAAAGAGAGTTTTGAAAAAAAAAAGAAGATCTATTACTCACAGATGCTGGAGGATACATGGCACACCCAAAGGCTATACAGCCAAGTCCCTGGGATAGAGAGAGAGAGAGACAGAGAACAGTGAATGGACCTGCAGGTCTGCCTTTATTGGGGTCCAAGTGAGGATGCCTAGGGCTTCATATGTTCACTCTTTATTCATGAACTTAAAGCATAAGAGTGAAAATTAGGGCACAGGATGGGAAAAACAAGGTGATTCAAGCAGTCAGTTATCTAAGCTACCCAGGACTTTCTAAAAGGGGAACCTCATGGATGAGGCAGCTTGGTTTGTTTAGTTGTTTTATTAGTAGCTGTGTCACAAAGCTGGCATTATGTTTATTCAAAATGGCTGTCTTTGAAATGGATGCTTTGAAAATGAAAAGCTTAATATCAGGAACTAACATTAAAATAAAAAAGCTTAATGTCAGACAATTATACTGCCGTAGTTATACCAATGAGGCAAAGTCACCTTTGCAGAATAGGCATTAAATACAAAGCAAAAGAAGGACATTGGTAATTTCAGGACACCTGTCATTCTCCCCTTCATTCCATAATTTCCATTACCACTGAAATTCTCTCTAAAACCAATTTTGATCATGTATTCCACTGCTAGCTCTCTTTTTGTTGTTTCCTGATTGCCTAAAGTTTGAACTCATCCTGATAGCATGCAGTATATACTCCAATGTAATGAAATATTTCTAATTACCTAATAGCGCATTTACTTCCATGCATTTATGTCATTTTCTAGCTGTTCTGTTTGTACAAAATGTCATTTTAACTTTTTAGCCTTGATCAAATTCAAATTAGGGGCAGAAAACATTTCTATTCATATGCTAAGTTTTATTCAACTTCTTGATCAAAACTAAAACCCTTTGCTTGTACTATCATATTGTCTGCTTTATACTTCTATACTGAATGGTTGAGTACATCATAACCTAAACTTGTTATAATTTGTCATGCCCATGCCTGTACTAGCCACTAGATTGTGAGCACATTGGGAAATGGACCACAATGTATTCATTTTATCTCTCTGCAAACAAATGTGGATTGTTATACATAGAAGGAAATTATGATTAAGTAAACTATAAAGTTTATAATAAAATCAGCTCATTATAATATGGCAGACTATGATATATGATAAAATAAAACAATCTTCTACCTAATCCAAGTGTCATTATTACAAAAGAAATCACAGTTACTAAAGATTCGGGATTGTAATTTCTCATATAAGATTATAAGCATAAAACATGTTATACAACAGTCTTGTAACGTCAGGACATAGCACAGTGTTCAGAAGATAGTAGATAATAATATAGTAGATAGTAGAAAGTCATAAAGTAGTAGATACATAAAGATAAGAGGTAGTCAATAAACAATTGTTGGGTAATTGGAATGTGCCCTACCATAAACTGATTAAAGGGTTCATATTTCACAATTCAATTTGAGGAAAAATAAGCTTTAAGAAACAATAAAAACACATGTACTTACTATATTAAATAATTCACTTAAGAAGATATAATTGGATTAATTATGTTTGACAAAAGTAGTCATCTCCTCAAACAGTATAATAATGAGACTATATCAAAATATGATATGAGACATATGCTAGGTATTTCTAGCAAAATGGGATTTAATGCAGGGAACGAAATGCTTAAAACCATTGAAAGAAAGGCTTGGTAGTCAATTGTGGAGTATCAGTAACTTTCAGATTCACTATTACAGATATAGTCAGGAAACTGTGAGGGAACAACTGAAAATGTCACACTTTCCCTGTAGCTCTGACATATATGATTAACAAGAAAAGATGGAGTCTGGTTGACTGTGATAATTAGTCATGTTTGATGAATTTAGTATCAACAATTTCTGTCTCTTGCAGTAAAGCCAAATTACTTCTACTTCCTTTCTGCTTTCTAAGTCTCTTTCTGGCACATTTTATTGGTGAGATCTAAATTGTATCAAGAACCTTTATTTTAAAAGATTTTATTTATTTATTTATTTGAGACAGAGAGAATGAGAGAAAGAGAGAGAGAGAGCACATGAGAGGGGGAGGGTCAGAGGGAGAAGCAGACTCCCTGCAGAGCAGGGAGCCCGATGCGGGACTCCATCCAGGGACTCCAGGATCATGACCTGAGCCGAAGGCAGTCGCCCAACCAACTGAGCCACCCAGGCGCCCTTGTATCAAGAACCTTAATGGCAAAGATGTGAAAGTGCTTCCTTAGTGCCAATGGTCAGTACTTGCATAATAATGTAGTGAAAACTGTGTAACAACCCTCAAATTTGAAGCAATGAGAATAGCAGCATCTTTTCCTACAGTTTTACTAAACACTAAATAGAAGCTTCAGATCTCTTTCACTCAATCCTTTCTACCACTCTCACCCACATATTATCTTCAATTTTCTCCGTGAACTAAGTCATTTGTTAGATGAATATATGTAAACCCTAGTTATTGATTTTCTCAGCAAAGTAGTGACTATGTAAGATTGTTTTACAGAGAAGGAAACAAGCTTTTATGAAAAAAGGTGTCCTTCAGTTTCACCATTCCAGTAATGAAGATCTATCACTGGTAACTCCTCAGCCAATTCTATTCATATATTATGTCCTCATCAGTCTATCACAAACTGGAAGGTCATTAAATCACATGGACATCCAATGACCTAAATATCACAGCAGTTGAGTTGAATATATATATATACATATATATAAATGCTTTATCATTTTTATGTAATTTGGATATTTGTTCACTTTTATTTCCAAATAGGTTCTGTCAGCCTTTACAATAATGGTATGAGAAAATATAATATTACCTTCCTTTCATTTGCCATAACTCTGGTTGGGTTTCCAAAAATAAAGGATTACAGAAATAAAAGTTAAGCCCAGAATTTCTCCAGGTTAATGAAATGAATAGAATTTACTTATGCTGAAAATTCTTTTTGAATATGAGCAGACTTTGTGGGAAAATTCTAGGGTACGTATTATTCTTGTGTTCACTGAAAAACTTCCAATAATATTCATCATATGATGGCTGGAAGAAATCTTTCTGCAGGTAAATATTTAAAGTCTTACAGAGTTGTACTCAAATAGATAGTGTTGTATTGCTTCATCTTTCCACTTACAACTCAGTACACTGAGGAAAACATATAATGCATTACTGCCTGGTTTCCTCAAAGCAAAACAGGTTTTACAGAGGAAAAATAAAAAGTATGTGTGTGTCTGTGGGTGCACAATTCAGTTTTATATCTCAAGTCAATTCCCTTTCTCAAAAACAACTAAAATAAAGCAGACATCTATAGACTTTATGTAATGCTTTAACCTTGGGAAATACTGTTTACTAATTCATATAATAACAACTCTTCATTATGATCACTTGCTGAAGCCCATGCTTTCTTATGATATCAGGTTTTATTGCCCAAGATGATACAGAATATCTGCGTTAGCACTGGAATAAATATAAGCAGTCCAGTTGGAAAAAAATAGCTATTAAGCCATTAGCTATTTTTTACAGCACATACTTAGTCAACGCTGCCAGTCTCTAGATATTGTATTCACTACAAAAAAATGTACAAAAATGTTTTAATAATGAAAATATTATTATAGAAATTTAAGGCAATAAGAAGATAATATCAAGAAATTAAAAAATAAGTACCATTTTCAACTTAGCACACACACTTGTGCACACATGCACACATCTTTAACACAAGAACAGAGATATAAAAGCCATGACCTAATGTTTTAAGAACAACATGTTTTTTGTTAAAAAAGAGATCCATGAGTGGATATAAAGATCAGAAAGAGTCCTAGTGCTTAAGGTTTTACTGCTTAATGGGAGAGCTAAGTCTTATCTAAACTGATAAATTTAGAAAATGACAAACATTCAACAAACCCAACCATAACAGTAAAATCATATACAGTAAGATCAATAAAACAAGAAGTGCAATTTTTTTTAATCTGGAAAGGTATTATTTAAAAATTTCTGTGAGGGCGCCTGGGTGGCTCAGTTGGTTAAGCGACTGCCTTCGGCTCAGGTCATGATCCTGGAGTCCCTGGATGGAGTCCTGCATTGGGCCCCCTGTTTGGCAGGGAGTCTGCTTCTCCCTCTGACCCTCTTCCCTCTCATTCTCTCTATCTCTCATTCTCTCTCTCTCAAATAAATAAATAAAAAATCTTTAAAAAAAAAAAAAAAGAAAAAAAAAGAAAAAAATAAAAATTTCTGTGAATATTTAAAGTAAAATATGAATATACAATATACAATATTTAGTTGATACACAAATAATAAGTATACCATAGATGAATTTTCACAAAGTGAATATATGTATAACCATCATTTGGGCCAAGCAATATATTTTCAGCAGCACTGAAACACATTCACCCAAGGATAACTACTCTCCTGACTTTTAGCATCAAAAATTAGTTCTTGGTTTTCCAATTTACATACACTTATATACATATAGTAGAATGGATACATAAGCTTTAGTATATTCAAACAATGAAAACTATACAATAGTGAGAATGAACACAATAGAAATGAAATGGAAGTCCTTGGCTATTGTGTAACATATGGTAAACTATAATAACTAAGTGGTTATACCAATTTATTCTCCCATCCAAATTATATTAGAAGCCAGGTTGTTTTACATCCTCACCAAAACTTGGTATTATCTATTTTTAAAAATTTGGCTATTTAAATGGGTATTTAATAATTTCTCAATCTAATTTCAACTATCATTCCTCTGATGACTAATTAATGCTGAGTACATGTTAATGTGTTTATTGAAGATGGAATCATCTATAGTGAAAAACCTGTTTAAGTTAGATTATCAATCTTATTAAACTGATTTGAAGGGATTCATTATATATTTTTGAAGAAAATAATTTATTGGATATATGTATTGCTTTTTTTTAATCAGAGCAAACATTGGTCTATTGCACAATTCTCCATCATACCTGTTCTATCATTTTCTTTCTATATGAGCTGCCAACTATGAGTCTCATTTTGTCATCACATAGGTATTGAAATCCGTACCATCCCAATTTGTTTGTATGATTCCAGGACTTTATTTTTTTTATTTCATTTTGTATACCATTACAATCTTAGTTCTAATAAAATCTCATTTTAATCATTGCACTTTCCAGCTTAAGAATTTATAAGAGTTGTGTTATCAGAAGGGTAAGAAATTTTATTACCAGAAAGTCTTGTGAGGAAAAACAAAGGACAAGAAGCTAGAGAAGAAGGAAAGAGCGGTTATTCTATTCTGTAGGTCTGGACTCTGTGAAGAAAAGAACTACCTAGGAAGAGTCTCAAACTACAGTATAGTTTTAGAAAAATTTAGGTCAATATTGATATGGAGTCCTGAGACCTAAGTTGCCCTGTGGGATTAATCCTACATCTTATAGGAATGGATCTGCCTTAGTAGCACTGTGGCTCTGTCATTTGCTGACCGTTGCCCTTGTGAAGCCTAGCCTTACATAAACATGGTGGTGGATTTAAAACACAGCACCTGGGGTCTTCTGTCAATTATACTCACTGCATCAGATCGAGGGTTGCATATTTTTGGTCACCACAAGGCTCATTATGAATAACATGAACAACCACAAATCCCCAACATGTCACAATTTTACTCCAATTACTTTTATAAAGCCTATCACTTACTACTCCCTTTTACAAAATTCTTGTTTCAGGGTTTACTATGCCTTTCTCTTATTCCCTATCTCTTTATCTGCCACTTTTAATTACTGCTTCTCTATTATATGTTGTATTCATTGACTATAATATTCTTGTACTATACTTTCACTTAGGAAAGGTTAACTCTTTCATCAGTATGCTGCTCAAATTCCATCTCCTCTGTTATCTCACTAAGCAAATGATCTTTACTTTTTCTAAATTCCTCTAGCATTTATATTCCAAATCTTTTAGTCTCTGATTTCCTATTGTTTTGTCAGTGTGCTACTATGTTAATACAAAATTTCCTTAACATATATAAATTATCTGAGAAAAAAATTAGAGCATTATATCCTCTACACCATTTTCATGTTCTAGGAATTAGAGCTCCTCATATGCAAACTCAGTACCCTGCATGTCTTCTATATTGGCATTTACTAAACTGTATTAGATTTATTTGATTGTTTGATCTATTAGATTACTTTTCACACATAACATGTTCCAACCAAATTTATCGAATAGATTTCTGAATAGTTTTTTTTAATATTTTATTTATTTATTTGAGAGAGAGAGCAGAGCAAGAAAGAGCATGAGTGTGTGTGGGGGGTGTGGAGGGACATGAGGGAGAGGGAAAAGCCGACTCCCTGCTGAGCAGGAAGCCCAACACAGGACTCCATCCCAGGACCTTGGGATCATGACCTGAGCTGAAGGTAGACACTTAACCAACTGAGCCACCCAGGTGCACCCTGAATAGTTCTTACTCTGCAGTTATTTTATTATTTCCTTCTCTATATGTTTTCTGTTTTAGTAACATACATTCTGTTGTGACTTAATTTTTCTCAGATTTACAACTTATTTGGTTCCCAGCATATTGGAATAATATCACTAAACAATGGAATGTGATTTATTGATAAAACCTACATCTTAAAGCTGTCTAATTTTATTGTCATGCTTTCAATGTAATTGATTATAGACATATCTGACTTTTACACACTTTTTTCAGATTATTGTTAAAGTACTAATATTAGTGAAATGTGTACCTTGTATTTGTTAAGGCAAGAAATGACTTAAGATAAACTATTACAGAACATGAATTTTGAATATTTCCCATCATGTTATAATAAGAATATAAAATTTATTATATTATATAAAGGTTATAGAATATAGATTAAGAATATATTATATTATATTATATTATATAAAAAGAATATAAAGACCACCCTACTTACTAAAGTAAACCTAGTCCAGAAAATTTCCAAATTTTACTTTAAAAATTTCACTAATGATAGGTACTATAATGTTATAACTCAACAGTAATGTCAGTAATAATTACATTTGCTGAAATACAAAAGGTCATCATTAATCAGAGCATAAAACAAAAATAAAATAAACAAACAATTCAGCATATTTCCATTTCTATAGCCCAAGATAAAATGACACTTCACTTTTCTTTTGCAAGACATTTTATAGTTAAAACCCCTGATATGACTTCTGAATTATCATTAAAAAAAACTTCATAGTAAAAATAATGTAATTAAACCAATATAATCCAGTCAATATCCTCTGACTTATTTTCATTTCAAAGGATGAAAAACAAAACTCTGTACATGAATAAATATTAGCAAAGTCGAGCACAAAGTTATATATGATGAATCCAAACATAATTAAATTTATAAACATTCTTTAGCTACAGCTTTCTTGAAGAGAAAATAGCATCAACTTTGTGCTATCATTTTAGAATTTGATTGGAGGAGCATCTAGGTGGCTCAGTCAGTTAAGCGTCTGCCTTAGGCTCAGGTCATGATCCCAGGGTCTTGGGATCGAGCCCCACGTGGGGCTCCCTGCTCAGCTGGGAGCCTGCTTCTCCCTCTCCTTCTGCTTCTCCCTCCTGCTTGTGCTTTCTGTCTCTCAAATAAGTAAAATTAATTTATAAAAATTAAAAAAAATAGGATTTGGATAATAATTTGACTGGAAATTTAAAAAGTCTGATTATTTTATTATGGACCTGGAAAATGTTTATTAAAAATATGGGAAAACTATGTCTCTCTGATGAACAAAGGGCATCTTTTCTATAGTGTGGTAGGCAGAATAACTGTTCCCCCAAAATGCCCAATTCTTATTCTCTTGACTTTATAAGTAAATTAGGTATTTAAAACTTTTTAAATACTTTAAAAACTTTAAAGGTAGGGAGCTGGAAAGTCAGTCAGAGCAATATAATGTGAGGAAGATGAAACTGACCATTGCTTACTTTGAAGATGGAAAGTAAACCATGAAACAAAAGGTGCAGCAGCCACCAGAAGCTGAAAAGGATAAGAAACAGATTCTCTCTATAATGGGTTGGTGGTAGCTCCCCAAAAGATATGTATATGTAAAATCCCTGGATAATGTGGAAACTGAATGTTACCTTATTTGGAAAAAGGAACTTTTCAAATGTAATTAAGCTAAGGCTCTTGGGATCACCCTGGATTATTTGAGTGAGTCCCAAATCCATTGATAAATGCCTTTACAAAATAAAGAAACAGTGAGATTTGTAACAGACAAAAGAAGACAAAAGAGAGGAGAAATCAATTTAAGATGAAGGCAGAGATTGGAGTGATATAGAAACAAGCGAAAGAACATGTGAAGGTACCAGAAGATGGAAGAAGCAAGAAAGGATTCTCTCTTAGAGCTTCCAAAGAGAGTGTTGCTTCTGACATAGGTTGCCTTTTCATTTTATTAGTATTTTTTTTCTTGCAGAAGTGTTTTAGTTTGATGTGGTTCCACTTGTTTATTTTTACTTTTGTTACCTTTACCTTTATTTTTGTTGCCTTGTCATATCCAAGGTATCATTGCCAAGACCCATGCAAAGGAGTTTACCATCTATGTATTCTTTTTGGAATCTCATGGTTTCAGATCCTACTTTGAAGTCTTCAATCCATTTTGAGTTAATTTTTGTGAATATTGTAAGATGGGAGTATGGTTCTATTCTTCTACATGTAAATATATAATTCCATTAGCACCATTTATTGAAGAATCTGTCTTTTCTTTGTTGAGAATTCTTGGCTCTCTTTTCAAATATTAGTTGACCATATATGCATGGATTTATTTCTAGGCTTTCTATTCTGTTCCATTGGTCCATGTGTTTGTTTTTATGCTAGTATCATACTGCTTTGATTACTATAGCTTTATAATATAGTTTGAAATCAGGAAGTTTAATGCCTCACTGTTTCATTTTGAATTATTTTGATTGCTATCTCTTTAAGTTCCCTAAGTTTTGTTTCATTTGTAATGTCTAAACTGCATGATCCCATATAGTTATTTTTTTCATTTCATACATTGTATTTGTCATCTTTTGAAGTTTTATTTGGGTTTTCTATATATTGCATGTATCTACTTAACACACTCAATGTTTTCCCTACTTTCTTGAACATATGGAATATAGTCATACTAATTTTAATGTCTTATATTAATTCTATCATTTCTATCCTTTCTGAGACTGTTTCTATTAAGTTGTATTTTCTCTTTTTGGTATAATATATCCCTGTTTCTATTTATGCACTGCAACTTTTTACTGAATGTCTGACACTCTGATTTTGTTTTGCTGTTGAATACTAGATACCATTGTATTCTTACAAATAGTGTTTAGGTGTTTTTGGCATAATTATTTCACTTGGAAATAGTTCATCACTTAGGAATTTGACTTAAGCTTATTAGATAAGAACAAAGTAGGCTTTATTCTAGGAATAATTTTGCCTCCTTACTGAAACAACACCCTCTTGAGTATTCTTTCTGATGCTCCATACATTATGAGGTTTCCAACTCTGGCCTGTGGGAACAAGAATTATTCCTGAAGCTTATGTTTGCCTCCTCCCTTGACACAGCTAGATAATTATCAAATTATTCTGAACACCCAGGAAATTGATCTAAAAACTGAGAGAACACACTACACAATTAGAAGAAGAAAAGAGGCCACATTGTGGAAGGTAGGAGGTGCAGAGAAGAAATTTGGGGGAGAAAAGAATCATGAGTGCTGTGGAAGGGAGAGAGGGAGGGAATCCTGATCATGAAGTCATGGAGAGAGGAGATAGAGAGAAAGAGAGAGAAAAAGCAGCACATAGGGGATTATACAAGAAAAACACTTCCCCAAAACCATTCACTGGGAAAACTAGAGGAGCTGATTATTGCAAGTTTTTTACAAGTAGTGGAGCTGAAAGTCTGAAGTTTCTGAGGTCTGTTCTATCTCCAGAGTTGAGCTGTTGGGTGTAGCATAGCACTGCTCCTGTGGAGATGGAAGGCAGAGGCCTGGGAACAGACAGCATGCTCTGAGTATCCCCTGTGTCATACTGGGAGAGACACTTCCCCTTCTTGGAGTGCATTTGGGAGAAGTGGCATTGCCTCTTAGGGGACAAAAGAGTAAGCAGGTGTCATTGAACTGCCTTGTTCATTAGCATAGGGGCAGAGATGCCTGCCAAGGGCAGCTAAACCTGAGTGCCAACTTTTCACTGCACTTTACCATAAAATCCAAGCCCCTGTGTGGTCATATGACTGCTTTTCTGGGACAAACCAGTACCAGTCACAATTGAGTGAGATCCACCTCTAGAGGATCAGTGAGGGTTCGTTCCTGACTGGACCCCTAAAATCTGGAGTTTTGAAATCCAGCTGCATGTTTAGATTAAACACAAGAGTACTACACCACCAGTCAGGCAGACGGCTCATACACAGACAGGGTGAAGGCAGGTATCTGACAGAAGCCTTGGAAATAAGAGGGGAGATTGTTGGCTCTTCTGGGAGGGATTCCTGAACACTGGAAGGCATGAACTCCCCTCTCTGGGGAAGAGAGTGGGCCTATGCCAATTTTACCCTTGCCCATCAGCGGGGCTGGACTTCAGTGAGCAGCACAGCATCCCAAAGTGGAGGCTTGAGTTGCTTACAACAAGCTTCTCCCCCGTGCTCTCTGCAGCTGCCTTTTTTACTAGGTCAGGTGTGATTAAGAGCCAGAGTTGTAGCAAGATCCACTCCCAGAAGACCAGCATATAACTCCTGCATGTACCAGGTCTACTGATGATAGAATGCTGCAAAGCTTCAGCTGTAGTGGAAATAGGACAAGGCACAGGTTTTTCTAATAGACAAAAGACAGAGTCTTAGACAAACTGCTAAGACAGAAGAATTCATCCAAAAAGAAAGAACAAGAGGCCACAGCCTGGAAGCTAATTAAAATAGATATAAGTGATATGCCTGAGTCAGAATTTAAAACAACAATCATAAGGATACTAGCTGGGCTTGATAAAACATAGAAGAAACCACAGAGACACTTATAGCAGAGATAAAAGACTTAAAAGTAGTCAGGTTGAAATAAAAAGTGTTATAACCAAGATGCAAAACTGATGGGATATAATAACCACAAAAATGGAAGAAACAGAGAAATGAATAAAGGATAAAGAAGATAAAATTATGGAAAAGAATGAAGCTGAGAATAAGAGGGAAAGAAAAATATTGGATCATGCATGTAGACTTAGGGAACTCTGCAACTCCGTAAAGTGTAATAACATTCATATCATAGGAGTCCCAGAAGAAGAAGAGAGGAAAAAGGGGGCAGAAGGTTTACCTGAGCAAATTACAGAAGAAAACTTCCCTAATCTGGGGGAGAGAAACAGACATCCAAATACAGAAGGAACAGAAAACACCCATCAAATCAACAAAAGCAGGCCAAAACCAAGACATATGGTAGTAAAATCTGGAAAAAAAAAAAATAGAGAGACAAGGAAAGAATCCTGAAGGCAACAAGGGAAAAGAAACCCTTAACCTACAAAGGAAGACAAATCAGGTTAGCAGAGATCTATCCACAGAAATGTGGCAGGGCAGAAGACAGTGGCATGATATATTCAAAGTGCTAAATGGGAAACTTATGCAGCCAAGAATACTTTATCCAGCAAGGTTGCCATTCAGAATAGAGGAGATAAAGAATTTCCTAGACAAACAAAAACTAAAGGAGTTCATGATCACTAAGCCACCCGGCAAGAAATATTAAAGAAGACTCTTTGAGGGGGAAAGTAAGACTGAGAGCAACAAAGACTAGAAAGGAACAGAGAAAATCTCCAGGAACACTGACTTTATACAATTGCACTAAATTTATATCCATCAATAATCACTCTTAATATAAATGGACTAAATGCTCCAATCAAAAGACATGTGGTATCATAATGGATAGAAAACCAAGACCAATCTATATGCTGCTTACAAGGGACTGATTCTAGACCTAATTACACCTGCAGATTGAAAGTGGGAGATAGAGAACATTTCTTGTGGTAACAGAAGTCAAAAGAATACCGGAGGAGCCATATTTGTATCACACAAGCTAGATTTTAAACCAAAGTCTGTAATCAAATATGAAGAAAGGTACTATATCATAATAAAAAGATCTATCCAACAAGAAGATCTAACAAATATGTCTAGGCCCACAACGTGGGAAAACCCAAATATATAAATCAATAATAAACATAAAGCAACTCATTGATAATAATACAATAATAGTAGGGGATTCTAACAACCAACTTACAGCAATAGACAGATAATCTAAGCAGAAATTCAACAAGAAAACAATGGCTTTGAATGACACACTGAATCAGATAGACTTAACAGATATATTTAAAACATTTCATCCAGGGGTGCCTGGGTGGTTCAGTTAGTTAAGTATCTGCCTTCAGCTCAGGTCATGATGCTAGGGCACTGAGATCAATTCCCATGTCAGGATCCCTGCTCAAAAGGGAGTCTGCTTCTCCTTTTCCCTCTGCCCTTCCATATGACTCATGCTCTCTCACTCTTTCTCTCTCTCAAATAAATAAGTAAAATCTCTTAAAAAGTACATTTTATCCTAAAGCAGCAGAATACACATTCTTTTCAAGTGCACATGGAATGTTTTCCAGAATAGATTACATACTGGGTCATAAATCAGTCCTCAACAAGTACAAAAAGATGGAGATCATACCATATATATTTTCAGACCACAATGGTATGAAACTTAAAGTCAACCAAAAGAAAAACTTTAGAAAGACCACAAATACATGTAAGTTAAAGTAGATCCTACTAAATAAAGAATGGGTTAACCAGGAAATTAAAGAAGAAATAAAAAAACACATAGAAGTAAATGAAAATGTAAACGTGACAGTCTAGAACCTTTGGGATCCTTCAAAGGTGGTCATATGATGGAAGTATATGGCAATACGGGCCTACCTCAAGAACCATTAAAAGTTTCAAATACAGAACCTAATTTTACACCTAAGGAGCTAGAAAAGGAAGAGCAAATGAAGCCTAAAACTAGCAGAAGAAGGGAAATAATAAAAACATAGAGCAGAAATAAATGATATGGAAACAAACAAACAAAAAAAAACAGTAGAAGAGATCAATGAAACTAAGAGCTGGTTCTTTGAAAGAATTAATAAAATTGATGAACCTTTAGCCAGACTTATTAAAAAGAAAAGAGAAAACACCCAAATAAAATCACAAATGAAAAAAGAGAGATCACAACCAACACAGAAGAAATACAAAAAATTATGAGAATATTATGAAAAATTATATGCCAACAAACTGGAAAAACTGGAGAAAATGTAAAAATTCCTAGAAACATACAAACTATCTAAACTGAAACAGAAAGAAATGGAAAATTTGAATAGACCCATAACCATTAAAAAAATAAAAATAAATAAGTCAGTATCAAAAATCTCCCAACAAACAAAAGTCCAGGGCCAGATCGCTTTTCAGGGGAATTCTACCAGACATTTAAAAAAGAGTTAAAACCTATTCTTCTCAAACTGTTCCAAAAAATAGAAATGGAAGGAAAACATCCAAATTTACTCTACAAGGCCAGCATTACCTTGATTCCAAAAGCAGAGAAAAAACCCTTCATAAAGGAAAAATAATGATGTAATGTATAGTGATTAACATAACAATATTTTTTTTAAAAAAGGAAAAATACAGGTGAGCAGTATCCCTGATGAACATGGATGCAAACATTCTTAACAAGATAACAGCAAAATCCAATCCAACAGTATATTAAAAGAATTATTCACCAGGATCACGTGGGATTTATTCCTGGACTGCAGTGATGGTTCAATATTCGCGTCAATCAATGTGGTACACATTGTAAGCGTAAGAACCATATGACCTTCTCAATAGGTACAGATTAATAAAAGTAAGCATAAGAACCATATGACCTTCTCAATAGATACAGGAAAGCATTTTACAAAATATAGCATCCATTCCTGATAAAAACTCTCAACAAGGTAGGGATAGAGAGAACATACCTCAAGATCACAAAGGCCATATATGAAAGACATACAGCTAATATCATCCTCAATGGGGAAAAACTGAGAGCTTTTCCTCTAAGGTCAGGAACAAGACAGGAATATCCACTCTCACCATGTTATTTATCATAGTATCAGAAGAATTAGACTCAGAAATCAGACAGCAAAAAAAGAATAAAAGGAGTCCAAATCAGTAAGGAAGAAGTCGAACTTTCACTCTTTGCAGACCATAGGATGTGATACTCTACATAGAGAACCTGAAGGATTCCACCAAACAATTGCTAGAACGGATACATGAATACAGCAAAGTTGCAAGATACAAAATCAATGTATGGAAATCTGTTGCATTTCCATACACCAATAATGGAGCAACAGAAAAGGAAATCAAGAAATCAATTCAATTTACAATTGCTCCAAACAGCATAAAATACCTAGCAATAAGCCTAACCAAAGAGGTAAAAGATCTATACCCTGAAAACTACAGAACACTTATGAAAGAAATAAAAGATAGCACAAAGAAATGGAAGAACAATCCATGCTCATGGATTGGAAGAACACATATTGTTAAAATGTCTATACTACCCAAAGCCATCTACACATTTAATGCAATCCTTATCAAAATACCACCAGCATTTTTCACAGAGCTAGAACAAACAATTCCAAAATTTGTGTGGAACCACAAGAGAACCCGAATAGTGAAAGCGATCTTGAAAAAGAAAAACAAAGCTGGAGGCATCACAATTCTGGACCTGAAGCTATATTACAAAGCTGTAGTCTTCAAGAAAATAGAAAATTATTTTTCTAAGAATCAGAAACAGTCTTATACAGTTTGTGGGAATGCAAATTTTGTTTTGTTTTGTTTTGTTTTGTTTTAAGATTTTATTTATTTATTTGACAGAGAGAGATAGCAAAAGAGGGAACATAAGCAGGGGGAGTGGGAGAGGGAGAAGCAGGCTTCCCCCTCTTAGCCAGGAGCCTGATGTGGGCCTCGATCCCAGGACTCTGAGATCATGACCTGAGCCGAAAGCAGACGCTTAATGACTAAGCCACTCAGGTGCCCCAAGGGAATGCAAATTTTATACTGACACAAAAAAGATACATAAATCAATGGAGCAGAATAGAAAAAACAAAAATGGACACACAGCTACAGGATCAACTAATCTTTGACAAAGCAGGAAATAATATCCAATAGAAAAAGACAGTTACTTCAACAAATGGTGTTGGGAAAACTGGACAGCAACATGCAGAATGAACCTGGACAACTATCTTACACCATACACAAAAATAAATTCAAAATGGATGAATGACCTAAATCTGAGCTAGGAAGCCATAAAAATCCTAGAGGAAAACATAGGCAGAAACCTCTTTGAAATCAGCTATAGCAACTTCTTACTAGATACGTCTTCAGATAAAAGGGAAACAAAAGCAAAAATGAACTATTGGGACATCATAAAGATAAAAAGCTTCCACACAGTGAAGGAAACAATCAACAGAAGTAAAAGCCTACAGAATGGGAAAAGAATTTTGCAATGAGATATCTTTTAAAAGGTTAGCATCCGGTGAGCGCTGTGAATTGTGCAAGACTGTTGAATCACAGTTCTGTACTTCTGAAACAAATAACGCAACATATTTTAAGAAAAAAGAAAAAGAAGAAGATAACAGGAGAGGAAGAAAAGGGGAGTATGTCAGAGGGGGAGACGAACCATGAGAGATGATGGACTCTGAAAGACAAACTGAGGGTTCTAGAGGGGAGGGGGGTAGGGGGATGGGTTAGCCTGGTGATGGGTATTGAGGAGGGCACGTTCTGCATGGAGCACTGGGTGTTATGAACAAACAATGAATCATGGAACACTGCACCAAAAACTAATGATGTAATATATGGTGATTAACATAACAATAAAAAAATTTAAAAAAAAAGCTTAGCATCCAAAGTCTATAAAGAACTTATCAAACTGAATACTCAAAAACCAAATAATCCAATTAGGAAATGGGCAGAAGACATGAATAGGCATTTTTCCAAAGAAGACATCCAGATGGTTAGCAGACAAATGAAAAGACGCTCCACATTACTCATCATCAGGGACATAGAAATCAAACCACAATGAGATATCACCTCATACCTGCCAGAATGGCTAAAAATAACAACATAGGATACAACAGATATTGTTCAGGATGTGGATAAAGGGGAACAGTCTTACACAGTTAGTGGGAGTGCAAACTGGTGCAACCACTCTGGAAAATAGTATGGAGGTTCCTCAGAAGGTTAAAAATCGAATTATCCTATGACCCAGCAATTGCACTACTAGGTATTTAAACAAAGAATACAAATATACTGATTCAAAGGTGCACATGCACCCTGATGTTTATTACAGCATTATCAACAATAGTGAAATTATAGAAAGAGCCCAAATGTCCATCAACTGATGAATAGATAAAGAAGAGATGGTATAATATATCACAATGGAATATTACTCAGACATCAAAAAGAATGAAATCTCACCATTTGTAATGATGTGGATAGAGGTAGAGTGTATTATGTTAAGCAAAATAACCCAGAGAAAGACAAATACCATATGATTTCATTCATATGTGGAATTTAAGAATCAAAACAGATTAACATAATAGAGGGAAAAAAAGAGGGAAGCAAACCATATTAGTCTCTTTACTATAGAGAATAAAATGATGGTTGATGGCAGAGAGATGGGCTAACTGGGTGATGGGTATTATGGAGGGCACTTGTATTGAGCACTGGGTGTTATATGTAAGTGATGAATCACTAAATTCTACTCCTGAAACCAATATTACACTATATGTTAACTAACTAGAATTTAAATAAAAATTTGAAAATAAATAAATAAATAAAAATAAAAATGCACAAATACCCAGACATATTATTAAAAGTCATAATCTAAAAACTTTTAAATAAAAATCTGTGGCTTTAATTTGAAATTTTGTATTATTCTTAGTCATCATATGATTATCAGAATAACAAATAATATTTTATAAATTTGAGAAAGGAAATAAATAGACACAAGCATAATACTCTTCTTTTAAAAATTGTTTATAGCTTTAAAATTTGCTAATACTCACAGATAGTCATCAGCCATCAGTTAAATGTACAATTCAGTTGATATCAGCATAGACACAATTTTTCACTAATTGGTGTTAATCTTGTGGTTCCTAGAGGGTTTGAGATTGCCAAGGTAAATTATGACAACATGTGTCTCAGAAAATAGAAAATTATTTTTCTAAAAATCAGCGACCAGGTCTATTAGCTATTCCCAATAAAAAGTAATCTTCAGTGGCATGGGATTCTAATTATTGACTTTACACTTACTGTTTCTGTTTCTAGTTGAACCTTTAAAGAAACTCCTGTTTGCCCCTCATTTATTGTCAGCATGCAAATGTGTTTCCATCTAATGAATAGAATTGTAATTGTTAAAATGTAAGCCATTATATTATTAAACAGCAGTGTCCAGGCTGATGTAATATTAAACAGCCAGGCAATTAACCATTGTACCACCCAACAATACTGTGACAATGAAAATAAAATACTACTATAATATTAAAATATTTTTTTTTCTATCAGAGAACAACAGGGAACTGATTTCGCCTGACTATGCCAGTGTGTGGTTAATGTGCAACTATGGAGATATAGTAAGAAGCTAGTGATGAGAACAAAATGGAGATTTTACATACTATGGATATTCATTTCACAGTAGTTTGAGAAGATTTTCCAAACAAAAAAAAAATTGCATACTTTAAAAATACTGTCTAGTCAACTGCAGTCAGAAGGTACCTTAACGTTTATTTAATTGAAATCTCCATTGAATAATTGAAATTTCCCCCAATATAATAATAGATTTTTTCTAGCCTCTGCTTTAAAACTGCCAGTGTTACTGAAGATAGGGCCATCCAAAGTAGCTTATTCCAATTCTAACTGATAGATATTTTTCCTTTTTAAAGTATTCCTTAAAAGGGGCGCCTGGGTGGCTCAGTCATTAAGCGTCTGCCTTTGGCTCAGGTCATGATCCCAGGGTCCTGGGATCGAGCCCCACATCGGGCTCACTGCTCGGCCGGGAGCCTGCCTCTCCCTCTCCCACCCCCCCATTCCTGCCTCCTCTCTAGCTGTCTCTCTCTCTATCAAATAAATAAATACATAAAAAGTATTCCTTAAAATATGTGAATTCAGCAAAATGTGTATCCCACCAACAGAGTTTTAATTTTATTTTATTTAATTAATTAATTTATTTTTAAAGATTTTATTTATTTGTCAGAGAGAGAGAGAGACAGCGAGAGAGGGAACACAAGCAGAGGGAGTGGGAGAGGGAGAAGCAGGCTTCCCACGGAGCAGGGAGCCCAACGTGGGGCTCAATCCCAGGACCCTCGGATCATGTCCTGAGCCAAACGCAGACGCTTAACGACTGAGCCACCCAGGGACTCCCAGAGTTTTAATTTTAGATAAAATATAACCAGGCTTTTCAACAATATTGTGGTATAAATAAAAATTATTGATCTAACTGTAAGACTTTACATACACATCTAATAATTCATTTGGTTACACTCAACTCATCTATGAGAAAGGCATTTTTGGTTTTAACATACTAAGTCTTCTTTTCATCCTAATGTTATATTCAAATTATAACTGAATACCATCAATATTCTTAAGATCTGCTATATATTATTATCATTATTATTTTTGCTTTACACCTTAATTTTTTTTATTAGTTCCAGAGGGAGAATTGAGTGATCCATCAGCTGCATGTAACACTCAGTGCTCATTATATCAAGTTGCCCCTCTTAATGCTCATCACCCAATTACCACATCCCCCTACCCACCTCCTTTCCAGCAACCCTCAGTTTATTCCCTATAGTTAAATTCTTTTATACTTTACCTCCCTTTCTGTTTTTCTTTTTTTTCCTTTCCTTCCCCTATGTTCATCTGTTTTGCTTCTTAAATTCCACATATGAGTGAAATCATATGGTATTTGTCTTTCTCTGACTGAATAATTTCATTTAGCACAATACCCTCTAGTTTAATCAACATTATTGCAAATGGGAAGGTTTCTTTCTTCTTGATAGCTGAGTAATAGTCCATTGTATATATATTTACCACTTCTTTATCCATTCATCTATCAATGGACATCTGGGCTCATATTTTGGCTATTGTGGACATTGCTGCTATAAACATTGGGGTGCATGTGCCCCTTCAAATCACTATGTTTGTATCTAGTAGTGCAATCGCTGGGTTTTAGGGTAGTTCTATTTTTAGCTTTTTGAGGAACCTCCATACTGTTTTCCAGAGTGGCTGCACCAGTTTGGATTGCCACCAACAGTGTAAGACAGTTACCCTGTCTCTGCATCCTTGCCAATATTTGTTGTTTCATGACTTGCTAATTTCAGCCATTTAGACTGGTGTGAGGTAGTATTTCATTGTGGTTTTGACTGGTATTTCCTTGATGCCAAGTGACATTGAGCATTTTTTCATGTGTGTTTTGGCTATTTGTATGTCTTTGGAGAAATGTGTGTTCATGTCTTCTGCCCATTTCTTTACTGCACTTATTTTTCTTTGGGTGTTGAATTTGATAAGTTATTTATAGATTTTGGCTACTAGCCCTTTATCTGATAAGACATTTGCAAATAATTTCTCCCATTCTGCAGGTTGCCCTTTCATTTTGTTGACTGTTTCTTTTGTTGTGCAAAAGTTTTTATTCTGATGAAGTCCCAATAGTTCATTTTTGCTATAGTTTACCTTGCTTCTGGTGATGTGTCTAGCAAGAAGTTGTTGCAGCTGAGGTCAAACACTTTGCTGTTTTTCTCTAGGATTCTGATGGATTCCTGTCTTATATTTAAGTCGTTAATCCACTTTGAGTTTATTTTTGTGTATGGTGTGAAAAAGTGGTTCAGTTTCATTCTTCTACATGTGGCTGTCCAATTTTCCCAACACTATTTGTTGAAGAGACTGTCTTTTTTCCATTGGTTATTTTTTCCCACTATGTCAAAGATTAGTTGACCATAGACTTGAGGGTCCATTTCTGGGTTCTTTATTCTGTTCCATTGATCTATGTGTCTGTTTTTATGCTAGTAACATACTGTCTTGATGATCACTGCTTTGTAATATAGCTTGAAGTCCTGAATTGTGATGCCTCCAGTTTTGGTTTTCTTTTTCAACATTCCTTTGGTTATTTGGGATCTTTTGTGGTTCCATACAAGTTTTAGAGTTGTTTGCTTCAGCTTTGTGAAAAAATGTCAATGGTACTTTGATAGGGATTGCATTAAAAGTATAGATTGCTTTGGGTAGCATAGACATTTTAGCAATATCTGTTCCTTCAATCCATGAGCCTGGAAAGTTTTTCCATTTTTTTTTGTGTCTTCCTCAATTTCATTCATAAGTGTTGTAGTTTTCAGAGTACATATTTTTTTACCTCTTTGGTTAGGTTTAATCCTGGGTATCTTATGGTTTTTGGTACAATTGTAAATGGGATGGATTCCTTGATTTCTCTTTCTTCTGCCTCAGTGTTAGTGTATAGAAATGCAACTGACTTCTGTGCATTGATTTTGTATCCTGTAACTGCTGAATCGCTGTGTCTGTTCTAGCAATTTTTTAGTGGATTCTTTTGGGTTTTCTACAGGTATCATGTCATCTGCAAGGAGTGAAAGTTTGACTTCTTTGCTGATTTGGATGTCTTTTATTTCTTTTTGTTTTCTGATTGCTGAGGCTAGGACTTCCAATACTATATTGAACAACAGTGGTGAGTGTGGACATCCTTGTTGTGTCCCTGTCCTTAGGTGAAAAACTTTCAGGTTTTTCCCCTTGAGGATGATATCCACTATGAGTTTTTCATAGATGGCTTTTATGATATTAAAGTATTTTCCTCCTATCCCTACACTGTGGAGAGTTTTCTTCAAGAAAGGATGCTGTATTTTGTCAAATGCTTTTTCTGTATCTTCTGAGAGGATCATATTATTCTCATCCTTTCTTTTATTAATGTGATGTATCACATTGATTTGCAGATGTTGAACCACCCCTGCAGCCCAAGAATAAATCCTACCCAGTCATGCTGAATAATCTTTTACTTATTTTTGGATCCTATTAACTAGCATCTTGATGAGAATTTTTGCATCTATATTCATCAGGGGCATTGGTCTGTAATTCTCCTTTTAGTGGAGTCTTTGGTTTTGGGATCAAAATAATGCTGGCCTTATAGAATGAGTCTGGAAGTTTTCCCTCCACTTCTATTTTTTTGGAAGAGTTTCAGAAGAATAGATATTACTTCTGTTTTAAATTTTTGGTAGAATTCCCCCTGGGAATTCATCTGGCGGTTGCCTCTTGTTTGTTGGCAGATTTTTTATTACAGCTTCCATTTCTATGCTGGTTATGGTTCTGTTCAAGTTTTCTATTTCTTTCTGTTTCAGTTTTGGTAGTTAATGTGTTTCTAGGAATTTATCCATTTATTCCAGATTGCATAATTTGTTGGCATATGATTGCTCATTATATTCTCTTATAATTGCATTTCTTTGGTGTTGATTGTGATCTCTACTCTTTCATTCACGATTTTATTTATTCGGGTCCTTTCTCTTATCTTTTTGATAAGTCTGGCCTGGGGTTTATCAATTTTATTAATTCTTCCAGAGAACTAGCTCTTAGTCTGTTCTAATGATTTTTTTTTAATTTCTATATCATTATTTTTGCTCTAATCTTTATTATTTCTCTTCTGCTGCTGGATTTAGGCTTCATTTGCTGTTATTTTTCCAGGTCCTTTAGGTGTAAGTTTAGGTTGTGTATTTGATACTTTTCTTGATTCTTGTGAAAGGCCTGTTATGCTATATAATTCCCTCATAGGACAGACTTTGCTGCATCCCAAAGGTTCTGAACTGTCATGTTTTCATTTTCATTTGCTTCCATGCAATTTTTTAAAATTCTTTTTTAATTTTGTTGCCCAGCTCATTCCTTAGTAGGAGGCTCTTTAAACTCCATGTGTTTGTGTTCCTTCCAATTTTTTTCTTATGGTTGACTTCGTGTTTTAAAACATTTTGTTCTGGAAAAATATACATCATATAATCTGTCTTTTTACTGGTTGAGTCCTTTTTTGTGACCCAGTATGTGATCTATTCTGAAGAATGTTCCTTGTGCACTTGAGAAGAATGTGTATTCTGCTGATTTAGGATGAAATGCTCTGAATTTATCACTTAAGTCCATCTGGTCCAGTGTGGCATTCAAAGCCCTTGTTTCCATATTGATCTTCTGACTAGGTGATCTGTCCATTGCTATGAGTGAGGTATTAAAGTCCCCTGCTGCTATTGTAATGTTATCAATGAGCTTCTTTAATTGTGTTACTATTTGGCTTATATATTTGACTGTTCTCAATTTAGGGGCATAAATCTTTACAGTTGTTAGGTCTTCTTGTTTTATGTACCCCTTTATAATGATATAGTGTCCTTCTTCATCTCTTATTACAGTCTTTGTTTTAAAATCTAGTTTGTCTGATATAAGGAGTGCTACTCCAGCTTTCTTTTGATGTCTATTAGAATGATAAAGTGTTTCCCAACCCCTCATTTTCAATCTGGAATTGTTTTGGGTCTAGAATGAGTATCTTATAAACAGCATCAATGGGTCTTGTTTTTTATTCATTCTGATACCATATGTATTTTGATCGGAGCATTCAGTCTAGTTACATTCAGAGTAATTATTGATGGATATGGATTTAGTGTCATTGTATTACCTGTAAAGTCTTTGTTTCCATAAATTGTCTCTGTTCTTTTCTGGTCTTTGTTACTTTTGGGCTCTCTCTCCTCTCAAAGGACCCCTTCAATAATTTTTTGCAGCTTGGTTTAATGTTCATGAATTCTCCTTTAGTTTTTGTTTGTCCTGGAAACCAGCTCTCCTTCTATACTGAATGACAGCCTTGCTGGGTGAACTAGTCTTGGCTGCATATTTTTCCCATTTAGTACATTGAGTATATCCTGACAGTCCTTTCTGGATTGCCAGGTCTCTGTGGTAGGTCTGTTGCCAATCTTATGTTTTTACCCTTGTAAGTCAGGGACCTCTTTTCCTGAGCTGATTTCAGGATTTTCTCTTTATCTTTGAAATTTGCAAACTTTAGTATTATATGTCAAGTTGTTGACCTATTTTTATTGATTTTTCGGGGTTTCTCTGTGCCTCCTGGTCTTGAATGACTGTTTCCTTCCCCAGATTAAGGAAGTTCTCAGCTATAATTTGTTCAAATACACCTTCTGCCCCTCTCTTCCTCTCTTTATCTTCTGGTACCCCTATTATCAGGACATTATTTTGCTTATGGAATCTCTGAGTTCTGTACGTCTCCCTTCATGATCCAGTATTTGTCTTTTTCTCTTCTTTTCAGCTTCCTTATTTTCCATCATTTTATCTTCTATATCATTGACTTTCTCTTCTGCCTCATTTATCCTCACTTTTAGAGTCTCCATTTGGGATTCCATCTCAATAATAGCATTTTTAATTTCAGCCTGACTACATTTTAGTTCTTCTATCTCTATAGTAAGGGATTCTCTAGTGTCTTCTACACTTTTTTTCAAGCCCACCTTTATAATCTTTGTTTTAAATTCTAGTTCAGACATTTTATATCAGTATTGATTAAATCCCTAGCAGTGAGCACTACCTCCTGTTCTTTACTTAGGGTGGATTTCTCCATCTCATCATTTTTTTTCCAGGAAAGAATAGAAGAATGAAAAAGGAAATACAAAAATAACAAAAACAAATGAACAACAACAACAACAAAAAAAAACAGAAAAGAAAAACAAAAACTAAACTAAATAAGAAAAAACTCAAACAAGAAACAAAACAGAACAAAACAAAGAACTAGATCCTGGGTATATTTTGGTCAGTTTGTTAAAAGAAACTAGATCCCAAAATAGGAAAGAAAGAAGAAATATATGTTATATATAACGTATAAATAAAAATTGAAAAAGAATAAAAAGTGCATTGAAAAAATAAGGAAATAGCTGAAAAATAATACTGAAAGACTAAAAAATAATAAAAAAAAAAACACGAATGTTATATACTGTTTTCTCCAAGAGCTAAAGCTTTGCAGTTCCCTATGATCAGTAAACTTAGTGCTAACCAGTTGTTCCTCTTGGTCTTCTGGGGGAAGGGGGCCTGTTATGCTAATTCTCAGGTGCCCTTGCCCTTGTGAAGAAAATGACCTACTCTTGCCAGGGGGCTGGGCTCAGTGTAAACAGCTTCTGATTCCACTATGTGGTGCTGTTTCGCTCCCTGAAGGTGTTTAGCGCCAATGGGTGGGACTAAAATGGTGGTGCCCTGCTCTCTAGCCCTGGAGCTGAAAGTTTGTGTCTCTCATTCTTCAGTGAGCCCTCACAGAAAAGCAGCCAATCACTCCTGTGTCCCTGGTTTCTGTCCAAAATCTGTGCTCACCCAGCCTGTAACTGAATGTTTTTATCTCAGGCATGCAACTGAGTTTCAAAACTCCAAATTTTACAGATTTCTCCAGCTTGGACACATGCTGTTCCTTTCAGGGGAGGGAGACTTCTGCTTTTGCTGGGCCCCTGCCAGGGGAGCAGTCACAAGACCCTGCAGCAGTTTGCAGTTTATGGTAACATAGAACAGAAAGCCAGCACCTAGGCTCGCTGTTCTCAGTCTACTTCCCCACTCTTATGTCTGGGAATTCTGTTGCTCTCAGACATCCCTGTTCTTCTTGTGACCATGGAGATTCTGAGACCACATGTCCCACCTGGTATTCCACCCTGCTTCGCCACCTGAGCAGCTTTAAATCAAGGATGTCCCCCACTGTAGCATACTTCTAAAAGTTCCAATTTTGCACTCCGCTGCTTATAATACTTTGTGGTAGCCTCCTTAAGCTGGTTCCCTCCCCTCTGCCATATCCTCCAATATATCACCCCAGATTCAAGTTTCGGAACCTCCTATCTTTCAAAAACTGGTCACTTTTCTATTTGTAGAATTGCAGCATATCTTTTCATAGATCTCCAATTGATTTTGCAGGTTTTCAGAATGATTTGATAACTAGCTGAATTCCAGGGACCAGATGAATTTAGGATTCTCTACTCCTCTGCCATCATAATTCCTCTCAAGATCTGTTATATATTATTCAGGAGAGATGTCTGTGCCATTATAATAGTGGATATACTCTAGGTTGATAGTGACTCAAAACTCAGCACTGTGTAAGGTTGTTCAACTAGTTAGAGATCAGCCTAAATTTATTATCTGTTACTACAGATCTTTCTTTTTTTTTTCCAGAAAGACACAATGAGACTCAGCTGAAATAAACATACTATGTCTACTGTTATAGTTCCCTGATGTATTAGTCTGGCATTCCAGTCAAAACACAAATGAATGTATTGATTGTGCTCATTGGTTTCATTTTGTAATCATCAACAACTTATTTAATAACAAATTTTGTAATTTTACTGAAATCAAGAGACATGTCACCAAAATACTGTTCCCTTAAAGGACCATTTTTCAAATTAAGGCATCTAATCCTTTTCATATGCTTCATAATGACTGAAGACTTGTTGGCAGATTTGATGATATAAATTAATTATGTAAATAGTTTGAGTCAGAAATCTTGAATACTTCAAGACTAAACAGGTGCTCTCTTATATTCTCTGGACATACCATTGGGTGCAGTTTTCTATTACCAATGTTGATTACATATTCTCTGATCAGAAACTAATTCATCTTGCCTGAATAGATGAAAAACACAGCAGAAATTGAGTAGATTCACTTTTATTTTTTATCCATGAATATCACATTCCCTTTCCCAGCATCAGACTTTCATTTTCTTGTTAGGTATTTCATTTGTTTTAGTTTAAACATTATTTATAAATCTCATTTGGATGACTTTATCATTTTGTAGCATCTTTCAATTTCACCTTATAACATCACTCTTCTTTTATAATAACAATTTACAAGTATTTAATTTACAAAAAAGAATCCACACACAAATCTTATAACTTTTACAAAAATTAACTCAAAATAGATCATAAAACTAAGTAAAACTCAAAAATTTAAAACTCCTAGAATATAACAGTATAAAATCTAGGTGACCTTGGGTTTGATGATCATGTTTTAGATGCAACACCGGAAGCATGCTCCACTGGAAAAAAAAAAAGGATAATATCGACTTCATTTAAATTAAAAACTTCTTCTCTGTGTGGAACACTGTTAGGAGAATGGAAAGACAAGCTACAGAATGGGAGAAAATATTTGAAAAATACAGATGATGAGGGAATGGTACACAAAATGCACCAAAAAACTCTCAAAACTTCGTGATAAGGAAATAAACATCTCATTTAGAAATGGGCAAAAATATGAACAGACAAAAATATGCAATGCTATCCTTTAAAAAAATGTACCCATGCTCACCTCAACGAATAAAATAAATGGACGGCAAATAAACATATGAAAAGATGTTCAATGTCAAAGGACATCAAGAGATTTCAAGTGAAATAACAATGATATACAACTACAAACCCACTAGGATGGCTAAAATTCCAACACTGACAATACCAAATGTTGGTTAGAATGTGAAACAACCAAGATGTTCGTTCATTGCTGGTGGTATGGTACAAAATGGTACAGTCACTTTACAAGAAAGTGTGGCAATTTTTTACAAAACTAAATATAGCCATATCACTCAATCCAGCAATTGCAATATTTCATATTTACCCAAATGAGTTGGAAACTTACACACACACAAACACACACACAAGCCTGCATACAAATGTTTATAGCAGCTTTACTCATAACTGTAAAAACTTGGAAACAACCAAGATACCTTTCAATAGATGAATGAATAAACACACAGTGATAGATCCAGATAATGGAATATTATTCAGTGTGAAAAAGAGTGAGCCATCAAGCTCTGAAAAGATATGGAAGACCCTTAAATACATATTGCTAGTGAAAAAATCCAATCTGAAAAGGCTATATACTATATGATTACAATAATTTGACATTCTGGAAAAGGCAAAACAATTGAGACAGTAATAATATCAGTGATTGCTAGGTGTTGGAGGTGGGGGGAGAAAGGAAGGAATGAATAGTCAGAAAACAGAATATTTTTAAGGCAGTAAAACTATTCTGTATGATACTGTATTGGTGCCTACCTCTCATTATACATTTTTCAAAACTTATAGAATGCACAACACAAAGAGTGAATTCTAATGTAAACTATGGTTTTACTTACAGATTATTAGCTCAATGTTAATCACACTAATGGAAATTTAACTGTGGGAAGGAGGAATGAAAGAGTATACTGGGACTCTGTACATTCTGTAAACTAGAACATAAAGTCTATTAATTATAACAGAAAGAAACATAAAGTCTATTAATTATAAACAAAAGAAAACATTGACTTAAGTTTATACTTTGTTACTTGCAATGCTGCCCTTTAAAAAATGTACCCATGCTCACCAAGAGTTGTTATTTCTTGTCTTTTATTTTAGTGATTTGACAGATGTAAGGTGATATCTCATTATGGCTTTGATTTGCATTTCCCTGATAATTAATGATGAGAAATTTTCATGTCTGTTGGCCATTTGTATATCTACTTTGGAAAACTGTCTGTTCAGGTCATCTCCCCAATTTTAATCCAGTTTTTTTGGTGTTGAGGCATATATTTTTTGGTATATTTTAGATATTGACCCTTTATAAGATATATCATTTCCAAATATATTCTCTCATTTGGTAGGTTGCCTTTTTGCTTTGTTGATGATTTCCTTTGCTGTACAAAGTTTTTGTTTTGTTTGTTTGAAAAGTAGTCTCAATTGTTTATTTTTGCTTTTGTTTTCCTTACCTTAGGAGGCATATCTAGAAAAATGTTAGTATGGCAAATGGGAAGATTTGGAAGTTCCTCAAAAAATTAAAAATAGAAATACTATGTGATCCAATAATCCCACTAATGGGTATTTACCCAAAGAAAACAAAACACTGATTCAAAAAGGTATATGTATCTTTATGTTCCCTGTAGCATTATTTACAATAGCCAAGATATGGAGGCAACCTAAGTGTCCATCATCAGAAAAATGGATAAGAATGATGTGATATTGCACTATTATAAAACACTACACAACCATAAAAAAAGATGAGATTATGCCATTTGAGACAACAGGGATCAACCTAGAGGTTATTATGCTAAGTGAAATAAGTCAGAAGGGCAAATACCGTATGATTTTATTCATATGTGGAATCTTAAAAAATGAATAAACAAAAAGTAGAATTAGACCTATAAATACAGAGAAACCTGAAGTTGCCAGAGGGGAGGGGTTTGGGGAGGATGGACAAAATATGTGGAGTTGGAGATACGGGTTTCTAGTTACAGAAAGAATAAATCATGTGAATAAAAGGCACAGCACAAGGAATATAATCATGACATAACATAATGTATAAACTTGTTGAATCACTATGTTGTACACCTAAAACTAATGTAATATTGTGTGTCAATTCTACTCAGATAAATAAATTAAAAAGTAAGTTTAAAAAAATGAACTCATGGGCAGTCATGTAATATTATTCTTTTTTGTTTACTGTTCCCTAGAATTTCTCACCATGATAATCTGCAATTATTAAAAAATTCATTTTGGAATTTTGGAGCAACATGCCCTATTAATTTTTCTCACATAACTCTAGATGTATCCTCTCTTTTAAAACCTTGCTTTGGTTTGTCTAGGAGAACTCAAACTGGTCTTCTTAACTAGAGGAATGTCCTCATAAATCTGATTTCTTTTCTGTCATCGGTGTTCCTTCTAAATCCCAAATTCATTATTGTAAAATTTATGTTTCAAACACTTCACCATTTTTTCCAATATAATTTTTTGTCTTAGCATTGTATAAACAACAGCAACAATTTTACTGTATCTATATTTTATTCCTCACATTCTTGTAACACATTTTCCACTTCCTGCCTGAAATTACATACCACATATTCACAAATGCAAACACACTATCACACACTACATGACACATACACAATGACATCCATTCTTCCTTAAATATATTTTATTATTTCTCCATGACTTCACTCATGCTAGTCCTTTTTGTTCACCTCCCTCATGGATAGTTTCAAAAATCATTTAAAGTTCATCTAAAATTGTGACATCAAATCCTTGCTGAATATCCCAGTTGTTTGCTTTCTCTAAAATATATATATATATATATATATATATATATATATATATATATATATATATTCTTAGGCTGTTTTAACTTATGATTATTTGTTTTTATTTTTTTTACATATTTATTTCCTACCTTCTTTAGGCTAATAGGGTCTTCTGGGAGGAGATGCTATCTTCAGTTTTACTCAGTGCTCAGAATAGTAAATAATTCAACTTTTAAAAATAAAGTATGTTAACTTAATATTATGAAAAATAGTCAACCATTTTTGAAACAATGAATAAATTAAGTATTAATCTTTTACAAATACATTGCTACTTATTTCATCTTAATAGACTGGTTATTTTAAATAAGATATATATATATATATTTTAATTTTCTGTAGTCTACACATATGACTGATCAGAAAATATATTTGAAAACTCTGAAACACAAGTTAAGTGGGTTATTAGCATGGTTTGTGCATTACTTTATGTTTTTATCTATAAATGTCATTTTCAGCTATTTCTCAGAATTATCTGAATAGCCATACAAATCTAACTGCACTACCATCAAAAAAATCTTAATTGGGGTGCCTGGCTGGTGCAGTCAGTTTAAGCATCTGACTCTTGGTTTTGGCTCAGGTAGGTGGAATTGAGCCTCACATCAGGCTCTGTGCTCAGGGCAGAGTCTGCCTAAGACTCCCCAACCCTCTTCCTCTGCCCCTTCCCTCTGTGCTGTCCCTCTCTCTCTCTCTCTCTCTCTCTCTCTCTAAAATAAATAAATCAATCTTTAAACAAACTTAATTACCACAATTCCAAATGTTTTACTTAAATCAATTGTTTTATACAATTTTCCAGTAGACATTTTTCTATGCATATGTGATACTAGAATGGTAAAATAGAATAAATCTAAAAGAATTTCAGCTCTGTATTTAGACTTACAGAATGACAGCATCTACAATCTTGACCCTCCGCAAAGTTTTTTTTTTCTCTTTCAGAAAGAAAAAGAAGCATAGTTAAGCCTGAGAAATTCATCAAGCTAATAGTGTGATGCCACTGCAATAAAATAAGGTTGGGAATTTTCATTAGATTCAAGCATTTCACTGAAGTTTTAAGGAGGTTATTAATTCTAAGTCAAGTGACCATTATCCATATCTTTTATTTCCAAACTGCTCTGCTTTAAAAAGTCACTGATGTAAGGGCGTTTGGGTGGTTAAGTCCTTAAACATCTGCCTTCAGCTCAGGTCATGATCCCAGGGTCCTGGGATCGAGTTCCACATCAGGCTCCCTGCTCTGCAGGAAGCCTGCTTCTCCCTCTCCCATTCGCCCTGCTTGTGTTCCCTCTCTTGCTGTGTCTCTCTCTGTCAAATAAATAAATAAAATTTAAAAAAATCACTGATGTATCATTTTGTATTTAAGCACTCATCACTCTATTAAGTTCAAAGACTTTTATTAAAATGTTGGTATAAAGGTAAATAAAAATTGCTACAATAAAATCCACATTGTTATCGCTTTTATTAGCCAATAATTTCATTAATATAATCTCAATGGGCAAATTCAAACAATAGTGATTTTTACACAGAAGTACATTAAATTTGAGCTATTTCCCATTCTACTACTACCACCTACTGCAAACTGCTCCCACTCTTCTCAAAGATAATTTTTGTCAATACTTTGTTGTATGTTTTTGTTTCCTTTCTGTATGTACACATACACATATGTGTATACATATATATATATGCATATATATAATAGTATATAATTAACCCTTGAATAACATGGGTTTGAACTGCATGGGTCCACTTATACATTAATTTTTTTCAATAAATATATTGGAAAAATTTTTTTGGAGATTTACAACCACTTTTTTAAAAGATTTATTTATTTACTTTAGAGAGAGAGAGAGAGAGAGCAAGCGGGAGTATGGGCAAAGGGAGAGAATCTTCAAGCAGACTCCCTGCTGAGCATAAAGCCCAACGTGGGGCTCAATCCTAGGACCAATGAGATCATGACCTGAGCTGAAACCCAGAGTCAGATGCTTAAGTGACTGAGCCACCCAGGTGCCCCAAGATTTGCAACCATTTGAAAAAACTCACAAATTGCATAGGCTAGAAATAGTGATTGTTTTAAAGTTAGATATGTTATGAATGGATAAAATATATGTATATTCTAGTCTATTTTATTATTACCATAAATACAAACACATCTACTACAAAAAGTTAAAATTTATCAAAAATTACACACATGAACACTTATAAGACATACATGCTGTCATTAGCAGTCAAGAGAAATATAAAAATACAGTATTAAATAATAACTGCATAAAATTAACTATAATTCTTACTGTACTACTGTAATAATTTTGTAGCCACCTCCTGTTGATATTTGAGGTGAGCTCATGTGTTGGAATTATTTGCTTAGAAAGTCTTGCAATGTTAATCATCTCCACATGCACAGTTTGTTTCTCTGGGAATTGTATATCACAATAAAAGGTGATCTCTTGTGGTTCTTTTGTATTTTTCATCATGTTTAGTGTGATAGCATAAAGCTTGCATAACACCATGAGACCCATATGAAGTGCTACTTGTGCTGCTGGAAGTGCTCCCAAGAAGCAGAGAAAAGTCATGACATTACCAATAAAAAAAATTGAATTGCTTGGTATATACTATAGATTGAGGTCTGTAGCCGCAGCTGACCACCACTGCAGGATAAATGAATCCAGCATAACGATCATTGTAATAAAATAAAAATAAATTTATTAAGCCATCACTGCAGCTATGCCAGCAGTCATGAAAACCTTGTACTTTTTGCAAAATGCCCTTTAATCTCATATTGAAAATGCAGCTTTATGTGAGCACAACATTGCTATAAGAAAGGCATACTTATAGACCTTAATATGATTCTTTAAAAAGTGAAGTCATTATATGACAAGTTAAAGCAAAAGGAAGATAAATGATCTAGGGATGGATAATTTAATGCCAGCAAAAGATTGTTTGACAATTTTAGAAAAAGTTTTGGCTTAAAAATGTCAAGATAACAAGAGAAGCAGCTTCTGGCTTCCAAGAGACAGCAGACAAGTTTCCAGATGTCACTAACAAAATTATTGAGAAGAAAGGATATCTGTCAGAATAAGTTTTTAATGTAGACTGAAATGGTCTATCCTGGGGAAAAAAATACCACAGTGGACATTTAGTAGTAAGGAAGAGAAGCTAGCACCAGGATTTAAGGCAGGAAGGAATGGGATAAATCTACCAGTTTGTGCAAATGCAGTTAGGTTAGGTTTATGATTAGGACTGCTTTTACTATAAAACTACAAACCTCTGAACCTTGAGGGGAAAAGATAAACACTACTAGCCAATTTTTTTGATTGTACAAGAAGGCCTGGACAATGAGAATCCTTATTGACAGTTCCACTGATGCTTTGTCCCTGAAATCAGGAAGTACCTTGACAGCAAGGGAATGTCTTTTAAAGTTCTTTTGATATTGGGCAATGCTCCTGGCCACTCAAAGCCCCACGAACATCAAAATGGTCTACTTTCACCCAAACTCATCTGTAATTCAGCCTCTAGATCAGGGGTCATAAGGACCTTTAAGGCTTATTATACACAGTACTCTATGGAAGTGATTGTCAATGCTATGGAAGAAAACCCCAATAGAAAGATCATAAAAGTCTGGAGGGATTAAACCATTGAAGAGGCCATCATTGTTATGGAAAAAGCAGTGAAAATCATTAAACCCCAAATGATAAATTCCTGCTGGAAAAAATCATGTCCAGTTGTTGTATATGAGTTTGCAGGGTTTACAACAGAGGCAATCAAGGAAATCATGAAAGAAGTTGTGAATATGGCAAAAAAAAAAAGTGGTGGTAAAGGGTTTCAAGATATGAATCTTGGAGAATTTCAAGAGTTAATACAGACACCACACCAGAGGAATTAACAAAAGATGACTTGATCAAGATGAGTACTTCTGAATCAGTGCTAGATGATGATGAGGAGGAGGAAGAAGACTTTGAAAAAGCAGTCAAAAAACAAATTGACATTAGACAATCTGGCAGAAGGGTTCTGGTTATTCAAGACTGCTTTTTAATTTCTTTTACATCATAGACCCTTCTATGATATAGGCACTGAAACTAAAGCAAATGGTGTAAAAAAGACTGATACCATATAGAAACATTTTTAGAGAAATGAAAAATCAAAAACATCAGACAGAAATTGTGCTGTATTTCTGCAAGTTTTTACTTAGTGTGCCCGTCTCTCCTGCCTCCCTTTCCAATTTTTCCACCTCTTCTGCCTCTGCCACTCCTGAGACAGCAAGACCAACCCTTCTTCTTCTTTCTCCTTAGCTTACACAACGTGAAGATGATGAAGATAAAGACCTTTATGACGATCCACTTCCACTGAATGAATAGTAAATAATCATCATGCCATACAGTTAATAAATGTAGCTGTTGTGCATGTGTCTAAATGTGCAAATCTGATAACTGTATGCAAGAACTGCATGAGATGCTTTTGTGTCATCATCGCCATCATTGCCTAAGTATTCATCATGTAGAACATCATGTGCAAGACTCTTATGGAAGTGGGCAACTTATCCTTACGTAAGGATAAGGTTAGTGACAATTCAATATAAAATTAACAATGTGTTAGTTCCCTTGCTATTTTATAACTTCTTTCAAAGAATTACATTATCATACAGTATGCCTCTATCTCTCATAATTGGAGAAACTGTTAGCTTATCATCATAGGTAAGTGTTTTTTTAAATTAACATTTCCAATACTGTATTATGAATATGACTGTAATATTGTATGCCATAAAAATTTTATAATGATTAATTCATTTATGTATAGGCTAGGTTACTATGAAGCAATTGTATTGATTACACTAGGATACCATAAAGCAATCACATTGCTGCTTCTTCATTCTCAATGCATGAATCATTATATCTATAAATAAATATGAATTTCTTTTTCACATTATCTTTGCATTTTATGTCTAATGTTAGTAATACCTATCTACAGTGTTTTGTATCATATAAGACAATATTGATATAAATACCGGCAAATGATTCATCTTATAAAGAGATGACATAAAGTTATTATGTCAATAAATACAGTAGCTTACTATAAACGTATTTTCTCTTCTTTGTGATTTTCTTAATAATCTTTTATTTTCTCTAGTTAACCTTACTATAAGAGTACAGTATATAATACATATACAAAGTATGTCTTAGTCGATTGTTTATGTTACCAGTAAGGTTTCCAGTCAACAGTAAGCTATTAATAGTTAAGTTTCTGGGGAATCAAATGTTATATGTGGATTTTGACTGTATGGGGGGCGGGCACCCCTACCTTCCCCCATTGTTCAAAATTCAACTATATTTATATATACATGAGCTGTGTTTTTTAACATGTAAATAGTAGTCTGTGATTGTTTTTTATCTCATTAAAATATATTTCAAAGTTCTTATTACATATAGGTTTATATTTTCTCTTAATACATGTTACATATGGCTTTATATTTTCTCTTAATAACAAAATAGCATTAAATGGAGAGACAATGTAACAGTTATTGAGTGTGAATTCTCAAACAAACAAACAAACAAAAAAGGGTCCTGGCTGATTCAATCAGTAGAACATAAAACTCTTTTTTTATTTTTTTTTTTTTGAGAGCGAGAGCACACACGTGTGCATGAGCAGGGTGGGGGGTGCAGAGGAGAGAGAATCTTAAGCAGACTCCTCACTGCCCTGTGGTGGGGAGGGATATGGGGCTTGATCTTAGGACTCTGAGATCAGGACCTGAGCCAAAACCAAAAGTCAGACCCTTAACTGACTCGACTATCAGGAGCCCCAAGCATGCAGCTCTTGATATTGGGGTCATGCGTTTAAGCCCCACATTGAGTGTAGAGTTTACTTTAAAAAAAAAAAAAAGAGTGTGAACTCTGGAATTAGAATGTTTAGGTTAGACTACCTGCTGTGTGAGTTATGGCAAGTTAACCTCACTGAGTTTGTTTTCTATATACTAGACAACATAACAGAACCTTTCACGTTGGTGATCGTGAGCACTGAATGAATTGATATGTGTAAATCATTTGTATTTCAAGTTTACAGTAAATACTCATTAAATTTTACACATTAGTTTTTTCTTTAATTTTTTTATTGTTATGTTAATCACCATACATTACATCGTTAGCTCTTGATGTAGTGTTCCATGATTCATTGTTTGTGCATAACACCCAGTGCTCCATGCAGAACATGCCCTCCTTAATACCCATCACCAGGCTAACCTATCCCCCCACCCCTCTCCCCTCTAGAACCCTCAGTATGTTTTTCAGAGTCCATCGTCTCTCATGGTTCATCTCCTCCTCTGATTTACTCCCCTTCATTCGTCCCCTCCTATACACATTATTATGTCATGATAGGGATGTCCCATAATCAGTTAATTATTCCTCATATATTTCTTGCAGGTTTTCATTGTTACAAAAAATTCTACCTTGAACATCTTTTCAAACATAACCTCAACATATGTCAAATATTACTAGAATTTTACTTGCTAGCTCAAAACATGTGCTCACTTAAAATTGTATGTATATTATCAAATTGCCTTCTAAACAGACAACTATTTAATTGATTTGCAAAAGCTGTTTATATTCTCTGGGTAAGAATTATCTTCATCTGTTATTAAATTTTATGTTACCATCATTAGCTCCTATTTTGTAACTTTTAAAATTTTGCATCTATTGTCATTTAACAAACAAAACTAAATTTTTGATTAGGTGTAATTGTTTAGTTTTTCACTAATGGTTTTTGGGTTTTTTATGTTGCTTAAGATGAAGAGTCAGACTTTTTTTTTTTTCTGAAAAGTCCAGATAGTAAATATTTTAGAATTGCAGGTTACATATGGTTACTGTAAAATATCTTTCTTTGTTTTATTTGTATGTTTACTTTTTTTAAAAAAACTCATTAAAATTGGGTGCCTGGGTGGCTCAGTTGGTTAAGCGACTGCCTTCGGCGCAGGTCATGATCCTGGAGTCCCGGGATCGAGTCCCACATCGGGCTCCCTGCTCAGCGGGGAGTCTGCTTTTCCCTCTGACCCTCTTCCCTCTCGTGCTCTCTATCTCTCATTCTCTCTCTCTCAAATAAATAAATCTTTAAAAAAATCATTAAAATTAAAAAAATAAACTATTCTTAGCAGACTACATTTAGCCTATAGTCCAGATTTGACCTGTAAGCCATAATTTGCTGACCCTGCTTAAGAATATAATAAAATTATTTTACCATATTTTCTACTAGTATTTATAGTAGTAGAAATGTCAGCTTAAAACTAAAATCCCTTCCCTTGTAATATGATTGGAGACTGCGTAGGGAGCAGTAGTAAGGCACTTCTACATCTTCCTGCCAAAGTATCAGTGGGGGCCTATTGACAATCTAGTGCTCCCACTCCTTCCCACTGGTAAGGAAGGTTCCTTTCTTGGGTATTAGCAGCTGCCAAATGTACCACCTGGAATTTTACTTCTGGCCTGACAGTATAAAAGTGGAATCCTCCAACCTTATAGTAATAAATTGGCATCCCCCATCTTAGCTGGAGCAGTACCAGCAGAAGACAACTTACACAGGAAGTTTGAAGGAGATCCAGAGTCTAATAACATAATAACCTAAATTTCCACATTTCAATAGAAAAAAACATCATATCAAGAAACAGGAGGATCTCAAACTGGATGAGAAATGGTGATCAATGGATGCCAGGAGTGTAATAGAAAATCTCAACAACAAAAAAAAGAAAATATTTAGAAAAACAAATAGAAATTTAGAATGGAAAAAAAATAACCAACATAAAAAACTCAATAGATGAGTTCAATAGCAGAATGGTTGGAATAGAAAAAATAATCAGTAAACTAAAAAAACAGAAATTACCCCATCTGAATGATAGAAAATAGACTGAAAAACATTGAACAGAGACTCAGGGATCCATATTATTATAACAAAATATTTAACATTTGTGTAATTGGTGTCCTATAAGGGAAGGAGAAAGAAGTTAGGTCTGAAAAAAGTGCTCTAAGAAATAATGGCTGAGGGGCACCTGGGTGGCTCAGTCATTAAGCATCAGCCTTCGGCTCAGGTCATGATCCCAGGGTCCTGGGATCAAGCCCTGCATTGGGCTCCCCACTCTGTGGGAAGCCTGCTTCTCCCTCTCCCACTCCCCCTGCTTGTGTTCCTTCTCTTGCTTTCTCTCTCTCTGTCAAATAAATAAATAAAATCTTAAAAAAAAAGAAATAATGGCTGAAAACTTCCTATGTTTGGCAAGAGTCATAAACCTATACAACAATCTAATCTTAGAGTCATGACCAAATATAGTCATGAAAACTATCAACTTGAATATATATTTTGAAATAGTTTTAAGCAAATGAAAAGACGCTATAGTTTATAATGGAATTGCTCACACACACAGATGGAAAGACTAGATTTTTAAAACATATTTATTTATTTATTTGAGAGAGAGAGGGAGGGGGAGGAATGGCAGATGGAGAGGGAGAGAGAAAATCCCAAGCACACTCCGCACTGACCATGGAGCCCAGTGCTGCACTGGATCTCAGTTGCCTGAGATCATGACCTGAGCCGAAATCAAGAGTCTAACGTTTAACCAACTGAGCCACCCAGGCACCCTGGAAAGCCTAGATTCTTAATGAATCAAAATTGCTGCCTTAGGTATGTGCTATGGTGAGCGCTGTGAATTGTGTAAGACTGTTGAATCACAGACCTGTACCTCTGAAACACATAATACATTACATGTTAAAAAAAAAAAAAGATAGCAGGAGGGGAAGAATGAAAGGGGCGAAATCGGAAAGGGAGATGAACCATGGGAGACTATGGACTCTGAAAAACAAACTGAGGGTTCTAGAGGGGAGGGGGGTGGGGGGATGGGTTAGCCTGGTGATGGGTATTAAAGAGGGCATGTTCTGCATGGAGCACTTGGTGTTATACGCAAACAATGATTCATGGAACGCTACAACAAAAACTAATGATGTAATGTATGGTGATTAACATAACATAATAATAAAAAAGAAAAGAAAAAAATTGCTGCCTTAAAGACTATTCTGAGGAGGGGCGCCTGGGTGGCTCAGTTGGTTAAGCATCTGCCTTCGGCTCAGGTCCTTCATCTCAGGGTCCTGGGATTGAGCCCCACATTGGGCTCCCTGCTCAGTGGGGTGTCTTCTTCTCCCTCTGCCCTTCCTTGTGCTCTCTTTCTCTCTGTCTGTTTCAAATAAATAAATAAAATCTTAAAAATGATTATTCTGAGGAATACTTGACATTTAACTACCTTTCTGTATTGAAAGTGTAATGCATTTCTATTATTTAGTAATAAACATCATGTTTCAGATCATAGAAAAGATCATAGATAGAAAAAGAAAGCTTTACCAAATTATTTTTTAACAGAAATGACAAAAGAACATTCAAAACAGAATATTTTTTATCCCTTCTGGGAAAATTTAAAGAATGAAATGGGAAAGCATAGTTTTGTTGTTAACTTGTTAGAATGAAAGAATGAATGATTAGAACAAACAATGTTGAAAAAGATAGCATACTATAAAATGGGGGAAAGGAAATTTTTTTTTAACTGAGCTAAAGGAAGACGCTTAACCAACTGAGCCACCCAGGCACCCCAGTCAGGTCCTTTTCAATCAATCACTTTCTAAGATTCACTACACACAATTAATATCAAAGTGTCCTTCAGATAGCACTCCAAGGAAGAAATTATATATTATTTCCTATCTAAATACAGAATGGGTACAATATGAGGATTCAACAATTCTATACATTTCTTACTACTTTTTTTAAAATTTAAATTATATTGTACACCTGGAACTAATAAAACACTGTATGTTAATGATACTTTAATTGAAAAAATTAGATAAAAATAAAAAATAAATTTTAGTAAAGACAAAAGGATAAAAAGATTAACTATGATTGTCCAAGTGGGACTAAGATAATTACAACAGTCCTCCAAATGTTGACGGGGGAGACAAAAGAGTTGGTGCCAGAGAGACTTCGAAAATGCTGCCCTGCTGGCTCTGAAGGTGGAGGAAGAGCCATGGGCCCAGGAATGCGGGTGGCCAGCAAGAGACTGGACTAGGAAAGGAAACACATTCTCCCTTGAGCCACTAGAAGGAACTCAACCATGCAGACTTTGTGCTATTAGCCCGATGAGACTCCTTCCAAGCTTCTGCCTCCAGAACTGTAAGACCACGTATGTGTTTGCTTTAAGCAACTAGTGTGGGGATATTTTGCAGCAGCAGGAGGAATCTCACATGGACATAGGCAATGAAATTATTTGAGGCAATGGAGTTTAAGCCTCTCAATTCACTCATCAGCTTCCCTTGGATAAGGGCAATTGATATTAAAAGCCCACAGTAGTTAGAAAGGAATTTTAAATCAATGTTGTTATATTCTGCCCCATCAACTGATACAGTGAATTCCTCATGGCATAAATGTGCATGTGGTCTGACTCTGAGACCTTTGAGGCAGTGACAAAGGAAAGGAACTCATGATCAAAATTAAGGTCACTCGTAATTTAAATCTTTGTATTTCTACATCCTTTTATTTCACATAAATTTGAACCTTCATTCTTTTTTGGTGTTATCCTCTCCAGCTTTCTCAAAATTCCTATCAACATAAAAGATGAAATCATAAAAAAATAAATAAATAGAGAATGGCCTGTGTACTTAATCTCAATGTAAATTTAGAAAGAGAATCACAAATACCAGCCAATTTTCTAAATGCACTTTTTATTTCAGAGGGCTAATAAAATTTGGAGTTTTGAATTTACACTAGACAAGAGATAATCTTCTATTATACACTTATGGGATGACCAATTTTCTTGTTTTTTCCAAGACTGCCCTAGTTTTAGAACAGAAAGTCCTGCATCCCAGGAATCTCTTGAATTTTGTGCAAACTGGGATAGTTGATCATCCTATGGTATGGCCAAAACAAAGATAAGGGCTGAATGAGAGTACAGATGCATGAATTCATAATTGTTTGATCAACACTCTCAATGATTGTCAGTATGGAAGATTTTTTCTTAACAGCATACTGCAACACTTTATTCTTTACCCTTTTATCAATTACTTGGATATGGTTACTGTATATATACCGATCAGAGATATATCCAGTATATATGCTGATGGGAGAATGAGATAAAGATAACAATGACAGGTAACATGTTAGATCAAGATTCAGTAAAAGCAGATTTCCAAAATGCAGCAAGCAAGCCTAGCTAAGAAAGATTTTTTTGTTTTAAATAAGATCAGGAGGCCATAGGAAAAGAGGAATTTATGCAAGTCATCACTGGAGAAACTATGAACTTTTTTTTTTTTTTGGAACTCTTCAGCCAGCTTCAAGTCCTCAGCTTGGACTTAACTTCCTCTTCACTATGACACCTGTATCATCCCCATTCTTTACTTTCAAAGGAGTCAATGCAGGTTAACAAGCTTTAATCCTCCATTTGTATATTAATTCAACCAATCCCAGTTACCCTAATTTCCAATCCTTGTTTTTCATAGAGGACCTGAAAGAGAACTACAGTGGTAATTTTTCACTTATATAACTCTTCCTCTTCTTTGTCTTCCTTGGAACATAAGACAAGTTTCCACCTGAATCTGTGTTTCACAAACTACAAATCTATCTGCCCAAATGAATGCTTGTTTCCTTTAATTTTCAGTGAATTCTTTCTTGGCTGACAATTCCAAAATATTCTTCTTCACCCCAGTAATAAACTCAATATAAAAGGAAAAAAATTAAATATCCACAATTATATTTGTAATAAGTGTCACAGTTTAAGCATTAGCAGGAACCACTGCCTACATTCAAAAATGTTCTGACTTGTCCAGTGAATCAGTGGAATGTCCTTGAACTTAGTTAATTTGCATGGACTACTGGCAGGTCTGGAGGACATTAAAAGGAAGAGGGACTGGCCAAAAAACCTATGTCAGTTACAAAACCTTAGTTATCAAAAAGAAGAGAACAGTGTTTGTCAATTGAATTTGTTTTTTACTTAGTGTCACATTGGCCTTAATCCTATAGAGAGGTCGTACTGTGGGCAGAGAGGCTCTACCTAAAATTTGAAAAGTTATCTTCTTTTTTTTTAAATTTTATTTTATTATGTTATGTTTGTCACCATACAATACATCATTAGTTTTTGATGTAGTGATCCATGATTCATTGTTTTGGCATAACACCCAGCGCTCCATGCAGTATGTGCCCTCCTTAATACTCATCACCAGGCTAACCCATCCCCCCAAACCCCTCCCCTCTAAAACCCTCAGTTTGTTTCTCAGAGTCCATAGTCTCTCATGGTTCATCTCTCCTTTCAATTTCCCCCCTTCATTTTTCCCTTCCTTCTCCTAATGTCCTCCATGCTATTCCTTATGTTCCACAAATAAGTGAAAACATATAATAATTGACTTTCTGTGCTTGACTTATTTCACTGAACATAATCTCCTCCAGTCCCATCCATGTTGATGTAAATGTTGGGTATTCATCCTCTCCGATGGCTGAGTAATATTCCATTGTATATATGGACCACATCTTCTTTATCCATTCATCTCTTGAAGGGCATCTCAGCTCTTTCCACAGTTTGGCTATTGCGGACATTGCTGCTATGAACATTGGGGTGCATAGGGCCCTTCTTTTCACTACATCTGTGTCTTTGGGGTAAATACCCAGTAATGCAATTGCTGGGTCATAGGGTAGCTCTATTTTTAATTTTTTGAGGCACCTCCATGCTGTTTTCCAAAGTGGCTGTACCAACTTGCATTCCCACCAACAGTGTAAGAGGGTTCCCCTTTCTCCACAACCTCTCCAACATTTGTTGTTTCTCACCTTGTCAATTTTGCCATTCTAACTGGTGTAAGGTGGTATCTCAATGTGATTTTGATATACCTTCAATGCCATCCTGATCAAAATTCCAATGACATTTTTCAAAGTGCTGGAACAAACAATCCTAAAATTTGTATGGAATCAGAAAAGACCCTGAATCACCAAGGAAATGTTGAAAAAGAAAAACAAGGCTGGGGGCATCATGTTGCCCAATTTCGAGCTATATTACAAAGCCATGATCACCAAGACAGCATGGTACTGGCACAAAAACAGACATATAGATCAATGGAACAGAATAGAGAACCCAGATATGGACCCTCAACTCTATGGTCAAATAATCTTCGACAAAGTAGGAAAAAATATGCAATGGAAAAAAAGACCGTCTCTTTAATAAATGGTGCTGGGAAAATTGGACAGCTATGTACAGAAGAATGAAACTCAACCATTCTTTAACACCATACACAAAGATAAACTCAAAATGGATGAATGAAAGGCGTCAATGTGAGACAAGAATCCATCGAAATCCTAGAGGAGAACATAGACAATAACCTCTTTGACATCAGCCACAGCAACTTCTTTCAAGATACATCTCCAAAGGCTAGTGAAACAAAAGCAAAAATGAACTTTTGGGATTTCATCAAGATAAAAAGCTTCTGCACAGCAAAGGAAAAAGTCAACAAAACAAAGAGGCAACCCACAGAATGGGAGAAGATATTTGCAAATGACACTACAGACAAAGGCTGATATCCAACATCTATAAAGATCTCAAACTCAACACCCAAAAAACAAATAATCAAGTCACAGAATGGGCAGAAGATATGAACAGACAGTTCTCCAAAGAAGACATACAAATGGCTAACAGACACATGAAAAAATGTTCATCATTAGCCATCAGGGAAATGAAAAAGTTATCTTCTAAAGCACATTATAAAAGAGAGATTGCAAACTGGTAGCTGCCAGGATAAATCCAGCACACAGATAGATTTTGCTTGGCCCACATGTCTTTACAAAATGATTAAATAAACGAAAGGGAGCCTTGTGGTTGGTGATGAAACATTTGTGTATTTTTATTGTCATGGTGGTTATATGAATGTACACATGTGAAAAAGTTACCTTGAATTATAAAAACATGCATGTGCACACACACACACATGCGGGCATGTGAAAGTGGTGAAATACAAGTAAGTTTTATGGGTTTTACTAGTGTTAATTCTGGGTTTTGATACTGTATTATAGTTATACAAGATGTTACCATTGAGAGAACTGGATGAAGACTACTTCTTTGTACATTTTTTTGCAACCTATAATTATTTCAAAATAAAAAATAAGTTAAAAGACATATCGCAGAAAAATATAATTGAAATAGTGATTGGTGTACTACCTCTACCCACCTGGTTGTTACTATTTTTTTTTTCATTGTATCTTATAGGTCTCCCAGCACCCACCAAAGCTCTGCATTGAGAATTGAACAAACCACTATAAGGACAATAAACCAAATACACAAAAACTCAGCTATTCATTTCAAAATTCTCTGATTTAAGTGAGATAAACAATATGCATTTTTACAGAATACATTCTCCTCCCTGAAAACTATATAATAGACATGACCAGTATGGTGGGAGGATCACATGGACAAGAAAATCTGGAACCCAGGAAGAATATGCTTCAACTAATCAAATTATTTTAGTGGTCCTAATAAGGATGCCTCATAGAAATTCCCTGTTATCTTTTAAAATATTTATTTATTTATTTATTTTTGCCTTGTTATCTTTTTTGTTATTATATGTTAAGGACCCATATCAATGAGACCTAAATAGGAGTCATGTTACTTGTTTTTTTCCTCTAACACTGTGCTTAATCTTCTTCCTTTCAGATGAAAGAACCTATGTTAATAATAGATGTTTCTGCAGTCTGGGGCAAAATAACCCAGTAGAATAAACATGTTCAGGACTCCTCAAAAGATGATAGTCATGTGAACAGAAGGGAAGGCATCAGGATTTCCAAAGTGCACACTTATCAAATGGATCTAGAATAAAACTCACCTGAGATCTGCCACTGTCCCATTATAATGCTGCAACATAGCACACATATTATAGCCAGTGTGTATAAAGTGTGTCAACTGTGTGGATCTGCTCAAGGCACCAACTTTTGCTTTTGTTGATTTTCTTTATTTTTTATTTCACTTATTTCCATTCCAATATTTATTATTTTCTTTCTTCTGCTTGCTTTTAAGTTTGATTTTTTCTTTTATATTTTCTTATGATGGAAGGTTAGGATATTTATTTGAAATCTTTCTTCATTTTTATGTAAGTGTTTCCAACTATAAATTTCTCTATGCACTGTTTTTATCTGTATTAGATAAGTTTGGGATTGCTGTGTTTTTAATTTCATTTACTTGAAAGTATTTCAAGTATTCAAAATACTTGAAAGTATTTTCTATTTTTTTCTTGTAATTTGCTTTTCTTTGACTTATTGGTAAATTGGGAATGTTTTAAAATTTCTACCTAGTTGTAATTTTCCCTAATGTTCTGTTGTTGATTTATAAATTAGTTCCATTGTAGTTGGAGAACATATTTCTTTAATTTCAAATTCTTTTAATTCTTTTAAGGTTTATTTTATGGTCTAGTATATGCCTGTCCTGGAGAAAATTCCATGTGGCCTTGAAAGGAATGCATATATTACTGTTATTGGGTTGAGCATTATATAAGCATCTGTTAAGATTAATTGGTTTATAGTATTGTTCAAGTCTTGTATTTCCCAGTTGATCTTCAGCTTAGTTTTTTTATATCCATTATTATAAATGGCATATTGAAGTCTTCAACTATTATTGTTGAAGTATTTATTCTTCCCTTCAATTCTGTCAGTTTGTGCTTCATGTATTTGGGGCTCTGTTGTTAGGTATATTATGATCTGTATTGTCTTGATGGACTGACCCTCTTATCATTTATAATGCCTTCATTTTCTGTAACAAAAAATAAGTATATTTTGTCTAGTATTAGTTTAGCCTCTCCAGTTCTCCTATGGTTAAAGCCCATATAGTATATATATTTCCATTATTTTTCTTTCAACATATTTACTTTTCTATCTATATTTTTTCTTTCAGCATGTACTTGGATCTTTGTTCATCCATTCCATCAATGTCTACTTTTTAATTGATATAAATGTTCTATTTACTTATGAAGTACTTACTAATAAGGCAGAATTACTTCTGCCATTTTGTTTCCTATATGTCTTACACCTTTTTGTTTCTCCATTCCTGCATTCTTGCCCACTTTGTACTAAATAGGTAATTGTTATTGTACTTTTACTAATTCATCTGACCTTTATTTCCCCCTCCTTTGTACTCTTATGGTAATACAAATAACATAAACATACATTATAATTCCACCAATACATTTTATAATCATCACTTAATGAAGTTCTGTTTCAAAATGTTTAAAAGAAGAAAAGTATTACAAGTAAAACATATAGATATGCTGTCTTTTATATTTACATATAAAGTTACCTATACTAGTTCACTTTGTTTCTTTGCATGGATCTCAGTTATTGCTTAGTGTACTTTCATTTCAGTCTGAAAAATTTCTTTTAGTATTTCTCGTAAGGCAGCTCTGTTAGTGACAAATTCTCTTAGCTTTTCTTTGCCTGGAAATGTCTTAATTTTTCCTTCATTTTTGAAGAAGAATTTAGCATGGTATAAAATTCTTGGTTAGCAGTCTGCCTTTAAACACTTTGAATGCCATCCCACTGCCTAAAGACTTCCATGTTTTCTGATGAGAAGTCATGTATTAATCTTATCAAAGGATTTCTTTCATGTGATAGTTTTCATTGTTGTTGTTGTTATTAAGTTTTTTTTTTACCACTTTCAATATTTTCTCTAAGACTTTCATTAATTTGATTGTGGTGTTTCTAGATGTGAGTCTGATTTATCTTACTTGGAAATCTTTAAGCTTCTAGAATATGTAATTTAATGTTTTACTTAAAATTTAGGAAGTTGTCATACATTATTTCTTCAGGTTTTTTTTCTGTTTGTTTCAATTTGTCTTTCCATTCTGGAACTCACTTATACCTTCATATGCTTGATGATATCCCACAGGTCTCTAAGGTTCTCTTTCTTTTATTTATTTATTTTTTTTTCTTTTTTCATCTTTGATCTTCAGACTACACAATCTGTATTAGCCAGTTTTCAAGTTTGATGATTCTTTATCAGCCAGCTCATATTTGTTTTTAAGCCCTTCTGTGAATTTTTCATTTGAATTCCAGAATTTTTCTTTTATTATTTTATTTATAATCTCTTTTTATTGATATTGTCTATTTGATAACACTTTATTCCTATACTTTCCTTAAATTCTTTAGACATGTTTCCTTTAGTTTCTTGAAAATATGTGTAATAGTCAATACAGTCCTTTTTGGTTAGTCCAAAATCTGGGCCACTCAGGGTTATTTTCTATTGACTACCTTTATTCCCTTTTTTATGTGACATACTTCCTATTTCTTTAAATGTCTTTTAAATATTGATTGAAAACTACATATTTTATATAATATATAAATCTGCTTTCAGATTATTCCATCCCCCAAATTTTGTTGTTTTTGCTCGTTTGTTCTTGTTATATTATTAATTATTTACTTTCTTGTTGCTGTTTATTATCTTAGCAACAATGTTCGACTGATAAAGTAGATTCTATGTTCCTGGAAGAGTGTATACCCTGACTATACAAAGAACTCCAACACTTTAACAACAAAAACAATCTAATTTAGAAATGGGCAAAGGAGTTGAACAGACATTCCTTCAAAGAAGACATAGAGATGCAAAATGAGTACATGAAAAGATGCTCAACATTAGTTATCATTAGGGATTTACAAATCAAAATCATAAGAGCCTGGGTGGCTCAGTTGGTTAAGCAACTGCCTTCGGCTCAGGTCATGATCCTGGAGTCCCAGGACCAAGCCCCGCATTGGGCTCCCTGCTTAGCAGGGAGTCTGCTTCTCCCTCTGACCTTCTTCCCTCTCATGCTCTCTCTCTACCATTCTATCTCTTTCTCTCAATAAATAAATAAAAATCTTTAAAAAAAATCATAAGATACCACTTCACAACCATTAGGATGGGTTATTTAAAAAAAAAAAAAGAAGGAAGGAGAAAGAAGAAAGAAAGAAAGAACAGGTTTTGGCAAGGATGTGGAAAAATTGGAATCCTTATATTTTGCTTGTGGAAATGTAAAATGGTGCAGCCACTGTGGAAAACAGTGTGGTAGTTTCTTAAAAACTTGAACATAAAATTATCATATGCTATGGCTGTTTCGTTTCTGAGTATATATCCAAAAGAACTGATCACGGAGATTTGAACAAACATTTGTACACTAAATTAATAGCAGCATTATTGGGCGCCTGGGTGGCTCAGATGGTTAAGCATCTGCCTTCGGCTCAGGTCATGATCCCAGGGTCCTGGGATCGAGTCCCACATCGGGCTCCCTGCTCCTTGGGAGCCTGCTTCTCCCTCTGCCTCTCTCTCTGTCTCTCATGAATAAATAAATAAAATTTTTAAAAAAAATAGCAGCATTATTTATAGTAGCCAAAAAGTGGAAATGATGCATGTTTATTGGTAAATGAGTGGATAGACAAAATATGGTATGCATAAAATGGAATATCATGTAGCCTTAAATAACGAAATTCCCATATGTTACAACATATATGGACCCATCTTGAAGAATGGTCCATAAGTGAAATAAGCCAGGCCCAAAAGGAAAACGTACAATTCTCTCATATAATGTACCTGTAATAATGAAATACATAAAGACAATTAGTAGATGTTATTTGCCAGTGGCTGGGTGAAGGAAAATATGAAGAGTTGATGTTTAGCGGGTATAGAGTTTCAGCATGGAGAAATGATAAAGTTTGAGAATGATGGTATTGATAGTGGCATAGCAATATGAAAGTACATAAAGTCACTGAACTGTACACTTAAAATGGTAAATTGTCATATATTTTGTACCACAAAAAATAGTAAAATTTGATTGTCATTATCATATTATCATATAAAAATGTACATTATCATATAAAAGTACAAAGTCCATAATAGGAGTGTTTTTTATTAATTTAGTTGTCATTGCTGCTGTTGCTATTGCTATTACAAGTATGACTCCTAATCCTCTGTACTATTAGAATGATTTTTGGATGTTTATTTGTTTACTACACAACTTAGCTTCTCTGAAATCTCTCCTCCCATTCACAGAGTTTGACACCCCGCAACTGTTTGCCTCCCCAGGCCCTCAACCCTAACTTACTGAATTGAGAGTAAATAGATGATCCAATTTGAAACAATTATATTCTCACTCCTAAAAATGAAGAACAGTATCACAGTGTATCAGTTAGAATTACCAGATTATTGGAATCAAAATATGGGAACTGTGAGACATATATACTCTTACTAGTAAATGGAGTAGCAGAGAAAACTGACCTAAAGTGAGAAAAATGTTTTTTTGTTTTGTTTGTTTGTTTTTGTATAACTGAAACTTTATATACCTTGAACAACAATTCCCTATTCCCCCTTCCTCCAGCCCCTGCTCTTTTATTCTCTGCTTCAGTGAGTTTGACTTTCAGATTCTTCATATAAGTGAAATCATACAGTATTTTTCCTTCTGTGACTGGTTCCTCCATGTAGGAGTTCCTTTTTTTTGAAGCTTGAATAGTATTCCATTGTATGTGCATATCACATTTTCCTTAGCCATTCATAGTCAATGGCCATTTGAATTGTTTTCATATGTTGGCCATAGTGAATGATGCTATAACAAACATGGACATGCAGATATCTCTTTGAGACGTTGATTTCAATTCTTTTGGATATATACCAAGAAGTGGGATTGCTGGATGATGAGATAGTTCTATTATATTTTTTTGAGGAACTTCTACACTGTTTTCCATAGTGGCTGCAATATTCTATGTTTCTACCAAAAGCGGATAAGGACTCCAATTTTTCCACATCTTCAAAAACACTTGTTATCTTTCAGGTTTTTGGATACTAGTCATTCTAACATGTGAGATAACATCCCATTGTGGTTTTAATCTGCATCTCCCTGATGATTAGTAGAGTTGAGCACCTTTTCATATACTTGTTGACCATTCATATGTTCTTTGGAACAATGTCTGTTCAAAAACTTTGCCCATTTGTTAAATGGGTTATTTCTTCCATTGAGTTGTAGGAGATTCTTAATATTTTGTATACTAACCCCTTGTCAGATGAATGCTTTGCAAATATTTTCTTCCATTACATAGATTACCTTTTCACTTTGGTGATTATTTCCTTTGCTTTGCAGAAGGCTTTTTGTTTTATAGTGCCACTTGTCTTTTTTTGGTTTTGTTCCCTCTCCTGTTGGTGTCAGATCAGGAAATCATTGCCAAGACCTATGCCAAGAAGATTTTCCTCTATGTTTTCTTAAAGGAGTTTTACAGTTTCACATCTTATGTTTAAGTCTTTGATCCATTTTGAGTTGATATTTTGTGTATGGCATAAGGTAGGGGTCCTAATTCACCCTTTTAGACGTGGATATCCAGTTTTCCCAACACCATTTTTAAGGGAAACTCATGTCGTTGTTGTTGTTTTTGAAATTTTATTACGTCTGTGTTTTTAGAAGATATTCTGTAACTTCATCTCCATAGCTAAAAGATTCTTTGGATTTATAACCCTTCCCTTGTCTGGCAATAGAAAACTAAACCACTAAATTAATATGAAAATAGAAAACCTTTTAGAATAACAGTGTGACTGCACGTAAATGCTAAACCCAATGAGCATACTCCTGCTGAGGATATTTGATTAATTCCTCATTAAATTCCTTTATCATCATTTTTGCCAACATCATACATACAGGGTTACAGAGAATTCAAAACATAAGTCAATCTGAAGTGCTACATGGTCAAACTTTTACCAGTATGAAGAGGGCAAACAGAAAATATTGCTACACAATGATAGGGTCCATGTCTATTTTGTTCAACAAACAGTACTTGGCAGGAGAGGTTGTTGAGTAAATATTTTTTTCACTAAATAAATTAATGACCAAAATTATACTTTTTATGAATGCCCTGGAGATTTTACTGCAGAGCTTTACTCTTCTATAGTCTGACTTCCTTGTTAAATTCTAATGTTATTAGAGAGCAGGAACCACATGTGTCTTGCATAGCACCTTATTCTCAGCACCTGGTATATAGTTGGTGTTCCATAACTATTGGTTGGATAAATGGATGCATGACTTCTAAACAACAAAGTGTACAGTGTAGATGTCACAGTACAACATAATATCTATGGATTTAAACTTTTCAGGACATCAGAATTTTAACTGAAAATGTGGGTACTTTAGTAAAACAACAAGCTGGGGATTAAAGACTTCAGTTCTTTGTAGGTTCAGAGATAGTTATTCTCTTCAGAATATTGAATCAAAAACATCTTGTGATCAATGCAATTTGGAGTGACACAGCCAAGAGGTGACCCAAACACCAAGTCCCAGATTATTGAGTTAGATGTTTATTTTAATTACCCCTTAGATCAGATTTGGTCTAGAATCTACTAAAATAAGTTAATTTTGCAAATGACTTAAAATTGATTCCACATTACAAAAAGACAGACCTGACATTTATGCAAGGTTTACCCTGTGAACCCTGGTAGGTTTATTAGTTCCTTATTTAGGTTATAAAACCTAGCTAGAGAATAAATGAAGTAAGTAAAAAGAAAAAAGATACTGGTTATACAAAATTATTAAAAATATAAAAGATAGTAATACAGCTATAATTGTTTTACTTCTGAGCCAAACTTTCTTAAATTTGAATGGTTGATGTGCTATATTGTTGTTTAAAACATGTGTAGGTAGGTAGAAGAGATGCATGTTTTGTTGGAGCATGAACAAATCCAAAGCAAAAGACATTTGATTGATTAGAAAACTGAAAGGCCATTAAAAAAATGCACTGGGTGTTATATGCAACTAATGAATCATTTAACAATACATCAAAAACTAATGATAACTGAACATGATAAAATTAATAATAATAATAAAACGAAAGTAAATGTTCAAAAATTTGCTACAGAACTCAAAAATGAAAACATATCTTAAAATATATGTTTAAAGGTTGCAATTACCACTTTAGTATGTGTTCATAGACTCTGTGCTTCCAGAACTTCCCCATTGATATTAGATATCTGAGTATGTACAAGTTAATTATTCTTGTAAAGACTAAACCAACCAACCAACCAACCAACCAAAGCACTAAGCCAAATAAGAAGGAGACTTTTATTCTCATCTTAATGATCTAAGAAAGATACAAGTTCTGAAATAAATAAAACTTCAACTTCAGCAAAATGTTTACAAACAATGCAGACCTTGAGTCTAGGCTTTTTTTGAGGGGGTGGGGTTCAAAATAATTAACATTGTGTAACATAGGATAATAGTTATTAATATTTCAATGTACTCATTTTTTCCCTGAAGTCCCACATTCAAAGCAAGTCCCCTGAAGGCAGCTGCTTTTTCTTATCTTTCTTCTCAATATCTTTCTCTACCTCCCTCCCTCCCTCTTTTCTTCCCTCCCATGCCCTTTCTCTCTTCCTCCACCCCATCTCTATCAATCATAGAAACATTTCACATCTCAACCACTTTCATTCTCTGTTATTCTCTTGTCCATTCATCATTCTCTTGAACCTAACATTGGCTCTTGATAATTACCAGAGCACATAAAATTGTATTTCTTTAGAAGACAAAGGAGGAAAATGATTCTAAAAACTTATAATGTATTGTTTTCTTTTATTCATATCTTGAAGAGGTAGTATTTAATGTTTTATCAGTCAAAGTTCCAAGGCTTGTAGTTTACAGAATTTCTATACCAACATGGGTGATGCCTATGGAGAACATGAGGTCTAATACAACCACTGTAACAAAAATAATTTTTGTAACACTCCAAAAACTGTTTGGCTATGAAGAGACAAATGGAAAATAAAGTTAAACTTGCCTGATATATTCATGGTATAACTGTGTACCTTAAGTTGCTGCAAACAACAATGAAGATTAAAAAGTTGGTTTTAATGTGGAAAAAAGACTTAAATGATTCTCTGGTGACTCTTTAGCGTGGGGAAGTGGTCTGTGAAACTGTGCAGAAGGAATGCAGAACAAAAATTTAAAAATAAATAAATATACAAAAGAAAATGACTGACTTTCATCCTACATCTTATTCAGTTAGTTGTTGCTAAGAAAGATATATGAATTTCTGAAGTTCTACCACAGGGAATGCCAAACTAAGCAAATATAAAGATAATATAGCAATAATAAAACTCTACTTTTCCAATTAATAGTTAGATAAGTGCTCACATTTATCATCACTAATTCCAAATTTGCATATGCAAAGTGGAATATCTACTGTGAATTTAAGTCTATATTATATAATTTTCTTAAAATGGAGTTTTTTCACTTAAAGTGGGTGATTAACAATAATGAAAGAGATTCACTCCAAAGGACACAATTGTTTTCTCCAAAGGTAAAGTGGAGAAAGCAAAATCAAGTGATACTTTTAAGGTTTGTTTTGTCTAATTTCTGCATATAAAAATTAATTATTCTATTCCACTCACTTTACTGACAACCTAATTTCCAGGCACTTTAAAAGACAAAATCACAAACACTTATTAATGAGTTAAATACTCATCAAATCACTTAATTTTCAGAGTATAGATGATTCGTTCTTTGGGAAGAAAGTATTTTGTTAATGCAGGAACTATTCAAGTTACATATGTTCAAAATGCCAATATAAATATTTGGCTCTTGAATATAACGTAATAAATATTTATATGGTCAATTTGCTAAATGTGAAATCCAGAACATCAGAAGGGTATGAGAGATAAAGTAGCACTGATAGAAAGCATGAGAAACAATCAAAATTACACATAAAAATGTACTTTAATGTGTACAATAAAATATAATATGAATTTCCTCAAATAGTTTTAGATAAAAAGTTTATACTTATACTTTCCAAGCACTTGTGTGACTCTGGCCGTTAAGCCTCTGGCTCTTGATTTTGGATCAGGTCATGATCTCAAGGTCATGAGATCAAGCCTCACATGGGGCTCCACACTGGCCATGGAGTCTGTTTGAAATTCTCTTTCTCAATCTTTTCCTCTGCCCCTCCCTCCACATTCACACTCTCTCTTTATCTCTCTCTCCAATAAAAAGAAAAAGTTTATACTTTCCACATATCACATTCAATTTTTACCTTCATATCTTTGACTATGCTGTTTTCCTCCATGTGACTGTACTCTCTACTCCTCTGTCTGATGCAAATCATTATTTTTCTTCCTTGAAGACACTTATGATCCATCCTGTTCTTTATTACTTACTATGCACTCATAGCACTTAAAAAAATTAAAAGTCACTGAAAGAGCAGTTATGTTTGAAGAATATTTTTTATGAGAGTCCTTTAAAGAATTTTTGCATATATTTTAAAGTTATTTTAAATGTATCATTTTAAATGTTAGATAATCTTAGTAAAGAAACAGGTGCTAATAAAATCGGTTGCAACCATCACACAAAATTTAAGGATTTGTTTTCCTACAAAGTTTTCTAGCATAATAAATTTGTCCATTAAAATTCACATAGTTTCTAATAGAATTGTCAAGTGGTGTTTAAAAATTATAAGTGAATGATGAAGGGGAAAATATTGCTAACTAGCACTGATAATAAATCTTTGGCTTTAGAGAAAGTCCAAGATCAGAGAAAGACTCAGGTGTTAAAACAACTTGACCAAGTTCTTCCTGCTAGTATATATCTCCCTAGAAACAGTTACATATTTTGAAAGAAAAGTGAGTCACCATACTAGAAAACTGTTTAATAAATTAAAATGGGATCAGGATAACGCTGGCCTCATAGAACGAGTTTAGAAGTACATTAAAAAGGATTATTCACCATGACCAGGTGGGATTTATTCCTGGGATGTAAGGGTGGTTCAACACTTGCAAGTCAATCAATGTGACAGAGTACACTAATAAAAGAAGAAACAAGAACCATACGATCCTCTCAATCAATGCAGAAAAAGCGTTTGACAAAGTACAGCATCCTCTCTTGATTAAAACTCTTCAGAGTGTAGGGATAGAGGGAACATACCTAAATATCATATATAAAAGACATCTACGAAAAGCCCACAGTGAATATCATTTTCAATGGGGAAAAACTGAGAGTTTTTTCCTTAAGGTTAGGAACACGACAGGGATGCCACTCTCACCACTTCTGTTCAACATAGAAGTAGAAGTCCTAGCCTTAGCAATAAAACAACAAAAAGAAATATAAGGCATCCAAATTGGCAAAGAAGAAGTCAAACTCTCCCTCTTCGCAGATGACATGATGCTTTATGTGGAAAACCCAAAAGACTCCACCCAAAAACTGCTAGAACTCATAGAGCAATTCAGCAACATGGCAGGATACAAAATCAATGCAGAGAAATCAGTTGCATTTCTATACACTAACAATGTGATGGAAGAAAGAGAAATTAAGGAATTGATTCCATTTATAATTGCACCAAAACCCATAAGATCCCTGGGAGTAAACCTAACCAAAGATGTAAAAGATCTATACTCTAGAAACTACAGAACACTTATGAAAGAAATTGAGGAAGACACAAAGAGATAGGAAAACATTCCACGCTCATGGTTTGGATGAATAAACATTGTTAAAATGTCTATGCTTCCCAAAGCAATCTACACATTCAATGCAATCCTTATCAAAATACCATCAACATTTTTCACAGAGCTGGAACAAACAATCCTAAAATTTGTATGGATCCAGAAAAGACCCCGAATCACCAGGGGGATGTTGAAAAAGAAAACCAAAGCTGGGGGCATCACAATGCTTGACTTCAAAGCTCTATTACAAAACTGTGATCACCAAGACAGAATGTTATTGGCACAAAAACAGATACATAGATCAATAGATCAGAATAGAGACCCCAGGAATGAACACTCAACTAATCTTCGACAAATCAGGAAAAAAAAAATAGTCTCTTCAACAAAGGTGCTGGCTAAATTGGATAGCCACATGCAGAAGAATGAAACTGGACCATTCTCTTACACCATACACAAAGATAAACTCAAAAATGGATGAAAGACCTCAATGTGAAGCAGGAATCCATCAAAATCCTAGAGGAGAACATAGGCAGTAACCTCTTTGACACTGGCCATACTAACTTCTTTCAAGACAGGTCTCTAAAGGCAAAGAAAACAAAGGCAAAAATGAACTTTTGGGACTTCATAAAGATAAAATCTTCTGCACAGCAAAGGAAACAGTCAACAAAACTAAGAGGCAACCCACGGAATGGGAGAAGATATTTACAAATGACATATAAGATAAAAGGCTGGTATCCAAGATCTATAAAGAACTTATCCAACTCAACACCCAAAAAACAAATAATCCACTCAAGAAATGGGCAGAAAACATGAATGAACACTTCTCCAAAGAAGACATACAAATGGTTAACAGACACATGAACAAAATGTTTGACATCACTGGCCATCAGGGAAATTCAAATCAAAACCACATTGAGATACCACCTTACACCAGTTAGAATGGCAAAAATTAACAAAACAAGGAACAACAAATGTTGGTGAGGATGTGGATAAAGGGAACCCTCTTACACTGTTGGTGGGAATGCAAGCTGGTACAGCCACTCTGTAAAACAGTATGGAGGTTCCTCAAGATGTTAAAAGTAGAGCCACCCTATGACCCAGCAATTGCACTACTGGGTATTTACCCCAAAGATACAAATGTAGTGAAAAGAAGGGGCAAATACACCCCAATGTCCATAGCAGCAATGTTCACAATAGCCAATGGGCCTAGATGCCCTTCAATAGATGAATAAATAAAGAAGATGTGGTTCATATATACAATGGAATATTACTCAGCCATCAGAAAGGATGAATATCGACATGGATGGAACTGGAGGGTATTATGCTAAGTGAAATAAGGCAATCAGAGAAAGACAATTATCATACGGTTTCACTCATATGTGGAATATAAGAAATAGTACAGAAGATCATGGGGAAATGGAGGGAAAACTGAATGGGAAGAAATCAGAGAGAGAGAGACAAACCAAATGAGACTCCTGACTCCAAGAAACAAACTGAGGGTTGTGGAGAGGGAGGTGGGTTGGGGGATAGGATAACTCAGTGATGGGCAATAAGGAGGGCACGTGATGTGATGAGCACTGTTATACACAACTTACAAATCATTGAATACTAAATCAAAAACTAATGAGGTACTATATGTTGGCTAACTGAACACAATTAAAAAAAGACAACCTCAAAAAAATGAATCAAAAAAGTAAAAACAGAAAAAATAAATGAATTAAAATAGGGCATTGGCACTCCTGATAGCCTAATGCTTAGGGAGTTGGTTGTACCTACTAAATAATAATTTTAGCAAAAGCTTAACGTCTCTATGCTGTTGATGTTGTTCCAAGTCTGGTTCTTCCCATATGTGTTAAGATTCTTTCAACTTTGACTAATAAACTTGAAATTGATTGTAGACTGGCTGGGTCTGAGGACCCAAAGGGGTTCCCACAGGGCCAGCCAAGAGGGTCCTTGGCTTTGCACAGTGTAGAAATCAAAGGCAAACCAGTAGAAAGTGAGAACAAAGTTTACTGAAGATATATAGACAGTGAAAATACAGATAGAGCATCTGGGAGACTAAGAAAGGAAAGGAGAGAGAATTCCTCTTTGCTTGGGGTCCAAGGTTTTTATTGATGATTGTGGTCTTGTGCACATGTCTTCTCAGTCATTAAGGAACTGGTCAGAACAAGAACAGGGTCCAGATGTCCATCATAAGTCATTTATTCCCTGGTCAGGATATCTTGGCATGAAAATGTCTAGCATAAGTAGTCTGGAATACACATGTGATGGCCTCTCCTGGTTATTCTCACCCAGTGATTCCTTAGATGCAATCTATTGTGCTGGAAATCTACAAGGAAATCATAAACTACTTGTCTCTTACAAGGAGGACATACATTAAGTCATATGTAAGGCAGGAGCACAGGTCCTAGCAAGAATAGAAGCAGGAAAAGGAGCAAAGGAAAAAGAAAAAAACAGCTCATTTTCATGGGGTCCCTTCAGTTTTCCTATCTCAGAATAAATTTGGCCATAAATAAGATGAATTACTTTAAATCCTAAATAAACCAATAAACCTGAGAGGAAGGGTACTTATTTATGAGGACAGCAGTTAACTATTATTTACTTACTTTAAAATAAAGCCTATTTAATCTCTCCACCCAAGACCCTCCACCCACGTTTTAAAGAAATAAGAAACACTTAGGATATGTAAATAATGAATTTATTATTATTATATTATAGCTACTTATAGAATTAAACAATGTTTTAAGAATAAGTACTTTTTAACTAGAATATATTTATTTTATTTCTGAGAGGGTCCAAGCCCTTGATAATGAAAATGAGGTAAAGTTATTTTTTTAATTTTATTTTATTATGTTATGTTAGTCACCATACATTACACCATTCGTTTTTGATGTAATGTTCCCTGATTCTTTGTTTGCATATAACACCCAGTATTCCATTCAATATGCGCCCTCCTTAATACCCATCAATGGGCTAACACATCCCCCCCCACTCCCCTCTAAAAACCTCAAGGTGAGGTTATTTTTAAAAAAGCTGAAGAAAGGGAAAAAAATAACACACAAAATTTAAAAAAATACTATAGCTTTAAATTCACATAGAACTCCTTTAAGATTGGAGGAAAATTTTCATATAACAAATCAGGCAAATTTGAATGAATTATTTGAATTATTCGAAAATGTAAAAGTAAAATTTGCAATAATTTTTGAGTGAATATTGTAAGAAGTTGTTTTGATGTCATGTAATTCAGATTTTTTTTAATAGTTTACAGTGGCGTATTTGAAATAGTAAGAAAATTTACATACTGTTGCAGAGGATTATACCAAAGGTCTTGAGATATATTCAAAGACTATTTTTTTTATCCTGTTCAATGCTATATCCATAATCATGGTTCCTCTGAGTGGCTTAAAATGAGTGAAACTGTTTTTTATTACTTTACCAGTAGCTCACATATAAAGTGTAAATTATAATTGGCATTTATTTCTCATTTAGCTTCCAAAAGCACTTTTCAGTGATCACCTCTCTAACCCAACTGTGAGGTACAGAGATGGTAAATATAATTAATCTTATCCTTGCGGAATATTGGCAGTGGAGAGAGGTAAATTACTTGCCTAAGTTCACCTAAGGGGTCAGTGACAGAAACATTTTTTTGAAACCCCCACTTTAAATTTTAAAAGAAAATGCAGATGAGCTTTTATGAAACCAACTTAGTTCCCGTTATTTTTGGAAATTAAAAATGATCAAGTTCCATAAGAAATAATATAATAAATAAAATGTAACATGAATATAATATTTTTCTTATTTTCTTCTTAGCTTACCTGTTACAAAGAATGCAAAAATACTCTGAACTAGATATTACATTGAAAGATGCTTTCTCATATGATCCTGTCTCTTGAACTGTGTCAACGAAGGTAAAATTTCCAACTATATAATGCACTCACATGAACACCATTGTTAAAAGTAGCAAAATGATATTTAATAAAATCTTCATTAATACAAATAATAGGTGAAAAATTTGAATTATGGAATTCTGTAAAATTAATTTATTTCTTCCCAGGAAGTAGAGTACATTTATTTTAATATTATAAACTTCATGATAGAGTATTAGTTTTAATAAAAGTATAAGAAGTTTGAGGCACCTGGGTGGCTTCATTCAGGTCATGATCTCAGAGTCATAAGATCAAGCCCCATGTCGGGCTCTGTGCTCAGCAGGAAGTCTGCTTGAGATTCTCTCCCTCTCCTGCTACCCCTCTCTCCCATACTCTCCCTCTCTCTTCTCTTTCTCTCTAAAATAAATAAATAAATCTTTAAAAATATATAATAAGTTTATATTTCTTATAATGAGTGCAAGTTTTGATGATCCCCCGTCCAAATCGTATTTGTTTCTACTGAGTGGTGGATGTATTGAGCTCAAAGAGGAAATGCTCCTCAAGGTTAAAAGAAGTCACAGTCTCTATACTTAATCATTTTTGGATCTGTTTTCTTATTTTTTATGTTTTAGTAATTATTTCTTAGAGCTATGAAAGCTGTATGGAAAGGAATCTGCAGATATGTGGTGTTATCTTTATTGTATAATATTCAGGCTTTTCAAGTGGATAAATGGCTTTCCTTCTCTATGCTTAGCATTAGGGGAATCATTCAACCAGGGAATGTCTCAGATCAATAGAATGGATTATAGAATCTTGATTATAGAATATTGGAGGATATGTAAGCCTCTCTAATTAGCAAAATGTTCTACCATGCTTGTCACAGAAAATCAAAGTTTGGCAGAAACAAATACTCATCTAACATAAGAAAAAACGAGGCTTAAAAAAGTAAATGCAAATGGTGACCTTTAAAAAGTAATGTTTTACATATGAGTAAAACCATATGATAATTGTCTTTCTTTGCTTGATTTATTTCACTTAACATAATCCCCTCCACTCCATTTATGTCTATGCAAATGGTGGTTATTCATCCTTTCTGATGGCTGAGTAATATTCCATAAGGAATAGCACAGAGGATCACAGGGGAAGGGATGTAAAACTGAATGGGAAGAAATCAGAGAGGGAGACAAACCATGAGAGATTCTGAACTCTGGGAACCAAACAGAGTTACAGAAGGGAGGAGTGGGGGTATGGGGTAACAAGGTGATGGGTATTAAGGAGGGCATGTGTTGTGATGAGCACTGAGTGTTACATGCAACTAATGAATCATTGAATACTACATCAAAAAAACTAATGATGTACTATATGCTGGCTAACTGAATATAATTTAAAAAAAGTAGTATGTTTTAAATAATGTGTTTTAAAACCTGAAAATTTAAAAAAAGTAGTATGTTTTAAATAATGTGTTTTAAAACCTGAAAAATAGAGAGGCGCCTGGGTGCTTCAGTTGTTAAGCATCTACCTTCAGCTCAGATCATGGTCCCAGGGTCTTGCGATTGAGCCCCACATTGGGCTCCCTGCTTGGAGGGAAGCCTGCTTCTCCCTATCCCACTCCCCCTGCTTGTGTTCCCTCTCTCGCTGTCTCTCTCTGTCAAATAAATAAATGAAATCTTTAAAAAAATAAATAAATAAATAAATAAAACCTGAAAAATTGAAATTAGTCTAGGAAAATAAATGTGACAGAAGCAACACTTCCTATATTATCTTATATTACTATAATTCACAGAACTCTCCCATTGATTTGGTTAAAAGAATCAGTTCCTTTTCCTATATTGGTTTTGCTGGTCAAAAAGGTAAGGCAAACTTTTTTATAGTATCAAGCTAAAAATTATTCTACAATATCTTCTGCTTTAGCTTGTGGAATTTTTGAAGTTTTGATGGCAGTGTATCACAAATCATGATTGCACAAAAAGCAGGAAAAAGAATATAAAATTGATTGACATTTTTGATTCAATACAATGATGTTATAATCAGAGAATTGTAGTAAAAACAAACAAAAATCCAGCATGGTGTGGAGGTGGGGCTTATCAAGGAAGATGCTGTCTTTTAGAAAGAACATTAAAAAACTTTACTGAGGGCCCAAAAAAAGCCTTTAAAAACTGGAATAAAACATAATATGAACAGATTGGTAATTTAAAGATTTCATATATATTTGCACAACAATTATATATATTCCTTATAATAAAATACTAAAGAATATTAAGAAAGACATAATATGACTTCCATTTGAACATAAATATGTCAGCATAAAGTATGAATTTTCTACTTCTCTCAGACATAACTAAGAAATAACATAAAAAACAAGGAAACATATGAGAACATAAATACGAAAGGTCTAAAAATTCTGCCTAAAGCAGAGGTACAGGAAAAGTCAGGTAGAGAAAATTCCCATGGTTCCTGATGCCAGAAATACAGCTGACCTTTGAACAACATGGATTTGAACTGTGTGGGTCCACTTTTATATGGATATTTCCAATAAATACAAAACAGTGATATAAATGTATTTGCTCTTCCTTATGATTTTCTTAATATTTTCTTTTTTATAGCTTAATTTATTGTAAGAATACTATATATAATACATAAAACATACAACATATGTGTTAATTGACTATGTTATTTATAAGTCTTTTAGTCAACAGTAGGCTGCTAGTAGTTATGTTTTGGGGGAGTCAAAATTTATACATGGATTTTTGACTGTGTGCGGGGTCAGTGCCCCTATCCTGTGTTGTTCAAGTGTTAACTGTAGTAATGTGCATTTTCCCAGAGCTAGGGGCACATGTGAGATATAAAAGCAAAATATCTTTTATAGAACAATAAGGATAAGATGATAACAGGCTTTTCCAATGACAAAAATTATTTGCTTGACCAAACTTCAGTCAAGGTCCTAAACCTTTTCCTATGCCCACCTGTGCACTCCTTTGTAAAATCTAGCTTTGACATGAATCCTGCTAAGTCAGTTTTACCAGAACCTCCCACTCTCAATATCTGACCACTCTTGATATCTCATCTGGTTCTTCATTGTATACCATTTCTTTGGTAATGTCTAATCATTCGACCCATCTTTATCAAGAATCCTGTTAGGCTGTAAGCCAGAATACCCATTACTTCTGATGTTTCCTCTTAGTAATTTTCAATCTACTAATCTCCACCCTGCTCCTTGGCTATAAATTCCCTGTTGTCCATGCTATATTGGGATTTGAACTTAATCTCTCTCCTACACTGTAAAATTTAATTGCAGTGGCCCCTATACCCATTTAGATAGTACCGAATAAAATCTGCCTTATAATATTTAACAAGTGTCACTGAATATTTTTTCCTTAACACCAACCACAAAGTTTGGTTCCATAAAGAGGAAGCAGACTCAAAGAGTCAAATTTTCAAAAGCAGTCCGGATGGAAAAAGAGAGTATTGTGAACCATCATAGATATTGTGAATGATCAGAGATAGTTGGAGAGAAGTAACATTTAAATTACTGTGCATATACACAAACACATATGACTCTGGATAACAAGGAAAATTATTAAAACTCTAAAACACAGTCCATGACTCTCCACCATGCAAATATCTAATCAAAAACTGACCCTGAAAAAGTTCAAAATGTTTACAGATGAATAACTTAAAAAATAAATACTACATCAAATTAAATATATTATTAGAAAAAGAGTCTTCTGTGGAGGCTGGTGAAATAGGAAGACCCTAAACTCCCCTCCTTCCATGGGTACAATTAGATAACACACCAGAGCAAACAACCCAGAAAAGGACCCAAAGACAGGCTGAACAAACTCTACAGCTAAATGTAGAGAAGACTTTACAACCAAGAGAGTAGGAAGCATGAGCACTTGGTAGGAACATAAACCTCATGGGTCTGACCACTGGAGGAAGGGAACTGTGAGTGCAGAGAGGTGCAAGAAACAGACTAGCACACCCAGGAGCCTACAATGGGAAGAGAAATCCCCACAGCATTTGGCTTTGAAAATCGGAAGAGCCTAACTATGAAAGCGCCTACAACCAGGGCATTTAAAGCCTGAAACTTTAAAAATCAGCAGGGTTGGCCCTGAGAAGAAAGCCCAGACAGTGACTGGTAGCTGAGCCCTATGTCCTTAGAGAAACAACATAGCAAACAGCCTATGGAGATACAGCATGGAAGCAGAATTAACAGTCACCTGGGGCTTATGGGAGGCAGAGTTGGTTATTAATCTCAGAGTTCACTGACAGACTTCTCCAGAAACAAAGGAGCTGGCAGGTGCAGTTTCCCTCCCCCATCCCTCATGATAAACACACAACAACCTGTAGGAATAAGTGCAGTGCCAACACTCACTACCTAACTTCCTTATATTGCACTCCACCCCTCCTGCCAGACCTGCTTCAGTCCTAGTGCTACGGATCCCCTCCCACAGAAGACCCATACAAACCTTGCCAAAACTGCACCTCCAGCTTCCCACAGAGGATGCATACACCATATTAAAACTGCACCCCCTGCCTGCATGTACTGTGCAGAACAGCCCTTGCTGGCCCTTCTCCCTGGCATCTGTGCAACCCCTGTGGAGGAACTGGTTCCCACAGCTTGTAGTGCCATGCCTTTTCCCACCCATGTACTTTCTGAAGTGGTTGGAAGAAAACAGAGAAACAAATTAATGAACTAGAAGATAAACAGGCTTGCAACTGAGGAATGGGGGAAGAGAGGTACAAGAAAAGTTATAAGAATTTCAAAGCAATGTTACCTCAAAAACTACTATCTTACTTTTGAGTGCAGCACAAGATACTAAGGAAATATGGCATTTTTTAAAAAGTAGTATTGATATGTATGTGGTAAGAAAAATGCAAACAGTTCCAATGAGAAAACAAGGCAAAATAATTTCCCTTTCTACCCTTGAATTACTAGTACCTCAGCAGACCTATGTATCCTTCCAGAGATAAACCATGTATGTATGAGCATATGTGAATATGCAGGTGTCTTGTTTATATAAATGGTAATCGTCTATTGCTCTGCATTGTGTTTTTTCCCCCTTAATCTCTCCAGGAGACTGTTCCAGTAGTATGTAGATCTACTTCATTCCCTCTGTAGTAGAGTATTCGGTGTTTTATACAATATATGTGGGTGCTCTATCTTTCAAAAAAATAGAAGACAATAACAGAAAGTAATCAAGCAAAACAAATGAGAGAAAGAAGAATTAAGCAAAATGAGAATGGACTTAGGGAACTCAGTGACTGCATCAAGCATAACAATATTTGCACGACAAAGATACCAGAGGAAAAGAGAAAGAAAAGGAGACAGAACATTTATTTGAAGAAATAATACCTGGAAACTTCCCTAATCTGGGGAAGGAAACAAATATCCAAATCAGAAGGCACAGAGATCTCTTACCAAAATCAACCAAACAAAGTGACACCAAGACACAGAGTAATCAAAATGGTAAAAATTAGTGATAAAGAAAAAAAAATCATCAAGAGAAAAGAAAGCAATCACACACAAGGGCAACCCCAATGAGGCTGTCAGCAGATTTTTCAACAGAAACTTTGCAAGCCAGAAGAGAGTGTCATGATATATTCAAAATGCTGAAAGGGAAAAATCTGCAGCCAATGATACTCTATCCAGCAAGGCTAACATTCAGAAGAGAAGGATAAAGAGTTTGTAAGACAAAAACTAAAGGAGTTCATGAGCACTAAACTCGCCCTATAAGAAATATTAAAGGGAACACTTTGAGTGTATAGGAAAGACTATAGTGAGAGTATGAAAAGATGGAAATGCAAAAGCAGTAAAAATAAGTATTTCTGTAAAACATAAGTCAAGGGATTCACAAAATAAAAGGATGTAAAATATGAGTATACCTAAAATGTAGTGGGGAGAAGAGTAAGGAATGGGTTAAAGTTTAAGCGATCATCAACTTAACATAAACTGCCATATACAGAATGTTATATACAAACTTAATGGGAACCACAACCACATAGTTTGTATAACTAACAAATATACAAAGAATAAAGAGAAAGGAATCCAAGTATATCACTAAATAAAAGCAGCAAACCATGAAAGAGAGGAAGGGAAGAAAGGATCAAAGAGAAACTACAAAAACAACCACAAAACAAGTAACAAAATGTCAATAAATACATATTTATCAATGATTACTTTGAATGTAAATGGACCAAACACTACAATCAAAAGACATAGAGTGACACAGTGTTTAAAAAAACAAGACCCACCTATATGCTGCCTATGAGACTCATTTCAAACTTAAAGACATCTGCAGATTGAGAGTGAAGGGATAGAGAAACATTTATCACGCAAATGTATGTCAGAAGAAAGCTGGAGTAGCAATACTTGAATCAGCCAAAATAGACATTAAAACAAAGACTGTGACAAAAGACAAAGAAGGACACCAAATAACAAAGGGAACAATCCAACAAGAAGATATAGTAATTGTAAATGTTTATGCACCAAATGTGAGAGCACCCAAATACATAACAGTTAATAACAAATATAAAGAAACTAATTAATAGTAACAGAATAATAGTAGGAGACTTTAACACCCAACTCACATCAATGGACACACCATCCAAACAGAAAACCAATAAGGAAACAATGGCTTTGAATAACGTACTGGACCAGAAGGATTTAACAAACATGTTCAGGACAATCCATTCTAAAACAGAATACACATTCTTTTCAAGCACACATGGAACTTTCTCCAGAATAGATCACATATTAGGCCACAAACAAGACTCAACAAATTCAGAAAACTGAAGTCATACCATGTACCTTTTCCATCGAAAATGCTATGAAACTAGAAGTCAACCAAAAGAAAAAATCTGGAAAGACCACAAATAAATGGAAGATAATAACATGCTACTAAACAATGAATGGGCCAACCAAGAAACCAAAGAGAAATCAAAGAGTACATGGAGAGGGGAAGAGAAAAGAGGGCAGAGGAGTAGGGGACACTATTTCAACTGGTCCCCGGAATTGAGTTGGATACCTACCAGACCATAATGTGCACCCACAATATCAGCCTGAGATGTAAGAAAATGTGGATCTCTACAAACAGAATATCACAGGTGGTTGGTTTCGAGGTACAAAGCGGGGAGCCGTGATTCCACCGGCAGATATCGGAGGATAAACGGCAATGGGAGGGAGCCTGGCCGTGGGGATCCTACACCACAGGTGAGAGACAGTCTTGTGTGCTGGGGATGGGGCACAGACTCGCAGACCGGTAGCGGTGGGGAAAGGACTTTAGGGTAGCCCCCAGGGCAGAAACCTGGAGCGATGGGGTGGCATGTGTGAAATGGAGGTGGCTGGCAGCTTTAGAAGCAAAAAGGGCAGAAACGTGCCCTGACCTGAAGGCAGGACTGGGAGCGCTGCAGAGGGGCACACAACCCAGCAACATAGACAGAAACGGAGACAGTGTGGACTGGAGAGCTCATTGAAAAACAGACTGCGATTTCTCTGCTCTGAGGCAGAGGGTTGGAAAGAGTGTCTTCTGCTATGACTCTCAGAATAGATGCAGAGAGCCGCCAAGGAAAGCCGCCAGAGAAAAAAAGCCCCCCAAAACTGATTTCCACTGAGCCCATCCCCCACCACAGGGGGGCAGGGAAACTCTGTCCAAACAGGGTTGCTTAAGTAAAAGCATGGCAGGCCCCTCCCCCAGAAAACAGGCTGGAAAAACAAGAGGCCAGCAACCCTAAGGTCCCTAGAAAACAGGTGCATCTTGCTTGGGTTCTGGTCAATAATTTGGACTCTATACATTCCCTCAACCACCCATCAACAGAATGACTAGGAGGAGGAACCCCCAAAATAGAAAAGACTCAGAGATTATGACTTATGCCACAGATTTACAAATGGATGCAGATATAACCAAGATGTCAGAGATGGAATTCAGGCTAGCAATTGTGAAGACAATAGGTAGAATGGAGAAAACAATTAATGGCAACATAGAGTCTCTAAGGGCAGAAATGAAAGCTGAATTGACAGAACTAAAAAATGCTCTCAATGAGATCCAAACCAATCTAGATAATCTAACAGCTAGATTAAGGGAGGCAGAAGAACAAATAAGCGACCTGGAAGACAGTATAATAGATAAAAAGGGAAAAGAGGAGGCCAGGGAAAAACAACTCAGAATCCATGAAAATAGAATCAGAGAAATAAGTGACACCATGAAGTGTTCCGATGTCAGAATAATTGGAATCCCAGAGGGAGTGGAGAGAGAGAGAGGACTAGATGTATTTGAGCAAATTGTAGCTGAGAACTTCCCTAATCTGGGGAATGAAACAAACATTCGCGTCCTAGAGGCAGAGAGAACCCCTCCCAAGATCAAGGAAAATGGGCCAACACCCCGGCATGTAATAGTAAAACTCGCAAATCTTAGAACCAAGGAAACCATTTTAAGAGCAGTTAGGGGGAAGAGATTCCTTACGTACAGAGGGAAGAACATCAGAATAACGTCAGACATATCCATAGAGACCTGGCAAGACAGAAAGGGCTGGCAAGACATATTCAGGGTACTAAACGAGAGGAACATGCAGCCAAGAATACTTTATCCAGCAAGGCTGTCATTTACAATGGCTAGAGAGATGCAGAGCTTCCAAGACCGGCAGAAACTGAAAGAATATGTGACCACGAAGCCGGCCCTACAAGAAATATTAAGGGGGATTCTATAAAAGGAGAATGACCCCAAGAATGATATACAACAGAAATTTACAGGGACAATCTATAAAAACAACATCTTCACAGGCAACATGATGATAATTAATTCATACCTTTCAATAATCACTCTCAACGTGAATGGCCTAAATGTTCCCATAAAATGGCACAGGGTTGCAGATTGGATAAAAAGACAAGACCCATCCATATGTTGTTTACAAGAGACTTATTCTGAAACTAAAGATACATCCAGATGTGAAGAGATGGAGATCCATCTTCCATGCCAGCGGACCACAAAAGAAAGCTGGGGAAGAAACTCTTATATAAGACAAATTAGATTTTAAACTAAAGTCTGCAGTTAGAGACACAGAAGGACACTGTATCATTCTTAAAGGGTCTATCCAACAAGAAGATCTAACAATTGTAAATATCGACATCCCCAACATGGGAGCAGCCATCTACATAAGCCAACTGTTAACCAAAATAAAGAGTCATATTGATAAAAATACGTTAGTTGTAGGAGACCTCAATACTCCACTCTCAGCAATGAACAGATCATCTAAGCAGAAAATCAACAAAGAAAGAAGAGCTCTGAATAATACACTGGACCAGATGGACCTCATAGATATATACAGAACATTCCACCCTAAAACAACAGAATACTCATTGTTCTCGAGTGCACATGGAATTTCTCCAGAATAGATCACATACTGGGTCACAAATCAGGTCTCAACAAATACCAAAAGACAGATTATTTCCTGCATATTCTCAGACCACAATGCTTTAAAACTGGAACTCAATCACAAGGAAAAATTTGGCAGAAATTCAAACACTTGGAAGCTAAAGACCACTCTGCTCAAAAATGTTTGGGTCAACCAGGAAATCAAAGAAGAACTTCAACAATTCATAGAAATTAGCCATCCAAGCCTCACTCAAAAAGATAGAGAAATCCTGAATTCACCAACTAACTCTACACCTTAATGAACTAGAGAAAAAGCAACAAACGATGCCTAAGCCATGGATTAGAAGAGAAATAATTAAGATTAGAGCAGAGATCAGTGAATTAGAAACCAGAAACACAATAGATCAGATCAACGAAACTAGAAGCTGGTTCTTTGAAAGAATTAATAAGATCAATAAACCACTGGCCAGACTTCTCCAAAAGAAAAGAGAAGGGACCCAAATTAATAAAATTATGAATGAAAGGGAAGAGATCATGACTAACACCAAGGAAATAGAAACAGTTATTAGAAATTATTATCAACAACTATATGCCAATAAACTGAGCAATCTGGATGAAATAGACGCCTTCCTCGAAACCTATAAGCTGCCAAGACTGAAACAGGAAGAAATTGACAACCTGAATAGGCCAATAACCAGTAACGGGATTGAAGCAGTGATCCAAAACCTCTCAAAAAACAAGGGTCCCGGGCCTAATGGATTCCCTGGGGAATTCTACCAAACATTCAAAGAAGAAATAATACCTATTCTACTGAAGTTGTTTCAAAAAATGGAAACAGAAGGAAAACCTCCAAACTAATTTTATTGAGGTCAGCATTACCTTAATCCCCAAACCAGGGAAAGACCCCATCAAAAAGGAGAATTTCAGACCAATATCCCTGATGAATATGGATTCCAAAATTCTCTAGAAAATCTTAGATAACAGGATCCAACAATACATTAAAAGGATCATCCACCACGACCAAGTGGGATTTATCCCCAGGATGCAAGGGTGGTTCAACATTCGCAAATCAATCAATGTGATAGAACACATTAAGAAGAGGAGGGAGAAGAACCATATGGTCCTCTCAATTGATGCAGAAAAACATTGGACAAAATACAACATCCTTTCCTGATTTAAACTCTTCAGAGTACAGGGATAGAGGAAACATTCCTCAAGTTCATAAAATCCATCCATGAAAAACCCACAGCCAATATCATCCTCAATGGGGAAAAGCTGAGAACCTTTCCTTTAAGATCAGGAACACATCAAGGATGCCCACTTTCGCCACTATTGTTCAACATAGTACTAGAAGTCCTAGCAACAGCAATCAGACAACAAAAAGAAATAAAAGGTATTCAAATTGGCAAAGAAGAAGTCAAACTCTTTCTCTTCGCAGATGACATGATAATTTATGTGGAAAATCCAGAAGACCCCACCCCCAAATTACGAGAACTCATACAGCAATTCAGTAATGTGGCAGGATACAAAATCAATGCACAGAAATCTGTTGCTTTCTTATACACTAAGAATGCAACTGTGCAAAAAGAAATTAGAGAAACGATTCCATTTATAATACCACCAAAAACCATAAGATACCTTGGAATAAACCTAACCAAAGAGGTAAAGGATCTATACTCTAGGAACTACAGAACACTCATGAAAGAAATTGAAGAAGACACAAAAAGATGGAAAAATATTCCATGCTCATGGATTGGAAGAATAAACATTGTTAAAAATGTCTATGCTACCCAGAGCAATCTATACCTTCAACGCCATCATGATCAAAAGTCCAGTGACTTTTTCAAAGTGCTGAAACAAAAAATCCTAAAATTTGTATGGAATCAGAAAAGACCCTGAATCACCAAGGAAATGTTGAAAAAGAAAAACAAAGCTGGGGGCATCACGTTGCCTGATTTCAAGCTATATTACAAAGCTGTGATCACCAAGACAGCATGGTACTGGCACAAAACCAGACATATAGACCAATGGAACAGAATAGAGAACCCAGATATGGACCCACAACTCTATGGTCAAATAATCTTTGACAAAGCAGGAAAAAACATGCAATGGAAAAAAAGACAGTCTCTTCAATAAATGGTGCTGGGAAAATTGGACAGCCACATGCAGAAGAATGAAACTTGACCATTCTCTAACACCATACACAAAGATAAACTCAAAATGGATGAAGGACCTCAATGTGAGACAGGAATCCATCAAAATCCTAGAGGAGAACATAGATAGTAACCTCTTTGACATTGCCCACAGCAACTTCTTTCAAGATACATCTCCAAAAGCTAGTGAAAGAAAAGCAAAAATGAACTTTTGGGACTTCATCAAGATAAAAAGCCTCTGCACAGCAAAGGAAACAGTCAACAAAACAAAGAGACAACCCACAGAATGGGAGAAGATATTTGCAAATGACACTACAGTTAAAGGGCTGGTATCCAAGATCTATAAAGAACTTCTGAAATTTAACACCGAAAAAACAAATAATCAAGTCAAAAAATGGGCAGAAGATATGAACAGACACTTCACTGAAGAAGACATACAAATGGCTAACAGACACATGAAAAAATGTTCATCATCATTAGCCATCAGGGAAATTCCAATCAAAACCACATTGAGATACCACCTTACACCAGTTAGAATGGCAAAAATGGCAAAAAAAAAAAAAAAAGAAACAACAAATGCTAGAGAGGTTTGGAGAAAAGGGAACCCTCTTACACTGTTGGTGGGAATGCAAGTTGGTACAGCCACTTTGGAAAACAGTGTGGAGGTTCCTCAAAAATTTAAAAATAGAGCTACCTTATGACCCAGGAATTGCACTCCTGGGTATTTACCCCAAAGACACAAATGTAGTGAAAACAAGGGCCATATGCACCCCAGTGTTCATAGCAGTAATGTCTGCAATAGCCAAACTGCAGAAAGAGCTGAGATGCTTTTCAACAGATGAATGGATAAAGAAGATGTGGTCCATATATACAATGGAATATGACTCAGCCATCAGAAAGGGTGAATACCCAACTTTTACATCCACATGGATGGGACTGGAGGAGATTATGCTAAGTGAAATAAGTCAAGCAGAGAAAGTCAATTATCATATGGTGTCACTTATTTGTGGAACATAAGGAATAGCATGGAGGATATTAGGAGAAGGAAGGGAAAAATGAAGGGGGGGGAATCGGAGGGAGAGATGAACCATGAGAGACTATGGACTCTGAGAAACAAACAGGGTTTTAGAGGGGAGGGTGTGGGGGGATGGGCTAGCCCGGTGATGGGTATTAAGGAGGGCACATATCACATGGAGGACTGGGTGTTATATGACAACAATGGAACGTGGATCACCACATCAAAAACTAGTGATGCATTTTTTGGTGACTAACATAACATAATAAAATTAAAAAAAGAAATACTATAAAAAAAGAAATCAAAGAGTACATGGAGATAAAAAAAGAAAGAGAAAGAAAACACAATGGTCAAAAATATTTTTGATGCTGCAGAAGTGGTTATAAGAGGGAAGTTTATAGCAATACAGGGCTACCTCAAGAAACAAGAAAAGCCTCAATCTAATTTTATACCTAAAGAAGTTAGAAAAATAACAAGCAAAACACAAGACCAGCAGAAGGAAGGAAATAATAAAGATTAAAGCAGAAATACATGATATAGAAGCTTAAAAAATCACTCAAAAGCCAAAACCAACCTAACAAACAAAAACATGAAACCAGGTGTTGGTTCTTTGAAAAGATAAATGAAATTGATAATCCTCTAGCTAGACTCATCAAACAGAAGAGAAAGAACTCAAATATACAAAATCACAAATGAAAGAGAAGAAATAACAACCAACACCACAGAAATACAAGTAATTAAAAGAGAATGTTATGAGGTCAGACCTGACCCGCTGGTTGCAGATTGCCTACTCTCCTTATCCAATCATTCCCTCACCCTTTGGTTCTGCCACAAGTATTTCTCTAGTCCTAGGTAGCCCCACAGACTTTCTTCCATTGGGTGTGTTTTGTCAAGTCTTGACTTCTGGAAAAAGAAGAGGGAAGGGGGCAAGATGGTGGAGGAGTAGGGGACTCCGATTCAACTGGTCCCCTGAATTTAGCTAGATAGCTACCAAACCATTCTAAATACCCGTAAAATCAGCCTGAGATGCAAGAATATATATCTGGATCTCTACAAGCAGAAAATCAGCAGTCATAAGGTATGAAGGATGAAGTTGTGATTCTGCAGACAAATATTAGAAGATGAACAGAAGGGAAAGGGAGGTGCCATAAGCTGGCCCCTGGAAAGTGATATAACACCCCAGCACAAATGTGTCCTGCACCGGGGGACCAGCGATAACATGCAGAGCGGTAGCAGTAGGATGGGAAGGGCCTGATAACAATACAAAAATAGGATCCAGGAGCTGAGGGAGTGCAGGCATGGATTCACGCCTGCAGACCCAGGGCTGCCGCTTGTGGGGACCCTGGGTGCTCATGGTTTAAGAAGCACAAAGGGCAGAGACAAGCAGGGGCCTGAATCCACTGCTGAGGGGGTCACTGGGGGGCATGCACCACCCGTGGGAGGCTGCGGTTTTCAGCAGCAATTACAGAAAGGGAGACTGTGTGTTCTGGAGTGTTCAGAGAAGAGCAGACTGTGATTTCTCTGCCCTAGGGCGGAGGTCTGGGTGCAAACATCTTCCTTTGCTCTGACCCTCCAAAAAGATGCAAAAAGCCACCAGAAAAAAGAAAAAGCCTCCAGAGAATAAAAGCCCCCAAAACCAGTTTCCACGGAGCCCAGCCCCATGATAGGGGGCAGGGCAACTCCACCCAAGCAGGGTTGCCTGAAAAACAGCACGGAAGGCCCCTCCTGCAAAAGACAAGCTAAAAGAACAAGAAAACGACGACCTTAGGGTCCCCATAAAACTGTAAAACCCCAAAACCGGGGGGAAATAGTATATTGAACTCCAGGTGTTGACTCACAGCTTGTATATTTCTCAGATACAATTTTTTTTCTTTTTACTCTTTCTTATATTTCTTCTCTATTTTTTTCTTTTTACATTTTTCTCATTTCAACTAGATGTATACTATAACATATTTCATAGTAGCTTTTTAACTTGTACTTTTTCAAACCTATTTTTTATATATAGATATAAGCTTCAATGTAGTCCTTTTTTTCCCTATTCAATGTTACCTTTACATATATACCAGTTTTATTTTCCCTGTAACTCTGGGAAGTAGTGTCTTCTAACAAAAAGAACAAAATACACCCAGGAAAAACTGAAACACCCTACCTTGCCCACATTGAGAGATTATAGCCCCCGCCCACCCTCCCTTTTTTTTTCTTCTTTTTTTAAAAAAATTTTTAAACTTTAATTTTTTTTAATTTTCAATTTTATAAATTTTATTTTTGGGTTTCATTTTGGCTTTGTTTTTTCAGTGGTGGCTTCTTACTGCTCCGGATTTTCCCAGAGTGCATCTCGCCTGGATTGTGGTTGGTGTTTTGGACTCTGTCCATCCCCTCAACCATCCCTCAACAGAATGACTAGGAGGAGGAACTCCCAACAAAGAAAAGAACCGGAGACAATGGCCTCTCCTACAGACCTAATGGATATGGATATAAGCACGATGTCAGAAATAGACTTCAGGGTAACAATTATGAAGTCAATAGTTAGGCTTGAGAAAATCATTAGCAACAATATAGAATATCTAAGGACAGAAATGAGAGCTAATCAGGCCAAACATAAAAATGCTGTGAATGAGATGCAGTCTAAACTGGATACTCTAACATCTGGGGTAAAGGAGGCAGAAGAATGAATTAGTGATCTAGAAAATAAACTGATAGAAAGGAAGGAACAGGAGGAGGCCTGGGACAAAAGGTTTAAAATCTATGAGAACAGACTTAGAGAGGCCATAAACATTCCAATGTCAGAATGATTAGGATCCCTGAGGGGGTGGACAGAAGGTATATTTGAGCAAATTGTAGCTGACAACTTCCCTGATCAGGGGGATGAAACAAGTATTTGTGTTCAAGAGGCAGAGAGGACCTCTCCCAAGATCAAGGAGACCAGACCAATGCCCCAGCATATAATAGTAAAAATCGCAAATCTTAGAACCAAGGAAGCCATCCTGAGAACAGCTAGAGGGAAGAGATTTCTTACATATGGAGAAAGGAACAACAGAATAACGTCAGACCTGTCCACAGAGACCTGGCAAGCCAGAAAGGGCTGGCAAAACATATTCAGGGTACTAAATGAGAAGAACATGTAGCCAAGAATACTTTATGAAGGAAGGCTGCCATTCAGAATGGATTGAGAGATAAAGAGCTCCCAGGATTGGCAGAAACTGAAAGAATATGTGACCACCAAGCCAGCCCTGCAAGAAATACTAAGGGGAATTCTATAAAAGAAGAAAGACTTCAAAAGTAATATAGACCAGAAATTTACAGAGACAATCCATAGAAACAGGGACTGTACAGACAGTAGGATGGCAATATATACATATCTTACAGTAGTAACTCAATGTGAACAGCCTAAATGCTCCCATGAAATGGCACAGAGTTGCAGATTGGATACAAAGGCAGGACCCATCCACATGCTGTCTACAAGAGACTCACTTTGAACATAAAGACACCTCCAAACTGAAAGTGAGGGGTTGGAGAACAACTTATCATGCCAATGGACCTCAAAAGAAAGCTGGAGTAGCAATTCTTATATCAGACAAACTAGAATTTAAACCAAAGACTGTAATAAGAGATTCAGAGGGACACTAAATCATACTTAAAGGGTCTATCCAACAAGAAAATCTAACAACTGTAAACATTTATGCCCCCAAAATGGGAGCAGTCAACTACATAAGCCAGCTGTTAACCAAAATACAGAATCATATTCATAATAATACATTAATAGTAGGAGACCACAAAACACCACTCTTAGCATTGGACAGATCACCTAAGCAGAAGATCAATAAAGAAACAAGAGCTTGGAATGATACATTGGAACAGATAGAGTTCATAGATATATACAGAGCTTTCCACCCTAAAACAACAGAATACTCATTCTTCTTGAATGCACATGGAACTTTCTCCAAAACAGACCACATACTGGGTCACAAATCAGATCTCAGCCTATGCCAAAAGACTGAGATTATTCACTGCATGTTATCAGACAACAATGCCTTGAAAGTGGAACTCAATCACACACACAAAAAAAGTGGAAGGATTCAAAAAATAGTTAAAGAACATCATGCTAAAGAATGATTGGGTCAACCAGGAAATTAAAGAAGAACTTAAACAATCCATGGAAACTAATGAGAACAAAAACACTTCAGTCCAAAATCTATGGGATACTGCAAAGGTGGTCCTAAGAGGGAAATATATTGCCATCCAAGTCTCTCTCAGAAAATTAGAAAAATCCCAAATGCACAAGCTAAACTAATACCTAAGGGAGCTAGAGAAAGAACAGCAAATAAAACCTAAATCAAGCAGGAGAAGAGAAATAATAAAGATTAGAGCAGAAATCAATGAAATAGAAACCAGAAAAACAGGACAGATCAATGAAACTAAAAGCTGGTTCTTTGAAAGAATTAAGAAGATCGAAAAACCACTGGCCAAACTTATCCAAAAGAAAGAGAAAGGATCCAAATTAATAAAATCATGAATGGAAGGGGAGAAATCATGACTAACACCAAGGAAATAGAAACAATTATTAGAAATCATTACCAGCAACTGTATGCCAACAAATTTAGCAACCTGGAAGAAATGGATGCCTTCCTGGAAACTTACAAATTACCAAGACTGAAACAGGAAGAAATAGACAATCTGAATAGACCAATAACCAGTAATGAAATTGAAGCAGTGATCACAAATGTCCCAAAAACCAAAAGTCCAGGGCCAGATGGCTTCCCAGGGAAATTCTACCAAACATTTAAAGATTTTTTGTTTGTTTATTCATTTGACAGAGAGAGAGACAGCTAGAGAGGGAACACAAGCAGGGGGAGTGGCAGAGGGAGAAGCAGGCTCCTGACTGATCAGGGAGACCAATGTGGGGCTCAATCCCAGGATCCTGGGATCATGACCTGAGCCGAAGGCAGATGCTTAATGACTGAGCCACTTAGGCACTCCTCTGCCAAACATTTAAAGAAAAAATCATCCTATTCTACTGAAGCTGTTCCAAAATATAGAAACAGAAGGAAAACTTCCAAACTCCTTCCATGAGGCCAGCATTACCCTGATCCCAAAACCAGGCAAAGACCCCATCAAAAAGGAGAATTACAGACCAATATTCCTGATGAATATGGATGCCAAAATACTCAACAAGATCTTAGCTAATAGGATCCAACAGTACAATAAAAGGATTATTCACCACAACCAAGTGGGTTTTATGCCTGGGATGCAAGGGTGGTTTAACATTCACTAATCAATCAACATAATAGAGCACATCAATAAAAGAGAAGACAAGAACCATACGATCCTCTCAGTAGATTCAGAAAAAGCGTTTGACAAAATACAACATCCGTTTCTGGTTAAAACTCTTCAGAGTATAAGGTTAGAGGGAACATTCCTCAATATCATAAAAACCATCTATGAAAAGCCCACAGTGATATCATTATCAATGGGGGAAAGCTGAGAGCTTATCCCTTAAGGTCAGGAACATGACAGGGATACCAACTCTCACCCCTATTATTCAACATAGTGCTAGAAGTCCTAGTCATAGCAATCAGACAACAAAAAGAAACAAAAGGCATCCAAATTGGCAAAGAAGAAGTCAAACTCTCTCTTTGTAGATGACTTGATACTTTATGTGGAAAACCCAAAAGACTCCACCCCCAAATTACTATAACTCATACAGCAATTCAACAATGTGGCAGGATACAAAATTAATGCACAGAAATCAGTTGCTTTTCTATATGTTAACAATGTAACAGTAGAAAGAAAAATTAAAGAATTGATTCCATTCACAATAGCAACAAAAACCATAAGATACCTTGTAATAAAGACTCCACCAAGAAACTACTACAACTGATAAATGAATTCAGGAATGTCACAGATACAAAATCAATGTGCAGAAATGTCACATTCCTATGCACTAATAATGAAGCAGCAGAAAGAGAAATTAAGAGAACAATCCCATTTACAATTTCACCAAACACCATAACTTACCTAGGAATAAACTTGACCAAAGAGATAAAAGACCTGTACTCTGAAAACTATAAAACATGGATGAAAGAAAATGAAGATAACACAAAGAATTGGAAAGACATTCCATTGTTATGGATTGGAATCACAAATATTGTTAAAATGTTTATATTACCTGAGGCACATGGGTAGCTCAGTCAGTTAAGTGTCTGTCTTCAGCTCGGGTCATGATCCCAGAGTCCGGGGATGGAGTCCCACATCCGGCTCCCTGATCAGTGGGGAGTTTGCTTCGCCCTCTCCCTCTGCCCCCCCCCATGCTCCTTCTCTCTCTCTCTCTCTCTCCATCTCTCTCATTAATAAAATCTTTAAAAAAAAGTCTGTACTACCCAAAGCAATCTACACCCCTAATGCAATCACTATCAAAATACCAACAGCATTTTTCACAGAACTAGAACAATAACCCTAAAATTCGTATGGAACTACAAAAGACCCTGAATAGTCAAAGCAATTTTGAAAAATAAAAACAAAACTGGAGGTATCATAATTCCAGACTTCAAGTTGTATTCAAAGCTGTAGTATTCAAGAGTATGGTACCGGCATAAAAGTAGACACATAGGGGAATCTAAGTGGCTCAGACAGTTAAGCATCTGCCTTCAGCTCAGGTCATGATCTCAGGGTCCTGGGGCTGTGCCCCACATCAGGCTCCTTGTTCAATGGGGGGGTCTGCTTCTTCCTCTCCCTCTGCCCTTCCCCCTGCTCTCTCTCTCCCCCCCTCAGATAAATAAATAAAATCTTTTTTAAAAAGTAGACATATAGACAAATGGGACAGAATAGAAAACCCAAAATAAAACTGCAATTATATGCTCCACTAATTGCTGACAAAGCAGGAAAGAATATCCAATGGGGGGAGGAACAGTCTCTTCAACAAATGGTGTTGGGAAAACTGGTCAGTTACATGCAGAAGAATTAAACTGGACCACTTTCTTACACCACACACAAAAATAAACTCAAAATGCACTAAAGACCTAAATGTGAGACCTGAAACCATAAAAATGGTAGAAAAGAGCACAGACAGTAACGTCTCTGACATCAGCCATAGAAACATTTTTCTAGATATATCTCCTGAAATAAGGGAAATGACAGCAAAATTAAACTATTGGGGCCACATAAAAATAAAAACCTGCACAGCAAAGAAAATGAGCAATAAAGCTGAAAGGAAACCTATTGAATGAGAGAAGATATTTATGAATGACATATCTGATAAGGGGTTAGTATCCAAAACATATAAAAATTTGTACAACTCAACATTCAAAAAGCAAATAATCCAATTAAAAAATGAGCAGAAGACATGAACAGGCACTTTTCCAAAGAAGAAATACAGATGGCCAATAGGCACCTGAAAATACACTCAATATCATTAGTCGTCAGGGAAATGCAAATCAAAATTACCAGATATCATCTCACACTTGTTGGAATGACTAAAATCAACAACACAAGAAACAACGGGTGTTGGTGAGAATGTGGAAAAAAAGGAACATTTGTGCACTTTTGGTAGGAAGGCAAACTGCTGTTTACCACTGTGGAAAACAGTATGGAGACTCCTTGAACAGTTAAGAATAGAACTACCTTACAATCCAGTAATAGCAGGGACAGGCATCCCTGTTGAGATAGTTTTTCTTGTGTATTTCATTAAAATTATAGATCAGTTTTTAAAAGGTTGCCCTCTCTTCTAAAAACACTATTTCTCCATGGTTTACAGGCCTCTTTTCAGACACTTTATTAACATTTTGTATTTTTTTCCCAATAAATACCTTGCATAGAGTTAGGTTAATTTCTGGATGTCATTGGCTAGCATAGGTTTTTTGAGACACCATTGATTACCAAAAGGATAATGTGGAAATTTTGGAAATACTTGTAATTTTTTTCTCTCCTATTTTCCAGTTCCTGTCAACATTGCTATAGCATCAGCAGTTAGTTTTAGTTTTCATCTTCTTTCAGTTTTCCCCAGCACTAGCCATGGATTGTTATCTTAATGGTTACTTGCAATAATCAGGTCTTACTCTTTGGCAGTTAAAGAATCAGCCTTCTGTGCTCCCTCACACCCTATGTCAGGCGTTTAGGTTATCCAAGACCCTGTTAAGACACATTCCCCTCAATGATATGAACATCTGTAAACTCATACTCCTTCCTTGGTTATGTAAGTGCCAAAACTTCAGATCCCCTCCTTTTAATCTCCTAAGTTCTAATAGCATCACCTTTTTAAAATTTTATTCTTTCTATTTATATAAGTGGTAATTGTTTTTTATGGTTATTCATTTTTGGATTTTGGGGTTATCTTAGTATCCCTAAATTTTGGTATCAATAAAATTATTGTGGCAATAAACTGACATTGGTAAACATGGAGGATTAGAGATTCTTATATTCAATCATATGATCTTATACATATGAATATATAACAGCATTTATAATTATTCAAATAGCTTTGTCTTTAATCCATATAATTTCATAGAGCTAGAGCAGTAGTAGACGTGAAACATTTGTGAGATGAATATAATTGTTAGAAGATAATCATTTGTACAGATGTTATGTACACTTGGAACTCCTTTCTATCAGTGAAGCCCTGAGATCTTTATGATTTAATAATCACCACTATTGCATTATTACATAAACAGTCATCTCGTTAGAGTGTTTGAGAGACTTGAGGAACATGACCTACACTGTTTACCTGTTTCAGCCATTTTCTTCCTTGAGTATTTTGCTGTCAACATTTCATTAATCTTTGTCTATTTTTTACTTAGCACAGACAAATAACAATTGCTTCATTCCATCATGAAGAAGAATACAAACAGTAAAGGAAATCATCAGGCTTATGTTTTAGAGTGTAAGATTTTAGGTTGAGAAACAAAATAAATATTTGTTTCTTCTATTCAAGCAACACCTTACTGAGTTGTATGATATTTCTTTTCTATATCTTCTTAATGTTAGTAAAGCACTACCATGAAATTTATGGCCACTCATAGATCTTCAAGTGAGAAATGGTAACTACATGCTATTTCTCTTGAGTATATAATTTTAATGGATTTTCTCAATAATTTTCAAAGGAGTATTTTAATAGTTTCTGATAAACAATGCAGCACATATATGTAAACACTATTACTATAAAGACATTTTCAAAATTACCCTTTCATTCTGCATACTTGTATATTTGCTGTTGATCATTTTGTTTGAAAATATGGTATGAAAACCATTATAGATGATTGAAAAATATATGCAGGCATGCTAAACAAGTAATCAAGGTAAAATTTTATAAGAACATACATCATTTTTGCAAGTATGCATTTTTTAAAAACCATTTATAAAGCACCAGCAGTTTAAAGAAACTCTATTAAACACTAACATAGGGCGCCTGGGTGGCTCATTTGGTTAAGCGACTGCCTTCGGCTCAGGTCATGATCCCGGAGTCCCGGGATCGAGTCCCACATCGGGCTCCCTGCTCGGCAGGGAGTCTGCTCCTCCCTCTGACCCTCTTCCCTCTCGTGCTCTCTATCTCTCATTTTCTCTCTCTCAAATAAATAAATAAAATATTTAAAAAAAATAAACACTAACATAGCATCGATGCTACCGATATGTATGGGATTACTTCTGCTTTAGTGTAATAAAATTATCTACTGCCCTAAAAAAGCAGTTTCTATTCAGCTTATATATGTTTAAACACTGAGAATATTCATGATTGTGACAATTGTATCTTATAGAGATACATAGCTGGTAACAGACAATAATTATACAAAATAACAATTACTGCATAATACAAATGATTTTCTTTCTCTTTTAGTGCTTTCTGTGTGTGTCTGATGATATATGGAATATATCATGATATAGGACTAAACATTTTAAGCAAATAATTTTGTTAAGTCAAAATATTTGGGAAGCAGGAATTGCACATCAATTCCTTGAGAAAGGGAAGACAAAAACCTAGGCAACAATGAAATAATTTTTTAAATGTTAAGAAAAATAGAATATACACTTAATGTTCTGACAGTCTTTTAGGTGATAAAGACTCAGTAATATAGGAGTAGCAAAAAGACTAATGGGTGAGCAGTGGGTCTCATCTTTGAATTACTCAAACCCTAATCCCCAGGAAACACAAATCCCCAAGATCCAAGTCCACTGACAGTATTTTAGCAAAGGTCTTCAATGTGGTAATTAAGTTAATCTGCTGACCTTCCTAAAATTACATATATACATATATTTATAACTTGTCTCCAACAAGCTGTGGTTCTGAACCTGAAGATTTAAGAGTAAAAAGAATTGAGCATATTTCTCATCCCTCTTTCCTCCATTTAATGTTCAGCCCCTAAAGCTGAGGTTTCACTAAAAGAGGATTCATCACTGACTCCACGCCTAACTCCAGATCGTTGACACAGGGATTTTGCCTGGTGTAAAAGTAGAGAACCTGAGAAAGTTAGTTGTAATGAGCATGTCTGAGGTCAGAAAACATCTCAAACACTGATACTGGGAAACATTCATTCAAAGGTAGCAGAATTTAAATTAGTCTGTTGGTCTCAGCATTATTGAAAATAATACAGCAATCAACTCGCAATTAGTGGAGCTTAACAGCTGAGTGTGGTCAGAGGCAGAGATAGTCAAGTGAGCCCTAACCAAATCACTTATCCCAGGATGATTGCATGCATAAAAAAGGCTATGCCTCTCTGAGGAGCAACATCAGAGGCTTAACACTGCAGAGAAACAATATCCTTTACAAAAATGAACCACCCAGACACTAAGTAAAATTTTTAAAAAATAACAATAACAAGCCCAGAGGTGTTCAGTAACGAGTCCTCAGAGTTACCACAATATATCATGTAAAATGTCCAGTTTCAAAAAACAAAGAGACATGGGAATAACTATAAAGTATGACACATGGATGGGAACAAAAAAAACAGGCTAGGCAATAGAAACTAACTTTGCAGGGTTCCAGAGGTTGTATATAAAAAAAGTTCCAAAGCACCTTTTACAAATATACTCAGAGAGCTAAAGGAAATAATGATTAACAATGTACATAAAGATATGATGACAATGTTACATCAAATAGAGTATAACAATAAAACTTTAGAAATTATTTTTTAAAGGATCATATGAAAATTCTAGGGGGTGAAAAATACAATAACTGTAATAAAAAAAATTCACTACAGGGACCCAATAGTAGATTTGGACTAGCAGAGGAAAGATTTAGCAAACTTGGAGATAGACGAGTAGAGATTATACAATTTGAGGAACAAAATAAAAATAATAAAGAAAAATGAGCAAAATGTCATAGAAATATGGGGCACCATTGAATGCACCAACATATGCCTAATGGGAATACGAGGAGAAGAGAGAGAAAGGAGCAGAAAAGATGAAGAAATAGTGGCTGAAAACTTCCACATATATTGAAAAACAACAATATATACATTTGGTAAACTCAACGAATTTTAAGCATAAGATATAAAAACAGAAACATCACGCTGAATTCTGGAAACCAAGGACAATATCATAAAAACAGCAAAAGAAAAATGACTTATTTCTTACCAGGGAACTTGAATAAGATTAATAGTTGACATCTCATTAGAAACATTGGAGAACATAAGGTAGTGAGATAACATATTTCAGCTTCTCAAAGCAATCACTGTGAATCAAGAATCCAATATCTAACAAATCTATCTTTCAAAAATGGAGGTGAAATAAAAACAGGCTCAAATAAACAAACACTGAAAATTTACTAGCTGACTTGTTTTACAAGGAATACTAAGGATTTTTCAAGCTGAAAGCAAGTGATCTCAGATCCACAAGAAAACAAAGAGCACCAATATATGTAATTAGGTAATTATACAAGATGTTGTAAATTCATACATTGTCATTTCTTCTACTAACTGTTTTAAAAATCAACTGTGTAAAACAATTTGCATATAATATATTTGGGGGTATATAACATGTGGAAATGTAATTACTTCACCAATAACAACACATAAAAATTAAGGGATTAAACACATAAAACACATAAAAATTGGAGGGAGGCAAGATGGTGGAAGAGTAGGAGACCTAGTTTCTTCTGGTCCCTTGAATTTAGCTAGATAACTATCAAATCATTCTGAATACCCATGAATTCAACCTGAGATGTAAGAAAAGAATATTTGGCACTCTACAAGTAGAAAAGTGACCACTTTCTGCAAGATAGGAGGTGCAGAGAAGTGAATCTGAGGGGATATATCAGAAGATAAATGGTGGGGGGAGGGAGCCTCAGTAAGCTGGCTTTCAGAAAATGGTATACCCCAGAACTGGAACCCTTAGAAATCTGTTCCAGTGAGATTCATCTCTGCTTGAAAGGTGCTCAGGTGGTGAAAATGGGCAAAATTCTAAGTGGAACAATGTAGTTTCAGGATTGCCTGAGTCACAGAAATAATGGGGTGCCTGAGCCAGTAGAGTTCCCAAGCACTGGAGCAAGGAAATTGGTTACAGTCAGTGAGCCTAGGAGGGGACTTTCAGCTTGGTTCACTGTAAACCACGAGCCACACCTTAATCAGGTGACTGCTCTCTGTGTGGGAGCCCTGCAAAGGACAGGAGCTTGGGGTTCCTCCGCCTTCCCCCAGGAGGGGCAGAACTGGTGCACGCACCACTGGGCAACAGCTCTCAGGGCAGAAGCCCTGTAAAGACTGTAATGGGCAATCATCCACCTTCCCTTGGGAGGGGTGGAGTGGGTACAAAAATGAATCAGTGAACCACTCTCTGTGCCAGGGCCCTACAAAGTGCAGTAACGCAGGACACTGTGGTCCCCCAGGAGGATTGTTATGGGTGTGCACTGCAGGAGTCTGCAGAGTTTGGCACACACAAAGGTGAAGACCGTTTAACCCTGAGGGTTTACTGAAGAGAGAGGACCACATTCTTTCCACTCTGGGGCTGGAGATAGGGCGTGGACATTTTTATTTTGATCATCTAAAGAAAGGCACAAAGCTGTCAGGGAACAAAAACCTCACAGAGGACCAAATTATACTGAGGCTGGCCCCCTGGCAAGTGGCAGTTCAACTCCACCCAGGCAAAGACACCTGAGAAGCAGCGCAGCAGGCCTCTCCGCCAGGAGACCAACTGGAAGAACAGGTGCACAGCAAGTTTAAGGACTCCACAAGAGTGTAAAACTCCAGTGCTAGGGGAAAATAGTATATAGAATTCAAGGTTTTCTCATGATTCGCTTATCCTTCAGTTTAAAATTTTCCATTCCTTTTTTTTTCTTTTTTCCCTTTTCAACTAGTTTCTTATTTTATCAACTCTGTTTTTAAGTTTTTTAACTTTCATTTTTTACATTTACATTTTATAGATTTTTTTTCATTTTTGGCTTCCTTTCACTCTATTAAATTTTTGTATATATCTAAGTTTTATTTTCTTTAAAATTTTGAAGTTTAGTGTCTTCTAACACACAGACCAAAATACACTCAGGATCAACTAGATGACCCTGTTTTGTCCACCCTGTGAGATTATATTCTCTCTCCCCCCTCCCTTTCTTTTTCTTTTTCTTTTTTGGTTTCTGACATCTTTGGGTATTTCTTCCTTTTAAAATATTTTGCTAGCTGGAGAGACTGTCCTGTGTCCAAATTCTGCTTGAAAATAGAAAATTTTATTTAGCTTACCTTACTCTTACAATACCTATCATAGTCTATTAAAGTAAACTATTTGACACGTTCAACATTCTGGCCAGAAATTTCCTCAGCCAGATCCACAAATTTATTAGGGGCATTGTTTTTTTCTTTCAGATTACCTCAGGTGACAGAGTTAGTGAACTTTTTGCCAATATATAATGTGGGTTACTTATTTTCCAGCTTTCAGTAATACTGATTTCTTCACTGTTCTAGTTTCTGCTAAGTGTCCTCATCACTCTTCTAGCCTCCAAACCACATTTGGTCTCAAAACCAGTGCACATACTTTAGCTCTTTGTTAGAGCAACATTCTACCTTACTAATTTCTGAATCAGGTATCTATTGCAGAAAATGAAACACCCAATACTTGATGGTTTTAAAATACCATAAATATTATTTCTAATGATTCTCTAAGTTGTGTTGCCTTTGTTGTGCACTTCAACAACATGTGTGCTGCTGTCAGTCTTGAATTTGCATTGATCTAGAGGCTTGGCTGAGGCTGAAACATCCAAGATGACTTCATTCAAAGTTTTGGCAACTTAGCTGGGATGGCTAGGACAGCTAAAGGCTGGATAAGCCTCTTTCTCCTCCAGTAGATTATTCAGACTTTATATGATGACTGGTTTCCAACAGCAAATGCAAAAATATATTGCTTCTTAAGGCCTATGCCCAGATATAGCACATCAATTATATCATATTCTATTGTGCACAGTAAGTCACAAGACCATCCCAGATCCACATGAAAGGGAAATAAGCCAGCTTCTGATGACAAAAGTTGCATGCATTTAAATGAATGGGAATAATTATTGAAGACCACCTTTGCATTCTATGTAATACAAAAGAACAATTGATGAGTTAAATTTTTGATACTGTGATTAGGGTTACATTCTAGACATCTTGAATATGTTTAGCTGTAAAATGTAAATGAACTAAAATCGAATTCACTAGAACTTTCACAAAAATCAGTGTTTGTAACATTTCAATGTATCTGGAAAAGACTAATAAAAAATAGCATGTTAACTAAAAAAATACAATCCATAAGCAACTTTCAAGAGATAAAACAGATTTACTCTACAGACAGCTTGGTTTCCCTATACCTTTAACATTTAAACTCACGCTTTGATTTGATATACTGACAGATGACCCTGAAGCACTCTAAGGTTTTCAAAGAGGTATTCTACTAAGCTCATTTTAATATAGAAAGTACAAAGTAGACACGGGCATTTTAGAAACTTAAATAACAAAAGGTGAAACAATGAACTTTTCCCTAAATTTCACTGAAGCAGAGCATTAAACAATAAGACTACCCATTTCTTAGGCATTCTTGTCAACCAGTGTTTTAATATATTTTGTAAATTCTAAGTTTTAAAATTAGTTCTATTCAAAGTGCTTTATGCATTTTGGAATCTCAACTATGAACTGGAGGCACAGTAAACTAAAGTATTTCAGAAGCATATTTTTAAAACTTAGAAAAATAAGTTAGATACAATCATAATTGAATCCAACTGAAGACAAATTAAATTGATCAAAGTAGAACAACAATTCTCACACACTGAAAAGAAGCCTTAATCAGTATAGAATACTAAAATGAAAAAAAAATTCTATTCAAAAACCTTGAAATAAGCAGTATTTCCTCATCAAATTTAAACTAATTTACAATAACTTCTTTCTCTTGATGCTTAAAAAAAATTAAAAATGGGAGATGGGTTTCTCCATTTCACCTTCAGAGTTTTAAAAAAGCTAATCTCTTCCTCTTACAATTCTTCATCCTGATATTTAAACTCTGATAAAAGAATTAACTGAATCATGGGATTTATGTTTTTGTTTTAGAATAATTAAAAGTAATGGTTAATTTAAAGAAGCATACATGGCATCAAAGAATGTTTTTGTATTTGGTATTCCATTTAAAAAAATATAATCATTGCAATACTGTAGGTGAAAGAGTGAGTGGGAAACACGAATATAAAAGAAAATGACTAATAAATGTACAGATACAGCAAATGTGTGTCACGACCTAAGATTTTATGTTCTTGAAATTTTAATTGCATATCAGCCATTTGTAATTTGGAATATGTTTCTCCCATAGAACTAATGATATAATTGAAGGCAATGTCCTTAGATCATGCAGTATTTATTTTTTTTAAAGATTTTATTTACTTATCAGAGAGAGAGAGAGAGACAGAGGCAGGCAGAGGGAGAAGCAGGCTCCCCACTCAGCAAGGAGCCTGATGTGGGACGACCTGAGCCGAAGGCAGACACCCAACCGACTGAGCCAACCAGGTGTCCCAGATCATGCAGTATTTAAAAGAAGTCTTCCACCAGATTTGTTGTCCTGTTTTTAGGCTTTGAGGACATTTTCACTTTCTCCATGATACTAGGATCAGATTAAAAGTGGCATTGTTCTGATTTGTGATATTAAGATGGAGAAAAACACCTGTGTCTTACTTCTTTTCAGAAGTCACCTTATATTTTTTTAATTTTTTTTAGTGGACAAAGAGATAGTAGTGTTTATTTTTTGTATTCTGTATGTTATATGTATTATATACCATATTCTTTTTTTATTATTATCTGAGAAGACACCTTGTACAATATCTTAGGCTCTCATATTTTGCAGCTATATATTTTTCAGTTCCACCTCTTACTAAATATCTTCAAATACATCTTTTAGTACATTATTTTTTTCTTCTGTTTTGTCCAATCTGTCATTTAACCCATTAATTATATTTTGTTATTTTATATTCATTTATAAATATTTTATATATTCATTTATAAAAATCTATATTTATTTATATATATTATTTATTTATTTGTAGATGTTCTATTTGCTTTTTCTATGATTATTTTTAAAATATACTTTAATTTTTGGAGGAGTCTAAGATGGCAGAGGAGTAAGAGACCTTAATTACATCTGGTCCCAGGAATTCAGGTAGATAGCTATCAAACCATTCTGAACACCTGCAAACTCAACTGGAGATCAATGAAAAGAATAACTGCAACTCTACAAATAGACAAGTGACGATTTTCGGCAAGGTCGGAGGTGCAGAGAAGGGAATCCGAGGCGATATATGGGAAGATAGACCACAGGGGGAGGGAGCCTCCAAAAAGCTGACTACTGGCAAGTGACAGAGCAGCAGAGCACAAAATCAGAACTTTTAGAAGTCTGCTCTGCTGAGGGCAGCTAAGCAGGAGGTCGAACCCTCACTGGAACAGTGTGGCCTCAGGATCCTCAGGGTCACAGGAAGACCAGAAGAGGTGCCTGAGTGTGGCAGAGCTCCCAGGTGTGGGTGCGTGGAAGCTGACTTCAAAGAGTGAGCCCAGGAGTGGGTCTTCAGCTCGGGGTTGCCATAAACCTTGATCCATGGCACAGCTGGGCTCCTGCCCGAAGAGTGGCAGAAACCAGGGAGAGCCTCTTTCCTCACCCAGGAGGAGCGGCACAGCAGCAGGCTGCAGGAATCTGGGGGTTTGGAGACTCCAAAGGGGATCGTGTGCCTGAGGTAGAAATGCTCAGTCACAGGCTGGGTGAACATGGAGTGCAGCCAGAGCACAAGGACACAGGAGTGATTGACTGCTTTTCTTTCAGGACTCACAGAGGAGCGGGGCACCGAGATCTTGGCTTCAGGGCCAGAGACTGGGAGGCTGCCATTTTCATTCTCATCCTCTAAACCTGCACAGAAAGCCTTCAGGGAACAAAAATTATAGAGAGCAAACAGATTACTTAGCCCGGCCCCAGGCAAGAGTGGAACAATTCCGCATGGGGCAAAGACATTTGAGAATCAAAGCAATAGTCCCCTCCCCCATAAGATGCCCGAGTATCGGAGTTTGATATAGGCAGGGGTGGAGTCGGATTGCCCTGGAGGATCTGTTGAGGGGGGTAGACCATGACATTGCAGCTCTGGGCCAAAGATTCCCACATAGCCACTTTGCTCTGTCCCTCTAAAGAGAAGCAGAAAGACACCAGGGAACAAAAGCCCTGCAGCCAACCAGCTCACATTAAACCCATCCCCCTGACAAGGGGTGGGGCAACTCCAACCAGGCAAAGACGCCTGAGAAGCCAAGCAGCAGGCCCTTCCCCCAGAAGACAGACTGGAAGAACAAGTGAATGATAAGCTTAAGCTTATTTCCTGCAGGACTGTAAAATTCCAGGGCCAGGGGAAAATAATATAGGGACTCCAGGTGTTCCCTCACAACTCCCTTATACTTCAGGCAAAAATTTCATATTTCTTTTTTAGTTTCTTTTTTCTTTCTTTTTTTTTTAACCTTGCTCCCACTACAAATAGATTTTTATTTCCCAACCAATGTTTTTAAGTCACTTAACTTTATTTTTCACATATATGTTTTATAGATTTACGGTCCATTCTAACCAGTTTTTCACACTATTCAATTTTATCTTGATAAATATATATTATATATATATCAATATCTATATATCAAGAACTTTATATATAAAGTTCTGATTTCTTTGCAATTTGGGTATATAGTGCCTTCTAACACACAAACCAAAAATCAAGCAGTAACAGGCAGATCACCCTGCTGTGTCCACCCTGAGAGATTATTATCTCTCTCCCCACCTCCCTCTTTTTTTTCCTCTTTTATCTTTATTTTTTTATTATTTTGGATCATCCTGGCTTTGAAGACATATCTGTGGCAGCTTTTGACCACTTTGGATTTTTTTTGTAGGAGCATTTTGTTTGCATTGCGGATGATATTTTGGACTCTGTACATTCCATCAACCATCCTTCAACAGAATGACTCGGAAGAGGAAATCCCAAAAAGAAAAGACCCAGAGACAATGTCCTCTGCTACAGATCTAATGGACATGGATATAAGCAAGAAGTCAGAGATAGACTTCAGGGTAACAATTATGAAGTCAGTAGCTAGGCTTGAGAAAAGCATTACCGACAATATAGAATTTCTAAGGGCAGAAATGAGATCTAATCAGGCCAAACTTAAAAATGTAATGAATGAGATGCAGTCTAAACTCTAACATCTGGAGTAAAGGAGGCAGAAGAACAAATTAGTGATCTAGAAGATAAGCTGATAGAAAAGAAGGAAGCTGAGGAAGATAGGGATAAACAGCTAGAAGCCCATGAGAACTGATGTTAGATCAATGACTCCATGAAACATTCTAATGTCAGAATTATTGGGATCCCATAAAGGGTGGAGAGAGAAAGAGGACTAGAAGGTATATTTGAGAAAATCATAGTTGAAGAACTTCCCTAATCTGGGGAAGGAAACAAACATTCGTGTCCAAGAGGCAGAGAGGACCCTTCCCAAGATCAATAAAAGTAGACCAACACCCTAGCATATAATAGTGAAACTTGAAAATCTTACAGCCAAGGAAGCTAACCTGAGAGCAGATGAGGGAAGAGATTTCTTACATATGGAGAGAGGAACAACAGAATCACATCAGACCTGTCCACAGAGACCTGATAAGCCAGAAAGGGCTGGCAAGACATATTCAGGGTACTAAACAATAAGAAAATGCAGCCAAGAATACTTTATGAAGCAAGGCTGTCATTCAGAATGGATGGAGAGATAGAGAGCTTCCAGGATTGGCATAAACTGAAAGAATATGTGACCACCAAGCCAACTCTGCAAGAAATACTAAGGGAAATTCTATAAAAGAAGAAAGACCCCAAAAGTAATATAGACCAGAAATTTACAGAGACGATCCATAGAAAGAAGGACTGTACAGAAAGTAGGATAGCAATATATACATATCTTTCAGTAGTAACTCTCAATGTGAAAGGCCTAAATGCTCCCATGAAATGGAACAGGGTTGCAGATTAGATACAAAGGCAGGACTCATCTATACGCTGTCTACAAGAGACTCATTTTGAACCTAAAAACACCTCCAGACTGAAAGTGAGGTGAATGGAGAACGATTTCTCATGCCAACGGACCTCAAAAGAAAACTAGAGTAGCAATTCTCATATCAGACAAACTAGATTTTAAACCAAAGACTGTAGTAAGAGATCCAGAGAACACTATATCATCCTTAAAGGGTCTATCCAACAAGAAAATCTAACAATGGTAAATAACTATGCCCCCAACATGGGATCAGCCAACTACATAAGCCAACAGTTAACCAAAATAAAGAATCATATTTGTAATAATACATTAATAGTAGGAGATCACAAAACACCACTCTCAGCAATGGACAGATCATTTAAGCAGAAGATCAAAAAGAAACAAGAGCTTTGAATGACATATTGGACCAGATGGATTTCATAGATATATACAGAATATTCCAACCTAAAACAACAGAATACTCATTCTTCTTGAGTGCACATGGAACTTTCTCCAGAATAGACCACATACTGGGTCACAAATCACGTCTCAGCCAATACCAAAAGATTGAGATTATTCCCTGCATGTTATCAGACCACAGTGCTTTGAAACTGGAACTCAATCCCAAGAAAAAACTTGAAAGGAATTCAAACACTTGGAAGTTAAAAAAACATCCTGCTAAAGAATGAATGGGTCAACCAGGAAATTGAAGAAGAAATTAAAGATTTCATGGAAATGAATGAGAGTGAAAACACATTGGTCCAAAACCTATGAGATACTTCAAAGGCAGTCCTAAGGGGGAAATACATAGCCATCCAAGCCTCTCTAAAAACAGTAGAAAAATTTCAAATGCACAAGCCAACCTTATACCTAAAGGAGCTGGAGAAAGAACAGCTAATAAAACCTAAACCAAGCAGGGGAAGACAAATAATAAAAAAATTAGAACAAAGATCAATGAAATAGAAACCAGAAAAATAGTAGAACAGATCAATAAAACTAGAAGCTGGTTCTTTGAAAGAATTAATAAGATGGATAAACTCTAGCCAGACTTATTCAAAAGAAAAGGGAAAGGACCCAAATCAATAAAATCATGAATGAAAGGGAAGCGATCACAACTGACACCAAGGAAATAGAAACAATTATTAGAAAATATTACCAGCAACTATATGCCAACAAATTAAGCAACCTGGAAGAAACGGATGCCTTCCTAAAAACTTACAAATTAGCAAGACTGAAACAGGAAGAAATAGACAATCTGAACAGACCAAAACCAGCAAGGAAATTGAAGCAGTAATCAAAAACCTCCAATAAAACAAAAGTTGAAGGCTAGATGGCTTCCCAGGGCAATTCTACCAAACACTTAAAGAAGAAATCATACCTATACTACTGAAACTGTTGCAAGAATAGAAACAGAAGGCAAACTTCCAAACTCGTTCTATGAGTGCAGCATTACCATGATCCCAAAATTGGGCAAAGACCCCATGAAACAGGAGAATTACAGACCAATATCCCACATGAGCATGGATGCCAAAATTCTCAACAAGATCCTAGCCAATAGGATCCAACAGTTCATTAAAAGTGTTATCCATCAGGACCAGGTGGGATTTATTCCTGGGATGCAACGGTGGTTCAACATTTGCAAATCAATCAACGTGATAGAGCACATTAACAAAAGAAGAAACAAGAACTATATAATCCTCTCAACTGAGGCAGAAAAAGCATTTGACAAAATACAACATCCTTTCTTAATTAAAACTCTTCAGAGTGTAGGGATAGAGGGAACATTCCTTAATATCATAAAAGCCATCTATGAAAAGCCCACAGCAAATACCATTCTCAATGGGGACAACTGAGAGCTTTTCCTTTAAGGTCAGGAACACGACAGGGATGCCCAGTCTCACCACTTTTCTTCAATATAGTAGTAGAAATCTTAGCCTCAGAAATCAGACAACAAAAAGAAATAAAAGGCATCCAAATTGGCAAAGAAGTCAAATTCTCCCTCTTTGCAGATGACATGATACTTTATGTTGAAAACACAAAAGATTCCACCCCCAAATTACTAGAACTCATACAGCAATTCAGCAATGTGGCAGGATACAAAATCAATGCAGAGAAAGAATTCTTTTTGTCTCAACTTCTTTTTTTTTAAAGATTTATTTATTTATTTTGAGAGAGTGAGAATGAGAGAGAGAGAGAGAGTACATGAGATGGGGGAGGGTTAGAGGGAGAAGCAGGCTCCTTGCTGAGCAGGGAGCCCAATGCGGGACTCGATCCCGGGACTCCAGGATCATGACCTGAGCTGAAGGCAGTCGCTTAACTGACTGAGCCACCCAGGCGCCCTGGTCTCAACTTCTTGTCATTGATGACAATAATGTTACTTTCCTTCTAGAAGAGGGAGAACATTTTTTATGAGAATGTCATTCTCCTACTTTTAAGAAAAAGAAGGAAGGTCAGAGTGTTTTGTTTTGTTTTGTATTATATTTGCCACTTTTCAAGGGCCTTGAATTCAAAATAGTCAATATGCCAAAGTGGCATATTTTGGGGTAGCGTGTTCTCAATTCCTTTAGTATTTAAGATTCCTGTTTCAAGCATTGATATTGTATTAATATAACTGGCCTAAATATGTACCAACTCCCTCTCTCTTTCTCTCTAAAAGGAAACAAAAATTTCAACTTCTTTTTCTGATCTGATTTTTCATAGACTCACTGCCCCTCTCCGTTGACTTTTCAAATATTGTCAGCAATATTTATCTCTGTATTCTGAGATATCAATATCCTGGCGTATAATATGTTTAATCAAGGAAACTTGAATTCATTTGGAACACACAATTTGTCATCTAAAGCCTCTTATTTAACTTGTCATCTATTCTATTTTTTTTTTTACTCAATGTCTATCCTATCTTCACCATATTGAAGTTGATCCTCTTTGATTGAGAAAATGGAAAAAATATAAGAGGTGAGTAAATTTGTTATTTTGTTTTGTTTTTAGTCACCAATAAATGTCCCAAACAGTGGACTTTATTTTTTCTGTTTTTTTTTTTTCTTAGATATACTTGTTCCTTAATATGGTTTGTTTTACTGCCAGAAAAACCCCACATTGCTTACATTTTCCTTGGCCTAGATACATCACTAGTAAAACTATTTTTATTTATCAGCCATGCAATATGTTTTTTTTTTTGATGTTTTAAAGATAAGGAGTAGGAGATAAAAATCTTGGTGGATAAGTGGAAATTACTTGTAGTGGTCAAGCAATATATGTAAATAACATTAAATATTGAAAATGAATAAGGTAATTTCTCAAGCTTTAAAGGAAACCGGAATATGTCACCTCAAAATACACCTTTTTGCCATAAGAATTATTTTGAGTAGAAGGTAATTAAGAAGCAATAAATGCAGAAATTGGCAGGAAATAAGTTCTTCTTTTACTGGAGATAGACTCTAGCTCAGAGATGGCATCAAAGGCATCTGCAAGCAAAACTTGTTAAATTCACCCTTTATTTTTTAGCTACTACTTCACCACTCACTACCCCTAGCTCAAATTATAGAGGCCAAAAGTTAGGGAAAGTTCATCAGTTTTTATTCTATTATTATCACAAAAGTGGAAAATTTACACAGAAACCCTCTGAGAAAGTTTTAATCCCAGGAAACACTGCATAATCAAATAATTTGAACATGTAAATGAAAGTGTCTGGTACATTAGTTATATAAATTGTTGTCACAAAAATGAAGAGAAAAATTTAAGCATCTATTTTATAACCTGAAACAGAAGGTGGGCTACGTGGCAGGCATGCCAAATAATTCTGAAATCCAGTTATAAGACAACGTCATTTATGACAGCTTTTAGCAGATGGATACCAGCATATGTGGACTATTGATCTGATTAATTGAATGACCTGGGGTTAGGTTTCTTAGAACTTTTTTAAAAATGGGAGGCAAAGAGAAAAGGAAATCTGTGAGGCTACATTTTGCCAAATTTAAAGCTTGCAAACATTCCTTAAACATTATATATTTATTGTATGAAAATTATGCTTCAAGGAAAAACTTACCATCATGGTTGTAAACAGTTTAGTAACTACATTTATTTCTTTGGCAGATCGAAGTTTTTATTCATTTTAATTTAGAAATTTTGTCTATTATTTTCCTAATTCATAAAGGTGTTAAATAATGTCACATCAAAAACCAATAGAATCAACATGATTATCATTGAACCCTCAGAGGAATTATGCTGCTAAACCATTAAAGTTATCTTTGCATTTTCCTATAAGGAAAAGGATCACTGCTGTAGTTCTCATGCCCAGATTCATATCAGTGTCATATGACAATATATAATCATGTTAATGGATAAAGAAAAATCTGATAAGAATGGCTAAAAGAAGTAACTAGTAGATTTGTGATTGAACCATAACCACCCAAGGAAACTCTTCTGCTGACACTGAAAATAGGAAAAAAATCATATACATTTCCATTTTTCTTTAAATAGACAGAATGAATATCATTAATCATAGGAAAGGTCATTTGTATACATTTTCAAAGCCTAAAAAATGTTATTGATTATGTAATGCTATTTTTGCCTAGTTATAAGCAAAAATACTGGAAATATTACATATATTTTGAAGTTAAAATCATAATGTTGTGTGTACATGTTATATATTTACTTTTTTACATTTTTGACATATAACACAATACTTATATACTTCTTATATTATACATTTACACAATAACTCAACAGCTGTGAAAATTCCATGTTAAAGGCTGTAGTAGCTGCAGACAATGCCAGTATTATCTCTTTTTATACTGTTATCATACAAAACATAATACCAAGAGCTTAACTAGCAGTCTCTGCATCAAAGGAGGCAAAATACATATTTATCTAATGTTAACATGTCAAAGTAAACACAAAAATTCCTATGGAAATTAGGTTTCTTTTTATTGGTATATGTGTCTATAGACATCAATAATGATCAAGAGAAGTTTACAAGCTCATTATTTAACAATAGTCACAGAACTGGCAATACAAAATTTGAAAACATATTCATGCAGATTTGAAATATTTTAAATGCAACCTAAGCATGTGTAAATAAAGGACAGAGCACTATGCTCTGTTTGCTATCCCTCCTCCATGAAACACCCAAATATAAATATAACTCTTCATTATGGTAGAAAACTATTTATCAAGCACCAACTATAGGCTAACCACTGTATGAAATAACTTTATTAGATGCTTAGCATGATAGTTTGAATATGAGTTTTTCAACTTAGCAACAGAAGACTTATTTTTCAGGTTCTTCTCAGGTGCATCTATTTAGCACACAGTCATGCCATGGAATAAAAGTCAATTGCATCATGCCAATCAACAAATAATAATAAAGTATTGTAATTAGCTTTAGCACTTGAGGATAATGGATATTTTTTATTGAGCACATGTATGTGCTGCATAAGTGCACTTGGTTGTACAATTTTGCATGAGTAAACATGCAAAGTTTTGAATTATAATAAAAACTCATGCATAACTTTCAAGTTCCTATTGACAAGAACTTAGTCTATGCAAAAATATCAGGGAAAGATTTGTGTTAATAAAGTCTGCACAGGAATGCCTGGGTGGCTCAGTCAGTTAAGTGTCTGCCTTTGCCTCAGGTCATGATCTCAGGGTCCTGGGATGGAGCCCCATATTGGGCTCCTTGCTCAGCGGAGAGCCTGTTTCTCTCTCTGCCTGCTCCACCTGCTGCTTGCCCTGCTTGTGCTCTCTCTCTCTCTCTGACAAAAAAATAAAATCTTAAAAAATTAAAAAATAAAATAAAATCTGCACAATAATCCAGTGTGTATACATTTGACTATGTGCATTTTAAGAAGGATTTTCAATCAATACATAACAAAAATAAGTTCAAATTAAAGTTCGTCAAATCCCCTGAACTTCTTCTTAAGAACAGTTTGAAAACTGAGTCCTTGAAGGAGACAGGTTCAAATAACCTATTCGCTCTAAGGCAAAATATTACCTCTGAGGACACAACTTGATTGCTTGAATAGTGTAAATTTTACATTCTATTGTATCATTTCTAAAATAGTTCCACAGGAGTTATAAATAGTCATAATACTCCATATATTATCCTAACTGCTGCAGTTGCTGGAAGTAAGGTCAGAAAAGTACAAAGTAAGGAAGAGAGATGTTCTGATGTTGGTGAAATGGTAAAGGGATGAATAAACAAAGGAATAGTGGGAGCATAATATTAAACATCCATCCTCCTTTATCATTATGATGATTAACTGTGATTATATGCATGATACACGTTAAGAACAAACACTATTATATCAGAGTAAAGGTAGCTCATTTGATAAGAGAATGTGGAGCAAGAAAGGTCATGAATTCAATTCTCCATGTGATTTATCGATTATGAGTGTAAGAGAATATGTATTGAGAAGCAGTAATTTAATCTTACCACACCACAATAGGTCAAAATTTATTTCAAAATAGTGAGGCTAAAAAAAAAAAAAAAAAAAAAAAAAAAAAAAAAAAAAAAAAATAGTGAGGCTAGTTGAGTACCTATTGGATTTAGGACATGGTATTAGGTGATAATAATATTGAAGTAAAAACAGTTTTAATAAATCTGATAAATGCTTTCATAAAGGCATATATAGAATGACAAGTGAGTATATAAGAGAAATCTCTAACCCAATGTTGTGGGTTCAGGGAAGAGAAAGACACAATATGACATTCCAAGTTTAATATGTCAGTTTCCCAGATACTTATATGAACATTGAGGTGTCTTTTTTTTTAAAGGAGTAAGTCAGTTGCAAAAATAATTATATGGACTTTTTATGTGCCAGAACATATTATAGATGTTTTGGATACATGAAGGTACTAGAAAGATATAACACCTACCCTAAAGTATCTTACATCCTACTAGGTAGAGGTCATAATGAATACAAAATAAACAAATAAATAGGATAATATCAAGTACCGATAAGTTTTATGGTGTCAATAAAGCAAAGAAGTATGATAGAATGTAACCAGTAATTTGGCAGGGTAATTATTTTAGCTTGAGATGTTGTCTAAGGCTTCTCTGGATGATTCAGACTTTGACGTGAGACAGGAATTATGAAGACAAAAATCTATGAAGACATCTGAAGAAATGGTGCTACAAGCAGGAGGAATAGCAGTAACAAAGTCCCTGAGACAGAAATAAGCTAGGACAAGTGAGTAACAAGGAAACAACTCAGCATATTAGAGTTCAATTAAGTCAATGTTAATTTGGAAATACCTATCAGACATCCATATAGAAATGTCTATTAGGCAGCTGGATGAAGAGTACGACCAAAGGAATGGGATCAAATGGAGGTTTTGGCTTCACATAGATTAAGAGACACTTCTATTATAAAAGGAGAGAAGGGAGAATATGTGCAAATAAATGTTGGTAGATTGGTGGGATTTAAGATAAGTGAAATATTGTCTGTTTGCATCTTTTCTTCATAAATGTGCACTGAAGTTATTATGTAAGGTAGGGGTGGTATTTTTAGGAGACATATGCTGTAAACTAGCCATTTTAAACAATGAAAAAGTGATAAATTAGGGAAATATGATAGAATTGTCTGTCAGTAACCCTTGAGAACTTTTAATTATAAATTTGAAGTGATTTTATTTACCACAATCATATACTCTCCTTCAATAGTCAACTTCACATTAAGTCAAAGAACAAATTATATTAGGAATATTTCAGCTATATATATAAAAACTAAGACACGTGTAGTTGTAAAGCAACATGGCAAGTGAGGTATTAACCAAGACCTTTACTTGTCAACTGATAGAAAATTATGTGTAGTGTTTTGACTACTATAGTTTTGTAATATAATTTAAAATCAGGAAGTGTGATGCCCCCAGATCTGTTTTTCTATCTCAGCATGCTTTCACTATTTGGGGTCTTCAGCAGTTCCATATAATTTTTAGGACTTTTTTTTCCTATTTCTGTGAAAGATGCCATTGGAATCTTGATAGGGATTGCATTGAATCTATTGATTATTTAGTGTAGTATGAACATGTTGACAATATGAATTCTTCCAATTCATGAACACAGAACATCTTTACATTTATTTGTGTCTTCAATTTCTTTCATCAATGTATTATATTTTTCAGTGCACAAATTTTTTACCTCCTTGTTTAAATTAATTCCTAAGAATTTTATTGTTTTGGTGCTATTATAAATGGGATTGTTTTCCTAATTTTCTTTTTTGATAGTACATTGCTAGTGAATAGAAAGTAAAAGGATTTTTTTTTTTTTGTTGATTTTGCATCCTAAAACTACCGAAATAGTTTATTAGAGAGAGCAAGCATGCAAGCAGGGGAAGGGGCAGAGAAAGGAAGAGGGAGAGACTAGCAGACTCCCAGCTGAGTGCAGAGTCTGATGTGGGGATCCATCTCAGGACCCCAAGACCATGACCTGAGCTGAAACCAAGAGTCTAATGCTCAACCGACTGAGCCACCCAGGTGCCCCGTACTAACAGTTTTTGATGGAGTTTTTAGGATTTTCTATATTTAAGATCATGTCATCTGCAGAGACATTTTACTTCCTCCTTTCCAAACTGCTTGCCTTTTATTTATTTGTTTTTCTTGTCTGATTACTCTGGCTAGAATTTTTAGTACTATATTGAATAAGAGCAGTGAAAATGAGAACACTTGTCTTGTTCCTGATCTTAAAGGAAAAACTGTCAACCTTTTACCACTGAGTATGAAGTTAGTTGTGGACTTATCATGTATGGCCTTTATTATATGGAGGTATATTTCTCTTATATCCAATTTGTTGAGAGTTTGTATCATGAAAGGATGTTGAATTCTGTTAAATGCTTTTTCTACATCTATTGAAGAGATCATATTATTTTTTTATCTTTCATCTCTTCCTCCCTATCTTTCTGTTTACTCCCCTAAAATCATTCTTATTTCCCAATATGTGCCCCTCTTTTTCACTTCTCCTTTAATACAGCCATTCTGAAGCTCCCAGACCAGAGACTTCAACATGTAAATAAAGAGGCATCCTTGGTAATAGGTTCTCTGCATACACTTCTATGTAATGTAGACAACAATAAGAATAACAAAACAAAAACTTCTATATTTCTTGTCAGTCAAGTAATACATAATGTCTTTGTTGACAACATTTTCTCAATAAATAATCAGTATTTGAGCCTGATTTTGAGTCCCAAATGGCTCAAAATATGATACATTTTCTAACTTAAACTCTTGGTAGATTAACATTAAAAGGCTCCTTATTTGGACTCTATTATCCACTAATCTTTCTAAGCCTTATACATGCATGAGAATGAATTTCAACCCACCCTTGTGAGAATGAAAAACAAAAGCAAGAAGGGCTAATTTAGCCACCGTTCTTAAAATATTGACTTTTAGGGGCACCTGGGTGGCTCAGTCATTAAGCGTCTTCCTTCAGCTCAGGTCATGATCCCAGGTCCTGGGATCGAGCCCCACATTGGGCTCTCTGCTCAACGAGAAGCCTGCTTCTCCCTCTCCCACTACCCCTGCTTATGTTCCCTCTTTCCCTGTGTGTCTCTCTGTGTCAAATAAATAAATAAAATCTTTAAAAAAAAAACGTTGACTTTTAGAAAACATACAGTAATTAAAAAATGAAAGCTTTGAGAAACATCACAAAATTCAGAGGATATTCCCAATGGAAAAATGTCAATATTGTACCAAAAAATGTCAATATTGTGCTGAATAAATTAATCATGAGGCGATAAGCAGAGGAGTATATTATTTATAGCTCAGAGATACATTGATTATATTGGGTCCTTACAATGATAAATATTCCTGAGTTTGTGCCATTACTGAAATTAGTTTGAGGGTCAGTAAGATAGACAACAACTCACACATCTCAGTGGACTAACACAATGAAGGCTTATTTCTCACTTGTAAAAGTCAGCTATAGATCTAAGCACCTCTATCAGGAATCTGTCCTCTACCTACAGATTCATTAATTCAGGATATTGAGATTCTTTAACACTCTAATTTCACTATATAAAATATACAACCTCATTGGTTGGAGAAGTATGAAAAATGTAACAGGGAGTAGAACACTAGATCTTAAATTCTTCCACAGAAAAGTGCACATTACCCCTGCTCACATTTATTCTAAACAAGATTCATGGTCATGACTAACTTTAAAGGGGAAGATGGTAGATCCAATCCCTCTGATGTACCTGGACAGAGAGAAAAACCAGAAATGTTGACAAATCTGAGTGAAGTTTTTGATAATATTCTTGGAGGATATTGGTTACAAAATATAGGAATTACTAGGCAAATAGATTTTTACAAGAAGTGTAATGTTGCATATTTGTCAAATGTGTGGGGTAGACTGTCAAGACAATTTTACCTGTACTCAGACTTGGTTGCAACTTACATATATGGCACAAAAACTACTGAGGGACTCTTACTACCAATAACTCATCTTCTGACTCAGTGGAAGAATATTCCTTCCAGACATACTTCTTTGGCTATTCATTACCTCTATTATTATCTCTATTATTACTAAAATTTTACTGATCATGTCTTACCTGACAAGAAGTATATAACAGTTTGACATATGCATCCTGATAGTAACCATATTAGTCATATATTATTCCCATTTTTAAATTAGAAATTGAAGTTTGGGGAAGTTAAAATTTGCTCAAACTCCCACAGCTAGCAAGTGGCATAGCTATAATTTGAGGTGATTTATCTCCAGCTCCATACAGAGCATCAAATTCAATCGCAGATATAATTCAAATAAATTTCCTGAGTAAAGTAAAATAGTAAATCATTAGCACACAAGCAAAAGAACTGAGTTTAAAATACTGGTGTTATTCTTTAATAAAACTGGCATTTTTGGAAAATAACCTGTCAAAGTAATTCAAATGCTAAAACTTATTTTTTTATTTTTATAAGGTTTTAAAAAAGTTTTTATTTAAATTCCAGTTAGTTAACATACAGTGTAATATTAGCTTCAGGTGTACAATATAGTGATTCAACACTTCCATACAACACCCAGAGTTCATCACAACTAGAGCACTCCTCAATCCCCATCACCTATTTAACACATCCACCCACCCACCTTCCTTCTGGTAATAATCAGGTTCTTTATAGTTACAAGTCTGTTTCTTAGTTTGCCTCTCTGTCCCTCTTTTTTCCCCTTTACTAGTTTTTTTGTTTGTTTGTTTGTTTCTTAAATTCTACATATGAGTGAAATAATATAGTATTAGTCATTTCTCTGACTTATCCATCATCAGTCAATGGACAAATGGGCTGCTTCCATAATTTGGCTTTTGCAGATAATGCTGCTATAAACATTGGGGTGCATGTATCATTTTAAATTAATATGTTTGCATTCTTTGAGTAAATAACTAGTAGTATAATTGCTGAATGATAGAGTTGTTCTGTTTTTAACTTTTTGAGGAATGTTCATACTGTTTTCCACAGTGGGTGTACCACTCTGCATTCCCACCAACAGAGCAGGAGGGTTCCCCTTTCTCCACATCTTTGCCAACACCTGTTTCTTGTGTTGTTGATTTTAGCCATTCTCACAAGTGTGAGGTGATATTTCATCATAGTTTTGATTTGCATTTCCCTGATAATGAGTGATGTTGAGCATCTTTTTATTTCTCTGTTGACCATCTGAATGTCTTCTTCAGAAAAATGTATATTTGTGTCTTCTGCCCATTTCTTAATTGGACTATTCATTTCTTGGCTGTTGAGTTTTATAAGTTCTTTACATATATTGGATACTAACCCTTTATTAGATATATCATTTGTAAATATCTTCTCCAATTCCATAGGTTGTCTTTTAGTATTATTGACTGTTTTCTTCACCTTGCATGAGCTTTTCATTTTGATGAAGTCTAAAGAACTTATTTTTGCTTTTGTTTCCCTTGCCCCAGAAGACATATATAGAAAATGTTGCTACAGCTGATGGCAGAGACATTACAGCCTGTGTTCTCATATGGCATTTTTATGGTTTCAGGCCTCACATTTAGGTCTTTGATCCATTTTAAGTTTATTTTTACGTATGGTATGAGAATATTGTCCGATTTATTTCTTTTGTATGTTGCTGTCCAGTTTAAACAACATTTCTTGAATAGATTTTTTCCCATTGGATATACTTTACTGCCATTAATTAATTAATTAATTGTGGTATCTTTACCTGGTTTTGGTATCAGGGTAATGCTGGCCTTATGAAATGAATTTGGAAGTTTTTCTTCCTTTTCTGTTTTTTAGAATGGTGTGAGAAGAATAGGTATAAACTCTTCTTTAAATGTTGGGTAGAATTTGCCTTTGAGGCCGTCTGGTCCTGGATTATTATTTGTTGGCAGTGTTTTGATTTCTGATTCAATTTCTTTGCTGGTTATTGGTCTAATCAAGTTTTCTATTTCTCCCTATTTCAGCTTTGGTAGTTTATATGTTTCTAGGAATTGACCCATTTCTTCCAGGTTGTCCAATTTGTTGGCATATAGTGTTTCATATACTATTCTCTCATAAGTGTTTGCATTTCTGTGGTGGTGGTTATTTCTCCTCTCTCATTTGATATTTTATTTATTTGGGTGTGATTTATTTTCTTTTTGATAAGTCTAGCTAAAGGTTTATCAATTTTGTTGATCTTTTAGAAGAACCAATTCCTGATTTCATTTTTCTGTTCTATTGTTTTTTTGTTTGTTTTATATTCTATATCATTTAATTCTGCTCTAATCTTTATTATTTCCTCCTTCTGCTGGCTTTAGGCTTCACTTGTTCTTCTTTTTTCCATGCTTTTAGGTGTAGGTTTAGGCTATTTATTTGAAATTTTTCTCGTTTCTTGAGATAGTCCAGTATTGCTATATACTTCCCTCTTAGGACTGTTGTTGTAACCCAAAGGTTTTGGGCTGTTCTGTTTTCATTTTCATTTGTTTCCCTTTATCTTTTTTTGATCTTTTCCTTGATTCCCTGGTCGACCCATTCATTGTTTAGTAGCATATTATTTAACCCCCATGCATTTGTGGTCTTTCCAATTTTTGTCTTGTGGTTGACTTCCACTTTCATAGCACTGTGATTAGAAAATATGCATTGTATGAATTTCAATCGTTTTGTATTTGTTGAAGCCTGTTTTATGACATAATATATAATCATTCCTGGAGAATGGCCTATGTGAACTTGAAAAGAATGTGTATTCTGCACTTGTAGGATAGAATGTTGCCAATATATTTGTTAAGAGTAACTGGTCTAGTGTGCAATTCAAAGCCTTTGTTTTCTTTTTGATTTTCAGTTTAGATTATCTGTCCATTGATGTAAGTGGGGTGTTAAGGTCCCCTACTATTATTGTATTATTATCAGTTTGTTCTTTTATATTTCTTTTTTTTTAAAGATTTTATTCATTTATTTGAGAGAAAGAGAGAGAGAGCACATGAGATGGGGGAGGGTCAGAGGGAGAAGCAGACTCCCTGCTCAGCAGGGAGCCCGATGCGGGACTCGATCCTGGGACTCCAGGATCATGACCTGAGCCGAAGGCAGTCGCTTAACCAACTGAGCCACCCAGGTGTCCCAATTTCTTATTAACTGCTTTATATATTTGGATGCTCCCAGATTGGGTGCATAAATATTTATAATTGTTAGACCTTCTTGTTGGATTGTCCCCTTTGTGATTATATTGTGCCTTTCATTGTCTCTTGTTACAGTCTTTTTTAAAGTCCAATTTGTCTGATATAAATATTGCTACTCTGGCTTTTTTTTTTTTTTTTTGACATCCATTTATATGATAAATGTTTCTCCATCCCCTCACTTTCAATCTGCTGATGTCTTTAGGTCTGAAATGAATCTCTTGTAGGCAGCATATAGATTGGGCTTTTTTAATCCATTCTGACACCTTTGTCTTTTGATTAGAGCATTCAGCCCATTTACATTCAAATTAATTATCGATAGATATGTATTTAGTGCCATTTTATCATTTGTTTTTCTTTGCTCTTGGAGATTTTCTCTGATCCTTTCTTGTGTTTGTCACCTTTAGTGTCTTCTTCACACTCAATGAGTCCGCTTTAATATTTCTGGCAGGGCTGGTTAGTGGTCACAAATTCCTTTCGTTTTTGTTTGTCCAGGAAACTCTTTATCTCTCCTTCTGTTCTGAATGATAGCTTTGCTGTATAGACTATTCTTGGCTATAGATTTTACCCATTCAGCACTTTGAATATATCATGTCACTCCCTTCTTGTGCGCCAACTTTCTCTTGAGAAATCTCCAGATAGCCTTATGAATTTTCCTTATAGGTTAAGGATTTCTTTTGTTTTGCTGTTTTTAAGATTTTTTTCTTTATTACTATATTTTGCAGATTTAATTACAATATATCTTGCTGTTGGTCAGTTTTTGTTGATTTTGATGGCAGCTCTCTCTGCCTCCTGGATCTGGATGTCTGTTTCCTTCCCCAGATTAAGGAAGTTTCCAGCTATCATTTCTTGAAATAAATTTTCTGCCCCCTTTCTCGCTCTTCTTCTTCTAAGACTTCTATAATATGAATGTTTTATATGTGATGGAATCACTGAGTTCCCTAAGTCTACTTTCCTGTTGCATAATTCTTCTCTTTCTTGTCAGCTTCTTTACGTTCTATTACTTTGTCTTCTAGATCATTAATTCATTCCTCTGCTTCTTCCAGCCTGCTATACATTGCATCAAATTCCTAATCTAGTTATTGCACTCTTCATCTCTGATTGAGTCTTTTTTTTAACTCCTATCTCTGTGGTAAGGGTCTCACTGATGTCTTCTATTCTTTTCTCAAACCAGTGAGTATCCTTATGCTTGTTGTTTTAAACTCTCCATCAGTAATATTACTCATATCTGTTTTGCTTAGATATCTGGCCATGGCCTTATTTTGTTCTTTCATTTGGAATAAATTCCTCCTTCTCCGCATTTTGTCTAAGTCTCTGCCTTTTTTTATATGTTAGAAAAGTCAGTTATGTCTTCTGCACTGGAAAGTAATGGCCTTATGAAGAAAAGGTCACATAGTGCCCAAGGCCTGGCACTTCAGGGACTTTCTCTGGTGTGTGTTGTGTGCACTCTGCTTTGTGTTTTGCCTGCTCTTTCAGTCCAGTTTTCTACAGAGGTTCTCTTTACCTGCTCTGGACAATGTTTGGTCCCTGGCCTGAATGTGGTGAATTTTAACTAGGTGTGCTCTGATTTGCTTGCGAAATGACACCTTTCACCACCTCCACTGGAACTGAGGCCCTGCAGTTCTCTCTGGTCAGGAGATGTGGTGTGGGCAGGGGCTTGTGCTGGTCTTCTTAGGAGGGTCCTACAGAGCTGGGACCAAAACAAGCTTGACTGAGAAGGACAGTCTCACCAGGGCACGGGGGGGGGGCGGGACTTGGTAAAAGTACGTTAAGCATCCAGTGTCAATCTTTTACTGCTTCCCACAGGTGGTTCTGTGTTTATGCTGAGGGGTAGGGGAGGGAAATGGTGTTGGCTAACTCCTTTGTTCGCAGACAGGTCTCTCCATGAATGTTGCCTCTCAGGGATACTCTTCAAGAAGAGCAAATAATCGCCCTACTGTGTGCCTTTGGTGCTCTTCAGATCACTACTTCCATATTGTCTGCGCTTGGGTTGTTTGCCTGCCTTCTTTCCAGGAGCATCACAATCCCCTCTGGCTGCATCCCAGCCAAACCCACTGACCTTTAATACTCTAGGTTTTAAGCCCTGCTGGTTGCAAGAACTCATGAATTTTAGCCTCTCTTGTTTTCCAAGCCAATGCCTTTGGGGAAATGTTCTCCTTGTGCATTTCCCTGTGTGATCCTCTTTCACCCTTCCCTGTGACCGTGGCTCCCTCCCTTCTGCAACACCTGCTATCCATTTCTCCCCTAAACCAGATCTGTGCACTTCTTACCTTCTTCAGTGTTGTCTCTTCTTTCCCTTTAGCTGTGGAGTTTGTTCTGTCAGCCTTCGAGTCTATTTCTGGGGTATTAAGGATGATTTGGTAGTTGTCTAGTTGTGTTTCTGCGACAAGGCAAGCCTAGGGTCCTCCTACTCTGCCACCATCTTCCTTTAAGAAGACTAAAGTTTCTATTTCTTTTAAAAATTATCTAGGCCAGTAGTTCTTAAACATTTTTATAGTGCCTATTGAAAAATACTGGGAATGCAAAAAACTTTTCTTTATATGAATCATATAACTGATATTTATAATATACACTAAAACAGATAATTTAAATTTACTAAACACATTACATGTAAACATAAAAATATTTTACAAAAATAATTATATTTACAGAAGAGTGGATTATTTTACATTTTTACATATCTTTTTAATGTATAGTTTAATAGAAGACAATTGGATCCTCTTTTTTAAAAATATTTTATTTATTTGAGAGAGATCATGAGTCAGGGAAGGGGTTGAGGGGGAGGGAGAAGCAGACTCCCCACTGACCTGGGAGCCCAACACAGGGCTCGATCTCAAGACCCTGAGATCATGACCTGAGCCAAAGTCAGACACTTAATTGACTAAGCCACCCAGGTACTCAAAAATTGGATCCTTTTATGTGCATCTGCATTCTGTCTTTCATGATACAGTGTTTTGATTGAGCTATATGAAGATAATTTGACCTCTTATAGGCATGTAATTGGAGAAAAGAGGACCTCATGAATCCACTGAAGGGAGTCAGACCACATTAAGAGTCATTGATCTAGGGAATTGTCTGAAGGAAATATCTTGGTCAATGAAACCAAATTGAATTAGACATCAAGACACTGGTGGCCATAGAAAATAAGTCAATCAGAGAAAGACATGTATCATATGATCTCACTGATATGAGGAGTTCTTAATCTCAGGAAACAAACTGAGGGTTGCTGGAGTGGTGGGGGTTGGGAGGGATGGGGCGGCTAGGTGATAGACATTGGGGAGGGTATGTGCTATGGTGAGCGCTGTGAATTGTGTAAGACTGTTGAATCACAGACCTGTACCTCTGAAACAAATAATACATTAAATGTTTTAAAAAAAAGAAGATAGTAGGAAGGGAGAAATGAAAGGGGGAAATCGGGGGAGAGACAAACCATGAGAGACTATGGGCTCTGAGAAACAAACTGGAGGTTCTAGAGGGGAGGGGGTGAGGGAAGGGTTAGGCTGGAGATGGGTATTAAAGAGGGCACATATTGAATGGAGCACTGGGTGTTATATGCAAACAATGAATCATGGAACACTACATCAAAAACTAATGATGTAATGTATGATGATTAACATAACATAATAATAAAAAAATAAAAAAAGAATATCACATATAATATTTCCTCTGGAAGGACCATGAGATTTGCCTTGGCTGATGAAATATAAGTAGAAAATTGTATACCAGTACTGAGGAAAAACTTAATGAAATGTTACATGTTTTGCCTTTTTTTCTTTTTCTTATATTACAGTGGACAACACTTTTCTACATAGCAGCTGAATTATCATGCTGGACCCCATAATGTGCATGATGGTGATATGGAACACAGCCCTTAGATATCTCATGATGGAAGAGATTGATTGAGATTGGTTGTTTGTTACTACAGCATAACCATAAAAGACTCTTAACTATAGGAAACAAACTGAAGATTGCTAGAGGGGAAGTGGGTGAGAAGATGGGGTAAATGTGTGATGAACATTAAGGAAGGCACTTGATGTAATGAGCCATGGGTGTTATATGCAATTATGAATCACTAAACTCTACCTCTGAAACTAATAATATGCTATATGTTAATTATCTTATTTTAAACAAAATAATTAACATATAGAATAAAAAAATAGTATCCTCTTAAGTGATACATTTATTTACTTGTGTTACAACAAACTCTTCATGAATATAACTTCGTCAAGAAAATTAAACACTTTTTTTTGAAAATAGGGACTATATTTTCCTCAATATAAGCAACCCTAAGTCAGTGACTCTTAGTTTTATGTCCGAGAAAAAAAAAGTGAACATTTTAAAATGCATATTCTTGGTCTAAATCAACTTACGACAATTTTCAACATCATAGAGTATAGAAGGGTCTTAGAAATTCTCTTTATTAGCTAAGATCTTGTTGAGTATTTTAGTATCTGTGTTCATCAGGGATATTGGTCTGTAATTCTCCTTTTTAATGGGGTCTTTGCCTGGTTTTGGGATCAGGGTAATGCTGGCCTCATAGAACGAGTTTGGAAGTTTTCCTTCTGTTTCTATTTTTTGGAACAGCTTCAGTAGAATAGGTGTGATTTCTTCTTTAAATATTTGGTAGATTTCCCCTTGGAAGTTATCTGGCCCTGGACTTTTGTTTTTTTGGGAGGTTTTTGATTACTGCTTCAATTTCCTTGCTGGTTTTTGTCTGTTTCAGATTGTCTATTTCTTTCTGTTTCAGTCTTGGTAATTTGTAAGTTTTTAGGAAGGCATCCGTTTCTTCCAGGTTGCTTAATTTGTTGGCATATAGTTGCTGGTAATAATTTCTAATAATTGTTTCTATTTCCTTGGTGTTACTCGTGATCTCTCCCCTTCCATTCATGATTTTATTAATTTGGATCCTTTCTCTTTCTTTTGGATAAGTTTGGTCAGTGGTTTATCGATCTTATTAATTCTTTCAAAGAACCAGCTTCTAGTTTCATTGATCTGTTCTACTGTTTTTCTGGTTTCTATTGCACTGGCTTCTGCTCTAATCTTTATTATTTGTCTTCTCCTGCTTGGTTTAGGTTTTATTAGCTGTTCTTTCTCCAACTCCTTTAGGTGTAAGGTTAGCTTGTGCATTTGGGTTTCTTCTAATTTTCCAAAAGAGGCGTGGATGGCTATGTATTTACCCCTTAGGACCGCCTTTGCAGTACCCTATAGGTTTTGGACTGAAATGTATTTGTTCTCATTAGTTTCTATGAATTGTTTAAGTTCTTTAATTTCCTGTTTGAACCAATAATTCTTTAGCAGGATGCTCTTTAACTTCCAAGTGTTTGAGTTCCCTCCATTTTATTTTCCTTTTTTCTTTCTTTATCTTTCCTTTCCTTCATCTCGGGTCTCTTCCGATTTCTTTGTTGTATATTTTTCTGGGGTCATTGTTACCCTGTTACCATTTTGTTCTCTCATTCATCTATTCTCCTCTGGACAAAATGACAAGATGGATAAACCTCAAAAAAAGAAACAAGAGGCAGTACTGACTTCCAGGGACCTAATCAATACGGACATTAGTAAGATGTTGGAGCTAGAGTTCAGAATGATGATTATAAAGATACTAGCTGGGCTTGAAAAAAGCATGGAAGATACTAGAGAAACCCTTTCTGGAGAAATAAAAGAACTAAAATCTAACCAAGTTGAATTCAAAAGGCTCTTAATGAAGTGCAATCAAAAATGGAGGCTATGACTGCTAGGATAAATGAGGCAGAAGAGAGAATTAGTGAGTGATATAAAAGACCAAATGATGGAGAATAAAGAGGCTGAGAAAAACAGAGATAAACAACTACTGGATCACGAGGGCAGAATTCGAGATATAAGTGATACCAAAAGATGAAACAATATTAGAATAATTGGAATCCCAGAAGAAGAAGAAAGAGAAAGAGGGGCTGAAAGTATATTGGAGCAAATTATAGAAGAGAACTTCCCTAATTTGGGGAAGGAAACAAGCAAAGTCCAGGAGACACAGAGATCCCCATAAAATCAATAAAAATAGGTCAACACCCTGACACCTAATAATAAAACTTACAAGTCTCAGAGACAAAGAGAAAATCCTGAAAGCAGTTCGGGACAAGAGGTCTGTAACCTAAAATGGTAGAAACATTAGATTGGCAGCAGACCTGTCCACAGAGACCTGGCAGGCCAGAAAGGACTGGCATGATATATTCAGAACACTAAATGAGAAAAATATGAAGCCAAGAATACTATATCCAGCTAGGCTGTCACTGAAAATAGAAGGAGAGCTAAAAAGCTTCCAGGACAAACAAAAACTAAAGGAATTTGCAAACACGAAACCAGTCCTACAAGAAATATTGAAAGGGGTCCTCTAAGCAAAGAGAGAGCCTGAAAGTAACACACCAGAAAGGAAAAGAGACAATATAAAATAACGGTCACTTACAGGTAATACAATGTCACTAAATTCATAATCTTCAATAGTTACCCTGAATGTAAATGGGCTAAATGCCCCAATCAAAAGACACAGGCTATCAGATTGGATTAAAAAACAAGACCCATCAATATGCTGTCTGCAAGAGACTCATTTTAGACCCAAAGACACCCCCAGATTGAAAGTGAGGGGGTGGAAAACCATTTACCATGCTAATGGACACCAAAAGAAAGCTGGGGTGGCAATCCTTATATCAGACAAATTAGATTTTAAAACAAAGACTGTAATAAGAGATGAGGAAGGACACTATATCCTACTTAAAGGGTCTATCCAACAAGAAGATCTAACAATTGTAAATATCTATGCCCCGAACATGGGAGCAGCCAATTATATAAGGCAATTAATAACAAAAGCGAAGAAACACATTGACAACAATACAATAATAGTGGGGAACTTTAACACCCCCCTCACTGAAATGGACAGATCATCTAAGCAAAAGATCAACAAGGAAATAAGGACTTTAAATGACACACTGAACCAAATGGACTTCACAAACATATTCAGAACATTCCATCCCAAAGCAACAGAATACAAATTCTTCTCTAGTGCCCATGGAACATTCTCCAGAATTGATTACATCCTAGGTCACAAATCAGGTCTCAACCGGTACCAAAAGATTGGGATCATTCCCTGCATATTTTCAGACCACAATGCTTTGAAACTAGAACTCAATCACAAGAGGAAAGTCAGAAAGAACTCAAATACATGGAGGCTAAAGAGCATCCTACTAAAGAATGAATGGGTCAACCAGGAAATTAAAGAAGAATTTAAAAAATTCATGGAAACGAATGAAAATGAAAACACAACTGTTCAAAATCTTTGGGATACAGCAAAGGCAGTCCTGAGAGGAAAGTATACAGCAATATAACCCTTTCTCAAGAAACAGGAAAGGTCTCAAATACACGACCTAACTCTACACCTAAAGGAGCTGGAGAGAGAACAGCAAATAAAGCCTAAAGCTGGCAGGAGAAGAGAAATAATAAAGATCAGAGCAGAAATCAATGAAATAGAAACCAAAAGAACAGTAGAACAGATCAATGAAACTAGGAGCTGGTTCTTTGAGAGAATTAACAAGATTGATAAACCCCTGGCCAGACTTATCAAAAAGAAAAGAGAAATGACCCAAATCGACAAAATCATGAAGGAAAGAGGAAAGATCATAACCAATACCAAAGAAATACAAACAATTATAAGAACATATTATGAGCAACTCTATGCCAGCAAATTAGATAACCTGGAAGAAATGGGTGCATTCCTAGAGATGTACCAACTACCAAAATTGAACCAGGAAGAACTAGAAAACCTGAACAGACCTATAACCACTAAGGAAATTGAAGCAGTCATCAAAAATCTGCCAACAAACAAAAGCCCAGGGCCAGATGGCTTCCCAGGGGAATTCTATCAGACATTTAAAGAAGAAGTAATACCTATTCTCCTGAAACTGTTCCAAAAAATAGAAATGGAAGGAAAACTCCCAAACTCATTTTATGAGGCCACCATTACCTTGATCCCAAAACCAGAAAAAGACCCCATCAAAAGGAGAATTACAGACCAATATCCTTGATGAACATGGATGCAAATATTCTCACCAAAATGCTAGCCAATAGGATCCAAAAGTACATTAAAAAGATTATTCACCATGACCAAGTGGGATTTATCCCTGGGCTGCAAGCCTGGTTCAACATCCCCAAATCAATCAACGTGATACAATACATTAACAAAAGAAAGAACAAGAATCATATGATCCTCTCAATTGATGCAGAAAAAGCATTTGACAAATTACAGCATTCTTTCTTGATCAAAACTCTTCAGAGTATAGGGATAGGGGGTACATACCTCAACATCATAAAAGCCATCTATGAAAAACCTACAGCGAATATCATTCTCAATGGGGAAAAGCTGAGAGCTTTTCCCCTAAGGTCAGGAACGTGGCAGGGATATCCACTCTCACCACTGCTATTCAACATAGTATTAGAAGTCCTAGCCACAGCAATCAGACAACAAAAAGAAATCAAATGCATCCAAATTGGCAAAGAGGAAGTCAAACTCTCGCTCTTTGCAGATGATATGATACTGTATGTGGAAAACCCAAAAGACTCCACCCCCAAACTGCTATAACTCATACAGGAATTCAGTCAAGTAGCAGGCTATAAAATCAATGCACAAAAATCAGTGGCATTCCTATACACCAACAACAAGACAGAAGAGAGACAAATCAAGGAGTCGATCCCATTTACAATTGCACCCAAAACCATAAGATACCTAGGAATAAATTTAACCAAAGAGGCAAAGGATCTGTACTCAGAAAACTATAAAATACTCATGAAAGAAATTGAAGAAGACACAAAGAAATGGAAAAACGTTCCATGCTCATGGATTGGAAGGGCAAACATTGTGAAGATGTCAAAGCTACCTAGAGCAATCTACACATTCAATGCAATCCCCATCAAAATACCATCCACTTTTTTCAAAGAAATGGAACAAATAACCCTAAAATTTGTATGGAACCAGAAGAGACCCCGAATAGCCAGAGGAATATTGAAAAAGAAAAGCAAAGCTGGCGCCATCACAATTCCGGACTTCCAGCTCTGTTACAAAGCTGTCATCATCAAGACAGTATGGTACTGGCACAAAAACAGACACACAGATCAATGGAACAGAATCGAGAGCCCAGAAATGGACCCTCAACTCTATGGTCAACTTATCTTTGACAAAGCAGGAAAGAATGTCCAATGGAATAAAGACTGTCTCTTCAACAAATGGTGTTGGGAAAATTGGACAGCCACATGCAGAAGAATGAAACTGGACAATTTCCTTACACCACACACAAAAATAGACTCCAAATGGTTGAAAGACCTAAACGTGAGACAGGAGTCCATCAAAATCCTAAAGGAGAACACAGGTAGCAACCTCTTCGACCTCAACCGCAGCAAATTCTTCCTAGAAACATCACCAAAGGCGAGGGAAGCAAGGACAAAAATGAAGTATTGGGATTTCATCAAGATAAAAAGCTTTTGCACAGCACAAGAAACAGTCCACAAAACCAAAAGACAACTGACAGAATGGGAGAATATATTTGCAAATGACATATCAGATAAAGGGCTAGTATCCAAAATCTATAAAGAACGTATCAAACTCAACTCCCAAAGAACAAATAATCCAATCAAGAAATGGGCAGAAGACATGAACAGACATTTTTCCAAGGAAGACATCCAAATGGCCAACGGACATATGCAAAAGTGCTCAACATCGCTCGGCATCAAGGAAATCCAAATCAAAGCCTCAATGAGATATCACCTCACACCAGTCATAATGGCTAAAATTAACAAATCAGGAAACGACAGATGTTGACAGGGATGTGGAGAAAGGGGAACCCTCCTACACTGTTGGTGGGAATGCAAGCTGGTGCAACCACTCTGGAAAACAGTATGGAGGTTCCTCACAGTTGAAAATAGAGCTACCGTATGATCCAGCAATTGCACTACTGGGTATTTACCACAAAGATACAAATGTAGGGATCTAAAGGGGTACGTGCACCCCAATGTTTATAGCAGCAATATCCGCAATAGCCAAACTGTGGAAAGAGCCAAGATGTCCATCGACAGATGAATGGATAAAGAAGAAGTGGTATATATAAACAATGGAATATTATGCAGCCATCAAAAGGAATGAGAACTTGCCATTTGCAACGATGTGGATGGAACTGGCGGGTGTTATGCTGAGTGAAATAAGTCAATCAGAGAAAGACATGTATCATATGACCTCACTGATATGAGGAATTCTTAATCTCAGGAATCAAACTGAGTGTTGCTGGAGTGGTTGGGGTGGGAGGGATGGGGTGGCTGGGTGATAGACATTGAGTAAGGTATGTGCTATGGTCAACGCTGTGAATTATGCAAGACTGTTGAATCACAGAATTGTACTTCTGAAACAAATAATGCAACATATGTTAAGAAAAAAGAAAAAGAAGAAGATAGCAGAAGGGGAAGAATGAAGGGGAGTAAGTCGGAGGTGGAGATGAACCATGAAACACGATGTATCCTGAAAAACAAACTGAGGGTTCTAGAGGGGAGGAGGGTGGGCGGATGGGTTAGTCTGGTGATGGGTATTAAAGAGGGCACATTCTGCGTGGAGCACTGGGTGTTATGCACAAGCAATGAATCATGGAACACTACATCAAGAATTAATGATGTAATGTATGGTGATTAACATAACAACAAAAAAATAAAAATAAATAAAATGGTGGAAAATTTAAAAATTAGTGAGGGATTTAAGTCAATTTAAAATTTAAAATGAGTGTTAAATAAAAAACACATAAATACTATGAGCTATGGGATAATGGAATTATTATAGATATTAACATTACACAATCTTGATAGGTAGTCCAGCAGTGAAGGTCTACAAATGGTAGTGATAGTATCAGTGAAGTCATCAGTCAATTAGAGAAGTAAGAGGAGTGAAACCCCAAATATGAAATGGTAAAGAGTTATCTGATGAAGAAATCTTTGGGGACACATTGCCTCAGTGGGTTAATGAATGTTATTGGCCAGTGGGACCAACAGTCAGAAAGAAGAGCTTAACACAGAGCAGAGCATAACAATGACAAGCTGGAACCCATTAACAAACATTTGTCATCACATCTAGCAATTGCCTATCATAAGAGAATGATTGCTGCTACTTCTAAATCTCATGAAAATTCCTCTTTCAGTGAAAAATACATAGATCGATTTGACATTATCTCAACAGGCCACTGATACTCTATTCAGTATTGTTCATGGTGTTTCACTTTGCAAAATTTCTATTAATTTGACTTTAAATTCATTTTTTTTTCTTCTATGGTGTCCAGTTGGCTGTTTATCTGAACATTTTTCACTGCATATATTACATTTTTCAGTTCTAAAATTTTCATTTCTTCTCTTGTGGAGTTTCCATATCACTCTTGATATATCTCATACATTCATACATTCTATCCATCTTTTACTGTGAAGTCATTACTATGGAGTCTAATAAATGCACTGAGCAAACTATAGGCCACTGGTTTAACTGAAGTCACTACTACGGACTCTAAAACATGCACTGAGCAAACTATAGGCCACTGGTTTAACTATATTGTGTGGCCTTGTGGTTTTGTAGATTACGGCGTTCTCTCACTGACCTTATTTCCAACATAAAACTTCCCCTGGTGAGAGACTGCTACATTTGATCTTGTCAGTGTCTGCTCTTGTTAATAAGTTCAGTCATGACTTCAGTTTTGGCTCAAATTTAAGTTTAACTTTGGCAAGGTCCTGAAATATAAGCATAACTAAATTGTCCAATACTAGAACATCTTTATTTTATTTCAAGCTTTGTTTCCACTACAATTTACTTGGCAAAATTCCCAGTGTGGGGTGGAGGATGGTTGGACTGCTAGGCTGAGCAATTTATTTTTGTGTTCAAGAATGTTTTTGTTTCTGGGGTGTTTGGGGGGCAAAGTCAGCTAAGCATCCAACTCTTGATTTCTGCTCTCAGCTGGGCATGGAGCTTACTTAAGATTCTCTCTCTCCTTCTCCCTCTGCCCCTCCCCTTGGCCTGTGGGGTCTCTCTTTCCCTCAAAAAAATATTAAAAAATTAAATAAATGTTAAAAAGAATGTTTTTGATTCCAATCCATTACACAAACCTAAACTGCAATTTTGAACTCTGTTTTTTTCTCTACCTTGTAAAGTCTTTTTTAATATGTGGCACAACCACTAAGTCTACACACCCCTGAAACCCTAAATCTATACTCAATCTAGACTATAATTGAGAAAAGCCACGACTTTTTTTCACATATGAGGGGCCCAGATCTCTGTGGAATTAAATTCATTAAGGCATTTTTGCATCTATTATTTTTAATAGAGTTAAAGAAAATATGGTTATTATCTTATCCATTAGTATGCTTTACTGTGGCTATGATTGGGTTTGGCATCCTTCCATAATATAAACCAAAGTAGAATTCCACCTTACCCATTCATGTTGATGCAAAAAAAAAAAAAAAAATCCATGACATAGTAACATATACAATTTAAGTATATATCAAAAGAATAATAGTGCATGACAAAGTAAAAATTCAAACATCAATTTCTGTATAAGTATAATTCATTGCAACAATAAAAATATATTATTATATAAATCAATGCCAAAAGGTCTTTGATAAAATCCCCTGACATTTCCAATAAAACATTCTAACTCAAGTAGATATCTTTAACAGTGATTACATTAGGCCCATTGAGATATTCTAGGTTAATCTTATTTTAATATTGGTTGATTAGAAAACTTAGTTCAATCTGAAAAATCCCTTTAAGAGCAGTACCTAGATTAGTGTTTGAATAACCAGAATCAACATGAAATTAGTATTCAAAAGGAAAATAATTAATACTCAAGTTAAATTAAGAATTTTTGGTATAGTGGTCATTTGTTCTGTCAGCTAGTCAGCAACCATTCCCATTTTTATGGTAACAACACAGATTTGGCTTTAAGAAAATAGACTTCCATGAGAGACTATGGACTCTGAGAAACAAACAGGGTTTTAGAGGGGAGGGGGGAGGGAGGATTGGTTAGCTCGGTGATGGGTATTAAGGAGGGCATGTACCACATGGAGCACTGGGTGTTATACGAAAACAATGGATCATGGATCACCACATCAAAAACTAATGATGTATTGTATGGTAACTAACATAACATAATAAAATTAAAAAAAAAAGATTTCCCATTTCAACCTTGTGGTATGCTGAGCAATGCATTCCATTCCTCTGGTCATGGTGAGTAGCTCAGAGAAGATATATAATACAGCAAGATTCAGGGAAAGAAGACAAAACTTTTTTAGAGATTCCTAAAAAGAGAAGTTCCCTTTCATTTCTACAACAACTAGAAAAGTCTTATTCTCATCCTTCTTGGACTATATGGTATGATAATATAAATTCCAGAATTGCTGTAGCCATTATTATACCTAAAGGGAAGAATCAGGAGTCACATATGGAGCCACATTTGGGGAAAAATGCAGGTTGAAGCTGATGAAAAAATTTGAGTGAAAATAATAAGATAAAAGAGATGGTGAGAAACTGGATCCTTCCTGATGTTGTGGGAACTCTTAGTTAGGCTTTGCCTGAAGAAATTCCTACTCTGAATTTTCAGTTATATGAGTCAATAAACTGTCCTTAGTGCATAAATTGTCTTGAGCTGCTTTTTTTCACCTGGAAATAAAGGCATCATAAAAGTATAGACCATTTTCGTATTGTAGAAATTTTCAGAGCTCGTATGTCAATATAAAATATAGATATGCAAAAATAAAGCATATTCAGGAATTTTCAAAATTAAGTAACTATAAAAATCATTGTGCACTTTTAGTTTCCAGTTCCACATGTAAGGATCTTGCAAGTTGCAACTCCGTTCCAAGTAAAAAACCACACAGACTAAAAATCAACTCTTCTTTGGATCTATAAGAGAGAGGAAGACACAGGAAAAACCACCACCCCCAAGATTGGAGAGACAGGAGAATACAGGGAATCATAGCTCACCAAAGCAGAGACTGAAGAGCAGAAACTGCCACAGAAACCAGAGATAGAGTAGAAAAATCTGAACAGCAATTGATAGAATGCTAGAGACTCAATGAGGACAACTCTGATAGGAAAACCTCCAGGGGGACAGGATCATAGGGGAACTTCCATATCAGAGAAATGTCAGAGAAAAATCCTCTTGTGCTTCTGGTAGGAGGGGAAGGAAAAAGGAACCATTTTGGAATGCTTCAGAGCACTCTATTCTTCTTAGCAAGGCCTATCATCAGGAAAAATTAGTTAACCAGATTCTAACCTGCTGGAGTATTATCAGAACCTATCTGATCTGGGGAAGGGAAATAACCAACTCCAGTCAGCCCTAGACTTCCACATGGGAGAAAAGAAATATTCAGCTACAGCTCCCTATAAGCATCCTGCATCACCGAAAGAAGGAGAAAAAAAACTGAGAAACACTTGGCAAGTTAACAGACCAGAGGCGTAGGTGTACTAAACGACTGAGAACTAATCACAAGACTATAGAATTCTTCCCTTCCCCTCGTGCTTTACCATGACATTCCAAAAGGCCTATTTACAACAGTTTCTTTTAGCCATTACATCATATCAGATTATCAAGAAAAAAAGGCATAATAAAAAATGACACGGTTCAAAGAGATAAAGCATGCATCAGAAGCAGAAATGGCAGGATGTTAGAATTATCAGACTGGGAGTATAAAACAAGTATTATTAACATGCTAAGTGTTCTAACAAATAAAGTAGATAGCATGCAAGAACAGATGGGTAATGTAGGCAGAAATCCTAAGAAAGAAACTCCCCCAACAGAGATCAAAAACATTGTAACAGAAATGAAGACTAGCCTTTGGCAGGCATATTAATAGACTGAGGTAAAATCTCTGAGCTTGAGGATATATCAATAGAAACCTCAAAACTGTAAAGCAGAAAGAACAAAGACTGTAAAAAAATATAGAACAGAATATCCAAATGCTGTGAGACACATAAAAAAATTATAACATATATGTAATAGGAATACCAGAAGAAGAAAGAGAGAAAGCAACAGAGGTAATACCTGTAACAATAATGACAGAATTTTCCCAAGTTAATGTCAGATGTCAAACCACAGATCCAGAAAGCTCATGTAATATCAAACAGGATAAATCCCTCCCCACCACCACCAAAACACCACCACCAACAACAACAACAAAACTACACCAAGGCATACCAATTTCAAACTTCAAAAAGTCAAAGATTAGGAAAAAATCCTGAAATAAGCCAGAACAAAAATGACTTACTGAGAGAGAAACAAAGATAAGGGTTACATATGACTTCTCAAAAATAATGCAAGCAAGAAAATAGTGTAATGAAGTATTTAAAGTGTTGAGACGGGGGAAAAAACCCACCAACCTAGAATTCTGTGCCCTGTGAAATTATCCTTCAAAAGTGAAGGGAAAATAAAAACTTTCTCAAACAAAAATCGAAGTATTTTGTTGCTAGTAGAGCTGTATTTAAAGAAATGTTAAATGAAGTGTTTTGAGTTAGAAGAAAATTATATAGATCAGAAAATCATGTTTTTATATAGACAGGAAGAACATCAAAGAAGAAATAAGTGAGGGTAAAGTAAATCTTTTTTCTTTTTCTTTTTCATTGATTAACAAATGATAGTTTATTAAAAATAAAAATAACAATAATATATTTAATGATGTATGCTTATGCATATATACATAAATACTTCTCTATGCTATATATAAGTGAAGTGAGTGACAGTGATGTTACAAGATATGGGAAGGAGGATATAGGTATATTTTATTATAAGGTACCCATACTACCTGTGAAGTAATATAATGTTATTTGGAGGTGTACTTGGATCTGTTGTAAATGTATACTGCAAAATCTAGGGCTACCACTAAAAAAAGGTTGAAAATAGAAGGAGCATAACTGGTAGGCAACTTATTTTATAAAAAGCTCAATTAAAATCACAAAATAGAAAAGATGGAAGACAAAAATAGGGATAAAGAACAGGGCAATAAGTAGAAAACAAAAACAGTATATTTTAATCTAACTATAGCAATAATTATTTTTCATGTTAATCGTCTAAATGCACCAATTACAAGATAAATATGTCAGACTAGATTAGAAAGCAAGATCCACTTAAGCATCATCTACAGGAAGCCCACTTTAATGCAAAGGCATAAGGTTAAAAGTAAATAAATGGAGAAAAATATGCCATGTCAACGTTAGGAATAAAAGGGAACTTCCTCAAGTTGATAAAAGCACCCACCTATAGCTAACATCATACCTGATGGTAAGAAAGTTGAAAGATGTCCCTTCTCCTACTCCTTTTCAACACTGTACTGGAAGTTCTAGATAATTCAAGAATAGAAGAAAAGGAAATGTAAGATATGCAGATTGGAAAGTTAGAAAAAAATAAAACTGTCTTTGTTTGCAGATGACATGGTCATCTATGTAGAAAATCTGACAGAATGGACCAAAAAAGTCCTGTAACTAAAGCAATTTTGATAAGATTGTAAGATACAAAGTTAATATACAAAAGCCAAATGCTTCCCTATGTACCAATAATGAACATGTGCAATTTGTAATTAACAACACAATGTCATTTTCATTAACATTCCAAAAATGAAATTGTATATATATACTAGATCTACATGAGGAAAACTACAAAATTCTGATGAATGAAATCAAAGAACTAAATAAAGGAGAAATATTCCATGTTTATAGATAGAAAGGTTCGATGTTGTCAAGATGTCAGTTCTACCCAAATTGATCTACAGATTCAGTGCAATCTCAGTCAAAATCCCAGCATGTTATTTTGTGTATATCAATAATCTGATTCTAAAATTTATATGGAGAGGCAAAAGACCAAGAATAGCCAAAAAAGTATTGGAGAAGAACAAGGGTTGGAGGACTGACACTATCTGAATTAAAACATTACTGTAAAACTATAATAATTAAGACAGTGATATTGACAAAAGAACAGAAAGATAAATCAGTGGAATAGAACAGAGGGTCTATAAATAGACCCACATAAATATAACCAACTTTGACAAAGGAGCAGAAGTAATTTAATGGAGAAAACCCTTTTCAACAAATGATTCTAGAAGAATTGGATATATAAATGCAAGAAAGTGAATCTATATACATTGCTTACACACCTCACAAAAATTAACTCAAAATGGATCATATATCTAAATATAAAACACAAAAATATAAAATTCCTAAAATATAATATAGGATAAAGCCTAGATGATTTAATATAGTGTAACTTTTTGATACAACAATAAAAGTTCAATTCATGAGTGAAATAATTCATAAGCTGGACTTCATTAAAATGAGTAACTACTGATCCATGAAAAAACAGTGTCAAGAAAATGTACGACAAGCCACAGACTGAGAAAATATTTGCAGAAACACATCTGATAAAATATTGTTTCCCCAAAATAGACAATTCCTAAAAACTCAACAATAAGAAAACAATGTGATAAAAAAATGTGCCAAAGGTCTTAACAGATTCCTCACTAAAGAGAATAGACAGATGGTAAATAAGCATATGAGATGTCCCATATCGTGTGTCATCTGCCCTTCACACATTTTGCTCAACCCCCCACCACTCTCCCCACTGATGACCATTAGTTTGTTCTCTGTATTTATAGGTTTGATTCTGCTTTTTGTTTGTTTATTCATTGGTTTTTAAATTCCACTTATGAGTGGAATCTTATGGTATTTATCTTTCTCAGTCTAACTGATTTTACTTGGCATAATAATCTCTAGGTCCATCCATGTTGCCTCAAATGGCACAATCTCATCCTGATTTATGGTGCATAATATTCTATTGTGTATATATAGCACATCTTTCTTATCCATTCATCTAATGTGGACACTTAGGTTGCTTCCATATCTTGGATATTGTAACTAATGCTGCAATAAACAGAGGAGTCATATATCTTTTCAAAATAGTGTTTTAGTTTTCTTGGGTAAATATCCAACAGTGGAATTATTGAGTCATATGGCATTTCTTGTTTTTAATTTTTAAAGAACCTCCATACTGGTTTCCACAATGGCTGAACCAATTTATATTTCCACCAACATATTTGCCAACACTTGTTATTTCTTGTCATTTTCATTTTAGTCATTCAAACAGGTGTAAGGTGATAGCTCATTGAGGTTTTGATTTGAATTTCTGTGATTAGTGATGTTGAGCATCTTTTCATGTGTCTGTTGGCCAACTGTATGTCTTCTTTGGAAAAAATGTCTATTCAGTTGTCCTGCCCATCTTTAAATCAGATATTTTTTGTGTTGAGTTATATAAGTACTTTACATATATATATTTACATATATATTTATATTTTTATATTTTATATTAATATATATTTATATTTAAATATATACATATATATTTTTAAAGATTTTAGTATTTTATTTATTTATTTATTTATTTGACAGATAGAGACATAGCAAGAGAGGGAACACAAGCATGGGGGAGTGGGAGAGGGAGAAGCAGGCTTCCTGCCGAGCAGAGAGCCTGTTGTGTGGTTTGATCCCAGGACCCTGGGACCATGACCTGAGGCAAAGGCAGACACTCAATGACTGAGCCACCCAGGTGCCCCAGTACTTTATATATTTTGGATATTAACCCTTATCAGATATATAATTTGTAAGTACATTCTCCCATTCAGTAAGTTGTCTTTCTGTTTTGTTGAGGGTTTCCTTTGCTGTGCAAAAGCACTTTATTATGATGTAGTCCCAATAGTTTATTTTTGCTTTTATTTCCCTTGCCTTAAGGAGACATATCCAGAAAAATGTTGATACATACCACTGATGTCAGTGAAATATTGCCTGTGTTCTCTTCTAGGATTTTTATAGTTTCAGATCTCACATTTAGGTCCTTAATCCATTTTGAGTTTATTTTTGTGTAGGTGTCATAAAATGGTCCAGTTTCATTATTTTACATGTAGTTGTCCAGTATTCCCAGCACCATTTATTGAAGAGATTTTCCCCATTGTATATTTTGCCTCCTTTGTCATAGATTAATTGACCATGCCATCACAGATTTATTTCTAAGATTTCTATTCTGTTCTATTGATCTATGCATTTATTTTTGTCAGTACTGTATTATTTTGATTACTACAGCTTTGTAGTGTATCTTCAAAGTTGGTATTGTGATTCCTTCAGGTAAATTCTTTATCATGACTGCTTTAGCTATTCAGGATCTTCTTTGTTTCCATGAAAATTTTAGTATTATTCATTCTAGTTTTGTGAAAAATGCTGTTGGTATATTCATAGGAACTGCATTGAATCTGTAGATTGCTTTTGGGTAGCATGGAAATTTTAGCAATATTCTTCTAATCTGTGGAAATGAACTATCTTTTCTATTTGTTTATGTCATCTTAAATTTCTTTCATCAGTGTTTTATAGTTTTCAGAGTACAGGTCTTTTACCCTTTTAATTAACTTTATTCCTAGGTATTTTTTGTGGGTGTGCAATTGTAAATTTTTTTTGTAAATTTTCTTTCTGCTATTTTGTTATTAGCGTATAGAAATGCTACCTTTTTTTTGTATCCTGTCATGTTGCTGAATTCATCTCTAATTCTAGTAGTTTCTGGTTGAGTCTTTATGATTTTCTATGTATAGTATCATGTAGTTTGCAAATAGTGACAGTTAACTTCTTCTTTACCAATATGGATGCCTCTTATTTTTTTTTCTTGTATGATTGCTGTGGCTAGGACTTCCAATACTATGCTGAATAAAATGGGGAGAGTGGACATCCTTATCCTGTTTCTGATCTTAGAGGGAAAATTCAGTGTTGTGCAATTGAGTATTGTATTAGCTGTGAGATTTTATATATGGTTTTTATCATGTTTTAAAGATTTTATTTATTTATTTGACACAGAGAGAGAGAGAGAGAGAAAGAGAAAGAGAAAGAGAGAGCACAAGCAGGAGGAGCAGCAGAGGAAGAGGGATAAGCAGGCTCTCCGCTGAGTAAGGAGCCTGATGCAGGGCTCAATCCCAGGACCCAGACCATGACCTGAGCCAAAGGCAGATGGTTAACCAACTGAGCCACCTAGACACCCCAAACATCCATCTATTGTGAACAAATAGGAATATGATCTGAAGTTTAAGAAAACAATCTGCACAGTGGAAGGGAGAGAACGTGGCAGTGTGAGGTTCAGAGCTGTGAATTGGGCGAGAGGAAAGTCATGGGGCCCCAAAGGAGAGAGAACCCTTTCCATGGAACAAAGTCAAGGAGAGAGCACAGTGGGTAGGGATCACACAATAAGCCATGGTAAGGAGATCCCCTGGGTTGCACTGGGAGAGATCTCTCCCCTTCCCAGAGTTCATTTGGAAGAGCATATTTTGCCTCTCCAAGGACAAAAAGCCAGCTAGGAGCCATTGAGTGGTGCTCAACAGCATGGACAGAGATGTGCTCAGAGGGAAGATAACCTCATAGCAGCATTTTGCTATGAGCCACAATAGGTTTAAACCACCATGTGCATGCCAAGTGGCTGCTTTTCTGGGACAGAACTGAGCAAGAAGCAGATATTGGCAGAGTGCAGATAACCTGGCCACTGCTTTTCCCTGTCTGCCACAATAGATTCATGCCTCTGTGTGACTCTTTTCAGGGACAGAATGGAGTAGAGGACTGAGTTGTGAGCAGATGGCAGATAACCTGGTTGCAGCTTTTTACTGTGAATCACAATAAACTAGCCTCTATGCCTATATTGTGTGACTGCTTTTCTGGGACAGGACAGTGCTGGGCACACCACTAGTTTCTCCTCTGGGGGAGGGGAGTGGGTCCTCACCTTGCCAGGCCCTTTAAAAGTTAGAGTTTGAATCCCAGCCACCAGCCAGAGATAAAATACAGGAGATCTGTGGCACCAGGTGCACCAACAGCCTGGGGAACAGATAGGTTAATGGCAGGGAACTGATGAAAGCCCACGTAGGACACAAGAGATTGTTTGCTTCACTGAGAGGGCCTCATTAAGAGTAGTGGCTAGGAGTTTCTCTCCATGGGGACAAGAAGGCAGGGTGACACCATCTTCCTCCTCCACCACGCCTCTCACCCTCCGCCCTGCCCACCAGTGCATTCAGACTTCAGAGAGAAACACAGCACCACCAGTGGAGACTGGAGTCCCTTACACTAAAGCCTGCCCCCTGTGCCTGGCAGGGGCATGTTTACAAAGGCAAGTCAGCTTGTGAGCCAGATCAGGAGGCCTCAACTTCAGAAGACCAACACAGCCCCCACTCCCCCGCAACATGTAACAAGACTACTGATTAAATAGTGCTCCAAAATGTTAGCTTCTGGTGGAAATAAGAACACTTGCTTCTTTGTTTTTCCTCTTAATTTTTAAAATTTTTATTTTTTTATTTCTTATTTTTTCTTTTTTATAGTTTATTTTATATATGTTTTCTTCTTTTTTCTCTTTATCTTTTTTTTGATATCAAGCTTATAATTAACTGGAAAGACTCCACCAAAAAATTGCTAGAACTGATAAAGGAATTCAGAAAGTTGTAGTATATAAAATCAATGCGCAGAAGTCTGTTGCACTTTTATACACTAAAAATGAAGCAGCAGAAAGAGAAATCAAGCATGAATCGATCTAGTTTACAGTTGTACTAAAAGCCATAAGATACCTAGGAATAAACCTAACCAAAGAGGTAAAAGATTTGTACTTTGAAAACCATAGAACACTTATGAAAAAAATGAAGAAGACATAAAGAATTGGAAAGCCATTCCATGCTCATGGACTGGAAGAACAAATATTGTTAAAATGTCTATACTACCCAAAGCAATCTACACATTTAATGAAATCCCTATCAAAATACTATCAACATTTTTTAAAAAGCTGGAACAATTATAAAATTTTTATAGAACCAGAAAATAACCCAAATATCCATAGAAGTGTTGAAAAAGAAAACCAAAGCTGGAAGAATCACAATTCTAAACTTCAAGCTATATTATAAAGCTGTAATCATCAAGACAGTATGGTACTGGCACAAAAACAGACACATAGATTAATGGAACAGAATAAAGAACACAGAAATGGACCCTCAACTCCATGGTCAACTAATCTTTGACAAAACAGGACAGAATATCCAATGGAAAAAAGACAAGTCTCTTCAACAAATGGTGTTGGGAAAATTGGACAGCCACATGTAGAGGAATGAAACTGGACTACTTTCTTACAACATACACAAAAATAAATTCAAAATGGATGAAACACCTACATGTGAGACAGGAATCCATCAAAATCCTAGAGGGGAATTCAAGCAGTAACCTATTTGACCTTAGCCACAGCAACTTCTTGCTAGACATGTCTCCAGAGGCAAGGGAAACAAAATAAAAAATGAACTATTGGAACTTTATCAGGATAAAAAGCTTTTCCACAGCAAAGTAAACAGTCAACCAAAGTAAAAGGCATCCTACAGAATGGGATTAGATATGCACAAATGATGTATCAGATAAAGGGCTTGTATTCAAAATCTATAAAGAACTTATCAAGTTCAACACCCAACCCCCCCAAATCCAGTCAAGTAATGGGCAGAAGACATGAACAGATATTTCTCCAAAGAAGACATACAGAGAACAACAGACACATGAAAAAATGCTCAACATTAATCATTTTTAGGGAAATACAATTCAAAACCACCATGAGATACCACCTCACACTGGTCAGAATGGCTAAAATTAACAAGTCAGGAAATGACAGATGTTGGCGAGGATGCGGAGAAAGTGGAACCCTCTTACACTGTTGGTGGGAATGCAAGTTGGTGCAGCCCCTCTGGAAAACAGTATGGAGGTTCCTCAAAAAGTTAAAAATAGAACAACCTTATGACCCAGCAATTGCAGTACTAGGTATTTATCCAAAGGATACAAAAATACTGATTTGAAGTGGCACATGCACCCCAATGTTTATAGCACCAATGTCCACAATAGTGAAAACATGGAAAGAGCCCAGATTTGCATCAACAGATGAATGGATAAAGAAGTGGTATACATATACAATGGAATATTACTCAGCCATCTAAAAGAATGAAATCTTGCCATTTGTAATAATGTGGATGGAACTAGAGGGTATTATGCTAAGCAAAATGCTGTGGTACTTTCATAGGAACTGCATTGAATCTGTAGATTGCTTTTGGGTAGCATGGAAATTTTAGCAATATTCTTCTAATCTGTGGAAATGAACTATCTTTTCTATTTGTTTATGTCATCTTAAATTTCTTTCATCAGTGTTTTATAGTTTTCAGAGTACAGGTCTTTTACCCTTTTAATTAACTTTATTCCTAGGTATAAAGTCAGTCCAAGAAAGAGAAATCCGTTTGATTTCACTCAAACATGGAATTTAAGAATCAAAACAGATTAACACAGGGCAAGGGAAGGAAAAGTAAAATAAAATAAAATCAGAGAGGGAGGCAAACCATAAGAGACTCTGAACTGTAGGAAACAAACTGGGATTTTCTGGAGGGGTGGTGAGTGGGGGGATGGGGTAACTGGGTGATCAGCATTAAGGAGAACACCCGATGTAATGAGCACTAGGTGTAACATGCAACTGATGAATTACTAAATTCTACCCCTGAGGGGCGCCTGAGTGGCTCAGTTGGTTAAGCATCTGCCTTTGGGTCAGGTCATGATCCCAGGGACCTGGGAGATTGAGCGCCACATCAGGCTCCCTGCTCAGTGGGGAGTCTGCTTCTCCTACTTCTTGCTCTGCTTCCTTGTGGTCTCTCTCACTCTCTCTCTGTCAAATAAATAAAATCTTAAAAAAAAATTCTACCCCTGAAACTAATAATGCACTCTGTGTTAACTAAATTGAATTTAAAAAAAAAAAATTAAAAAAGAGACTGTCTTTTTTACATTGCATATTTTTTCCTGCTTTGTCAAAGATTATTTGACAATAGAGTTGAGGGTCCATATCTGGGTTCTCTGTTATGTTCCATTGATATATGTGTCTGTTTTGGGGCCAGTACCATGCTGTCTTAGTGATAAAAGCTTTGTAATATAGATTGAAATCAGGCAACATGATGCCCCCAGCTTTGTTTTTCTTTTTCAACATTTGCGATTTGGGGTCTTTTCTGATTCCATACAAATTTTAGGATTGTTTGTTCCAGCACTTTGAAAAATACTGTTGGTATTTGATCAGGATGGTGTTGAAGGTACAGATTGCTCTAGGCAGCATAGACATTTTAACAATGTTTATTCTTCCGATCCATGAGCATGGAATGTTTTTCCATCTTTTTGTGTCTTCTTCAATTTCTTTCATGAATGTTCTGTAGTGTCTAGACCAAAGGTCCTTTACCTCTTTGGTTAGTTTATTCCAAGGTATCTTATGTTTTTTGGTGCTATTGTAAATGGAATTGATTCTCTAATTTCTCTTTCTACAAGTATATTGTTAGTGTATAAGAAAGCAACTGAGTTCTGTGCATTGATTTTGTATCCTGCCATATTACTGAATTGCTGTATGAGTTCTAGTAATTTGAGGGTGGAGTCTTTTGGGTTTTCCACATAAAGTATCATGTCATCTGCAAAGACAGAGAGTTTGACCTCTCCTTTGCTAATTTGAATACCTTTTATTTCTTTTTGTTGTCTGATTGCTGTTGCTAGGACTTCTAGTACTATGTTGAACAATAGTGGTGAGAGTGAGCAAATAAAAATGAACTTTTGGGATTTAATCAAGATAAAAAGCACTTCTGCACAGCAAAAGAAACAGTCAACAAAACAAAGAGGCAACCCATGGAATAGGAGAAGATTTTTACAAATGACACTATAGACAAAGGGCTGATATCCAAGATCTATTAAGAACTTCTCAAAGTCAACACCCAAAAATCAAATAATCAAGTCAAAAAATAGGCAGAAGACATGAACAGACACTTCTCTAAAGAAGACATACAAATGGCTGATAGACACATGAAAAAATGTTCATCATCATTAGCCATCAGGGAAATTCAAATCAAAACCATATTGAATCACAGACCTGTACTTTTGAAACAAATAATACATTATATGTTTTAAAAAAAGATAATAGGAAGGGAAAAATGAAGGGGGGGAATCGGAGAGTGAGATGAACCATGAGAGACTATGGACTCTGAGAAACAAACTGAGGGTTCTAGAGGGGAGGAGGGTGGAGGGATGAGTTAGTCCAGTGATGGGTATTAAAGAGGGCATGTATTGAATGGAGCACTGGTTATTATGCACAAACAAAGAATCATGGAACACTATATCAAAAGCTAATGATGTAATGTATGGTGATTAACATAACATAATAAAATTAAATTAAAAAAAGAGAGATAATAAATTTTTACTGTGGAATTTGAAGTCAGATTTCTGCTTACCATACCAAGAGTTTTTTCCACTTGCTTTAATCCAGGAATACTTCAGTAAAGTGTCCCTCAATTTTATTTCTAAAAAAATAATAAATAAATAGATAAATAAATAAAATGTGTCCTACAACTTTGATTAGCTTTAGCAATTTTTATGTGTATGTGAAATCTTAGTATTTTTTACATATAAAATCAAGTCATCTTCAGTCAGATAATTTTTCTTCTTTTCGAATTAGATGTCTTTTATTTCTTTTCTTTGCCTAATTTATCCAGCACATGGAAATCACCAGAGTAGGTATCCTGGTCTTGTTCCTCATCTTAAAAGGAAAGCTTTCAGTTTTTCATCATTATGATATGAGTTATGGGCTTTTCATATATGGTCTTTATCATGTTAAGGTACTTTCTTTCTGTTCCTAGTTTGTTGAGAGTTTTCATCATGAAAGGGTGTTAAATTTTGTCAATTTTTTCACACGTTTATTGAGATGATATGTAATTTTTTTCCTTTCTCCTGCTAATGTGGTGAATTACATTGGTTTTCATATGTTGAACTATTCTTGCATCCCAGGGATAAATCCCACTTGGTCACGGTTTATGATTATTTTGATGTGCTGTTGAATCAGTTTGCAGTATTTGGTTGAGGATTTCTTTTTCTGTATTTTATGTTGTACTTCAAGAAAGGAAGTGTTCTTCTTAATCCAGAGAGCTACGAACAAGTGTGTCAATACTTCACATAACCAACATACAGGTTAGACTGAGGCTGTATAGTCATGAGACATGTCCATTCAAAAAAGAAGAAGGAGGAGGAGGAGGAGGAGGAGAAGAAAGAAGAAGAAGAAGAAGAAGAAGAAGAAGAAGAAGAAGAAGAAGAAGAAGAAGAAGAAGAAGAAGAAGAAGAAGAAGAAGAAGAAGAAGAAAACTATATAGTAATCACTTTTCTGTAGTAATTCTAAAATCTAGCTGAGTAAATGTTGCTATGTCTTCTTTTTTGGGGGTCAGAGACTGCTTCTTGTTTAGACCCAGTTCTGCTATTTGGAAGTGACTCATTAGTCCATTGTTATGGTGAAAAGAAATTTTATGAAAAATTTTTTATGAATTTTTTTTTCAATATTCATTAGCAATATTGGTTCTGTAGTTTTCTCATCTTGCAATGTCTTTGACTTGGCGTCCAGGTAATGCTGGCCTTATAAAATGAATTTGGAAAATTTTTTGGAAAAGTTTGAGAAGGACTGGTGTTGTTTCATCTTTGAAGTTTTGTAGACTCCTCTAGTAAAGTCATCTATCCTTGAATTTTCTTTGTTAGGAGGTTTTTGAGTATCAATTCTTCTAGGTCTCTTCAGTTTTTTACTTTCTTCATGATACAGTCTTAGGTTGACTTTTTCTTGGAATTTAAATTTTGTGGATCCTTTTTTTTAAATGTTTCGTTGATTTTTTTCTACTGTTTTTCTATTATCTTGTTCTGCTCTTTTGTTTGTTTCCTTCTTTCTGCTAACTTTAGACTTTTTGTTTGTTTGTTTGTTTTATTTCATTGAGGTATAAAGACTTTCTATTTCCTTTCTCTCTTTTCCTTCTGGGATACCATAGCATATATATTGGTCCACTTGATCATGTTCCATAAGCCTCTTTTGCTGTTTTCCCTTTTCTACATTCTTTTTTGGTTGTTTTAGCTCCTCTGCCTCAGTAATTTTGAATGACCTATCATTAATTTTGCTAATCCTTTCTTCTACTTGATCACATCTGCTGTTGAAACCCTCTGGTGAGTTTTTCAATTCAGTTATTACATTCTTCAGCTCCAGAATTTATATCTGTTTCTTCTTAATATTCTTTATCACTTTGTTGATATTTTCATTTTACTCATTAATTGATTTCTATTTTGTTTAGTTGTTTATCTATATTCTTTTTTACTCATTGAGTATATTTGATGTGGTTATTTTGAATTATTTGTCAGGATAATAGATTTCCATATGTTTTAAGTTCATTCCTGATGATTTATTTTGTTCCTTTGTTATATATTTCTGTTTTTGTTTTTGTATGCCTTGTAATATTTTCTTGAAATTTGGGCATAAAAAAAAAAAGCCACGTCTACCAGTCTTTATTGACTGGCTTCATACAAAGGAAAAATTTCACCAATCAGCCAAGCTAGAAATTCTGGGGCTTCTCAAACCTTTTCTGGGTATGTTTCTTTTGTGGGCTTGTGCACACAGTCTTCAAGTTAAAGTATTTACCTTTATTTCTTTTTCAGAAACCCAAATATCTTGTCCCTCCTGGTTACTTTCTGTGGTAAGGCAGTCTTTCTAGTTATACAGAAAATTGCTGCATTCTTCTTTCTTTTCAGTAGCCCATAGGCATCCAATGTCAGTTTCTGTCAACCCTCCGAGTCAGGTGAGAGAGAAACTAGTTACTCTGGAAGACCCACCCAAAAGCCAGACTTCTGAATGCATGTTTCACTTTCCTCTCTCCCTCTTTAGGAATGATTCATGAGTTGGAAGGTTTTTCCCAATCATGCTGTGCTTTACCAGCTAGAAGGAGGGGCTTTAGCAAGTAAATGCAATAAACTTATTTGCTTTGATCTTGTTCTTCCAGGCTTTGCACTTGCATGGAGTGTTGCAATCTATTAACTGGTTTCTAGACTTTTCATAAAGGTGATTGTGCCATATATTGTTGTTAAGTCTGAAAGGTGATTGTTCCATATATTGTTGTTAAGTCTGTGGTTTCATGGTGGAAAGCCAGCTTGGGGCTTGTTTTACCACCATCTTGGTGACATTACTCCCAGGATTAAATAACAATTATTAGTATCATTGTTATGCAAATAACACTAATGCTATTTGGTGGATTATTTTATTTTTAATTATCTATATGAATAATCATACATACTCAATACATAAGTATTATTTCATAACCATCAAAAATGAAGTAATTTTATATTTATATTTGAACACATAGAACTAACTTTTAAGGGAATGCCACTCACAAGGGATTATTCAGATCATATGAATGTGGGGACTTTTGGACAGGAAAATGAATGAAAATAGGGAATGAATGAAAATATTTCTATGGAAATAGGATCAATGTCCAATCCATAAATTTCCACATGGAAAAAAAGAAAAATGGACTTCAGCTATTATTAACAATATGAGAAATAGAAATAAAAAATCCCAGGAAAAAATCTACAGGGATTTAAGAAATAAAGCTAAATAATAGGTGACAGCTGAACTAACAATTTTGGTTATCTATCCAGAACTGAAGCTATAGCTGCATTTCAAGTGCTGATTTTGTTCTGATGACTTTTCCTTTGAATTTAGGGGTATGTTAAGGATGTGTGGGGAGGTTTGCTGTGCAGACAATAGCGATGACAAAGTAAACGTTTAACAGTAAATGTTTAAGTAAACTATGGCATGTCAGTGCAACTGAAAACAGTATGACCACTAAATATGAAAGTGAATTATGTGCAGCTTCATGAAAAATATCTAACAGTTTAAAATCAAACAAAAGAAACAATTTGATTGTAAATATGATATGCAATTTTTAATTCTAAGGGAAAGTACCTCACAGAGGATTGTCAGAAAAGTGTGGCTGTGGGTACTTTTGTATAGGAAAGTGGATAAAAAAATATGAAGATATAAGATCAATGTCCAAATGAATTTCCACATAAAAAGGGAGAAATAGAATAAGCTTAGTACTATGATAAGATAAGAATGCTGCATACAGGGACTCCTGGGTGGCTTAGTCAGTTAAGTGTCTGCCTTTGGCTCAGGTCATGATCCCAGTGTCCTGGGATTGAGTCCCACATCGGGCTCTTTGCTCAGTGAGGAGACTGCTTCTCCCTCTCCCTCTGCCTGCCACTCTGCCTATCTGTGCTCTCTCTCTGCGTCAAATAAATAAATAAAATCTTTAAAAAAAGAATGTTGCATACAATTTTGTTAAATATTTTTATGTTGAAGATAAACATAGCAGATACAAAAAGAAAAAAAATCCCTCACTCATTATATATGAAATTATTTTATGTAGGGGACATACAAATATGATGAAAGGGCTTATTGAGAATAACTAACCCCACAGTCTATAAACAGACTTGCATAGTTTACTAGAACTATTTCATATCACACACTCCAAAAGATATAGATCAGATAATATCAGCTAACATTTTTTCTTGCTAAATGCATCAGTTATTTTTGGCACAATAATTCCATATAAAAACAAATCTACAAGTTCTTAGTGACAAACAACAATAAACATTTACTTTTGTTCTCAAACTTATGAGTTATCTGGGTGGTTCTGCTGATTTAAAATGAACTCAACTGCGACCAATGAGATCCTCTACATGTGTCTCTCACATACCACCAACAAGCTAGGCAGGACTTGTTACCATGATGGTGATACATTTTTGAAAGAAAGTGGCAGTACATAAGGCTTCCTAAGATCTAGGATTAGAATTGGCACACTTTTATTTCTGCTGTATCTTTGGTCAAATCAAATGTAGAAGAAAAATTATTCATGACACTGTTAAATGGCAAGACTGACTTTATTCAGGACTATTGTGACAGGTATAGAGACTAATGAAATGTTCTTTTGCAGTAGGGGAGAGAGATTGGGCTCAACTTTGAATATAACAAGGAAAAATGGGGATTTATAGCCAAGGATTAGAGTTGTGGGAGAGGGATCAGTGGACAAAAAGTTACTATGATGGTAGATAATTATTACTAAACTCACCAAACAGGATTCTTTCTTAAGGTAGGCCAGGGTGATCACATCTCTTATAGGGGATAGGGGGTGGGAAGAGGAAAGTAATTAGAAACTGAAATTAGAATATTCTGGCTAGACCTACTTGATGCAATTCCTGTTAAAACTGGACTTGTAGACATGCACAATGATGGGTCCTAGCTGGACTCAGAGGAACCTGACTAGAGTTTAGTCAAAGAGAGAGTCCTTGTCACAAATGTGAAAGAATTTCAATTTAGAATGAAATTGCATGATATAAAAGAGAAAATCTCAGGCATATGATCTCAGGAAAATAAAATTGAAGAGACTGATGTCCTATAAATGCCTAATTTACAATAAACTAATAATATTGGAATTTTCTTAAATGGGAGTTGGTCAGGATCTGCCTCATATCAACCTTGGGCAGTTTTGCTTGTGGTTTCCAGAGGCATGAACAAAAATGACCCAGGTCAGGTGGTCTCAAAAAATAAGTTGAATTGACTGGACTGGTTTTGTCTGCTTGGGAAATTTTCAAAGATGGTCTCCATTTGTTTTTTACTTTAACAGACTCTAACTGAACTCTTCCCTCTTTACGTTCCTTGCCCTTAAATATAGTGTACCCCAAACCCTTAATGGACTCACCTGTAGCTTGTTACAGAGTTTGCATGTCCCCAATTGCAATTCCTCTTCTAATCCCAAGTAAATTCATCTTTTTTTTTTACAAGTTTGAGCTTGCCTCTATTTACCTGTTTATCTAGGTCAGCACAAGTTACAAGAATGACCCAGATACAAAGAAACACAGACATCAACTCTTGAAAGGAAGAGCTTATAAGTCACATTGGAAAAGGCCTGAATACAGTGATGGGTGAAAAATCAGAGCCATTTTTACAATTAGTTTACTACATTTATTTAAGAACTGGTAGTTACTTATAACCAGTATGGTTCAAGAAATTGTATCTTTGCAAGTCTAGCTTGGATAATCTGGGTCTGTCACACCACTGTATGGTGATGCTTTGTAGGGACATGTGTCTGGACTTTGTTTTAAGCATTTTGTTCTAAATTGTTTATTTTTTTTCAATAAGTGCCAAATGAAACAAAATGCACAAGTCTTTAAAGACAATAAACTTAGAAGTTAAATCTCTAGAAGAAGACTCAGAGTTTGAATCTGGAAGTGTCATTAACCAAGTTCATGTTCTTAGACAAACATTGCCACCTAGAAAATAAAAATAATAAGAGTAACTTACAGTATTGATTAATTAAATGTCATACTGCAAGAAAAGAATTTAGCAAAATGCATTGTGAGCACTAAATAAAGGTTATGTAGTATCTAACATCACACTAACTTAAAAAGACTTTACTGCCATTAAAAGTCTAGATTTTTAACAATTTTCTCTTCCCATTTATTTCTAGGAATGCTTACATTTCCACAAATATGTCTAGGTATTGTTTGCCCCCAAAGAAGTGTCATTTTCAAGGCCTTTGTCCCATTCCTTTGCAAGTCATCTTTCAACATCTCGAGACCAGCTGCTTTCAGACTGATAAATGTCCCTTGGGGATTCATCCCCAAAATCTCCACAGTAATAACTGACAACAACCTGTAAAAGTTAAACTCCAGTGATGAATCAGAATAATAGTGCAGAATATCAATATAGAGAACTTAAAAATTAGATACCCATCAGAAGTTGTACTACAAAGTTTTAATTTGCACTTTACACTCTGTTTAATATTTTACCTTTACCTTTTTGGTTAAGTTCATTCCCAGGTATCTTATGGTTTTTGGTGCAATTGTAAATGGGATCGATTCCTTGATTTCTCTTTTTTTCTGTCTCATTGTTGGTGTATAGAAATGCAACTGGTTTCTGTGCATTGATTTTGTATCCTGCCATATTGCTGAATTGCTGTATGAGTTTTAGCAATTTTGGGGTGGATTCTTTTGGGATTTCCACGTAAAGTATCACGTCATCTGTGAAGAGTGAGAGTTTAACTTCTTTGCCAATTTGAATGAGTTTCATTTTGTTTTGTTGTCTTATTGCTGAGGCTAGGACTTCTAGTACTATGTTGAATAACAGTGGTGAGAATGGACATCCCTGCCATGTTCCTGACCTTAGGGGAAAACTCTGCTTTTCCCCCATTGAGAATGATACTTGCTGTGGGCTTTTCACATATGCCTTTTATGATATTGAGGTATGTTCCTTCTGTCCCTACACTCTGAAGAGTTTTAATGAAGAAAGGATGTTGTATTTTGTCAGATGCTTTTTCTTCATCAATTGAGAGGATCGTATGGTTCTTGACCCTTCTTTTATTAATGTGATATATCACATTGATTGATTTGTGGATGTTGAACCACTTTTGTAGCCCAGGAATAAATCCAACTTGGTTGTGGTGAATAATCCTTTTAATGTACTGTTGGATCCCATTGGTTAGGATCTTGGTGAGAATTTTGGCATCCATGTTCATCAGGGATATTGGTCTGTAATTCTCCCATTTGGTGGGGTCTTTGTCCAGTTTTGGGATCAAGGTAATGCTAGCCTCATAGAATGAGTTTGGAAGTTCTCCTTCCATTTCTATTTTTTGGAACAGTTTCAAAAGAATAGGTACTAATTCTTCTTTAAATGTTTAGTAGAATCCCCCTGGGAATCCCTCTCGCCCTAGACTCTTGTTTGTTGGGAAATTTTTAATTACTGCTTCAATTTCCTTGCTGGTTATGCACCCATATGTATATTGCAGCATTCTTTACAATAGCCAAGATAGGGAAGCAGCCCAGATATCCATTGATAGATAAATGGATAAAGAAGATATGACAGATAGATAGATATAGATATATTTATAGATATAGATATGCATGTATATGATGGAATATTACTCAATAATAAAAGAAAATGAAGCCTTGTCATTTGCAACAGCATGGATTGACCATAGATGGTATTATGCTGAGTAAAATAAATCAGACCAAGACAAATACTATATGATTTCACTTATATGTGGAATCTAAAAAACAGAATAAACAAAAAGACTCTTAAACACAGAGAACAAACTGGTGGTTGCCAGAGGGAAGGTGGGTGGAAAGATGGGCAAAATAGATAAAGGTGATTAAGAGGTACAAACTTCCAGTTATAAAATGAATAAATCACAGCGATAAAAAGTACAGTATAGGGAATATACTCAATAATATTGTAATAATATTGTTTGTGATAGATGGTAACCATACTTATTATGGTGAGCAGAATAATGTATAGAATTGTAGAATCAATATGTTGTACATCTGAAACTAATAGAACATTGTATGTCTATATTTCAAATGAAAAATAAAAATGAATATATATGGTGATAAAAACAATCCTACTCTCAAAAAGGACATCCTTCTGTTATCTAAAATTGTAAATATTATCTTCCACATTGAGTTCTTGATTCTTCTATAATCTCCCTCTCCCTTTTCCCCCTCTTTTCCCTTCCCACCTTTTCTCTGTCCTTTCCCTCATCCCTCTCCACGTCCCTTCCTGTTTCTGTGTATGCTGTGACATACACATTTTTGTTTATTGCTTTTCCATAAAGTTAACTACTCAACAATCACATAATCTACAATTCAGTACTATCAGGTTTCACGTATGTCTGTATTTGTTTCTGGATTCAGTTTACTATCATACATATCTATTTGTATATTGTTGAATTATTACATCATGGTCATAATTGCAAAACCTCTTAATTTCTTATATCAAATTTCCCTACCTGGTTTTATTTCTGGACCATCTTAAATATTCTTGGCTCTTCGATCTTAAGTATAAATGTTAGAATAATGTAGTTATGTCTTACAACTTCACTCGGATTATTACTGAAATTTATTGAATCTATAAACCATTGTATAGAAAAATGTCAACTTCATTATTTAAAGTGTTTCTATTGATGAGCATGATCAGTTTCTCCATTTCTCTAAGTTTTCTTTAATTATTTGCAAAAAAATCTAAAAACTTTTTCTTCATAAAGATCTTCTACATAAAGAATTTTTACATAAAGATCTTCTACTCCCATTTCTAGGAATCTTAAATTCTTTACTGCTATTTTAAATAATGTTTCTAAATTTAAGTTTTCGGTGTTACCATTAGAAATACAATTGACTTTGGTATGTTTATTTTGTATTGAAAAATGATAAATCATCCCAATTCTAATATTTTTATTAATATTTTTAGGCTTCTGGAGAATATCCTATCATATCTGAAAATTACAATTTGTTTATTTCTAATTATTATACCTTTTGTCATTACTGTGTCTTATTTAATTAACTACCCAGTACTTTTAGTATAATGCTAAAAATTGCTCATAGTGGGAGTCTTTGATTATTTCATGTAAAAATATAAATATTTTGATATTTCACATTTTTGCAATATATTTGATGTATGTTTTTGAATAATATTGACCATTTTATGGTAATGATATTTCTTTTGCCTTGCATAATATATTTAGGATGAATGAATATTAACTTCAATGCTCTAATTTTTCCATCTATTGAGATGTAGTGAATTATATCTACAGATTTATAAATGGTATACCAACTTTGCACTTTTGAAATAAACCAAAGTTGATCTTAAAATGAACTTTTCATACATTGATCAATTTAGAATGTTAATATTTTGCTTATGAAACTTGCATCTATGTTTATAAGTGAGGTTGATCTGAATTTGTCTTTCATATATTGCTCATGGTTAGTATAATTTAAAAGCTATATTGTACTCATAAAATTAGTAAGAGTTTGACGTTTTTTCTATACTACTAAAGAATATGAATAGAAGTGGAATTTTTGAATGATTGATTGAACTTACCTGGAAAAATATCTACACTTAATGTTTAATTCATGTCAAGATTTTAAAATGATTATGTAATTTTTATACTAGATAAGGATATATATTTTTAAGATATAGTTTAGGTAAATTTACATTTGTGGAAGTGTAATATTATTCATAATATATGGTTATTGTTTAATTTTTTCATTAGCATTTATGACCACCTTTAATTCTTCACAATTTTAAACTTGTTTATTATAAATCGGATTAATAATTTCATTAGTATATCTGTTTATTTTGTCTTTATAAAGAATCAAATCTTTCTTCATTCTCTTTATTTTGTCCTTGTTTTATATCTCATCTTTTCTATTTATTTATTCAAGTGCAATTAAATACAGTGTTATATTAATTTCAGGTGTATAATAAAATGATTCAACAATTCAATACTTTTCTCAGTGCTTATCAAGAAAAGTGTACTCTCTATCCCCTTTATTTATTTTACACATTCCCCCACCCACCTCCACTCTGGCAATCACCAGTTTGTTCTCTGTATTTAAGAGTCTGGTTTTTTTTGGTCTCTTTTTTCCTTTGTTCATTTGTTTTGTTTATTGAATACCACATATGAGTAAAATCATGTGGTGGTATTTGTCTTTCTCTTACTGACTTATTTCACTTAACATTATACCTTCTTGGCTCAGCCATGTTGTTGCAGATGGCAAAATTTCATTAATTTCTTTTTTTTAATATTTTAAATTTTTTTCTTTTTAGATTTTATTTATTTATTTGAGAGAGACAGAGATAGTGAGAGAGAGCACAAGTGGGGAGGAGAGGGAGAAGCAGGCTCCCCGCAGGGCAAGGAGCCTGATGCGGGGCTCGATCCCAGGACCCCAGGATCATGACCCGAGCCGAAGGCAGTCACTTAACCGACTGAGCCACCCAGGCACCCCATTAATTTCTGATTTCTTATTTTTTAAATTCCTTCCTCCTATTTTGAGGGTTTATTCTATTTGTTTTTTCATAAATTAGACATTTAACTCTTTGATATTCACCCTTTCTTTTTACATAAACATTTAAGACTATACATTTCTTACTAATTCCAGCATTAGCTGCATTCCACCCCTTAATATCTAATATTTGGTTCTCATCCATTTTTTGAGTGGGGGTAAGGGCAGAGGGAAAGGGACAGAAAGAATCTTAAGCACGTTCCAAGCTCAGTGTAAAGCCCAATGTGGGGCTCAATCTCACATGATCATGACCTGAACCAAAATCAAGTCTGACATTTAACCAACTGAGCCACTCAGGTGCCCCTCATTCATTTTTAATCAGTTTATAATTTTCATTAAAATTTTGTCTTTGGTACTTTTTTTAGAAGTGCCTTTTAGTATTTCCAATTGCAGTTGTTATTTAGTGGGGTTTTTTGGTTATTTTTTAAGGTTTTTTGCAGAGTTTATTCAGTTTCAACATACATATTCTAAATTTAATTAATATTTCTCTTTTTGATAAATGCAAATGTATTCAAAGCTTTTTAAGTCAAATCAGTTTCCATGATTTAATCCTTTAGCATTACAGAGTTTTCATCCTTTATATTATGATAATACTACAAATTAATGCAGTCAGTATTTTAAATTTTACCTCTAGTTACACCATTTTTAAATGTTCATTGTTTCTTTTTTATACCATATGTATCTTATTCTGGGATTTCTATATGTCCTCAATTAATCATATAAATTTCCCTTTAGTGATGATTTTTTTAATAATTTTTTAAAATTTTATTATGTTATGTTAATCACCATACATTACATCATTAGTTTTTGATGTAGTGTTCCATGATTCATTGTTTGCATATAAAACCCAGTGCTCCATTCAGTATGTGCCCTCTTTAATACCCATCACCAGGCTAAACCATCCCCCCACCCCGCTCCCTCTACAACCCTCAGTTTGTTTCTCAGAGTCCATAGTCTCTCATGGTTCATCTCCCCGTCCGATTCCCCCCCCCCTTCATTTTTCCCTTCCTGCTATCTTCTTCTTTTTTTTAACATATAATGTGTTATTTGTTTCAGAGGTACAGGTCTGTGATTCAACAGTCTTACATAGTGATGATTTATTGGCAGTAGACACTTTCATTATTGTTGGAAAAACCTTTATTTTACCATCTTTCTTGGAATAGTTTTCCTGGGTATGTAATTCTAGATAGACAGTAATGCTTCCCTAGCTCTTTGAAGGTGGTATTCCACTATCTTCTGGTTCCACTGTGGTTCTCTTATATGTAAACAGAAGTATGCTATTAAGCCAGTCTCTCAAGTAAATCTAAAAACTAAAATACCTGATTTATAGTGATTTATCTCATTCAATAATTTTCATGGCTATATTCAAGCCAGCATGTGACAGCCCTGAAGACAGAGTTGAAAAGATGTGTGCAAAATAGAATTTTTTTAGACTAACAGTTTTATTTCATTCAGGCTGAAATTTTTGGAATACCTCTTTGTGATTTGTTCTCCATCCTGTTCTTTTCACCTGTATTACTTCTCACTTTATTCTGTTCCACCAACCTATGTAAACTCAATGGTATGTACCCTTCTGTACTTTTGTCCAAGTACTTATAATCACATACAAATATTCATTTATACATGTACATACAAATGTGTATAGACATATATGGGAGAAAGAGTCACTGTTTTGTTTACCAAATAAACAGTTTGCATTACAGAGACTTCTCTGAATTTTCCATCTGTCTCCCAAAAGTATTTTGGAAAAATAACACTAAATGAATGAGAAAAAATCATGTAGACATAATTTATTTAATAATTTATTTTTTGATTACCATTAAATATTTCCATTATTTTACCCCTAACTAAGTGAGGCTATAAATATCTTTGAAATTAAAAACAAAGAGTAGAGGTTTGATTCTTAATACTCCAACAGGGAGTAGGGGCCTTGAGCTTAGAGAACCTTAATCCAATATTGGTTTCTGTTCACATTTCTCCACTTTGCCAAGAAAAACAGCTTCATCTTATTTAGCTGCCTAACCTCTGATAACAGCAGAGAACCCTATTTTGCTAATAAAGGATCCAATTGAGTGAAAGGGTTTGTTGAGCCCTAACAGCAGGGTAACATTTCTTTTACTTAATTCTCCTCCACTTCTCACACTTTCTCTGGTGATTTTTGTCTTACCTTAGCACTAGATCTGTCAAAAATATCCAAGATACTTGATTAAAATGAAGGCCCTAGGGATCCCACTGAGTCAAGCATCTGGGCATGAGGCTCAAGCACCTGCTTTAACTATAAACCCTGTAAGTAGACACAACCACAACAAATAAACAAAAGATTTCTCTGGAGAAAACAACTAACAATGTCCATGAGACAAAAAAGTTAGAATAGAACCATTTAAAATGATTCATTACCTGGATCAGAAATTGCTCTGCTACCACCAAAAATGAACTGAAACAAAAATGTCATATCAATTTTATCAAACACCATGCCAAAGCCCAAGGGAAGATGTCACCTTCCACAAGTGCTCCTGTGACCTGACACTTCAAGCAGTCCCTTGTGCTCTGGATTCCTTAAAAGCATCTTCTCTGAACAACATATGTCCCAAACTCCATGAAATCGGCAGAAGTGATCCACATCTGCTTGAAACTACTCAGAGAGGTCACAATGGATGCACCTATCCATGCAGAGAAACATCTATCAGGAGAAGCTGTGATCTTGATGGGAGTTCCCCTGGAAGCCAACTGTTCTAGTTCTTTCATAAGTCTTTCCTCAAGCCCAGGGAAAAGAGTGGTGCCCCCAGACAGCACAATTTCTGCAAAAAGATTCTTACGGATATCAATGTCACATTTCATAATGCTGCTGGACACCATTTTGGAGAGTCCTGGGTTGTGGATACCCAGCTGGTCAGGTGCAAAAAGAATTTCAGGCACCTGATGCAGCTGGTCTCCAATGTAGATAACATTCCCATCTGGCAGTCTGTATTCTCTCAGAACCTCTTCTGGCCTCTTACATAGCTCTTTCTCTGGCTCCAAGGCCACATAACACAGTTTCTCTTTGATGTCACCCACTAAGGCCTTATTGAGTATGCAAGGGAAGCTACTTCCACTAGCAAGGAGTTGCTGAGTGAGGTGCTCTGTGATGTCCCTTCCTGCCACGTAGAGCTTGGTGACAGCATGAGGCAGGGAGTAACCCTCAAAGATAGGGACAGTGCAAGTGACTCCATCCCCACTGTCCACCACTAATCCTGTGACAGAGGCAGAGGCATATAGTGCTACCACTGCATGATTGGACAGGTAGAAAGCAGGCACATTGAAGGTCTCAAACATCACTTCTGCCATTTTCTCTCGAGTCTCCCTTGGGTTCAAGGAGGGCTCAGTCATGAGCACAGGTCGTTGACAGGGTTTTACTCCTAGCTCCCACTCAAAAAGATACTTCCAGAGTTTCTCCATGTCATCCCATCCTGTTATTAGTCCACGCTCAATGGGGTAGTGCAAATGGAAGGCGTCGTATTTGTATAGGGCTTTTTCTCCCACAAGGTACTTCTTTTTAGTGGCTTCTGATAATGGCATGTTGAATTTAGGATGTCCCACGACAGAACTGATGACATGACGGGGTTCTATCTCTCCAGAAAGGCCTGCTTTGCAGAGTCCTGATCCATTGTCAAAAATTACAGCTGGAATATCTAATACATATGGGTTAAACATATCCGCAGCATGCTCTTCTGAACTCCAACAAAATAAAAAACACTTTGCCACTTTGTATGATAACAGGCACTTCTGGAAGTTTTAAAACCACAGGATTCCAAAGTTCTCAAGTTGACACTCAGGAGGAGCTAGGAGACTATCCCCAATCCCCCAGAATACCCCGTCTTCAACCCATGAATTTTGTCCCCTTTCAGGCAGCCCAGGGCCTGCTGTGGCAATTTCAGTGATGATTGCCCCCTATGTAACAATCCAGCCAAGGCAACAATTATTCTCAGAGAGCAACAAAGGGATTTTAAGGGGTGGGGTCTCTGAGCCACCAATACTCTTAGCTTGGAGAAACATGAAAAAGAGGAAGGCAAACCATACCTATGGACAGCTTATGTCTATGAACCTGAAGCAAAGGCTTAGCCTTAGAACCAAGTGAAGCAGCCAAACTGTGGGCTTCTTCCAGAAAACTGGCTTCTATGCACAGCTAAGTTATTTTGGGGTGGGGGGTAATGACAAAAAAAAAATACCCTTACCTTTGTAAAGGGAAGGAACTAACCACAAGACACAGGTTGAGACTGGAATGAGGATGCCCTTAATCCAGTTTCAGAAGAGCTCAGAAAACTATCTTTTATTACCTCCCATACATGTTTCTTGTTTTTAACAGCTTTTTTTGAGATAAATTTCACAAATAATACATTCACCCATTTATAGTGTACATTCCCATATTTTCAGTATATTCACTGATATGTGCAAATGTCAAAAAGTCAAGTTTAGAATATTTTATTTACTTCAAAAAGAAACCTTGTATCCTTCAGCTATCACCCTCTTTAGACTGTCCTCCTGAGGCTTAAACACCATTAATATATATTCTGTCTCTATAAATTTCTTCTGCCTTTTTCATATAAATGGAGGCATGTAATGAGTCCTTTTGTGTCTGACTTAATTAATTTACCATATTGTCTTCAAGGTTCTTCCACTGTTTATATATAATACATTTTATTTACCTATCTTACAACATACCATTGTTCAAAGTATTTATTTATAATCCTCATGTATCTATGTAATGTCAGTAGTAATATTCTCTCTCCTTCTTTGAACTTTTTAAAAGAACTGGCTTTTTGCTGGTGTAATAATATTTATATCAGACAAAATAGACTTTAAAACAAAGACTGTAGCAAGAGACAAAGAAGTATATACATAATGATGAAGGGATCAATCCAACAAGGGGATATACCAATTATAAATATCTATGTACCCAACATAGGAGCACCAAAATACATAAAGCAAATATTAACAGACATTAAAAAAAGAAACAGACAGTAACATTGTGATGGTTAAATTTATGTTAACTTGATTTGGTTAAGGAATGCCCAACTTGTACAACATTATTTCTGAGTGTATTCCTGAAGATATTTCTAGTAGAGATTAGCATTTGAATTGATAAAGTAAGGAAAATTGCCTCACCAATGCAAGTGGGCATCATTCAAACTGTTGAAGGCTCTGAATAGAACAAAAAGGCAAAGGAAGAGCAAATTTACTTTCTGGAAATGGATGTCTCTGGGACACCCATCTCCTGCCATTGGACAATGAAAATGGCTACTCTTGTCTCTTGGGCCTTTAAACTTAGACCAGAACTTTCACCATTGATTCCCCTGGTTCTCATGTATTTTGGTTTGGACTAGAACTGTACTACCAGCTTTCCTTAGTCTCCAGGTTACACATGGCAATTTATAAGACTTCTCAGTTTCCATAACTGCATGAGCAATCCCTCATAATAAATCTATCTCTATTTATCTATTATCTATCTATCATCTATCTATTCTATTAGTTTTATTTCTCTGGAAAACCTTAATACAAACATCAACTCTTCCTTTTCCCAGATTTTTTGAGGTATACTTAATATACCAAAATTTTTAAATATATATATATATATATATATATATATATATATATATATATATATATATATATGGGGTTTTTTTGGAAAGTGAGAGAACATGAGCAGGAAGGGAAGGGCAGAAGGAGAGGGAGAGAGAGAATCTTCTTTTTTTTAAAGATTTTATTTATTTATTTGACAGAGACAGAGATAGCGAGAGCAGGAACACAAGCAGGGGGAGTGGGAGAGGGAGAAGCAGGCTTCCCACCGAGCAGGGAGCCCAATGTGGAACTCGATCCCAGGACCCTAGGGTCATGGCCTGAGCTGAAGGCAGATGCTTAATGACTGAGCCACCCGGGTGCCCAAGAGAGAGAATCTTAAGCAAGATCCACATCCAGCATGGAACCAGACATGGGGCTCATTCTCACAACCCTGAGATATGACCTGAGCCAAAATCAAGAGTTGGACATTTAACCAACTGAGCCACCCAGCCCCCCCAAAATTGCAAATATATAATGTATACATTTTGATGAGTTTGAACACAAGCATACACTTGTGGCACCATTCACAATCAAGGTAATAAATATATCCATCACAACCAAAAGATTTCTTGTGTCCTCTTGTGTGTGTGTGTGCTAAAAACACTTAGCATGATGGGTGCCTGGTGGCTCAGTTGGGTAAGCATCTGCCTTTGGCTCGGGTCATGATCCGGGGTCCTGGGATCCAGCCTCACATTGGGCTCCCTGCTCAGTGAGGAGCCTGCTTCTACCTCTCCTTTTGCAGTCCCTCTACTCGTTCCCCTGTTTGTGCTTTCTCTCTCCCTCTCAAATAAATAAATAAAACCTTTAGAGAAAAAAATACTTAGCATGAGATCTACCCTTTTAACAGTTCTTAAGTGCATGAATGATTATTAACTACAGGCACAATATTGTGCAACAGATTTCTAGAACCTATTCATCTTGTAATACTGTGACTTTATACCCATTGAAAAACAATGTCCCATTTCTGCTCTGTGGATCCTTTAACCATCAGATAACAAAATAGGACAATAAGCAAGAAATATAATATAATACAAAATAAATATAATATAGACAGAAACCAATAAACAAAATAGTTTATCAAATCAGAATTACTTCAAATATAAAAGGATTAATTCCCCAATCAAAAGTGGCAAAATAGATGAAAAAGCAAGACCCAATTATATGGTGTCTACAAAGGACTCACTTTAGTTTTAAGGATACATATAGATGGAAAGTGAAGAGATAGAAAAAAAAATATTCCATGCAAATGGTAACCAAAAGAGAGCAGAAGGCTATATGTATATCAGACAATATAAACTTTAAGTCAAAAATTGTCACAAGACACAAAAAAGGTCAGAACATAATAACAAAAAGGTCAGTTAATGAAGGATATGAAACAATTATAAGTATATATGCACAAAACTTCAGAGCAACATATTTTCTGCCCATTTCTTGACTGGATTATTTGTTTTTTGGGTGTTGAGTTTGATAAGTTCTTTATAAATTTTGGATACTAACCCTTTATCAGATATGTCACTTGCAAATATCTTCTCCCATTACATAGGTTGCCTTTTAGTTTTGCTGATTGTTTCCTTCACTGTGTAGAAGCTTCTTATCTTGATGATGTTACAATAGTTCATTTTTACTTTTATTTCCCTTGCCTTTGGAGGCATATCTGGAAGAAGTTGCTATGGCCAATGTCAAAGCGGTTGCTGCCTGTGTTCTCCTCTAGGATTTTGATGGTTTCTTGTCTCACATTTAGATCTTTCATCCATTTTGAATTTCTTTTTGGGTGTGGTGTTAGAAAGTGATCCAGCTTTATTTTTTGCATGTTGCTGCGCAGTTTTCCCAACACCATTTGTTGAAAAGGCTGCCTTTTTCCTATTGGATATTCTTCCCTGCTTTGTCAAAGATTAGTTGATCATATAGTTGTGGGTTCATTTCTGGGTTTACTATTCTGTTCCATTGATCCATGTGTCTATTTTTGTGCTAGTGCCACACTGTCTTGATGACTACAGTTTTGTAATATAATTTGAAGTTTGGAATTGTGATGCCTCCAGGTTCGCTTTTCTTTTTCAAGATTGCTTTCACTATTCAGAGTCTTTTGTGGTTGCATACAAATTTTAGGATTGTTTGTTCTACTTCTGTGAAAAATGCTGGTGGTATTTTGATAGGGATTGTATCAAGTGTGTAGATTATTTGGGGTAGTATAGACAATTTAACAATATTTGTTCTTCCAATTCATGAGCATGGACTATTTTTCCATTTCTTTGTGTCATCTTCAATTTATCTCAGAAGTGTCCTATAGTTTTCAGAGGACAAATCTTTTACCTCTTTGGTTAGGTTTATTTCTAGGTTATCTGTTGGTTTTTGGTGCAATTGTAAATGGGGTTGATTCCTTGATTTATTTCTGCTGCTTCACTATTAGTGTATAGAAATGCAACAGATTTCTGTGTGTTGATTTTGTATCCTGTGACTACTGAATTTGTGTGTCAGTTCTAGCAATTTTTGGTGGAGTCTTTCAGGTTTTCTACATAGAGTACAATATCGTCTGCAAATAGTGAAAGTTTGACTTCCTCCTTGCCGACTTGAATGTCTTTTATTTCTTTTAAGAAACAAAAAACCAAAAAGGATTAGTGCCCTTTAAAAAGAGACTTCAGAGAGTTCCCTTTCCCCTTCTGCCATGTGATAATACAGTGAGAAGACAGCCATCTATGAATCAGGAAGCAGGTCCTTGCCAGACACTGATTCTGCTGATGCCTTAATATTGCACTTCCCAGCTTCCAGAACTGTGAGAAATAAATTTCTGTTGTTTATAATCTATTCGATCTATGTTACTTTTGTGATAGAATTCTGAACAAGTTAAGACAAACACACTCCTGAAAAATCAATAGGACAAAGAAAAAAAAAATCAAATAAGAAGTAAAAACATATCTTGAGACAAAGATGAAAACACAACATACCAAGACTTATAGGATGCATCAAAAGCAGTACTAACAGGGCCATTTATGGTGATAAATGTCTGCATTTAGAAAGAAGAAATACCTCAAAAAAAAAAAAAACCTCGCTTTACACTGCAAGTAACTAGAAAAATAAGAACAAACTAAACCCAAAGTTAGCAGAAAAAGAAAATAAAATTAGTGCAGAAATAAATAAAATAGAATATAGGAAAACAATATAAAAGATCAATGAAAATAAGGTTGGTTTTAGAAAAAAAAATTCTAAAAAGACTTTCAGCTAGATTAAGAGAAAGGGAGAAGACTCAAATAAATAAAGTCAAAAATGAAAGAGGAAAAAGTCCAACTAATCTGAAGAAATACAAAGAATCAAGAAAATACCATGACGTTTTTGCCAGCAAATTGGAAAATCTAGAAGAAATGTATTAGTTCCTACAAACATATCACTTACCAAGACTGAATCCTTGAAAGTATACTCCCAACAAGGAAAACACCAACACCAGATGGCTTCACTGGTGAATTCTACCAAGCATTGAAAGAGTTAATGCTACTGTCTTGCAAGCTTGTCTTAAAAAATTGAACAGAACACTTCTTTTTTTAATTTTTTAAAATTTATTTTAGACACAGAGAAAGAGTGAATGGGGGAGGTGCAGAGGGAGAGGAGAGAGAGAATCTCAAGCAGACTCCATGCTGAGCATGGAGCCCAACACAGGGCTCAATCTTATGACCCTTAGATCGTGACCTGAACCAAAATCAAGAGTCCAACACTTAACCAACTGAGACACCCATGCACCTCTGAACAGAACACTTCTAAACTCATTTAATAAGGCCAGAAGTATGTTAATACCAAAGCCAGGCAGACACCAAAAGAAAAAAAAATTACAAGCCAATATCTCTGATGAACATAAAAGCAAAATTTTTCAACAAAATTCTAGTAAACTGAATTCAACAGGACATTAAAAAGATCATACAACATGATCAAGCAGAATTTCACCCTGAGATGCAAGGATAGTTCAACAAATATGCATCAATGTGGTATAACACATTAATTAATGAATAAAAATCATGATTATCTCAATAGATATGTAAAAACATGTGACAAAATTCAAAATCTTTTTATGATAAGAATTCTCAAAAAGGTAGGAATAAAAGGAATATACCTCAACATATCAAAGGTCACATATGACAAGCCCACTTTTAAAATCATACTCAATGGTAAAAAAAACTGAAGGCTCCTCCTCTAAGATCAGGAACAGGAAAAGAATGTTGTGATGCTTAATTTTCAATGTCAACTGACTTGAGGGATGTCCAGATACCTGGTAAAACATTCCTGGTTGTGCCTATTAGAATGCTTTTAGAAAAGATTAGTATTTTAATCAATAGACTAAGTAAAGAAAATCCACACTCACCAATGTGGGTGGATATCATCCAATCCATTAAGGACCTAAATAGAACAACAACAAAAAAAGGTGAATAAAAAGTGAAATTTTGCCCTCTCTTTGTAAACTGTAATATTCAGTTTCTCATTGCCTTGGCAAATGAAGCTTCTGGTTCTTGGGGCTTAGGACTCCAGGACTTAGCACCAGCAACCCCCCATCTCTGACTTTTGACCTTAAACTAGGAAATACATCATTGGTTCCCATAGATCTCAAGCATTCAAATTTGAATGGAATTATGTCAACATAATAACCAGCTCTCCTGGTTCTCTAGCTTTCAAACAGTAGATTGTGGGACTTCTCAACCTCCATAATTATGGGAGCCAATTACTATTATATATATTGGTTCTACTATAGGGTATTATTATGTCTTATTGGTTCTGTCTCCTTGGAGAACCTTAATATAGATACCTAATCTTGACACTCTACTCAACATAGAACTGGAAGTTCTTGCCAGATTAATAAGCAAAAAAAAAAAAAAAAAAAAAAAAAAAGCCATCCAAATCAAAAAGGAAAAAGGAAAAATGTTTGTTTTCATGTGACATGTTCTTATATATATACAACCCTAAACAGTCCACCCCCCCAAAAAAACTGTTAGAATTAATAAACAATTTCAGAAAAGTTGCAAGATACAAAATCAACATATAAGAAAATCAGTTGTGGGGGCACCTGGGTGGCTCAGTCTGTTAAGCATCTGCCTTCAGCTCAGGTCATGATTCCAGGGTCCTGTGATTAAGTCCTACATTGGGCTCCTTGCTCGGCGGGAAAACTGCTTCTCCATCTACTCCTCCCCCCTGCTCATGCTCTCTCTCTCTCTCTCATGTTCTCTCTCTCTCACGTGCTCTCTCACTCTCTCTTAATAAATAAATAAATAAATAAATAAATAAATAAATAAATAAATAAAATCTTTATTAAAAAAAAGAAAATCAGTTGTGTTTTTATACACTAACAACAAACTACCCAAAAAGGAAATTAATAATGCAATTGCATTTACATTAGCAATAAAATGAATAAAAGACTTAGAAATACACTTAACCAGAGAAGTAAAAGATTTGTACACTGAAAACTAAAATGCATTGATAAAAATATTTAGAAAGACAAAAATAAATGGAAAGACATCTCATGTTCATAGATTGGAAGACTTGATATTATTAAATGTCCATACTATTCAAATTGATCTACAGATTCAATGCTATTCTCATTAAAAGTCCAATGGCATTTTTCACAGAAATAAAAAAAAAACTACAAATTCGTATGGAACAACAAAAGACCCAGAATAGTCAGTGTTTATGACAAAGAAGAACAAGGCTGGAGACATCACATTTCCTGATTTCAAAATATATTACAAAGCCACTATATTCAAAATACTGTGATACCAAGACAAAGACAGATATATAGACCAATGGAAAGAAGAACCCAGAAATAAGCCCTAAATGCAATATCATGTATATATAGTTAAATGATCTTCAACAAGAGTGCCAAGAATAACACAATGGGGAAAGGATAGTCTCTTCAACAAAAGGTGCTGGGAAAACTGGATATCCATATACAGAATGATAAAATTGGACCCTTATGTTATACTACATACACAAATAAACTAAAAATGGATTAAAAATTTAAATATAAGATCTGAAACTGTGAAACTACTAGAAGAAAATATAGGGGGAAACCTTCATGACATTAGTCTTAGCAATGATTTAATGGATATGATCCTAAAAGCACAGGCAACAAAACAAAAATAGACAAGTGGGAAACATTAACTCTTATCTGACTTACTAGCCCACTTATCTGCCCTACAAATTTTGGACATGCCAGCCCTACAACTGCATGAACCAGTTCCTTAAAATCTCTCTCTTCTCGGGCGCCTGGGTGGCTCAGTTGGTTAAGCGACTGCCTTCGGCTCAGGTCATGATCCTGGAGTCCCGGGATCGAGTCCTGCATCGGGCTCCCTGCTCGGCAGGGAGTCTGCTTCTCCCTCTGATCCTCTTCCCTCTCGTGCTCTCTCTCTCTCATTCTCTCTCTCTCAAATGAATAAATAAAATCTTAAAAAAAAAATCTCTCTCTTCTCTCTCTCTTTCTCTTTCTCCTCTCTCTCTCCCTCTCTCTCACCTCTTTTCTTTCCCTCTTTCCAAACAAATATAAATCCTATTGGTTAGTATCTTTCTCTGGAAAAACCTGACCAATACGTGGTCATATGAAGCTGTACTTTTCCATCTCAGCACTACTTTATCCAAATCACATATACTCAGAATGTTGTGCCATTTTTATTTGTCTCCATTGTTTCCGATGGGAGGTCTGTTCTTATTTTATTTATGATCTTATTTATGTTCTCTTGTAAATGTCATGTCTTCTTTCTCTTGTTCTTGCAATATTTTCTTCTTGTCTTGATCTTTCTGCAATTTCTTTGTTATGTGTCTCTTTCTGGATCTCTTTGTGTTTATTTTACTTGAAATTGTTGAGATTCCTGGATGTGTATAGTAAGGTTTTAAAAACAATTCTGGAAAAATGTCAGCCATTATTTCCTGAAACTCTTTTCTGTTCTCTCTCTCCTATCTTTCTGACACAGCCATTTATGCATATGCTGGTGTAATTAATGGCTCCCCACACTTTTCTGAGGCTCTGTTCATTTTTGTTCATTCCTTTTCATCTGTTCTTCAGATTGCATAATCTCAATTGATCAAACTTTAACTTTGCTAATTCTTTCTTCTACCAGTTTCAATCTGTTGTTGAACCCCTTTAGTGAACTTTTCATTTCAGTTATTGGTATTTTCAATTTCAGCATTTCCATTTAGTTCTGTTTTATACTTTCTAACTATTGATATTCTCTATACAATGCAACATTGTTATCAAACCTTCCTTTACTTCTTTGATCATGGTTTTCTCTAGCTGTTTGAACATTTTTATAATGGCTTATTGGAATAATTTATAAAATGCAACATTTTATAATGTTCACTCTCACAGATATTTTCTCTTGCTGGCTTTCTCCTGTCTTTAGAAGTCATACTCATTTAATTTTATGTCTTGTAATATTTTTTGGTTGTTGTTGCTGGAAACTGGATAATTTAGATAATGTAGCAAATCTGGGTACTTCCCCATCTCTAGGACTTGTTACTATATAACTATTAGTTTAATGACTAACAGGATTACTTTAATAGAGTCTACTTTGACTCTGCAGTGTTAATCATAAGACTTGTATATGCCTACAGTCACACTGAGATGATGATAGTGGTTTTGGCAGGACTCTCTTTGACTGTATTTTTCCCTAACCACATCCATCCACTAGGCTCCATTAATTGTGGGATGATTGCTCTATTGATTTCAAAAATGTCTTTAGACATAATGCCCCACATTCTATACTGATCAGATTCAGACTCTTGAGGTGACAGTTCCTGAGGTCACTATTTGAGTTTTGTTTTGTTTTGTTTTTTATATAACCCAAGAATGTTTCCTCCAGCTTTTTATTTTCAGGTTTCTACAGCAGACTACCCAACATACAGTTTAACCTATATATTCATGAATTTTCCAATATTTTCTCAAACACCTCCAGTGTTCTTCAAGAGTGCCATAGGCTTAAATTTCTCCACACTGTTCTAAATGAAGCTAGTTCCTTTCTTTTTTAAAGATTTTATTTATTTATTTGAGAGAGAGAATGAGAGAGAGAGAGAGAGAGAGAGAGAGAGAGAGCACATGAGAGAGGGGAGGGCCAGAGGGAGAAGCAGACTCCCTGCCAAGCAGGGAACCCGATGCGGGACTCGATCCCGGGACTCCAGGATCATGACCTGAGCCGAAGGCAGTCGCTTAACCAACTGAGCCACCCAGGCGCCCCGAAGCTAGTTCCTTTCTGAAGTAATTAGGAGCTACATATATTTTCCAATCTGATTCTTCCTTCTGATATAATCACTGAGAAAAGGCTCTGGAGTTGGGGGGTGAAAACAAAGGCATGTTTCTCTCTGAGTGACTTTAATTGATCATTCAGTGTTGGGGGAAGTAGCCTCAGGTGTTCTTGGCTTGCCTCTCCTGGTATGAAACTACAACTATATGATCCAGGGCAAGGGCAGTTGGGATCCCAGCATTCTTAGTGTTTCTGTGCCATAGTTGAGCCTCTGTATAATTGTGTGAGCTGAACAAAAAAAGGGAATTTATACTTCTCATTCACATCTACTTGTTACAGCTGGGGGTAGCTGGGGGCAGAATGAGGAATGTTGTACCTCCCTGGAAGATAGTCTCCAACTGAAAGCTCTAGGAACAGGGAGCCCTGCATTCTTGGCTAAACATGTCTGAAAATTCTCACTGAGTTAGGAAAGGGGAGAAAAGAACCAAGTCTCAGTTCAAATACCACAGACTCATTGTTATTACCAAATTTCAGTATATTTTCTTAAATAAATGATTCTTCATTTGTTTCATATTCTTAGGATATTTTTATAGTCTTTAAATGTTTGTTTTAAAATAATTTTTACCAGTTTTACTTAAAGTTTGTCTGAAATGCTCCTTACTCTATCATGCTGTAAATCCATCAAACAATCAAATCCTACAAGGTGGTGTGGACTGACTCCATCACATCACTACTAGTAAATATGTTTTTCATTCCTTTGTTTGGTAATATGTTTCTTTTTTCTTTTGGTAATATGTTTCTTTTTTCTTTTGGCTCTGAGCATTCTGCAATTTATATAGGTATATGCAGATAGCAAATAAGCATATGAAAAAATGTCCCACATCATATATCAGGAAAATGCAAATTAAAACAACAATGAGGTGTGTATACACCTACTAGAATGATCAAAATGCAGAACACTGACAACAAAAGTGATGGTGAGAATGTGGAGCAACAGGAACTCTCATTCATTGTTGTTGGGAGTTGCGTAGAAAGTTTGGCAATTTGGTAGTTTCTTACAAAACTAAACATGTCCTTACTATCAAATCCAACAGTCATGCTCCTAGGTATTTACCAAAGGGAGAAGAAAATTTATGTCCACACAAAAACCTGTACATGGATGTTTATAGGAGATTTATTCATAACTGCCAAAATGTGGAAGCAGCCAAGCTGTTCTTCAGTAGGTGAATGGATAAATACATTGGTTATATCTAATCAATGGAGTATTATTCAATGCTAAAAAGAAATGAGCTATCAAGCCATGAAAAGACACAGAGAAAACTTAAGTGCATATTACTAAGTTAAAGAATCCAATCTAAATGGTCCACATAATGCATGATTCCAACTAGATAACATTCTGGAAATGGCAAAACTATGGAAACAATAAAAAGATATTTAAAAGATCAGTGGTTGCTAGGGGTATGTGTGGGTGGGGAGAAGGGATGTATAGGCAGAGCACAATGAAAATCCTGAAACTTTCAACCTTTTGAATAATAAATTTCAATTTGCCTCTCTGTTCAGTTCTTAGCAACCACCATCTGCTTTCTGCTTCCATGAGTGTAATTATTTTAGATACTTCATGTAGGTGGAATTATGAAAGATTTGTTCTTCTGTGGCTGGTTTAATTTCACTTAGCATAATGTCCTCGATGTTCATTTACACTGTCACATATGGTAAGATTTCCTTCATTTTAAAAGTGCGTAATATTCATTGTATGAATATACCATATTTTCTATATGCACTTATCTCTTGATAGATGTTTAGGTTATTTTCATATCTTTGAAATTATGAGTAATTCTACAATAGACACTGGAGTACAAATATCTCTTCAAGATCCTAATTTAGATGCATTTGGTTAAATACCCAGAAGTAGGAAATTGAGACTAAGAATTCTTAATCTAAGGAAACAAACTGAGGGTTGCTGGAGTGGTGGGGGGTGGGAGGTAGACATTGGGGAGGGTATGTGCTATGGTGATCACTGTGAATTGTGTAAGACTGTTGAATCACAGACCTGTACCTCTGAAACAAATAATACATTATATGTTTTAAAAAAAACATAGTAGGAAGGGAAAATGAAGGGGCGGATTTCGGAGGGGGAGACGAACCATGAGAGACTATGGACTCTGAGGAACAAACTGAGGGTGCTGGGGAAGGGGATGAGTTAGCCTGGTGATAGGTATTAAAGAGGGCACATACTGAATGGAACACTGGGTGTTATACGCAAACAATGAATCATGGAACACTACATCAAAAACTAATTATGTAATGTATGGTGATTAACATAACATAATAAAATAAAAAAAATTAAAAAGTAGGAAATTGGATAATATGGCAGTTTTATTTTTTTAGTTTTTTTGAAGAAAATCTATACTGTTTTTCTTAATGGCTGCATCATTTTCTTTCCATCAACAGTATAAAAATAGTTTCAGTTTTCCCACATCCTCACCATCACTTGTTTATATATATATTTTTTTCTTTTTAATAACAGATATACTATAGGTGTGGAGTGATATGTCCTGGTGGTTTTGATTTGCATTAAACTGGTAGTTAGTAACATTGGGCATTTATTCATATATTTGCTGACCATTTGTATGTCTTTTTTTAAGATATGTTTATTTAAGTCCTTTGACCATTTTAAAATCAGATTGCTTTACTGTCATTGAGTTGTGGCAGTTCCCTATATATTTTGGAGATTAACCTGTTTTCAGATATATAGTTTGTAAATATTTTATTTTGTTTCATAGATTTCCTTTTCACTGTGTTGTGTCCGTTGCTGTGCAAACCTTTTAATTTGATATATTCCCACTTGTTAATTTTTGTTTTTGCTACATGTGTCTTTAGTGTCATCAGGAAATCATTTGCCTAGACCAATATCATAAAGCTTTTCCCATGTATTTTCTTTTGGGAGTTTTACAGTTTCAGGTCTTGTAAGTACTCAATCTACTCTGAGTTGATTTTTGTGTATGGTGTAAGGTAAGTGCTCAATTTCACTTTTTTACTTGAGGATAACCAGTTGTTTCAACACCATTTATTGAAGAGACAATCTTTTCTATGCTGTGTATTCTTGGCACGTTTGTCAAAGATCAGTTGACCACATATATATGTGGATTTATTTATGGCCTGCATTTTGTTCCACTGATCTTTATGTCTGTCTTCATGTCAGTACCATGCTGTTTTATTATTATAGCTTTTTAATAAATTTTGAAATAACAAGTGTGATGTCTTCAACTTTGCTTTTCTTGACTAAGATTGCCTTGGCTATTTGGAGTCTTTTGTGGTTCCATATCAATTTTAGGAATGCCTTTTCTATTTCTGTAAAAAAAAAAAAAACACTGAGATTTTGATAGATATTTTACTCTCTCTGCAGATTATATTGGGTAAAATGGACATTTTAACAATATAAAGTCTTTTAATCCAGTAAATGGCATGTCTTTTCATTTACTTGTATCTTCTTTAATTTTTTTAAGATTTTATTTATTTATTTGACAGAGATAGCGAGAAAGGGAACACAAGCAAGGGGAGTATGAGAGGGGAAGCAGGCTTCCCACTGAGCAGGGAGCCCGATGTGGGGCTTGATCCCAGGGCCCTGGGATCATGACCTGAGCCGAAGGCAGATGCTTAACAACTGAGCCACCCAGGCGCCCCTCTTCTTTAATTTCTTCAGTCAACTTTACCTACTTTCAGTGTATAAGTCTTTCACCTATTTAGTTAATCCATAAGTATTTAATTATTTTTGATGCTAATATAAATGCAATTGTTTTCTTAAATTATTATTACTTTTGGATAGTTTAGGGTGAACATAGAGAAATGCAACTGATTTGGTATATTGATTTTGTATCCTCAAATTTACTGAGTTTATTAGTTCTAACAGGTGTGTGTGTGTGTGTGTGTGTGTGTAGTTTTTAAAGTTTTCAACATATAAGATCATGTCACTGAAACAGAAATAATTTTACTTTTTCCTTTCCGATTTGGGTGCCTTTTATTTCTTTTTCTTGCTTAATTTCTTGCTTAATGCGCAAGACTTCCAGCACTATGTTGAATAGGAATGATGAGAGTATGCACCTTTTTCTTGTTCCTCATGTTAGAAAAAAAAGCTTTCAACATTTCACCATTGAGTGTGATGTTAGAGCTGGGTTTGTTATATAAGATCTTTATTATTTTAAGGCATGTTTCTCCTATACCCAATGTATCGAGAGTTTTTATCATGAAAAGGTGTTGAATTTTGTCACATGCTCTATCTGCATCTATTGAGTGATCATATAATTTTTGTCTCTCATTTTATTAATGTGGTGTATCATATTTATTGATTTTCATATGTGAACCATCCTTGTCTTATATTCTGGAGAATGTTCTACATGTGCCTCAGAAAAAAATGTGTATTCTGCTCTTGGGTGGAATGTTCTGTATGTCTGTCAGGTCCATTTGGTCTAAACTATAGTTCAAGTCCAATGTTTGCTTATTGATTTTCTATCTGGGTGGTCTATTGTTGGAAGAGAGGTTTTGATGTCTACTAATATTATTATATTATTCTTGATTATTACTTTCTTCAGATCTGTTAATATTTGCCTAATATATTTAGATGTTCTGATTTTGGTCGCATATATATTTACAATTGTTTTGCCCTATTGATTAATTGACCACTTTTCAATGTGTAAGTTCTTTCTTGGTCAGCTGCTACAGTTTATAGACTTAAAGTCTATTTTGTCTGATAAAGTATAGCTACCTCTGCTCTCTTCTGTATTCCTTTTGTATGGAATATCTTTTCCATCCCTTCACTTTGAGTCAAAGTGTGCCTTTAAATCTGAAGTGAGTCTCTTGTAAGGATTATATATTTAAATCTTGTTTGTTTTATTAATTTATCCACTCTATAATTTTGATTGGAGAATTTAATCCATTTACATTTGAAATAATTATTGATAGGTAAAAACTCACTATTGCCATCTTGTTAATTGTTTTCTGGCTATTCTTAGTTCCCTTGTTCCTATTTCCTCTCTTGCTGTCCTCCTTTGTAAGTTGAAGATTTGCGATAGTGGTATTGTTTGATTGCCTTCTCTTTATCTCATATTTCTCTACTTTAGGTTTATGTTTTGTGGGTACCCTGAGGTTTATTTGAAACATCTTATTGATATAACTGCTTATTTTAAGCTAATAAAAACGTAACTTTATTTGCATATGGAACTCTATCTTTTACTCACCTTCTACTTGTGTTTTTGATGTCACATTTTACATCTTTTTATGCACTGTATTTTGTGGATATTTTGAATGATCTGTTTGCTACATCATTTCTTACCATATTATTAGGGTCAGTTTCTGGAGATTAGTCTTGTTTATTTTGGGGGAATATATCCAATTTTTTTAACTTTCCTTAACTCTTTGTGTTGGTATCTGCTTATTAGCAAAATCATCCAGTTCTCTCAGTCTTCATGGACTAGCCTTGTATAGGAGGAAGCCCTCACCAATCAGTCTGGCCAGAGATTCTGAGGACTTCACAAAATGTCATGCTAGTCCAAACTGCCATAATTGTTCTTAGTGGCTTCCTGGCATGTAGAATATTTTTATCCTATCAGGACTCTGAGATAAGTGAGACAAAATCCAGTCCCTTAGGTAGCCCCAAGAATGTAAAAATATTGGACATGTTGTCCAATTCTCCTTCCCCAGAGAGAAGGAGTACCCGGGGTTTTCACCTACTCACTCTGCTTGGCTGGAGGAAGGGACTATGATGAGTTCTTGTGTGCTGTCCAAACAACTATATTTGTTCTCAGTGATCCTCAGGTGTCTAGAGTATGCCAGGTCCTGTCAGGGCTCTGAGGTAGGCAAAACAAAAACCATTATCTTTGGTGGCCCATGAAAAGTTTGGATGTTGGACATGTAATCCACCTTTACCTTCTCCAGGAAGAAGCTAAGAGCTTCTTTGTAATGTCCTTTTCCCAGTTGGAATATTTCTTTCTGGGAATATTCCCAGTTGGAGAATTTCTTTCTGATAATATGACACTATGCTAGAGGCAGGGATTCTGGTGAAATGGTCTTTTCTATTTTCTTACCTGTTTCAATGTGGCTGCTTTTCACACTCACTTCAGGTTTAGGAGCCTCTCAACTAGTTTCTGGATTTCTCAAAAAAGGGATTTGTCCATTAATAGTTGCTAAATTGGTGTGTTCATTGATTTTATGTAGAAGACTGAGAAGAAAGGTAGGCAAAAAGTGTAATGTGGTAGAAGCTAGAAAGGTGGCATTTCAACAAAGATAATATTTTCTGCTCATGATGAAATAAGTCTGAGACATGCCCCACGCCCACTGTGAACAATTATGAAAGTGAACAAAGTATATGAGACAACTGTTTTCAGGAATTGGGCAAGATGTATCTCTGAACTGACATCCCTATGATTAAATAATTAGCATGACTACACTGATCTGCAGTAAACTATTAAACAGTTTAACAAATGAGAAATTAAAGCTCTAAAAAAGCAGAAAGGAAAAACAGTAGGAGAAAAACTATGTAGAACTTGCATTTTCACCTCTGAAGTGTGAAGAACATGTAAATTATCACTTCAACCCTTAAAACAAGGAAAAGTAAAACGAAGTAAAAAGAAGTGTTTTTCCCCCATCAAAAAACATGTTGCAAGGTAAACCACCATCACAAAATCTGTAGAAATAGAAATATACAGAGTTGCAGCTGAGATTGGTTTACTTGTGGCAGAAGCCACAAGAGGTATAAACTTGTTGGAACACTGAAATGATAATTTTGACAAATCTTGAGGGCTCAGTGTAAACCACTATGAAAGTAAAAAAAAAAAATCTGGATTGAAAGTGTTAAATACTATGACTTTTTGTATGTTTTACCTCAAGAATAGCACCAGGTTCTCAAAGTAAAAATCTGAAAAAGATCTCCCCTCTTGTATCTGGCAGGGGTATGGGAAGAATAATTTTTCTAAAGTGTTTCAAAAGAATTTTCCAAAATTAAGAATGACTCTACAGGGAAAAAGATTTTACCAAAACCTTATTCCAACTGGGAAAAGGACATTATTCCCAACCCATTCCCCTCTAGACTTTTGTCTCACCAGGGTGGGAAGAGCTATACCTCTGAAGAAACACTCATAAGTCTCAAAGTCCAGAGACACTGGTACACTAAAAAACTGAGATTTAACATAAGATAAGAGAAGGCTTCCCCCTCCACATCTTATTATCACACTAACAGGTTGCAGTATAATTTTGGATTAGAGATAAAATATCTAAAAGATGCAGATGTTCCTTGGAAAGAAGTACTCAGGAAAGCTGAAAATCAAGAGAGGAAACAAAAAGAGGGACACAAGAGGTATTTCAAGTCTCTACTAGCTACAGATACAGCAAGAATCACAAACAGTTCAACTCCTAGCCATATTAACATACCTTTTTGCACTATAGGTCTATTCTCCTCAGATCCTACTATTGGTACAACATGAACAAATTTCAACAAACACATTACAAGGGAAATGAGATCTGGTTAACTTGGCAGAGTAGTAGGGGGACCCTATACTTGCCTCATCCCTCAAACATAACTAGGTAAATATCAAATCATTCTGAATACCCAGGAACTTGATCTGAGGACTGAGAAAAGAAAGTGCGCAAATAGAAGGGAAAAATAGGCCACATTATGGAAGGTAGGAGGTGCAAAGATGTGATTTTGGGGAGAAAAGGGTTGCTGGTGCTGTGGAGAGGAGGGAACCCTGATTAGGGAGAGAGGAGAGAAAGAGTGAGAGAGAGAAAAAGTGCAGCATACAGGGCATTGCACAAGAAAAACACTTCCCCAAAACTGCTGACAGGGAAAAAAAGAGGGTTTGATAATCTCAAGTTTTCACAAGCAGCAGAGCTCAAAGTCTGAAGTTTTAGAAGTCCACACCATTGCCAGGGTAGAGCCTGGTGGGCATAGAGGTGCTCCTGTGCAGAAGGAAGGCAGAAACCCAAGACTGCCAAGAGTGGAGAGCATGATGTGAGGATCCTCTGGGTCACATTGGGACAGATAGTTCCCCTTCCTGGATTGAATTTGGGAGAGGTGGCACAGTCTCTCCAGGGACAAAAGAACCAGTGGACACCATTGAGCTGCTCCATTCATTAGCATATGAGCAGAAAACCTGTTGAGGGCAGCTAACCTGGACTGGCTTTTTGCTGTGCTTTACCATAAACTCCAAGCCCCTGTGCGTTCATGCGACTGCCTTTCTGGGACAAACTGACACCAGTCAAAATACAGTGAGATCCTCACCCAGAGGATCAGCACGGGTCCATGCCATGCCAAGTCCTAAAATTTGGAGTTTTGAAATGCAGCCGGCATGCATAAAATAAAACAGGAACACTGTGCTGCCAGGTGGGTAGGTGGTTTGGGTGAAGGCAGGGGTCTAAGTGATGCCTGGATGTATGAGGAGAGAATGTTCACTCTTCTGGGAAGGCCTCCTAAACAACAGTGGGCAAAAACTCCCCTCTCCTGGGACGAGAGAGCCAGCTGATGTTATTTTTATCCAAGCCCATCAGCATGTAAGGACTTCAGTGAGCAGCACAGCTCACACAATGGAAGCTTGAACCACTTACAACAAACTCTGCCTCCCTGCACTCTGCAGATGCTTCTTTACTAGGGCTTGTGGGCCTGAGAGTCAAAGCAGAAGGGGGCCCCTCCCCAAGAAGACCAGCAAAAACCCCTCACATGTACCAGATATACTGATCAAAGAGTGTTGCAAAGCTTCAGTACTAGGGGAAATAAGATCTAGTGTCTTTTAACAAGCAGACCAAAACATACCCAACTTTAAACTTGCAACACAGTGGGCAAGGTCCAAACACTCCCTATTGCATGCAAGGAGAAACTCTGCAGAGGACTGACCTAGGGGAAGGAGCAGCCAAAACACAACAGCAGAGTGAACACAGCATACACCAGAAACATTTCCTGAAGCACCAGGACATGGACACTGTACGAACTCTCCTTAATAAAGCCATTACTATCAGGAGCAGGAAACATAATAGGCTTTCCTAAGAAACATGACAGAGACCTAGACAAAATCCCAAGATGGAAGAATTCATCCCAAAAGAAAGAACAAGAGAGGTCATGGCCAGGGATCTAATCAAAACAGATATTAAATGCCTGAACCAGAAATTAAAACAACAATCATAAAGAAACTAGGTGAGCTAGAGAAAAGCATAGAAGAAACAAAAAAAGACTCTTACTGCAGAGATAAAAGACTTAAAAACTAGTCGGGTCAAAATAAAAAATGCTATAATAGAAATGCAAAACTGACTAGATGTAATGACCACAAGGATGGAAGAATCACAATATGAATAAGTGACATAATAAATAAAATTATGGAAAAAATAAAGCTGAAAATAAGAGTGAAAGAAAAAGATATTGGCATCATGAATGTAGACTTAGGAAACTCAACAACTTCAAAAAGTGTAATAACATTTGTATCAGAGGAATCCCAGAAGAAGAAAGGGAAAAGGGGGCAGAAGGTTTATTTGAGCAAATTATAGCTGAAAACTTTCCTAACCTGAGGAAGGAAACAGACATTCAAATCCAAGAGGCACAGAGACCTCCCATCAAAATCAACAAAAGTAGGTCAACACCAAGACATGACATAGCAAAATTTGAAAAATAGAGAGATAAGAAAAGAATCCTGAAAGCAGCAAGGGAAAAGAAATCCTTGACATACAAGGAAAGACAAATCAGGTTAGCAGCAGATCTCTCCACAGAAACCTGGCAGGCCAGAAGATAGTAGCTTATCTTCAACATGTTCAATGGGAAAAATACACAGCCAATATACAACCTTATCCAGCAAGGTTGTCATTCAGAATGGAAGGAAAGATAAAGAGTTTCCCAGACCAAAATAAAACAGAAATAAAATAATAAAATAAAATAAAATAAAGTAAAATAAAATAAATAGTTCATAACCACTAACCCACCCCTGCAAGAAATATGAAAGGGGGCTCTTTGAGTGGAAAAGAAAGACCAAAAGCAACAAAGACTAGGAAAGAATAGAAAAAATCTACAGAAACACTAACTTTACAAGTAATACTATGGCACAAAATACATATCTATCAATAATCACTCTGAATGTAAATGGAATAAATGCTCCATTCAAAAAACATAGTGTATCAGAATGGATTAAAAAAAAAAAAAGACTCATCTATATGCTGCCTACAAGAGACTCATTTTAGACCTAAAGATATCTGCACAAAGTGAGGGGATGGAGAACCATTTATCATGTTAATGGCAACAAAAGAAAGAGTAGCCATACTTATATCACATAATCTAGATTATAATCCAAAGATTAACAAGAGATGAAGAAGGGCACTACATCATAACAAAGAGGTCTATCCAACAAGAGGATCTAACAATTGTAAATATTTATGCCCTGAACTTGCGAGCACCCAAATATATAAATCAATTCATAACGAACATAAAGAAACTCATTGATAACAATACAATAATAATAATAATAGGGGACTTTACAACCCCACTTGCAGAGCATCTAAGCAGAAAATAAACAAGGAAACAATGGCTTTGAATGATACACAGGACCAGATGGACTTGTTAACAGACATATTCAGAATAGTTCATCCTAAAGCAGCAGAAAACACATTCTTTTTGAGGGCATGTGAAACATTCTCCAGAATAGATTGCATACTGGGTCACAAATCAGGCCTCAAACAGTACAAAAGATTGCAATTGTAACAAGTATACTTTCAGACCACAACATATGAAACTTGAAGTCAAACACAAGAAAAAATTTGGAAAGACCACAAAAACATGGAGGCTAAAGAACATCCTATAAAGAATGAATGAGTTAACCAGGATTTTAAAGAATAAATTTAATAAAAAAAATACATGGAAGCAAATGAAACTGAAAACATAATGGTCCAAAACCTTTGAGATGCAGCAAATAGCAGTCCTATGAGTAAGGCATATAGCAATACAGGCTTACCTCAAGAAGCAAGGAAAGTATCAAATACACAACTTAACCTTACACCTAAATAAGCTAGAGAGGAAAAACAAAATAAACTGTAAAGCCAGCAGAATAAGGGAAATAATAAGGATTAGAACAGAAATAAATGATATAGAAACAAAAAAAAATAGTAGGAAAGATCAATGAAACTAGGAGATGGTTCTTGAAGGAATTAATAAAATTCATAAACCCCTAGCCAGACTTACTAAAAAGAAGAGAAAGGACCCAAATAAATAAAATCATGAATGAGATAAAAGAGATCATAACCAACACCATAGATATATGAACAATTATAAGAGAATATTATGAAAAATTATATGCCAATAATTGGAGAATCTGAAGAAATGGATAACTTCCTAGAGACATATAAACTACCAAAACTGAAACAGGAAGAAACAGAAAATGTGAACAGAATTATAAGCAGCAAAGAAATTGAATCAGTAATCAGAATCTCCAAACAAAAGTTCAGGACCATACAGCTTACCCGGGGAATTCTACCAGACATTTAAAAGATTAGTTAATACTTGTTCTTCTCAAACTGTTCCAAAAAATAGAAATGGAAGGAAAACTTCCAAACTCATCCTACAAGGCCAGCATTACTTTAATTGCAAAACCAGACAAAGACTCCACTATAAATGAGAAATATAGGCTAATATCCCTGATGCATATGGATACAAAAACTATTTTTAAATTTATTTCTTTATTTTAGAAAGACAGAGAATATGAGTATGAGGGGCAAAGGGAAAGAGAAAATCCCAAAGAGACTCTCCACAGAGCATGGAGCCCCACACGGGGATCAATCCTAAGACCCTGAGATCATGACCTGAGCTGAAATGAAGAGTCAGATGCTTAACCAACTGCATCACCCAGGCACACCTGGATGCAAAAAAAAAAAAAATTTTTAAAGATTTATTTATTTATTTATTTGAGAGAGAGAGAATGAGAGAGAGCAACACATGAGGGGGGAGGGTCAGAGAGCGAAGAGACTCCCTGCTGAGCAGGGAGCCCGATATGGGACTGAGCTGAAGGCAGTCGCTTAACCAGTTGAGCCACCCAGGTGCCCCTGGATGCAAAAATTCTTAATAAGGTCCTAGCAAATTGAATCCAATAGTACATATAAAAAAATATTTACCATGTTCAAATGAGATTTATTTCTGGGCTGCATGGGTGGTTCAATATTCACAAATCAATCAACATGATACACCACATTAGTAAAAGAAATGATAAGGACCATATGATCCTCTCAATTATGCAGAAAAAGCATTTGACAAAATATACCATCCACTCTTGAAAAAAACCTTAAACGAGGTAAAGATAGAGGGAATATACCTCAACATCATAAGGACCACATATGAAAGACGCATGGCTAATGCCAACCTCAGTGGGGAAAAACTGAGACCTTTTCCTCTACAGTTAGAAATAAGACAGTGATGTCCATTCTCACCATTGTTTTTAACATAGTAGTGAAAGTCCTAGCCTCAGCAATTAGACAACAAGAAAGAAATAAAAGCCTTCCAAATCATCAAGGAAGAAGTCAAACTTTCACTATTCACAGATGACATGATACTCTATGTAGAAAACCTGATAGATTCCACCAAAAGACTGCTAGAACTGATATACAAATCCAGCAAAGTTGCAGGATACAAAATCAAAGTATAGAAATCTGCTGCAATTCTATACACAAATAATGAAGTAGCAGAAAGAAAAATCAAAGTAATTATTTCATTTAAAATTGCATCAAAAACCATAAGATTTCTAAGCATAAACCTAACCAAAGGGGTAGAAGAACAGTACTCTGAAAACTATTAAACATTTATGAAAGAAATTGGAGATGATACAAAGAAATGGAAAAACATTCCATGCTCATGAATTGGAAGAATAAATATTGTTAAAATGTCTATTCTACCCAAAGCAATCTACACATCTAATATAATCCCTATCAAAATACCATGAGCACTTTTCTAAGAGCTAGAACAAACAATCCTATAGTATGGAAGAAGAAGAGACCCTGAATAGCCAAAACAATCCTGAAAAAGAAAAACAAACCTGGGGTCATCGAAATTCTGGACTTCAAGCTATATTACAAAGCTGTAGTGATCAAGACAGTATGGTACTCACACAAAAACAGACACATACATCAATGGACCAGAATAGAAAACCTAGGAATGGAACCACAACTGTATAGTCAACTAAACTCCAACAAAGCAGGAAAGAATATCCAATGGAAAAAGCCTCTTCAACAAATGGTGTTGGGAAAACTGCACAGAAACATAGGGAAGAATGAAACTAGACCACTTTCTTACACCATACAAACACAAATTCAAAATGAATGAAAGACCAAAATGTGAGACAGGAAACCATCAAAATCCTAGAGGAGAACACAGGCACCAACTCTTTACTATCAGCCATAATAACTTCTTACTAGACATGACTCTGGAGGCAAGCGAGACAGAAGTGAAAATAAACTATTGGAACTTCATCAAGATAAAAAAAACTTCTGCACAGAAAAGAAAAAATCAACAAAACTAAAAGGCAACCTATGGAGTAAGAGAAGATATTTTCAAAGGGCATATCTGGTAAAGGGTTAGTATCAAAAATTTATAAAGAACTTCTCAAACTCAACACCCAAAAAGCAAATAGTCTTGTTAAGAAATGGGAAGAAGACATGAATTTATCCAAAGAAGACATGAATTTATCCAAAGACAACCAGAAGTCTAACTGACACAAAGAAACATGCTCAACAGCACTCATCATCAGGGCAATACAAATCAAAATCATGATGGGATACTCACACCTGTCAGAATGGCTAAAATTAACAACACTGGAAACAAGAGATGTTATCGAGGATACAGAAAAAGGGGAACTCTCCTACAGTGTTGGGGTGACTGCAAACTGGTACAGCTACTCTGGTAAACATATGGAAGTTCCTCAAAAAGTTAAAAATAGAACTACCTTATGATCCAGCAATTGCACTACTAGGTATTTACCCAAAGGGTACAAAACTACTGATATGAAGAAACATATGCACCCTGATGTTTATAGCAGTATTATCAACAGTAGCCAAATTATGGAAAGAGCCCAATGTCTGTTGACTGATGAATGGATAAAGAGGAGGTGGTATATATATATGTGTGTAATGGGATATTACTCCTCTCTCAAAAGGAATGAAATCTTGTTATTTGCAATGACATGGATGGAGCTAAAGTGTATTATGCTAAGTGAAATAAGTCAATCAGAGAAAGACAAATACCATATACTTTCACTCATATATGGAATTTAAGAAACAAAACAGATGAACATAGGGGAAGGAAAAAGAGAGGGAGAGAGGTAAACCATAAGAGACTCTTACCTACAGAGAACAAATTCAGGGTTGATGAAGGGAGATGGGTGGGGTATGGGCTAAATGGGTGATAGGTATTAAGGAGGGCACTTGTTATGAAGTGCACTGGGTGTTATATGTAAGTGATGAATCACTAAATTCTACTCTTGAATCCAATATTACACTGTATGCTAACTAACTAGAATTTAAATAAAAATTTGAAACAAAAAAATAGAAAAATACATCACAAGGCATAACAAAAGGAAGAAAAAGCACAGTATGAAGAGAGAAAGCAACCATCAGGACCAACTCATATATAACACAGACTTGATAATTATCAGAAAAGGAAGATAAATTAACCATCATTACTATGTTAAGGACTCTAATGGAAAGTAGACAACATGAAAAAACAGATGATGAAATTAGAGATAAGGAAACTCATAAAAAATTCTATAAATCAAAGTATTGTAATGTAAACAAAAAAATCCCAGAGTAGAAGATTCTAAGGACCTATCTCTCCACAGAAACACTGAATCAATGAGCAAAAACTGTCAGAATCAATATTGTTGGAGCACTGAATAATAGTCAAAGGATTATAGCTTCCAATTGGACACTGAATCAGATAATAGTTGACTTGAATAGAGCAATAGAGACTAATGTGATTTTAACTTAGTCTTGCCAAACCCTACCCCTGGTGTGACAGTAGTTTTGAAGGTGGCAGTTTGTATTCCCAGTGAGCGTACCTGTATCTTGAAGCAGCAGAATAGACCTTGTTTTCAAGTAATTGTGTTTGTCGTTTGACCTCTCTGTGGTTTCCCCTCGTTGTCCACTAAGAGATGCTTGCCTTTGTTTCACCTCAATCAGAACTCTCTCATGAAAGAAAAGCAGCGAAGTAGTGTTCATCAAAAATGGTGAAAAGGAAATTAACAAACCCTGTTGCCTGGATCAGGATATTAGACTTGAGTCAAGCAACAGACATACCAAAATCTTAGGAAGAAAAGCTGGGGAGAGTATTACTTTGGGGGATATGAGTTTTAAAGCTCCTGAACTAATGGAGTATCTAGAAAACTGCATGCATGCCCATGGCTAAACATATGTTCTGAAAAGGACTAGGAAGATGATAAGCCTTCATCTATGGTTTATTTTGAGGATAGCCACGAGCAGGAAGTGAAAGCTAAGACAGAATTATAATAGACTTGGCTGTGTATTAAAGGTGTATTCCAACAGAAAGCCAATCTGCAAATATTACATAAGTATTTTTGAAATTATCTTTTGTTCTTTTTTTGACTCCATATTTTTCTTTTCAGAATTCTCTATCACACCACTAACTGACCAAAACTAAAGAACAGAGACTTCAGAGATCATATATATTAAAGAATACAGTTTTGGGCGCCTGGGTGGCTCAGTTGGTTAAGCGACTGCCTTCAGCTCAGGTCATGATCCTGGAGTCCCGGGATCGAGTCCCGCATCGGGCTCCTTGCTCAGCAGGGAGTCTGCTTCTCCCTCTGACCCTCTTCCCTCTCGTGCTCTCTGTCTCTCATTCTCTCTCTCTCAAATAAATAAATAAAATCTTTAAAAAAAAAAAAAGAATACAGTTTTAAAAAATAGTTAGGAAAGCAAACTTAAAAAAAAAGGCAAGGACCAGTCACAGCAAACAACAAAACCTAGAGGAGGAGGGAGTATTTGATTTCTAGGATTACCACAATATATTATTCAAAATTTCCACTTTTGATAAAAGATTTATGAGTTGTTTAAAGAAACAAGAATATATGGCCCATTCACAGAAGAAACTGACAGAAACTGTGCATAAGGAAGAACAAGACATTGGACTTATGAGACTAAAATTTCAAATAAACTTTCTTAAGCTCAGAAAGCTAAAAAAAAATCATGGATGAAGTAAATGAAATTGGCAAAACAATGTCTCAACAGAGAGGATATCAGTAAAGACAGAAATTATAGAAACTGAAAAAAAATTTAAGATAAGAAGTATAATAGTTGAAATTAAAAAATACATTGAGTAAATCATTTGAACAGCATATTTGAGAATGCAGAAAAAACAATCAGTGAACTTAAAAACAGATTAAATTAGGGGCACCTGGGTGGCTTCTGACTCTTGATTTCAGCTCAGGTTGTGATCTTGGGGTCTGTGGGATGGAGTCCCACTTTGAGCTCTGTGCTCAGCATGAAGTCTGCTTGTCTCTCTCCTTCTGCTTCTCCCCCCACTCATGCTCTCTCTCTCTCTCTCAATCTCTTTCTCTCTCTCAGGTGAATAAATAAATAAAATCTTAAAAAAATAGGTTAACTGAAATTATCCACTCAGAGGAATAGAAAGAAAGAAAATGAGCAGAGGATGGGGGTGGGGAGGGAGGAAGGGAAGTGGGAAGGTCCAAAAAGCTATGTGAAGAAATATTGGCCCAAAACTTCCAAAATATGATAAAATACATAAATCTACAAATTCAAGAAGTTCAGTGAACTTCAAGTAAGATAAAAACAGATATACAGCAAGATACATTATAATCAAATTGCTAGGAACCAAAGATAAAGAGAGAATTGTCTTTGAGAAACAAGTTGTATACAGAGATCCTCAATAAGATTAGCAATTTCTCAACAGAAACCATAAAAGCCAGAATGCACTAGGATAACATATTTAAGTGGTGAAATAAACTTCAACCAATAATTCTAATCTGACAAAACTATATTTAAAAAATTAAGGAGAAATTAAGAAATTCCCAGATTAAAAAAAGGTTAAGTATTTCATTGTTCATAAATATTCCCTAAAAGAAATGTTAATAAAAATTATTTAGGCTAAAATTAAAGAACACCAAACATTAACTCAAAACCATAAAGAGGAGTAAAAATAAAGAAAACACTGATAAAGTATCTTTTGAGTACTTGCTGAATTATTATTGAATTTCGAGTATTATTATTGAATTTTGAGTCATAACTCCTTTTCTTGAATATTATTTAAAACATAAATAAATAAAATAAATTATAAAATATAAATGGACACAAAATGTATAAAGATGTAATTTGTTACAGCAACAACGTAAAGGGAAAAGGATGGAGCTATATAAGAACAGAATTTTTGTATATTATTGAAGTTCAGTTTGCATTAATTGAAACAAAACTGTTATGTTTAAGATGTTAATTGTAATCTCTAGAAACAAAACAAATGAATAAAGGGGGGAAAGAGAGGGAGAGGTAAACCAAGAAACAGACGCTTGACTATAGAGAACAATGTGATGGTTACCAGATGGGAGTGGGACGGGGGATGGGTTAAATAAGTGATGGGGATCTAGTTGTGGGCGCACTGGCTGCTATATGGAAGCATTGAATCACTATATTGTACACCTGAAGCCAATATTACACTGTAAGTGAACTAACTGGAGTTTAAATAAAACTTTAAAAATACAGAAAAGAAAATAATAAAACTAAGGCGTTCTGTGTCAATAATTGGTATAAATGAGAATGAATTAAACTCTTTAAATAAAAGACAGAGACTGCAGTCATAATAGTTTGTTGTTGTTTTTATTTCAGCTGCAGGAAATAAAGGAGCCATATTTAGAAAAATGTTGGTATAGCCGATGTCAGAGAAATTACTCCCTGTGCTCCCTCCTAAGATTTTTATGGTTTCAGGTCTCACATTTAGGCCTTGAATATATTTTGGGTTTATTTTTGTGTATGGTGTAACAAAGTGGTCCAGGTTCATTCTTTCACATGTAGCTGTCCAGTTTTCCCAATACCATTTGTTGAAGTGACTTTCCCATTGCATATTCTTGCCTCCTTTGTTGAATATTAATTGACCATGTAAGCATGGGTTTATTCCATAGTTCTCTATTCTATTCTATTAATCTATGTGTCTGTTTTTGTGCCAGTACCATACCATTTTGATTACTACAGTTTTGTGATATAACTTGAAGTCTGGAATTGTGATACATCCAGTTTTGTTTTCTTTTTCAATATTGTTCTGGCTATACATCAAAATAAAATGCTCCTGTGCAGCAAAGGAAACAAATAATGAAACTAAAAGAAAATCTACTGAATGGGAGAGATACTTGCAAACGACATATCTGATAAATGGTTAGAATCCAAAATATATAAAGAACTTATACAACTCATCACCAAAAAACCCACAAATAATCCAATTAAAAGTGGACAGAAGACATGAACAGATATTTCTCCAAAGAAAATATACAGATGGCCAACAGACCCATGAAAAGATGCTCAACATCACTTATCATCAGGGAAATGCAAATCAAAACTGTAATGAGATATCACTTCACACCTGTCAGAATGGCTAAAATCAAAAACAAAAGAAAAGGGGCACCTGGGTGGCTCAGTCATTAGGTGTCTGCCTTCGGCTCAGGTCATGATCATAGTGTCCCGGGATCAAGCCCTGCATTGGGCTCCCTGCTCAATGGGAAGCCTGCTTCTCCCTCTCCCATTCCCCCTGCTTGTGTTCCTGCTCTCGCTATCTCTTTCTGTGTCAAATAAAGAAATAAAATCTTAAAAAAAAAAATAACTGTTGGTTAGAATGTAGAGAAAAAGGAGTCTTTGTGCTGGGAACGCAAACTGGTATAGCCAGTATGGAAGACAATACAGTTTCCTCAAAAAGTTAAAAATAGAACTATCTTATGATTCAGGGTATTGGTATTTCCCCAACAGTAATTCAAAAGGATACAAACACCCCTATGTTTATTTCAGCATTATTTACGATAGCCAAATTACAGAAGCAGCCCAAGTGCCCATCAACACATGAATGGATAAAGAAGAGTTTAATCATAAAAAAAGAATGAAATCTTGCTGTTTGCAGCAATATGGATTGAGCTAGAGAGTATTATGCTGAGGGAAATAAGTCGGTCAGAGAAAGAAAAATACCGTATGATTCCACTCTTATTTGGAATTTGAGAAACAGAACAAACAATGGAAAGCAAGAGAAAGAGACAAACCAAGAAACAGACACCTAACTATAGAGAACAAACTGATCATTACTGGAGGGGAGATAGTTGGGGGGATAGATTAAATAGGTGATGGGGATAAAAGAGTACACCTATCATCATGAGCACTGAGTAATGTATAGAATTGTTTTGTGCACCTGAAACTAATAAAACACTGAATGTTAACTATACTGGAATTAAAATAAAAACTTCATGTAAAAAGCTAAGTGGACACATTATGACAAAAATTAAATGAATTATCATATGTAGTGTTCTTTGAATATTGTCTGACACATAGTAGTTTCCCAATAAATGATTGCTATGAAAAAATAAATAAATACATAAAAGATATAGACTGGCAGAATGGGTAAAATATATATATAATCCAATTTTATGCAGTTTAGAGAGACTCATTTTAGATCCAATTTATACAAATAGATTAAGTGAAAGGATGCAAAAAAAGTTAAAAACTTATGAGACAAAGAAAGATATTAAATAGCAATAGGATTGTATATTCATCAAGAACATAAAAAAACATAAACTATTAATGCCTAACAACTGAGTCCCCAAATATATGCAGCAAAAATTGCCATAAGTGAAGAAAGAAATACAGTTCTACAATAATAGCTGGAGACTTCAACACTCCACTTTCAATAGTGCATAGAATAACCAGAAGATCAATAAAAGAAAAAGAAGATTTAACACTATAAATCAAGTATATCTAACACATTAAACCTAGTACTATACCCCCAAACAGCAGAACATACATTATTTTCAAGTTCACATGGGGCATTCTCCTAGACCACATGTTAGCCCAATAACCAACTCTAAATAAATTTTAAAAGTTTGAAATCATACAAAGTATCTTTTTCAACTACAATACAATGAAACAAAAACAAAAAAAAATCAATGACAGAATGAAAACTTGAAAATTCACAAGTATGTATTTTGGCAATAACTTTTTAGATACAACATCAAAGATGTGATCCATGAAAGAAATAATTGATAGGCTTGACTTTATTAAAATTAAAATCTTCTGGGGGCGCCTGGGTGGCTCAGTCGTTAAGCATCTGCCTTTGGCTCAGGTCATGATCCCAGGGTCCTGGGGTCATGCCCCACATCAGGCTCCCTGCTCAGTGGGAAGCCTGCTTCTCCCTCTCCCACTCCCCCTGCTTGTGTTCCCTCTCTCGCTGTGTGTCTCTCTCTGTCAAATAAATAAATAAAACCTTAAAAAATTAAAATCTTCTGTGCTCTGGAAGACATATTAAGAGAATGAGAAGACAAGCCACAGACTAAAATATTTGCAAAACACATTTCTTATAAAGGACTATTATCTAAAACATATAAAAAAAACCTCTTAAAACTCAACAACAAGAAAACAAATACTTCAATTAAAAATAAGCAAAAGTCCTGAATAGACATCTGATCAAAAATGTAGATATAGCAAATAACCATTTTTTAAAATGCTCCACATAATTTGTCATCAGGAAAATGCAGAAGAAAGCCACAATGAAATATCACTACAAACCTATTACAATGGCCAAAATCCAAAACATTGACACCACCAAATGCTGATGAGAATATGGTATAACAGAGTTCTCATTCATTGTTGGTGGAAATGTAAAATGATACAACCACTTTGAATGAGAGTTTGACAGATTATTACAAAGCTAAACATGTTCTTACTATACAATCCAGCAGTTGTACTCCTTGGTATTTACCCAATGGAGTTGAAAACATGTGTTTGCACATAAAACTTTATAGCAACTTTATTCATGATTGCCAAATCATGTGAGCAACTAAGATGTCCTTCAGTAGGTAAATGGATAAATAAACTGGCCCATCCAGAAATTGGAATAGAATTTAATGCTAAAAATAAATGAGCTATCAAGCCATGAAAAGACATAGAGCACACAAATACATATTACTAAGTGTAAGAAGCCAATTTGAAAAGGTTACATATTCTGATTGCAACTACATGGCACTCTGAAAAAGCAAACCTATGCAGAAAGTAAAAAGATAAGTGGTTGCCAGAAGTTACTGGGGAGGGAGGAATGACTGGGAAGAGCACAGAAGATTTTTAGGACACTGAAACTATTCTGTATGATACTACAATGGTTGATACATGTCATTAAAGTTTATCAAAACCCACAAACTGCACAAAACCAAGAGTGAATCTTTATGTAAACTATGGACTTTGAGTGAAATTGTTTCAATGTAAGTTTATTGATTTAGACAAATGTACTACTGTGGTGCAGAATGTCAGGAGTAGAAGAGGTTATGTGTGGGTAAAAGTGGGAGACAGGGAAATATGAGTACTCTGTATTTTCCACTTAATTTTGCTGGTAACCTAAAATTGCTTTAAAAAATAAAGTGTTTTCTTAAATTTTATTATGTTATGTTAATCACCATACACTACATCATTGGTTTCTGATGTAGTGTTCCATGATTCATTGTTTGCATATAACACTCAGTGCTCCATTCAGTACATGCCCTCTTTAATACCCATCACCAAGCCAACCCATCCCCCCAGCCCCCTTTCCTCTAGAACCCTCAGTTTGTTTCTCAGAGTCCATAGTATCTCATGGTTTGGAGACGAACCAAAAATAAAGTTTTTAATTTAAAAAATCCAAATAAAGAAATCTCATTAAATAGATGGTTCATTTGTGAATTATATCAAACACTTAAAGAATACCAATCCTACTCAAACTCTTCCAAAAACAGATGATTAGGGAGCACTTGCTAATTTATTCTATGAAGATATATTTTCATAAAAGTTGAAGTACTCACATTCCATAGCCTTCTACAAAGCTACAGTAATCAAAACAATGTGGCATAAAGATAGATGTATAGAACAATGGATAGAATAGGAAAGAGCTGAGATGCCCTTCAATAGATGAATGGATAAAGAAGATGTGGTCCATATATACAATGGAATATTAGCCATCAGAAAGGATGAACACCCAACTTTTGCATCAACATGGATGGAACTGGAAGAGATTATGCTAAGTGAAATAAGTCAAGCAGAGAATGTCAATTATCGTATGGTTTCACTTATTTATGGAATATAAGGAATAGCACTGAGGACATTAGAAGAAGGAAGGGAAAAATGAAGGGGAGGGAATTGGAGGGGGAGACGAACCATGAGAGACTATGGACTCTGAGAAACAAACTGAGGGTTTTAGAGGGGAGGGGGCTGGGGGGATGGGTTAACCTGGTGATGGGTATTGAGGAGGGCATGTACTGCATGGAGCACTGGGTGTTATACGAAAACAATGAATCGTGGACCACTAATCAAAAATGAATGATGTATGATGGTGACTAATGTAACATAATAAAATTAAATTAAATTAAAAAAATAGGAAGTGTAAAAGAAAATCATATATCTATGGATGGTTGATTTTCAATAATGGTATCAAGACCATTAAGTAGGAGAAGAATATTATCTTCAAAATCTTGTAAGAGGATAACTGAGTATTCATATGAAAAAAGCATGAATTTATATTCCTCACTATACACGAATACAAAAATTCACTCAGTTAAATATTATGAGAATGAGAGATATACTCCAGAAAGCTGGAGTAGCTATGTTAATTTCAGACAAAGCAGAACTCAGAGCAAAGAAAATTATCAGGGATAAAGAGGGACATTACATAATGAGAAAGTGGTCAATTATCCAAGAAGACATAACAATCTTATTTATGTGCCTAAAAACAGAGTGACAAAATATTTGAAGTAAAACCTGATTAAACTAAAGGGGAAAATAAACAATACACTTTTGCAGTTGGAGATATCAGCACCTCTCTTTCAATAATTGATAGATCATCAAGCAGACAAAAAAATTAGTAAGAATATAATTGACCCAAACAACACTGTCAATCAACTCAATCTGATTGACATTTAGAGAATACTGTCTCCAAAAACAGTGGGATATACATATTCACAAACTCACATGGAACATTCCCAGAGTTAGAACCAGTCTGAGCCATAAAATAATATAACAAATTTAAAGTATAGAAATCATGCAAAGTATGTAATCAACACACAATGACATTAAACAAGAATTTAACAATAGATGATAGAAAATTCCGGAATAGTTAGAAATTTAAAAGCACACTCCTAAATACTATAAGAAGAACAAGTCTCAAGAGAAACTTAAAAATACTCTGTTTTAAATTAAAATGAAAATGATTTCAAACTTTTGGGAGCACACAGCAAAAGTATCAAAGTATAGAGCAACAAATTTGTATGTAAGAAAAGAAGATCTGAAATCAATAATCTAGGCCTCCATCTTAAGAAACTAGAAAAAAAAAGCAGTTTAATCCTAAAGTGATTATTAGAAAAGAAATAATGAAAGCTACAGCATAAATCAATGATATTGAAATCAGGAAAATAATAGAGAAAATTAATGAAGCCAAAAGCTAGTTCTTTGAAATGATCAATAATTTTGATAAACTTCTAACAAGGAAAATAAAGACACAAATTATCAATAAAATAAATGAAAGATAGTTCATCACTGTTATTACTATATTACTATGAACCATAAAATGATAAAATATAATACTATGAACAATTCTATGCCCACACATTTAATAACAAATAAAACGGACCAATTCCTTAGAAGACAAACACTACAAAACCTCATAGAAGAAGAAGAAAATAATCTTAATTGGACTATATTAAAGTATATGAATGAATAATAAATTTCCAAAGATTAAGCACCAAGAAAATCTAGTCTTAGTAGTGAATTGTACCAAATACTCAAAGAAGAAGTGATAGTAATTGTCACAATCTTTTCAAGAAAATAGAAGTAGGAGGAACATTTCCTAATTAAATCTATGAGTCCAGCATTACACTATTATTAAGACCAGATAAACACATTACAAAAAAAGAAAACTATAGTTCAGTATCTCTCACAAGCATAAATGCAAAAATCATCAAGAAAATAGTAGCAAATAATATCCAATGTGTATGAAAAGTATTATAGAGCACAAACAAAAGCTCCCGAGAGCAAACCCAAGCAGATTAATTAGCCTGGCCCCAGCAAGGGTGGGGCAATTCCAACTCCGGCAAAGACATTTGAGAACCATGGCAACAGTCCCCTCCCACAGAAGATCAGCAAGAACAGCCAGCCAAGACCAAGTTTACTGATCAATGAGAACAGCAGAAATCCAGCATTAGGGCAATGGCTTCTTCCCATGATTCTTTAGTCTTACAAAGTTAATTTTTTTTAATTTTCTTTCTTTTCTTTCTCTTTTTTCTTTCTTTCCCTTTCTTTTCCCCGGTTTCAGGTCTCTTCTGATTTGTTTAGTATATTTTTTTCTGAGGTTGTTTTTACCCTGTTAACATTTTGTTCTCTCATTCATCTATTCTCCTCTGGACAAAATGAAAAGACAGGAAAAATCACCTCAAAAAAAAAGAACAAGAGGCAGCACTGACTGCCAGGGACCGAATCACTATGGACATTAGTAAGATGTCGGAACTAGAGTTCAGAATGATGATTTTAAAGATACTAGCTGGGCGTGAAAAAAGCGTGGAAGATATTAGAGAAACCCTTTCTGGAGAAATAAAAGAACTAAAATCTAACCAAGTGGAAATCAAAAAGACTATTAATGAGGTGCAATCAAAAATGGAGGCTCTCACTGCTAGGATAAATGAGGCAGAAGAGAAAATTAGTGATATAGAAGACCAAATGTTGGAAATAAAGAAGCTGAGAAAAAGAGATAAACAACTACTGGATCACGAGGGCAGAATTCGAGAGATAAGTGATACCATAAGACAAAACAATATTAGAATAATTGAGATCCCAGAAGAAGAAAGAGAGAGAGGGGCAGAAGGTATATTGTAGCAAATTATAGCAGAGAACTTCCCTAATGTGGGGAAGGAAACAGGCATCAAAATCCAGGAGGCACAGAGAACCCCTCCCAAAATCAAAATTAAGTCAACACCTCGACATCTAATAGTAAAACTCACGAGTCTCAGAGATAAAGAGAAAATCGTGAAAGCAGCTCGGGATAAGAGATCTGTAACCTACAATGGTAGAAATATTCCATTGGCAACAGACCTATCCACAGAGACCTGGCAGGCCAGAAAGGACTGGCATGATATATTCAGAGCACTAAATGAAAAAAAATATGCAGCCGAGAATAATATATCCAGATATACTGACATTGATAATAGAAAGAGAGATAAAAACTTCCAGGACAAACAAAAACTAAAGGAATTTGCAAACATGAAATCAGCCCTAACAGAAATATTGAAAGGGGTCCTCTAAGCAAAGAGAGAGCTTAAAAGTAACATAGACCAGAAAGGAAAACAGACAATATACAGTAACAGTCACGTTACAGGCAATACAATGGCACTAAATTCATATCTTTCAATAGTCACCCTGAATGTAAATAGGCTAAATGCCCCAATCAAAAGACACAGGGTATCAGACTGGATAAAAAAAAAAAGACACATTGATATGCTATCTGCAAGAACCTCATTTTAGACTCAAGCCACCCCCAGATTGAAAGTGAGGGGGTGGAAAACACTGTACCATGCTAATGAACACCAAAAGACAGCTGGGGTGGCAATCCTTATATCAGACAAATCAAATTTTAAACCAAAGACTATAAAAAGAGATGAGGAAGGACACTAGATCTTACTTAAAGGGTCTATCCAACAACAAGATCTAACAATTGTAAATGCCTATGCCCTTAACATGAGAGCAGCCAATTATATAAGCCAATTAATAACAAAAGCAATGAAACACATTGACAACAATACAATAATAGTGGAGGATTTTAACACCCCTCACTGAAATGGACAGATCATCTAAGCAAAAGATCAAAAGGAAATAGACTTTAAATGACACACTGGACCAAATGGACTTCACAGATATATTCAGAACATTCCATCCCAAAGCAACAGAATACATATTCTTCTCTAGTGCCCATGGAACATTCTCCAGAATTGATCACATCCTAGGTCACAAATCATGTCTCAACCAGGACCAAAAGTTTGGGATCATTCCCTGCATATTTGCAGACCAAAATGCTTTGAAACTAGAACTCAATCACAAGAGGAAAGTCGGAAAGAACTCAAATGCATGGAGGCTAAAGAGCATCCTACTAAAGAATGAATGGGTTAACCAGGAAATTAAAGAAGAATTAAAAAAATTCATGGAAACCAATGAAAATGAAAACACAACTGTTCAAAATCTTTGGGATGCAGGACAGGCAGTCCTAAGAGGAAATTACATAGCAATACAAGCCTTTCTCAAGAAACAAGAAAGGTCTCAAATACACAACCTAACCCTACACCTAAAGGAGCTGGAGAGAAAAAGCAAATAAAGCCTAAACCCAGCAGGAGAAGAGAAATCATAAAGATCAGAGCAGAAATCAATAAAATTGAAACCAAAAGAACAGAACAGATCAACAAAACTAGGAACTGGTTCTTTGAAAGAATTAACAAGATTGGTAAACCCCTGGCCAGACTTATCAAAAAGAAAAGAGAAACGACCCAAATAAATAAAATCATGAATGAAAGAGGAGCGATCACAACTAACACCAAAGAAAAACAATTATAAGAACATATTATGAGCCACAAATGGCAGCAAATTAGATAATCTGGAAGAAATGGGTGCATTCCTAGAGATGTATCAACTACCAAAACTGAACCAGGAAGAAATAGAAAACCTGAACAGACTTATAACCACTAAGGAAATTGAAGCAGTCATCAAAAATCTGCCAACAAACGAAAACCCAGGGCCAGATGGCTTCCCAGGGGAATTTTACCAAACATTTCAAGAAGAATTAATACCTATTCTCCTGAAACTGCTCCAAAAAATAGAAATGGAAGGAAAACTTCCAAACTCGTTTTATGAGGCCACCATTACCTTGATCCCAAAACCAGACAAAGACCCCATCAAAAAGGAGAATACAGACCAATAACCATTATGAATATGGATGCAAAAATTCTCACCAAAATAGTAGCCAATAGGATCCAACAGTACATTAAAAGAATTATTCACCACGACCAACTGGGATTTATTCCTGGGCTGCAAGGTTGGTTCAACATCTGCAAATCAATCAATGTGATATATTAACAAAAGAAAGAACAAGAACTATATGACCCTCTCAATAGATGCAGAAAAAGCATTTGACAAAGTATAGCATCCTTTCTTGATCAAAACTCTTCAGAGTACAGGGATGGAGGATACATACCTCAATATCATAAAAGCCATCTATAAAAAGCCCACAGCAAATATCATTCTCAATGGGGAAAAACTGAGAGCTTTCCCCCCAAGTTCAGGAACACGACAGGGATGTCCACTATCACCACTGCTATTCAACATAATATTAGAAGTCATAGCCACAACAATCAGACTACAAAAAGAAATAAAAGACATCCAAATTGGCGAGGAAGAAGTCAAACTCTCACTCTTTGGAGATGATATGATATTTTATGTGGAAAACTCAAATGACTCCACCCCAAAACTGCTAGAACTCATACAGGAATTCAGTAAAGTGGCAGGATATAAAATGAATGCACAGAAATCAGTGGCATTCCTATACAGAAACAAGACAGAAGAAAGAGAAATTAAGGAGTTGATCCCATTTACAATTGCATCCAAAACCATAAGATACCTAGGCATAAATCTAACCCAAGATGCAAAGAATCTGTACTCAGAAATACTGAGTACATGAGTATAAAATACTCATGAAAGAATTTGAGGAAGACACAAAGAAATGGAAAAACGTTCCATGCTCATGGATTAGAAGAACAAATATTGTGAAGATGTCAATGCTACCTAGAGCAATCTACACATTGAATGCAATTCTTATCAAAATACCATCAACTTTTTTTCAAAGAAATGGAACAAATAATCTAAAATGTGTATGGAATCAGAAAAGATCTCGAATAGCCAGAGGAATGTTGAAAAAGAAAAGCAAAGCTGGTGGCATCACAATTTCGGACTTCCAGCTCTATTACAAAGCTGTCATCATCAAGACAGTATGGTACTCACACAAAAACAGACACATAAATCAATGGAACAGAATAAAGAGCCCATAAATGGACCCTCAACTCTATGGTCAACTCATCTTTGACAAAGCAGGAAAGAATGTCCAATGGAAAAAAGACAGTCTCTTCAACAAATGGTGTTGGGAAAATTGGACAGCCACATGCAGAAGAATGAAACTGGACCATTTCCTTACACCACACACAAAAATAGACTCAAAATGGTTGAAAGACCTAAATGTGAGACAGGAGTCCATCAAAATCCTAAAGGAGAACACAGGCAGCAACCTCTTCGACCTCAGCCGCAGCAACTTCTTCCTAAAAAGACTGCCAAAGGCAATGGAAGCAAAGGCCAAAATGAACTATTGGGACTTTGTCAAAATAAAAAGCTTTTACACGGCAAAAGAAACAGTCAAGAAAACCAAAAGACAACCGACAGAATGGTAGAATTTATTTGCGAATGACATATCAGATAAAGGGCTAGTATCCAAAATGTATAAAGAACTTATCAAACTCAACACCCAAAGAACAAGTAATCTAATCAAGAAATGCGCAGAAGTCACTAACAGACATTTTTCCAAAGAAGACATCCAAATGGCCAACAGACATATGAAAAAGTGCTCAATATTGCTTGGCATCAGGGAAATCCAAATCCAAACCTTAATGAGATACCACCTCACAACAGTCAGAATGACTAAAATTAACAAGTCAGGAAACGACAGATGTTGGTGGGAATGCGGAGAAAGGGGACCCCTCCTACACTGTTGGTGGGAATGCAAGCTGGTGCAGCCACTCTGGAGAACAGTATGGAGTGGAAAAAGTATTTCAACTTTTCCTCAAAACGTTGAAAATAGAGCTACCATATGACCCAGGAATTGCACTACTGTGTATTTACTCCAAAGATACAAATGTAGGGATCCAAAGGGGTATATGCACCCCGATGTTTATAGCAGCAATGTCCACAATAGCCAAAGTGTGGAAAGAGCCCAGATGTCCATCGATAGATGAATGGATAAAGAAGAGGTGATATATAGATAGATAGATAGATAGATAGATAGATAGATAGATAGATAGATAGATAGATAATGGAATATTATGCAGCCATGAAAAGGAATGTAATCTTGCCATTTGCAATGCCATGGGTTGAACTGGAGGGTATTATGCTGAGCGAAATAAGTCAATCAGAGAAAGACATGTATCATATGATCTCACTGATATGAGGAATTCTAAATCTCAGGAAACAATCTGAGTGTTGCTAGAGTGGTGGTGTGTGGGAGGCATGGGTTGGCTGGGTGATAGACATCAGGGAGGGTATGTGCTATGGGGAGCACCGTGAATTGTGTAAGACTGTTGAATCGCAGACCTGTACCTCTGAAACAAATACTACATTATATGTTAAAAAAAAAAAAAGAAGATAGCAGGAAGGGAAAAATGAAGGGGGAAATCATTGGGGGAGATGAACCATGAGACACTATGGACTCTGAGAAACAAACTGAGGGTTCTAGAGGGGAAGGGTGTGGGGGGATGGGTTAACCTGGTGATGGGTATTAAAGAGGGCATGTACTGAATGTAGCACTGGGTATTAAATGCAAACAATGAATCATGGAACACTGCATTAAAAACTAATGATGTAATGTATGGCGATTAACATAACATAATAAAAAAAATTCATTCCAGCCAAAATAAAAAAACTAAATCTAAATGAATTGAGTTTTGTGTGTGTTTATGAACTGGAAGATGCTATATTATTAATATGTCCCATCTTCCCAACTTTATCATTAGATTAGACACAACTCCAGTCAAAAGCATAAGGCTCTTTTGTAGATTTTAAGAAACTAATTCTAAAGATTATATGGAAAGGAAAACACCTAGAATATCCAGCATAATATTGAAAAAGAAAACAGTTGGAGGACTCTCACTATCCAATTTCAAGGTTCCATATAAACCTACAGTAATGAAAATAATTTGGTATTAGTACAATAATAACTACATAGTTTAGTGGAACAATATAGAAATTCCAGAAATGAACCCACACAAATATAACCAACTGATCTTTGAAAATGGAGCAGAGCTAATTTAATGAGAAAGAATAGTCCTTCCAACTAATGTCACCAGAACAATTAGATGTTCATAAGCAAAAACAAAAATAAATCTGACAAAGACCTTACATATTTCAGCATAATTAATTCAAAAGGAATCATAGACCTAAATTTAAAATGTGAAACTATAAAATATATAGAAGAAAACATAGGAAAAATATTGGTGACCTTGGATTTAGTAATGACTTTTTAGTGTAACACCAAAAACAAGATTAGTCAAAGAAAACAAAATAATTTGGACTTTATTAAAACTAAAAAAAAAAAATCTGTTCTTCTGAAGACACAAGAGTGAAAAGACAAGCTACAAACTGAGGGAACATATTTGCAAAACACTTATCTGTTATAGGGCTTCTTTCCAATATATGCAACTCAAAAATAACAGAACAAACAACCCATAATGGACAAAAGTATAAAAAACACTTCATGAAAGAATTATTCAGATGGAGAATAATCATAAACATATGATGATCAGCATCATTTGTAATTAGAGTACTGTGAATTAAAACGAGTTATCTCTATATATCAATTAGAAAAGTACAAATAACTAACAATGTCAATTGCTAATGAGGATACAGACCAACAGGAACTCTAAATCATTGATGATAAAAGTGCAAAATGGTTCAGCCACTTTGGAATACAGCTGGCAGTTTCTTACACAGACAAACATAGATAAACACAGTTTTTTCTATAAATAAACATGTCATAAACATGAATTTATGAACCAGCAATCATGCTCCTAGGGATTTATACAAATGACTTCAAAACATCCACACAGAAAGCTGCAGGCTGAATGATAATGTTTACAGGAGCTTTAGTCATAATTGCCAAAAGTTTGAAGTAACCAAAATACTGTTCAATAGTGAATGAAAAAACAACATTGGTACATTTATAAAATAAAATATTATTCCATGATGAAAATGAATGTTACCAAATCATGAAAAGCCATAGATGAATCTTAAATGCATATTGCTAAGTGAAAAAAGCCAGTCAGTATGGGTCGCATACTGTATTTATATAACATTCCAGAAAATGAAAAATAAAACATAGCAACAGTAAAAAGATTGATGATTTTTAGGGCTTCGGGAGAAAAGGGGAGGGTTGACTAGTTAAAGCAAATAGAAATTTTCAGGGCAGTGAAACTAATCTTTCTGATACTAAAAGTGTAGATACATGACACTGTGCATTGACGAAAACCCATGGAAATTTATAGTACATGAGTGACCCTAAATGAATATAAATTTTAAAAAAATCACTTAGGAGATTAAGGGACCTCAGGATAGATCACATTATGTAACAAAACAATCTCACTGTATCAAAAATGTATACAAAATGCATGAAACAGACACACTCGAGAGGGTGAGGGATAAAGTTTCTAACCTAAATAGTTTTGGAAATGAGTGGAGATTAAAGGCAAAAGACTCTGTATATAAGCACTGGACTATAGTGAATTAAGTTATTTTCCTCAGGGTGGAGGTAAACAATTCTGACTCCACTATAAACATATGCTGAAATTGAACAATTAAATAAACATATAGTGCAAGGAGGGAGTCAGTTTTCTCACTGTTGGACTGGGAGGTTATAGGTAAGAAAGGGCAGGAAGGTAACATGATCAATGTGTTCATAAATTAGAGTTTGAAACATCAATATAAACTCAATTTAGCTTAATATAGGTACAAATTATTTCTTATAAAAATACTTATAGATAACTATGTACATGGGTTAGTATACATACGCATATTTCCATGCTTTGTAGCTGAGAGGGATAGAAATAATGCCACCCCAATAGCAAAGTGCACATCTAGCTACCAGATCTTGATTTCTATTACTATATTCTCTAATCAAAAAAAGTCAGGACATGTTGAAGAAAAACCTTAAGTTAGGACTATGGAAGAAAGTATAAAAAAGAATCTGTAGTGCCAAAAAGTACAAAAGTGCTAAAAATATGACTCACAACAAATTATTAAATGAGGCAACTGAAAGTGAATTCACCGTGGCCAAAGCTGTCTAGAAATGTGAGCAACAGAGTAAGTAAAGTTGTATGAAATAATAATCTAATGTTGAAAATAAATACCTTCAAATTCATGTTTATATTAATGAATGGTTGCAAGAATAAATAAATTAGGAAGAAGAGACAGATAACCCATGCAGAAAAATTTCCAAATAATTCATTTAGATATTCCACCTCCAGTGAAGTGGAGCATGTCTCTCCATACCTTACCTAAAGTTATGCTTTGCATAATGACTTCTTTCCAAAGAATACAGCACAAAAAAGGAGGAAAAAGTAACTTTACAGTGGATGAAACTAACAAATATTTCCTCAGCAGAGTAATCATGGTTAATATCAGTGATAAGTGATGTTGACAGAGTGTACCCTTGATATCATGTGAGGGAAATGGCAATTTATCTCTGTGGTATTCCTCCAAAACATCATAAATCCCAATCTAACCATGAGAAAAATATCAGACATCTTAAACTTTATATTTTCTATAAAGGTAGACATCCTACAATATCAATATTCCTCAAAATTACCAATGCTATCAAAAACAAGAAATGTCTAAGAAACTCACTGTCAAGAGAAACTTAAAGCAACATGATGACTAAATATAAAGCATTATCTTGGATGGGATATTGAAGCAGAAAATGACATTAAGTAAAAACTAAGTAAATCTAAATAAATTGTGGTCTTTTAGTTATAATAATGCATCAATATTGGTCCCTTCATTGTAGCAAATATACCACAATAGGGTAAGTTGTTAAAAATAGGGGAAAGTAGGTGTGTGGGAAATGGGAGCTCTTGTACTAACTTCAAATTACTTTGTAAATCTAAAACTACTCTAAAGTAAAAAGAATATCAGAAAATATACCTGAAAACATTCAAAATTTGGTGAAAAATATCATTATGCAGCAAATTTAAAACATACAAATAAAATAAAATCTAAGAACATCATAGTAAAACTGATGAAAACCGGAATACAGTGAAAATCTTGAAAACAGAAAAAAAGGCTATATTATAAAAGGAGAGAAGTTTACACAAAATTGTTGTGACCTTCTTAACAGAAACAATGGAGGCCACATGATTCTAAAATGATAAAATTTTTTATACAGTGAAAAAATTTCTTATAAATGAAGAAAAATGAAGATTTTTCAGATAAACAAAAGATGAGTGAATTAATTACAAGAATACCCTTAAGAAATAATGCTGGAGGAAATTTTTTAGGACAATGGACAACCATATTAAATGGAATCTCAAATCTCCAGGAAGGAATAAAAATGCCAGAAATGGTTAGTATGTGGTTAAATATAAAAGACTATTTTTCTCTTAATTTCCATAAAAACAACTGACTTTTCAAAGTTTTTTTTTTTTGCATTTTGTTTTAAAATACTCATGGGACTAGATATGAAAAACAACAGAACAATTAATGAGGGTAAATGGACCTCAATTCCTATAAGAATCTTATATTTTATGTGAAAGGGTAAAATATTAATTCTAAGAAGGATACACATGTTGATCCCTAGAGAAATCAATAAAAATGCTAAAAAGTAGATGTAATACACCATTAGAAAAAATAAAATGGAGTACTAAAGATATTTTAAATCACTTAAAATTAAGGTAGAAATGAATAAGATGATAGACAAACATGAGACAAATAACAAATATACATATGTATATATGTAATATATTTTAATTTATAAATACATACAAATTTATATATAATTATATTTACTAATTGATAAGATAGTGCTACTAAGTTCTTATATAGCAATAATTATTTTAAATGTAAATGGTTTAAATTCTCCAATCAAAAGACATTGAATGGCTGAAATGATTTAATAAACATGTGCAAGGCTGGCTTCATAGCCCAAGATGCCCCCAGGGCTGTCTTCCCCTCCACCGTGGGGCAACCCTGGCACCAGGGTGTGATGGTGGGCATGGGCCAGAGGACTCCTACATAGGTGATGAGGCCCAGAGCAAGAAGGGCATCCTGACCCTGAAGTACCTCATCGAGCATGGTATTGTCACCAGCTGGGATGACATGGAGATATGGCACCACAACTTCTACAGTGATTTGCATCTGGCCCCCAAGCAGCACCCCATGCTACTAACCAAGGCCATCCTGAATCCCAAGGCCAACCATGAGAAGATGACCCAGATCATGTCTGAGACCTTCAACATCCCAGTCATGTAGGTGGCCATCCAGACCATGCTGTCCTGTACTCCTCTCATTATATCACTGGCATCGTGTTGGACTTTGGTGACTGGGTCACCCACACTGTGCATATCTACGAGGAGTACACCCTTCTCCATGCCATCCTGCAACTGGAATTGGCTGGCTGGGACCTGATGGACTACCTCATGAAGATCCTCATGGAGCATGGCTACAGCTTCACCACCATTGCTGAGCAGGAAATTATGTGTGACATCAAGGAGAAGCTGTGCTACATTGCCCTTGACTTTGAGCAGGAGATGGCCACTGTGGTTTCCAGACCCTCCCTGGAGAAGAGTTAGGAGCTTCCAGATGGGCAGGTCATCACCATTGACAATGTGCAGTTCTACTGCCCCGAGGCACTCTTCCAGCCTTCCTTCCTGGGCATGGAATCCTGTGGTATCTGTGAAACTACCTTCAACTCCATCATGAAGTGTGATGTAAACATCTGCAAGGACCTCTACACCAACAAGGTGCTGTCTGGTGCGGCCACCATATACCCCAGCATCACTGACAAGATGCAGAAGATCACTGTCCTGGCACCCAGCACAATGAAGATCAAGATCATCACACCCTCTGAACACAAGTACTCTGTGTGGATCAGCAGTTTCATTCTGCTCTCACTATCCACCTTCCAGCAGATGTGGATCAGGAAGCAGGAGTACCACAAGTAAGGTCTCTTTATCATCCACTGCAAATGTTTTTAGGCAGACTGTTACTTTAGTTACACCCCTTCTTGACAAAACCTAACTTGTGCAGAAAACAAAGTGAGATTGGCATGGCTTTATGTGTTTTGGTCTTTGACTTTTTTTAAATTTCTTTTTATTTTGTTTTTGTTTGTTTATTTGTTTTGCTTTGTTTTACTTTTTGTTTTGATTTTGGTGATTGACTCAGGATTTAAAGACTAGAACAGTAAAGGTAACAGCAGTTGGTTGGGGACAGCATCCCCAAAGTGTTACAGTGTGGTCAAGGACTTTAAACATTGTTCTTTTTCTAAAATAGTCACTCCAAATATCATGAGATTCATTGTTACAGGAAGTCCCTTGCCTTCCCAAAAGCCACTCCATTTCTCCCTGAGATAGAAAGGCCAGTACTTGTGGAGTTCACACAGGAGAGGGTGATAGCATTGCTTTTGTGTAAATTATGCAGTCCATTTAAAAAAATCTTCATTTTAATACTTGTTATTTTTGTTTTATTTTGAATGGTCTGCAATCATGGCCCCCTTCTATGCCCCCGCTCCCCACAACTTGAGATGTATGAAGGCTTTTGGTCTCCCTGGATGTACAGTTGAGGCATGGAAGCTGCCAGGGCTTACCAGTACACTGACTCACTGACTTGAGACCAGTTCAATAAAGTTCACATCCTAAAGAAAAGAAAAAACAAGGTCCAACTATATGCTGTATATAAGAGACTCACTTGAGCTTTAAGGATATATAGATATAAGGATATCTATATAGATATATAGATATAAGGATATATATATATATATATATATATATATATATATATATTAGCTCAAAGAGAAGGGATGGAAAAAGATAACCTATGTAAATGAAAACTACAAGACAAAAAAGATAGTTATATTTATATCAGACAAGATATACCTCAAGTCAAAAACTATAAGAGACAAAGAATACCATTATACTATGATAAAGGAATAAAATCAAAATCCTCCCAAGAAAAAAAAGCCCAGGACTTCACAGGTGAATTCTACCACACTTAAAGAACAGTTGATGTCAATCCTTCTTAAAATCTTCTAAAAATTCAAAAAGGAAGGAAAACTCCAATATTCATTTTACAAGGCCAGCATTACCTTGATACCAAAGTCAGGTAAGGGCACTACAAGAAAAGAAAATTATATGCCAATATCCCTGATGAATATTGATGCAAAAATTTTCAACAAAATATAGAAACAAATTCAAGGGCACATTGAAAGGATCATACAAAAATATGAAAATAAAATAAAATAAAAGGATCATACAACATGATCAAGTGGAATTTATCTTTGGGATGGAAGAATGGTTCAATGCAGGTAAATCAATAAATGTGATACCACATTAATAGAATGAAAGATATAAAACATGATCATCTCAATAGATGAGGAAAAAGCTATTTTACAAAACTGAACATCCTTTCATGACAAAAATTCTAATAAAATAGTTATGGAAATAATATACATTAATATAATAAAGACCATATAGGACAAGCCCACAGCTAACATCATACTTATTAGTAAAAAAGCTGAAAGCTTTACCCCTAAGATCAGGAAAAAGATAATGGTGTCCACTCTCACCACTTCCATTCAACATAATACTGGATGTCCTGCACAGAACAATTAGGGAAAAAAATATTAAAAGCGTCCAAATGAAAAAAGGATTAGTCAAATTTATCTCCAGTTCACATAATATTAAATATGCAAAACCTTAAAAATTAAAAAAAAAATGTTAGGACTAAAATAAATTCAGTAAAGCTGCAGGACACAAACTTAATATACAAAAATCATTTCTATTTCTATATGCCATCAATGAGCTAATCAAAAATAAGATTAAGAAAACAATTCTATTTATAATAGCATTAAAGTCTCTGCTGGTCTTGGAAGCTCTTTGCCTTTCCATCCATTCTGAATGACAGCCTTCCTGGATAAATATCTTTGGCTGCATGTTCTTCTCATTTAGTTCCCTGAATATGTCTTGCCAGCCCTTTCTGGCTTGCCAGATCTGTCTCTGTGGACAGGTCTGACATTATTCTGATGTTCCTCCCTCTGTACACAAGAAATCTCTTCCCCCTCACCGCTTTCAAGATTGTTTCCTTGGATCTAAGATTTACTAATTGTACTATTATATGTTGTGGTGTAGGTCTGTTCTCATTGATCTTGGGAGGAGTCCTCTCTGCCTCTTGGACATGAATGCTTGTTTCCTTCCCCAGATTAGGGAAGTTCTCAGCTATGATTTACTCAAGTATATCTTCTAGGCCTCTCTCTCTCTCTCCACCCCCTCAGGGATCCCAATAATTCTGATATTGGAACATTTCACTGAGTCATTAATTTCTCTCAGTTTGATCCCTTGGGCTTTAATCTGTTTTTCCCATGCCTCCTCGGTGTCCTTCTTTTCTATCATCTTATCTTCTAGCTCACTAATTCGTTCTGCCTCGTTTACCCTGGCAGTCAGAGGATCCAGTTTAGATTGCATTTCATTCATAACATTTTTAAGTTCGGCCTGATTAGATCTCATTTCTGCCCTTAGAGATTCTATATTGTCATTAATATTTTTCTCATGCGTACATAACAACTTCATAATTGTTACTCTGGAGTTTATTTCTGATGTTTTGGTTATATCCATATCCATTAGGTCTGTGGCAGAGACCACAGTCTCTGATTCTTTTCTTTGTTGGGGGTTCCTCCTCTTAGTCATTCTGTTGAGGGGTGGTTGAGGGAATGTACAGAGTCCAAAGTATTAACCACAACCTAAGCAAGATACACCTGCTTTATAGGGAACTTAGGGTTGTCATCCTCTTGTTCTTCCAGCCTGTCTTCTGGGGGAGGGGCCTGCTGGGCTGTTATTCAGGCAACCCTTCTTGGGCAGAGTTGCCCTGTCCCCTGTGGGTGAGGGGATAGGCTCAGTGAAAAACGTTTTTTGGGGGGATTTATTCTCTGGCAGCTTTCCCCGGTGGCTTTCTGCAAGTCAGAGCAGAAGTGACTGCATCCAAACCTCTGTCTCACAACAGAGAGATCACAGTCTGCTCTTCAGTGAGCTCTCCAGGCCACAGTGTATGATAGATTAAAAAGAATAAGATACTTGGGAATAAATTTAACAATAGAGGTTAATAACCTGTACACTGAAAACTGTAAGACTACAAGACATTTATGAAGGAAATGAAAGAAGACACAAATAAATGGAAAGTATCCTATGTTTATGGCTTGAAAGTATTAATTTTGTTAAATTCTCCATGCTACCCAAAGTAATCTACAAATTCAATATAATTCCTATGGCATTTTTTACAGAAACAGGAAAAAGCAATCTTAAAATTCATATGCTACCACAAAAGACACTGAATAGCTGAAGCAATCTTGAGAAAGAACAAAGGTGGAGACATCACACTTCCTCATGTCAAACTGTTATTACAAAGCTACGAAAACTGTATGGTAATGGCATAAAAACAGACACATAAACCAATGGAACAGAATTAAGAGCCCAGGAATAATTCCTCACATATGCAGTCAATTAATGTTTGTCAAGGTTGCTGAAAATGCACAATGGGGAAAAGATAGTCTCTTCAACATCATTGGCAAAACTGGATAACCACATGCAAAAGAATGAAACTGGATCCTTAACAAAAATTAACTCAAAATGGATTAAAGACTTAAGTGTAATACCCAAAACCATAAAACTCCTAAAAGAGACATAAAGAAAAAGCTACTTGACATGGGTCTTGACAATGAATTTTTGGATATGACACCAAAAGCAAGGCAACAAAAGAAAAAATCAACCATGGAACTACATAAAATTAAAAAGTTTTCTACAGTAAAGGCAACAATCAAAATGAAAAGGCCATCTTTTGAATGGAAAAAAAATATTTGCAAACTGTATATCTGATAAGAGGATAATATCCAAAATATATTAGGAATACCTACGACTCAATAGCAAAGTAACAAATGACACAGTTTAAAAATAGGCAAAGTTTCTGAATAGACATTTCTACAAAGAAGACCTACAAATGGCCACCAGGTATATTAAAAAGTGTTCAACATTAGTAACCATCATGGAATCAAAATCACAATGAGAAATTACCTTACACTTGATAGAATGTCTATTATCAAAAACACAAGAGATAAGTTTTGGCAAGTGTGTAGAGAAAATGGAACCCTTATACAGTTTGTGAGGATGTACATTAATACAGCCATTATGGGAAACAGTATGAATTCTCCTCAAAAAATTAAAAATAGAAATACCATATGATCTAGCAATCCCACTTCTGGGTATATATCCAAAGGAAATTAAATCAGGATCTCAAACAGATATGTACATTCCCATGTCCACTGCAGCATGAATAATGTTATTAACAATATTAATAATAATGCTGTTATGAATAACAATAGCCAAGATATGGAAACAACCTTAATATCTGTTGTTGATAGATAAATAAAGAAAATATTATATATATAAATATAATATATATTATAATAGATATCTATATATCTATGCATTATATATTATTATTACATATCTATTACACTATGTATTTATTATATATTACATGTTATATATGTATCTATTACAATATATATCTATATGTATCTACATCTACATGTATTATATCTATAATATATATAATTGAATATAATTTAGTCATAAAAAGAAGAAAATCTTGCCATTTGTGACAACATGGATGAACCTGGAGAACACTATGCTGAGTGAAATAATCCAGACACAGAAAGACAACACTGTATTGTCGAATACTCATAGGTGGAATCAACAAAATCAAACACCTAAAACCAGAGAGTCAAATGGTGGTTGTCAGATGCTGGGTGGTGGGGGAAATGGGGAGATGTTGGCCAAAGGATACAAAATTTCAGTTATAAGATGAATAAATTCCAGAAGTATAATGTACATCATGATGCTTATAGTCAACAACATTGTATTATATATTTGAAATTTGTTGAGAAAAATCTTAAGTCTTTTTACCACACACACAAAAAAGATAACTAAGTGAGATAATGAATGTATTAATTAACTTGATGGTGATAATCATCTTACAGTGCATGTGTATATTAAACCACTATTTTGTTTACCTTAAAAAAGTTATAATGTACAGCCTATATACATATAATTTTGATTTGACAATCATATTTCATTAAGGCTGAAAGAAAATAAAAATATTTAAATTGGACTCATTTCTTAAATAATGTGTATAAATTTTCAGATAGCTTAATGAATCAAAATTGAATTCAACTCTAAAATTTTTAGGAATATAGGAATATAGTATTTATTTAAGAAGATGAATGAGAAAGAATTATGAAAAGACAAAATCATGGATGCCACTGTCCCTAGAGATATGCGGATTCCAAACTCATTCTCTGAAGCCATCACATCCTCAGTTATAAAACTTCAGTAGACTAAAGAAAAAGATACTTTTTATACCAAACTCACTTAGGATCAGATTTAATGTTCTTAAATAAAATATTAGATCACCAAATATAGCCACCTATTAATAATATTTGTCCACATCAATTGAATAAAGGAGAAAAATATGGTTGCCTTAGTAGATGCCAGAATTGCATTTTGTAAATTTTACCATTTCCTAATTTTTTAAAAAATAGAAAAATATTTCTAAATTTCTAAAATTTTATGATAGTAACTTTCATAAATTTCTGGTAAATATACTTAATTGAGAAATATGTGAATTTTTCTTAATAAAGCAAAAGGAAATATATGAGCACCATATATCACACTAATATTCCAATACTATTTACTATTTCACTAAGTAATGAAAAATAAATAAATATTCTATACTAGAAAGAAAGAGACAAAATTATGGCTTTTTGCAATTGTGATCATCTACTTAAAAAATCTAATAGAATGATTACAAAATATTTTAGAATTGTCCAGAAAAGTGTGAAATATGAGATTATCATAAAAAAGTATATAGATTACCTATGCACTTGCAATGGTCAATTTGAAAATATTATAGACATATCTCCTATTCATAAGAGTACAAAACCATAAAAAATGTGAGACTAAATCTAAGATTAAATTTGAATGACCCAAATGAAAAACAATCTATGAAGTTTTCCTGAGTAAATAGAAAGTCATGGAATATTCCCGCATTGGAAGACTTACTATTATAAAGTTAAAAACTCTACAAATAGGGGCACCTGGGTGGCTCGGTCATCAAGTGTCTGCTTTTGGCTCAGGTCATGATCCCAGGGTCCTGAGACTGAGCCCCGCATCAGGCTCCCTGCTCTGCAGGAAGCCTGCTTCTCTCTCTCCCACTCCCCCTGCTTGTGTTCCCTCTCTCTGTGTGTCTCTCTCTGTCAAATAAATAAATAAAATATTAAAAAAAACTTTACAAACAAATGTATGAATTAAATATAATCCTAATGAAGTTTAGAATACTTTTTGTGGAAAATAACAGACTGATTCATAATTCATCTGAAAAAAGAAAATGGCAGGAATGCTGATGATAATGAAGAGAAAAATAAAGCAGGTTTGTAATACATGTCATGATATAAATATATAGTTAAAAAGTAGTTGAGTTTCAAACTTCAAGTTAGAAATGTTAGAAATGTAGCTATTCTTCACTTCCTTCTTCTGAAAAGCATTCCCCAAAATAGTAATAGATAACACTCTATCATCAATTTAAAACAATGTCACAAACTGATACAACATACAAAACATCTGTGCAATAAGGACCAAAATGAGAGATAATATTTATATCCAGATATAATTTCATATTTACAATATGATACAGCTTTCTCCAAAAGTAAAATTCAGAGTTATAGTAGACATATGCAATAATAATCTGGATAAGTAGTAATCCAAATAAATAAACCTGAGAACATGAACAACACCAAAGGAGAAATGGGGACTGTTTCTGCAGATCAGATCTTTATGGAAGAAAAGCAAACGATGTGGAGGTGAAAGAGAAATCATATCAATGGAACACCGTGTGTGTGTGTGTGTGTGTGTGTGTGTGTGTGTGTGTGTGTGTGTGTGTGTGTTTATTAGTTTCCCAGCTGACAAAGAGTGGTGAGCAATGGCAATTTGAAGAAGAAAGGATAATTAGCATTTTCCAGGTCATAATATAGAAAAATACTGACTTAACAGGTTTCAACATGATTTCCCACATAATTTTTGAAGGTCAGAATTTGATGAGAGGATTTTCCCCAAGGGAGAAGACATAAATTCGGTAAATAGGTCAATAAACACAAATTTAAGTTAAGGATTGTCCAGAATCACAACTCTCTCATGATAGGAGGAAGGAGACAATGAAGGAAGTGTTACTGTGCTAATTTCCTCATCTTTATAATAGTCAATAGATAATATATAGAGTTGAAACATGTAGTTAAAAATAGCCCAGAGCCTGAAAACGAAATTAAGAAAACAAAGTCAGTATACAGTAGCATCAAAAAGAAGAGAAAGCATATTTAGGAATAAATTTGATTAAGGAGGTACAAGAATAGTACACAGAAAACTGTAAAACATTGTTGAAAAATAGAACAAAGAGTACCTTAAAAATGAAAATATAAGGAGGGCATGTGTGGTGATGAGCACTGGGTGTTATATGCAATTAACGAATCGTTGAACACTACATCAATCAAAAACTAATGCTCTATTATATATATGTTGGCTAATTGAACATAAGGAATAAGAAAAAATATATTCTGTCTGAACGAATTGGAGAACTTGGTATTGCTTAGACAACAGTATTACTGAAAATGATATACAAATTCAAAATTAATAATTTAAGATTTATTAAAATCTTAACAGTGGTTTTACAGAAATTGAGAAACATAATCTAAAATTCATAAGGAATTTAAAGAGACCTTGGATAACCAAGGCAATCTTGAAAAAGTAGAACAAAGTTGGAAGACTCACACTTCCCAATTTCAAAATTTACTACCAAGTTATAGCAATCAAAACAGTGTGGTAGTGGCATAAGGATAAGCTTACAGATCCATGGAATAAAATATATATTCCAGAAATAAGTCCATATGTGTACATTCAATCAATTTTCTACTAGGCTGCCAAGAGTATACAATTGGAAGAGTCTTCTTAACAAATGACCTTGGGAAACCAGATCTCCACATGCAGAAGAATGAAGTTAGATTACTTATAACATATACAAATATTAACTCAAAATGGATTCAAAACAAACTTAAAAACTGGCACTATAAACCTCTTAGAATAAAACATAAGGGCAAATATTCACGACCTTCAATTTGGCAATGGTTTCTTAGAAATGACAGCAAAAGTACATGTAGCAAAAGAAAACATTGTTAAATTGTACTTCATTAAAATTAAATTCTCTTATGCATCAAAGGCCATTGTTCAGAGAGTGAAGTCAATCCAAAAAAATAGTAAGAAAAGAAAACCCACATATATGATAATGGTTATATAGCCAGAATATATAAACAACTCTGACAACTCAACAGCAAAAATAACAAACAACCCAATTAAAAATTGGGCCAAAGACTTGAATAGATACTTCTCCAAAGAGAATATGCAAATGGAAAATAAACATATTAAAAGATACTGAATATCACTAATCATTAGGGAAATTCAAATCAAAACAAGAGATACCGGGCACCTGGGTGGCTCAGTTGGTTAAGCGACTGCCTTCGGCTCAGGTCATGATCCTGGAGTCCCAGGATCGAGTCCTGCATCGGGCTCCCCATTCAGCAGGGAGGTTGCTTCTCCCTCTGACCCTCCCCCTTTTCATGTGCTCTTTCTCTCTCACTCTCTCTCTCAAATAAATAAATAAAATCTTAAAAAAAACAAGAGATACCTGTTCATATACTTTAGAATGGCTATTATTCAAAAACAGGAAATAATAAGTGTAGGCAAATATGTGAAGAAAAAGAACACTCATGCTTTGTGGTTGGGAATGTAAAATGAATGGTGCTGCTGCTCACCAAGCATTTAAACATAAAATTAACATATGACCCAGAAATTCCACTCTTAAATATACACCCAAAAGAGTTAAAAGTGGAGACACTGATATTTATACACCAATGGTTACAATAATGTGCCACCAAGAGTGAACTGAAACCCAAAATGGCAAAATAGTTTTACTAAACATCTTGCTTGAAGAACAATACCACCTCCCACTGGTGTTCCTATGATCTGACATTTAGACTTGTCCCCACCATGTAAGGTTTTTTAAGAAATCATCTTTTCTAAATGATAAATCTCCCAAACTCCTTGAGACTTTCAGGGATAATCCCCATCTGTTTAAAATTGTTCAGAGAATTCTCAGTGGATGCACCAGTCCACACAGATAAACACCTATCAGAAGAAGCTGTGATATTGATGGGGGGGTCCCTTTGGAAGCCAGCTATTCCAGTTCTTTCATAAGATTTTCCTAAAGCCCAGAGAAGCAAGTAATGCCCCTAAACAACACAATTTTCACAAAAAGATTCTTCTGAATTTTAGTGCCACCCTTCATAATGCTGCTGGAGACTGTTTTTGAGAGTCCCAGATTGCGGATACCCAGCTGGTCAGGTGCAAAAAGAATCTCAGGCGTCTGGTACAGCTGGTTCTCAATACAGATGACATTCTCAATTGGCTGTTTATATTCTCTCAGTTGGCATGCTATCATCTGGCCTCTTACATAGTTCTTTCTCTTGCTCCAAGGCCACATAACACAGCTTCTCTTTGATATCACCCAGTAAGACTTGTCAAATATACGAGGGAAGGTGCTCACACTAGTGAGGAGGAGCCAGGTGATATTCTCTGTGATGTCCTTTCTTGCCATTTAGAGCTTTGTGAGAGCATTTGGTAGGGAATAATTCTCAAAGATAGGGACAGTGCAAGGAACCCCATCCCCACTGTCCACCATTAGTCCCATGACAGAGGTAGAGCTGTATAAAGTACTACCACTGCATGGTTAAACAGGCAGAAGGCAGGCACATCGAAGGTCTCAAACATCACTTCTGCTATTTTTTCTCAAATCTCTCTTGGGTCCAAGAAGGATTTAGTCATGAGCACAGCCCATTGACAGGGTTTTACGTCCAGCTCCCACTCAAAAAGATACTTTCAGAGTTTTTCCATGTCATCATATCCTATTACCAGTCCATACTCATGGGGGTAGTGTAAATGCAAGACTTCATACTTGTACAGGGTTTCTTCCCTACAAAGTACTTTTTCTAACAGTCTCCTGACAAAAGCATATTTAATTTTGGATGCCCCATGACAAAACTGATGACATGATGGAGTCCAATCTCTCCAGATATGGCTGCTTTGCAGAGTCTTGGTCCATTGTCAAAAATTATAGCTGGAATATCTAATACATATGTGTTAAATATTTCTACAGTATGCTCTTCCAAACTTCAACAAAATAAAGGAAACTTGGTCACTTTGTAAGACAACAAGCACCTCTGGATGTTTTACAACCATAGGATTCCAAAGTTCTCATGTTGACACTCAGGCAGAGCTACCAGGTTGTCCCCAATTCCCCTAAACACACTGTCCTCAACCCATGAATCTTGCCTCCCTTCATAGAGCCCAAGGCCCACTGAGGCAATTTCAGGGATGATTTTCCCCTATGTAACAATCTAGCCATAGCAAAAATAGTCCCCAGAGAATATCAGAGAGATTTTAAAGAGTATGGATTCTGAGCCATATGCATTTCCTGTTTGGTGAAACATAAGCAGAGTAAGGCAAATTATACCTATGAACAGCTTTGATAAACCTGTGAACTTGAAGCAGGGACCAAGCTTTAGTACCAAGGGAAGCTACAAAGCTATGTCCTTACCCAGAGAACTGGTTTCTTCTGCTCTGTTCAGCTGATGTTTATGTGGTGATGAAAATACCCTTCCCTTTGTAAGGGGAGAAGCTAAGCACCAGATACAAGTTTGGGTCTGAGTGGGGATTCCTGTAACTCAGTTCCAGCACCACTCAGAACATTTGTCTTTCCCCCTTCTTGCAATTATTTTTAAACAACTTTATTGAGACAAATTCCACATACCATAAAATTTACCCATTTAAAGTATATAACATGATGTTTCTTAGTATATCCACTGATAGGTACAAACATCATAGATATCAATTTAGAACATTTTCATCGGCTCAAACAGAATCCCATACCCTTCAAGCAGCACATCTTCAGACCATTCCCCACAAGCCCTAAGCAACCACTAATATATTTTTTGTCTTTATGGATTTATTACCTCTTTTGCATATTATGAATGGAAGCATAAAATATGTTAACTTTTGTGACCAATTTCATCTTCTTTATATATTGTTTTCAAGGTTCATACATTTCTTAGAGAGAGCACATTTTGTTTATCCATTCATCAGTTAACAGACATTTGGATTTTTCCCATCTTTGACTATTAAGAAATATGCTGCTAAAAAAATCTTGAATATGTTTTTGGAAAGACTTATGTTTTCATTTCCCCTGGTTATATATCTAGAAATGGAAAAGCTTAGAAATATGATAATACTATGTTTAATCATTTAAGAAACTTTCAGTCTGTTTTCCAAAGTGTCTGAGGCATTTTACATTCAAACCAGCAGTGTAGGAGAGCTTATACTTTTCCACATGATCACAAACACTAATTAGTATCTGACTTTTTTATTCTAGGCATTATATTAAGTATGATATGACATCTCATGGTGGTTTTGATTTATATTTCCTTGATAGCTAAAGATGTCAAGCATCTTCTCATATGTTTATTGGCCATTAGTTTATTGTTTTGGAGAAATATCTATTCAGTTGCTCAGTCCATTTTAAAGTAAGTTTGTAAACTCAAAATGGATGAAAGACCTAAATGTTTCTAAACTCAAAATGGATGAAAGGAATACAGCAAAATCCTAGAAAACATAGGCAGTAACCTCTGACATTGGCCTCAGCAACTACTTTCAAGACATGTCTCTAAAGACAAGGGAAACAAAAGCAATTTGTTTTTTCTTTTTGCACAACAAAGGAAACAGTCAACAAAACTGAGAAGCAACCCACAGAATGGGAGAAGACATTTGCAAATGACATTACAGATAAAGGGCTAGTATCCAAGATCTATGAAGAACTTCTCAAACTCAACCCCCCAAAAAACAAATAAGTCAAGAAATGTGTAGAAGACATGAACAGACACTTCTCCAAAGAAGATATACAAATGGCTAACAGACACATGAAAAAATGTTCAATATCACTAGCCATCAGGGAAATACAAATCTAAACCACAATGAGATACCTCCTTATACCAGTTAGAATGGAAAAAAATTAACAAGACAGGAAACAACAAGTGTTGGTGAGGATGTGGAGAAGGGGAACCCTCTTACATTGTTGGTGGGAATGCAAGTTGGTACAGCCACTTTGTAAAACAGTATGGAGGTTCCTCAAGACATTAAAAATAGAGCTACCCTATGACCCAGCAATTGCACTACTAAGAATTTACCCCAAAGATACAGATGTAGTGAAAAGAAGGGGCACATGAACCCCAGTGTTCATAGCAGCAATACCACAATAGCCCCCTGTGGAAGGAGCTGAGATGTCCTTCAACAGATGAATGGATAAAGAAGATGTGGTTCATATATACAATGAAATACTACTCAGCCATCAGGAAAGATGAATATCTAACATTTGCATTGACATGGATGGAACTGGAGGGGATTATGTCAAGTGAAATAAGTCAAGAAGAGAAAGATAATTATCATATGGTTTCACTCATATATGGAACATTAGGAATAGTGTGGAGGACCACAGGGGAAGGGAGGGAAAACTGAATGAGAAGAAATCAGAGAAGGAGACAAACCATGAGAGACTCTGGACTCCAGGAAACAAAATGAGGGTTACAGAAGGGAGAGGGGTGGGGGGATGGGGTGAAAGGGTGATGGGTATTAAGGAGGGCAATGAGCACTGGGTGTTTTATGCACTAATGAATCCTTGAACACTACATCAAAAACTAATGATTTAGTATTATATGTTGGCTAATTGAACTTAATGAAAATAAATAAATAAAAAATAAAGTAAGTTTGTCTTTTATTATTGAGTCATGATAGTTCTTTATATATGCTAGATAAAACTACCTTATCAGGGGCACCTGGGTGGCTCAGGTGGTTAAGCGTCTGCCTTCAGCTCAGGTCATGATCCTGGAGTCCTGGGATCGAGCCCCACATCAGGCTCCTTGCTCAGCAGGGAGCCTGCTTCTCCCTCTCTCTCTGCTCCCCTGCTCCTGCTCTCTTTCTATCTTAAATAAATAAATAAAATCTTTTAAAAAACCTACCTTATCAGATATATGATATTCAAATATTTTCCTCATTCTGTGAGTTGTCTTTTCACTTTCTTGATAGTCTTTCAAATCACAAGCATTTGTATTTTTTTAAGATTTTTATTTATTTATTTGAGAGAGAGAGAGAGAGCAGGAGCGGGGGGAGGGGCAGAAGGAGAGGGAGAAGCAGACTCCCCACTGAGCAGGGACCCTGATGTGGAGCTTGATCCCAGGACCCCAAGATCATGACCTGAGCTGAAGGCAGACACTTAACTGACTGAGCCACTCAGGTGCCCCACAGGCATTTGCATTGGTGATGAACTACAATTTACCTGTTTTATCTCTTGTTGCTAGTGTTATCTGTGTCATATCTAAGACTCTATTGTCAAATCTGAATTCATGAAGATTTACCCCTGTTTTCTTCTATGAGATATACAATTTTAAATCAAACATTTATGTCTTAACCCATACTTATTTAACCTGGCATATGGTGTGAAGTAAAGGTGCAACTTCATTCTTTTGCATGTGGCTATCCTGAATACAGTAATTTATAAATAGAATAATATACCATGACCAAGTGGAATTTATTCCAGCAATGCAAGGTTGGTTCAAATGAAGAAATCAATCAATATAATATATCATATTAATAAAAGATAAAAACCATATAATCTCAGTAGAGAAAAAACATTTGCCCAAATCCAACATCCTTCATAATAGAAACACTCAAAAATGAGTAATAGAATTTAACTTCCTCAAATTCATAAAGGACATCTATGAAAAAATCTATAGTTAGCATTATACATATTAGTGATAGACTGAATGCTTTCCCCTTATATCAGGAACAAAATGAGATGTTCATTCTCACTACTCTTATTGAATATTATACTGAACATTCTTGCTAGGGTTATTAGTCAATAAAATAAACTAAAAGGCCTCCAAATTGGAAAGGAGGATATAAAATTATATGCATTTACAGATAACATAATTCTATATATAGAAAATCCTAAGGAATCCACAAACAAACAAAATGTCAGCAAGGTTGTGGAATTTAAAAAAAAATCAATATAATTAATATCCAATTAAAAAATCAATATAATAATTTTTATTTTATACAAGGCCAATGAACAGTCTGAAAATGCATTTACAAGCAGGAATAGAAGGATTCCAACTGGTAGAGAAAAAAACATAAACAGAAACCATGGCAGATAGGTGTTGTGACTATTTGTAATATAGTAGTAAGTGCTATGTTGTACTGCCCAGTTCCCACCATTCAGAACCAATGTATTTTTATCTCCCAGCTGCCAGGAGTGTTGCCTGCTGATGACTCACAGCCAGGGATCTTCCTAGATATTCTTCTTAGCTAATGGGAGCTAAATTGCCTAAGGTTGTGTTGCCTCACCAGGAGCAGCCTACATCCAGTGATCAATGAGGGAGGTATCATCCTAGCCCCCTTGATCCAAATTGCATGAACTGTGAAGGCCCACACCAGGTCAATTGCTCTCCATGGGATTAGCTGAAGCTTGTTGTGCAAATAAACCACACAGTTCAATTTATGACTGCTCAGTTTTGCTACCCTCACTCCCTTCTATGTATTGCTGTCAATAGTACTCACCACAATACTCTCTGAATGCAAATATCAGTCTTAATGCCCATATCCCAGAAAACATAACATAAAAGCATTTGCCTCTGAAGTAATTTGAGGAAGCAGAATCTAAAATGGAATTTTGAATCTTAATAATTCACTGGCCAGGAGGCAATGACCCCACAGATGGTATCTATCATGCTCTAGAGGTGCAGTTGTAAAAGAAAAATAATCTCACCAGTGGTGGGCTGGAATCATATACTAATGAGAAGGAACACACTGGTGGGTGCTGTATCTCAGGATTCTGAGAAGTTTGGGGAAAGCAGGAATTATAAGGACAATGGAATTTGATGGCTCCTGCTGAGTAACATCATTACATTGGAGAAAGACAATGAAAGGTAATTAATCAACAATATAATGCAAAGTGCAAAAGTGAGGACCTCTTTGACAGTTTCTAAAGAGAATCTCATCTCTCACATCCAGAGGACAAAAATAAGTGAGAATCAGGTTCAGAATTTAATTATAAGGGTAGTGGGGTTCCAGATATGTTTTAAATCTCAGGCTTTGCATGGCTGCTATGTTAAGGTCAGGATCCTATTTGGGAAGGAGTGAGGCCCTGAGATATAAGATGGAGACATCCAAAGAAACAGACTTAAAAATCTTGAATCACCATATTGCACTGAAACATATGATTCGGCAAAGGTGGTCCCCTGCTCCCTGTTACAGTCTGATACCTTTCTTCTTTTAAGATGATGTGGAAGTCTCTGCATTAGAAAACTTCAAAGGTCCCTTCAGGCTTTTTTGTTAATGAATTTATTCATTTATTTATTATTTATTTATTTATTTTTAAATTTTATTAATTAATATGTAATGTATTATTAGTTTCAGAGGTAGAGGTCAGTGATTCATCAGTCTCATATAATACCCAGTATTCATTACATCACGTGCCCTCCTTCAGGCTTTATCTACAATAGTGCTTCTGGCCACTAAGACAAATAACTGTAGTCAAATCACAACATAATTTGAACAAGGAAGGGGTGGACCTGTTAATATCAGTTTTTAATAACAAAGCAGTAACTCTGGAAGATGGTGCTAATGCACTTCTAAGATGGCTCTTAGGAAAAAAAAAGATGGCTCTTGAAGCTTAGGCAATGTGATGGCCCATCCTAGATAATGAAAAAATAAATGAATCCCCATGTAAGACAGTAGAAGGGATCAAAAGTTTTAGAAAAGTAGGACTGCCAGAGTATGTATACCACATAGAGATGATAAAAACCTACCAACCAACTACGTTCTCTGGGAGGGTTTTATTTTTCAAAATAATAAATCTGCTGGTGAGAAGGACACCAGCATTGTTGACAATCTTTTGGATATCCTCCAAAGGTCATGGCTGCTGGTAGGAGATGCTGTTATAGAATGGGTCTCCTTGATAGCAATGCCAATGATGGGTTCCTGAAATAATAAAGGCTAAGTGAAAACATTTATATGTAAGAAGTAAAGTAGGCATAATAAGCAGAATAGATAGCAAGTTAATAGTGGCATCCAGGGAAGCCTGTCCCAAAAAGAACTAAAAAGATGGTTAATAATTTTGGAGATTGCCCTTTTGGAAATGGAAATAGCATAAAAGTAAAAAGTGAATAATAGAGGCAGAACATGGGAAGATAGTGCAATAGGAGAATTCTAAGCTCACCTCCCCCCATGGATATGCCTAGATAAAAAAAGCCACATCAGTATAACTAAACCAGAAAACAAACTGAAGACTGGCAGAAAAAGATTCTCCACAGTTAATCATAGAGAGGGGGTATATTAAACATCACAGGAAAGGTAGTGTCTTGAACTAGAACCAAGCTAACTTGCAAATAACCACATATGGGAGTGGCACCATGAGCAAAAAAAAAGGGGGGGAATGGAACAGACTCCACACTAGGCACCCCACACAAGAAGGACCCACACTGGGAAGATGAGTACCCATTGTATTTGGCTGTGAATACCAGAGGGGCTTAACTCTGTAAGTTATTACAATTAGTAGGGCTTAACACTAGAAAATTTAAAAATCTCTGGGTCACCTTTAGTAGAGCTAGAGGGTGAGAGAAAATTGAGTCCTCACCCTTAAAGAGACAGCATAAAAAACAACCCTTCCAAGAAACAGCATAGAAGCAGCAGTTGGAAAAATTCCTGGGTTATATGTGAAGATTAATTTACTAATCTCAGAACATGTGCTTGAGAGGCAGGGATTTTTAGGAAACTTCTCCAGAAAAAAGAAAAGAGCAGGTTAGCACCATTTATCTCTACATATCCAGCCTAGATACCTACACACCTGTAGGAATCAGCATGAACACTCACCACCTAGCTTACAAATACTGCATGCTTTGCCCCTCATATTCTTTTGCAGACTGCCCCATCCAACCCACCCCACTGGACAAGATTATGTCCAAGGTGGCTCCTGTCATATTTCATTCTGTAAGAAGCCCTGAAAGTGGCCAACACCACTGCAAAGTGACTCCTGCCCTAGAGAAAGAGAAAGATAATCACACACACCAGTTCCACTGTAGCCCCAGCAGTGAGCTAGGAAGAGACAACTGATCTGACTGCTAGCCCCACCCACCAATACATACCTCACAGGAAGCAGCACAAAGAGAGAGCTCTGTAGATTGGGGTCACTGCAAACCCAACAGTTGGGGGGGGCAGACATCTGGTCTGACTGCAGGGCCTACATACCAATGAAAGGCTCTCAGGGGACAAGGCAAAGAGAGTCCCCTGCAGTTTGGCGTGACCACAGTTACAGCAAATGAACTGAAGGAAAGCATCTGGTTTGACCATACTATAAACTCAAGGCAGCCCCAAACTGGACCCTTAACTGCAAAGAGATGAAATCTGCCCAAAACAGGCTAAGAGGGCTATTACAGCCAACTGGACTGAATGCAAACACACCTCAACCACAACAGTAGGGCACATGCAATACACAAACGAGGCACCCCTACAGTGCCAGGAGCTGGTGAACAGTAGACATTGCATTACAGGGTACTACAAGACCTTTTCTTCATAAGGTCACTACTTTCAAGATCAGGAGGCATAGCTGACATTCCTAATACAAAGAAACAGACATAGAAAGTTAGACAAAATAAGGAGACAGAAGAATATATCCCAAATGAAAGAACAGGACAAAATCACATCAAAAGACCTAATTGGAATAAATATAAGCAATATGCTTGATAGAGAATCCAAAGAATGTTCACAAAGATACTAGATTTGAGAAAAGAGTGGAGAAGTTCAGTAAGACCTTCAACTGAAATTAAAAGTACACTAAAGAGAATAAACAGTAGATAACAGGGAGCAAAATGGATCAGCAAACTGGGAAGAAAGAGTAATGGAAAGCAACCAAGCTGAACAACAACAAATCTTACAAAGAGAGAATACCTTAAGTGAACTCAGGCATATCATGAAGTGTAATAATTTTGCATTATAGGAATCCCAAAAGAAAAAGAGAAGGGGGGCAGAAAACTTATCTGAAGAAATAAAAACATCCCTAATCTGGGGAAGGAAACAGACATCCAGATCCACAAGGTACAGAGAGACCCCAAAAACTGAACCAAAAAAGGTATACATCAAGACACATAAAAATTAAAATATCAATTTTAAAAGCAGTGAGAGAAAAGAAAAGTTATATATAAGGGAAATCTCATAAAGCTATCAGCTTATTCTTCAGTAGAAACTTTGTAGGCCAGAAGGGAGTAGCATGATATATTCAAAGTACTGAAAGGGAAAAAAAAAAAAAAACTGCAGCCAAGAATATTCTAACCAACTAAGCTATATGCAGAATAAAAGGAGAGAGAAAGATTTTCTCAGACAAATAAAAGTTAAAGAAATTCATCACCACTAAACCAATTCTATAAGAAATGTTAAAGGGAATTATTTGAGGGGAAAGAAAAGGCCATAGTCAAGAATGAGAAAATTAGGAAAAGAAAAAAATTCAAAGGTACATACAAACATGATAAAAGTAGTAGATTAATCACTTACAAAACTAGTACAGAGGTTAAAGAACAAAAGCAGTAAAATAAATTATATATAAAAATCAGCCAAGTAATTTACAAAATAAAAGGATGTAAAGTATGACATCATATACATTAAACATGGAGGAGGGAGTAAAAATATAGTGTTTTTAGTATTGGTTCAAATTTAAGTGATCATCATGCTAATATAGACTGTTATAAACTTAACATGTTATATGTAAACCTAATGGTAACCACAAATCAGAAAGCTGTAATAGATACACAAAAAATAAAGAAAAAGGAATCCAAGCGTATCACTTGGAAAACTATCAAGACACAAGGGATGAGTGCAAGAGAAGTAATGAACAGAGAAGAACTATAAAAACAATCATAAACACATAACAAAATGGCAATAGGTATACACCTATCAATAACTACTTTGAATGTAAATGGACTAAATATTCCAATCAAAACATATAGGGTGATGCAACTGATTTTAAAAAGCAAGACCCATTGATATGCTGCCTATGAGAGACTTATTTCAGACCTAAAGACACATGCAGACTGAAAGTGAAGGGATGGAAAAACATTTATCATTCAAGTGGAAGCAAAAAGAAAGCTGGTGTAGCAATACTTATATCAGACAAAATAGATGTTAAAACACAGACTGTAACAAGAGACAAAGGACACTACATAATCATAAAGGGATGAATCCAACAAGAAGATAAAACAATTGTAAATATTTATGCACTTAATATTGGAGCATTAAAATACATAAAGCAACCATAAGAGACATAAAGGAAGAAATTGATGGAAAAAAATAATAGAAGGGATTTTAACACCCCATTTACATCACTGAATAGATCATCTAGACAGAAAATCAACAAAGAAACATTGGCATTGAATGACACATTAGGCCAGATGGATCTAACAGATATATTCAGAACATTCCATCCAAAAACATTGGAATGCACATTCTTTTCAAGTGGAACATTTTCTAGAATAGATCATGTTAGGCCACATAATAAGACAAAACAAATTCAAAAAGATTGAAAACTTAGGAAAGAAAAAGATTGAAATCTTATCATGCATGTTTTCAGCCACAACGGTGTGAAACTAGAAATCAATCACAAGAAAATTTCTTAAAAGAACACAAATCCTTGGAAGCTAAATAACATGCTACTAAAAAATGAATGGGTTAACCAAGAAATCAAAGAAGAAATTTTTAAAAAAGAGAGATAAATGAAAATGAAAACAGAGTGGTCTGAAATCTTTTGGATGCAGCAAAATCTATTCTAACAGGGAATATTATAGCAATACAGGCCTACTCCAAGAAGCAAAAACAAACAAACAAAAACCCACTCAAATAAAAACCTAATTTTATGCCTAAAGGAGTTAGAAAAAGAAGAAATAAACAAATCTCGAAGCCAGTAGAAGGAAGGAAATAATAAATATAAGAGCAGAAAAAAATGAAATAGAGACTTCTCTTAATCATAGGAAACAAACTGAGGGTTGATGGAGGAGAGGTGAGTGGGGGGATGGGGTAACTGGATGATGGACATTAAGGAGAGCATGTGATGTAATGAGCACTGGGTATTATATGCAACTGATGAATCACTGAACTCTCCCTCTGAAATTAATAATACATTATATGTTAGTTGATTTTAAATTTAAAAAAATAAAAATAAATATTGGAAAAAAATAAACTGAGAAAATTGAAAAAAAAAAAAAAAGAACTCCAACAAACCAAAGTCAAGGACCAGATAGCTTCACAGGTGAATTCTACCATCATCTAAAGAAGAGTTAATATTTTTTTTCTTAAACTATTCCAATACATTTTTAAACAGGAAAAAAGTTTCAAATACATTCTACAAGGCCAGGATTACCCTGATACCAAAAACAAATAGAGACAATAAAAAAGGAAAACTATAGTCCAATATCTCTGATGAACATAGATACAAAAATCTTCAATAAAATATTAGCAAACCAAATCCAACAATACATTAAAAAATTCATCACAATCAAGCAGGATTTATTCCAGGGACCAAGAGTGGTCCAATATTCACAACTAAATCAACATGAAATATCATATTAATAAAAGAAAGCATGAAAACCATATAATCACTTCAATAGATGCCAAAAAAGCATTTGACAATATACAACATCCATTCACAATAAAAACTTTCAACAAAGTAAGTTTAGGGGGACCATACCTCAACATAATAAAGGCCATATATGGGAGGGCGGGGCAAGATGGGAGAAAAGTAGGAGACCTGGATTTCGTTTGGTCTCAGGAATTCAGCTGGATAGGGATCAAACCATTCTGAAAACCTACGAACTCAACAGGAGATCGAAGAAAAGAATAGCAACAACTCTCTGAACAGAAAAGTAACCACTTTCTGGAAGGTAGGACGTGCAGAGAAGTGAATTCGAAGCAATATTTGGGAGGATAGACAGCGGGGGAGGGGGCCTCCATCGGCCGCTTCTGGCAAGTGATAGAGCCACGGAGCACAAAATTGGAATTTTAGAAGTCGTCTCCGCTGAGGGACGTCGCGCCAGTAGCTAAGCGGGGGGTGGAACCCTCGTGGAACAGTGTGGTCTCAGCACCCTCGGGGTCACAGAAACACCAGAGGTGCCTGAGTGTGGCAGAGCTCCCAGGTATCGGAGCGGGGAAGCCGGCGGCAGAGACGGAGCTGAGGCGCGGGCTCTCAGCTCAGCGTTGCCATAAATCATGATCCGCAAAACAGTCGGGCCACTGCTCCTCCAGCAGGGACCCAACAAGGGGCAGACCTGGGGAGACTCCCCTTCCTCCCCTGGGAGGAGTGGCATGGGAGCACACCACAGGGAATTGCTGGGTTTGGAGACTCCACACCAAGTCGGGTGCCAGAGATAGAAATGCTTGGTCACAGGTCAGTGAGCACGGAGTGTGGACGGAGACCAGGGAGAGGGGAGTGACTGACTGCTTTTCTCTGGAGGCTCACTGAGGAGTGGGGCCCTGAGTTCTCGGCCCCTCCAGAGCAGAGACTGGGGGGCCGCCATTTTCACTCTTGTCCTCCAAAGCTGTACCAAAAGCTTGCAGGGAAAAAAAGCTCCCGAGAGCAAACCCGAGCAGAATAATTACCCCAGACTGGCAAGGACGGGGCAATTCCACCTCCCGCAAAGACATTTGGGAACCATGGCAACAGGCCCCTCCCCCAGAAGATCAGCAAGAACAGTCTGCCAAGACCAAGTTTACTGATCAATGAGAACGGCAGAACTCCAGTGCTAGGGGAATACTGCACATAGAATTCATGGCCTTTTTACCATGATTTTTAGTTTTACAAAGTTAATTTTTTTAACTGTCTTTTTTTTTGAATTTTTCTTTTTCCCTTTTTCAACCAACATCTTATCAATCCCTTTTTTAAAAAACATTTTCATTTTTCATTTGTAGAGTCATATTCTATCCCTTCATAGTAGTTACCCTTATTTTTGGCATATATATATAAGTTGTTCTCTCTTTTAAATTTTGAGATACAGATTCTTCTAACAGATCAAAATATACCTTAAATCTCTAGTGTATGGCTTTTTTCTAGTCTCCTACCTGATCACATTCTCTCCCATTTTTTTCTTTTATTTTTTAAATTCTCTTCTTTCTTTTTTCAAACAACTTCTTATCTAATCAAATGTTTTTATATTTTTTTATACTTTTCAACTTTACAGTCATATTGCATCCCTTCATCGTATCAACCCTTATTTTTGTACATACATGCAGTTTTCTTTCTTCAAAATTTTGGGAGACACTTTCTTCTAACAGACCAAAATACACCAAACATCTAGTGTGTGGCACTGATCTAGGCACCAGCCTGATCATATGTGATCATATTCTGTTTTTTTGTTTTGTTCTGTTTTTGTTTGTTTTTATCTTTTTCTTTTCCTTTTTTTTCTTTTTTCTTTCTTTCCCTTTATTTTCCCCTAGTTTCAGGTCTTTTCTCATTTGTTTAGACTATATTTTCTGAGGACGTTATAACCCTGTTAGCATTTTATTCTCTCATTCATCTACTCTCCTCTGGACACAATGACAAGATGGAAAAAAATCACCTCAACAAAAAGAACAAGAGGTAGGACCAACTGCCAGGGACCTGCTCAATAGGAACATTAGTACGATATTGGACCAAGAGTTCAGAATCATGATTTTAAAGGTACTAGCTAAGCGTGAAAAAAGCATGGAAGTTATTAGAGAAACCCTTTCTGGAGAAAAAAAGAACTAAAATTTAACCAAGTCGAAATCAAAAAGGCTATTAATGAGGTGCAATAAAATGGGGGCACTAACTGCTAGGATAAATGAGGCAGAAGAGAGAATTAGTGATATAGAAGACCAAATGATGGAAAATAAAGAAGCTGAGAAAAAGAGAGATAAACAACTACTGGATCATGAGGGCAGAATTTGAGAATTAAGCAATACCATAACATGAAACAACATTAGAATTATTGGTATCCCAAAAGAAGAAGAAAGAGAGAGGGGGGCAGGAGGTTGGAGCAAATTATAGCAGAGAACTTCCATAATTTGGGGAAGGAAACAAGCATCAAATTCCAGGAGGCACAGAGAACCCCTCTCAAAATCAATAAAAATAGGTCAACACCCCGACATCTAATAGTAAAACTTATGAGTCTCAGAGACAAAGAAAAATCTTGAGAGCAGCTCGGGAGAAGAGATATGTAATCTACAAAGGTAGAAACATTAGATTGACAACAGACCTATCCATAGAGACCTGGCAGGCCAGAAAGGACTGGCATGATATCTTCAGAGCACTAAACGAGAAAAATATGCAGCCAAGAATACTATATTGAGCTAGGCTCTCACTGAAAATAGAAGGAGAGATAAGTGTCCAGGACACACAAAAAGTAAAGGAATTTGCAAACACCAAACCAGCCCTACAAAAAATATTGAAAGGGGTCCTCTAAGCAAAGAGAGAGCCTAAAAGCAACATAGACCAGAAAGGAACACAGACAATATACAGTAACAGTCACCATACAGGCAATAAAATGGCACTAAATTCATTTCTTTCAATACTTACCCTGAATGTAAATGGGCTCAATGCCCCAATCAAAAGACACAGGCGATCGGATTATATAAAAAAACAAGACCCATTGATATGCTGTCTGCAAAAGACTCATTTTAGACCCAAAACACCCCCAGCTTGAACGTGAGGGGGTGAAAAACCATGTACCATGCTAAAGAACACCAAAAGAAAGCTGGGGTAGCAATCCTTATATCAGACAAATTAGATTTTAAACCAAAGACTGTAATAAGAGATGAGGAAGGACACTATATCCTACTTAAAGGGTTTATCCCACGAGAAGATCTAACAATTGTAAATATCTATGTCCCTAACGTGGGAGCAGCCAATTATATAAGGCAATTAATAACAAAAGCAAAGAAACACTTTGAAAACAATACAATAATAGTGGGGGACTTAAACACCCCCCTCACTGAAATGGACAGATCATCTAAGCAAAAGATCAACAACGAAATAAAGACTTTAAATGACACACTGGACCAAATGGACTTCACAGATATATTCAGAATATTCTATCCAAAGCAACGGAATACACATTCTTCTCTAGTGCCCATGGAACATTCTCCAGAGTAGATCACATCCTAGGTCACAAATCAGGTCTGAACCGGTACCAAAAAATTGGGATTATTCCCTGCATATCTTCAGACCACAATGCTTTGAAACTAGAACTCAATCACAAGAGGAAAGTCGGAAAGAACTCAAATACATGGAGGCTAAAGAGCGTCCTACTAAAGAATGAATGGGTCAACCAGGAAATTAAAGAAGAATTTAAAAAATTCATGGAAACCAATGAAAATGAAAACACAACTGTTCAAAATCTTTGGGATGCAGCAAAGGCAGTCCTGAGAGGAAAGTATATAGCAATACAAGCCTTTCTCAAGAAACAAGAAAGGTCCCAAATACACAACCTAACCCTACACCTAAAAGAGCTAGAGAAAAAACAGCAAATAAAGCCTAAGCCCAGCAGGAGAAGAGAAATAATGAAGATCAGAGCAGAAATCAATGAAATAGAAACCAAAAGAACAGTAGAACAGATCAACGAAACTAGGAGCTGGTTCTTTGAAAGAATTAACAAGATTGATAAACCCCTGGCCAGACTGATCAAAAAGAAAAGAGAAATGACCCAAATCAACAAAATCATGAAAGAAAGAGGAGAGATCACAACCAACACCAAAGAAATACAAACAATTATAAGAACATATTATGAGCAACTCTATGCCAGCAAATTAGATAACTTGGAAGAAATGGGTGCATTCCTAGAGATGTATCAAGTACCAAAATTGAACCAGGAAGAAATAGAAAACCTGAACAGACCTATAACCACTAAGGAAATTGAAGCAGTCATCAAAAATCTCCCAACAAACAAAAGCCCAGGGCCAGATGGCTTCCCAGGGGAATTCTACCAAACATTTCAAGAAGAATTAATACCTATACTTCTGAAACTGCTCCAAAAAATAGAAATGGAAGGAAAACTTCCAAACTCGTTTTATGAGGCCACCAAAGACCCCATTTAAAAGGAGAATTACAGACCAATATCCTTGATGAACATGGATGCAAAAATTCTCACCAAAATACTAGGCAATAGGATCCAACAGTACATTAAAAGGATTATTCACCACGACCAAGTGGGATTTATCCCTGGTCTGCAAGGTTGGTTCAACATTCGCGAATCAGTCAATGTGATACAATACATTAACAAAAGAAAGAACAAGAATCATATGATCATCTCAATAGATGCAGAAAAAACATTTGACAAAGTACAGCATCATTTGTTGATCAAAACTCTTCAGGGTATAGGGATAAAGGGTACATACCTCAGTATCATAAAAGCCATCTATGAAAAGCCCACAGCAAATATCATTCTCAATGGGGAAAAACTGAGAGCTTTCCCACTAAGGTCAGGAATGCGGCAGGGATGTCCACTATCACCACTGCTATTCAACATAGTATCAGAAGTCTTAGCCACAGCAATCAGACAACAAAAAGAAATCAAAGGCATCCAAATCGGAAAAGAAGAAGTCAAACTTTCACTCTTTGCAGATGATATGATACTGTATGTGGAAATCCCAAAAGACTCCACCACAAAACTGCTAGAACTCATACAGGAATTTCAGTAAAGTGGCAGGACATAAAATGAATGCACAGAAATCAGTGGCATTCCTATACACCAACAAGACAGAAGAGAAACAAATTAAGGAGTAGATCCCATTTACCATTTCACCTAAAACCATAAGATACCTAGGAATAAATCTAACCAAAGAGGCAAAGGATCTGTACTCAGAAAACTATAAAATACTCATGAAAGAAATTGAAGAAAACACAAAGAAATGGAAAAACATTCCATGTCCATGGATTAGAAGGACAAATATTGTGAAGATGTCAATGCTACCTAGAGCAATCTACACATTCAGTGCAATCGCTATCAAAATACCAACGACTTTTTTCAAAGAAATGGAACAAAGAATCCTAAAATTTGTATGGAATCAGAAAAGATCTCGAATAGCCAGAGGAATGTTGAAAAAGAAAACCAAAGCTGGCGACATCACAATTCCAGACTTCCAGCTCTATTACAAAGCTGTCATCATCAAGACAGTATGGTACTGGCACAAAAACAGACACATAAATCAATGGAACAGAATAAAGAGTCCATAAATGGACCCTCAACTCTATGGTCAACTCATCTTTGACAAAGCAGGAAAGAATGTCCAATGGAAAAAAGACAGTCTCTTCAACAAATGGTGTTGGGAAAATTGGACAGCCACATGCAGAAGAATGAAACTGGACCATTTCCTTACACCACACACAAAAATAGACTCAAAATGGTTGAAAGACCTAAATGTGAGACAGGAATCCATCAAAATCCTAAAGGAGAACACAGGCAGCAACCTCTTCGACCTCAGCCACAGCAACTTCTTCCTAGAAACATCACCAAAAGCAAGGGAAGCAAGGGCAAAAATGAACTATTGGGATTTCATCAAGATAAAAACTCTTGCACAGCAAAAGAAACAGTCAAGAAAACCAACAGAATGGTAGAATATATTTGCAAATGACATATCAGATAAAGGGCTAGTATCCAAAATCTATAAAGAACTTATCAAACTCAACACCCAAAGAACAAGTAATCCAATCAAGAACTGTGCAGAAGACATGAACAGATATTTTCCCAAAGAAGACATCCAAATGGCCAACAGACACATGAAAAAGTGCTCAACATTGCTCAGCATCAGGGAAATCCAAATCCAAACCTCAATGAGATACCACCTCACACCAGTCAGAATGGCTAAAATTAACAAGTCAGGAAACGACAGATGTTGGCGGGGATGCGGAGAAAGGGGAACCCTCCTACACTGTTGGTGGGAATGCAAGCTGATGCAACCACTATGGAAAACAGTATGGAGGTTCCTCAAAACGTTGAAAATAGAGCTACCGTACGATCCAGCAATTGCACTACTGGGTATTTACCCCAAAGTTACAAATGTAGGGATCCGAAGGGGTACGTGCACCGCGATGTTTATAGCAGCAATGTCCACAATAGCCAAACTGTGGAAAGAGCCAGGATGTCCATCGACAGATGAATGGATAACAAAGATTTGGTATATATATTCTATGGAATATTATGCAGCCATCAAAATGAATGAGATCTTGCCATTTTCAATGACATGGATGGAACTGGAGGGTGTTATGCTGAGACAAATAAGTCAATCAGAGAAAGACACGTATCATATGACCTCACTGATTTCAGGATTTCTTAATCTCAGGAAAGAAACTGAGGGTTGCCGGAGTGGTGGGGGGTGGGAGAGATGGGCTGGCTGGGTGATAGACATTGGGGAGGGTATGTGCTATGGTGAGTGCTGTGAATTGTGCAAGACTGTTGAATCATAGATCTGTACCTCTGAAACAAATAATGTAATATATATTAAGAAAAAAAAGAAAAAAGAAGATAGCAGGAGGGGAAGAATGAAGGGGAGGAAACTGGAGGGGGAGACGAACCATGAGAGACAATGGACTCTGAGAAACACACTGAGGGTTCTAGAGGGGAAGGGGATGGGGGGATGGGTTAGCCTGGTGATGGGTATTAAAGAGGGCACATTTTGCATGGAGTACTGGGTGTTATGCACAAACAATGAATCATGGAACACTACATCAAAAACTAATGATGTAATGTTTGGTGATTAACATAACAATAAAAATTTAAAGAAAAATAGTAAAAAAAATAAAGGCCATACATCTAAAACCCACAGCTAACATCATACTTATTGGTGAAAAGCTAATAGCTTTTTCTTTATGATTCAGGAATAAGAATGATGTCCACTCTCACCAATTCTATTAAACATAATACTTAATATCTTAGATACAGCAGACAACAAAAACAAATAAAAGGCATTCAAATTGGTAAGAAGTAAAACTTTCACTATTTGCTGATGGCATGATATATATACAGAAAACCATAAAGACTCCACAAGAAAATTACTAGAACTGATAAATGAATTCAATAAATTCACAGGATTCAAATTAATATAAAGAAATCTGTTGAATTTCTATACACTAATAATGAAATAACAGAAAGAGAAATTAAGAAAACAGTTTCATTTACAATTGCACCAAAACAAATAAAATACCTAGGAATAAATTTAACCAATGAGGTGAAGGACCAGTACTCTCAAAAATATAAAACATTGATTAAAGAATTTGAAGATGACACAAATGGAAAAATATGGCATGCTCATGGATTCAAAGAACCAATATTTTTAAATGTTCATACTACTTAAAGCAATCAACAGATTTAATGAATCTCTATTAAAATATCAAGAACATTTTTCACAGAAGTAGAACAAATAATCCTAAAATTTGTATGGAACCACAATAAGACCCAAAATAGCCAAATCAATATTTAGAAAGAAAAAGCTGGAGGAATCACAATACCAGATTTTAACATATATTACAAAGATGTATTAATCAAAACAGTATTGTAGTGGCACAAAAATAAACACATCGATCAATGGAACAAAAGAAAGAGCCCGGAAATAAACCCACACATTTATGGTCAACTAATCTACAACAAATGAGTGAGAATATACAATGGGGAGAAAGAGAATGTCTTCAACAAATGGCACTGGGAAAACTGAACAGCTACATGTAAAAGAATGGAATGGGATCACTTTCTTACACCGCAAACAAAAATAAAATAAAAATTGATGAAAGAACTAAATATGAGACTGGAAACCAAAAAAAAAAAAAAAAATCCTTGAAGAAAACTTAGGAAGTAATCACTTTGACATCATAGAAACATTTTTGTACAATTTTTCATATCTCCTTGGCAAGGGAAACAAAAGCAAAATTAAACTATTGGAACGAACCAAAATAAAAAGCTTTTGTTTACTGGAGAAAACCACCAATGAAACATAAAGACTGCCTACTGAATGGGAAAATATATTTAAAATGATATATTTGAGGGCGCCTGGGTGGCTCAGTTGGTTAAGCGACTGCCTTCGGCTCAGGTCATGATCCCAGGCTCCTGGGATCGAGTCCCGCATCGGGCTCCCTGCTCGGCAGGGAGTCTGCTTCTCCCCTGACTCTACTCTCTCTCATGCTCTCTCTATCTCATTCTCTCTCTCAAATAAATAAATAAATAAATAAATAAAATCTTTAAAAATAAAAAATAAAATGATATATTTGATAAGGAGTTAGTATCCAAAATACACAAAGAACTTATACAACTCAACACTTAAAAACCTAATAATACAATTAAAAATGGGCAGAGGACATGGATAGACATTTTTCTAAGACATATGAAAAGATGTGTAATGGCAGTAATTATCAGGGAAATGAAAATCAAAACCACAATGAAATATCACCTCACACTTGTCAGAATAGTTAAAAAACAAAACAAAACAAGAAATAACAAGCGTTGATGAAGATATGGAGAAAAAGTAACCCTTGTACATTGTTGGTGGGAATGCAAGTTGGTGCAGCCACTATAGAAAATAATATGAAGGTTCTTCAAGAAATTAAAAATAGAATTACCCATGTGATCCAGTAAATCCACCAGTAAGAATTTACCTAAAGAAAAGGAAAACACTAATCCAAAAAAACATATGCACCTCTATGTTTATTACAGTATCACATACAGTAGCCAAAATAAGGAAGTAACTCAAGTCTTTATCAATAGATGGATAAATGGATAAGGAAGAGGTGTGATCTGTATAATATTAATATAATATAATCTATATATCTATATACGTATTATGAGGAATATTATATATATAATGGAGTACTCAGTCATAAAAAAGAATGAAATTTTGCCATTTTCAATGACAGATGGATCTAGAAGATATAATAAATACCAAGTGAAATAAGCTAATCAGAGAAAGGCAAACACTATATGATTTCACTCATATGTGACATTTTAGAAACAAAACAAAGGAACAAAGAAAAAAAGAGATAAACAAAACCAGACACTTAAATATAAAGAACAAACTGGTGGTTGCTAGAGGGGAGATGGGTGGGGGAAAAGGTGAAACACATGAAGTAGAGTAAGAGTATATTTATCATGATGATCACTGACTAATGTACACAATTATTCAATCATTACATTGTGTACCTGAAGTGAATCTAACACTGTATGTTAATTATACTGGAATTTAAAAAGTGAATAATGGAGGTAACCATTAAAAAGGAAAAAACATGAAATTTTTAGAAATACAAAAAAATATATAAATTAATAGATGGGGATTTTGGGGAATATGGTGGAATAGGAGAACCCGAAGCTCACCCTGAGCCACGTTTACAACTCAATATCACTCACATCAGAGTAAATAAACTGGAGAGTGACATGAAGTTCAGCAGAACAAACTCCACAACTAAATTTAGAGAAGAAACCACATCTGAGAGTTTAGGAAGGCCAGAAACAGTGGTCTGGAGCTGGCCACAGGAGGGAGGGAGCTGCAAGAACAAAGAGGGGAAAGCACCAGGGAGCCCACACAGGGAAATGAATCCCCATAACGTCTGGCCTTCAAAACCAGAGGGGCTGAAATCCATGATTTTATATAACCAGCAGGACTTGGAGCCTGGAGCATTAAAAGTCAGCTAACTCAGCACTGAGCAAGCTAGTAGGGCTAGTGGTAGCTGGGACCCTGCCCCTAAAGAGATAACAGCCCACAGAGAGGCAACATAGAAGCCACAGCTTGCACAAAGCATGGGACAAATGGGAGCTATATCTGCTTAAGTGGATTTTGGAGCATGTTGGGGAACTTTTCTGGGAACAAAGGAGATGACGGGTATCATTTTCCTCCCCTGCCCCCCAGCATAAACAGAGCTACCTGCGGGAGGTAGTGCTACACAGACACTTGCTACCTAACCTGCTAGTAGTGTACCCCACCTGAGTTCTTGTGAACACCTGCTCACTCCAAGCCTGTAGGCCTTGGTCCTGGGCTCCAAAAGCAATTTTTTTTAAAGATTTTATTTATTTATTTGCGAGAGAGAGAGAATGAGAGATAGAAAGCACGAGAGGGAAGAGGGTCAGAGGGAGAAGCAGACTCCCTGCTGAGCAGGAAGCCCGATGCAGGACTCGATCCTGGGACTCCAGGATCATGACCTGAGCCGAAGGCAGTCGCTTAACCAACTGAGCCACCCAGGTGCCCTCAAAAAGCAAGTTTTTTAAAGCCACATGTGACCATCCCAGCTGACAAGCACCAATGGCTGCTGCACACTGTGCCCCAGTTGCTGCCACTGCCACAGGCCTCACCCCTAGTGGCCACCAAGCTTCAGGGGATCCAGCCTAGGACTAGCAGCTTAGCACAAATTTTGCTAACTCCATGTGCACCACACCCACCTGCCCCACACACAGACACCCTGCATTCCAGGCCACCACCACTGTCTTCAGATACAGCCACCTTGCACACAGACACTACATCTTTCACACAGCTGCTGCATCTCCCAGGCCACCACCATCTCTGTGCACTGTGCTCCTGGCCACCACGGCCACTAAAGCTTACAATGTCCATAGCCACCACTGTGCTGTGTCCTTGGTGGCCACCACACTTGGGGGATCTGGCCTAGGCTAGAAGCTCAGCACAACTTTTGCTAAAGCCTTGCTTGCAACCTGCCAAGCCACCACACACAGACACCAGGCACTCATGCCCTCTTCAACACTTCTGTGCCTCATGACCTGACTGCCACCACTAGTGTGCACTTCCAGGATCTGGCCTAGACCTAGGACTCAAAGAAAATTTTGCTAACACCGTAGCCCCTTCCCCAGTCCTCCTGTGCCCTTGTCTCCTCAAAGCCAGCCTGCTTGTGTCTCACTGACACCGCAGAAAACAAGCACAGCCCACAACAGGCAGAGAGTCAGTGCCAACATCTGAAATGAAAGAAAAAGTGACTCATACACAAAGGGTACAAACAACACACATAGAAGACTCCCCTGAAGTGCCAGGTTCTAGTCTACAGAGACAGACACAGATAGGTAGAAAAAATGAGGAGACATAGGAATATATCCCAAATGAAAGAACAGGACAAAATTACAGCAGGAGATCTAACCAAAACAGAAATAAGTAATATGCCTGATAGAGAACTTAAATGATCATAAAGATAGTCACTGAACTTCAGAAAAGGGAGGAGGATATCAGTGAGACCCTTGACAAAGAGATAAAAAATAATATATCAAAGATGAACTCAATAAATGAAATTAAAAATACAATAGATGGAATAAATAGGAGGCTACAGGAAGGAGAGGAATGTATCAATGACCTGAGAATAGAGCAATGGAAAGCAATGAACAGGTGAGAGACACACAAATACTGCATAATGAGAATAAACTTAGAGAACTCAGTGACTCCAACAAGTATAATAACATTCACATTATATGTTTCCCAGAAGAAGGAGACAAAGGAGGCAGAAAATGCATTTGAAGAAATAATAGCTGAAAATTTCCCAAATCTGGAGACAGAAACAGAGATCCAGATTCAGGAGGCACAGAAATCCCTAAACAAATTCATCCCAGGAGGTCCACACCAAGACACACAATAATTAAAATGACAAGAAATAGTGATAAAGGAAGAATTTTAAGGGTTGCAAGAGAAAAGAAGACAGTTACATACAAAGGAAACCCCATGATGCTATCAGCTTATTTTTCAGCATAAATCTTGCAGACTAGAAGAAAGTGGCATGACATATTCAAAGTGCTGAAAGTTAAAAATCCACATCCACTAATACTTATTCCAGCAAGGCTATCATTCAGAATAAGAATGAGAGATAAAGGGCGCCTGGGTGGCTCAGTTGGTTGGGCGGCTGCCTTCGGCTCAGGTCATGATCCTGGAGTCCCTGGATTGAGTCCCGCATCGGGCTCCCCGCTTGGCAGGGAGTCTGCTTCTCCCTCTGACACTCCCCCCATCTCATGTGCTTTCTCTCTCATTCTCTCTCTCTCTCAAATAAATAAATAAAATCTTAAAAAAAAAGAATGAGAGATAAAGAGTTTTGCAGAAAACAAGAGTTAAAAGAATTCATGACAAGTAAATCATCTTGACAAGAAATGTTAGGGGGGACTCTGTGAGTGCAAAACAAACAAAAATAAGTAAGAGAAAAAAATAGGAAGAACAAAAGCAAAAAAAAAAAGTGTACTTATAAAAATCAGTCAAGAAAAGCACAAAATAAAATGATGTAAAATATGATACCAAATATCTGAAATGTGGAGGGTAGAAGAGTAAAGAATGGGTTCAAAACTAAGTGACCATTAGCTTAATATAAACTGCTATATGCAGAAGATGTTATATATAAACCAAATGGTAAGCACAAAGCAAAAAACAGTAATAGATATGCAAAGAATAAAGAGTAAGGGATCCAAATATATCAGTAAAGACTACCAGCAAACCATAAAAGACAGAAAGAGAAAAAAGATCAGAGAAAAATTACAAAAACAAGTAACAAAATGATGATAAATACATTATTTATCAGTAATTACTTTGAATATAAATGGACTAAATGCTAAAATCAAAAGCTGTAGGGTGACAAAGTAGAAAAAAAAAAAGACCCATCTATATGCTGCCTATAAGAGACTCACTGCAGACCTAAAGACACCTGCAGATTGAAAGTGAAGGGATGGAGAAACATTTGTTATGGAAATGGATGTTGAAAGAAAGATGGAGTAGCAATACTTATAACGGACAAATTGGACTTTAAAACAGACTGTAACAAAAGACAAAGAAGTACACTATATAATCATAAAGGGGACAATCCAACAAAAAGATCTAACAATTGTAAATATTTATGCACCTAACATGGGAGCACCCAAATACATAAAACAGTAAGTAACAAACATAAAGGAACTAATTGATAGTAATACATTAATAGTAGAAGACCCTAACACCCCACTTACACTGATCAACAGACATTCAAACAGAACATCAGCAAGGAAACAGTGGCTTTGAATGACACACTGGATCAAATGGATTTCACAGATATATTCAAAACATTCCGTCCTAAAACAGCAGAATACACATGTTCTTCAAGTGCACACGAAACATTCTCTAGAATAGATCATATATCAGGCCCCAAAACAAGCCTCTCAAAATTCAAAAAGATTGAGGACATGCCATGCATTTTGTCTGATCACAACTCTATGAAACTAGAAATCAACCACAAGAAAACATTTGAAAAGACCACAAATACATGGAGGTTAAATAACATGCTACTAAATAATGACTGGGTCAACCAAGAAATCAAGAAGAAATAAAAAATACTTGGAGACCAACAAAGGAAAACACAATGGCCAAAAAACTTTGGGATGCAACAAAAGCAGTTCTAAGAGGGAAGTTTATATGAATACAGGCTTACCTTAACAAGCAGGACATACCTCAAGCAAACAAACTAACCTCACACCTAAAGAAAAGTAACAATAAGAAAACAAAAAAAAAAAAAAAGGCAGAAGGAAGGAAATAATAAAGAATAGAGCAGAAATAAATAATATATACAGTAAAGAAACAAAAAAAAGAGAAAAAAACAAACAAAACCCAACAGAACAGATCAATGAAACCAAGAGTTCGTTCATTGAAAATATCAACAAAATTGATAAACTTTTAGCCAGACTCATCAAAAGAAAGGGGGGGGACTCAAATAAACAAAATCACAAATGAAAGAGGAAAAATAACAACAAACAGCAGAGAAATTATAAAAGAATATTATGAAAAACTGTATGCCAACAAATTAGACAGCTTAGAAGCTACAGATAAATTCCTAGAAACATATAACCTGCCAAATTTGAAGGAGGAAGAAATGGAAATTTTGAACAGAACAACTACCAGCAAGGATATTGAATCAGAAATCAAAAAACTTCCAACAAACAAAAGCCCAGGACCAAATGACATCAGAGGCAAATTCTACAGAATATTTTTAATCTTTTTTTTCCTTACCAAACATTTAAAGAAGAGTTAATACCTATTCTCTTCAAACTACTTCAAAAAATAGAAGAGAAAGGGAAACCTGAATTCATTCTATGAGGATAGTATCAACCTAATACCAACGCCACATAAAGATATCACCAAAAAAGAGAACTACAGACAAATATCTCTGATGAAAAAACATGCAAAAAATCTTCAACAAAATACTAGCAAACTGCATCCAACAACACATTTAAAAAAAAAAATCATTCCCCAGGACCAAGTGGGATTTATTCCTGGAATACAAGGGTGGTTTAATATCTACAAATCAGTCAATGTGATACATCTCATCAATAAAAGGAATGATAAAACCATATGATAATTTCAATAGATGCAGAGAAACTTTGGCAAAGTACAACATCCATTCATGATAAAAACCCACAACAAAGTCGGCTTAGAGGGAACATATCTCAAAAGACATGAATGGATACTTCTCCAAAGAAGACATCTAGATGGCCAACAGACACATGAAAAGATGCTCAACATCACTTACCATCAGGAAAATATAAACCAAAACTGCAGTGGGATATCACTTCACACCTGTCAGAATGGCTAAAATCAAAATCAAGCTATAACATGTGTTGGTGAGGATGTGGAGAAAAAGAAACCAACTATTTTTTTAAGCATTTATGTATTTATTTTAGAGAGAGAGAGTACATGAGAGTCGGGGGAGGGGAAGAAGGAGAGAATCTTCAAGTAGACTCCCCACTGAGCACGAAGCCTGAGGTAGGGCTCAATTTCACAACCCATGAGATCATGACCTGAGTCGAAACCAAGAGCTGGATGCTTACCCACCGTGCGGCCCAAGTGCCCTGAGAAAGAGAAACACCTCTTGCACTGTTGGTGAGAATGCAAAGTGGTATAGCCACTGTGAAATACAGTATGGAGGTTCCTCAAAAAGTCAAAATTAGAACTACCCCAGATCCAGCATTCACACTACTAGGTATTTATCCAGAGAATACAAAAACACTAATTCAAAGGGATATATGCACCCCAATGTTTATAGCAGCATTACTTAAAATAGTCAAATTATGGAAGCAGCCCAAGTGTCCACTGATAGATGAATGGAATATTCTTCAGACATATAGAAGAATGAAATCTTACCATTTGCAGTGACATGGATAGAGCTAGAGAGTATAATGGTAAATGAAGTAAGTCAGTCAGAAGAAGACAAATACCATATGATTTCATTCATATGTGGAATTTAAGAAACAAAACAATTGAGCAAAGGAGAAAAGAGAGAAAGAGAGACAAACCAAGAAACAGACCCTTAACTATAGAGAACAAACTGATGGTTACCAGAGGGGAAGTTGCACGGGGGGGGGGGGGGAGGAGTGTTGAAATAAGTGATAGGGATTAAAAAGTGCACTTGTGGTTATGAGCACTGGCTGATGTATGGGACCTGTTGAATCACTTTATTGGACAGCTGAAACTAATATAACACTGTATGTTAACTATACTGGACTTAAAATAAAATAAACAAAAATTACTATGGATTTAGATGGATAATGTTGACAGAGCAAAGAGCCTATAAATTTGAAAATTAGTAAATAGAATTAATGCAGCCTAAAATGGGAAAAAAAAAGCTGATGGAAAAAATAATCAGAGCCTCAGGAAACTGTAAGACAATGACAAAATATCTAACATACTTGTAATTGGTATTCCAGAATGAGAGGAAAGATAGATAGGAAAAAATAATTGCTTGACAAAAAAATGTATTCAAAAATTTAATGACAAAGGTAAATTTAGAGATTTAAGAAGGTTAGAGAAGGCAACCAGATACATACAATGAAAAGTATGTCTAAGCACATTATAGTGAAGTAGCTAAAGAAAAAAAAAAGAAAATCTTGAAAGCATAGAAAAACGGCACAGTAAATTAAAGGAAACAATGATTCTAATGACCACTGATATTAGAAACAATGTGGATCAGAAGAGAGGAGGAAATCATCTTTAAGATACAGAAAAAAAATACCTTCAACCTGGTATTCTATATCTGATGTAAATATAATTCAAAAATAAATGTATACAAAACTAAATATACTCCTACCATACAAACCAGCAGTCTCACTTCTTGGTGTTTATCCAAGAGGGGAGGGAGCCCTTTTTGCAGAGAGAAGACCGGAAATGAAGGAGAGAGGGAGAGAGAGAGCAGTGTATTGAGTTCACGCAAGGAAACAGTCCCCCAAGACCATTGACTGGGAAATAGAGATGAACTGACTATGGCAAGTATTTTGCAAACAGTGGACCTCAAATTTCCTTTAACCTTATTACTATAGCTAAGTGTTTAACACGTCATCTTAAAGAATTTTCTAAATCTGACTTTATATTTACTTTTACCAATGTATTGTATCTTGGTATGTTTTCATGTTATTAATTAGTGTCTTTGCATTTCAGCTTTCACCCATTTCTGCATTTCTTGTAAAGCAGATCTAATGATGATGTATTTAATTAGCTTTTGTTTGTCTGAGAATGTCTTTAATTTTCCTTAATTTCTATAAGGTAATGTTGATGGATAGAGTATACTTAGTAGATAATTTTTTTTAAACACTGAATCCACCATTCCATTCTCTCCTTTCTCTCCTTTCCTTTTAAGGTTTTTGAGGAGAAATTCACTGATAGCCTAATCAAGTTTCCTTTCCAGTTTACAATATTTTTTCTCATGTTGTTGGGATTCTCTGTCTTTGATTTTTGATAGTTTCATTACAGTGTTTCTTAGAGAAGGTAATTTTTAATTGAAATAATGAGATATTATATTAACTACATGAACTTGGACATCCAAGTCTCTTCCCAGACTTTGGAAGTTCTCATCTGTTATTTATTTAAATAAATTTTAGCTTCCCCCTTCTCCCTCTCTTCTCCTTCTGGCAATCCAATGATTCTGATATTCTTTTTTTTTTTTTTTATGGTGTCCATGGATTATGTACTCTTTCTTCATTCTTTTTCTTTGGTCTCCTCAGACCGGGTTTTTTCAAAATTCCTATTCTCTAATTCACTGATTCTATCATCTGTTTGTTCTATGCTGTTGTAAATGCTCTTTATTATGTTTTTTTTTAATTCCATTCATTGAGTTATTCAGCTCAAAAATATCTGTTATTTTAGGATTTCTATCTCTTTGTTAAATTTCTAATTTTGTTCATGTATGTTCTTTTAAATATTGGCTCTAGTTACACAATTTTATCTAAAAGTAGTACACCCTATGATTTACTATTTATTAGAGAAAAATTTTATACTATACTGCCATGTTTATATTTTGCAAACAATGCTTTGGTTAAAACAAAAGATTTTTTCTCATTATAACCTTGATATTTGGGATTTTAATATCTATTAGGAGCATAGTTTAAAATTTTTCTGAAACCAATCCTTTTGCAATAGAGATACTTGCCCAATTGTTAATTTAAACCATTAAATTTGGGGAGAATCATGTTTTTACATGTAATGATTAGGAAATGCTGCAATTGGAGGGAAGTTTCAAAGACATTTATGTATGCTCTTGGTGCAGCAGGACTTGTTCTAAGCTCTACATAATCTCTCTGTATATAAAATATACAGTCTTAGAACTCTGTATAGCCATGGCAAGAAAGTAAATAACACACCTAATTTTTAAAAGTATGGAGCAACTCATACGGCAATTCAGTAATGTGGCAGGATACAAAATCAAAGCACAGAAATCAGTTACTTTCTTATACACTAACAATGTAACAGTAGAAAGAGAAATTAGGGATTCAATTCCATTTACAATAGCACCAAAACCTTAAGATACCTTGGAATAAACTTAGCCAAAGAGGTAAAGGATCTATACTCTAGAAAATACAGAACACTTATGAAGGAAATTGAAGAAGACACAAAAAGATGGAAAAATATTCCATGCTCATGGATTGGAAGAATAAACATTGTTAAAATGTCTATGCTACCCAAAGCAATCTATACTTTCAATGCCATCCAGATCAAAATACCAATGGCCCCATCCCTCCCACCCCGCACCACTCCAGCAACCCTCAGTTTGTTTCTTGAGATTAAGAATTCCTCATATCTGGGTGATAGACATTGCGGAGGGTATGTGCTATGGTGAGCACTGTGAATTGTGCAAGACTGTTGTATCACAGATCTGTACCTCTGAAACAAATAATACACTATATGTTTAAAAAAAAGGAGAAGATAGCAGGAGGAGAAGAATGAAGGGGGGGAAATCAGAGGGGGAGATGAACCATGAGAGACAATGGACTCTGAAAAACATACTGAGGGTTCTAGAGGGGAGGCGGTGGGAGGATGGGTTAGCCTGGTGATGGGTATTAAAGAGGGCACGTTCTTCATGGAGCACTGGGTGTTATATGCAAATAATGAATCATGGAACACTACATCAAAAACTAATGATGTAATGTATGGTGATTAATATAACATAGTAAAAAAAATACCGAGGAGTAAAAGTTAACTGTCATTAATTAAAAGTTTAAAAAAAAATACCAATGGCATTTTTCAAAGTGCTGGAACAAACAATCCTAAAATTTGTATGGAACCAGGAAAGACCCCAAATCGCCAAGGAGATGTTGAAAAAGAAAAACAAAGTTGGGGGCATCATGTTGCCTGATTTCAAGCTACATTACAAAGTTGTGATCACCAAGACAGCATTGTACTGGCACAAAAACAGACACATAGATCATTGGAACAGAATAAAGAGCCCAGTTATGGACCCTCAACTCTATGGTCAAATAATCTTCAACAAAGCAGGAAAAAATATGCAATGGAACAAAGTCTCTTCAATAAATGGTGCTTGGAAAATTGGACAGCTATATCCAGAAGAATAAAACTCGCCCATTCTCTTACACGATACAAAAAGATAAATTCAAAATGGATGAAAAACCTAAATGTGAGACAAGAATCAATCAAAATCCTAGAGGAGAACATAGGCAGTAACGTCTTCTACATCAGCCACAGCAACTTCTTTCAAGACACGTCTCCAAAAGCAAGGGAAACAAAAGCAAAAATGAACTTTTGGGAATTCATCAATATAAAAAGCTTCTGCACAGCAAAGGAAACAGTCAACAAAACAAAGAGGCAACCTACAGAATGGGAGAAGATTTTTGCAAATGACAATAAAGACAAAGGGCTGGTATCCAAGATCTATAAAGAACTTCTCAAACTCAACACCCAAAAAACAAATAATCAAGTCAAAAAATGGGCAGAAGACATGAACAGACATGTCTCCAAAGAAGACATACAAATGGCTAACAGACACATGAAAACATGTTTAACATCATTAGCCATCAGGGAAATTCAAATCAAAACCACATTGAGATACCACCTTACACCAGTTAGTATGGCAAAAATTGACAAGGCAAGAAACAACAAATGTTGGGGAGGTTGTGGAGAAAGGGGAACCCTCTTACACTATTATTGGGAATGCAAGCTGGAACAGCCACTTTGGAAAACAGTGTGGAGGTTCCTCGAAAAATTAAAAATAGACCTACCCTATGACCCAGCAATTGCACTACTGGGTATTTACCCCAAAGATACAGAGGTAGTGAAAAGAAGGGCCATATGCATTGCAATGTTCATAGCAGCAATGTCCACAATAGCTAAACTGTGGAAAGAGCCGAGATGCCCTTCAACAGATGAATGGATACAGAAGATGTGGTCCATATAGAGAATGGAATACTACTCAGCCATCAGAAAGGATGAATACCCAACATTTGCATCAGCATGGATGGAACTGGAGGTTATTATGCTAAATGAAATAAGACAAACAGAGAAAGACAATTATCATATGGTTTCACTTATTTGTGGAACATAAGGAATAGCATGGAGGACGTTAGAAGGAAGGGAAAAATGAAGAGTGGGAAATCAGAGGGGGAGATGAACCATGAGAGACTATGGACACTGGGAATCAAACTGAGGGCTTTAGAGGGGAGGGGATGGGGGGATGGTTTAGCCCGGTGATGGGTATTAAGGAGGACACGTATTGCATAGAGCACTAGGTGTTATATGCAAACAATGAATCATGGAACAATACATCAAGAACTAATGAGGTACTGGGGTGCCTGGGTGGCCCAGATGGTTAAGCGTCTGTCTTCGGCTCAGGTCATGATCCCAGGGTCCTGGGATCAAGCCCTGCATCAGGCTTCTGGCTCAGCGGGGAGCCTGCTTCTCCCTCTCCCTCTGCCTCTCCCCCTGCTCATGCTCTCTCTCTCTCTGTATCTCTGTGTCTCAAATGAATAATAATAAAAAAAACTAATGATGTACTCTATGGTGTCTGACATAACATAATTTTTAAAATTATAATAAATAAATAAATAAATGAATGAATGAATAAATAAAAGTATGAAGCATGCAGGGTCACCTGGGTGGCTCAGTTGGTTGAGCATCCAACTCTTATTTTTGGCTCAGGTCATGATCTCGGGGTGGTGAGATTCAGCCCCAAGTCAACTCTGCACTCAGCATGGAATCTGCTTGAGATTCTCTCTCTCCTTCTCTCTCTGCCCTTCCCCCTGCTCACGTGTGCTCTGTCTCTCAAATAAATAAATAAATAAATAAATAAATAAATAAATAAATAAATAAATATTTTTAAAAATTATGGAGCTTGCAGAATTCTAATTTGTTAAAAGAGTGGGTCTTTTATTAACTACACTTTCAAGTAAAATTGTATTTCCAAAGTATATTCTATTTAAAATACCTAAACCTGGGGCGCCTGGGTGACTCAGTCATTAAGCGTCTGTCTTCAGCTCAGGTCATGATCCCAGGGTCCTGGGATCAAGCCCTGCTTTGGGCTCCCTGCTTGGTGGGAAGACTGCTTCTCCCTCTCCCACTCTCCCTGCTTGTGCTCCTGCTCTCACTATCTCTCTCTCTCTGTCAAATAAATAAACAAAAATCTTAAAATAAAATACCTAAACATTTATATTTTAAATTCAAAATATATTTTGAATAGATTTAAAATTCAAATATAGGGGCGCCTGTGTGACTCAGTCATTAAGCATCTGCCTTTGGCTCAGGTCATGATCCCAGGGTCCTGGGATCGAGTCCTGCATCAGGCTCCCTGCTTTGCAGGAAGACTGCTTCTCCCTCTCCCACTCCCCCTGCTTGTTTTCCCTCTCTCACTGTGTCTCTCTCTGTCAAATAAATAAATAAAATCTTTTAAAAATAAAAAATAAAAAATAAAATAAAATAAAAAATTCAAATATAGATAATTTTGAATAAACTCATAAATATTTCTTTAATATCTCAAAGTTTCTCAAATTTTTCATGCTGGTACATTATAAAACCTCTGTAAAAATATTCAGATAAGGATTCTAACACCAATATATTGAGAGGGAAACTGAAGGAAAGAATTAAAGTCTTTCACTAAAATCCATGGAATGACCTGAAGAGCTTTGAAAATTGTCTTATTATTATATTTAGAGATTCCAGTTTAATATTTCCTCTCTTAGGGCAGGATACTGTTTGTTTATTTATTTAAATAATGAATGAATGGTTAGCTCTAATTTATTAATTTGTCTAATTTATAGGGTTGTCCACTATATTGTTCTAACTCCTTCATTAGAAGTATAAGTATCTCTGTATGTATTGACACTGTAAAAAATTAAATAACCATAGTGTATTATTTTCTAACACTGCCATTAAAAATCTCACAGACTGGATTACTTAAACAGGAATCTATTTTCTCACACTTCTGGAGGCTAGAAGTCCAAGATCTACACGTAGACCGGTTGGTTTCTTTTAAGGTATCTTTCCTTCACTTACTGATAGCCATCTTCCCTCTATGTCTTCACATTTTCTTCCCTCTATATATGTCTGTGTCCTATTTTTTCTTGTAAGACTACAAGTCATTGGACTAGGTACCACACAAATGATATCATTTTATTTTAATTACCACTTTAAAGGTCCTATCTTCAACTATGGTCACATTCTGGGGTACTGGGCTTAGACTTCAACATATAAATTTTAAGGGGACATAATTTAGGCCATAACACATAATTTATGTTAAAACAGCATTATAATAACCTATTTTGTAAAATTCACTTTCTCCTTCATTTTTGAGATTGATTTGGTTAGTAACCTGATGTTCAGACCATCTAAATAATATATTAAAGTATGTCCTGATGTTCAGACCATCTGAACAATATATTAAAGTATGTCTTTTTTAATTTGATATTTCCCCTTGCCAGTGTAAATTATATGATTTTCTTATTTTCTTTAATAAACTCTGCTTTATATGAACCTTGTGAGGAAACAGTTGGTAAGAAACATAAAAATGTGTTACATTTATGTTAAGTAGTCAACACTAACTTTGAAATAATATTTCAGTAAAATACTTGGGGAAGGGAATATTTTTTTCACACACTCTAATTAGCATTAGAATTGTGTCTACATGGCATTTGGTGTTAATGACTGAATAATCATTCATTCACTTTTTTCATTCAATGGTTATTTCCTAAATATCTGGTTTTGGTTCAATATATTATATTTGGTAATATAAGAGTTATCAAAGAAGTTTTATATAGCAACCCTGCTCTCAAGAAGCTTACTTAATGAAAGGAGAAGAAAACTAATGTTAACCTGAGACTAAAATAATAGTGTCAGAACAGAACAGGATTTTTTTTTCCTTCAATATTATGTCCCAAAATCTCCCTCCCCTAAGCCTTGGGAAAAAAGGATATGTGAAAAATAAAAGGAAAGATGGAGAAGGTAAAAGAGGACAGGCACTACCCCTAGAGTGATGTGATCATTTCAAACCCCTGGTACCAAAAGATAACCAAGGTGTTATTCATTCATTTACTTCAAGCAAGTGAATGCCTGTGTAAAGCAAACTGTACAAACAAGTCCTGAAATATTCATAAAATAGTAATCTGCATGTGACAGTCAAAGATACAAAAATAAAACTCATTTCTCAATGGATGTTAACATTAAACCTCACAATAAAAGAAATTTGAATAAGAATAAAATTTTACAGACAAAAATTTATACTGAACAAGTATAAAACAATAAAAATTGTTCAAATTTCTGTTGTCCCCTATAAAAAAAGAAATCATTTGCATTATCTTTCATCCAATTTAACATTTCCAACGCATTTGGAGCCCATATATGTCTCCATGCTCACAGTGACACCATAGGATTTTAATATTTATTCTTTGTCTCTTTTCTGGCTTCTCTTCTTTGTCAATCAACTTGTTGGTTACATCTCAATATAAAAAGGCTACCTGAACTAATAAAAAAATTAGTGAAGTTGCATAACACACAAACTAACACACATACACACACCAGCTTTGTTTATTTATGCTAAGACTGAACAATGTGAAAAGAAAGTTGAGAAAACAATTTCATTTATAATCAAAAGAATAAAATATATAGATATAAACTTAATCAAAAAGGTGAAAGACTTGTAAGTTAAAACTATAATATGTTGCTAAAACAAATTAAATCAGATCTAAATAAATGAAAACCTATCCCATGTTCATGGATAGGAGGAGTTAACTTTGTTAAGATGTCAATACTACACCCCCAGTGTACCTATTCCACAAAATCCCTATCAAAATTGCAACAGCATTTTTCACAGAAATGGAAAATCAGATCCTCAAATACATGTGAAATTGAAAGAAGTCCAGAGTAGCCAAAACAATATTGGAAAGGAAGAATAATGTTGGAGGACTCTCACTTCCTGATTTTGACATTTACTACAAAGCTACAGTAATTAAAACAGCATGGTGCTTTCATAAGAACAGACATACACAAGAATGGAGTATATTAAAAAGTCAAGAAATAAATCTTCATACAGTCAACTGATTTTTAATAAGGTACCAAGAAATCAGAGACTCAACTCAAACAGATATTTGTACATACATATTCACAGCAGCATTATTCACAATAGGAAAAAGGTGAAAGCAACCCAGAAACCTGAGTGTTCATTGACAGATGAATGGATAACCAAAATATAGTATATACATAAAGTGGATTATTGAGCTTGAAAGAGAAAGGAAATTCTGACACATGTTACAACATGGATAACCTTTAAAGACACTAAGTAAAATAAACCAGTTACAAAAGGGCAATGTTGAATGATTCTACTTATATGAAGAATCTAAAAGAGTCAAATTCATAAAGACAGAAAGTAGAAAGGTAGTTGCCAGAGGCCTGGGTAGAGGGTAAGTAGTGTATAATGCTTACAGAGTTTCATTTGGGAAAGATCAGATAGTTTTGGAGAAGGGTGGTGATGATAGTTACACAACAATGTGAAAGTACTTAGTGTGACAGAACTGTGCACTTGAAAATGGCAATAAATAAAGCACTTCAAGGGAAATGGTGGAGTAGGAGGATCCTGAGCTTACCTCATCTCACAGACACAATGAGATAGCACCTACATCTGTAAAACTAACTCTGAAACTGACCTGAAGACTAGCAAAACAGACTTTCCACAGTTATACAGAGGATACCACATCAAAAAAGTGTAGGAGAGGTGAAGACATGGTTGGAAACCTGTATCTCCCACTCCCCTCCACATTTTGTCCATCCCCCAACTCCCCTTCCTTCTGGCAGCTATCAATTTGTTCTCTGTATTTACAGGTCTGATTCTGCTTTTTTGTTTATTCATGTTTTATATGAATCAAATTATATGGTATTTTTCTTTCTCAACTTGACTTAATTCACTAGCATAATATCCTCTAGGTCCATCTATGTTGTCTCAAATGGCATGATATCAGCCTTTTCTATGATTGTGTAATATACCATTGTATGTATGTAGCACATTTTTCTTATCCATTTGCTTATTGATGGACCCTTAGATTGCTTCCATATCTTAGCTAATGGAAATAATGCTGTATTAAACATAAGGGTGCATATATCTTTTCAATTAGTGTTTTTGCTTTCTTTGGGTAAACACCCAGTACTAAAATAGTTGTATCATATCATAATTCTATTCTTAATTTTTTTGAAGAACCTCATACAGTTTTGCACAGTGGCTGTACCAATTTACATTCCCACCAACAAACTATAGTAATCAAAACAGTATGGTACAGGCACAAAAATAGACACATAGATCAATAGAATGGAATAAAGATCCCATAAACAAATCCATGCTTCTGTGGTCAATTAATGTATGACAAAGGAGGGAAGAATATACAATGGGGAAAAGACAGTCTCTCCAATAAATGGCGCTGGGAATACCAGATAGCTGCATGTAAAAGAATAAAAATGGACAACATTCTAACACCATACACAAAAATAAACTCAAAATTGATTAAAACCTAAATTGAGACCTGAAATTAAAAAATCCTATAAGAAACCACAGGCAGTAATTTATCTGACATTGGCCATAGCAACATTTTTCTAGATTATCTCCCAAGGCAAAGGAAAGAAAAGCAAAATAAACTATTGGGACTACATCATAATTAAAAGCTTTTGCACAGCATAGGAAACCATCAACAAAATAAAAAAGCAACTGCTGAATAGAAGATAGTGATATATCTGATAAAAAGGTTAATGTTCAAAATTTATAAATAACTTATACAACTCAAAATCCCCCAAAAGCAGAGTCTTATTTAAAAATGGGCAGAGGAGGGGTGCCTGGGTTGCTCAGTTATTTAAGCATCTGACTCAATTTTGGCTCAGGTCAAGATCTTGGGGTGGTGAGATTGAGCCCCATGTCACTTAAGATTATCTCTCTCCCTCTCCCTTTACCCCTTCACCCTTCTCTTCCTCTTAAAAAAATGGGCAGAAGACCTGAATAAACATGTTTCCAAAGAAAACATACAGATACCCAACATATGAAAAGATGCTCAACATCACTTATCATCAAGGAAATGCAAATCTTTATCACTACTTTTTTGCCATTTTAATTATTATGTGTCTTGAGGTGGACCTTCTTGGGTTAATTTTGTTGGGAGACTGTGCCTCCTGGTTCTGAACATCTGTTTCTTCCCCAGATTAGGAAAGTTTTCAGCTATTTTTTCTTCAAGTAAATTTTCTGTCCCCTTCTTTCTCTCTTCTCCTTTTGGTATCGTATAGTGTGAATGTTACTATATTTGATGATGTCACTGTTATTACATTTTGATGTCATTACATTTGATGCTATTACATTTGATGATGAGAAGTTCTCTTAAACTATTCTCATTTTTTTCTTTTTTTTTCTTTTTTGTTGTTTAGCCTGGTTGCTTTCCATTTACCTGTCTTCCATATAGCTGATACACTCTTCTGCCTGCTCTACTCTATTAATTCCCTCTGGTGTGTTTTTTAATTTCAGTTATTGATTTTTCATCTCTGGGTCTTTTTTATATATTTTTTTCTTTGTTGAATCGCTCACTGAGATCCTTCACTCTTTTCTCAAGTCCAGTGGGTATTTTTATGACCATTACTTTGAATTATTTGTCAGGAATATTGATTATCTCCATATCATTTAGCTGTTTTGCTGTGGTTTTGTCTTGTTCTTTCATTTGGGATGTATTCCTCTGTCTCATTTTGTCTAACTCTCTGTGTTTGTTTCTATGTAGTAAGAAAGTTAGCTATGTCTCCTGATCTTGAAAGTAGGGGCATTATGAGGAGGTCCTGTGGTAACCTGCAGTACAGTGACCCCCATTCACCAAAACCAGGCATTCTAAGAGTGTCTCCTATGTGTGCAGGGGTGTGCCCTACTGTTGTGGCTGAGCCACATTTGCTTTTAGTCCAGTTGGGTGTTATGGCCCACCTGGCCAGTTGTGGGCACATCAGGCAGGGTTTGGTTCCTATGCTGTTAAGAGGTCAGTCTGGGAACACAGCAGTCTTTAGCTGGGTGGTGTCAACAGTCAGACAAGATACCTGCCCTTATCTAATATGCTGGGACTGCAGTTGCATTGATCTGCAGGGTGCTCTTCCTGCATTATCCCCTGAGAGACTTTTATTGTGGGCAGGGCCTGTAATCAGACCAGATGTCTGGCCCAATTCCAGGACTGATTGGTAGGACACTCTCTGTATTGCCAGCTATAAGCTTTGGCTATTGGAATTTCAGGTGCAATGGTGTGTGGTTATCTTTCCCTCTCCACAGGGGAGAAGACATTTTGGAGTGGTGCAGGTCCATCCTGGGGTTGCTTACAGGGTATATTGGTGCATGAGATGCTTTGTAGGAACACCTCCACATGGAGTATGTTTGATTGTGCAGATCCACTGGACAGTGAGGGGGCAAGATGTACAGTGCTGGCAAGATAGGTGGAGAGTGTTTGTGCTGGTTCCTTCAAGTGTCTGACAATCTAGGCCAGGGGGGAGGGAAAGAAATGGCACCTGTCCTGCCAACACTTTGTTCTTGGAGAAGTCTCCTAAAGATCCCTGTCCCTCCAGTGGACATTTTGCAATTAATAAATATATTTTCTTCAATATACCCCAGGTGTTTTTTCAAACTTCTGCTTCCATGCTGTATCTCAGAGAAGTTTGTTATGCTGCCTTCTTAAGGGTAAAGGTTGAGTTGCCTAATAGCCCTCCAGCTCTCCTAAACCCATTAATTAATTAATTAATTAATTTATTTATTTATTTATTTATTTATTTTAAGATTTTATTTATTTATTTGACAGAGAGAGAGACAGCGAGAGAGGGAACACAAGCAGGGGGAGTGGGAAAGGGAGAAGCAGACTCCCCGCCGAGCAGGGAGCCCAATGCGGGGCTGGATCCCAGGACCCTGAGATCATGACCCGAGCCAAAGGCAGTCACTTAACCAACTGAGCCGCCCAGGCGCCCCTAAACCCATTAATTTTTAAAGTGTCAGAAGTTAATCCCAGCTAATTATAAAAACTTATGAAGTTAAGCCTCACTGGTTCTGAAAGCCAAATGCTATGGGGACTCATCTTCCCGGTGTGGGACCTGAGTCTGGGGTTCCTGATGTAGGGTCTGATCCTCTCGTTTTTCTGTGCTTTTGGTGTCCCTTCTATTTTTGGTTAGTCTTGCTGGGGAATTTGTTTCCCAACCGCATCTCTACCCCTCCTACCCTTTTTGATGTGGCCTCCTCTCTATGATTAACTGTAGAAAGTCTGTTCTGCCAGTCTTCACAGCATTATCAGAGTTAGTTACACTGATATGGCAGTTATCTTAATGTGTTCATGGAATGAGGTGGGCTCAAGATCTTCCTACTCTGCCATATTCCCAGAACTCTCCTATTTTGTTTTATTTTTGATAGTAGTCACCCTAATAGTTGTGATATAACAACACATTGTCACTTTTATTTGCATTTCTCTGAGATTGGTGTTGAGCATAATTTCCTAGGCTTCCTGGCCATTTACATATCATCTTTTGGGAAATGTTTATTCAAGTCATTTGCCAATTTTTAAATTGTGTTGTTGTTGTTGTTATTTTTAGTTGTAGAAATTATCTAGTTTGCCCTACACTATTTGTTGAAGAGATAACCCTTTCCCCATTAAATGGTCTTGGCACCCTTGAGATCAATTGACAAAATACGCAAGAGTTTCTTTCTGGAATCTCTACTCTATTCCATTGGTCTACATGTCAGACTTCATGCATGTAATACACTTTTTTGATTACTGTGGCGTTGTAGTTTTTTGAAATCAGGCAGTGTGCAGTTTTTAACACTGTTCTTATTTTCCAAAATTGTTTTGGCTGTTCAGGATCTCAATATTCCGTGTGAGTTTTAGAATGATTTCTTAAAAATATTTTTAGACTCTGAGAAACAAACTGAGGGTTTTAGAGGGGAGGAGGTGGGGGATGGGCTAGCTCAGTGATGGGTATTAAGGAGGGCATGCATTGCATGGAGCACTGGGTGTTTTACACAATCAATGAATCATGGAACAGCACATCAAAATCTAATGATGTACTATATGGTGACTAACATAATAAAAAAATATTTTTGCAAAAACAGTCATTGGATGCTGATAGGGATTTTCTTGAGTCTGTAGATTGCTTTGGGTAGAACAAGCCTATTAACAATATTAAGTCTTTCAACCCATGAACATGGATGACTTCCATTTTTTGTCTTATTTAATTTCTTTCAGCAATAATTTGTACTTTTCAGTGTATGTCTTTCAATTCCTTGACAAGTTTTACTCCTAAGCATTTTATTATTTTTGATGCTTTTATAAATAGAATTTTTCTTTATTTACTTTCCCAATTATTCATTATTAGTATATAGAAGCCTGACTTTTGTGTGTTAACTTGTATGCTACAACTTTGATGAGCTATTTTATTAGTTGTAAACAGGTTTTGTGAAATATCTAAAGTTTTGATTATGCAAACTGTGAAAAAAAGATAATTTTACCTCTTCCTTTCCAATTTTGATGCCTTTTATTTATTTGTTCCTTAATTGTTCTTACTAGGAATTCCATTATTGTGTTGAATAGAAGTGTTGAGACAAGGCATCCTTGCCTTGTTCTGATCTTAGAAGAAATATTTCAGTCTTTCACTATTGAGTATGATGGTACACGTATGGTCTTTATTATGTTGAGATACTTTCTTTTTATTCCTAGTTTGTTGAGTGTTTTTATCATAAAAGGGTATTGAATATTGTCAAATACAGTTTTTTACATCAATTGAGAAGATGATGTGATTTTTGTCCTTCATTCTGTTAATATGGTGTATTTCATGGGGCATGTGGGTGGCTCAGACAGTTAAGCAACTGCCTTCAGCTCAGGTCATGATTCCAGGGTCCTAGGGGAGCAGCAAAGATGGTGGAGGAGTAAGGGACCCTATTTCAACCCATCCCCTGAGTAGAGCTGGATAGCTACAGACCACTCTGAACACGCAAAAAATCAGCCTGGTATGTAAGAAGATATATCTGGTTCTCTACAAACAAAATATCCCCAGGGGTTGGTTTCAAGGTACGAAGTGGGGAGCCATGATTCTGTGGGCAGATATCAGAAGATAAATGGAAGTGGAAGGGAGCTGCCAAGAGCACTTGAGCCAGGAAGGTGAAATAACACAGGAGCACAAAAGCCTCCCATGCGGGGGACCGGACACAAACTTGCAGACTGGTAGTGGCAGGGAAAGGACTTTAGGACAGCCCCCTGACTGAAACCTGGAGCTGTGGAGGCACATTGCTTGGTTTTAGAAGCACAAAGGGCAGAGACGGGCCTGGACATGGAAGCGAGGGCACAACCCAAGATGCTGATGTTTTAGCAGCATAGACAGAAACGGAGACAGTGTGGCCTGGAAAGCTCACTAAAGAACAGACTGCAATCTCTCTGTTCTGAGGCAGAGATTTGGAAACAGTGACTTCTGCTCTGACTCTCAGAAGAGACGGGGAAAGCTGCAAGGGAAAGCCGACAGAGAACAAAAGGCCCAAAAAACTGGTTTTCACTGAGCCCAACCCCTGCCATGGGGGCAGGGCAACTCTGCCTAAACAGGGTTGCCTGAGTAACAGTGCAGTAGACCCCTCGCCCAGAAGACAGGATGGAAGAACAAAAGGCCGACAACCCTAAGGTCCCTATAAAACAAGTGCATCTTGCTTTGGTTGTGGTCAATAATTTGGACCCTGTACATTCCCTCAATGACCCCTCAACAGAATGACTAAGAAGAAGAACCCCCAAAACAGGAAAGACTCAGAGACTGAATTTGCCCACAGAACAAATGGATATAGATAGAAGCAAGATGTCAAAAATACACTTCAGTATAACAGTTATGAAGACGATTACTAGAATGGTGAAATCAATTAATGGCAACATAGAGTCTCTAGGGGCAGAAATGAGAGCTGATCTGGCAGAACTTAAAAATGTTATCAATGAGATCCAATCTAATCTAGATAACCTAACAGCCAGAGTAAATGAGGCAGAAGTACAAATTAGTGAGTTAGAAGATAAACTGATAGAAAAGAAGGAACACGAGGAGGCCTGGAACAAACACCTTAAAATCCATGAAAACAGAATTAGAGAAAAAAGTGAGGCCATGAAACATTCCAATGTCAGAATTATTGGGATCCCTGAGGGGGTGGAGACAGACAGAAGATATATTTGAGGAAATTGTAGCTGAGAACTTCCCTAATTTGGGGAATGAAACAAGCATTCCTGTCCTAGAGGCAGAGGGGACGCCTCCCAAGATCAAGGAGAACAGACCAACATCCCACATGTAATAGAAAAACTCGCAAATCTTAGAACCAAAGAAACCATCTTAAGGGCACGTAGGGGGAAGAGATTGCTTACATAGAGAGGGAAGAACATCAGAATAATGTCAGACCTCTCCACAGAGACCTGGCAAGCCAGAAAAGGCTGGCGAGATACATTCAGGGTATTAAATGAGAAGAACATGCAGCCAAGAATACTTCATCCAGCAAGGCCCTCATTTAGAAGGGATGGAGAGATGCAGAGCTTTCATGACCAGACGAAGCTGAAAGAATATGTGACCACTAAGTCGGCACTCCAAGAAATATTAAGGGGGGTTCTATAAAAGGAGAAAGACCCCAAAAGTGGTATAGAACAGAAATTTACAGAGACAATCTATAGAAACAAGGACTTTACAGGCAACATGTTGACAATATAATCATATTTTTCAATAATCACTCTCAACGTGAATGGCCTAAATGCTCCCCTAAAATGGCACAAGGTTGCAGATTGGATAAAAAGACAGGACCCATCCTTATGCTGTCTACAAGAGACTCATTTTGAACCTAAAGATACATCCAGACTGAAAGTGAAGGGATGGAGATCCATCTTTGATGCCAACGGACCTCAAAAGAAAGCTGGGGTAGCAATTCACATATCAAAAAAATTATATTTTAAGCTAAAGACTGCAGTTAGAGACACAGAAGGACACTATATCATACTTAAAAGGTCTATCCAACAAGAGGATCTAAAAACTGTAAATATCTGCGCCCCCAACATGGAAGCAGCCAACTACATAAACCAACTGTTAACCAAAAAAAAAAAAAAAAAAAAAAAAGAGACATATATTGCTTCTTGGCCTTTGGCTAAGATCAAGTGCAAAATAAAGAGACATATTGATAATAATATGTTAATTGTAGGAGACCTCAACACTCCACTCTCAGCAGTAGATAGATCATTTAAGCAGAAAATCAACAAAGAAACAAGAGTGTTGAATGACACACTGGACCAGATGGACCTCATAGAACATTCAACATTCCACCCTAAAACAACAGAAAACTCATTCTTTTTGAGCACAAATGGAACTTTCTCCAGAATAGACCACATACTGGGTCACAAATCAGGTCTCCACAGATACCAAAAGATTGAGATTATTCCCTTCATATTCTCAGACCATAATGCTTTAAAACTGGAACTCAATCACAAGAAAAAATTTGGAAGAAATTCAAACACTTGAAAGCTAAAGACCACTCTGCTCAAGAATGTTTGGGTCTACCAGGAAATCAAAGAAGAACTTAAACAGTTCATGGAAACCAATGAGAATGAAAATACATTGGTCCAAAGCCTATGGGATAATGCAAAGGCGGTCCTAGGGCGGAAATACATAGCCATCCAAGCCTCACTCAAAAAAATAGAAAAATCCCGAATTCAACAACTAACTTTACACCTTAAAGAACTCGAGAAAAAACAACAAATGATGCCTAAGCCATGCATTAGAAGAGAAACAATTAATATTAAAGCAGCGATCAATGTAATTAGAAACCAGAAATACAGTAGAGCAGTTCAACAAAACTTGAAGCCTGTTCTTTAAAATAATTAATAAGATTGATAAACCACTGGCCAGACTTATCCAAAAAAAAAAAAAAGAGAAAGGACCCAAATTAATAAAATTATGAATGAAAGGGGGAGATCACGACTAACACCAAGGAAATGGAAACAATTACTAGAAATTATTATCAACAACTATATGCCAATAAACTGAGCATTCTGGATGAAATGGATCCTTTCCTGGAAACCTATAAGCTGCCAAGACTGAAAGAGGAAGAAATTGACAACTTGAATAGGCCAATAACCAGTAATGAGATTGAAGCAGTGATAAAAACCTCCCCAAAATAAGAGTCCAGGGTCTGATGGATTCCCTGGGGGAATTCTACCAGACATTCAAAGTAGAAATAATACCTATTCTCCTGAAGCCATTTCAAAAAATAGAAAGAGAAGGAACGCTTCCAGACTCATTCTATGAGGCCAGCATTACTTTGATCCCCAAACCAGGCAAAGACCCCATCAAAAATGAGAATTTCAGACTGATAACCCTGATGAATATGGATTCCAAAATTCTCAACAAAATCCTAGCTAATAGTATCCAACAATACATTAAAAGGATCATCCACCATGACAAAGTGGGATTTATCTCCGGGATACAAGTGTGGTTCAACATTCGCAAATAAACCAATGCAATAGAACACATTAATAAGAGGAGAGAGAAGAACCATATGGTCTTCTCAATTGATGCAGAAGAAGCATTTGACAAAATACAGCATACTTTCCTGATTAAAACTCTTTAGAGTATAGGGATAGAGGGAATATTCCTCAATTTCATAAAATCCAGCTATGAAAAACCCACAATAACTATCATCCTCAATGAGGAAAAGCTTTCCCTTAAGATCAGGAACATGACAAGGATGCCCACTCCCGCCACTATTGTTCAACATAGTTCTAGAAGTCCTAGCAACAGCAATCAGACAACAAGAAATAAAAGGTATTCAAATTGGCAAAGAAGTCAAACTCTCTCTCTTCACAGATGACATGATACATTATATGGAAAACCCAAAAGATTCCACCCCCAAATTACTAGAACTCATACAACAATTCAGTAATGTGGCAGGATACAAAATCAATGCACAGAAATCAGTTGCTTTCTTATACACTAACAATTCAACTGTAAAAAGAGAAATTAGAGAATCAATTCCATTTACAATAGCACCAAAAACCATGATACCTCAGAATAAACCTAACCAAAGAGGACAATGATCCATACTCTAGGAACTACAGAACACTCAGGAAAGAAACTGAAGAAGACACAAAAAGATGGAAAAACATTCCGTACTCATGGATTAGAAGAATAAATATTGTTAAAATGTCTATGCTGCCCAGAGCAGTCTAAACCTTCAATGCCATCCCAATCAAATAACCAATGGCATTTTTCAAAGTGGTGGAATAAACAATCCTAAAACTTGTATGGAATCAGAAAGGAAATGTTGAAAAAGAAAAACAAAGTTGGGGGCACCATGTTGCCTGATTTCTAGCTACATTACAAAGCTGTGATCACCAAGACAGCATGATACTGGCACAAAAACAGACATATAGACCAATGGAACAGAATAGAGGGCCCAGGTATGGACCCTCAACTCTATGGTCAACTAATCTTCAACAAAGCAGGAAAAAATATACAATGGAACAAGTCTCTTCAATAAATGGTGCTTGGAAAATTGTACAGCTATATCCAGAAGAATGAAACTCGACCATTCTCTTACACCATACACAAAGATAAACTCAAAATGGATGAAAGACCTAAATGTGAGACAAAAATCAATCAAAATCCTAGAGGAGAACATAGGCAGTAACGTCTTCTACATCAGCCACAACAACTTCTTGACATATCTGCAAAGGCAAGGGAAACAAAAGCGAAAATGAACTTTTGGGAATTCATCAATATAAAAAGCTTCTGCACAGCAAAGGAAAACAGTAAACAAAACAAAGAGGCAACCTGCAGAATGGGAGAAGATTTTTGCAAATGACACTACTAAGGGCTGATATCCAAGATCTATAAAGAACTTCTCAAACTCAACACCCAAAAAATCAAATAATCAAGTCAAAAAATGGGCAGAAGACATGAACAGACACTTCTCCAAAGAAGACATACAAATGGCTAAAGGACACATAAAAACATGTTCAACATCATTAGCCATCAGGGAAATTCAAATCAAAACCACACTGAGATACCACCTTACACCAGTTAGTATGGCAAAAATTGACAAGGCAAGAAACAACAAATGTTGGAGAGGTTGTGGAGAAAGGGGAACCCTCTTACACTGTTGGTGGGAATGCAAGTTGGTATAACCACTTTGGAAAACAGTGTGGAGGTTCCTCAAAAAATTAAAAATAGAGCTATCCTCTGACCCAGCAATTGCACTATTGGGTATTTACCCCAAAGACACAGATGTAGTGAGAAAAAGGGCCATATGCACTGCAATGTTCATACAATTGAACTTAGCCAAAAGGCCAAGTTCATAGCAGCAATGTCCACAGTAGCCAAACTGTGGAAATAGCTGAGATGTCCTTCAACAGATGAATGGGTAAAGAAGATGTGGTCCATATATACAATGGAATATGACTCAGCCATCAGAAAGGATGAATACCCAACTTTTACATCAACATGGATGGGACTGGAGGAGATTATGCTAAGTGAAATAAGTCAAACAGAGAAAGACAATTATGATTTGGTTTCGCTTATTTGTGGAACATAAGGAATAGCATGGAGAATAGTAGGAGAAGGAGGGGAAAAATGAAGGGGGGGAATCGGAGGGGGAGATGAGCCATGAGATAGTATGGACTTTAAGAAACAAACAGAGGATTTTAGGGGGGAGGAGGGTGGTGGGATGGGTTAGCCTGGTGATGGGTATTAAGGAGGGCATGTATTGCATGGAGCACTGGGTGTTATATGCAATGAATCATGGGACACTACATCAAAAACTAATGATGTAATGTATGGTGACTAACATAACATAAAAAATAGAATTTTTTTCTATTTCAAATTTCAATTCCAGGATAATTCATTACTCATTGGTAAGAAATAATTGGTACACAATGTAAATTCCTTGATAGTCAAGATATGTACACAATTAAAGCATGCAATTAAATGAATATATAAATTGTCTTTAAAAAAAATGATCCCAGAGTCCTGGGATCAAGCCCCACATTAGGTTCCCTATTAAGGGGGAGCCTGCTTCTCCCTCTCCATCTGCCTGCTGCTCCCCCTGCTTGTACTCTCTCTGTCAGATAAAAAAAAAATCTAAAAAAATGGTATATTTCATTGATTGATTTTCCATATGTTTATCCATCCTTGGATTCCAGGAACAACTCCCATTCTTTAATAGTATATAATCCCTTTAATGGTGGTGTTGAATTCATTTTGCCAGGATTCTGTTGGCAATTTTTGCATCAGTAGTAGTCATGGATATTGGTCTATAGTTTTCTTGCAGTTTTTGTCTGGCTTTGGCATCAGAATAATGTTGGCGTTATAGAATGAGCTTGGTAGTTTCCCTCCTCTTCAATTATCTAAAGAGTTTCGGAAATATTTATATTATTTCTTCTTTAAATATATGATGGAATTCTCCAGTGAAACTATATGGTCCTGCAATTTTCTCTTTTGGGAGCATTTATAAATAAATTTTTGATCCAATCTCCTTACTCATAGTTCAGCTATGAACTATAGTCTGTTCAGCTTTTCTATGTCTTCATGATTCTGTGTTGGTAGATTGAATGTTGCTAGGAATGCATCCATTTTTTCCTTAAAGCATTATGGTCTGAGAATATGCAGGGAATAATCTCAATCTTTTGGTATTGGTTGAGACCTGATTTGTGACCCAGTATGTGGTCTATTCTGGAGAAAGTTCCATGTGTACTCAAAAAGAATGAGTATTCTGTTTTTTTAAGGTGGAATGTTCTGTACATATCTATGAGGTTCATCCGGTCCCATGTGTCATTCAAAGCTCTTGTTTCTTTGTTGATTTTCTGCTAAGATGATCTGCCTATGGCTGAGAGTGGAGTATTGAGGTCTCCTACAACTAACGTATTGTTATCAATATGACTATTTTGGTTAACAGTTGGCTTATGTAGATGGCTGCTCCCATATTGGGGGCATAGATATTTACAATTGTTAGATCTTCTTGTTGGATAGACCCTTTAAGAATGATATAGTGTCCTTCTGTGTCTCTAACTACAGTCTTTAGTTTAAAATCCAATTTTTCTGATATAAGAATTGCTACCCTAGCCTCCTTTTGAGGTCCATTGGCAAGGAAGATGGATCTCTATCCCTTCTCTTTCAGTCTGGGTGTATTGTTAGTTTCAAAATGAGTCTCTTATAGACAGCATAAGGATGGGTCCCGTCTTTTTATCCAATCTGCAATCCTGTGCCATTTTATGGGAGCATTTAGGCCATTCATGTTGAGAGTGATTATTGAAAGATATGAATATACTGTCATCATGTTGCTTGTGAAGACGTTGATTTTATAGATTGTCCCTGTAAATTTCTGTTGTATATCACTCTTGGGATCTTTCTCCTTTTAGAGAACCCCCCTTAATATTTCTTGCAGGGCCGGCTTAGTGGTCATATATTCTTTCAGTTTCTGCCAGTCGTGGAATCTCTGCATCTCTCCATCCATTCTAAATGATAGCCTTGCTGGATAAAGTATTTTTGGCTGCATGTTCTTCTCGTTTAGTACCCTGAATATGTCTTGTCAGGTCTTTCTTGCTTGCCAGGTCTCTGTGGAGTGGTCTGATGTTATTCGGATCCTCCTCCTTCTGTACATAAGGAATCTCTTCCCCCTAACTGCCCTTAAGATGGTTTCCTTGATTCTAAAATTTGTGACTTTTACTATTACATGCCGGGGTGTTGGCCTCTTTTCCTTGATCTTTGGAGGGGTCCTCTCTGCCTCCAGGACATGGATTTTTGTTTCATTCCCCAGATTAGGAAAGTTCTCAGCTACAATTTGCTCAAATATATATTCCAGTCCTCTCTCTCTCCACTCCCTCAGCGATTCCAGTAATTCTGACATTGGAATGTTACATGGTGTCACTTATTTCTCTGATTCTATTTTCATGGATTCTGAGTTGTTTTTCCCTGGCCTCCTCTTTTCCCTTTTTATCTATTAAATTGTCTTCCAGTTCACTAATTCGTTCTTCTGCCTCTCTTACCCTGGCTGTTAGATTATCTAGATTAGATTGGATCTCATTGATAGCGTTTTTAAGTTCTGCCAATTCAGCTTTCATTTCTGCCCTTAGAGACTCTATGTTGCCATTAATTGATTTCTCCATTCTAGCTATTGTCTTCACAATTGCTAGCCTGGATTCCATTTCCGACATCTTGGTTATATCTGAATCCATTTGTAAATCTGTGGCATAAGTCATAATCTCTGAAGTCTTTCCTATTTTGGGGGTTCCTCTTCCTAGTCATTCTGTTGAGGGGTCACTGAGGGAATGTATAGAGTCCAAATTATTGATCACAACCCTAGCAAGATGCACCTGTTTCATAGGGACCTTAGAGTTGTTGGCCTCTTGTTCTCCCAGCCTGTCTTCTTGGGGAGGGGCTTGCCATGCTGTTACTCAGGCAACCCTGTTTGGGCAGAGTTGCCCTGCCTCCTGTGGTGGGGGATGGGCTCCGTGAAGACAGGTTTTGGGGGTGCTTTTGTTCACTGGTGGCTTTCCGCATCTCTTCCTCAAGTCAGAGCAGAAGAGACTGTTTCCAATCCTCTGCCTCAGAGCAGAGAGATTGCAGTCTGTTCTTCAGCGAGCTCTCCAGGCCACACTATCTCCTTTTTTGTTTGTGCTGGTATAAACTGCAGTGTCCTGGATTGTTCATTCCCTCAGCAGCATTCCCAGTCCTCTCCTCCAGGTCAGGGCACATCTTTGCCTTTGTGCTTCTAAAACCACCAGCCACCCCCAGTTCACACACGCCACCCAGCTGCTCTGGTTTCTGTCAGGGGGGCTGCCCTAAAGCCCTTTCCCCACTGCTATGTGTCTGTGAGTCTGTGCCCTGTCCCCAGAGTGGGAGGCTATCACTCACTGGTGGTGTAGGATCCCCATGGACAGGCTCCCTCCCACTGCCGTTTATCCTCCAATATCTGCCCAGAATCACGGCTCTCTACTTCATACCTCCAAACCAACCGCCTGTAATATTCTGTTTGTAGAGATCCAGATCTATCTTCTTACATCTCAGGCTGATTTCATGGGTGTTCAGAGTCATCTGGTAGATATCCAGCTCAATTCTGGGGTCCAGTTGAAATAGGGCCCCCTACTCCGCTGCCATCTTTTCCTGCTGTCAGGACATTCTAATTGAAAAATATGAAGTACAATTCTCTTTGTTTTCATATGGCATAATCTTACATGTAGAAAGCCCTAGAGACTCTAATATACACTCAGTTTCTATTTAAATTCCAGTCAAATTTTTTTAAAGATTTTATTTATTTATTTGAGAGAGAGAGAATGAGAGATAGAGAGCACGAGAGGGAAGAGGGTCAGAGGGAGAAGCAGAATCCCTGCTGAACAAGGAGCCTGATGTGGGACTCGATCCTGGGACTTCAGGATCATGACCTGAGCCGAAGGCAGTCGCTTAACCAACTGAGCCACCCAGGCGCCCTCCAGTCAAATTTTTTGAATGTTGAAACTAATAAATTCAGGAAAGTTTCACAATGTAAAATCAAAATACAAAAATAAGTTTTGTTTCTATATGCTACTAATGACATGTCCAAAGAAGAAATAAAGAAAACAATTCCATTTACAAAAGCATCAAAAGAATAAAATACTTAGAAATAAATTTAACCCAGAGGGCTGAAGGCTTGTACACTGAAAATGACGACATTGGTGAAAGAAATTAAAGAAGACATAAATAAATGCAAAGACTTGTCTGTTCATACATTGGAAGACTTAATATTGTTAAAATGTCAATACTATCCAAAGCAATTTCCAGATTCAATGCAATACCTAGCAAAATTCTAATGCATTTTTCACAGAAATAGAAAAAATAATAAAATTACAGTTATTAAAATAGTATGGCACTGGCATAAAAATAGACATATAAACCAAATGGAATAAAGAGTCCAGAAATAAATCCAGGCACATACAGTTAGTTTTTTAACAAGAGTGTTAGAAATGCACAATGAGGAAAAGATAATCTCTTCAACAAATGGTGCTGAGAAATCTGGATTTCCACCTGCAAAAAAAAATAAAACTAGACACTTATCTTACACTACAAGCAAAAATATAATGTTGTCTGGGCATGATTTCTTAGATATGACATTAAAACCATAGGCAACAAAAGCAAAAATAGACATATGGGACTATATAAAACTAAAATACTTCTGCACAGCAAAGAAATAATCAATAGCATCAAAAGGAGATATACAGAATGGGAGAAAATATTTGCAAAGGCTCTATCTGCTACGTGCTTGAAATCCAAAATAAAGAAATCCTTCAACTTAGTATCAAAAAGCAAATAACGCAATTAAAAAATGGGGAAGGATCTGAATAGATATTTTTCCAAAAGAGACATGTAAATAATTAACAGATATGTGAAAAGATGTTCAACATCACTAATTATCAGAAGATTGCAAATTAAAGCCAAAATGAGATATCATCTCAAATCTGTTTGGATAGCTATTATCACATTATAAATAATAATGCATGATAGAATAATAATATGTGTTGGTGAAGATGGAGGAATTGGAACCCTTGTACACTGTTAATTGTTAGTGGGAATGTAAAATGGTGCAGCCACAATGGAACACAGTTACTAAAAAAATTAAAAATTGAACTATCATATGATCTGGTAATTCCATATCTGGGTATATATCTAAAAGCTTTGAAATCAGGATCTCCAAAAAATATCTGTTCACTGTGACATTATTCACAATGACCAAGATGTGGACAGATGAATGGATAAAGAAAATGTGTTGTGTACACACAGTTGAATATTATTCCACCTTAAAAAATAAGGAAATTATTCCATATGTGACAACATAAATGAACCTGGAAGGCAGTATACTAAGTGAAATAAGTCAGTCACAAAAAAACAATACCACATGATTCCATTTATAGGAGGTATCTAAAATATTCAAAGTCAGAAATAAAGATAGAATGTTGATTGTCAGGGGCTGGTGCATGGGAGAAATGGGGAATTGTCATCCACTTGAAAATTGTGAAGAAAAGAAATTGTGAATAACATCAATCACATATTAAGTGTTGATACTAAAAGAAAAAACTGATAAAATGAGGGCCTCTAACCATGTAACTATTAAAGTCAGACTTTGTTACATACATTAATTACCAATCATAGAAAAATTTTTGGCAAATTGGAGATTTGAGGTACTGCAGACTACTACCAAGAAATTTCACCTCTTGCTATGTTTAAATAGTTATAGATTCCTAACTACTATTAGTTACAGACCATAGATTTACTTTCACAATAAGTTTTTCACTTTTTTCTACTAGAATTCATTGTGAATGACTACCTAATCTGTAAAGTATAGTATATGAGGGATATAATATATAAAAACTGTCAAAGTGACTGCTTCAAATAAATGTGCTTTACTATGCAATGAAAAATGCAGTGGCATCACAATGTCTGAAATGTGAGCCCTGTTTTCACTGTTTTTTAATAGTCAGGAAATACAAAACATTGTTTACTTGGCATGAAATGAAAAGAAAGGTGGTGATAATTCTATTAACATGATCCATGTAGATGGATCATCTTGATATTTCAGAGCCCAAAATAAAGTATAATTTTTTAAGTCAAAATTGTCCTTTTAGGTTCTGTGTAATTTTAATTAACAAAGCAGTTTACAGCTCTACTCTTTAATGTATAATGTGTAGCCCTGAACCTAGATACCAACATTTAGATTTTACTGAAACAATAAAATACTTTGCTTTGGAGTAAAAGGCAAAATAATAGCTCTTAATTAAATAATAAAAATTTATATCATTAATCTTCATTAGTATATTTCTCTTATCAACTGTAGTTTTCTCTTTGAATAAACTAGCTTAAATTTTTAAAGTTCATTTATGCCAAAAATTATTTTTTGTTTCATAAAATGAATTTCCTAAGTATATAAGAAATATAGATTTTGCCTTTGAAACAATAACTCAAGCTTATTCAATATTTTATTATAACAACTACTCTCAGGTACTTAAACTGGAACATTTTTATTTTTCATAATAGTTTCAAATTGGTCTATCATGTCATATTTTTTAATTAACCCATTTGATCATTAACTATAATTTTATCATCCATTATATTTTAATATGACTTAAATAACCAAAATGTTAGCCAGCCATTGTACAACAGTAATTAACATATTGATATATTTACCTTGTTTTGCCAGGCTGTGCTAAATGACATAATTCATTTAAATGACTTTTACTGCCCTGATTAGGATCTGTTCTCATTTTATAAATTTGTTGAAATCTGTCAAAATAATACATGTCTAAAATTACATTTATAGAACATTTATTAGATGTCACACACTGTGCTAAGAACTTTTTATAAGGATTCTCATGAAATCCTCTACTAATAGTATCCTTATCTTACAAGTGACAGTGTGTACTTGGTTCTTTGTTGCAAAAAACAGAAACTACTTTTTTTAGAGAGTGTGCACACATGCGTGTGTGAGTGGGGGAGGGGCAGAGGGAGAAGGAGAGAGAATCTTTTCTGTTAACTTCATTTTTTATTAATTGAAAACCCTATAACGAAACAGAAGAAAGATGATATATGAATATGAGAAACAGAACGAGGTGATTATCTATATGGTCTTGGACTATGGGGGTGTGAATTCCTTCCAGTCCAGTTCAGAAGGTGCTTGTGGGGGAATGTGCCTGGCACACAAGAGTCGTGGCCACTTCTGCATTCAGATTTTAAATTGTGAGGGAGAAGGTACCCCATAATATGTAAGGGATGCAGACACCATTTTGTCACTATAAGATGTCTCAGCACACGCTCCCAGAAAACCTCTTGAAAACCTACTCCTCCCCTTCACCCAGGTTGGAGCAGGTCAGCTGTAGCTGATGAATTGGGTTACCCCATTCCATTCCCATCTCCTAGCTAGCATGGCCCACGCTGAGGACAGAGGGCTCTGGAGGAAGAGTGGAGAGGCTGACACCTTGGATTGTTTGGGACCAAAGAGAAATTGCTGCAGTTCCCAGGGGAAGCTGGGGAGGCAGGGGATCAGGAGGGTTGAACCAGAGAAGCTCCCGGTCCCTTCCTGCAGCACACTACACCGGTCCACACCTCCACCACTGTGTCCAACAGGAGCTGAGGATTTCCCATTTGGCTTAAGATACATGTCTCTCTCTCTCTCTCTTTTTTCTTCTTTTTTTAAATTAACATAATGTATTGTTTGTTTCAGAGGTACAGGTCTGTGATTCATCAGTCTTACACCATTCAAAGCACTCACCATAGCACATACCCTCCCCAATGTCCATCAGCCAGCCACCCCATCCCTCCCACCCCGCTCCACTCCAGCAACCCTCAGTTTGTTTCCTGAGATTAAGAGTCTCTTATGGTTTGTTTCCCTCTCTGGTTTCCTCTTGTTTCCATAAGAGGAACATTTTTTTCCCCTTCCCTTCTCCTATGATCCTCTGTCTTGTTTCACAAATTCCTCATATCAGTGAGATCATATAATTATTTTCCTCTGATTGACTTATTTTGCTTAGCATAATACAGAGGGAGAGAGAATCTTAAGCAGGCTCCACACTCATTGTAGAGCTCCATGTGGAGCCCCACATGGGGCTTGATCTCATGACCCTGAGGTCATGACCTGAACAAAATCAAGAGTCAGATGCTTAACAGACTGAGCCACCCAGGTGCCCCAAACAGAAACCATTTTTGACTAACTTAAATCTAAAATTAATTTATTGGAAAGGTAGTTCATAAATGAACTTGAAAGTGGGAAGGCAGAGGAAACCAAGCCATACCCAAGATAGTACCAAATGAAAAATATGCTTAGGATTCTGTTAATAGAACAATTTCCACTGGACATTCACTCCCACTACCCACTCTACTGTCTTTGGAAACCCAATGATGTGTCTGTGGACTCACCATTCAACCATAGCTAACATCAATGATCTCTAACTTGACCTATATATCTGTCTCAAAATTCTACTTTCTGTATATTTTTCAAGTTTTTTGTCTATTGTACTATATTTGCTCCCAAAACCCATTTTTTCAATAGTATAGTCCAATCCTATAAAAATTAAGTCATGTAAGAAGAAAGCAGGGCAAATGGTCCCTGTGGAAAATCTGATTCCAAAGTGGGTGTGGAGTTTAGAAGGACAGGAGTGAAAAGGGAAAAAGGAATTGAATCAACCAGTTTATTTTTAGCAAATACTTTATTCATTTCCATATTTGTTCCTCCCCTGAGGAGGAAAAAAGTGAACGTCTTGGAGTGTTATGATAATGGGTGGAATCACTCATATATATGGAAGGAGCCATGAGTGAGGAAGAAATTTTCCATCCCAGAGAGCACATGTCTTTTTCTATACCTTGAACTGAAAGTTATTTAAGAACAGTATTAGTCAGGGTTCTCCATGAAGAATTGGCTCACATAGTTATGGCAGCTGAGAAGTCCCATGAAATGCCATCTGCAAGCTGGAGACTCAAGAAAGCCAGTAGTGTAATTCAGTCTGAGTCTGAAGTCATGAGCACCAGGGGAGCTGATGGTATAAATCCCAATTTTGACAGATGAGATGTTCAAGCTCAACAGCGAGACAGGGAAAATACAAATTCTTCCTTCCTCTGTCTTTTGTTCTATTCAGGACTTCAGTGGATTGGTGATGCCCACCCACATCAGGGAGGGTAATCTACTTTACTGAGTCCACCAAATAAAATGCTAATTTCATCTAGAAACACCCAGAAAAAAACTCAGAAATAATGTTTAATCTGGGCACCTGATGGCCTGTCAAGTTTACACATAAAGATAAATGTTACAAGTCCACATCTTGTTAATCTGGCACCCATATGAATCTCTTTAAACCATACTTAATCCCCCAATAAACACAAGAATGGTCATAATCCCACCTAACATTATGCAACTATCCTGCATACAATTGAACATACATTAACCCCTTCCCCAGAGGAGGAGGTAAAGTCCTTGAGCATTGTTTACTGTTCTTGATATCACATAACTTAAATACTATGATATAAAACATCAATACATCTTATGTTATATAATAATGGAATAAAAGATAAAAAAAATATATGGTAAGTGAGTACATACGTAAATAAATAAATAAATAGTGTGTGCATGCACACACACACACACACACACACACACATGCAAACATAACAAAATAAGGGGCGCCTGGGTGGCTCAGTTGGTTAGGCGACTGCCTTCGGCTCAGGTCATGATCCTGGAGTCCCGGGATCGAGTCCTGCATTGGGCTCCCTGCTCAGCGAGGGGCCTGCTTCTCCCTCTGACCCTCCCCGCTCTCATGTACTCTCTCTCTCATTCTCACTCTCTCAAAATAAATAAATAAATCTTTTAAAAAAATAACAAAATAAGGAGAGAATACCCATGACAAGTACAATATTATTTTCTGTAACTGGTTATGTGGTTGTAGCTGATGTTTATAAATACCTTCTTCCACTGTCCATTCTGTATCTCCTTTGCCTTCAGCAAGCACCTCACTTCAACTGGTTGAGGTTATCTGGTAAGATGACTCAAACTAATTCTTGAAGGTCTGGACCATAACTAGACCTGCCTAGATTGGATTGTTGTAGTTTTCTATTATCCTTAATCACAGATTACAGTAATATTAAAGCATTCTAATGGATCTCCTTTATTCCTGACATACTATTTATTGCCTTCACTGTAGAGTAGTAATCTAATTTCCCCTTGATAGGATTATTCACCCCAGCCAACCCTGTAACACCTTTTTTTTCTTTACCTCTTGATTCAGAGGCATGAGAATGTCAAACGTGCTGAGTGGCAGTCTTAACTTCCAGTTCAAAGGAATCTTTGTTCTGTCTCCTGGTGGAAGCATTTATCCCTCTGGAACAAAGATCTTTAGGCTAGCTAAGCATAAAGTTATGGAAGCAGGAAGCAAATATTTTGCTAGTGCATCACTAAGAGTGAGTGGTGCCACACCCATTTCTAGCCCTTGGTTCCTGGATCCATGAAATCTGGCTATTAAATGAATGGTAGTAAATGGGTAGCAAATATATTGGATATTGATTCAGAGCATAAAAAGCCTATGGAGAACCATTCCCTAGCCCAGCAAGGTATTGCCACCATGCTAGCACTGTAACAATCTTCAAAAGGCCATTCCACCATTCTGTCAAGCCAGCTGTTTCAGGATGGTGGGGAACATGTAAAAATTAGTGAGTTTTATGAGCAAGGACCCATTGTTGTACTTATTTTGCTATAAAGTGAGTTCAGAAACATGATAGTGAACAAAGCATTCTAAAAGTCCATTGACAGTTTTGGCAAAATCAGTGAATGCATGGAAGGCAGATCCATATCCACAGTAAATATCTATTCCGTTAAGAAAAAAAATGCTGTCTCATCCATGATGAAAGGAATCCAATGTGATTAATACACTAACAGGTACTGACTGATACCCTAGGGAATGGAGCCATACTGGAAAATCAGTATTTGTTTCTGTTGCCAGCATATTGGGCACTCAACAGTAGCCATAGGCAAGCTGGTTAACAAGTATCTATGTTTTTAAGCCCATGAATAACTTCCATAACTGCCACTATGGTCAATTTGTTCACCAACCAGGTAATGATATGAGTGGCCAGGGAAAGAAGCTGACTTGTATCCAAATAATGGATCATCCTATCCACTTGCTTATTTAAATCTTCCTTGACTGAGGTCACCCTTTAGTGAGAAGTCCCATGGGAAACAAATATTTTCATGTTTATTGCTTATTCAGAGAGGTCTAACCATATACCTTTTCCCCAAATTTCCTTGCCCCCAATTGTCCAATCATGTTCTTTCCAAAGCCCTAACCATATAGCCAAATCATTGGACATGGCTCATGAATGTATGCCTGTACATTTCTACTTCTAGGCAAAGTGAACAACCAGGTATACTGCTCAAGTTCTGCCCACTGGATTTCTCTTTACTGTTATCTTTCAAAGATGTCCCAGAGAGGGGCTGTAGTGTTGCAGCTGTCTACCTTTAGGTGGTACCTCTATATAATGCAGGGTGATCTGTAAACTAGGCCTGAGTCTACTCTTTCTCTGTCAACTCATTATAGGGAACTTACCATGAGACCGTAAGCTCAAGCTGGGAGAGAGAAGGCAGTGTAGCAGAAATAAGGACCATGGGCATTCTGGACACTTCTTCATGGAACTTAATTTGCCTTTAGAGCTTATTTGGGCCTGATATGTGTGTATTATCTACATTTGATGATGGAGTGCTGCTGGGCAAGCCCAACTTTATGGCTTAGTAGGTTTACCCAGTTCATAATGGGCAATTCAGGTGGCCCATGGTTAAGCATTCAGGATCTACTAAAGCCCAGTAATATGCCAAGAACTATTTATATTTTTTTTATTTTTTAAAGATTTTATTTATTTATTTGACAGAGAGAGACACAGCAAGAAAGGGAACACAAGCAAGGGGAGTGGGAGAGGGAGAAGCAGGCTTCCTGCTGAGCAGGGAGCCTGATATAGGGCTCGATCCCAGGACCCTGGGATCATGACCTGAGCTGAAGGCAGACACTTAACGACTGAGCCACCTAGGTGCCCCAAGAACTGTTAATAATAAAGAAAATAGTTGTCTGCAGATGATGGCAAGGCCTTGCTCCAAAATCCTACAAGCTTGCACTGTGGTTCACCTATAAGGGCCTGCCAAAAGCTCCAAAGAGCATCCCTATCTGAAACTGATACCTCAAGCACCATCTGACCTGTGGTATCATATAATTCAAGTGGCAGAGCAGTTTGCACAGCAGCACCACCCTTGACTAGCTGCAGAGCCTTCTCTTCTGGGCCTTACTCAAAACTAGTGTCTTTTCAGGTCAATCAGTAAATGGGTTAGGATAATGCTGATAAAAGCATTGTTGAGCATCTTTTCATGTACCCATTGTCCATTTGCATGTCTTTGGAAAAATGTGTATTCAAGTCCTTTGCCCACTTTTAAACTGGTTTGCTTGTTATTTTGCTATTGAGTTGTATGAGTTCCCTATATATTTTGGATATTAACCCCTCATCAGATATATGATTTGCACAAATTTTCCCCCATTCTGTAGAACAGGTTTTTTTTTATTTTGCTGATTGTTTATTTATCTGTGCAAAAACTTTTTAGTTTGATGTAGCCCCAATTGTTTATATTTGTGTTGCTTGTGATTTTGGTGTCATATCCAAAACTCATACCCAGGTCCAATGTTATATAGCTGATTACCTATGATATCTTCTAGTAGTTTTACAGTTTTGGATTTCACATGCAGTCTTACATTAAGTCTTATGTTAAGCCACCAGATGACTGGATGAGATGGGTGCCTGAATGAAGAGCCCTGCCATGGAAGCTGTCTGGGGTCATAGAAGCTTCCTAGGCTGCTGAAGTAGGCAGGCACCAATGTGAGCCAGGGTCTGGGTTCATAGGAGCCTACCAGGAGCCTGGAGCCAAGGATCCCCTTGGGGCCACCAGAGCCTACAGGTGCTAGTGTGGGTCTGGGCCCTGGGTTTGTGGGATCCCACAGGTAGCCACTTAGGACTGCAAGATTTGACCTGGTTTTGGGGTGGGCAGTCTCTTTAATCCACAGTGAAGTCAGGTGGTCATTTTACTCTCCTTCTCTCATGAGGAATGTGCCTCCATGTTGGGCTGCCCAGGCTTGGAGAAGGAGTAATAGGAGTTCTATCTTTCCTAACATTCTCAATGTGTCTTTATCTTATTTCTGGTCTTCATCCGGTTGTTGTTATCCCTCAAATGTAGCCCTTCACTCTTGTGAAGGTATTTTTACATGCACGCAGTTGCTCAAATTAATGTTTTGGGAGAAGGGCAAGGGGTAGAAATTCTTACAGCACCATTTTGCTGAAGTCACTCCAATAACTCTCACATTGCATTCTGGTTTCTCAATTCAGTGATTGCAGTTCCTACTGTGCAGTCTGTCCTACATTAAAAAGAAATGATCCCAGAGCTCTTCAGGGATGCTTATTTCCCAACACAAATTTATTTCTCATAGTGTTGGTAAAAGGTATGTAATCTGGATCCTCCCAGTGTGGATAACTCTTTGTTGACAAATCCTTTCCCACATCCCAATCCCCTTAAGCCTTTGACTCCCAACCACTGTATTAAACCAAAACATATTTGTCATTTCCAGTTTGCTCATGGTGGGTCTCCTTTTGGTTCATGTTTCAGCCAATCAAACAAAAAGCCATTAGGGTTCTTTTTAATTATACAGATGCAACATTAAATGCAGAGCCTTTTGTTAATAAGCTCATGTCAAGAATTCTACCTGATGCAACTTTATGTTCCTTTCATCATTATTCCACATTCTTAGTATCTATTCTCAAACATGTTCCCCAGATTTCTGTCTGCACATTAGAAACTGCAAGTAGTTCTTTGGGGTGTAGTACACCTCTTTATGGGTCACATTTAAGGGCTTGCTGGATCTTATCTTTAGGTGCCTGATGGGATTTGAGTCTAGCTATAGTTATAGAAACCAAGAGGGATGGTGGAGTTTGGTCCTAAGAAGAATCAGCATTATCTTGCATGACAACTCCCTTAGGCCATTACAGTTTCCACATGCAATGTCACATTAATCTAATCATATTGAGATGAAAAGGTTGATATCACTTTGGGTAAAGAGGCCAATATCACTTGGGATGGGGATACTGCTGCCAGTGGGAGTGGGGAAGTCACTTCTGCTTGAGTTAAGGTGGCCAATCTCACTGGCAATTGGAGAGAACTCTTCTACAGATAAAGTATCATCGAAGTTTAGGAGCTTAAGGTCTCCAACTTCAATAGGTTTTGCCCACTTGTCGTTATCCCAACTTAGATCCCATTGTTTCCTAATCAATGTCCTCAATTTAACAGCAGACACTTTATGAGACTGGAAGTTCAAACTGCAATGTAATTCAGTTGCAGTATGAGGTTCTATGTTTGATTTTCAACAATTTCAGCCCTGCAGCTACAGGAAATAAAGGTCGCCTTCAGGGTACACTTAGAAGCTTTTAGGTCATTTATATGGTACCTAAGCTGGGGATTTGAAACCCTGAGCTCATCTTTTACCTTCACCATTTTGTCAAGGGAAATTAGGAGCAAACTACCAATGTTATTATATTTGCTAGTGTTCAAAAAAAATGTTCAAAAGTATATACAGAATCACCTTGCTCTTTGATTCTTGTAAATAGTTGATTAGGTGTATCCAATGCAGATTTTTAAAAATATTTTATTTATTTATTTGACAGAGAGAGAGACAGCGAGAGCAGGAACACAAGCAGGGAGAGTGGGAGAGGGAGAAGCAGGTTTCCTGCCAAGCAGGGAGCCTGATGTGGGGCCCAATTCCAGGACCCTGGGATCATGACCTGAGCCGAAGGCAGATGCCACCCAGGCGCCCCTCCAATGCAGATATTTTGCATGTTTCTATAAACAGTTTACACCATGGGTTTTCAGTACTCTCTTTACTACTGGAAATAGGGATATCAGTATTTTCAAAACCAATTATATTAAAGAGCCAATTTCAGAAATCCTAAGACCAATTTAGAAAACTTAATCCTTAAAATTCTCTTTCTCTAGGGCCATTTTTGGTACTAAAGTCTGTATTAGGGTTCTCCAGAGATTAATAAGAACCAATAAAACTTATATATAGAGAGAGATGTAGATATACATATAGATAAAAGGAGATTTGTTATGAGGAATTGGTTCACATGATTACGGGGACTGAGATGTCTCATGATTTATCTGCCATCTACAAGCTGAAGACCCAGGAACACCAATGGTTTAATTCAGTCTGAGTCCAAAGGCCTGAAGTACCAAGAGCCCAGTCCAAGAGCAGGAGTAGACATGATGATATGCCCCAGCTCAAATAGTGAGGCAAGAAAAAAGAGACAAATTCTTCCTTCCTTTGATTTTTGTACTCTTCAGGCTTTCAGTGGATTGATAATGCCTTCCCACATTGTGAAGTGCAATCTTCTTTATTGAGTCCATCAGATCAAATGTTCATCTCACCCAGTAAAGCCCTTACAGACAGAAATAATGTTTAATCTGGGCTCCCAAGGCAGGTCAAGGTGATACAAAATTAACCACCACAAGAGCAGAAGTCATAGCTTATACCTCTATCAATCACTACATAGCACCGAGAATTGCATACATTAAATACTCAATTCTATTTTTTGTGTTCATATAATCAAATGATAGAATGGAGGGCTCTTATTATGTTCTCGAATTGTCTCAAGGAAGGTAATGGGAAAATTCATATTAACTTGAGAAACTAATAAATACACTAAAAAATTATATTTTAATACCTACATACACAGTGCTCTATAAAATCTAAGAGCTAGAAAAAATGACATAAAACTTATAAAGATCAATAATGCTAAAATCATGTTATCTTCTAGCTGTACTTCTGAGATGGCATTGTAAGGATCTCACTGGACAAAATCCTCAGTGAAACAAGCAAAATGTCGAAATCTGTTGTTGTTGTTTTTTTTTAATGAATCTAAAGTCTCTGGAAACTGTCATATACTCATGCAGCAAACAAATGAATATCCAAGAAAATTAACTAAAACTTTCTAAGAGCAAGTGGAATCTGGTATTTCAACAATGGCCCAAGTCTCTGTTTCCCTTGTCTGCAGGTTAGCTCAACAAAAGCACCAATCCAGTGGGTATGGTCAAGAAGATGGGACTTCTAAAACATTTAGTTCACAATCAAATGTATAAATTCTCATTGGGTGGAGTAATCTTCCACATTTCAAATACCTTCCATCTCAGTGGAAGAGGCTAAATTCCTTGTGAGTGTAGCCAAAAGATCAGGGGCTCTCTTACTTCAACCAGGCACCATTCATTAAATGAAGGATCTACTTCAGGTGCATCAGGCTGAGAAATACTAGTCTCAATCATGCTCTACCTCCTCACTTTTAGGGCAGAGAGTCCACACCAGGAGAAGCAAGCCAAGAAAGCTAGGGGCTAAAACCTTTTCCCCAGCCAGTGTAGTGGCTCAGCAAATTTTCACAGGTATAAAGGAAGTTCATAAGAAATGAAAGCTAAAAATACCTATACCTACTCAAATGAACTGACTTCATGTGAACAGAATGCAAGGAAGGTCAAGTCTAAGGGCACTCAAATATGCCTTTTCTTAATTAATAGCAACAAGCTAGACCATAGGCCAGGTAGTTCATGAGAGAAAACTGGTAAAGAGCCAGAGAAGAAGAGGCTTCCTGAAGTTAGAACAAACTTCAAAGACTGGCTTAAAATTCTGCTCATTCCTGAAGTTGTTTGGATTAAATTGTGGAGCAATGTATACCCTAAGGAATTACTAAAAAAATAGGTAAATCAGTGGAGCCTAACAGCTGCAACTGATAACAAATGAGGCATAGGTTAACAGAAAAATCAAGGGGAAAAAATGGTCAGAATGAGCCCTGCTCAACCATTATAATCACAGTTACTGTGTATATGCCCAAGGCTGAGCTCCCTGAAGAGCAACATCAAATATGTTAAATTAACTAAAGAAAATAAAGGTTAAAAAGTAAAAGTAGCTATAATATCAATATCTCATCAAATGTATAATATCAATAAAGAGAAATTATAACAAAGAACTGAATTTAAATTCTGGAGGTGAAAAGAACAATAACCAAACTGAAAAATTTACTGGAAGGGTGCAAGAGTTCATTTGAGCTAGCAGAAGAGTCAGGAAACATGCAGTTAGATCAATACAGATTATGCAACATAAAGAACAGAGAAAAAAGAAAAATTAACAAAGTCTCAGAGAAATATGGGACATCTTTAAATGAACCAATTTATACATATTAGGAAAGACAAAATGAGAGGAAAGGAAGAATGGAGTAGAAAAAATATTCAAATAAATAATGGTTAAAAACTTTTAAAATTTTCTGGAAAGCATTTATCTATACATCCAAAACGATAAAGAAAGTCCACAAAGGATAAACACAAAGAGAAGAGGAAATCTTGAAAACAGGAAAGAAAATAACTCATTGCATACAAGGGAATGTCAGTAAGATTAACACCTGACTTTTTAAAAATAACAGATGCCAGGGCACCTGGGTGGCTCAGTTGTTAAGTGTCTGCTTTCGGCTCAGGTCATGATCCCAGGGTCTTGGGATTGAGCCCCACATTGGGCTACCTGCTTGGCTGGGAGCCTGCTTCTCCCTCTCCCTCTGCCTGCTGCTCCCCCTGCTTGTACTCACTATCTCTCTGTCAAATAAGTAAATAAAACCTTTAAAAAATAACAGATGCCAGAACACAGTGGGATGACATACTTAAAAAGCTAATAGAAGGGGGAAAAGTGGCAACCAAGAAACTTTTATTCAGCAAAATCATCTTTCAAAAATCAAAATGAGATATGGCATTCTAAAATAAGCAAAAACAGAATCCTTTCATAGTGAACATGCTTTAAAACAAATACTAAGGAAAGTTCTTCAACTTAGAAACAAATGATCCCAGACAATAATTCAAATCCACATAATAAAACAAAGAGCACCAGCAAAGTAATTATATAATTATATATCTATATCTATCTATATAGCGCTGGGTGTATAACATATTGGAATGTAATATATCTGACAATAACAACATGAATAGGTAAGTGAGAGCAAATTTGTGTGAAATAAACAAGTGACACTAGATGGTAATTTGAATCCATAAAAACCTATATTGAGAACTAGAATTGGTAAATAAAAAGTAAATATAACAAAATCCCTAAATACAAATTTGTCTTTATTTCTTCTCTTAGCTTCTTTAATACACATGGTGTTTTACAAAGTAACCATTAAAACAATGTAATGTTGGATTTTAATGCATAGACATAATATGTATAAAAATAATAGCAAAATAGAGGGTTAAAGTATTATGTGAATAACAATCCTAAATGTCACTTAAATTAGGTTATAATGTAGGTTATATTCATAATAACCTACATTAAGTGAATCTTAATGTAGATTCACTTACATTAAGATGTATATGTGGTAAATCCTAGAGGAAACAATGCAAAATAACTCCAAAAAATAGAGTAACATAATCACTGATGCAATGAAATATGAAACAATAAAAAACTGCCATGATGAAAAAAGAAGCAGTAAAAGAAGAGCAGAAAAATAAAAATGTATTGAGACAGGGATGTCTGGGTGGCTCAGTTGGTTAAGCATCTGCCTTTGGCTCAGGTCATGATCCCAGGGTCCCGGTATCAAGCCCCCCCTTTGGGCTCCCTGCTCAGCAGGGAACTTGCTTCTGCCCCTCTCCCTGCTCATACTCTCTCTCTCTTTCTTTCTCTCTCATAAATAAAATTTTTAAGAAAATATTGAGACATAAAAAACAAACATTAAAATGACAAACACAAATCCGATGTCAATAAGATTAAATGAGAATGTATTAAATAGTTCCATTCAATGACAGAGATTTTCCATGGATTAAAAAAGAGATCCAATTATATGCTATCTATAGGACACACAGAATGCCCTCAAAGACACAAATAATTTGAGGATAGAAAGGTGAAAAGCCATTATACAAACAGCACCATAAGGTAATTGGATTGGCTATGCTAATATCAAACAAAATAGCCTTTTGAAAATATGTTAAAGATGGATATTATACAATGGTAAATCTATCAGAAAGATATAAAAATTATAAGCAGATACACACCTAACAACAGAGCTCTAAAGTACATGAAGCAAAAACTGACGAAATTGAAGGGAGAAATAAAGAATTCAACAATAACAGAGACTTGAACACATTATGTTTTTAATGACAGAGCAAATAGGCAAACAATCAACAAGGAAAAGAAGATTTCAGCAACATTTTATAATAACTAGACCCAATAAGCATCTATAGGCCATTCAATTCAACAGCAGCATAGCACAAATTCTCAAGTGCACTTAAATCACTCTCTACGATTGAGTATATGGTAGGTCATAAAATAATCTTAAACAATATAGTTAAAAATATTAAAAGCATACAAGTATGTTCTCCATTGAAAATGGAATGAAATTGGAAATTCAAACAACACAATTTGGAAAATTCAAAATTATGTGGAAATAAGGCAACACTCCTATATAACTAATAGATGAAAGAAAAAAATTGCAGGGGTAATCAGAAAATATATTGAGATAAATGAGAATAAAGATATACCAAAACTAAAGGGATATAGCAAAAGCAGTCATTAGAAGGAAATTTAAAGTTAGAATTGCCTAGGTTTAAAAAAAAGTTAGGGGCACTGGGGTGGCTCAGTTGGTTAATCTTCTGACTTCAGCTAATTTCACGATCTCAGGGTCCTTGAATCAAGCCTCACCTCGAGCCCCAGGTCAGGCTCCTCAGTCATCAGGGAGTCTGTCTCTCTTCCCCTCCTTCTGCTCATGCTCTCTCTCCCAAATAAATAAATAAAATCTTTAAAAAATAAAATAAAAAGTTAGATCTCAAAGTAACAATCTAAGGTTCCATCTTATGAAACTTGAAAAAAGGAAAGCAAACTGAACCTAAAAAAATAGAAAGAAAATAATAGAGATTAGAGCAGAAATTATTATATTAGAGAAAAGAAAAACAATAAAGAAAATTAGCACAACTAAAATTTGTTTTTTGGAAATATTGACAGAATTGACAAACTTTTGGTTAGGCTGATGAGAGACTGATGAGAGAGAAAGAAAAGACTCAAATTACTAAAATTATGACCGAAAAAAAGGACATCACTAATCACCTTGGAGGGAAAAAAAAAAGATTACAAAGGAATACTGTGAATAGTCATATGCCAACAAATTAGATAATTTAGTTGAAATGGGCAAATTTCTAGAAATACACAAACTACAAATACTGACTCAAGAGGACATAGAAAACCTAAAAAGACCTATAACAAGTAAAGAGACTAAGTTGGCAATTTTAAAACTACTTAAAAATAAAAGAGCAGGACTTCATGGATTCACTGGTGACTTTTAACACATATTTAAAGATAATTAATTCTAGTTCTTCAAAAGTTTTCTCAAATAAATGGAGAATAAGAAATACTTCCCAACTCATTTCATGAGTCCAGTAGTAACCTGATAGCAAAATCTCAGGCAAGCTATCACAAGGAAAGAGAATCATAGATCAATATCTCATAAATAGACAAAAATCATTAACACAAAGCTAGTTTACTGAAACCAGAAATATATAGAAAGGATTATATACCAGGAGCAAGTAAAACCATGGACTTTACTCAAAAATTCAAGGATTGGTCTAATATTCCAAAATCATTAATGATTTTCCTAAACCCTACTAATATGTTTTCTTAGTAGAATAAAAGACCAAAACAACATGTCATTGTAATTGATGAAGAATATCACATTTGACAAATTTCAACATTCCTTTGTGATAAACACTAACTAGGAGTGGAAGGGAATTTTCTTAGTCTGATAAAGCTCATTAGTAAAATGTCACAGCAAAAGTAATACTTAATGTTGTAAAACTGTATACCACTCTCTTAAAATCAAGAATGAGACGAGTACATCCACTCTCATTACTTCTAGTCAACATGTCACTGTAGGTTCTGATAGGGCAGTTAGATTAGCAAATGGAATTAAAGGCATCCAGATTGGGGCACCTGGGTGGCTCAGTTGATTAAGCAACTGCCTTCGGCTCAGGTCATGATCCTGGAGTCCCAGGATCGAGTCCTGCATTGGGCCCCTGCTCAGCGGGGAGTCTGCTTCTCACTCTGGCCCTCCCCCCTCTCATGCGCTCTCTCTCTATCTCATTCTCTCTCTCAAATAAATAAATAAAATCTTTTAAAAAGGCATCCAGATTGGAAATGAAGAAAATAAAATTATCTCTATTTGCTGATGACATGATCTTATATAAAGAAAGTCCTAAGGAATCTATTAAAAAATAAAACTAATAAATAAATTTAGCAAGGTTGAAGGATACAAGATTGATATGCAAAAACAATTACTAGCAATGAGTGATCCAAAAATTATATTAAGAAATCAATTCTACTTATAACAGAAAAAAATACTTAAGAACAAATTTAACAGAAATAAATATAAAATTTATACTGGGAAAACTACAAAACACTGTTGGAAGAAATTTATGAAAATCTAAATAAATGGCAAGACATCTAGTGTGATTAGTTTAAAAACTTAATATTGTTAAAATGGTAATACTTTACAAATTTATCTTCAGATTTAATGATTTTTTTATTAAAATTCCCACTGCATTCTTTTCAGGAATTAACAATTTCGTCTTAAAATTCATATGGAAATGCAAGGGACACAGAATAGCAAAAAAAGAAAAAATTAGAAAAAGTACAAATTTTGAAGATTCACACTTCCTGATTTCAAAACTTACTAAAAGCTACATTAATCAAGATAATGGAGGTACTTTCATGAGGATAGACAAATAGATCAACAGAATGAAATTGAAAGTCCAGAAATGAACCTTCATGTTTATGAGCAATTTATTTTGAACTTGAGTGCCAAGAAAGCTCAGTGGGGAAAGAATAATCTTTTCAACAAATTTTACAGAATAAACATATGCAAATGTGGTATAGATCTTCCAGATTTTGGACTATACAACACTTTCTCAGGTGTGATACCAAAAGTACAAGCAACAAAAAAATAAATAGGATATTACCAAAATTAAAATCTTTTGTACCATCAAAAAAGGAAAAGATGACCTAAAAATGGGATAAAATTTTTCAAATTATATATTTGGCAAGGTAATTGCATCTAAAATATATAAACAATTCTTACAACTCAATATTAAAGAAAAATGAACAAAGAATCTGAATATATATTTCTCTAAAAATCATATACAAATGGCCAATATGCACCTGAAAATATGCTGATCATTAGCCATCAGGGAAAGGCAAGTCAAATCACAATGAAATACCACCTCATATCTGTTAGGTTGACTATAATTAAAAGACAGATAAATAACAGGGGCGCCTGGGTGGCTCAGTCGTTAAGTGTCTGCCTTCAGCTCAGGTCATGATCCCAGGGTCCTGGGATCAAGCCCCACATCTGGCTCCCTGCTCAGCGGGGAGCCTGCTTCTCCCTCTCCCACTCCCCCTGCTTGTGTTCCTTCTCTCGCTGCGTCTCTCTCTGTCAAATAAATAAATAAATAAAATCTTTTAAAAAACAGACAGATAATAACAAATATTGGATGTGGAGAAGTTGCTGGTAGGAATATAATTAATGCAGACACTTTGGAAAAACATCTAGAAGTTCCTTAAAACATTAAACAGAAATTCTACATATCCCAGCAATTCCACTCCTAGATATATACCCCAAAGAAATGAAAACATAAAGCCATACAAAAACTTACACATGAATGTATATTGCAGCATTATTCATAACAGCCAAAGATGGAAACAACTCAAATGTCAATCAACTGATGAATGGATTTTAAAAACAGGGTATATCCACACAATGAAGTATTATGTAGCCATTAAAAAGAATAAACTACTGATTCATGTTACAACATGAATGACCTTGAAAATATTATGCTAAGTGAAAGAATTCAGTCACAAAGGATCACATATTGTATGATTCCATTTATATAAAATGTCCAAAGCAGGCAACTCTATAGAGAAAGAAAATAAATATTTTCATAGTGCCTGGGAGAATGGGGGACTGGGGCTGAAGGCTTAGGTTTCTAGGGTTTCTTTTCAAGGTGATGAGAATGTTCAAAAATCAATTGTGGTGATGGTTGATGGTTGCTCAACTCTGCAAATATACTAAAATCCATTGAATTATACACTTTAAGTAGATGAATTTTATGGTATATGAATTACATCTCAATAATTGGTTGTTGTGTTTTTTTTTAACCTGTCCTACATAAAAACATCTTATGGTTCTTGACATCAACTTCTTATCCCCACTATGAGTGCTTCTCTACGACACATCACTGAGTAGAAGACAAGTTAATTATAGTGAATGAGAATGAGTAGAGAATAAATCAAGATTTGACAGCACTCTGAGTAAAATGGATATTCACATTGATTTCCATGGAGAACACGATACCAGCACTTTGTGAAGTCTGCAGCCAGGTCATTCTGTTACCAGTCAAGCTCCTACTGTTTCCTGGCCTCAGTTTTTTGGTCTGTTAAATATAATTAAACATCTCCATATTTTCATATATTAATCATGTATTTTTCGCTGTGTGTCTGTGTCCCTTTCTAAATCTAACCAGCATATTGTCTTTCCCGAAAATTAACTATTTTTAAAGTATAATTTTTATTGCATATTAAAAATATCCTCAGTAGTTTTACAGTCAGAATTCATCATGAAGTGACAAGATTCTTACAAAAGGATCCCAGAACACTTTACCATTTTAAGGCAAAATTTGCAGGTCATGGCTAATTTTTTAGGGAATATTTTAAAAATAGTTTTTATTGAAGTATAATTGTCATGCAATATTATATTAGTTTCAGGTGTACAACATAGTGATTCAACTTTTGTATATATTGGGAAGAGACCACCTCAATAAGTACAGTTACCATACCCTACTATATAAAATTAGTATAATATTATTGACTGTATTCCCCATGCTACACATTATATTCTCATGACTTATTTTATACCTGGAAGTGTATCCTTTTAAATTCCCTTCACATTTCAACCCCCCTGCCATTCTCCCCTCTGGCAACCACTAATCTGTTCTCTGTGCGTATGAATCTGGGTTTTGAACAAACACACACACACACACACACACACACACACACACACACACACACTCACACACCACATCTGTTCATTTATTCATGGACATCTATGTTTTCATCTCTTGGAACATAGTGGCAAACAAACCTTTTTTAATTAGTGTTTTGTATTTTTGATTTGTTTTGTTTTGATTTGTGTTCTTTTTTAAATTTTTTTATTGTTATGTTAATCACCATAAAATACATCATTAGTTCTTGATGTAGTGTTCCATGATTCATTGTTTGTGCATAACACCCAGTGCTCCACGCAGAATGTGCCCTCTTTAATACCCATCACCAGGCTAACCCATCCCCCCACCCTCCTCCCCTCTAGAACCCTCAGTTTGTTTTTCAGAGTCCATCGTCTCTCATGGTTCGTCTCCCCCTCCAACTTACTCCCCTTCATTCTTCCCCTCCTGCTATCTTCTTTATCTTTTTTCTTAACATATGTTGCATTATTTGTTTCAGAAGTACAGATCTGTAATTCAACAGTCTTGCACAATTCACAGCGCGCACCATAGCACATACCCTACCCAATGTCTATCACCCAGCCACCCCATCCCTCCCACCCCCCACCACTCCGGCAACCCTCAGTTTGTTTCCTGAGATTAAGAATTCCTCATATCAGTGAGGTCATATGATACATGTCTTTCTCTGATTGACTTATTTCACTCAGCATAACACCCTCCACTTCCATCCACGTCATTGCAAATGGCAAGATCTCATTCCCTTTGATGGCTGCATAATATTCCATTGTGTATATATACCACTTCTTCTGTACCCATTCATCTGTTGATGGACATCTTGGCTCTTTCCACAGTTTGGCTATTGTGGACATTGCTGCTATAAACATTGGGGTGCACATACCCCTTAGGATCCCTACATTTGAATCTTTGTGGTAAATAGCCACTAGTGCAATTGCTGGATCGTACGGTAGCTCTATTTTCAACTGTGTGAGGAACCTCCATACTGTTTTCCAGAGTGGTTGCACCAGCTTGCATTCCCACCAACAGTGTAGGAGGGCTCCCCTTTCTCCGCATCCCCGCCAACATCTGTCGTTTCCTGACTTCTTAATTTTAGCCATTCTGACTGGTGTGACGTGGTATCTCATTGAGGTTTGGATTTGGATTTCCCTGACGCCGAGCGATGTTGAGCACTTTTTCATGTGTCTGTTGGCCATTTGGATGTCTTCTTTGGAAAAATGTCTGTTCATGTCTTCTGCCCATTTCTTGATTGGATTATTTGTTCTTTGGGTGTTGAGTTTGATGAGTTCTTTATACATTTTGGATACTAGCCCTTTATCTGATATGTCATTTGCAGATATTTTCTCCCATTCTGTCGGTTGTCTTTTGGTTTTGTGGACTGTTTCTTTTGCTGTGCAAAAGCTTTTATCTTGATGAAATCCCAATAGTTCATTTTTGCCCTGGCTTCCCTTGCCTTTGGCGATGTTTCTAGGAAGAAGTTGCTGCGGCTGAGGGCGAAGAAGGTGCTACCTGTGATCTCCTTTAGGATTTTGATGGACTCCTGTCTCACGTTTAGGTCTTTCAACCATTTGGAGTCTATTTTTGTGTGTGGTGTAAGGAAATGCTCCAGTTTCATTCTTCTGCATGTGGCTGTCCAATTTTCCCAACACCATTTGTTGAAGAGACTGTCTTTTTTCCATTGGACATTCTTTCCTGCTTTGTCAAAGATGAGTTGACCATAGAGTTGAGGGTCCATTTCTGGGCTCTCTATTCTGTTCCATTGATCTGTGTGTCTGTTTTTGTGCCAGTACCATACTGTCTTGATGATGACAGCTTTGTAATAGAGCTGGAAGTCCAGAATTGTGATGCCGCCAGCTTTGCTTTTCTTTTTGAATATTCCTCTGGATATTCGGGATCTCTCCTGGTTCCATACAAATTTTAGGGTTATTTCCTCCATTTCTTTGAAAAAAGTGGATGGTATTTTGATGGGGATTGCATTGAATGTGTAGATTGCTCTAGGTAGCATTGACATCTTCACAATGTTTGTTCTTCCAATCCATGAGCATGGAACGTTTTTCCATTTCTTTCTGTCTTCTTCAATTCCTTTCATGAGTATTTTATAGTTTTCTGAGTACAGATCCTTTGCCTCTTTGGTTAAATTTATTCCTAGGAATCTTATGCTTTTGGGTGCAATTGTAAATGGGATCGACTCCTTGATTTGTCTCTCTTCTGTCTTGTTGTTGGTGTATAGGAATGCCACTGATTTCTGTGCATTGATTTTATATCCTGCTACTTTACTGAATTCCTGTACGAGTTTTAGCAGTTTGGGGGTGGAGTCTTTTGGGTTTTCCACATATAGTATCATATCATCTACAAAGAGTGAGAGTTTGACTTCCTCTTTGCCGATTTGGATGCCTTTGATTTCTTTTTGTTGTCTGATTGCTGTGGCTAGGACTTCTAATACTATGTTGAATAGCAGTGGTGATAGTGGACATCCCTGCCGCGTTCCTGACCTTAGGGGAAAAGCTCTCAGCTTTTCTCCATTGAGAATGATATTCGCTATAGGTTTTTCATAGATGGCTTTTATGATGTTGAGGTATGTACCCTCTATCCCTATACTCTGAAGAGTTTTGATCAAGAAAGGAAGCTGTACTTTGTCAAATGCTTTTTCTGCATCTATTGAGAGGGTCATATGATTCTTGTTCTTTCTTTTGTTAATGTATTGTATCACGTTGATTGATTTGCAGATGTTGAACCAGCCTTGCAGCCCAGGGATAAATGCCACCTGGTCATGGTGAATAATCCTTTAATGTACTGTTGGATCCTATTGGCTAGTATTTTGGTGAGAATTTTTGCATCCATATTCATCAAGGATATTGGTCTGTCATTCTCCTTTTTGATGGGGTCTTTGTCTGGTTTCGGGATCAAGGTAATGGTGGCCTCATAAAATGAGTTTGGGAGTTTTCCTTCCATTTCTATTTTTTGGAACAGTTTCAGGAAAATAGGTATTAATTCTTCTTTAAATGTCTGATAGAATTCCCCTGGGAAGCCATCTGGCCCTGGGTTTTGTTTGTTGGGAGATTTTTGACGACTGCTTAGTGGTTATAGGTCTGTTCAGGTTTTCTATTTCTTCCTGGTTCAATTTTGGTAGTTGATACATCTCTAGGAATGCACCCACTTCTTCCAGGTTATCTAATTTGCTGGCATAGAGTTTGGGAGTTTTCCTTCCATTTCTATTTTTTGTATCAGTTGATACATCTCTAGGAATGCACCCACTTCTTCCAGGTTATCTAATTTGCTGGCATAGAGTTTGGGAGTTTTCCTTCCATTTCTATTTTTTGGAACAGTTTCAGGAAAATAGGTATTAATTCTTCTTTAAATGTCTGATAGAATTCCCCTGGGAAGCCATCTGGCCCTGGGTTTTGTTTGTTGGGAGATTTTTGACGACTGCTTAGTGGTTATAGGTCTGTTCAGGTTTTCTATTTCTTCCTGGTTCAATTTTGGTAGTTGATACATCTCTAGGAATGCACCCACTTCTTCCAGGTTATCTAATTTGCTGGCATAGAGTTGCTCAAAGTATGTTCTTATAATTGTTTGTATTTCTTTGGTGTTGGTTGTGATCTCTCCTCTTTCCTTCATGATTTTGTTGATTTGGGTCATTTCTCTTTTCTTTTTGATAAGTCTGGCCAGGGGTTTATCAATCTTGTTAATTCTTTCAAAGAACCAATTCCTAGTTCCGTTGATCTGTTCTACTGTTCTTTTGGTTTCTATTTCATTGATTTCTGCTCTGATCTTTATTATTTCTCTTCTCCTGCTGGCTTTAGGCTTTATTTGCTGTTCTCTCTCTAGCTCCTTTAGGTGTAGGGTTAGGTTGTGTAATTGAGACCTTTCTTGTTTCTTGAGAAAGGCTTGTATTGCTCTATATTTTCCTCTCAGGACTGCCTTTGCTGTATCCCAAAGATTTTGAACAGTTGTGTTTTCATTTTCATTGGTTTCCATGAATTCTTTTTAATTCTTCTTTAATTTCCTGGTTGACCCCTTCATTCTTTAGTAGGATGCTCTTTAGCCTCCATGTGTTTGAGTTCTTTCCGACTTTCCTCTTGTGATTGAGTTCTAGTTTCAAAGCATTGTGGTCTGAAAATATGCAGGGAATAATCCCAAACTTTTGGTACCAGTTGAGACCTGATTTGTGACCTAGGATGTGATCAGTTCTGGAGAATGTTCCATGGACACTAGAGAAGAATGTGTATTCCGTTGCTTTGGGATGGGATGTTCTGAATATGTCTGTGAAGTCCATTTGGTCCAGTGTGTCATTTAAAGTCTTTATTTCCTTGTTGATCTTTTGCTTAGATGATCTGTCCATTTCAGTCAGGGGGGTGTTAAAGTCCCCCACTATTATTGTATTGTTGTCAATGTGTTTCTTCGCTTTTGTTATTAATTGCCTTATATAATTGGCTGCTCCCATGTTCGGGGCATCGATATTTACAATTGTTAGATCTTCTTGTTGGATAGACCCTTTAAGTAGGATATAGTGTCCTTCCTCATCTCTTATTACAGTCTTTGTTTTAAAATCTAATTTGTGTGATAGAAGGATTGCCACCCCAGCTTTCTTTTGGTGTCCATTAGCATGGTAAATGGTTTTCCACCCCCTCACTTTCAATCTGGGGATGTCTTTGGGTCTAAAATGAGTCTCTTGCAGACAGCATATTGATGGGTCTTGTTTTTTAATCCAATCTGATAGCCTGTGTCTTTTGATTGGGGCATTTAGCCCATTTCCATTCATGGTAACTATTGAAAGGTATGAATTTAGTGCCATTGTAGTGCCTGTAAGATGACTGTTACTGTACATTGTCTCTGTTCCTTTCTGGTCTATGCTGCTTTTAGGCTCTCTCTTTGCTTAGAGGACCCCTTTCAATATTTCTTGTAGGGCTCGTTTCGTGTTTGCAAATTCCTTTAGTTTTTGTTTGTCCTGGAAGCTTTTTATCTCTCCTTAAATTTTCAATGAGAGCCTAGCTGGATATAGTATTCTTGGCTGCATATTTTTCTCGTTTAGTGCTCTGAAGATATCATGCCAGTCCTTGCTGGCGTGCCAGGTCTCTGTGGATAGGTCTGTTGCCAATCTAACGTTTCTCCCATTTTAGGTTACATATCTCTTCTCCCGAGCTGCTCTCAGGATTTTCTCTTTGTCTCTGAGACTCGTAAGGTTTACTATTAGATGTCGGGGTGTTGACTATTTTTATTGATTTTGAGAGGGGTTCTCTGTGCCTCCTGGATTTTGATGCCTGTTTCCTTCCTCACATTAGGGAAGTTCTCTGCTATTATTTGCTCCAGTATACCTTCTGCCCCCCTCTCTCTTTCTTCTTCTTCTGGGATCCCAATTATTCTAATGTTGTTTCATCTTATCGTATCGCTTATCTCTCGAATTCTGCCCTCGTGATCCAGTAGTTGTTTATCTCTCTTTTTCTCAGCCTCTTTATTTTCCATCATTTGGTCTTCTATATCGCTGAATCTCTCTTCTGCCTCATTTATCCTAGCAGTTAGTGCCCCCATTTTTGATTGCACCTCATTAATCACCTTTTTGATTTCGACTTGGTTAGATTTTAGTTCTTTTATTTCTCCAAAAAGGGTTTCTCTAATAACTTCCATACTTTTTTCAAGCCCAGCTAGTACGTTTAAGATCATGATTCTGAACTCTAGGTCCAACATCATACTAATGTCCGTATTGAATAGGCCCCAGGCTGATGGTACTATCTCTTGTTCTTTTTGCTCAGGTGATATTTTTTGTCCTGTCAATTTGTCCAGAGGAGAATAGATGAATGAGAGAACAAAATGCTAACAGGTTAACAGTGTCCCAGCAAATATACTCTATACAAATCAGTAAAGACCTGAAACCCGGAGAAAAGAAAGGGAAAGAAAGAAAAAAGAAAGAAAAAGAAAAAAACACAAAAAGAAAAAGATAAAAACAAAAACAGAACAATACAAAAAAAAAAACAGAATATGATCAATATGATCAGGCTAGTGCATAGATCAGTGCCACACACTAGATTTTGGGTGTATTTTGGTCTGTTAGAGAAAAGTTCCTCCTAAAATTTTAAAGGAAGAAAAACTTATATATGTACAAAATAAGGGTTGGTACAATGAACAGTTGGAAGAAGACTGTAAAGATGAAAATTATAAAAGATTTATAAAAGGAATTGATAAGAAGTTGTTTGAAAAAAGAAAGAAGATTTAAAAAAAAAAGAAAAAAAAGGGAGAGAATGTGATCAGGCAGGAGACTAGAACAAAGCCATACACTAGTGATTTACGGTATATTTTGATCTGTAAGAAGTAACTGTATCTCAAAATTTTAAAGAGAGAACAACTTCTATCTATCTATCTATCTATCTATCTATCTATCTATCTATCTATATGCCAAAAATAAGGGGAACTACTATGAAGGGATAAAATATGACTCTAAAAATGAAAAATAAAAAATGTTTTTTTAAAAAAAAGGATTGATAAAATGTTGGTTGAAAAAGGGAAAAAGAAAATTAAAAAAACATTTAAAAAATTAACTTTGAAAAACTAATGAATCATGGTAAAAAAAAAAGCCATGAAATCTATGTGCAATATTCCCCTAGGGCTGGAGTTCTCCTGTTCTCCTTGATCGGTCAACATGGTCTTGGCTTGGTGGCTGTTGTGCTGATCTTCTGGGGGAGGGGCCTGTTGCCGTGGTTCCCAAAGGTCTTTGCCGGAGGCGGAATTGCCCCGCCCTTGTCGGTCCGGGCTAAGCAAGCTGCTCGGGTTTGCTCTCAGGAGCTTTTGTTCCCTGCAAGCTCTGGTACAGCTTTGGAGGACCAGGGTGAAAATGGTGGCCTCCAAATCTCCACTCGGAGGAGCTGAGAACTCAGGACCCCGCTCCTCAGTGCGCCCCCAGAGAAAAGCTGTCACTCCTGCCTCCCTGGTCTCCGGCTGCACTGCGTGCTCACCCGGCCTGTGACCGAGCGTTTCTATCTCTGGCACTCAACCTGTGTGGAGTCTCCAAACCCAGGAGATCCCTGTGGTGCGCTCCTATGCCGCTCCTCTCAGGGGAGGGAGGGGAGTCTCCCTGGATCTGCTGCTTGTTGGGTCCCTGCTGGAGGAGCAGTGGCCCGACTGGGCCGCAGATCACAGTTTATGGCAACCCTGAGCTGAGAGCCTGCGCCTCAGCTCCGTCTCTGCAGCGGGTTTCCCTGCTCCAATACCTGGGAGCTCTACCACACTCAGGCACCCCCGGTCCCCTCGTGACCCCGAGGGTCCTGAGACCACACTGTCCCGCGAGGATTCCACCCCCTGCTTAGCCACTGGAGCAACGTCCCTAGGCGGAGCTGGCTTCTAAAAGTTCCGATTTTGTGCTCCAGGGCTATATCACTTGCCAGAAGTAGCCGACGGAGGCCCCCTCACCCGCCATCTATCCTCCCGAATATCGCCTCGGGTTCACTTCTCCGCACGTCCTACCTTCCAGTAAGTGGTCGCTTCTCTCTTCAGAGAGTTGTTGCTACTCTCTTCTTCGATCTGCTGTTGATTTCGTAAGTGTTCAGAATGGTTTGATCCCTATTCAGCTGAATTCCTGAGACCAGTGGAAATCCAGGTCTCCTACTCCGCCACGTTGCTCCGCCCGCTTGTTTTGTATTCTTCACAGGTAGATACCCAGAAGGAGAATTGCTGAATCATATGGTAGTTCTGTTTATAATTTTTGAGGAATCTCCATACTGTTTTCCATATTGTCTGCACCAACATTACCACAAATAATGCACAAAGGTTGCCTTTTCTCTACAACCCCACCATATACTTGCTTTCTATCTTTTTGAAAAGATCCATTCTGATAGGTGTAAGGTGATATTGTGGTCTTAATTTGCATTTCCCTGATGATTAATGATATTGAAATATTTTCAAGTGCCTTTTGGCCATCTGTATGTCTTTCTTGAAAAAAGTACCTATTCAGATCCTCTGCCCATTTTTAAATTGGATTTTTAAAAATATTGAGTTGTGGGGGGTGGAGCAAGATGGCGGAGGAATAGGAGACCTGGATTTTGTTTGGTCTCAGGAATTCAGCTGAATAGGGATCAAACCATTCTGAACACCTACGAACACACAGGAGATCGAAGAAGAGAGTAGCAACAACTCTCTGAAGAGAGAAGCGACCACTTACTGGAAGGTAGGATGTGCGGAGAAATGAATCCAAGGCGATATTCAGGAGGATAGAGGGCAGGGGAGGGAGTCTCCGTCGGCCGCTTCTGGCAAGTGATAGAGCCGGGGAGCACAAAATCGGAACTTTTAGAAGTTGGCTCCACTGAGGGCCGCCGCTCCAGTGGCTAAGTTGGGGGTGAAACCCTGATGGGACAGTGTGGTCTCAGAACCCTCGGGGTCACAGAAAAACCGGGGGTGCCTGAGTGCAGCAGAGCTCCCAGGAATTGGAGCGGGGAAGCCGACTGCAGAGACGGAGCTGAGGCGCGGGCTCTCAGCTCAGGGTTGCCATAAACTGTGATCCGCGGCCCAGTCGGGCCACTGCTGCTCGAGCAGGGACCTAACAAGTGGCAGAGCTGGGGAGACTCCCCTTCCTCCCTGGGGAGGAGCGGCACGGGAGCGCACCACAAGGATCTAATGGGTTTGGAAACTCCACACGGGGTCGGGGGTCAGAGATAGAAATACTTGGTCACAGGCCAGGTGAGCACGGATTGTGGCCAGAGACCGGGGAGACGGGAGTGACTGCTTTTCTCTGGGGGCACACTGAGGAGCAAGCCCCAAGTTCTCAGCTCCTCCGGGTGGAGATTGGGAGGCCACCATTTTCACCCTGGTCCTCCAGAGCTTGCAGGGAACAAATCATCCTGAGAGCACACCGGAGCAGCTTGCTTAGCCCGGACAGACAAGGGTGGGGCAATTCCGCCTCCTCAAAGACCTTTGGGAACCACGGTAACAAGACCCTCCCCCAGAAGATCAGCAGGAACACCCAGCAAGCCAAGACCAAGTTTACCGATCAAGGAGAACGGGAGAACTCCAGCGCTAGGGGAATACTGCACAAAGAATTCATGGCTTTTTTTTACCATGATTCATTAGTTTTTCAAAGTTAATTTTTTAACTGTTTTTTTAATTTTATTTTTCCCTTTTTCAACCAACATTTTATCAATCCTTTTTTTTAAAAAAACATTTTTTATTTTTCATTTTTAGAGTCATATTTTATCCCTTCATAGTAGTTCCCCTTATTTTTGGCATATATATATAGATAGATAGATAGATAGATAGATAGATAGATAGATAGAAGTTGTTCTCTCTTTAAAATTTTGAGATACAGTTACTTCTTACAGATCAAAATATACCGTAAATCACTAGTGTATGGCTTTGTTCTAGTCTCCTGCCTGATCACATTCTCTCCCTTTTTTTTCTTTTTTTTTTTAAATCTTCTTTCTTTTTTCAAACAACTTCTTATCAATTCCTTTTATAAATCTTTTATAATTTTCATCTTTACAGTCTTCTTCCAACTGTTCATTGTACCAACCCTTATTTTGTACATATATAAGTTTTTCTTCCTTTAAAATTTTAGGAGGAACTTTTCTCTAACAGACCAAAATACACCCAAAATCTAGTGTGTGGCACTGATCTATGCACTAGCCTGATCATATTGATCATATTCTGTTTTTTTTTTGTATTGTTCTGTTTTTGTTTTTATCTTTTTCTTTTTGTGTTTTTTTCTTTTTCTTTCTTTTTTCTTTCTTTCCCTTTCTTTTCTCCGGGTTTCAGGTCTTTACTGATTTGTATAGAGTATATTTGCTGGGACACTGTTAACCTGTTAGCATTTTGTTCTCTCATTCATCTATTCTCCTCTGGACAAATTGACAGGACAAAAAATATCACCTGAGCAAAAAGAACAAGAGATAGTACCATCAGCCTGGGGCCTATTCAATACGGACATTAGTATGATGTTGGACCTAGAGTTCAGAATCATGATCTTAAACGTACTAGCTGGGCTTGAAAAAAGTATGGAAGTTATTAGAGAAACCCTTTTTGGAGAAATAAAAGAACTAAAATCTAACCAAGTCGAAATCAAAAAGGTGATTAATGAGGTGCAATCAAAAATGGGGGCACTAACTGCTAGGATAAATGAGGCAGAAGAGAGATTCAGCGATATAGAAGACCAAATGATGGAAAATAAAGAGGCTGAGAAAAAGAGAGATAAACAACTACTGGATCACGAGGGCAGAATTCGAGAGATAAGCGATACGATAAGATGAAACAACATTAGAATAATTGGGATCCCAGAAGAAGAAGAAAGAGAGAGGGGGGCAGAAGGTATACTGGAGCAAATAATAGCAGAGAACTTCCCTAATGTGAGGAAGGAAACAGGCATCAAAATCCAGGAGGCACAGAGAACCCCTCTCAAAATCAATAAAAATAGTCAACACCCCGACATCTAATAGTAAACCTTACGAGTCTCAGAGACAAAGAGAAAATCCTGAGAGCAGCTCGGGAGAAGAGATATGTAACCTAAAATGGGAGAAACGTTAGATTGGCAACAGACCTATCCACAGAGACCTGGCACGCCAGCAAGGACTGGCATGATATCTTCAGAGCACTAAACGAGAAAAATATGCAGCCAAGAATACTATATCCAGCTAGGCTCTCATTGAAAATTTAAGGAGAGATAAAAAGCTTCCAGGACAAACAAAAACTAAAGGAATTTGCAAACACGAAACGAGCCCTACAAGAAATATTGAAAGGGGTCCTCTAAGCAAAGAGAGAGCCTAAAAGCAGCATAGACCAGAAAGGAACAGAGACAATGTACAGTAACAGTCATCTTACAGGCACTACAATGGCACTAAATTCATACCTTTCAATAGTTACCATGAATGGAAATGGGCTAAATGCCCCAATCAAAAGACACAGGCTATCAGATTGGATTAAAAAACAAGACCCATCAATATGCTGTCTGCAAGAGACTCATTTTAGACCCAAAGACATCCCCAGATTGAAAGTGAGGGGGTGGAAAACCATTTACCATGCTAATGGACACCAAAAGAAAGCTGGGGTGGCAATCCTTCTATCACACAAATTAGATTTTAAAACAAAGACTGTAATAAGAGATGAGGAAGGACACTATATCCTACTTAAAGGGTCTATCCAACAAGAAGATCTAACAATTGTAAATATCGATGCCCCGAACATGGGAGCAGCCAATTATATAAGGCAATTAATAACAAAAGCGAAGAAACACATTGACAACAATACAATAATAGTGGGGGACTTTAACACCCCCCTGACTGAAATGGACAGATCATCTAAGCAAAAGATCAACAAGGAAATAAAGACTTTAAATGACACACTGGACCAAATGGACTTCACAGACATATTCAGAACATCCCATCCCAAAGCAACGGAATACACATTCTTCTCTAGTGTCCATGGAACATTCTCCAGAACTGATCACATCCTAGGTCACAAATCAGGTCTCAACTGGTACCAAAAGTTTGGGATTATTCCCTGCATATTTTCAGACCACAATGCTTTGAAACTAGAACTCAATCACAAGAGGAAAGTCGGAAAGAACTCAAACACATGGAGGCTAAAGAGCATCCTACTAAAGAATGAAGGGGTCAACCAGGAAATTAAAGAAGAATTAAAAAGAATTCATGGAAACCAATGAAAATGAAAACACAACTGTTCAAAATCTTTGGGATACAGCAAAGGCAGTCCTGAGAGGAAAATATAGAGCAATACAAGCCTTTCTCAAGAAACAAGAAAGGTCTCAATTACACAACCTAACCCTACACCTAAAGGAGCTAGAGAGAGAACAGCAAATAAAGCCTAAAGCCAGCAGGAGAAGAGAAATAATAAAGATCAGAGCAGAAATCAATGAAATAGAAACCAAAAGAACAGTAGAACAGATCAACGGAACTAGGAATTGGTTCTTTGAAAGAATTAACAAGATTGATAAACCCCTGGCCAGACTTATCAAAAAGAAAAGAGAAATGACCCAAATCAACAAAATCATGAAGGAAAGAGGAGAGATCACAACCAACACCAAAGAAATACAAACAATTATAAGAACATACTTTGAGCAACTCTATGCCAGCAAATTAGATAACCTGGAAGAAGTGGGTGCATTCCTAGAGATGTATCAACTACCAAAATTGAACCAGGAAGAAATAGAAAACCTGAACAGACCTATAACCACTAAGCAGTCGTCAAAAATCTCCCAACAAACAAAACCCAGGGCCAGATGGCTTCCCAGGGGAATTCTATCAGACATTTAAAGAAGAATTAATACCTATTTTCCTGAAACTGTTCCAAAAAATAGAAATGGAAGGAAAACTCCCAAACTCTATGCCAGCAAATTAGATAACCTGGAAGAAGTGGGTGCATTCCTAGAGATGTATCAACTGATACAAAAAATAGAAATGGAAGGAAAACTCCCAAACTCTATGCCAGCAAATTAGATAACCTGGAAGAAGTGGGTGCATTCCTAGAGATGTATCAACTACCAAAATTGAACCAGGAAGAAATAGAAAACCTGAACAGACCTATAACCACTAAGCAGTCGTCAAAAATCTCCCAACAAACAAAACCCAGGGCCAGATGGCTTCCCAGGGGAATTCTATCAGACATTTAAAGAAGAATTAATACCTATTTTCCTGAAACTGTTCCAAAAAATAGAAATGGAAGGAAAACTCCCAAACTCATTTTATGAGGCCACCATTACCTTGATCCCGAAACCAGACAAAGACCCCATCAAAAAGGAGAATGACAGACCAATATCCTTGATGAATATGGATGCAAAAATTCTCACCAAAATACTAGCCAATAGGATCCAACAGTACATTAAAGGATTATTCACCATGACCAGGTGGCATTTATCCCTGGGCTGCAAGGCTGGTTCAACATCTGCAAATCAATCAACGTGATACAATACATTAACAAAAGAAAGAACAAGAATCATATGACCCTCTCAATAGATGCAGAAAAAGCATTTGACAAAGTACAGCTTCCTTTCTTGATCAAAACTCTTCAGAGTATAGGGATAGAGGGTACATACCTCAACATCATAAAAGCCATCTATGAAAAACCTATAGCGAATATCATTCTCAATGGAGAAAAGCTGAGAGCTTTTCCCCTAAGGTCAGGAACGCGGCAGGGATGTCCACTATCACCACTGCTATTCAACATAGTATTAGAAGTCCTAGCCACAGCAATCAGACAACAAAAAGAAATCAAAGGCATCCAAATCGGCAAAGAGGAAGTCAAACTCTCACTCTTTGTAGATGATATGATACTATATGTGGAAAACCCAAAAGACTCCACCCCCAAACTGCTAAAACTCGTACAGGAATTCAGTAAAGTAGCAGGATATAAAATCAATGCACAGAAATCAGTGGCATTCCTATACACCAACAACAAGACAGAAGAGAGACAAATCAAGGAGTCGATCCCATTTACAATTGCACCCAAAAGCATAAGATTCCTAGGAATAAATTTAACCAAAGAGGCAAAGGATCTGTACTCAGAAAACTATAAAATACTCATGAAAGGAATTGAAGAAGACAGAAAGAAATGGAAAAACGTTCCATGCTCATGGATTGGAAGAACAAACATTGTGAAGATGTCAATGCTACCTAGAGCAATCTACACATTCAATGCAATCCCCATCAAAATACCATCCACTTTTTTCAAAGAAATGGAGGAAATAACCCTAAAATTTGTATGGAACCAGGAGAGATCCCGAATATCCAGAGGAATATTCAAAAAGAAAAGCAAAGCTGGCGGCATCACAATTCTGGACTTCCAGCTCTATTACAAAGCTGTCATCATCAAGACAGTATGGTACTGGCACAAAAACAGACACACAGATCAATGGAACAGAATAGAGAGCCCAGAAATGGACCCTCAACTCTATGGTCAACTCATCTTTGACAAAGCAGGAAAGAATGTCCAATGGAAAAAAGACAGTCTCTTCAACAAATGGTGTTGGGAAAATTGGACAGCCACATGCAGAAGAATGAAACTGGAGCATTTCCTTACACCACACACAAAAATAGACTCCAAATGGTTGAAAGACCTAAACGTGAGACAGGAGTCCATCAAAATCCTAAAGGAGATCACAGGTAGCACCTTCTTCGCCCTCAGCCGCAGCAACTTCTTCCTAGAAACATCGCCAAAGGCAAGGGAAGCCAGGGCAAAAATGAACTATTGGGATTTCATCAAGATAAAAGCTTTTGCACAGCAAAAGAAACAGTCCACAAAACCAAAAGACAACCGACAGAATGGGAGAAAATATCTGCAAATGACATATCAGATAAAGGGCTAGTATCCAAAATGTATAAAGAACTCATCAAACTCAACACCCAAAGAACAAATAATCCAATCAAGAAATGGGCAGAAGACATGAACAGACATTTTTCCAAAGAAGACATCCAAATGGCCAACAGACACATGAAAAAGTGCTCAACATCGCTCGGCGTCAGGGAAATCCAAATCCAAACCTCAATGAGATACCACGTCACACCAGTCAGAATGGCTAAAATTAAGAAGTCAGGAAACGACAGATGTTGGCGGGGATGCGGAGAAAGGGGAGCCCTCCTACACTGTTGGTGGGAATGCAAGCTGGTGCAACCACTCTGGAAAACAGTATGGAGGTTCCTCACACAGTTGAAAATAGAGCTACCGTACGATCCAGCAATTGCACTAGTGGCTATTTACCACAAAGATTCAAATGTAGGGATCCTAAGGGGTATGTGCACCCCAATGTTTATAGCAGCAATGTCCACAATAGCCAAACTGTGGAAAGAGCCAAGATGTCCATCAACAGATGAATGGGTACAGAAGAAGTGGTATATATACACAATGGAATATTATGCAGCCATCAAAGGGAATGAGATCTTGCCATTTGCAATGACGTGGATGGAAGTGGAGGGTGTTATGCTGAGTGAAATAAGTCAATCAGAGAAAGACATGTATCATATGACCTCACTGATATGAGGAATTCTTAATCTCAGGAAACAAACTGAGGGTTGCCGGAGTGGTGGGGGGTGGGAGGGATGGGGTGGCTGGGTGATAGACATTGGGTAGGGTATGTGCTATGGTGCGCGCTGTGAATTGTGCAAGACTGTTGAATTACAGATCTGTACTTCTGAAACAAATAATGCAACATATGTTAAGAAAAAAGATAAAGAAGATAGCAGGAGGGGAAGAATGAAGGGGAGTAAGTTGGAGGGGGAGACGAACCATGAGAGACGATGGACTCTGAAAAACAAACTGAGGGTTCTAGAGGGGAGGAGGGTGGGGGGATGGGTTAGCCTGGTGATGGGTATTAAAGAGGGCACATTCTGCGTGGAGCACTGGGTGTTATGCACAAACAATGAATCATGGAACACTACATCAAGAACTAATGATGTATTTTATGGTGATTAACATAACAATAAAATTTTTTTTTAAATATTGAATTGTAAGGTTCTATATACACTTTGGAGATTAATTCCTTCTTGAATATATGATTTGCAAATATCTTCTCTCAAATATCTTCTCTCATGCATGTTCATTTTGTTGATCATTTCCCTCACTATGCAGAAGCTTTTTAGTTTGATGTAGTCCCAATATTTTATTTTTGTTTTTGTTAAACTTGTCTTTGGAGTCAGATCCAAAAGAACATTGCTAAGACAGATTTCAAGGAGCTTATTGCCTATGTTTTCTTCTAGCAGTTTTATGGTTTCTGGTCCTACATTTAAACCCTTATTTCATTTTGAGTTAATTTTTGTATATGATGTAAGGTAGTGGTCCAATTTCCCCAATACCCTTGAAGAGAAGATCGTTTCCCCTTTGTATATTTTGCCTCCTTTGTCATAAATTGATTGACCATATAAGTGTGGATTTATTCCTGGGATCTCTGTTTTGTTCCACTGATCTATATGTCTGTTTTCATGCCAATAATATATTGTTTTGATTACTATAACTTTGTAGTATAGTTTGAAATCTATTAGTGTGATACCTCCAACTATGCTCTTCATAGTGGTTGCTTTGGCTTTCAGGATCTCTTTTTGGTTCCATAAAAATTTTAGAGTTATTTTTTCTAGTTCTGTGGAAAGTACCATTAGTATTTTTATAGGAATTGCATTATGTATGTATATTTGGTTGAGTAGTATGGACATTTTACCATATCAAATTTCTAATCCATGAGCATGGAATATTTTTGTGTTTGTGTATTCATCAATTTCTTTTATCAATGTCATACTTTTCATTGTGCAATTCTTCTAACACATTGGTTAAATTCATTCCTAGGTATTTTATTCTTTTTTGATGCAACTGCAAATCGGATTTTTTCCCCTTGAGTTCCGTTTCTGTTATTTTGTTATTAATGTATAGAAACACAACAGATGTTTGTATATTAAATTTGTACCCTGTAAATTTACTGAACTAATTTATAGCTATAATAATATTAGCTGAGGGTTCGTTATATATGGCTTTTGTTATGTTAAGCTATGTTCCTCTATACCCACTTTGTCAAGAGTTTTTATGATTAAAAAATGTTAAATTTTGTCAAATGATTTTCCTGCATCTATTGATATAATCATGATTTTTATCCTTCTTTTTGTTAATGTAGTGTATCACATTGATTGATTTGCAGATGTTGAACCATCCTTATATTCCTAGAATAAATTCCATTTGGTCATTGCTTATGATCCTTTAATGTATTGTTGAATTCAGTTTTATACTATTTTGCTGAGAATTTTTACATCTATGTTTATCAGGGATATTGGCCTGTAATTTTCTTTTTTATGGTATCCTTTTCTGGATGTATCCGGGTAATGCTTGCTTCATAAATGAGTTTGGGAGCATTTCCTCTTCTTCAATTTTTTGGAAGAATTTAAGAAAAATGAGCATTAAATCCTCTTTGGATGTTTGGTAGAATTCACCAGTGAAGCCATCTTGTCATGGAGTCTTGTTTGTGTGGGGTTTTAGATTATTGAGTTAATCTCCTTAATAGTAATCAGTCTATTCAGATTTCCCTTTCTTTTTTATTCTGTCTTGGAAGATTGTATGTTTCTAGGAATTTATCTTTTTTTTTCTTCTATGTTGTCCTATTTGTTGGTGTATGCTTTATAATAGTCTCTTATAATCCTGTGTATTTCTGTGGTATTGATTGTAACTTCTCTTTCATTTCATATTTATTTGAGCCCTCTTTTTTCTTGGTAAGTTGAGCTATTTGTCATTTTTGTTAATCTACAAAGAACCAACTCACTTTCATTGATCTTTTCTATTGTATTTTAATGTCTATTTCATTTACTTCCACTCTGATCTGCTTCCCTTCCTTCTAGTAATTTTGAGCTTCATTTGTTCTTCGTTTTTATAGTTCATTTAGATTTAAATTTATATTGTCTATTTCATGTTTTTGTTTCTTGAGGTATGCCTTTATTGCTCTGAATTTCCTTCTTAGAACCATTTTTCCTGTGTACCATAGATTTTGGTATGTCAATTTTCTGTTTTCATTTGCCTCTAGGTATTCTTTCATTTCCCCTTTGAGTTCTTTGAGGACCCAGTAGTTGATCAGCCGCATGTGATTAATTTCCATGTATTTATGTTTTTTCTCGTTTCTTTTTGTAATTGATTTCGAGTTTCATATCATTATGGTAAAAATTGATATTATTTCAATTTCCTTGAATTTATTAAGACTATTTTTTGCCCTAACATTTGATATATGCTGGACAATGTTCCATGTGTACTTGAGAAAAATGTTTATCCTGAAGTTTTTGGAGGGACTGTTTTGTATATACCTATTAATTAAATTTATCAGCCTAATATGTCATTAGTGTCAATGTTTCCTTATTGACTTTCTGTCTGAATGATCTTTCCATTGATGTAAGTGGTGTGTTGAAGTTCCTTATTATTATTGAATTGCTGTCAATTTCCCCCTTTAGTTTTGTTAATATTTACTTTATATATTTTTCTGTTCTTATGTTGGTGCATATATATTTATGTATGTTATATCTTTTTGCTGGATTGACCCCTTTATCATTATATAATGCTCTACTTTTTTATGTTTTAAAGTGTATTTAATCTGATATGAGTATAGCTATACCAGCTTTCTTTTTATTTCAATTTGCATGGAATATCTTTTTCATCCCTTCAATTTCAGTCTGTGTGTGTCCTTATTTTTGAAATAAGTATCTTGTAGGCAGTGTCTAGATCTTTTTTCTTTTTAATATATTCAGCCACTCTATGTATTTTTATTGGAGAATTTAGTCAATTTACACTCAAAATAACTATTGACAGGTACATATTTATTGCAATTTTGTTGATTGCTTTCTGCCTGTTTTTGTAGTTTCTCTCTGTTCCTTTTCCTTTCTTTTTTCCCTTGTGGTATGATGTCTTTCTTTAGTGTTAGGTTTAGATTCTTTTCTCATTTTCTTTTGTGTATTTACTATAAGATTTTGCTTTGTGGTTACCATGACATTCAAATGTAACATCCTATGTACAACAGTCTTTTTTGAGTTGATAGAAAATTAAATTTGTACACATTCCAAAATTCCACACTTTTGCTTCCCTCCACACATTTAATGTTTTTAATGTCATATTTTACCTCTTTTTATTTTACGTATCCTTTAATTAATTATTATAGTTTTAGTTAATTTTACTACTTCTGTCTTTTCACCTTCATACTAGCTTTATAAGTGATTTATTCTCTATATTTATTATATATTTACTTTTTCTAGTGTGATTTGTACTTTTGTGTATTTTCTAATTATTAATTTGTGCCATTTTTTTCAGCTTTAAGGAGTCCCTTTAATATTTCTTAGAAGGCTGATCTAGTAGTGATAAACTCCATTAGCTTTTGCTTATCTAGAAAACTCTTTATCAGTCTTTCAATTCTGAATGATAACCTTAATGGGTAGAATATTCTTTGTTGGAAGGTTTTCTTTTCAGCATTTTGGATATGTCATGTCACTCCTTTAAAGCCTGCATTTTTTTCCCTGAGAAATCCACTGATAGCCTTATGGAAGTTCCCTTGTAAACAACAAGTTGCTTTTCTTGATACTTTTTAAGATTCTTTGTCTTTAACTTTTGACATTTTACTTATAATGTGTTTCAGTGTGGCTCTCTTTGGGTTCATCTTATTTGAAACTCTCTGGGTTCCCTTGACCTAGATATCTATTCAGTAATATAATCAGTTTATCAAAGTATGTTATTTAAAATCCTAGAAATGATAGATTAGGTAAATGATAAAAGCATTCTTACCAAATATGCCAAGATGTTATATGTACCAAGGTGTGTTAAAAGTTAATGCATCTTATAATATCTGCTATTTTGGAATAAAAAAAAGAGCAAACTTACTTTTTATATGACTCTGGAAATCCCTCTATTTCTCTATTCCTTTTTCTAGCAAAACTCTCAAAAGTTATGTTTGCAATCACTATCCATTTATCCCATCTTCTCCTGAACACACTCCAAACATACATAACTGATAAACAAACGTTTTTAGTAGTATAGATAAATAAAAACTTTCTCCAAAAATTAATGATCTTGATGCATATTAATACAATTAAGTTATTGATTTTTCCTAAAATTGAATATTTTGAAATCTAGCCAGAAATATTACCTATAAAGTAAGAATATTACTTAACTGGCTTTCTAAACTGAAAATATCTTTATATATCTTTATAAATCTGAAGACTACTGCCATAAAAAGGGAAACCATGTTATTACTTAATTTCTGCTAATATGTTTTTTAAACAAAAGTTCTTACAATTTATCTATTTATTAGATAAATAGGATAAATAGGATAACCACCTTATTGTAGACAAAGGGAGTTTTATGCCAATCACATTGTTTGGGTTCTAAATGGATAACTGAAGATGACAAGTGTCTTTAAAAGGCCTTGGAAACAAGATTGGCCTCTGCTCTGCCCAAATACAGAAGGTAGCTACCTATATGAAAAACCATAAATTATGCTTTCAGGTTTATTTTGCTATCTGAAATTGTCAGCATTAGAATTATATCTTTAGATTTGGCTAATGTCTCCAGAAAGCACCTGTTAATGCACACAGGTACCTGTGATGGACTGTTTAATAACTCTGAAAATTAGTTATCAGATTGTCTCTCACTAACAAATAGCAAGACACAGACTGATGCATTACCCAATAAATCAAATAGTGGGTGATTAACTCAAGCATGGAAAGAAGGGTGGAAAAGACATTATTTAAAAAAAAAAGGTGGAAATGATGTTATTTTGAAAAAAAAGAGAGAAAAACTGTGGTTAAAAGTGGATCAAGATGATGTACTGTGTAAAGTTTATTTTTCTTTTTTTTAAGTTTATTTTTCATAAACCCTTTTAGCTATATGATTTATAATCAGAAAATCATAAATATATACACAAGATCTTCTCATTCTCTTCTAAAATTTGTCTTTTCTCCTACCATGAACTTACAAATTAATTCATCCAGCTAAAGTGTATATTTATGTTTCTAGACTTAGTTAGACATGGTATTTGAGAAAAAAATGCAGCTAGATAGGAAGCAGTTTGCTTGAAATTAAAAGCAATTTAGAAGTCACTTGGAAGAGTTTTGTGGGAAATTAATGGCATACAGAAAGTATATATACAATCAGCTACATATACTTTTATTTATTGTTTATGGGATTACAATTAGCCAAAGCCTGCTCCATAGTTTCACCACTTAGTAGGCCACATAGTATATGAGAATAAAAAAAAAATGCTGATGTATCGTTTATTTTTAGTGCAAAACCAATGAATAAGTGATTTTTAAAGAACTCACATAAATTAGCCCTGCAGACCACAGGCCAAAAACTAAAGTGGGTATTGAGAACAGACAATCATTTCCAAAGTGAAAGAACTCTGGGTGTTCCTTCCAGCAACAATTGGCAATTTTAATGTTTCCAGCTCTGAATTGCTTTATTTTTGTTGTTTTTTTTTTCATGTGAATAGAATCATACTAAGGCATCTATGACTAAAATTTCTAAGTGGGAAAGCTGGTTTGTGTGTGTGTGTGTGTGTGTGTGTGTGTGTGTGTGTGATTATATAAGTATCTATTAAAGCTGATAGTTGAAGAGGCAAATAGAAAAAGAAAAAGTCACAATTGTTGTTACTAAGGATATCTATTGGGAATGCATTTTTATCTACAAATATTAAGAAACTCATTTGAAATGTTTTTAATAACAAATGGTAGTTATTAAAACATTATTCAAAATGAACCATCCATAATTATTAAATAGGAACATTAACACTCAAGGAAAGGATTTTTATCAAGATATGTTGGCATTCCTTTGAAATATTTATATAAATGTTTTTCTTCTTATCATTATTGAATGATTTGGAAAAGCACATTAAGACTGTGATAACACAATTTGCAGATGACCCAATACTGTAAGGGGCAACATTATTGGATAACACACTATTGGATATAAATGTACTAAACATTGAGAATATATGCAACATGACAAAATTTAATAGAGCTAGAAAAAAAAGAAGTACATAAAAACATATTTGAAGAAATGTGACTTAATAGAACATTTTAAAACTGTCCTTTAACAGACCTGGAATCAGTAGAATAAGATGGTTGCCAAAAAGCTAATGTACTATTATCCTTGATTGATAAAGCTAGGGAGGCGATAAAATTACGCATTTTACTTTGTACAAGTCATACTTATATATTAGGGCAGGGACCAAGTCTCATTAGACATTTTATTCCATGAACATAATAATATTTATTTATTTTTTTAAAAGATTTATTTATTTATTTATTTGAGAGAGAGAGAATGAGAGATAGAGAGCACGAGAGGGAAGAGGGTCAGAGGGAGAAGCAGACTCCCTGCTGAGCAGGGAGCCCAATGTGGGACTCGATCCCGGGACTCCAGGATCATGACCTGAGCCAAAGGCAGTCGCTTAACCAACTGAGCCACCCAGGCACCCCATAATAATATTTAGTACATAAGAGATGCCCAGTAACAATTAGATGGAGAGAAAAAACATTATGTCATATGAGGAAAGATAAAAAAAAAATATGGAGACAATTTTATTTGGGAGGGCAGAGAAATAGATCTATCATTGTGGCAAACAAAATTGTATTGTAATATACATTCTTATTTTCTGAGGAATACAAACATCAATTTAATCTGTGCAATGCCTTCCAAAATTAAAGATGGTATTTCGGAGCTTCACTTATACAGAAGCTAAATGATATGACTAGTTTCCTTAAAATGTAAATCATCAGAAGTCATAAGTATATCTTCTGGAAATTGTCTACAAAGTTAGAGGTGTGACCTATTTTCTTTTCCTTTGAACATATGACTGGAATGCAGACCTGGTAAATAAATCTGGAGCAGCCATTTTTTTACCTAAAGTGGAAGCCATATCTGAGAATTGTACTAAAACAACTTAGAAGGAACCCATACACTAGAAATCATAGATTTTTTTAAAGATTTTATTTATTTGTTTGTCAGAGAGAGAGCATAAGTAGGAGGAGCAGCAGTCAGAGGGAGAAGCAGGCTCCCCACTGAGCAAGGAGCCTGATGTGGGACTTGATCTCAGGACCCTGGGATCATGACCTGAGCTGAAGGCAGACACTTAACTGACTGAGCCACCCAAGCATCCTGAAATCATAGAATTTTTATACAAACCTGGAATGCATATCTCTGGATTTTGTTTATATGATAAGAAAGTTATTTTATCTTATTTGAAATAATATTAGTTTGAGTTTTCTGTTACTAGCAGCTAAGCCTTATGCTAATGCAGTTCTCTTCAAGTATTTTATAGGTAATTATGTAGAAGTTGGATTGGATATTTGCTATGAATCTATGAAGGTAGAATTTGTATCAATTAGTGAAAGCTATAAAGAAACATATTTGACTAATAGCAAGAACTTTCTAAAAGTTAGAGTCACCTAAATAAGACAGGAATATATATCTACCCTAATTTCAGTCTAAATAATATAAAACAATGTTCCTATTGAGTAAAACTAAAAAACCTGGGCACAATATTACAAAAACATGCTTAAAAGCAATGAAGAGCTAAAACTGTGGTAAATATCTATGGCCTTAAGATGTGGAGAATATGGGAACCCAGAGATGTGAACCCAGTATTTATGGTAGCTTTTCCTTTAGAGTCACCTGCTAATTCCATAAGAAGCACTGATTGACAAGGAGACTGAGAAAGAATTTAAGAACTTTACATGGCTAAAGAGAACAAAAATTCTTATTAAATTCTGTCAACAAGGGACCACCCTAATAAAATTTCCATCCTTTGGAATGGCACCTTAAAGATTTCCAACCTAGGAAAAGGATGATTCTGCACTCTCAGTGATGGGAACACAGTGTCAAGTCATTTCAATCCCTATAATTGGATTAAGATGATTAGGGATTACCAGTGGCCCTAGATCAAATGTAAATTTTTTCACAATTTTTCATATGCAATATCCGAAACTAAATAAAAGGTGATTAGGGACTAAATAAGGTGACTGGGGATTACCAGTGGCCCTAGATCAAATGTAAATTTTTTCACAAGAAAAAAACTCATCTTTGGCGTGAAATTAGTGTTATAATAGTTTTTCATATGCAATATCTGAAACTAAATAAAAATCAGACACAAATGAAACAAGAAAACAAAACACAAGCTAAAAATCAAGTAAAAGAGCAGACATTTAAAAAAGACCGATGGGAATAGAAATCGTGGTAATAATAGACACAGACTTGAAATTTACTACATCTAATTTTTCAAATAGATAGAGGATGAGATAAAAAACTGAATTGAGAATGAGAAAGTATGAAAAATAGTTAAATGGAAATTCTAGAACTGAAAATACAATAATGGAAATTAAGAATTCATTGGATATTTTAACTATAGATTGAACACAAGAGGAAATTTAGTGAAATGAAAGATAAAACTATACAGAACAAAACATACAAAAACAAAGAAGTTCAAAGACAGAGTGGATAAAGCATTAAGATTTACTATATGTGTAACTAGAATTTTAGACAAAAGAATAGATAGAATGGGACAAAACCAAAAATGTAAATAGACAACAACTGAGATTTGTCCAAAAAATAGAACACTGACAAGATTGAAATTCAAGAGAACCTGTGTACCCCACACAGGATATATTAAAATTAAATCGTACACAGTAATTTCAGAGTCAAACTAAAGACAAAATGGGAAATAAATAAATCCAAAGAAAAATTAATTTTGAAGGAGAAATAGTTGCACTTTCATTTCTTTAAATGTAAAAAGGGAGCTGGAAGACAATGGAATGATAATTTCAGGATGCTGAAACAAAATAAACTTTAATTTAGTATACTGTGCTAAACAAATTATCCTCCATAAATGAAGGTGAAATAAAAAATTCACATAAGCAAAACCTACACATATTGGTAATTATAAGACTTCAATAATATTAAATTACATTTCCATATAGAAGGAAAATGATATCTTACAGCATGTCATAAATGTAGAAAGCACGAATAATAAATCTACAAAATTTGAAATAATAGTCAACATTTTATTTATTTTGTTTAAATCCAATTAATTAACATATAGTGTGTTATTAGTTTCAGAGGTAGAGAGTTCAATGATTCATCAGTTGCATATAACACCTAGTGCTCATTATATCACATGCCTTCCTTAATGCCCATCAACCAGTTACCCATTTACCCACCCACCTGCCCTCCAGCAACCCTGTTTGCTTCCTATAGTTAAGAGTCTCTATGGTTTTTCTCCTCTGAATAATCAACATTTTAAAATCATACAGAGTATATTCTTTTTTAAAAAGATTTTATTTATTTATTTATTTTAGATATATAGAGAGGGGGGTATGTGCACATGAGATTGGGGGAAGGGGCAGAGGGGAAGGATCAGGGACAAGCAGACTCTTCACTGAACATGGAGGCTGTTGTGGGGCTTGATCCCACAAACTTGAGATCATGACCTGAGCCAAAACCAAGAGTTGGATGCTCAACCAACTGAGCCATGCAGGCACCCCCAAATCGCACAGAGTATAATCTGAACAGAGATGAATTAAGCAAAAAGTTAATTTAAAAAACACTGAAAGTGTCCATAAGTTTGTAAAGTAAGCAAAAACAATTCTAAATAACCTATAGGTAAAAAGAAAAATTCAGAATGGAAATTAAAATTTGGTGTGAATGGAATAATGTAAAACTGCGGGATGCAACTAAAACCAATGGTAAAGGGAAATTAATAGAATTAATGTGTGTATTGGGAGGAGGAGATAAATGACAGAGTAGGAGGAAAACCCAAGGCTTGCCTCCTCCCTCAAACACAGCTAGATAAATATCAAATCATCCTGAATAATCAAGAAAGCGTTCTGAGGACTAACAGAACAAACTGTACAAGTAGGGGGAGAGAAGGGGCCACATCGTGGAAGGTAGGGGGTAAAGAGATGTGGTTTGGAGGAGAAACAGACTGTGAGTACTATGGAAGGGAGGGAGCCCTGGTTGCAGAGAAAGGTAAGAGAGAGAGAGGAGCTCATGGGGGATTGCACAAGGAAAAAACTTCCCCAAAGCCAGTGACTAGAAAAAAGAGAGGGGCTGATTTTTGTGAGTTTTTTCAACTAGCGGGGCTCAAAGACTGGAGTTTTAGAGGTCCACAGTGTGCTGGTAAAGAGCTCTGAGAGCTCTGTATTGCTCCAGTAGAGGAGGGCAGGTAACAAAGGGCATATGGTGCAATCTGAGGATAACCTAAGACATACTGGGAAAGATGGTTCCCTCTTTTTAAGGCATATCTGAGAGAAGTGGCATTGTTTCCTCCAAACCCCATGCTCCTGTGCTCTGGTGCAACTGCCAATCTGGGTCAAACCTCAATTAATCACAGCATGACAAGATCCTCCCCCAGAATTCCACTGCAAGTCCCAGCTACAAAAGATCCCTAATATTTGGAATTTTAAAACTCAGCTCGCCTGGATGGTATAGAGCCAAAAGTGCACTGCCCCAGGCAGGCAAACAACTATGGACACAGACAGTGTGAAAGCAGTGATCTGAAAAACACCTAGGACTCATGAGGGGAAATTATTTGCTCCCCTGGGAGGGCTTCCCTGATAGCAGCAAACAAAAACTCCCCTCTTTGGGAACAATAGAGCTGCCTGGTGCCATTTCCCTCCCCTGCCTCTCAGCCTAAACTAACTTCAGTAATAGCACAGCACCAAGACTGGCTGCCTAATCTGCTTACACCAAGCTCCTTCCCCCTGTGCTTTGATGGTACTGCTTTTCTTGGGTAAGTGTGCCTAAAAACCAGTGCAGTAGGCCCATCCTCCAGAAGACGAGCACAAACCGTTACACACAGCACATCTATGGACCATAGAGTTCTGCAAAATCTTTAGCTCTAAGGGAAATAGCACCAGCTTTCTTTTAACAAGCAGACCAGAGCATACCTAGTTAAAACTTGGCACACTCTGGCCAAGGTCCAAACATTCCTCACTGCAGGCAAGGAGAAACTTCAGATGACTTGCCTAAAGTATAGAACAGCCATAACACAGCAGCAGAGTACACGCAGCATACACCAGAGACACTTCCTGAAGTGACAGGCCCTGGACATTATATGACTTCTTCTTCATAAAGCCATTACTCTCAGGAGCAAGAAACATAATGGCTTTCCTAATGCAGAGAAGAAGACAGGGACCTAGACAAAATGCCAAGACAGAGGAATTCATCCCAAAAGAAAGAACAATCAAAGATCACAACCAGGAACCTAATCGAAACATATAGATAATGTGGCTGATCCAGAATTTAAAGTAACAATTCTAAGGATAATAGCTGGGGGTTGAGAAAAGAATGGATGACTTTAGGGATACCCTTACTTCATAGATAAAAGAGCTTAAAACCAATCAGGCTGAAATGAAAAGTGCAGTAACAGATTCAAAATGAACTGCATGTAATGATCACAATGATAGAAGAAGCAAAGGAATGAATAAGTGATATAAAATATAGAATTATGAAAAATAACGAAGCTGAACAAAACAGGGAAAGAAAAATCTTAGAACATGAAAGTAGATTAGGGAATTCAGTGACTCCAGGAAACATAATAACATTTGTATCATAGGAGTGTCCAAGAAGAAGAGAGGGCAAGGGGGGCAGAAGGATTATTTGAGGAAATTCAAAACTTCCCTAATCTAGGGAAGGAAATAGACTTCCAAATCCAGGAGGCACAGAGAATTCCCATCAAAATCAATGAAATCAGGCCAACACTAAAACATATTATATTTAAATTTGAAAAATATAGCAATAGAGAAAAAAGTCCTAAAGGTAGTAAGACAAAAGAAGTCCCTATCTTACAAGGGAAGATAATAAGGTTAGCAACAGGCCTATCCACAGGCCAGAAGAGAGTGGCATGATACATTCAATGTGCTGAATGGGAAAGATCTGCAGCCAGGAATACTCTATCCACCAAGGCTGTCATTCAGAATACAAGGAGAGTTAAAGAGTTTCTGAGACAAACAAAAACTAAAGGAGTTTGTGACCACTAAACCACCCCTGCAAGAAATACTAAAGGGGACTCTGAATAGGAAAGAAAGACCAAACACAACAAAGACTGGAAAGGAAAAGAGAAAATCTCCAGAAACAACAACAAAACAAGCAATAAAATGGCACAAAATTCATAGTTATCAATAATTACTGTGAATGTAAATGGACTAAATGCTCTAATCAAAAGACATAGAGCATCAGAATGGATAAAAAACAAAAACAAACAAACAAACAAAACAAGACCTGTCTATATGCTGCCTACAAGAGACTGATTTTAGACCAAATGACACCTTCAGATTGAAAGTGAGGGAATGAAGAAATATTTACCATGCAAATGGAGGACAAAAGAAAGCTGGAGTAGCAATTTTTACATTAAAAAAAACAGCACTTTAAACCAAAGTCTGTAACAATAAATACCATAATAAATGTGTCTATCCAACAAAAAGATCTAACAATTATAAATATAGAAATGTAGAAAACAGTAACCAACATAAAGTAACTCATTAATAATAATAGAATAGTAAGGAACTTTAATACCCACATACATCAATGGACAGATCATCTAAGCAGCAAATCAACAAGGAACAATGGCTTTGAATGATACACTGGACCAGAGGGATTTAACAGATATATTCAAATCTTTCATTCTAAAGCAGAAGAGTATTCATTCTTCTCAAGCACACATAGGACATTATCCAGAATAGATCACAAAGTAGGCCTCAACACGTACAAAAAGACTGAGATCAAATCATGCATATTTTCAGACCACAAGACTATGAAACTGGAAGTCAACCACAAGAAAAAATTTGGAAAGACCACAAAAACATGGAGGCTTAAGAACATCTTACTAAAGAATGAATGCATCAAACAGGAAATTAAAGAAAAAAGAAACACATGGAAACAAATGAAAATTAAAACACGAAGGTCCAAAACCTTTGCAATACAGCAAAAGCAGCCCTAAAAGGGAAATATATGGCAATACAGTCCTATCAAAAGAAGCAAGAAAAATCTCAGCAATGCAACCTAACCTTATACCTAAAGGACCTACAAAAGAATAACAAATGAAACCTAAAGGCAGCAGCAGAAGTGAAATAATAAAGATTAGAGCAGAAATAAATGATATAGAAACAAAAACACTAGAATATATCAATGAAACCAGGAAATGGTTCCTTGAAAAAAAAATAATAAAATTGATAAACCCTTAGCAAGACTTATTGAAAAGAAAAGAGAAAGGACCCAAATAAATAAAATCAGTCGGGAAGAAAAGATGGCAGAGGAGTAGGGGACCCTATTTCAGCTGGTCCCCGGAATTGAGCTGGATACCTACCTGAACACACTGAGCACCCATGAAAGCAGCCTGAAATGTAAGAAAATAGATCTGGATCTCTAAAAATAGAAGATCACAGGCGATTGGTTTTCAGGTATGAAACGGGGAGCTGTGATTCCGCAGGCAGATATCGGAGGATAGAGAGCAGCAGGAGGGAGCCTGGCCATGGGGATCCTGCACCACTGGTGAGTGATAGCCTTGTGCACTGGGGACGGGGCACACACTTGCAGACCAGTAGCGGCGGGGAAAGGAATTTAGAACAGCCCACAGGATGGAAACCCGGAGCGGCGGGGTCACGCGTGGGAACTGGGAGTGGATGATGGCTTTAGAAGCACAAAGGGTAGAGACATGCCATGACCTGGAGGCAGGACCGGGAGTGCTGCGGAGGGGCGCACAACCCAGGATGCTACAGTTTATAACAACATGGACAGAAACGGAGACAGTGCGGCCTGGAGAGCTCACTGAAGAAGAGACTGTGATCTCTCTGCTCTGAGGCAGAGTGTTGGAAACAGTCTTGTCTGCTCGGACTCTCGGAAGAGACGCAGCAAGCAAGCCGCCAGTGAAAGCCACCAGAGAACAAAAGCCGCCAAAACTGATTCTCACTGAGCCCATCCCCAGCCACAGGGGGGCAGGGCAACTCTGTCCAAACAAGGTTGCCTGAGTAACAGCGAGGCAGGTCCCTCCCCCAGAAGACGGCCTGGGAAAACAAGAGGCCAGCAACCCTAAGGTCCCTAGAAAACAGGTGCATCTTGCTAGGGTTGTGGTCAATAATTTGGACTCTATACATTCCCTCAACCACCCATAAACAGAATGACTAGGAGGAACCCACAAAATAGAAAAGACTCAGAGATTATGACTTATGCCGCAGATTTACAAATGGATAAAGATATAACCAGTATGTCGGAGATGGAATCCAGGCTAGCAATTGTGAAGACAATGGTTAGAATGGAGAAATCAATTAATGGCAACATAGAATCTCTAAGGGCAGAAATGAAAGCTGAATTGGCAGAACTTAAAAATTTTATCAATGAGATGCAATCCAATCTAGATAATCTAACAGCTAGGGTAAGAAAGGCAGAAGAACAAATAAGCGACCTGGAAGACAATATAATAGATAAAAAGGGAAAAGAGGAGGCCAGGGAAAAACAACTCAGAATCCATGAAAATAGAATCAGAGAAATAAATGACACCATGAATCATTCCAATGTCAGAATAATTGGAATCCCGGAGGGAGTGGAGAGAGAGAGAGGACTAGAAGACGTATTTGAGCAAATCGTAGCTGAGAACTTCCTTAATCTGGGAAATGAAACAAACATTCGCATCCTAGAGGCAGAGAGGACCCCTCCCAAGATCAAGGAAAACAGGCCAACACCCCAGCATGTAATAGTAAAACTTGCAAATCTTAGAACCAAGGAAACCATCTTAAGGGCAGTTAGGGGGAAGAGATTCCTTACGTAAAGACGGAGGAACATCAGAATAACGTCAGACCTATCCACAGAAACCTGGCAAGCCAGAAAGGCCTGGCAAGACATATTCAGGGTATTAAATGAGAAGAACATGCAGCCAAGAATACTTTATCCAGCAAGGCTGTCATTGAGAACGGATGGAGAGATGCAGAGCTTCCACAACTGGCAGAAACTGAAAGAACATGTGACCACTAAGCCGGCCCTGCAAGAAATATTAAGGGGGCTTTTATAAAAAGAGAAAGACCCCAAGAGTCATATACAACAGAAATTTACAGGGACAATCTATAAAAACAAGGTCTTCCCAGGCAACATGATAACAATTAATTCATATCTTTCAATAATCACTCTCAACGTGAATGGCCTAAATGCTCCCATAAAATGGCACAGGGTTGTAGATTGGAAGAAGGACAGGATCCATCCATAGGTTGTCTACGAGAGACTCATTTTGAAACTAAAGATACATCCAGACTGAAAGTGAAGGGATGGAGATCCATATTCCATGCCAGCGGACCTCAAAAGAAAGCTGGGGTAGCAATTCTTATATCAGACAAATTTGATTTTACTTATCTTTTTTGTTCTTTTTGTTTTTAAAGATTTATTTATTTATTTTACAGAGAGAGGCAGCTAGAGCAGGAACACAAGCAGGGGGAGTGGGAGAGGGAGAAGCAGGCTCCTGAGTGAGCAGGGAGCCAGATGTGGGGCTCGATCCCAGGACCATGGGATCATGACCTGAGCCAAAGGCAGACACTTAATGACTGAGCCACCCAGGCACCACAACAAATTAGATTTTAAACTAAAGTCTGTAGTTAGAGACACAGAAGGACACTATATCATTCTTAAAGGGTCTATCCAACAAGATCTAACAAGCGAAAATATCTATGCCCCCAACATGGGAGGAGCGATCTACATAAGCCGACTCTTAACCAAAATAAAGAGTCATATTGAGAACAATACGTTAATTGTAGGAGACCTCAATACTCAACTCTCAGCAATGGACAGATCATCTAAGCAGAAAATCAACAAGGAAACAAGAGCTCTGAATGACACACTGGACCAGATGGATCTCATAGATATATATACAGAACATTCCACCCTAAAACAACTGAATACGCTTTCTTCTCAAGTGCACATGAAACCTTGTCCAGAATAGACCACATACTGTGTCACAAATCAGGTCTCAACTGATACCAAAAGATTGAGATTATCCCCTTCATATTCTCAGACCACAATGCTTTAAAACTGGAACTCAATGACAAGAAGAAATTTGGCAGAAATTCAAACACTTGGAAGCTAAAGATCACTCTGCTCAAGAATGTTTGGTTCAACCAGGAAATCAAAGAAGAACTTAAACAATTCATGGAAACCAATGAGAACAAAAACACGTTGGTCCAAAACCTATGGGATACTGCAAAGGCGGTCCTAAGTGGGAAATACATAGCCATCCAAGGCTCACTCAAAAAAATAGAAAAACCCTGAATTTACCAACTAACTCTACACCTTAAAGAACTAGAGAAAAAGCAACAAACGATAGCTAATCCATGCATTAGAAGAGAAATAATTAAAATTAGAGCAGAGATCAATGAATTAGAAACCAGAAACACAGTAGATCAGATCAACAAAACTAGAAGGTGGTTCTTTGAAAGAACTAATAAGATCAATAAACCACTGGCCAGACTCACCCCCCAAAAAAGAGAAAGGACCCAAATTAATAAGATTATGAATGTAAGGGGAGAGATCACGATTGACACCAAGGAAATAGAAACAATTACTAGAAATGATTATCAACAACTATATGCCAATAAACTGAGCAATCTGGGTGAAATGGAGGTCTTCCAGGAAAACTATAAGCTGCCAAGACTGAAACAGGAAGAAATTGACAACCTCAATAGGCCAATAACCGGGAACGAGGTTGAAGCAGTGATCCAAAACCTCCCAAAAAACAAGAGTCCAGGGCCCGATGGATTCCCTGGGGAATTCTACCAAACATTCAAAGAAGAAATAATAAGTATTCTCCTGAAGCTGTTTCAAAAAATAGAAACAAAAGGAAAACTTCCAAACTCATTCTATGAGGCCAGCACTACCTTAATCCCCAAACCAGGCAAAGACCCCATCAAAGAAGAATTTCAGACTGATATCCCTGATGAATATGGATTCCAAATCCTCAACAAAATCCTAGCTAATAGGATCCAACAATACATTAAAAGGATCATCCACCACGACCAAGTGGGATTTATCCCCGGGATGCAAGGTTGGTTCAACATTTGAAAATCAATCAGTGTGATAGATCACATTAATAAGAGGAGGGAGAAGAACCATATGGTCCTCTCAATTAATGCAGAAAAAGCATTTGACAAAATACAACATCCTTTCCTGATTAAAACTCTTCAGAGTATACGGATAGAGGGAACGTTCCTCAAGTTCATAAAATCCATCTATGAAAAACCCACAGCGAATATCGTCCTCAATGAGCAAAAGCTGAGAGCCTTTCCCTTAAGATCAGGAACACTTCAAGGATGCCCACTCTTGCCACTATTGTTCAACATAGTACTAGAAGTCCTAGCAACAGTAATCAGACAACAAAAAGAAGTAAAACGTATTCAAATTGGCAAAGAAGAAGTCAAACTCTCTCTTTCTGCATTGACATGATACTTTATGTGGAAAACCCAAAAGACTCCACCCCCAAATTCCTAGAACTCATACAGCCATTGACTAATGTGGCAGGATACAAAATCAGTGCACAGAAATCAGTTGCATTCTTATACACTAACAACGCAATTGTAGAAAGAGAAATTAGAGAAATGATTCCATTTACAATGGCTCCAAAAACCATAAGATATCTCCGAATAAACCTAACCAAAGAGGTAAAGGATCTATACTCTAGGAACTACAGAACACTCATGAAAGAATTTGAAGAAGATACAAAAAGATGGAAAAACATTCTATGCTCATGGATTGGAATAATAAACATTGTGAAAATGTCTTTGCTACCCAGAGCAATCTATACCTTCAATGCCATCCCAATCAAAATTCCAATGACATTTTTCAAAGTGCTGGAACAAACAATCCTAAAATTTGTATGGAATCAGAAAAGACCCCGAATCACCAGGGAAATGTTGAAAAAGAAAAAGCTGGGGGCATCACGTTGCCTGATTTGAAGATATATTACAAAGGTGTGATCACCAAGACAGCATGGTACTGGCACAAAAACAGACATATAGACCAATGGAACAGAATAGAGAACCCAGATATGGACCCTCAACTCTATGACAAAGCAGGAAAAAACATGCAATGGAAAAAAGACAGTCTCTTCCATAAATGGAGCTGGGAAAATTGGACAGCCACATGCAGAAGAATGAAACCCGACCATTCTCTAACACCATACACAAAGATAAACTCAAAATGGATGAAAGACCTCAATGTGAGACAGGAATCTATCAGAATCCTAGAGGAGAACCTAGGCAGTAACCTCTTTGACATCGACCACAGCAACTTCTTTCAAGATACATCTCCAAAAGCTAGTGAAAAAAAAAAGCAAAAATGAACTTTTGGGACTTCATCAAGATAAAAAGCTTCTGCACAGCAAAGGAAACAGTCAACAAAACAAAGAGGCAACCCACAGAATGGGAGAAGATATTTGCAAATGACACTACAGATAAAGGGCTGGTATCCAAATCTATCAAGAACTTCTCAAACTTAACACCCAAAAAAACAAGTAATCAAGTCCAAAAATGGGCAGAAGATACGAACAGACACTTCTCTGAAGAAGACATACAAATGGCTAACAGACACATGAAAAAATGTTCATCATCATTAGCCATCAGGGAAATTCAAATCAAAACCACCCTGAGATACCACCTTACACCAGTTAGAATGGCAAAAATGGACAGGGAAAGAAACAACAAATGTTGGAGAGGTAGTGGAGAAAACGGAACCCTCTTCCACTGTTGGTGGGAATGCAAGTTGGTACAGCCACTTTGGAAAACAGTGTGGAGGTGCCTCAAAAAATTAAAAATAGAGCTACCTTATGACCCAGCAATTGCACTCCTGGGTATTGACCCCAAAGACACAGATGTAGTGAAAAGAAAGGCTATATGCACCCCAATGTTCATAGCAGCAATGTCCACAATAGCCAAACTGTGGAAAGATCTGAGATGCCCTTCAACAGATGAATGGATAAAGAAGATGTGGTCCATATATATAGTGGAATATTACTCAGCCATCAGAAAGGGTGAATACCCAACTTTTACATCAACATGGATGGGACTGGAGGAGATTATGCTAAGTGAGATAAGTCAAGCAGAGAAAGTCAATTATCATATGGTTTCACTTATTTGTGGAACATAAGGAATAGCATGGAGGACATTAGGAGAAGGAAGGGAAAAATGAAGGGGGGGAATCAAAGGGAGAGATGAACCATGAGAGACTATGGACTCTGAGAAACAAGCAGGGTTTTAGAGGGGAAGGGGAAGGGGGGACTGTTTAGCCTGGTGATGGGTATTAAAGAGGTCATGTATTGCATGGAGCACTGGGTGTTATACGAAAACAATGGATTGTGGATCACCACATCAAAAACTAATGATGTATTGTATGGTGACTAACATAATAAAATAAAAATAAAAATAAAATAAATTTATAAAATAAATAAAATCATAAATGAGAGAAGAGAAATATCAAACAACACCACAGAAATACAAAACATTATAAGATAATACTATGAAAAAGTATATGCTAACTCATTGGTCACTCTGGAAGAAATGGATAACTTCCTAGAAATATATAAACTACCAAAACTGAAACAGGAAGAAATAGAAAATTTGAACAGATCCATAACCAACAAAGAAATTGAATCAGATATCAAAAATCTCCCACAAAATTCCAGGTCCAGATTCCAAGGAGAATTCTACCAAACATGTAAAGAAGTGTTAGTACCTATTTTTCTCAAACTATCCCAAAAAATAGAAGTGGAAGGAAAACTTTGAAATTCAATCTACGAGGCCAGCATTACTTTGTTTCCAAAACCGAAGACTCCACTAAAAACAAGAACTACAGGCCAATATCCCTGATGAACATGGATGTCAAAATTTTCAACAAAATACCAGCAAATTGAATACAACTGTATATTAAAAGAATCAATCACCATGATCAAGTAGGATTCATTCCTGGGATGCAAGGTTGGTTCAATATTATAAATCAATCAAGATGATATACCACTTTAATAAAAAAAAGGATAATAACCATGTAATCCTCTCAATAGATGCAGAAAAGGAATTTGACAAAATACAACTTCCAAACATAACAAAAACCCTCAACAAAGTAGGGATAGAGGGAACATACCTGAACATAATAAAGGCCATGTACAAATACACACCACTAATATCATCCTCAATGGGGAAAACCTGAGAGCTTTTCCTGTATGGTCAGGAACGACAGGGATGTTCACTCTCACCAATGTTATTTTTTTAAGATTTATTTATTTAATTTAGAGAGAGAGGGAGAGGGAGGGAGAGAGTGAGCCTGTGCAGAGGGGAGCCAAGGGAGAGAGAATCCAAGAACACTCTGCATTGAGCATGAAGCCCAACGTGGGGCCCAATCTCATGACCCTGAGATCACACCTGACCCAAAACCAAGAGTCAGATGCTTAACTGACTGAGCCACCCAGGCGCCCCATCACCACTGTTATTTAACCTAGTACTGGAAGTCTTAGCCTCAGAGATCAAACAACACAAAGAAATAAAATGCATGGAAATTGGCAAGGAAGAAGTCAAACATTCACTATTCGAAGATGACATGATACTCAATGTAGAAAATCCGAAAGACTCCACCAAAAAATTGCTAGAACTGATAGACAAAATCAGTAAAGTCACAGGATACAAATATGAATGCACAAAAATCTTTTGCATATCTATACACCAATAATGAATCAGGAGAAAGAGAAATCAAGGAATCAATCCCATTTACATTTGCACCAAATACCATAAGATACATAGGCATAAACCTAACCAAACAGGTAAAATATTTCTACTCCAAAAACTATAAATACAAACTTACTAAAGAAATTAAATATGACAAAAAGAAATGGAAAAACATTCCATGCTTATGGATTGGAAGAAGAAATATTGTTAAAATGTCTATACTATCCAAAGCAATCTACACATTTAATGCAATCCTTATCAAAATACCAACAGCATTTTTCACAGAGCTAGAACAAAAATCCTCAAATTTGTATAGAACCACAAAAGACCCCAAATAGCCAAAGCAATCTTCAAAAAGAAAAGCAAAGCTGGAAGCATAACAATTCTAGACTTCAAGTTATATTACAAGTGATCAAGACAGTATGGTACTGGCACTAAAACATAAATGAACCCACAACTATATGGTCAACTGATTTTTGACAAAGAGGAAAGGATATTCAATGGACAAAAGACAGTCTCTTCAACAAATGGTGATGGGAAACCTGAACAGCAGCATGCAAAAAATGAAACTGGTCAACACTCTTATACCATAAATGAAAATAAATTCAAAATGGATTAAAGACCTAAATGTGAGACAGGATAAACCATTAAAATCCTAGAGGAGAAAACAGGCAGTGACTTCTTTGACATCAGCCATAGAAACTTCTTATTAAATACGTCTCCTGAGGCAAGGGAAGCAAAAGCAAAAATAAAATCTTAGGGCTTCATCAAAATAAAAGTCTTCTGCTCAGTGAAGGAAACAATCAACAAAACTAAAAGGCAAACTTCAAAATGGGAGAAGATATTTGCAAATGACATATCTGATAAAGGGTTAGTATCCAAAAGATATAAAGAACTTTTAAAACTCAACACCCAAAAAACAAATAATCCAATTAAACAATGGGCAGAAGACATGAATAGAAATTTTTCCAGAGTACATCAACATGGCCAAGAGACACATGAAAAGATGCTCATCCCTCATCATCAGGGAAATACAGATCAAAACTATGATGAGATATCACTTCACACCAGTCAGAATAGGCTAAAATCAACAACAACAACAAAAAACAACAGGTGTTAGCAAGCATGTGGAGAAAGAACAACCCTCTTACACTGTTGGTGGGAATGAAATTGGTGAAGCCACTCTGGAAAACAGTACAGAGGTTCCTCAAAAAGTTAAAAATAGAACTACCCTACAATCTAGTAATTGCACTACTAGGTATTTACCCAAAGAATACAAAAATACTAATTCAATGGGACACATGCACACCAATGTTTATAGTAGCATTACTACAATAGCCAAATTATGGAAACAACACAAGTGGCCATCAACTAATGAATAGATAAAGAAGGTGTGGTACATATATATATATACAATGGAATATTACTCAGCCATAAAAATGAATGAAATCTAGCCATTTGCAACAATGTGGATGGAGCTAGAGAGTGTTATGCTAAGTGAAATAAGTCAATCAGAGAAAGACAAATACCATGTGATTTCATTTATATGTGGAATTTAAGAAACGAAACAAATGATCATGGGGGAAAGAAAGGCAAACCAAGAAACTGGCTCTTAACCGCAGAGAACAAATTGATGGTTACCAGCGGGGAGTTTGGTGGGGGGATGTTAAATAGTTGATGGGGATTAAGAAATGTACTTATAATGAGCACTAAGTATTGTATATGTTGAATCACTAAATTGTATGCCTGAAACTAATATTACACTGTATGTTAACTAACTGGAATTTAAATAAAAACTTAATTTAAAAAATTATTCTTAATTGTATTGATAGTAGCATAACTTTTTCTAAGACTGCTGTGTATATAATGTTGCACAAACATGAATAATTATCCATTGTATACTTTTGATTACCCCCTGAATCCATGAGTCCATAACATGGCATAACATGATATTTGATGATCTGGATTCACAGTATGGGATAAGAGAGAAATATACTGCAATAAAAGTCACATTTTTTGTATTTATGTATTTAGTTCATTAGTTAGATCAGGATTTCTTTTTATTCCTTTTTGGTTTAAAATGGCTAATTAGGGATGCCTGGGTGGCTCAGTTGGTTAAGCGACTGCCTTCGGCTCAGGTCATGATCCTGGAGTCCTGGGATCGAGTCCCACATTGGGCTCCATGCTCAGCAGGGAGTCTGCTTCTCCCTCTGACCCTCCCCCCCTCATGCTCTCTCTCTCTTATTCTGTCTCTCAAATAAATAAATAAAATCTTAAAAAATTAAAATAAGATGGCTAATCAGAATAAAAAATAAAAATGGCCTCTGTCTAGAGGCTGGGGTCTCCCTTATTTAGAGGTTAGAACCCAGGAACTCCACTATGAAGCCCCGTACTGAGGTGGGCTGAGGGTTAACCCCCAAGGGATAATTGGAGGGATCTTGTCCTGACACTCCTCTCTATCTCATTTTTGACATGTGATGAAAAATACTGCTTTTTGGTCTTATCTCTCCTGATCTTGGGTTTAAAAATAATGTTAACTCTGTGTGTTGGGGGAAGGCTCGGAGGGGACTAAAGAAGCCCACCCTAATCCGTCTCCCCCAAGAAGGGGGGCCTTATCCAATACTGTTTCTGGATCTCATCCAAGCTCTTTTCTTGGTCTCCCCACCACCACTCAAGTCATGGGGTTTAAAAGTCACATTATTTAAATACCATAATTTAGCTGTAACCCCAACCTTTATTACATTAACAATATATATCAATAGCACCATATCCATAATTATATCTGTATGACTATTACCTTATCACTATAACTATTATTATAGAATTATCATTGCTATTATAAAATATATCTATAACTCTATAAATAGAACGTGGACCAAAAAAAATAACATCAGTATAACACTACCATTTTTTCAATAATCTGTAACATAGTACATATATAACATTGGCACATAGTTTTAGTGTTATAGAGTTATAATACAGTTCTTTACTTACAATGCTAAAGTTACATAATAGTGCTATAATTAAAGTTCACATTATAACTACAACTATAATACTATCACTATAACCACAGCATGATAATTATAACAATAGCTCTATAACTATTATATTAGCCCTATAACTATAACAGTAACCATTATACTTCTAACATTGTAAAAGTAATTATAGCACTGTAATTATAATAATATTACTGCTATAATAAGGATAGCATTATCAAATTGTAGCATTATAAGTACAACAGTACTATATCTAAAACTATAGCATGGTAAATATATGACAGCAATATAGCTCTGATTTAGTACCCTAATATAACTATAGCCCTATAACTATAACTTCATAACATTATAACTAACAGCATAATTTTATAACTACAATTTTATAACACTCTCACTATAGCACTATAATATTAAAACATAACACCAATAGTATAGCAATATAACTATAACCATAACATTAGAGCAATAACAAAACTACAATCACTACAATAATAAGACTGAAACAATAACAGTATAACTATATAATTATAACAGTATAAATATAACAGTATTATAACAGTATAACTATATAATTATAATTATTATAACTAAAAATTATAAATAAAAACATAACTCTATAATTAAACTTTATAACTATTACATTATAACCATAGCCCCATAACTATAATATTAAATTATATAACACTAACAATGACTGTAACAATATAACTATAACCATAACATTGTAACTCTAATCAAATTACCATCTTTAAAACCATCAATCACTATAATCATAAAACTGTAATTATAACTACAGCAGTACAACTATACCACTGTAGTCTCAACTATAACACTATAGTACTATCACTATAACACTAACATTATAACTATATTAATAACACTATAACTATATCTATAGCATTATATCTATAACACTACCACTGCACTTATAACTATAGGATGATAACTATTACTATAAACATCTCCCTAACATAACATTATAACTCTGTAATGGTAACAACAAATCTTAAATTATTAATAACTATGATTATAGAACTAAAACTCTAAAGTTCTTTTTTAAGATTTTATTTATTTATTTGACAGAGAGAGATAGCGAGAGTGGGAACACAATCAGGGGGAGTGGGAGAGGGAGAAGCAGGCCTCCCACTGAGCAAGGAGCCCGATACAGGGCTTCATCCAAGGACCCCCAGATCATGACCTGAGCCGAAGGCAGACGCTTAACAACTGAGCCATCCAGGCGCTCCTAAAACTCTAAACTTTTAACAGTAACTATGATTCTATAACTTTTATTATCCAGCTGTAACTAAATTCTACAACTATATCACAATAGTTATAACAATATAACAATTTAATTCTGACCATAATACTGTAACTACAGCATTATAAAACTATAATTATAACTGTAATACTACCACTATAACAGGCCCAGAATGATTATAATTACTAACACTATAACTACACTGCTAACACTCTATCTATATCATTGCCACCATAATTATAACTCTATAACACTATCACTTATCACTGAAACTATAAAAGTAATACTGTAACCATAACTTTATCACTGTAAACATAATCACAGCACTGTACTGTAATCTTAGTGCTATAATAGTGTTATAATTTTATAACTATAAAACTAAATTTATGATTATCAATATAATTAAACGGCTTTCATTACAAATTAATAATAGTAACTCTACAATTATAACATTAAATTAAACTGCAAAACTGTAACTAAAACATAACACTATAACTACAGCAGTATATTAGTCTAACTCTATATAGCAGTATTACTATAGTACTTTAAATATAACTGTAATTCCAACTATATTTGTAATAATGTAACAGTAATTATAACTATGTAACTATAACCATAACACTATAACTATAGCTCTATAATTATAACTTAATTATAAATATTACTCTATTACATGACACTATACATATATATAATAATCATAGTGCATACATAATATTTACTTTATACATACACACTCACAATAAGCATCCCTGGCTCACAAATTATTATCTTTAAATACAATTTCCCAGTAAAGGAAACAAAGACCAAGGACTCTTAGAACTATTCCAGTTTTAGAGCAAATATTCAATATAAGCCTGGAAGATCTCACACCAAATAGGATAATACCAAACACTATTTGAATCTAATCAAGCCTTAGCACTTACATACAATTTATAGAAAATAGAAGGGATAGAGATACAAGTTAAACAACATGATAAAGAAGTAACCAAATATATCCAGAATTATTCTATAGAACCACTTTTCTTTCTTAAACTAGCCAATGATATAAAGTAGAAGCTGCTTTTGATTAAATAAGACACAAAAGACACCAGTGAGTACATTTTATAGCTAATTTGAATCTTATTTAAAACAGTCAAATTTAAAAGTACTATTTTGAGAATATTGTGTAAATTAGATTATGACCTGGGTGTTATATAAAACCAAAAAACAATTGTTAAATTGTTAGGTGTCATGAAAGAAACAAAGGCTATATAAATAAAATTTTACATTTTTAGAGATCTTTAATAAAATATAGAGGAATGAAATGATGTCAGAAATTTTTCATGAAATTCTTCATGAAAGCAAACAAAAAAAGAAGAAAAGCAAGAAAATAAAAGAAAGATAAGGTCAATGAGTTCGCAAAATATTGATAATCTTAGACTGAGTAGCAGCAGTATGGAGTTCATCATACTGTTCTACACATTTGTGTAGGTTTGAAATGCTTTATAATTATTTTTCTAAAACATGATATGAAGGCATTATAAATAGCTTCATGATAATATATTTGAAATTTTCATAGAATAATGTTTAGAAAAATAATCAAAACAGACTAATGAAGAAATATGAAAAATGAATAATCCCTTAATAATTGAAGGATAGAGCAGTAGTCAAAACTTCAGACTGAATTGTCTTCAACAATGAGTTCCACAAAATATTTAGGAAAGACCTAATTATAGTCCTAGAGAAATTTTCCTAGAGAATAGAGACATAGGGACTAATTGCTAACTTATTTATAAGCTAATATAATATAAATACTAAAACTTATCAAAGACATTACAAGATAGGAAAAAATTAAAGCCAATCTCACATCATGACATACCAGTAGATAAACTACCTTAAGCCAAAATATAAGCAAAATAAATTGAGGAATGCATAAAAGAGACCAAAGTTAGGTTTTGATCATAAACGTAATTTTGGTTTAATATTAGAAAATCAATCAATAGGGGTATCTGGGTGGCTCAGTCACTTAAGCATCCAATCTTGGTTTCAGCTCAGGTCATGATCTCATAGGTCTTGAGATTGAGCCCATCAGTCAGGCTCCACACTCAGTGGGGAGTCTGCTTGAAGAGTCTCTCCCTCTGCCCATCCCCCCACTCAGGTGTATACTCTATCTTTCTAAAATAAATAAATAAATCTTTAAAAAAAGAATATCAACTGAGCACCCACGAAATCAGCCTGAGATGTAAGAAGATCTGGATCTCTACAAACAGAATATTGCAGGCAGTGGTTTCAAGGTATGAAGTGGGGAGCCGTGATTCTGCGGGCAGATATCAGAGGATAAACGGCTTCGGGAGGGTGCCTGGTCATGGGGATCCTACACTGCCGGTGAGTGACAGCCTTGCTTGCTGGGGACGGGGCACAGACTCGCAGACCAGTAGCAGTGGGGAAAGGACTTTAGGGCAGCGCCCGGGACAGAAACCTGGAGCAGTGGGGTCGCTCATGTGAACTGGGAGTGGCTGGCGGTTTTAGAAGCACAAAGGGCAGAGAGGTGCCCCGACCTGGAGGCAGGACTGGGAGTGCTGCAGAGGGGTGCACAACCCAGGATGCTGCAGTTTATAGAAGCACGGACAGAAACGGAGACAGTGTGGCCTGGAGAGCTCACTGAAGAACAGACTGCGATCTCTCTGCTCTGAGGCAGAGGGTTGGAAACGGTCTCTTCTGCTCTGACTTGCGGAAAAGACATGGAAAGCCGCCAGGGAGAGCTGCCAGAGAACAAAAGCCGCCAAAACTGATTCTCACTGAGCCCATCCCCAGCCACAGGGGGGCAGGACAACTCTGTCCAAACAGGGTTGCCTGAGTAACAGCGAGGCAGGTCCCTCCCCCAGAAGACGGCCTGGGAAAACAAGAGGCCAGCAACCCTAAGGTCCCTAGAAAACAGGTGCATCTTGCTAGGGTTGTGGTCAATAATTTGGACTCTATACATTCCCTCAACCACCCATAAACAGAATGACAAGGAGGAACCCACAAAATAGAAAAGACTCAGAGATTATGACTTATGCCGCAGATTTACAAATGGATACAGATATAACCAGTATGTCGGAAATGGAATCCAGGCTAGCAATTGTGAAGACAATGGTTAGAATGGAGAAATCAATTAATGGCAACATAGAGTCTCTAAGGGCAGAAATGAAAGCTGAATTGGCAGAACTTAAAAATTTTATCAATGAGATGCAATCCAATCTAGATAATCTAACAGCTAGGGTAAGAAAGGCAGAAGAACAAATAAGCGACCTGGAAGACAATATAATAGATAAAAAGGGAAAAGAGGAGGCCAGGGAAAAACAACTCAGAATCCATGAAAATAGAATCAGAGAAATAAATGACACCATGAATCATTCCAATGTCAGAATAATTGGAATCCCGGAGGGAGTGGAGAGAGAGAGAGGACTAGAAGACGTATTTGAGCAAATCGTAGCTGAGAACTTCCTTAATCTGGGAAATGAAACAAACATTCGCGTCCTAGAGGCAGAGAGGACCTCTCCCAAGATCAAGGAAAACAGGCCAACACCCCAGCATGTAATAGTAAAACTTGCAAATCTTAGAACCAAGGAAACCATCTTAAGGGCAGTTAGGGGGAAGAGATTCCTTACGTAAAGACGGAGGAACATCAGAATAACGTCAGACCTATCCACAGAAACCTGGCAAGCCAGAAAGGCCTGGCAAGACATATTCAGGGTATTAAATGAGAAGAACATGCAGCCAAGAATACTTTATCCAGCAAGGCTGTCATTGAGAACGGATGGAGAGATGCAGAGCTTCCACAACTGGCAGAAACTGAAAGAATATATGACCACTAAGCCGGCCCTGCAAGAAATATTAGGGGGGCTTCTATAAAAAGAGAAAGACCCAAGAGTCATATGCAACAGAAATTTACAGGGACAGTCTATAAAAACAACATCTTCACAGGCAACATGATGACAATTAATTCATATCTTTCAATAATCACTCTCAACGTGAATGGCCTAAATGCACCCATAAAATGGCACAGGGTTGCAGATTGGATAAAAAGACAGGACCCATCCATATGCTGCCTACAAGAGACTCATTCTGAACCTAAAGATACATCCAGACTGAAAGTGAAGGGATGGAGATCCAACTTCCAAGCCAGCGGACCTCAAAGGAAAGCTGGGGTAGCAATTCTTATATCAGACAAATTAGATTTTAAATTAAAGTCTGTAATTAGAGACAGAGAAGGACACTCTATCATTCTTAAAGGGTCTATCCAACAAGAAGATCTAACAATTGTAAATATGCCCCCAACATGGGAGCAGCCATCTACATAAGGCAACTGTTAACCCAAAATAAAGAGTCATATTGATAACGATATGTTAATTGTAGGAGACCTCAATACTCTACTCTCAGCAATGGACAGATCATCTAAGCAGAAAATCAACAAGGAAACAAGAGCTTTGAATGACACACTGGACCAGATGGACCTCATAGATATATACAGAACATTCCACCCTAAAACAACAGAATTCCCATTCTTCTCGAGGGCCATGGAACTTTCTCCAGAATAGACCACAAACTGTGTCACAAATCAGGTCTCAACCGATACCAAAAGATTGAGATTATTCCTTGCATATTCTCAGACCACAATGCTTTAAAACTGGAACTCAATCACAAGAAAAAATTTGGCAGAAATTCAAACGCTTGGGAGCTAAATACCACTCTGCTCAAGAATGTTTGGGTCAACCAGGAAATCAAAGAACTTCAGCAATTCATGGAAATCAATGAGAACAAAAACACATTGGTCCAAAACCTATGGGATACTGCAAAGGCGGTCCTAAGGGGGAAATACATAGCCATCCAAGCCTCACTAAAAAAAATAGAAAAATCCCGAATTCACCAACTAACTCTACACCTTAAAGAACTAGAGAAAAAGCAACAAACGATAGCTAATCCATGCATTAGAAGAGAAATAATTAAAATTAGAGCAGAGATCAATGAATTAGAAACCAGAAACACAGTACTAAAATGTACACCTGAAACTAATATTACACTGTATGTTAAATAACTGGAATTTAAATAAAAACTTTTTAAAAAGATATAAATGTGAAAGACAAACTACAACTAAATTTAAAAGTATGACAGTAATTGATAAAAATGTAGAGCAATAAAAAATCCATATATTGCCATGCAAATGTATACTGGTATAATCATTTAGAAAACTATTTATCATTGTCTGCTAAATTTCAAAAAGCGTATATACTTTTGTGGTGTTACCAAGGTTCTACTTGTTAAGCTGGGAGGGGAATATATGCATGTTTTTTTCTAATCATTCTTGAGATGTACATGTATATTTTGTGTATTCTGTTTCATATAAAATATATCCCATAATTAAAAAACTTTTTAAAAGCTTTTGAATTACTAGTTTAAAATCTTTCAGAAAGCAGGAACCACTTGCAGAAAAAAAATGGTAGTAAATCTAGTAAACATTCAGGGTGCCTGGGTGGCTCAGTCGGTTAAGTGGCTGCCTTTGGCTCAGGTCATGATCTCAGAGTCCTGGGATGGAGCCCTGCATCAGATTCCCTGTTCAGGGGGAGTCTGCTTCTCCCTCTCCCTCTGCCTTTCCCCCAGCTTGTTCCCTCTCTCTACCTCTCTCAAACAAAATAATAATAATAATAAAAATAAATAAATAAATATCTAGAAAATATTTAAAGAACAATTTGTTAAGCAATCATTTAAGGAATAATTCTTATCCTTTTTTAAGATTTTATTCATTCATTTGAGACAGAGACAGAGAGAGAGAGAGCACGAGCAGGGGGAGAGGTAGAGGGAGGAGGAGAATCAGGCACCCCCAGCTGAGCAGGGACCCCAATGTGGGGCTCAATCCCAGGACCCTGGGACCATGACCTGAGCCGAAGGCAGACACCCAACCACCTGAGCCACCCAGGCGCCCCAGGAATAATTATCTTACACAAATATCCCCATGTATAAGAAAACAGAAAATAATTCCTAAATAATTTAAAAGAAAACAAGAGAATGTTTTTAACCTGATAATGAACATGTTCAAAAAGATTTCCAAAAACATCTACTTATTGATAGGACTTCAAAATATTTCATCTTCATCAGAAAAGATTAAAGATCTCCAATTATTATAACTTCTCTTCAACATTGTATCAGAAAGCATAGCCAATAGCAAAAAAAAATCTAGGAAAATAAAAGCAAAATAATTGGAAAAAAGCAGTTGTCATTTCTATATCAACAAAGAGTTATAAATGTAATTTTGCATGGTCATGTTATAATAGCATTAAAATATTAAATACTATTACAGACTGAATATTTGTATACACCCAAATTCATATGTTGATGTCCTAACTCCCAATATGATTTTTTTTTTTGAAATGGAACATTTAGAAGGTAATAAGAATTAAATTAAGTAATGACAGTGTGGCCCTCATCATGGGAATTAGTGGCTTTTTAAGGTCTTTCTCTCTCTGTGTCATGTGAGGACACAAGAAGGCAGCCATATTCAAGTCAGGAAGACAGTTCTCACCAGAACCCAACCATGTTGGCATTCTGGACCACAGACTTCCAGCTTCCAGAACTGTGAGAGAATAAATTTCTGTTTAAGCTACCCAGTATATATGGTATATTTTTATAGCAGCCCAAACATACTAATACAAAAGCTACACTAAAATTATAAATTTTAAAAGACACTTGAGATAATCTAAATAAGTGGAGAGGGGTGCCTGGGTGTCTCAGTCATCAAGCGTCTGCCTTTGGCTCAGGTCATGATTTCAGGGTCCTGGGATCGAGCCCTGTATTGGGCTCCCTGCTCCACGGGAAGCCTGCTTCTGCCTCTCCCACTCCCCCTGCTTGTGTTCCCTCTCTCGCTGTGTCTCTCTCTGTCAAATAAATAAAATCTTTAAAAAATAAATAAAGTGGAGAAATGTATTATGTTTGTGAAAGAGTAAGTCTCATAAAGATATTGATTTTCCAAAAATTGGTCTGCAGATACAATGAATTTTACCTGATCTCCCAATATGAGTTCCCATTCAATTTTTAATAGAAAAGTTAAAAAGTCAATTGTAATATCTATGTTGAAGAGTAAGAGTCCAATAATAGTCAAAAGGCACAATAAGAAAAAGAACACAAATAGAATTGTTTTCAATACTTTTTATAACATTATAACAATTGAGACACTGATATTGTTTAAGCAATACACAAATTCACTATTAAAACATAATAGAGAGCAAAAAACAGACCTACACATATATAGAAAATGTGGGATAATGCCAACATTGCAGATGATTTGTTTCCAAACTGATTATATCAGTGGCAGACACATTTAGCTTATCAAGAAAGTCATTTAACCTTTTCAATTGCCACACAGTAGACTATATTTCTGAGAATAACCTGAAATTATAGGTAGTGATGTGACTGAGTTGTAGCCAATAAAAAATAAATATAAGTCAGTTGTGCTACTTCTAAGCCTTGTCCACAAAACTTTTCTTGCCTCAATGTTTTTTTTTTTCCATCAAACACTTGTATGCAAAGAAAAGAGCAAATTGGAAGACATATATTAAAAATAATACTGATGCAAAATAAAACTAACTTGATTAAGAACGCCAATGTTGGACAGTTATATGAAAAATACATTTCATTGTACAAAGTGATAATTTTTGGTTTGTTTATTAAAGCAATTTTGTGTAAAAATATAAGCAGACCCATACCTAATATCACTCACAAAATTTAATTCCAGATGGACTAAAGAAATAAATGCAAATAGTAAAAATATAAATATTTAGAATAAATATAAGAAAAAAACCCTATGGGAAAAAGAAAATAATGTGTTTTTTTCAAGAAGACATTTAAAGCACAGATTGTAAAGGAAAATAATATATTAAACTTTAAACTTTCTGTCCATCAAAAAATACCATGGTGCAGAATAGGGTGGCTGAGTGTGGCAGAGTCCCCATGTATCAGAGGAGAAACCTGGCTGAAAACAGTGAGTCTAGACACTGGCTATCTGCTCCGTGTTGCCATAAACTGTAAACCGCTGCATGGTTATGCCACTGCTCTCTGGGCAGGGGCCCAACAAAAAGCAAAAGTGCAGTGAGACCCCTTCCCTCCCCCGGGAGGAATGGCACAGGTCTGCACCACAGGAGTCCATAAAGTTTGGAGACTCGAAACTGGGTCATGTGCCTGAGATAAAAATGCTCAGTCCCAAGCTGGGTGAATGCTCATTTAGGATGGAAACCAGGGAGACAAGAGCAATTGACTGCTATTCTGTGAGGGCTCACTGAAGAGTGGGAGACATGAACTTTCAGCTCCAGTATTAGAGATCAGGTCACCGCCATTTTCATCCTGCCCATTGGTGTTGAAAGCCTTCAGGGGACAAAACAGAACCACATAGAGCAATCCAGAGCTGCTTACACTGAGTCTGGCCCCCTGGAAAGAGGGTTGCATCTCCACCAGCACGGGGACACCTGAGAATCAACTCAACAGGCACCTCCTCCAGAAGACCAGCAAGAAAAAACAGCTAGCACCAAGTTTACTGATCACAGAGACTGCAAAATTCAGTTCTTGGGGAAAACTGTATATAGCATTCACGTTTATAATTACTACTATTATTTAGTCTTTCTGTTTTATTTTTAGCTATTTTCTTATTTTTTTAATTATTTGTTTATTCTCTTATAATTTTTATTTATGCATATATAATATATATATTTTAGTTTTGGTTTCCTTTGATTGTATTTTATTATATACATATAAATAAATAAATATATATATAATAAAATATATATAGATACACTTTTGTCTTTCCTATTTTGGGATCTAATTTCTTTTAACAAACAGACCAAATTACACTCAGGATCAAGCTGATTGTTTTGTTCTGTTTTACTTCTTGTTTGATTTTTTCTTATTTTGTTTTCATTTTGTTTTCTTCTGGTTTGTTTTGTTTGTATTTTTCTGGTGATCTTATTGTTATTTTTGTCATTTCTCTCACTTCCTTCTATTACTTTTTGGACATAATTATGAGATGGAGAAACTCACCCCAAAAGAAAGAACAGTAGGGAGTACTCACTGCCATGGATTTAATCAATATGGATATAAGTAAGATGTTGGAATGAGAATTCAAAACAGTGGCTATAAAGATACTAGCTGGACTTGAAAAAAATCATAGAGGACAATAGAGAATCCCTTACTGTAGAAGTAAAAGAACTAAAATCTAATCAGGCCAAAATTAAAAATGCTATTACTGAGATGCTGTCAAAAATGGAGGCTCTAACAGCTAAGATAAACAAAGCAGAAGTGTCAGTGACAATGAAGACAAAATGATGGAAAATAAGGAAGCTGAGAAAAAGAGAGAAACAACTATTGGATCATAAAGGGAGACCTTGAGAAATCAGCAATACCATAAAGCAAAATAATATTCAAATAATAGGGGTCCCAAAAGATGAAGAGAGAGAGGCAGAAAATTTATTTGAACAAATTATACCTGAAGACTTCCCTTATTTGGGGAAGGCACCAGGCATTCAAGTCCAGGAGACACAGAGAACCCCTTTTAAAATCAATAAAAATAGGTAAACACATCAACATATAATAATGAAGCTTGCAAATTTCAGAGATGAAGAGAAAATCCTGAAAAGAGCTTGGAACAAGAGGTCCTTAACCTACAAGGGTAGAAACATAAACCATAAACCTGGCAGCAAACTTGTCCACAGAGACCTTGCAGGCCAGAGAGGACTGGCATGATATATTCAGTGTGCTAAATGGGGAAAATATGCAGCCAAGAATACTTTATCCATCAAGGCTGTCATTCAGAATAGAAGGAGAGATAAAGAATTTCCAGGACAAACAAAAACTAAAGGCATTTGTGAACACTAAACCTCCCCTCCACGAAATATTAAAGGGGATCCTTTGAGTGAAGAGAGGGCTGAAAACTAGAAAGGAACAGAGACAATCTACAGAAACAGCAAATTTACAGGAAATACAATGGCACTAAATTAATAACTTTCAATAGTTAATCTGAATGTACGTGGTTTTTGCTCCAATCAAAAGATGCAGGATATCAGATTGTATCAAAAAACAAGACCCATCATTATGTTGTTTACAAGAGACTCATTTTAGAGTCAAAGACACCTCCAGATTGAAAGTGAGGGGGGTGGAGAACAATTTATCATGCTAATGGACATCAAAAGAAAGCTGGAGTAACAATTATTAGACAAACTAGATTTTAAAACCAAAACTGTAATAAGAGTTGAAGAATGACATTATATCATAATAAAATGGTCTATCCAACAAGAAGATCTAAGTTGTAAATATTTATACCCCTAACTTGAGAGCAGCCAAATATATAAACCAATTAATAACAAAATAAAGAAACTTATTGATAATAATACAATAATAGTAGGGGATTTTAACAACCCACTCACAGCAATGGACAGATCATCTAAGCAGAAGATCAACAAGGAAACAAGGGCTTTGAATGATACACTGGACCAGTGGGACTTCACAGATAAATTCAAAGTGTTCTATCCTAAAGCATCAGAATATGCATTCTTCTCAAGTCCACTTGAACATTCTCCATAATAGATCACATACTGGGTCACAAATCAGGTCTCAGCTGGTACAAAAAGACTGAGATTATACAATGCATATTTCCAGACCACAGTGCTTTAAAACTTGAAGTCAACCACAAGAAAAAATTTGGAAAGAACAGAAATACATGGAGGTTAAGAGCATCCTACTAAAGAATGAATGGGTCAACCAGGAATTTAAGAAGAATTAAAAAAAATACATGGAAGGAAATTAAAATGAAAACTCAATAGTTCAGAACGTTTGGGATGCAACAAAGGCAGTCCTAAGAGGGAAGCATATAGCAATACAGGCCTATGTCAAGAAGCAAGAAAAGTCTCAAACATACAACCTAACCTTATACATAAAGGAGTTGGAAAAAGAACAACAAATAAAGGCTAAATCCAGCAGGAGGAAGAAATAATAAAGACTAAAGCAGAAATCAATGATATAGAAAAAAAAGTAGAGCAGATCAACAAAAATAGGAGCTGGTTCTTTGAAAGAATTAATAAGATTGATAAAGCCTAGCCAGACTTATCAGAAAGAAAAGAGAAAGGACCCAAATAAAATCACAAATGAGAGAGGAGAGATCACAAACAATACCAAAGAAATACAAACAATTATAAGAACATATTTTGAGCAACTATATGTCAGCAAATTAGACAATCTGGAAGAAATGGATGCATTCCTAGAGACGTACAAGCTACCAAAACTGAAACAAGAAGAATTAGGAATCCTGAACAGACCCATAACCAGCAAAGAAATTGAATCAGTAATCAAAAATCTCCCATAAAACAAGAGTTCAGGGCCAGATGGCTTCCCAGGAGAATTCTATCAAACATTTAAAGAATAATTAATACCTATTCTTCAGAAAGTGTTTCAAATAATAGAAATGTAAGGAAAACTTCTAAACTCATTCTAAGAGGCCAGAATTACCTTGATCCCCAAACCAAAGATCTCACCATAAAGGAGAATTAAAGGCAATATCCCTAATGAACATGGATGCAAAATTTCTCACCAAGATACTAGTTAATAGGATCCAACAGTACATTAAAAGGATTACCCACCACAACCAAGTGGAGTTTATTCCTGGGCTGCAAGGTGGTTCAATATCTACAAATCAATCAGTGTCATAAACTACATTAATAAAAGGACAGAAACTACATGATCCTCTCAATAATGCAGAAAAAGCTTTTGGCAAAATAAAGCATTCTTTCTTGATAAAAACTCTCTGCAGTGTAGGGATGGAGGGAACATACCTCAATATCATAAAATCCATATATGAAAACCCACAGCATATATCATCCTCAATGGGGAAAGACTGAAAGCTTTTCCCCTAAGGTCAGGAACATGGCAGGGATGTCCACTCTCACCACTGTTGTTCAGCATAGTACTGGAAGTCCTAGCCTCAGCAATCAGACAACAAAAATAAAAGCCATCCTAATTGACAAAGAAGAAATCAAACTTTCACTCTTTGCAGACGACATGATACTCTATATAGAAAGCCCAAAAGACTCCACCCAAAAATTGCTAGAACTGATACAGACATTCAGCAAATTGGCACAATATAAAATCAATGCACAAAAGTCAATTGCATTTCTATATGCTAATAATAAGGCAGAAGAAAGAGAAATCAAAGAATCGATCCCATTTGTAATTGCTTCAAAACCATGAGATTCTTAGGAATAAACCCAACCAAAGAGATAAAGGATCTGTACTCTGAAAACTATAGAACACTTATGAAAGAAATTAAGGAAGACACAAAGAAATGGAAGAACATTCCATGCTCATGGACTAGAAGAAGAGATATTCTTAAAATGTCTATGCTACCCAAAGCAATTTACACATTCAATGCAGTCCCTATCAAAATACATCAGTATTTCTCACAGAGCTGGAACAAACAATCCTAAAGTTCGTATGGAATCAGAAAAGACTGAATAGCCAAAGGATTGCTGAAACAGAAAGCCAAAGCTGGAGTCATCACAATTCTGGACTTCAAGCTGTATTACAAAGCAGTATTCATCAAGACAGGATGGTACTGGCACAAAAACAGACACATAGATCAGTGGAACAGAATCAAGAATCCAGAAATGGACCCTCAATTCTATGGTCAACTAATCTTTGACAAAGCAGGAAAGAATATCCAATGAAAGAAAAAGACACTCTCTTCAACAAATGGTGTTGGGAAAATTGGACATCCACATGCAGAAGAGTGAAACTGGACCACTTTCTTACATCATACACAAAACAAACTCAAAATGTATGAAAGACCTAAATATGAGACAGGAATCCATCAAAATCCTAGAGGAGAACATGGGCAGGAACCTCTTTGACCTAGGCTGCAGCAACTTCTTGCTAGACATGTCTTCAAAGGCAAGGGAAACAAAAGCAAAAACGTACTCTAGGGACTTCATCAGATATTTCTCCAAAGAAGATGTAGAAATGGCCAAGAGACACATGAAAAATTATTCAACATCATCCAGCATCAGGGAAATACAGATCAGAGCCACAATGAGATACCACCTCACACCAGTCAGAATGGCTAAAATTAACAACTCGGGACACAACAGATGTTGGTGAAGATGTTGAGAAAGGATAGTAACCCTCTTACACTGTTGGTGGGAATGCAAACTGGTGCAGCCACTCTGGGAAACAGTATGGAGGTTCCCCAAAAAGTTAAAAATAGAGCTATGCTATGACCCAGCAATTGTACTTCTAGGTATTTATCCAAAAGATAAAACATAGTAATTCAAAGTGACACATGCACCACAAAGTTTATAGCAGCAAAGTCCACAATAGCCAAAATATGGAAAGAGCCCAGATATCCATCAACAGATGAATGGATAAAGAAGTAGTGAAGAAGTGGTATATATATATGGTATTATGTGTGTGTGTATATATATATATATATATATATATATGTATATGTGTGTGTGTGTGTATATATATATATAGCTTTGGCATATATATATATATATATATGGCATTGGTAAGTGTATCTCACCCATACCCATATGTATATGGCATTGGTAAGTGTATCTCATCACATCCCATCCCTGATTAGAAACACCAAACCACATAGTCTGTGGAAAGCTCCTCCACACATCTTAGGCACATCAAACAGGACCAGTAGGAAGAATATTACTCAGCCATCAAAAAATGAAACCTTGTCATTTGCAATGACATGGATGGAACTAGAGAGTATTTTGCTAAGTGAAATAAGTCAGAGAAAGACAAATATCAGATGATTTCACTCATGTGTGGAATTTAAGAAGCAAAACAGATGAACATAGGGGAAGGGAAGAAAAAATAAGATGAAATCAGAGGGAGACAAACCATAAGAGACTCTTAAGTATAGGATACAAACTGAGGGTTGCTGGAGGGGCAGAGGGTGGGGGGGTGGGATTACAGGGTGATTGGCATTAAGGAAGGTGCTTGATCTAATGAGTACTGAGTGTTATATACAACTGATGAATTACTAAATTCTACCTTTGAAACCAATTTTTAAAAAGGAAAAAAAATGGGTGCTTCCATTTTGGACAAGATGGTTATAGGTACACTTTTATCTGTTCTTCCCTGTGGAGAACAACTATAACCCCTAGAAATAGTGCAAGACACAAACAAAATAAAACTCTGCAAATGCCAATTAAAAGGTAAGATTATTTAGAATCCTATGACTGAGAATCAGCACAGCAGCAGGATGTACTGCATCCATCCACTCAGCAGAGGAAGGCAACTTATACATAGTGTTTCTCTCCCCATGACCTAGAAACAGAAAGCAGTTGAGGTAGGCTCATTTATCTACTTGATCTAATGGGGGTGCCTCTGACAGCATCAGACACCAGCCGCCACCAGCACATGTTATCTACTGGGAGCTCTAATAGAAACAAACAGATATGGGGCGCCTGGGTGGCTCAGTTGGTTAAGCGACTGCCTTCGGCTCAGGTCATGATCCTGGAGTCCTGGGATCGAGTCCCACATTGGGCTCCCTGCTTAGTAGGGAGTCTGCTTCTCCCTCTGACCCTCTTCCCTCTTGTGCTCTCTATCTCTCATTCTCTCTCTCTCATATAAATAAATAAAAATCTTTAAAAAAAGAAACAAACAGATAAAAGAAACACTCTTTTACTTTGGGCCAAAGACTTTGTTTTCCATCCAAGAGAATCTGAGGCAGGTGGAGCCAGCAGGGGAGACTGAGCTACAGAAGATAGCCCAGTCTGGGAGATCTCTTTGTCATGATGGCCTGAAACTCTCCCCTTCCTCCAGAAACATTGCCACTAGTAGGAAGAATCAGAGAAAGGGACCCCCACAACAGCAATTTTCCAAGTATGAAAATCCTCTTTTTCTGAAGGAAATCAATACTCTTCTCCCAGACCCTTCAAACCACAGTAGTGGTAAAAACGGAACAAAAAAAAATGCAGCCACAGAAACGTACCAGGTCCTGGAAGTCTCTTTGTCTCCACAGGCATAAGACTCTCCTCTTCCTCCCTAGATACACTTGGGTGGCAGTCAAAACATAAAAATGACACCCAGCCACAGCAAGTACTCCAGTCCAGGATGCCTGTTTGTCCCAAAGATGACCAAGAATTACTAGGGCACCAGAAGGGCATTGGTAAGTGTATCTCACCACATCCCATCCCCGATTAGAAACACCAAACAACATAGTCTGTGGAAAGCTCCTCCACCCATCTTAGGCACATCAAACAGGACCAGTAGGAGGTCTAGGAGAACCAGACAAACCAAACAGGCCAAAATAACACCACAAAGGCTCTAAAAATTGAACTCTATTGGAGCCCATAAAAGTAGAAAAAAACCTACATGCTGAACCCAAACAGGGTAACTATATGCTAACATAAAATATTTAAATAGGACCTACAGTCTCCAAATATGATAGGCATAAGTCTATGATATAATTGAAAATCTCTCAACAACTAAGAACGAAGAAAACCACAACTTAATGAGGACAATCAACTGATTCTAATACCAAAAGGAAACAGATGTTACAATTTTCTGATGAGTATTTTAAAGGCCATCATAAAATTCTTCAACAATTATAAATTATCTTGCAACAAATGAAAAAGTAGAAAATCTAAGCAAACAGAATTTATAACAAAACACAAAAGGAAATTATAGAACTAAAAATGCTATAACTGAAATAAAAAAATGTGCTAAATGGGGTCAATAATAGAATGGAAACGAAATAGGACAGAATCATTGAATTTGAAGACAGAAAAATAAAATTAACCTTTTCTGAAAATCAGAATATTGAATGGAAAAAATAAACAAAGCCTTAGACTTGTGGGACAATAACAATAGAGTCAATATTCATACCATCAGAATCCCAGATGAAAAGGAAAGAGACTGAAGCTTAAACACTATTTGAAGAAATAATAAATGAAAACTTCCCAAATGTGAAAATCACAGTGACCTATTAATCCAAAAGAATAGCAAATCATAGATTAATCCCAAACAAATCTACACCAAATAAAACAACATAATTAAACTTTTGAAATGTAAAGACAGTCTTGAAAGCAACCAGAGAAAATGAGGCATTACCAATATGGGGACCAATTGGAATGATAGTATATTTCTCCTCTGTAACCATGGAGGCCAGAGGAAGAGACACAATGATTACTAACTGCTAAAAGGAAAGAACTGTCAACTGTAAGTTTGACATCTGGCAAACTTATCTTTTAGAAATGAAATAAAATAAAAACATTCTCAAACTAAAAAAAAAAAAATGTGTTTAGCAGCTATACCCATAAATATTGGGTAAAGGAAGTTCTTCAAAACTGAAAGAAATGATAAAAAAAAAAGTCTTGGAGCATCAGAAAGGAAGAAACAATGGAAGAAGATAAATATGTATACATAACATGGACTTTCAATTTCCTCCTAAATTATATTAAATATTTTCTATACTCTAGGAACTACAGAGCACTCGTGAAAGAAATTATTTAACGATTGAAACACAAATTATATACTAACCAATTCTCATGGCAATGATATTTAAAAGTGAGAAAGGTAAAGAGACCTAAATGGAAGTAAGGTTTCCAAATTTGACTCTAGGTGGTATAACATTATTATAAATAAACTTCGATGGATAATGTAAATATATTATAATATCTGCAGCAACCACTAAGAAAACTACACAGTCACATCCAGAAATAAATCCTAATAGAAGTCTTAAAATTATAAATTAAAATAATCCTCAGGAAGATAAGAATGAGGAAAGAGAAGAGGGAACCTAAAGAAACAAAGAACAAATAAAATAAGAAAATGACTTCAAATTAAAAATTGTAGGTGGGGGCACCTGGGTGGCTCAGTCATTAAGCATCTGCCTTTGGCTGGGGTCCGGGGTCCTGGGATCTAGCCCTGCATTGGGCTCCCTGTTCAGCGGGGGGCCTGCTTCTCCCTCTCCCACCTCCCCTGCTTGTGTTCCCTCTCTTGCTCTGTCTCTTGTTTTCAAATAAATAAATAAAATCTTAAAAAAAAATCTGTAGGAAGGTTAAAAGTAAAACATACCAGGTCAAACATAAAACAGGTTAAAAGTAACCTGTAGGCAGGTTAGAAAAATATATATCATGTAGAAGTTAATCAAACAAGCATGGCTAGCCATATTAATATTAAAGTAAGTATCAGAACAAAGAATATTAGTAGAGACAAAGGAGGACATTACATAATGATTAAAAAAATCAGTGCACCAGGAAGATATAATAATCCTAAATGTGTGCACACCAAACAATAGAGTCTTAAAAATATATGATAGAGACCCAGATGGAACTGAAAGAAGAAATAGACAAATCCACAGTTTGTAGTTGAGGATTAAAAAAAAAACACCCTCTAGACAACTAATGGAAATATTGAACAGAAAATCTGCAATGTTATAGAAAATCTAAACTAAATCATCAACCAACAGGATCTAATTGACATATCTAGAGCACACCAAACAACAGCAATAGAATGCATTTTTTTTTTCTAAGTACCTGAGGAACATCCACAAAGATAGACCATATTCTGGTCAATGAAACCGGTCTCAACAAATTTTAAAATATTAAAACCATACAGTGTGTTAGCTGATCATATAATTAAACTAGAAATCAATAACAGAAAAAATACCAAGGAAATATTGAAGGACTTGGAAATGAAACAATACACTTCTAAATATTCTATGAGTCTAAGAGAAAATTTCAAAAAAAATTTAAATACATACCACTGAATATAAAAGAAAAACAATTTAATTTCTAAATATGTAGGAGACAGATAAAATAGTGCTGAGTGAAAAATTTAGAGAGCTAAATATATATGACAAAATAGGAAAAAGAAAAGAAAAGAAGGACTAATATCAAGACTGAAAAAGAGAATATGACTACAAAAGCTACAGCTATTAAAATACAACAGTGATATTACAAATTTATGTTCACATTTTAAATAACTTAGAGGAAATGGACCAATTCCTTAACCACAAACTACCAGACTCAACCAAGATACAATAGATCATTTTAATAGCACTATACCAATAAAGAAGGTAATTTCTTAATTTAGAATCTCTTGAACAAGAAACCCCAAGAGCAAGATGATTTGACTGCAGAATTTCAAGCACTTCACATCAAATTTACACAGCTTTTCCAGCAAATACAAGAGTAAACACTTCCAAACGCATTTTATGAAGCCAGTATTACCTGAATACTGACACTAGACAAATACAAAAAATGAAAACTAAAGACCAATATCTCCCATGTACTTATATGGAAAAATTCTCCACAAAATATTAAATCACTGTAGTCAACATTTTATTTTTGAAAAGTATATACCATATCCACAGAGATTTAATGCAGTTATACAAGTCTACTTCAAAGTTAAACATTGTAATACATCATATCAACATTATAGAAAATAAAAATTATATGACTATTTCAATAGGTACAGCTGCTACAATCTTAGGCCATGGGACAACATTATGGTTTAGCCTAGACAAAATAAAAAGCCTAAGAAGGAAGAGGTTGGAAAAGAAGATACATGGAAAAATAAAGCATATATTTATTGAGGTGGAATATGCATGATATAAAATTAGTATTTTAAAGTGAACAATTCAGTGGTGCTTAGTATAAACACATTTTCATGCAACAACCACTTTGATCTAGTTCCAAAACAATTTTATAAATCTCATGTTTTATTTCTATGAGTTTATCTATTCTGAGTATTAACTATGAATAGAATCATACAATGTGAACTTTTGTGCCTGGTTTCTTTTGCTTAGCTTAATGTTTTCAAGGTTTATCAAAGTAGTAGCATTTATTAGTACTTCATCCAGTTAATGACTGAAAAACATTCCATTTTACATGTATACAATAACTTATCTATTCATCTGTTGATGGGCATTTGACACTGTTTCCATCTTTTGGCAATTGTAAATAATACTGCTATGAACAGGTGTGTACATGTATTTATTAGAATACATGTTTTCTGTCCTTTTAAGTATACATCTACGAGTGGAACTATTAGTTCCTGCCAAATTGTTTTCCACAATGATGCACAATTTTACATTCTCATTATCAATGAATGATAAGCCCAATATCTCCACACCCTCACTAACATTTGTTATTTTCCATCTTTTTTATTATAGCCAACTTAGGGGATGTGAAGTGGTACTTCATTGTGGTGAATGGGCTTTTAAAATCTCCACATGTACAGGAGAATTTAGAGGACCATGAACATGCTCACCTGGACAAATACTGAAAAAAAAAATGTCAGAGAAGTCCCTATCCTTTAAGTTCTGGCTAGCCTTCAGGTTCTGTGAAAGCAGGAAGTGAAGGGCAAGGCAGAATTGTAAAGAGAGTGGCTAAGCATTGAAGAAGCTCTTCTGTAAATATTAGGAGAAGATTTTTTTCTTTTTCTTTTATTTGCCTTGCTCTAGACTTTAAAGAAATTATGTTAAAATACTACTTGATCAACTAGGTAGTAAAACAGATTCCAGTGACAAAGCACATCAAAGAGTACAGAGTTTACAAAAGTAGAAAGACACTAAACAAACAACAAAATAATCAATAGTTTGCAAGCAGCAAAAACCAACCCTGAGGAAGAGAGAGAATCTAATTTCCAGTTTCCATATTATAATATTCAAAACTCCCAGATTTCAACAAAAATTACAAGGCATGTAAAGAAGTAAAAAGTGTGGATGACCCATAATAAAAAATTAAGGTATTAATAGAATTTTTGTTAAAATTGTCTTGAATATAGTCACAAAGGTAAGGAAAACATAAACAATGGAATAAAAGTAACCAGGAGAATAATGTCTTGCCAAATACAGAATATCAAAAAGATAAAAATAATAAAAAGAAACCAAATGCAAATTTTGGAGCTGAAAAGTGCCATAACTGCAATGAAATATTCACTCACAAAGTTCAACAGGAAATGTAAGCACATAGAAAAAAGAATCAGTGAACTTGAAGATTGGTCAATTGAGATTATCCAGAATGAGGAGTAGAAAAAGAAAAGAATAAAGAAAAGTAAATACAGTGTAAGAGATCAAAGGAACCAACATATGCATAATGGAAGTCACTGAGAGAGAGGGAAGAGAGAAAAAGGAAAAGAATGTTTGAAGAAATAATGGTGAAAAACTTCCCAAATTTGATGAAAGTTATGAATATCTACATAGCCAAGAAGACCAATAAACTATAGAAAGAAAAATTAAAAGAGATCCACACCATATACATTATAGTCAAATCACTGAAAGGTAAAGACAAAGAACCTTTTTGGGGGGGGCAGGAGTATAGTTGACACACAATGTTACATTAGTGTCAGGTGTACAACTTAGTGATTTGACAAGTTTCTACATTATACTATGTTCCCTAATAGTGTAGCTATCATATGTCCCTTTATATTGCTATTATAATATCATTAACTGTATTTCCTGTGCTTTAATTTTTATTCCCATGACTTACTCATTCCATAACTGGAGACCTGTATTTCCTTCTTCCCTTCACCCATTTTGCCCAATCCCCCACCTCCCTTCCCTCTGCCATCAGTTTGTTCTCTGTATTTATAGGTCTGATTCTGCTTATTGTTCGTTCATTCATTTTTTTTAAATTTCATTTATGAGTGGAATCAAATGGTATTTGTATTTCTCAGTCTGACTTATTTCACTTAGCATAATACTAGGCCCATTCATGTTGTCTCCAATGGCATGATACCATGTTTTTTTAATGGCTCTGTAATATTCCATTGTGTATATATACCATATTTTCCTTATCCATTTGTCTATTGATGGACACTTAGGTGACTTCCATTTCTTGGCTATTGTAAACAATGCTGCAATAAACATAGGGGTGCAAATATCTTTTCAACTTAGTGTTTTTATTTTCCCTGGGCAAATACCCATTAGTGGGATTACTGGATCATATGGTATTTCTATTTTTAATTTCTGAGGAACATCGATATTGTTTTCTACAGTGCTATATCAATTTACATTTCAATAGTGCACAAGTGTTCAGTTTTCTCCACATCCCAGCCAACACTAGTGGTTTCTTGTGTTCTTGATTTTAGCCATTCTAATAGGTGTGAGGTGGTATTTCATTGTGGTTTTGATTTGCATTTCCCTGATGATTAGTGATGTTGAACATCTTTTCGTTCATTTTTTGGCAATCTATGTCTTCTTTGGAAAAATGTATATGCAGGTCCTTTGCCCGTTTTTTAATTGGAATGTTTGTTGTTCTGGTGTAGAGTTGTATGTGTTCTTTATACATTTTAGATATTAACCCCTTATTAGATATATCATTTGCAAATACCTTCTCCCATTCAGTAGGGTGTCTTTTTGCTTTGTTGATGGTTTGTTTTGCTCTGTAAAGCTTTTTATTTTGACATGGTCCCAATAGCTTATTCTTGCTTTTGTTTCCCTTGCCTTAGAAGACATATCTAGAAAAAAATGTTGCTATGGTTGATGTCAGAGAAATTACTGCCCTATGTTCTCTTCTAGGATTTCAGGTTTCATGTTTAGGTCTTTAATGCACTTTTCATTTTTTTATATGTAGTTGTCCAGTTTTCCTAGCACCATTTATTGAAGAGACTGTCTTTTCCCTAGTGCATATTATTGCCTCCTTTGTCATAAATTAATTGAACATATAAATGTGGGTTTACTTCTGGGTTCCCTATTCTGTTCCATTGATCTATGTGTCAATTTTTGTGCCAGTGTCATACTGTTTTTATTACTACAGCTTTGTAATATATCTCGAAATCTGGTATTGTGATACTTCCAGCTTTGTTCTTCCTTCTCAGGATTGCTTTGGCTATTCAGGCTCTTCACTGATTCCATATAAATTTTAATATTATATTGTTCTAGTTCCGTGAAAAACGCTGTTGGCATTTTGATAAGGATTACATTAAATGCATAGATTGCTTTGGGTAATATGGACATTTTGACAATATTAATTCTTCTAATTCATGAGCATGGAATATTTTTCCATTTGTTTGTGTCATCTTCAATTTCTTTCATCAGTGCTTTATAGTTTTCAGTGTATAGGTCTTTCACCACTACGGTTAAGTTTATTTCTAGGTGTTTTTTTTTTTGGTGTAATTGTAAATCATTTTTTTTAATTTCTTTTTCTATGACTTTGTTGTTAGTTTATAGAAATGCTGCAAATTTTTCAATATTAATTTTGCATCCTGTCACTTAATTGAATTTGTTTATTACTTCTAATAGTTTTTGATGGAATCTTTAGGATTTTTCTATGTATAGTATCAGGTCAACTGTGAATAGTGACAGTTTAACTACTTCTTTACCAATACAGATACCTCATTTTTTTTCTCGTCTGATAGCTGTGGCTAGGACTTCTAGTATTATGTTGAATAAAAGTGGTGAGAGTCAACATCCTTATCTTGTTTCTAAACTTAGAGGGAATGCTCTCAGTTTTTCCTCATTGAGGATGATGTTAACTGTATGTTTTTCATATACAGTATTGTGTTAATGTATGTTCCCCCTAAACCAATTTTGTTGAAAGGTTTTATTATGAATGGATGTTGAATCTTGTCAAATGCTTTTTCTGCACCTACAGAGATGATCATATTATTTTTATCCCTTGTTTTGTTTATGTGGTGTATAACACTGATTGATTTATGAATATTGAACCATCTTGCATTGCAGGAATAAATCACACCCAAATGTGTTGAAAAATCTTTTTAATGCATTGTTGTTTGCTGTTTGCTATAATTTTGTTGCTGATTTTTACGTCTATGTTCATCAGAGATATTGGTCTGTAGTTTTATATTTTTTGTGTCTTTGTCTGATTTTGGTATTAGGGTAATGCTGGCCTCATAGAATAGATTTTGAAGCTTTCCTTCCTCTTCTATTTTTTTGGAACAGTTTGAGGAAAATAGGTATTAACTCTTCCTTAAATTTCTGGTAGAATTCACTTGTGAACCCATCTGGTCATTGACTTTTAATTTTTGGTATTCTTGTTATTACTCATTGACTTTCATTAGTTGTAGTTGGTCTATTCAGATTTCCTATTTTATCTTGCTTCAGTTTTGGAAGATTGTATATTTCTAGGGATTTATCCATTTCTTAGAATTTGTCCAGTTTGTTGACATATAATTTTTCATAGTATTCTCTTATAAGCCTTTGTATTTCTGTGGTATCAGCTATTACTTCTCTCTCATTTCTAATTTTATTTACTTGCATTCTGTCTCTTTTTTTTTTCTCGATTAGTCTGGTTAAGGCTTTGTCAAATTTACTTCTCTTTTCAAAGAACCAGCTCTTGGTTTCATTAATTTTTCTATTTTTTAAGTGTGTATGTCATTTATTTCTGCTTTGATATTATTTCTTTTCTTCTACTCACCTTCAGCTTCGTTGTTCTTTTTCTAGTTCCTTTAGGTATTGGGTTACATTGTTCAAGTTTCTTCTTGCTTCTTCAGGTAGGCCTGTATTGCTATATATTTCCCTCTTAGAACTGCTTTCACTGTGTCCCAGTGAAAGTGAGACACATTGGCTCATTATATTTTCATTTTCACTTGTCTCCATATAATTTTATTTCTTCTTTGATTGCTTTATTTACCCACTAATGAACATAAAGAGAGAAACTGTTGGTAATAAATAATAGTAGAGGACTTAACACTCCAGTTATATGAATGGATAGATTAACCAGACAGAAAATAAATAAGGAAATGGTGTGTCTGACACATGGGACCAGATAGACATAACAGATATATACAGAACATTCCATCAAAAACAACAGAATAGGGGAGGAGCAAGATGGCAGAGGAGTAGGAGACCTAAATTTCATCTGGTCCCAGGAATTCAGCTAGATAGGGATCAAACCATTCTGAACACCTACGAACTCAACAGGAGATCAAAGAAAAGAATAGCAGCAACTCTCTGAACAGAAAAGCGACCACTTTCTGGAAGGTAAGACGCACGGAGAAGTGAATCCGAGGTGATATTCAAGAAGATAGACTGTGAGGGAGGGGGCCTCCGTCAACTGCTACTGGCAAGTGAGAGAGCAGCAGAGCACAAAATCAGAACTTTTAGAAGTAGGCTCTGCTGAAGGATGTCACTCCAGTGGCTAAGTGGGGAGTGGAAAACTCGCTGGACAGTGTGGTCTCAAGACCCTCAGGGTCACAGAAAGACTGGGGGTGCATGAGTGCGGCAGAGCTCCCAGGTGTCAGAGCAGGGAAGCCGGCTGCAATGATGGAGCTGAGGAGTGGGCTCTCAGCTCAGGCTTGCCATAAACTGTGATCCACAGCATGGTCAGGCTGCTTCTCTTCCAGCGGGGACCCAGCAGGCGGCAGGGTCGGAGAGACTCCCCTTCCTCCCCCGGGGGGAGCGGCGTGGGAGCACACCACAGGGATCTGCTGGGTTTGGAGACTCCAAACAGGATTGTGTGCCAGAGATAGAAAAGCTGTTCTATCCAGGTGAGCACGGAGTGCAGCCGGACACGGGGGGTGATTGAATGCTTTTCTCTGGGGGTGCACTGAGGATTGGGGCTCTGAGTTCTCGGCTCCTCCAGGCAGAGATTGGGAGGCCACCATTTTCACTCTCATCCTCCAAAGCTGTACAGAAAGCTTGCAGGGAACAAAATCTATGGAGAGCAAACCCGAAGCAGATTCCTTAGGCAGGACCCGGCAAGGGCAGGGCAAAACCATCTCCTACAAAGGCATTTGAGAACCATGGCAACAGGCCCCTCCCCCAGAAGATCAGCAAGAACAGCCAGCCAAAACCAAGTTTACCGGTCATTGAGAATGGCAGAACTCCAGCACTAGGAGAACACTGCACATAGAATTCATGGCTTTTTTCCCCATGATTCCTTAGTCTTTCAAAGTTAATTTTTAAATTTTTTTTCCTTTTTCTTTTCCTTTTTTTTTTAATTTTTCTTTTTCCCTTTTTCAGCCAACATCTTATCAATCCCTTTTTAAAAATCTTTTTTATTCTTCCTTTTTAGAGTCATATTCTATCCTTTCATAGTAGTTAAGCTTATTTTTGGTACATATATATAACTTGTTCTCTCTTTAAAATTTTGGGATACAATTTCTTCTAACAGACCAAAATATACAATAAATCTCTAGTGTATGGCTTTGTTTTAGTCTCCTGCCTGATCACATTCTCTCCCCTTTTTTAAAAAAATACTCTTCTTTCTTTTTTCAACCAACTTCTTATCAATTCCTTTCATAAAATCTTTTATAATTTTCATCTTTACAATCATATTCCATCTCTTCACCATATTACCCTTATATTTGCGCATATATTAAGTTTTTCTTCCTTTAAAATTTTGGGAGGCACTTTCTTCTGACAGACCAAAATATGCCCAAAATCTAGTGTGTGGCACTGATCTATGCACCAGCCTGATCATATCTGATCATATTTGGGTTTTATTTTTTTTAATCTTTTTATTTTTTTTCCTTTTCTTTCTTTTCCTTCTTTTCCCCTGGTTTCAGGTGCCTTCTGATTTGTTTAGTGTTTATATTCCTGGAGTTGTTGTTACCCTGTTAGCATTTTGTTCTCTCATTCATCTATTCTCTTCTGGACAAAATGACAAGATGGAAAAAATCACCTGAAAAAAAAGAAGAGGCAGTACCGACTGCTAGAGACCTATTCAATACAGACATTAGTAAGATGTCAGAACTAGAGTTCAGAATGATGATTTTAAAGATACTAGCTGGGCGTGAAAAAAGTATGTAAGATATTAGAGAAGCCTTTCTGGAGAAATAAAAGAACTAAAGTGTAACCAAGTCGAAATAATAAAAGGCTATTAATTAGGTGCAATCAAAAATGGAGGCTCTAACTGCTAGGATAAATGAGGCAGAAGAGAGAATTAGTGATATTGAAGACCAAATGATGGAGAATAAAGAAGCTGAGAAAAAGAGAGATAAACAACTACTGGATCACGAGGGCAGAGTTCGAGAGATAAGCGATACCATAAGATGAAACAATATTAGAATAATTGGGATTCCAGAAGAAGAAAGAGAGAGAGGGGCAGAAGGTATATTGGAGGAAATTATAGCAGAGAACGTCCCCAATTTGGGGAAGGAAACAGGCATCAAATCTAGGAGGCACAGAGAACCCCTCTCAAAATCAATAAAAATAGATCAACACCCTGATATTTAATAGTAAAACTTACGAGTCTTGGAGACAAAAATAAATCCTGAAAGCAGCTCGGGAGAAGAGATATGTAACCTACAATGGGAGAAACATTACTAGCAACAGAACTATCCACAGAGACCTGGCAGGCCGGAAAGGACTGGCATGATATATTCAGAGCAGTAAATGAGAAAAATATGCAGCCAAGAATATATCATCCACCTAGGCTGTCACTGAAAATAGAAGGAGAGATAAAAAGCTTCCAGGACAAACAAAAACTAAAGGAATTTGCAAACACGAAACCAGCCCTCCAAGAAACACTGAAAGCAAAGAGAGAGCCTAAAACTAACATAGACCAGAAAGGAACAGAGACAATATACAGTAAAAGTCACCTTACAGACAATACAATGGCACTAAATTCATATCTTTCAATAGTTACCCTGAATGTAAATGGCCTAAATGCCCCCATGAAAAGACACAGGGCATCAGGTTGGATAATAAAACAAGACCCAATGATATGCTGTCTGCAAGAGACTCATTTTAGACCCAAAGACACCCCCAGGCTGAAAGTGGGGGGGGGGGGTGAAAAACAATTTACCATGCCAATGGACACCAAAAGAAATGAGGGGTGGCAATTCTTATATCTGATAAATTATATTTTAAACAAAAGAGTACAGTAAGAGATGAGGAAGGACACTATATCCTATTTAAAGGGTCTATCCAACAAGAAGATCTAACAGTTGTAAATATCTATGCCCCTAACATGGGAGCAGCCAATTATATAAGCCAATTAATAACAAAAGCAAAGAAAAACATGGACAACAATACAATAATAGTGGGGGACTTTAACACCTCCCTCACTGATATGGACAGATTATCTAAGCAAAAGATCAACAAGGAAATAAAGACTTTAAATGACACACTGGACCAGATGGACTTCACAGATATATTCAGAACATTCCATCTCAAAGCAACAGAATAGACATTCTTCTCTAGTGCTCGTGCAACATTCTCCAGAAGAGATCACATCCTAGGTCACAAATCAGGTCTCAACCAGTACAAAAAGATTGGGATTATTCCCTGCATATTTTCAGACCACAGTGCTTTGAAACTAGAACTCAATCCCAAGAGGAAAGTTGGAAAGAACTCAAATACATAGAGGCTAAAGAGCATCCTACTAAAGAATGAATGGGTCAACTAGGAAATTAAAGAAGAATTTAAAAATTCATGGAAAGAAATGAAAATGAAAACACAACTGTTCCAAATCTTTGGGATGCAGCAAAGGAGGTCCTAACAGGAAAGTGTATAGCAATACAAGCCTTTCTCAAGAAACAAGAAAGATCTCAAATACACAACCTAACCCTACACCAAAAGGAGCAGGAGAAAGAACAGCAAATAATGCCTAAAGCCAGCAGGAGAAGAGAAATAATAAAGATCAGAGCAGAAATCAATGAAATAGTAACCAGAAGAACAGTAGAAGAGATCAACTAAACTATGATCTGGTTCTTTGAAAGAATTCACAAAATTGATAAAAACCTGGCCAGATTTATCAAAAAGAAAAATGACCCAAATAAATAAAATCATGTATGAAGGAGGAGAGATTACAACCAACACCAAAGAAATATAAACAATTATAAGAACATATTATGAGCAACCATAGGCCAGCAAATTAGATATTCTGGAAGAAATGGATGCATTCCTAGAGATGTATCAACTACCAAAATTGAACCAGGAAGAAATAGAAAACCTGAACAGACCTATAACCACTAAGGAAATTGAAGCAGTCATCAAAAATCTCCCAACAAACAAATCCCAGGGCCAGATAGCTTCCCAGGGGAATTCTACCAAACATGTAAAGAAGAATTAATACCTATTCTTCTGAAACTGCTCCAAAAAATAGAAATGGAAGGAAAACTTCCAAACTTGTTTTATAAGGCCACCATTACCTTGATCCCGAAACCAGACAAAGACCCCATCAAAAAGGAGAATGACAGACCAATAGGCTTGATGAACACAGATGCAAAAATTCTCCCCAAAATAGTAGCCAATAAGATCTAAGAGTACATTAAAAGCATTACTCACCACAGCCAAGTGGGATTTATCCCTTGGCTGCAAGTTTGGTTCAACATCTGCATGTCAATCAATGTGATATAATACATTAATAGAAGAAAGAACAAGAACTATATGATCCTCTCAAAAGATGCAGAAAAAGCATTTGACAAAATACAGCATCCTTTCTTGATAAAAACTCTTCAGAGTATAGGGATAGAGGGTACATAACCTCAATATCATAAAAGCCATCTATGAAAAACCCAGAGCGAATATCATTCTCAATGGGGAAAAACTGAGAGCTTTACCCCTAATATCAGGAACCCGGCAGGGATGTCCACTATCACCACTGCTATTCAACATAGTAGTAGAAGTCCTAGCCACAGCAATCAGACAACAAAAAGAAATCAAAGGCATCCAAATCGACAAAGAAGAAGTCAAACTCACACTCTTTGCAGATGATATTATACCTATGCGGAAAACCCAAAAGACTCCACCCCAAAACTGGTAGAACTCATACAGGAATTCAGTAAAGTGACAGGATATAAAATCAATGCACAGAAATCAGTGGCATTCCTATACACCAATAACAAGACAGAAGAAAGAGAAATTAAGGAGTTGATCCCATTTACAAGTGTACCCAAAACCATAAGATACCTAGGAATAAATCTTACCAAAGAGGCAAATAATCTGTACTCAGAAATTGAGGAAGACACAAAGAAATGGAAAAATGTTTCATGCTCATGGATTGGAAGAACAAATATTGTGAAGCTGTCAATGCTACCTAGAGCAATCCTCACATTTAACACAATCCCTATCAAAATACCATCTACTTTTTTCAAAGAAATGGAGCAAATTATCCTAAAATTTGTATGGAACCAGAAAAGACCTTGAATAGCCAGAGGAATGTTGAAAAAGCAAAGCAAAGCTGGTGGCATTACACTTCCGGATTTCAAGCTCTATTACAAAGCTGTAATCATCAGGACAGTATGGTACAGGCACAAAAACAGACACATAGATCAATGGAACAGAATAGAGAGCCCAGAAATGGACCCTCAACTCTATGGTCAACTCATCTTTGACAAAGCAGGAAAGAATGTCCAATGGAATAAAAGACAGTCTCTTCAACAAATGGTGTTGGGAAAATTGGATAGCCACATGCAGAAGAATGAAACTGGATCATTTCTTTGCACCACATAAAAATAGACTCAAAATGGTTGAAAGACCTAAACGTGAGACAGGAGTCCATCAAAATCCTAAAGGAGAACACAGGCAGCAACCTCTTTGACTTCAGCCACAGCAACTTCTTCCTAGAAACACTGCCAAAGGCAAGGGAAGCAAGGGCAAAAATGAACTATTGGGACTTCATCAAGATAAAAAGCTTTTGCACAGCAAAGGAAACAGTCAACAAAACCAAAAGACAACCAACAGAATGGGAGAAGATATTTGCAAATGACATGTCAGATAAAAGGCTAGTATCCAAAATCTATAAAGAACTTATCAAACTCAACACCCAAAGAACATATAATCCAATCAAGAAATAGGCAGACATGAAAGGACATTTTTCCAAAGAAGACATCCAACGGCCAACAGACACAGAAAAACTGCTCCACATCGCTCGGCATCAGGGAAATCCAAATCAAAACCTCAATGAGATACCACCTCACAACAGTCAGAATGGCTAAAATTAACAAGTCAGGAAATGACAGATGTTGGTGAGGATGTGGAGAAAGGGGAAACCTCCTACACTGTTGGTGGGAATGCAAGCTGGAGAAGCTACTCAGGAAAACAGTATGGAGGTTCCTTAAAAAGTTGAAAGTAGGGCTACCATACAACCCAGCAATTTCACTACTGGGTATTTACCCCAAGGATACAACTGTAGGGATCCGCTGGGGTACCTGCACCCCAATGTTTATAGCAGCAATGTCCACAATAGCCAAACTATGGAAAGAGCCAAGATGTCCATTGACAGAAGAATGGATAAAGAAGAAGTGGTACATATATACAATGGAATATTATGCAGCCATCACAAGGAATGAAATCTGAATAAATGAAAAGTCATCCCATGTTTGTGAACTAGATGACTTAATATTGTTATCCAAAGCAATCTGCAGACTCAATGCAATCCCTGTCAAAATGACAGTGGCATATTTTGCAAAAATAGAGAAGTTGATTTTAAATTTCATAAAGAATAGCCAAAACAATCTTGCATAAGAAAACAAAGTTGTAGGACTCATACTTTCTGATTTTAAAATGTAGTACAAAGCTACAGGAATCAAAACAGTGTGGTACTGGGAAAAAATAGATATATAATTCAATGAAAATAATTGAGAGTACAGAAATAAACCCATATTTCTTTTATTAATTCATTTTTGATTGAATATTCTCTTGGTATACCTGGATATCCACATGCTAAATAATGAAGTTGGACTGCTATCACATACCATATTTAAAAATTAATTCAAAATGGATCAAAGACCTAAATGTAAGAACTAAAACTTCAAAACTTTTAAAAGACACTTAGGGGTAAACTTGTATGACTACCAATTTGCCATGGATTCCTAGATAGGACACCAAAAGCAAAAGGAAAAAAATGTATAAATTAGATTCATCATTACTAAAAACTTTTATGCATCAAGGAAACTATCAACAAAATGAAGATACCCTACAGAATGGGAGAAAATACTTGCAAATCATATATCTGATAAAGGTCTAGTTTTCAAAATTTATAATACATAAAAACTCTTACAATTCAACAACAAAAAGACAAGCAACCCAAGTAAAATGGGCAAAGTTCTTGAATACACATTTTTTCCAAAGAAAATATATGAATGGTGAACATGTGAGAAGATGCTCAGCATTAGTCATTATGGAGATACAAATCAAAATCACAAAAAGATATCACTTCACACCCTCTAAGTTGGCTATAATTAAAAAAGAAAGTATATCAACTATTGGTAAGGATGTACAAGAATTAGAAACCTTGTGCATTGTTGATGAGAATGTACAGTGGTTTAACTGCTGTAGAAAACAGTTTGGTAGTTCCTCAAAAATTTAAACAGAACATATTATTCAATAATTCCACCCCTACGAATATAGTATGTATAACATGGATGGACCTCAAAAATATTATGACAAGTAAAAGATGCCAAACACAAAAGATCATCTATTGTATTATTCCATTGTACAAAGTTTTCAGAATATGCTAATATGTAGAGACAGAAAGTTGATTCATAGTAGCTAGGGGTTGGTGGGAGAGGGGAATTGAGAGTGACTGCTTAACGAATATGGGATTTTCTTTTTGGGACATGAAAATGTTTGAAAGTAGATAAAGGAAGTGGTTGTGCAACATGGTAAATGTACTATATGCCACAATATTGTACACTTCAAAATGGTTAATTTTATTTTAACTGAATTTTACTTCAATAAATTTTACCAAAAAAACAGTTATAAAAATTAACAATCCAATTGGAAAACAGGTGAATGACATGGACAGACATTTTGCTGAACAGGATAAATGGCAAATGAACACATGATAATATGTTCAACATTATTAACCATCATGAGAATTAAAAAATAAAACCATGATGAGATATCAACACATATTTATAATGCCTAAATATATATATATTTATAGTTGTTATATATATAATATACACATTATTATATATGTATATAATATACACATATTTATATATATAATGACAGTGTAAATGCTGGTGAGAATTCAGAGAAAGAGGATTGCTCATATGTTGCTGGTGGCAATGTAATATGGTACAGCATACTTTGGAAAATAATTTTGCAGTTACTATGAAATGAAACATGTAATTGCTGTCCAACCCAGCAATTGAACTCCTGGGAATTTGTCCCAGAAGAATGAAAACTTTTTTTAACAAAAAATATCTGTACATTAATGTTCATAAAAGTTATATCCATAATATCCCAAAAGAGAAATCTATCCAAATGTCCTTCAGCAAGTGAATAGTTAAATAACCTGTGGTATGTTCATACCATGGAATACTACTCAGTAATTAAAAAAAAAATTTAGACATACAAATTGGATGAATCTCCAGGAAATAATGCTGAGTGAAGAAGTCAATATCAAAATGTTATACCTTGTATGATTCTATTTATACTATGTTTTTTGAATTTACAAAATTACAAAACAACTCACCATTGTGGAAAAATCTCACTACAGTGTTATTGTATCTTTATATAGGAAAGATAGTTGTAGGCAATATATAAACATTCCCCTTGAGGGTAAGTATAATTATGACAGAAAATATGACATTCTTTTCTGGGTACCTGTTTTTGGAGACCATTAGTAAGTAAGCTTGAAATTTATAAGGAATGTTTTGAAGTGATGGCTTGTGTTGTGTTTTGGGAGAAGAGAAAACCCTAAAACTTGAAATGTATTTCTTTCTTCAGCTCTCTGCTGAAATGTCATATTATTAGTGAAAGCTTTACTGACCAATATATCCCAAAAATCAGCCTTGAAATGTCATTCTGTCCTCCTTCCTTAATTTTTCTGCCTAGCACTTATTACCATCTGACATTCTATTTACGTCTTTATTTTGTTTTTCTTTCTCTCCATACCACTTGGATATAAACTCCATGAGAAAAGCTTTGTTCTTTCACTGTGATATCCCTGGCATCTAGAAAGTTACTGAAAAATTATATGTGCTCAATAATTATTTGTTAAATTAGTATATGAATGAAACATTTGATTATAAGTAAATGTTTTGTGTTTGGATGATTACAGCTGCCTCTGTTGAACTTTTATCCCAAGTATTTGCTGACAGGAATAATTTAGATGTTAGAAATATTTAAATCATATGGATTGTAAAACAGTGTATTTAAATATGTTATTAGGTATTTTAACCTAAAATTACACTGTCTTTCATTAAAAAATAAGTTGTCTGCTTAACACCTGTAATCAGATTAGTGAAAGATCTCATCTTGGGTTATAAATATGACATAATTTTATTTGTTCCAAGAAGTACTATCAACTATTTTCAGTTCAATTCTTGCTTTCTTCCTAGTGATTAGTGTCCCTTAATATCTCAGTTAAATTCCATAATTTCCATAATTTTTAGATTATTTCAATTGTCTTACCCTAGTCATATTAAAATTTAATCCCCTATTCATTTACAAGTTCTCCTTCTTGCCCAATGCCACCCACCCCTCTCTCCAAGGAAATTGATAATGCCAGAAGGAATCGGGAGGTCTTAACTCTTCCAAATCCCCCTCCTCTCCCTGAGAATGCACTCCTGTTATTGGAGTGAAGAATATGGAGAGGATTAAAAAAATATAGTCCCCTGAGGTGCCTACTCTGACATTGTTGCAGTCATATCCTTACTTAATCAAAATACCACTCTAGCTTGCTGTCTAGACTTTAAGGTTTCATGTGGGCAGGAATTGGCATCTGACATTGAGAACTGTTCTTTTGAATCTTGAGATTTAGCTACATCTCACAGCAGCATGCTATGTTTCTCTAATATATGTGTCTTTGCTCCATGCTGCAGTAGTTGCTCTAAGCTTATAGTCTCCAAACTCATCTTATCCTGTGTGATCCATAATACAGGGACAATAATGAATTTAAATTTCTTCCTCCATATTTTTCAGGAATGGGAAATTTCAGGGTGGTATCCCTTTTCATGTTTTTACATGACTGCTTCCTCATGCCATATCTCTAACACTGTTTCTACTTCTGATAATACAGTATGGTTCATCGAGCTTAAAAACCGTGGACACATTCAACTAGGGATTTAAATGTTGGTATTCAGTTCTTAAAAGTACCTGTATTTCATAGATGATTTTTTCCCCCCTTGGCTTCTGGGAGGAAAAAAAAAAAACAGATAAAGGCTGATCCCCTATTGGCTACTATGCATTCTTTTGCCTCAACAAGTGTTGTTTTATGGATTCTCATGGTGGGGGAAACAGGTGGCTAAGTTAGAGTCAAACAAAACATTTCTCTATAACTTTAAACTTTAGTTTAGCAAATCCAACAGTTAAATATGGTCTAGAAAGAAGGCAGGAGCATATATAAGAAGACACCCTCAAGTGTTTAGAAAGATATTACTAAATTTGACAGAATGTAACAATCCTTTCTTGGAAAGGTGTTTTTTAAACATTTTAGTGTTCAAGATGTCTTAAAGATCCTCTAACATGAAAGTTTCCCTAATTTTACAAATGTAGAAGAGTGAAGTTTTCAGCATCCTCTGAGACTTCAATCACTTCATTGTATACCTTGCTTACTGTTTTGCTGTCTTTTTCCTTTGGCAAACTGTGAACTACTTAAATGAAAACAGTGGGACTTCTATTTCTGTAGATTCAGGTGCAAGCTCAGAATCAAACCATATATGGTTCTTATAAAACATTTACTGAATAAATATTTTTAGATCCCATACCAAAGTCTCAATAATAGGAGTTAGCTTTTATGTCATTTCTTTATCACTTTATTCATGAATTTTTTATGCACACAGTGACTGACTCTTATGCCAGGAGTTGGGATATTTAAAGTAAAAAAATGTGGGGCGCCTGGGTGGCTCAGTCGTTAAGCATCTGCCTTCGGCTCAGGTCATGATCCCAGGGTCCTGGGATCAAGCCCCGCATCAGAATCCCTGCTCAGCGGGAAGCCTGCTTCTCCCTCTCCCACTCCCCCTGCTTGTGTCCCCTCTCTCACTGTCTCTCTCTCTGTCAAATAAATAAATAAAATCTTTAAAAAATAAAAAATAAATAAAAAATAAAGTAAAAAAATATTTCTACACCTAAAAAGGAAAGCATAATTTAATGATATATAAATAATTATTAAGTAGTGAAAACTCTTAAGCAGAGATTCCAGGACTCTCAGATTAGAATTTGTGAGTCAAAATTTGAACAACTTTAGTTGCAAAGGTATTTTTTTTAATGATTATATTTATTTTTTAGAGAGCAAAAGTGTGTGTGAGAGAGAGAGAGCACAAGCAGGGGGTAGGGAGAGGGAGAAGCAGACTCCATGCTGAGCAGGGAACCCATCCAGGGCTCGATCCCAGGGTCCTGGAATCATGACCTGAGCTGGAGACAGACACTTACACAACTGAGCTACCGAGATGCCCCAAAAGCAAAGTACTTTTTAAAGATTATTTATTTATTTATTTGTCAGAGAGAACGAGAGAGCACAAGCAGGGGGAGTGGCAGGCAAAGGAAGAAGCAGGCTCCCTGCTGAGCAAGGAGTCTAATGCAGGACTTGATCCCAGGACCCTGGGATCATGATCTGAGCTGAAGGCAGACACCTAACTGCCTGAACCACCCAGTCATCCCCAAAGTAAAGTATTTTTAACATGTTTTTCATCCTACAAAGATAAGCAACACAGAGCAAGTACTTAAACAATTGTTAGTTTTTTTATATAGTTCAGTTAAGATTTTAATATAATGCAGCATCTATTTTTAAATTTTAGCCTAATAAGCCTAACTTTAATTTTATTACCTCAGTAGTTTCTTCCTAAACCCCTACACATTTCCCTGGTTTATTTATAAATCTGAATACTGATTTAAAATTATCAGCATACACATATATTTATAAACAGCCTGGTACATCAATCCTTCAATTACCCTGGTTTTTAGAGGAGTATGGATTCCAGAATGGCTGAGAAAGTACATGTCCCAGTGAGTAATAAACCATGGTTATGTATGAAGTTAAGTAACTTTCCCTGAAGTGGTGTCATTAGATTCCACTAAAACATCACTAAAACAGGTGCACCTGGATAGCTCAGTTGGTTAAGCTTTTGGTTCAGGTCATGATCTCAGGGTCATAAGATTGAGCCCCACCTCAGGTTCCATGCTCAGTGGGGAGTCTGCTTGAGATTCTCCCTCTCCCTTTGCCCTTCCCCCCTGTGCTCTTGCTCTCTCTTTCCAAAATAAATAAATAAATCTTCAGAAAAATCACTGAAGCATTATGTGATTCCAAACACAATGTAGGCACTGTTTAGAATAATTTGTAGTTAACTCAAACAAGCAAAAAGGTCAGATGAGATCACTAACATAGCCATTATGATGGTGGCTTAAAATTCTGTCATGTGAGATACTGGTCCTTTTCTCAATTATCACTGGCCCAATATTAAAAAAAATTAAGGCATCAAATTACATAAAGAGAAAAGATGAAGAATGACCTTTTTCTGTAACATTCTATGAGGACTATTATTTCTGTGATGATACCTTTTATTGAGTTGTACTCACATCTTTTACAAAGTGCTTTTATCTATTCCCAGCTTCCTTATAGCAACTTCTTAAGCAATCTAACGCAGATAAATCCTATATTCAATCAGTAAGAACTTAACGAGTATCTGCTGTGTACCCAGCATTGTGCTAGGTATTCAGGGTACTATAAGGAAGTATAAATATAATACTAAAATCCATAATAATAGGAGATGGTCATTTAAGTGTTGTTTTGTAATGAGTATCCCATTTTCTATTACACCTTGGCTTAACTATGATTCAGTTGGGACCACTTTTGCTTCTAGACTAACAAGAGCAAACCATCTTTCATGGGAGTTTAATATCTGTGCACTTTTCAAGATAAAGTTATAAGTACACTTTTAGAGTAATTCAACATATTTCTACACACACACACACACACACACACACACATACACTTAGTATTAGGAAAAATAACATACACAAAATAAGAGACTATGATGGTTCAATGAAACTTATTATATTTTCCTAAAAAATATCTAGCAAAAAGAAAAAAAATCTTTTTTCTTCCTGAAATTAAACATGTTTACCTAAGAGTATGGTAAAAGGTACATAATTAAAATACAAATTTTACAGATTCTATAATTAATATATTCAAGTTTCAATATTTTAGCAATTTACTATATATCCTTTTTCAAAACAATGCCATTAAAATCTAATGATTTCTAAAATAGTTTCAAATGTTTTAATTATTTTTAATCTTAGTGGAAAACACAGATGCCTTAAACATAAAATGTTTCCTTCACAATCACATTTTTTATTATGTTCAGTTAGCCACTGTATAGTACATAATTAGTCCTTGATGCAGCATTCAACAATTCATTAGTTAAGTATAACACCCCATGCTCATCACAGCATCTGCCCTCCACAGTCTCATTTAAAAAGAGTATAGGTTTGGCTCTGGGCAGGCAGGACCTGCGTGGCCAAATCTGGAAGCCGAGCCTAATAAAGCTCTTCCCATCCCACTTAAAAAAAAATGAGTATAGGTTTCCCCAGTTAAAGGTTAAATAAAGAAGTAAGAGTCTCCTCCAAGTCTATCATAAAAAACACATATCAAAGTTGAGGATATTTTATTGTAGGTTACAAAAAACCATCCATGGAATACAGTTAATATGCACATTGCAACATAATTGTAACTATAGGCAAGAAAAAGTACAATTTTATCCTAAAAATTTGCAAATACTAATATTTTTTGTATCATGATGATTTCTTTTTTTTTTTAAGATTTTATTTATTTGACAGAGAGAGACACATTGAGAGAGGGAACACAAGCAGAGGGATTGGGAGACGGAGAAGCAGGCTTCCCACTGAGCAGGGAGCCCGATGCGGGGCTCAATTCCAGGACCCTGGGATCACAACCTGAGCCGAAGGCAGACACAACAACTGAGCCACCCAGGCGCCCCTGTATCATGATGATTTCTAACAAGATATGGATCTTCATTTGTTCCATAAATTCCCTTTAGTGCCTCCTACCATCTTCAAAAGGATGCATTAGTCACAAAATTAATTGCTGCAATTCAATGCCAACATCACTTTTTGTACAAAAGGCAACTTATCTTAAGTAATTATGCAATAGGCTGTAACTAACTGAAATATGAATATTACCCAATTGTCCCACTGCTCTTCAGATCTGCTACATGATTGTTAATGTTCACAACAGTGCAGTAATTTAATTACAGAACATTAGCTACATGATTATTATAATCATAAACTGCCATAAAATGGAAGTCCATGAAATAAAATCCCAAATGCAGTTTGTAAAGCAAAATCCTACCATATCTTTTGCTCTCTTCTCTGTCTTCTACCTCAAAAAGCCTACAACAGTGATGTCCACATTGCATGACAAAAAAAAAAATGTTCAGTGAAACTATTATTTTTATTTCATGGAGGCTTTAAAATTTTACTGTAAATAAAATCAGTGACTGATCCATTTCCCCCTTACTCTTGCCTATGTGACCTCCTCAAACCAAATCCTCTCATATCAATCTCCTAAACTCCAACTTTTAGACTTAATTACACCATAATTCCTGAGATAACTCTGCCTTCCTAATCTCTCCTGCAGTGGCTTAGTTTACTCTGTGTGTGCTCTGCATTATTTTGCCATGATATACTTTATTTGTTTTCAAGTCACAAGTTATCAGCTCTTCAAAATGAGCCGAAAGTCTGAATCTTAGAACCATATTAATGTCTCAAATACACTTCATACACTAAACATATAAACAAATAATTAAAACTAACCAAGATTAAGAGGAGGGACTCAAATGAAATTCAAAAACTAACAAATTAGTCATTTTATAAATAAATAACACAACTGCACTGAAGGAACCAGGGTAGACAATTACCGATGTAACTATAATATGCAAATAGATTATAGATAATGAAACCCAGTAATAATGAGTATACCTAGCACCAAGATCTTGGTCTCTAAACACCATTCTTCAATAAAAGGAATGAGAGGCCCCAGGAAAAGTGGTGATGAATCCAGGTATGGGACAAGGAATATGCAAGAGGAGACTGAAGTAATTTGTGCTTCAAATAAAGTAATAAAATGCTTTAAAAAAAAAAGATGGGGCTTCCAGAAAGAATACAAGAAAGACTTCTGGCCTCATTACATGGAATAGATTTATTTCTCTCTGCTTCTTCCACTAAGTACAACTATAAATCTTGTAAAAATCACAAGAGCCAACCAAAGGATAACCTGGGAAAGTAAAAAGTGGAAGCTATAATGCTTAAGGACACAAGGACTAGAGAAAGGACAGAGCAGCAATGTGTCTTATGATGCCTGACCTAAAAGCACAAGGTAGTCTGGGCCCAGAGACTCCTGTAGCCAACATAACAACAAAACATAGCAATGAACTCAGGTATGCTCATTCTTAAACAGGATGTAATGGGGATTTCACCAATACCAGGCAAACTCAGGAGCACTGGCAAAGATTAATCACTAATCAACTGAAAATAAGTGTCCAGGAGAACCACTGTTCTTCTCTGGAAGATATGAGATTCCACTTTTCCATACCCAGAGATACTGACCAGGCAGGTAGCAGTAACAGCACTGTCAAGGGGCGTCCTGTCACAAGTACCCAACCCTAGAATTCCCATCATCCCCACCAGTCCTGAGACTTGATTTCCTCATCTAGAAACAGGAGTCCAGGTAGTTCAGGCAAGGGAGATCCAACCATTATAGTCCCCAGACCTAGACACACTCAATCCCCATGTGTCTGAGAAGCCCTTTCCTCAACTAGAGACACTCAGCTAGGGTTTCCTAACAAAACAACTATCTAGGCCAAGAATGACTCTCCATTTCTGCAGGCTGGGGAATCCTATTCAACCTAGAAACACCACATAGACAGGTGGCTTGGTGTCACTGGAGAAAAGATCCAGCCCAAACCAGTTCCTGTCCTGGGAAGCACTATTTGTATCCATGGGACAGACAATCCCTACAGATACTTAGCAGCAAAACAGCACTAAAAGAGGGAATTTGCCACAACATCTAGTCTTGGAAATAAGTTTTATACCCATGGGCTGGAGAATCCCTTCCCTCACCCAGAGGCACCAGGTGGCAAGACCTGGAGAAATTCCTTCTACACACTCAGGCTAACCAGCAGGAACCAGTGGGAGATTCTGAAGAACCAGATAAACAAATCAGAACAAAACAGAACTATAAGGACTCTGAAAATTCAATTGTCATTTAAACCGTTGCTCACAAAAATAGGCCATAACCTGGGCGCCTGGGTGGCTCAGTTGGTTAAGCGACTGCCTTCGGCTCAGGTCATGATCCTGGAGTCCCGGGATCGAGTCCCACATCGGGCTCCTGCTCAGCGGGGAGTCTGCTTCTCCCTCTGACCCTCTTCCCTCTCGTGCTCTCTCTCATTCTCTCTCTCTCAAATAAATAAAATATTAAACATAAATAAATAAATAAAACCAGACAGGTAGGTCAACATTAAAAAAAAATAGGCCATAACCTATGTGCTAAACCTAAACTGCCTGTTAAAATATTTAATAAGACTCAGAGCCTTCTACTATAATATTGAAAGGTCCAGAATACAATTATTAAAATCATCAGTCATACCAAAACCCAGAAAAATCACAATATTAATGAGAAAAGACAACAGACACCAACAATAAGAAGACATGGAAGTTGGAATCATCTGACAAATATTTAAAAGTAATCATCATTAAAACTTTCTAAAAGCAATTACAATTTCTCTTAAAGTAAATGAAAAAGTCAGAAATTTCATGAAAGAATTACAAAAAAAGAAGATGCTGGAACTGAAAAATGCAATAACTGAAATAATACAATGGTTGCACTCAATAGTAGAGTGGAAGTAACAGATGATAGAATTAGTGAACTTAAGAATAGAACAATAGGTTTCACCTACTTAATTTGAACAAGAGAGAGAAACTAGATAGAAAAAAATAAATGAACAGAGCCTCGGGGGCTTCAGAGATAATAACAAAAGATCCAACATTCATATCATCAGTCTCAGATAGATATGAGAAAGACAAAAATAATTTTAAAGAGTATTTGAAGGAATAATGAAAGAAAACTTCCCAAATTTTGTGAAATACATAAATCTATAGATTCAAGAACCTGAATGAAACCCAGATGAGTAATCCCAAATAACTATGTCAAGGCACATTGTAATTGAACTTCTGATAATAAAGACCAAAAAGAATCTTGAAAGCAGCCAAAGAGAACTTACATATTACATATAGGGGAACACCAATTCAAAAGACAAAATATTTCTCATCTGAAACCCTGGGGGCAAGAAGAAAATGGCACATTTTTCAAGTATTGGAAGTAAAGAACTGTCAACTGAGAAACACTATATTTCTGGAAAGAACACTTTATACACCCTGAGAATTACACCCACATCTGTTTACCATTGATAAGACAAACACTGTAGCTATAAAAGACTCCAAACTATTGCTGCCCTTTGGAGTGTTCTGGCCCAGAAACTCTTCATCTTGCTACTGAGTGACATTCCTAACATAAGCCCCATCTCAAAACTTCTGCTCTCTCCTGGGAAATCCCTTGTACTATTCCCCTTCTGTTTGGTGTTCATGCACTACTGTCTCTGGAGGATCTCTTACTTAACCTTGTACAAGTACTGCCCAATAAATTTTGTTACGTGTATCTTCTGCTTGTGGTTTTGTGTCCTTCTTGATCTAGCCTGAAATAATATAACTTACTACACAAGGTTATAGAAGATATGAGCAATGCCATGCACCAACAGGATCTAACTGGCATGTAAAAAATGTTCTATCCAACAAAAACAGAATACATAATTTTTCAAGTGCCCATGGAATATTCACAAAGATAGACTATCCATAAAAAACACAACATTATATATATAATATATAAATACACATATATATGTATAAGAATTAAAATCATACAAAATGCATTCTCTGATATAATGAAATACAATAGGAAATCAATAGCAGAAAGACATTTGAAAATTATTAACACTTGGAAATGAACATGTTTTTAAATAATCTATGGGACAAAGAGAAGATATCAAAGGAAATAAAAATATAGAGAACTAAATGTATATGAAAATACAATATATCAAAATATGTGGATACAGCTAAAGCACTGGTAAGAAGGATTTTTTATCACTTAAAGCTTATATTTAAAAGAGGAGGGGCCTCCTGGTCACTGGAGCAGCTGCATGATTCCTATAGAAGAGGACTAATGTCACCTTGTTAAATGTGTGTGTTCCTGCCCATGACTTTCAAAAACAGGAAATGTAACTGACTTTCCTAACATACAGAAACACACACAGAGAGTTAGACAAAATGAAGAGACAGGAATATGTCTCAAATGAAAGAACAGGACAAAATCACAGCAAGAGACCAAACCAAAATGGATGTGAGTAATATGCCTGACAGAGAATTTAAAGTAATGATCATAAAGATACTCACTGGACTTGAGAAAAGAGTGGAGAGTATCAGTGAGACCCTTAACCAAGAGATAAAAAAGAAACAATCAGAAATAAAGAACACAATAAATAAAATTAAAAACACACTAGATGGAATAAATAACAGGCTAGGGGAAGTAGAGGAATGAATTAACAGCCTGGAAGACAGAAGAATGGAAAGTAATCAAGCTGAGCAAGTGAGAGAAAAAAAAACTATACAAAATGAAAATAGACTAAATAAACTCAGTGACTCCATCATGCATAGTAACTTTGCATTATAGGGATCATAGAAGAAGAAGAGAAAGAAAAGGGGTCAGAAAATTTATTTGAAGAAATAATAGCTGAAAACATCCCTAATCTGGGGAAGGAAACAGACGCACAGATCCAGGAGGCACATTGAAACACCCACCCCCCAAAATTCAACAAAAAGGAGGATAACACCAAGACACATAATAATTAAAATGGAAAAAATACTGATAAAGAAAAAAATTCAAAAGCAAAAAGAGAAAAGAAGACAGTTATATAAAAGGGAAACCCCATAAGACTTTGAGCAGACTTTTCAGCAGAAACTATGTGGCCAGAAAGCAGTGGCATGATATATTCAAAATGCTGAAAGGGACAAATCTGCAGCCAAGAATATTCTGTCCAACAAGGCTATCATTCAGAATAGTAGGAGAGATAAAGAGCTTCTCAAACAGATGAAAACTAAAGGAATTCATGACCACTAAACCAGCCCTAGAAGAAATGTTAAAGGAGACTCTGAGTGGAAAGGAGAGAACATAAATAAGAGTATGAAAAATAGGAACACAAAAGTAGTAAAAATATGTATATCTGTAAAAATCAGTCAAAGGATGCACAAAATAAAAGGATGTAAAATGTGAAACCATATACCTAAAACATGGAGGGGAAGGAGGAAAGAATGGGTTCAAGATTAAGTGACAATCAATTTAACATAGACTGCTATATACACAAAATGTTATACATAAACTAAATGGTAACCACAAATCAAAAACCAGTAATATATATGCAAAGAATAAAGAGAAAGAAATCCAAGTATATCACTAAGGAAAGCCAGCAAGCCATGAAAGAGAGCAAGAGAAAAGGGGTTGGAGATAAACTATAAAACAACCACAAAACAAGTAACAAAATGGCAATAAATACATATCTATCCATAATTAATTTGAAGGTTAATTAAAAATTGCTCCAATAAAAAGATATAGGGTGAAAGAGTGGATAGAAAAACAGGAACCATCTATATGCTCCCTTCAAGAGACTCATTTTAGACCTAAAGACACCTGCAGAATGGAAGTGAGGAGATGGAAAAATATTTATCATGCAAATGGATGTCAAAACAAAGCTGGTGTAGTGATACTTACATCAGACAAAATAGACTTTATTTTTTTAAAAGATTTTATTTATTTATTTGAGAGAGAGAGAATGAGAGAGAGCACGAGAGGGAAGAGGGTCAGAGGGAGAAGCAGACTCCCTGCTGAGCAGGGACCCCAATGCAGGACTCAATCCCAGGACTCCAAAATCATGACCTGACCTGAAGGCAGTCACTTAACCAACTGAGCCACCCAGGCACCCCAAAATAGACTTTAAAACAAAGATTGTAATAAGAGGAAAAGAAGGGCACTATATAACAATAAAAGGGACAATCCAACAAGAAGACATAACAATTATAAATATTATGCACCCAACATAGGAGCACCCAAATACATAAAACAGTAAGTAACAAACATAAAGGAAATAATTGGTACCAATACAATAAGACTATGGGATTTTAACACCCTACTTACATTGACAGACAGATAATTCAAACAGAAAATCAACAAGGAAAGAGTTGCTTTGAATGATACATTGGACCAAATGGATTTCACAGATATATTCAGAACATTCCATCCTGAAACAGCAGAATACACATTTTCTTCAAGTGCACATGGAACATTTTCCAGAGTAGATCACATATTAGGCCACAAAACAAGGCCCCTAAATTCAAAAAGACTGAAGACATACCATGCATCTTTTCTGACCACAATATTATGAAACTAGAAGTCAACCACAAGAAAAGATCTGGGAAGGCCACAAATACAAGGAGGTTAAATAACATGCTACCAAACAATGAATGGGTCAACCTAGAAATCAAATAAGAAATAAAAAATTACATGGAGACAAATGAAAACACAAAGGTCCAAAATCTTTAGGATGCAGCAAAAGTGGTACTAAGTGGAATTTTATAGCAATACAGGCTCTCACCTCAGTAAGCAAGAAAAAGTTCAAATAAATAATGTGACCTTAACCTAAAGAAGCTAGAAGAACAAATATAACCCAAAGCCGGAAGAAGGAATGAAATAATAAAGATTAGAGGAGAAATAAATGATATAGAAACTAAAAAAAACCAACAGAATAGCTCAATGAAACTAGGAGCTTATTCTTTGAAAAGGTCAACAAAATTGATAAACCTCTAGCCAGATTCATAAAAATGAGAGAGAGAGAGTACTCCAAAAATAAAACCACAAATGAAAGAGAAGAAATAACAACTGACACCATAGAAATACAAACAACTGTAAGAGACTATTATGAAACATTACATACCAATAATCCAGACATTGTAGAAGAAATCAATAAATTCCTAGAAACACATAATCTACCAAAACTGAATCAGGAAGAAATAGAAATCTGAACAGATCAATTACAAGTAATGAAACTGAATGAGTAACCAAAAAAACTACCAAAAATTAAAAGTCCATGACCAGCTAGATTCACAAGTGAATTCTACCAAATATATAAATAAGAGTTAATACTATCCTCTTCAAACTATTCCAAAAAATAGAAGAGGAAGGAAAACTTCCAAATTCATTCTAAGAAGCCAGCATTACCCTAATACCAAAACCAGATAAAGACACCACTAAAAAAGAGAACTATAGGCCAATATTTCTGGTGAACATAGATGCAAAAATCCTCAAAAAATTACTAGTGTGGGACACATGGGTGGCACAGTCAATTAAGGGGCCAACTCTTTTCAGCTCAGGTCATGATCTCAAGGTTCTGGGATTGAGCCCCATATCCGGCTCCATGCTCAGCGTGGAGTCTGCTTTGGGATTCTCCCCCTTCTGCTGCCCCTCCCCCTGCTTGCTCATGCTCTCTCTCTAAAATGAGTAGATCTTTAAAAAAATATATGAGCAAACCAAATCCAACAATACATTTTAAAAATCATTCACCATATTCGAGTGGGATTTTATTTTCCAGGATGCAAGTATGGTTCACTATTTGCAGATCAATCAATGTGATACATCACATCAATAAGAGAAAAGATAAAATCCATATGATCATTTCAATAGATGCAAAAAAAAAAGCATTTGATGAAGTACAACATCCATTCATGATAAAAATCCTCAACAAAATAGCTTTAGAGGGAATACACCCCAACATAATAATGGCCTTATATGAAAAACACAGCAAACATCATACTCGATGAGGAAAAACTGAGAGCTTTTTCCTAAGGTCAGGAACAAGACAAGGTTGTCCACTCACCACTTTTATTCAACATACTATGGGAAGTCCTAGCCACAGCAATGAGTCAAGAAAGAGAGAGAAGAGAGACAGAAGCACAGAGAGAGAGAGAGAAGAAAGAAAGAAGGAAAGAAAGAAAGAAAGAAAGAAAGAGAGAGAGAGAAACAGAAAGAAAGAAAGAAAGAGAAAGAAAGAAAGAAAAATGAAGGAAGGAAATGAATGTACAGAAATCTGGTGCATTTTCATAAGCTAATAATGAAACAGCAGAAAGAGAAATTAAGAAAACAATACCATTTACAATTTTACTCAAAACAATAAAATACCTAGGAATAAACCTAACCAAAGGGGTGAAAGAACTGTACTCTGAAAACTATAAATCAACGAAAGAAACTGAAGACAGCACAAAAGATTTGAAAGAGATTCCATGCTCATGGATTGGAAGAACAAATATTGTTAAAATGTCCACATTTTACTACCTAAAGCAATCTACAAATATGATGCAATCCCTATCAAAATTTCAACAGCACTTTTTACAAATATAGAACAAACAATCCTCATATTTGTGTGGACAACAAAATACCTCAAATTGACAAAACAATCTTGAAAAAGAAAAACAGAACTGAGGGTATCACAATTCCAGACTTAACGTTATATTAGACATATAGAACAATGGGCACATACTGCATGGAACCCTGGGTGTTATATGAAAACAATGAATCGTGGATCACTACATCAAAAACTAATGATGTATTCTATGGTGACTAGCATAACATAATGAAATAAAAATTAAAAAAGAACAATGGAATTGGAATAGAATAGAAAACATAGAAATAACCCCACAATTATATGGCCAATTAATCTTTGACAAAGCAGGAAACAATATTCAATGGCAAAAGGAGAGTCTCTTCAACAAATGGTGTTGGAAAACTGGACAGCAACATGCAAAAGAATGAAACTGGACTGCTTTCTTATACCATACACAAAAATAAATTTAAAATGGATTAAGGACCTAAATGTGAGAGTTGAAACCATAAAAATCCTAGAATAGAGCATATGCAGTAATTTCTTTAACACTGGCCATAGCAACATCTTTCTAGACAGGTCTCTTGAGGGAAGAAAAACAAAAGCAAAAATAAACTATTGGGACTACATCAAAATAAAAAGCATCTGCATAGCAAAAGAAAAAATCAACAAAATGAAAAAACAATCTACTGATTTAGAGAAGATATTTGCAAACGACATATCTGATAAAGTGTTAGTATCCAAAATATATAAACTCAACACCAAAAAAAACAAATAATTTAATTAAACAATGGACAGAAGACATGATAGATATGTTTCCATAGAAGACAACCAGATGGCCAACAGACACATGAAAGGATGCTCAACATCACTCATTATTAGGGAAATACAAGCCAAAACTACAGTGGGATATCATCTCACACCTGTCAGAATGACTAAAGCCAAAAACACAAGAAACAAGTTTTGGTTGGGATGTGGAGAAAAAGGAACCCTGTGCACTGTTGGGAAAGCAAACTGAAGCAGCCACTGTGGAAGACAGTACGGAGGTTCCTTAAAAAGTTAAAAATAGGGGCGCCTGGGTGGCTCAGTCATTAAGTGTCTGCCTTCGGCTCAGGTCATGATCCCAGGGTCCTGGGATCAAGTCCCGCATCGGGCTCCCTGCTCAGCGGGGAGTCTGCTTCTCCCTCTCCCACTCCCCCTGCTTGTGTTCCTTTTCTCTCTGTGTCTCTCTCTGTCAAATAAATAAATAAATAAACAATCTTTAAAAAAAAGTTAAAAATAGAACTATACTATGATCTAGGAATCTCATTACTGGTTATTTACCCCAAAAATACAAAAACACTAAGTCAAAGGGATACATGCACCCCTATGTTTATAGCACCATTATTTACAATAGCCAAGTTATGGACACAGCCCAACTGTCCACAGAGAGATGAATGAATAAAAAAGAGGTGGTATATATATATATTCACACAGGGTGAGGGGATTCCCTGGGTCTCACTGGGAGAGATCGCTCTCCTTCTTGGAATACATTTGGAAGAGCATATTTTGCCACTCCAAGGACAAAAGGCTGGCTGGGAGCCATTGAGCAACACTCAACAGCAAGGACAGAGGTGCATGCAGAGGGCACATAAACTGATAGTAGCTTTTCACTGTGAGGCACAATAGACTTTAAGACACCATGCACGCACTGAACGGCTACTTTTCTGGGACAGAACTGAGCAGAGAGCAGAGACAATGCTTACTGCAGATAACCTGGTTCCTGCTTTTCACTGTCTGCCACAATAGATTCAAACTGCTGTGCAACTGCTTTTCTGGAACAGAACAGAGTAGGGGACTGAGGTGCCCCAAGATGGCAGATAACTAGTCACACCTATTTGCTGTAAATCACAATAGATTCTAGCCACTGTGCACACACTGTGCAACTGCATTTTTGGGATAGAACAGTGCTGGGCATGCCATAAGTCTCTCCTCCAGCAGAGGGAAGTGGGTTCACACCTTGCCAGGCCTTTTAAAACTTGGAGTCTTGAATCCCAGCCACTGGCCAGAGACAAATCACAAGAAATCTGTGGTGTCAGGTGTGCTGATGGTGTGGGAACAGACAGGTTAATGGCAGGGATCTGACAGAAGCCCAGGACACAGGAGATTGTTCACTTTTCTATGAGTTCCTCCTGAAGAACAGTGGCCAGGAGTTCTCCCTGGGGATGAGAGGGCAGGATGATGCCATTTTCTTCCTCCACATCTTCCTCCCCTCCACCAGCATAGTTGGACTTCATAGTGAAACACAGCACCTCCCATGGAGGCTGGAGTCCCTTACAGTAACCCGTGACCCCCTGCACTTGGCAGGTGCATCTTTGCAAGGGCAGGTCTGTTTGAGCCAGCCCCAGAGGCCCACCTCAGAAGACAACACAGGCTCCCTGCATGTACCATGTCTACTAATAAAAGAGTGCTCCTCTTAAAAAAAAAAAAAAAAAAAGAGTGCTCCAAAGCATCAGCTTCAGTTCTGGTGGAAATAGTGCCAGGCTTACTTTTCTTAAATTTTTTTAAATTTTTAAAATTTTTATTTTCTATTTCCTATTTTTTATTTTTTAAATCTTTTTAAATCTTTTATTTTACATATTTTTACTTCTTTTTTTCTTTACCTTCTTTTGTATCAGGCTTATAACTTATTTTTCATTTGTTCATTTGTTTCCTTCTCTTATTTTTTTAGATCAGGCTTCTTATTTTTTTCTTCTTTCCTTACTTTTTTTTTCCTTCCTTCTTTCTTATTCTTTGGAGTCAGGCTTATAGTTTTTTGTTTGTCTGTTTGCTTTTTTGTTCTTTATCCTTTTCTCTTGTCTTGGATCAGGCTTTTTTCCAGGCTTATCTTAACAAACAAATCAAAGTACAACTAGTTAAAGGTCCAAATACCCCCCACTATAAGCGAGGAGGAACTCTGTAAAGGATGGACCAGTGGGAAAGACCAACAAAAACACAATAGCAGAGTGCATGCAGCATACACCAGAAACACTTCCTGAAGTGCCACACTCTGGATAGCATTACTATGAGGTGCAGGAAACATAACAGGCCTCAATAGCATGCAAAAGATAGAAACTTAGCCAAAACGACAAGACAGAGGAATTTTCCCCAAAAGAAAGGTCAGAAATATCACAGCCAGGGACTTGCTCAAAGCAGATATAAGCAATATATGTGAACAAGAATTTAAATCAACAGCTATAAGACTACTAGATGGACTTGAAAAAAGTATAGAAGGCAGCAGAGAAACCCTTGCTGCAGGGATCAAAGACCTAAAAACTAGTCAGGCTAAAATAAAAAAAAATGTTATAACTGAGATGCAAAACAGACCAGATATAATCAATATGAGGATTGAAGAAGCAGAGAAGAGGATAGGTGACATAGAAGATAAAATTATGGAAAATAATAAATCTAAAAAGAAGAGGGAAAGAAAACTACTAGATCATGAAGGTAGACTTGAGGTAACTCAGCGATTCCATAAAGAAAAATAATACCATATTGTAGGAGTCCCAGAAGAGGAAGAGTGGAAAAGAGAGGCAGAAGGTTTATTTGAGCAAATTATACCTGAGAACTTCCTTAATCTGGGGAAGGAAACAGGCATTCGAGTCTAAGAGTCACAGAGAACTCACCTCAAGATCAACAAAAACAGGTCAACACCATGAAATACTATAGTGAAAGTTGCAAATTACAAAAATAGAGAGAATCCTGAAAGTAGCTCAGGAGAAAAAGTCCTTAATCTACAAGGGTAGACACATAAGGCTGGCAGCAGACCTGTCCACAGAGACCTAGCAGGTCAGAAAAGACTGGCATGATATATTCAATGTGCTAAATGGGAAAAATATGCAGCCAAGAATACTTTAGCAAGGCTGTCATCCAGGATAGAAGGAGAGAAAGAGAGATAAAAACTGAAGGAGTTTGTGAACACCAGACCACCCCTGCAAGAAATATTTAAGGGGACTCTTTGTCCATCAATAGATGAATGGAAAAAGAAGATGTGGTGTGTGTGTGTGTGTGTGTGTGTGTGTGTGTGATGGAATATTACACAGCCATCAAAAAGAATGAAATCTTGCCATATGCAATGACGTGGATGGAACTAGAGTGTGTTATTCTAGGTTAGATAAGTAAGTCAGAGAAAGACAAATGCCCTATGATTTTACTCATATGTGGAATTTAAGAAATAAAACTGGTGAACATAGGAGAAGTGAAGGAAAAGTAAAATGGGATAAAAACAGAGTGAGACAAACCATGAGAGACTCTTAACTATAGAGAACAAACTGAGGAGTGCTGGAGGGGAGGTGGGTGGGGGATGGGGTAATTGGGTGATGGGCATTAAGGAGGGCACTTGGTGTAATGAGCACTGCATTTTATATGCAACTGATGAATCATTGAATTCTACTCCAAAATTAATAATACACTATATGTTAACTAACTTGAATTTAAATAAAACCAAAAAATAGAAAAGTTAGCACCATTTTTATATAATCTCTTCCATACAATGGACATTTCCCAACTCATTTTATGAAACCAGAACTACTCCAATAGCAAAATGAGACAAAAACAATAAAAAAAGAAAACTACAGACAAATATGTTTCCATAAACTTGATTCGAAAAAGCTTCAACGAAACATTAGCATATTGAATCCCACATGAATAAAAAGAATTATATACTGTGATCAAGTGGTGTTAGATTCTAAGTATTCTTCAACATTGAAAATCAATCAGTACAATCCAATATACCAATTAGGCTAAATATTTGAAAATATGATGATCACCTCAAAAGACAGGAAAAATATTTCACAAAATCCATAAGAACTTATAATAATTTCTTGGCAATTTAAGAATAAAGAGAATTATCTCAACTTAAAAATGATATCTACAAAAATACCTAGAGTAAACTCATACTTAATGGTGAAGGACTGACTGCTTTCACCCTAAGGTCAGAAAGAAATGCAAGGATGCCGACTTTTCTTTTTTTTTCTTTTATTTATTATTATGTTAATCACCATACATTACATCATTAGTTTTTGATGTAGTGTTCCATGATTCATTGTTTGTCCATAACACCCAGTGCTCCACGCAGAATGTGCCCTCCTTAATACCCATCACCAGGCTAACCCATCCCCCCACCCACCTCCCCTCTAGAATCCTCAGTTTGTTTCCCAGAGTCCATCGTCTCTCATGGTTCGTCTCCCCCTCCGACTTACTCCCGTTCATTCTTCCCCTCCTGCTATCTTCTTCTTCTTCTTTTTTTTCTTAACATATATTGCATTATTTGTTCCAGAAGTACAGATCTGTCATTCAACAGTCTTGCACAATTCACAGTGCTCACCATAGCACATACCCTACCCAATGTCTATCACCCAGCCACCCCATCCCCCCCACCACTCCAGCAACCCTCAGATTGTTTCCTGAGATTAAGAATTCCTCGTATCAGTGAGGTCATATGATACATGTCTTTCCCTGATTGACTTATTTCACTCAGCATAACACCCTCCAGGTCCATCCACGCCATTGCAAATGGCAGGATCTCATTCCTTTTTATGGCTGCATAATAATCCATTGTGTATATATACCACTTCTTCTTTATCCATTCATTTGTCGATGGACACCTTGACTCTTTCTAAAGTTTAGCTATTGTGGACATTGCTGCTATAAACATTGGGGTGCACGTACCCCTTCGGATCCCTACATTAGTATCCTTGGGGTAAATACCCAGTAGTGCAATTGCTGGATCGTATGGAAGCTCTATTTTCAACTGTTTGAGGAACCTCCATACTGTTTTCCAGAGTGGTTGCACCAGCTTCCCATTCCCACCAACAGTGTAGGAGGGTTCCCCTTTGTCTGCATCCGCGCCAACATCTGTCGTTACCTGACTTGTTAATTTTAGCCATTCTGACTGGTATGAGGTGGTATCTCATCGAGGTTTTGATTTGGAATTGCCTGATGCCGAGCGATGTGGAGCACTTTTTCATGTGTCTGTTGGCCATTTGGATGTCTTCTTTGGAAAAATGTCTGTTCATGTCTTCTGCCCATTTCTTGATTGGATTATTTGTTTTTTGGGTGTTGAGTTTGATAAGTTCTTTATAGATTTTGGATACTAGCCCTTTATGTGATGTCATTTGCAAATATTTTCTCCCATTCTGTCGGTTGTCTTTTGGTTTTGTGGACTATTTCTTTTGCTGTGCAAATCTTTTTATCTTGATGAAATCCCAATAGTTCATTTTTGCCCTTGCTTCCCTTGCCTTTGGCGATGTTTCTAGGAAGAAGTTGCTGTGACTGAGGTTGAAGAGGTTGCTACCTGTGTTCTCCTTTAGGATTTTGATGGACTCCTGTCTCACATTTAGGTCTTTCAACCATTTGGAGTCTATTTTTGTGTGTGGTGTAAGGAAATGGTCCAGTTTCATTCTTCTGCACGTGGCTGTCAATTTTTCCAACACCAATTGTTGAAGAGACTGTCTTTTTTCCATTGGACATTCTTTCCTGCTTTGTCAAAGATGAGTTGACAATAGAGTTGAGGGTCCATTTCCGGGCTCACTATTTTGTTCCATTGATCTGTGTGTCTGTTTTTGTGCCAGTACCATACTGTCTTGATGATGACAGCTTTGTAATAGAGCTGGAAGTCCGGAATTGTGATGCCGCCAGCTTTGCTTTTCTTTTTCAACATTCCTCTGGCTATTCGGGCTCTCTTCTGTTTCCATACAAATTTTAGGATTATTTGTTCCATTTCTTTGAAAAAAAAATAGATGGTATTTTGATGGGGATTGCACTGAATGTGTAGATTGCTCTAGGTAGCATTGTCATCTTCACAATGTTTGTTCTTCCAATCCATGAGCATGGAACATTTTTCCATTTCTTTGTGTCGTCTTCAATTTCTTTCATGAGTATTTTATAGTTTTCTGAGTACAGATCCTTTGCCTCTTTGGTTCAATTTATTCCTAGGTATCTTATGCTTTTGGGTGCAATTGTAAATGGGATCGACTCCTTGATTTGTCTTTCTTCTGTCTTGTTGTTGGTGTATAGGAATGCCACTGATTTCTGTGCACTGATTTTATATCCTGCTACTTTACTGAATTCCTGTATGAGTTCTAGCAGTTTTGGGGTGGAGTCTTTTGGGTTTTCCACATATAGTATCATATCATCTACAAAGAATGAGAGTTTGACTTCCTCTTTGCCGATTTGGATGCCTTTGATTTCTTTTTGTTGTCTGATTGCTGTGGCTAGGACTTCTAATATTATGTTGAATAGCAGTGGTGATAGTGGACATCCCTGCCGCGTTCTGACCTTAGGGGAAAAGCTCTCAGCTTTCCCCCATTGAGAATGATATTCACTGTAGGTTTTTCATAGATGGCTTTTATGATGTTGAGGTATGTACCCTCTATCCCTATACTCTGAAGAGTTTTGATCAAGAAAGGATGCTGTACTTTATCAAATGCTTTTTCTGCATCTATTGAGAGGATCATATGATTCTTGTTCTTTCTTTTGTTAATGTATTGTATCACGTTGATTGATTTGCGGATGTTGAACCAACCTTGCAGCCCAGGGATAAATCCCACTTGGTCGTGGTGAATAATCCTTTCAATGTACTGTTAGATCCTATTGGCTACTATTTTGATGAGAATTTTTGCATCCATGTTCATCAAGGATATTGGTCTGTAATTCTCCTTTTGGGTGGGGTCTTTGGTTTTGGGATCAAGGTAATGGTGGGTTCATATAATGAGTTTGGAAGCTCTCCTTCCATTTCTATTTTTTGGAACAGTTTCAGGAGAATGGGTATTAATTCTTCTTTAAATGTTTGATAGAATTCCCCAGAGAAGCCATCTGGCCCTGGGCTTTTGTTTGTTTGGGAGATTTTTGATGACTACTTCAATTTCCTTAGTGGTTATAGGTCTGTTCAGGTTTTCTATTTCTTCCTGGTTCAATTTTGGTACTTGATACTTTTCTAGGAATGCACCCATTTCTTCCAGGTTATCTAATTTGCTGGCATAGAGTTGCTCATAATATGTTCTTATAATTGTTTGTATTTCTTTGGTGTTGGTTGTGATCTCTCCTCTTTCATTCATGATTTTGTTGATTTAGGTCATTTCTCTTTTCTGTTTGATAAGTCTCACCAGGGGTTTATCAATCTTGTTAATGCTTTCAAAGAACCAGCTCCTAGGTCCGTTGGTCTGTTCTACTGTTCTTTTGGTTTCTATTTCATTGATTTCTGCTCTGATCTTTATTATTTCTCTTCTGCGGCTGGGTTTAGGCTTTATTTGCCGTTTTTTTCTCTAGCTCCCTTAGGTGTAGGGTTAGGTTGTGTATTTGAGATCTTTCTTGTTTCCTGAGAAAGGCTTGTATTGCTATATACTTTCCTCTTAGGACTGACTTTGCTGTATCCCAAAGATTTTCAACAGTTGTGTTTTCATTTTCATTGGTTTCCATGAATTTTTTTAATTCTTCTCTAATTTCCTGGTTGACCCCTTCATTCTTTAGTAGGATGCTCTTTAGCCTCCACGTATTTGAGTTCTTTCCAACTTTCCTTTTGCGATTGTTCTAATTTCAAAGCATTGTGGTCCGAAAATATGCAGGGAATACTCCCAATCTTTTGGTACTGGTTGAGACCTGATTTGTGACCTAGGATGTGATCAATTCTGGAAAATGTTCCATGGGCACTAGAGAAGAATGTGTATTCTGTTGCCTTGGGATGGAATGTTCTGAATATGTCTGTGAAGTCCATTTGGTCCAGGGTTTCATTTAAAGTCTTTATTTCCTTGTTGATCTTTTGCTTAGATTATCTGTCCATTTCAGTCAGGGGGGTGTTAAAGTCCCCCAGTATTATTGTATTGTTGTCAATGTGTTTCTTTACTTTTGTTATTAATTGCCTTATATAATTGGCTGCTCCCATGTTAGGGGCATAGATATTTACAGTTCTTAGATCTTCTTGTTCGATAAGCCCTTTAAGTAGGATATAGTGTCCTTCTTCATCTCTTATTACAGTCTTTGTTTTAAAATCTAATTTGTCTGATAGAAGGATTGCCACCCCAGCTTTCTTTTGGTGTCCATTAGCATGGTAAATTGATTTCCACCCCCTCACTTTCAATCTGGGGGCGTCTTTGGATCTAAAATGTGTCTCTTGCAGACAGCATATTGATGGGTCTTGTTTTTTAATCCAATCTGATAGCCTGTGTCTTTTGATTGGGGCATTTAGCCCATTTCCATTCAGGGTAACTATTGAAAGGTATGAATTTAGTGCCATTGTATTACCTGTAAGGTGACTGTTCCTGTATATTGTCTGTGTTCCTTTCTGATCTATGCTGCTTTTAGGTCTCTCTTTGCTTAGAGGACCCCTTTCAATATTTCTTGGAGGGCTGCTTTCGTGTTTGCAAATTCCTTTATTTTTTGTTTGTCCCTAAGCTTTTTATCTCTCCTTCTATTTTCAATGACAGCCTTGCTGGATATAGTATTCTTGGCTGCATATTTTTCTCGTTTAGTGCTCTGAAGATATCATGCCAGTCCTTGCTGGCGTGCCAGGTCTCTGTGGATAGGTCTGTTGCCAATTTAATGTTTCTCCCATTGTAGGCTACATATCTCTTCTCCCGAGCTGCTTTCAGGATTTTCTTTTTGTCTCTAAGACTCGTAAGTTTTACTATTAGATGTTGGGGTGTTGACCTATTTTTATTGATTTTGAGAGGGGTTCTCTGTGCCTCCTGGATTTTGATGCCTGTTTCCTTCCTCATATTAGGGAAGTTCTCTGCTATTATTTGCTCCAATATACCTTCTGCCTCTCTCTCTTTCTTCTTCTTCTTGGATCCCAATTATTCTAATGTTGTTTCGTCTTATCGTATCGTTTATCTCTCGAATTCTGCCCTCGTGATCCTGTAGTTGTTTCTCTCTCTTTTTCTCAGCCTCTTTATTTTCCATCATTTGGTCTTCTATATCGCTGATTCTCTCTTCTGCCTCATTTATCCTAGCAGTTAGTGCCCCCATTTTTGATTGCACCTCATTAATAGCCTTTTTGATTTCGACTTGGTTAGATTTTAGTTCTTTTATTTCTCCAGAAAGGGTTTCTCTAATAACTTCCACACTTTTTTCAAGCCCAGCTAGTATCTTTAAAGTCATGATTCTGAACTCTAAGTCCGACATCGTACTAATGTCCGTATTGCGTAAGTCCCTGGCAGGCGGTACTACCTCTTGTTCTTTTTGGTGAGGTGATTTTTTTCATCTTGTCACTTTGTCCAGAGGAGAAATGAGAGAACAAAATGCTAACAGGTAAACAACGTCCCCAGCAAATATACTCTATACAAATCAGAAAAGACCTGAAACCAGGGGAAAAGAAAGGGAAAGAAAGAAAAAAGAAAGAGAAAAAAAAAAAAAAGAAAAACAAAAAGATAAAAACAAACCAAAACAGAACAAAACAAAAATAAACAGAATATGATCAAATATGATCAGGCTAGTGCATAGATCAGTTCCACACGCTAGATTTTGGGCGTATTTTGGTCTGTTAGAAGAAAGTGCATCCTTCCAGTAAGTTGTTGCTTCTCTATTCAGAGAGTTGTTACTACTCTCTTCTTCAATCTCCTTTTCAGTTCGTAGGTGTTCAGAATGGTTTGATCCCTATTCAGCTGAATTCCTGAGACCAGACAAAATCCACGTCTCCTACTCCTCTGCCATCTTGCTCCGCCCTCACCAGCTTTCCTTTTTAAAAAATTTTTAAAGTTTATTTTTTTTGCTGGTTTTTTTTCTAGCTTAACTAAGGTTTAATTGACATATAACATTTTGTAAGTTTAAGGTGCACAAGCAGATGGTTTGATATCCATATATATTATAAAATGATTACCACGAAAATATTAGTTAACACATCCATCATCTCATTTTTTTTTTGGTGGAACTTTCAAGATGGTATATTTTAGCAACTTTTAAGTATACAAAACAGTATTATTAACTATAGTCACTGTACTATATATTCGATCCCCATAACTTATTCATCTTAAGACTGAAAATTTGTACCCTTTGACTCTCATTCCCACTTCCCCCACACCTCCTTCCCTGGATACCCTCTATCTACTTTCTGTTTCTATGATTTCAGCCTTTTAAGATTACATGTATCAGTGAGATTATACCATAATTTTTCTTTCTCTGACTTATTTCACTTAATATTATGTCCTCAAGTTTCATCCATGTTATTGTGTATGGCAGAATTTCCTTACTGTTATAGCTGAATAACATTCTATTGTATACATATACCACATTTTCTTTATCCACTCATCAATCTATAGATACTTAGGTTGTTTCCATATTTTGGTATTGTAAACATTGACAAAATGAACATGGGAGAGCAAATATATCTTCAAGATAGTAATTTCATTTTCTTCAGATATATACCCAGATGTGGGACTGCCTGATCATATGGTAGTTCTATTTTTAATTTTTTTGAGGAATATCTATATGGTTTTCCATAGTGTCTGTACCAGTTTACATTCCTACTAACAGTGCACAAGGCCTCCCTTTTCTCTATATCTTCACCAGCATTTGTTATCTCTTGTGTTTTTTTTTATAACAGCCATTCCAATAAGTGTGTGGTGATATACCATTGTTGTTTTTGATTTGCATATCCCTGATGATTATTGATGTTGAGAACCTTTTAATGTACCTCTTTTCCATTTGTAGGTTTTATTTTTTTTTTGAAAATTATCTACTTAGGTCTTTTGCCCAAGTTTAAGTTAGATTGTTTTTATACTGTCGAGTTGCATGAATTCCTTATATATTTTGGATATTAATCCCTCATGCGATATATGATTTGTAAGTATTTTCTTGTATTCCATAGGTTGCATTTCCATTTTGATTTTTTTCTGTGCCAAAGCTTTTTAGTTTGATGTAGTTCCACCTGTTTATTGTTGTTTTTGTTCATTGTGCTTTTGAAGTTATATCAGAAACATTACTGCCAAGACCAATATCAAGATTTTTCCCTTGAAAAAATAAAAGAGACTATCTTTTCCCCCATTCTGTATTCTTGGCTCCCTTGCCAAATATTAATTGACCATATATGTATGGGTTTATTACTGGGCTCTCAATTCTATTTCACTAGTCTTTGTGTCTTTATATCAGTGTAATATTGTTTTGATCACTATAGCTCTGTGGTGTATTTTGAAATCAGAAAATGTGATGGCTCCAGGTTTGTTACTTTTTCCAATATCGCCTTGGATATTTGGTGTCTTATATGGTTCCATGTGAATTTTACTATTGTTGTTTCTATTCTGTGAAAAAATGTGATAGGAATTTTAATAGTGATTGCATTCAATCTATACATGGTTTGGGCCATATGGACATTTTAACAAAATGAATTCTTATGATCTATGATCATGTAATTTCTTTCCATTTATTTGTATCTTCTTCGATTTCTTTCATTAAATTCTTGTAGTTCTCAGTGTACAAATCTTCCACCTACATGGTTAATTTTACTCCAAAGTATTTCTTTGTTTTTGATGTTATTGTGAATGGGATAAAATAAAAAATGTCTTTTTTATTTTTCAGATAGTTCACTGTTACCTTATAAAAAATAAACTGATTTTTGCGTGTTCACTTTGTATCCTGCAGTGTTATTGAATTTGTTGATTAGTTCTAATTTTTTATTTTTTTGGTGGCATCTTTAGAACTTTCTATGCATAAGGTCATGCCATCTGCAAATAAAGACAAATTCACTTTTTCCTTTTGTATTAAGATGACTTAAATTTCTTTTTCTTGTCTGATTGCTCTGGCTGGACCTGCAGTACTATGTTGAATAGGGTGAGTGGGCACCCTTGTCTTATTCCTGATCTTGAAGAAAAAGTTTTTAACCTTTCACTGTTGACTATGTTAGCTTTGGGCTTGTCACATATGGTCTTTATTATGTTGAAGTATTTCATTCTACACTCATTTTTTGAGAGATTTTATCATGAAAGGGTATTTAACTTTGTGAAATGGGGTTCTTTTGCACCTATTGCAATGATCACATAATTTTTATCTTTTATTCTATTAATCTTATATATAACACCTTTGATTTGCATGTGTTAAACCATGCATCCATGGAAGAATCCCAGTTGATCATAGCATATGATCATTTTAATGTATTGTTGAATTCATTTTGAAAGAATTTTGTTGAGAATTTGGCAGGTATATTCAACATGGATATTGGCCTATAATTTTTTATACTGTCCTTATCTGACTTTAATAACAGGGTGATGCTGGCCTCATAAAATGAGTTTCAGGTGTTGCCTCCTCTTCATTTTTTTTGGAAGAGTTTTAGAAGTATTGGTGTTCATTCTTTAAATGATGGAAGTCACAAGTAAAACTATCTAGTCATGGGCTTCAATGTTAAAAGACCACTTTATTATTGATTCAATCTATTTATTCATTATTGATTTGTTCACATTTTTTATTTCTTCATGGTTCAGTATTGGTAAGTAATATTTTTAGTAATTTATACATTGTTTTATTTTGTCCAGTTTGGGTATAGTTATTCATAGCAGTCTTATGATCCTTCATATTTATGTGGTGTATGTTGCAATGTCGCCTCTTTCATTTACAATTATATTGATTTGCCTCTTTTTCCTGGTTAGGCTTGTTAAAGATTTATTTTTTTCAAAGAAGCAACTTCTCATTCTGTCAATCTTTTCTATTATTTTGCTATTCTATATTTCATTTATTCCTGCTCTAATTTTTATTATTTTCTTCATTCTGCTAACATTGGGCTAATTTTTTCTTCTCTTTCAAGTTCCTTGAGGTGTAATGTTAGATTGTTTGAGATCTTTTTTTCTTGATATATGCATTTAGAAGTATAAACTTTCTTCTTAAAATTGCTTTTGATGCATATCATAAGTTTGGAAATGTTGTATTTCTATTTCCATTTGTCCCAAGATTTTTTTTACTTCCCTTTTAATTTCTTCTTTGATACATTGGTTGTTCAGCAATGTGTTGTTTAATTTCCACATATTTGTTTATTTTCCAGATTTCCTCCTGTTACTGATTTCTAGTTTCAGACCTTGTGGTCAGAAATGATATTTGATATAAATTCTATCTTTTGAATTTGTTGAGACTTTTTTTGTAGCTCCACATATGATCTATTCTAGGAAATTTTCTGTGTGTGCTTGTGAAGAATGTGTATTTTGTTGTTATTGGATATAATGTTCTGTATATATCTAGTAGGTCCATTTGGTCTATAGTGTTGTTCAGACCTCTTATTTCCTTACTGATTCTCTGTCTGGATTATCTATACATTGTTGAGAGTTGGGTATTAAAGTCCCCAACTATTATTATATCATTGTTTATTTTTACTTTTTGTTATGTTAATATTTGCTTTATATAGTTAGGTACACCATTGTTGGATGCATAAATATTTGCAATTGTCATATCTTATTGAAAAACCAACCCCTTTATTACTATATAGTGACCTCCTTTGTCTGTTGTGACCATTTTTAGCTAAAAGTCTATTTTGTCTGATAAGTATAGCTATCTCTGCTTTCTTTTGGTTATCATGTGCTTGGAATATCTTTTTCCATCCCTTCACTCTTAGCCTATGAGTGTGCTTAAAGCTAAAGTGAGTCTCCTGTGGGCACCATATCACTGGATCTTGTTTTTGTATCCATTCAGCCATTCTATGTTTTTGATTGGAAAATTTACTCCATTTACATTTAAAGTAATTAGTGATAGGTAAAGACTACTATTGACACTTTGTTGTTTTCTGACTGTTTTGTACATCCTATGTTCCTTGCTTCATTTCCTTCTGTATTCCTTTTTCATATCATGACTTTTTTTGGTAGAATGTTTTAACTTCATCATCATAATCTTTTGTGCATTTACTACAGGTTTACCTTTGTGGTTACCATGAGGCTTACATAAAATAACTTATAACATCCTACTTTCAGAGGATAAGCAAACAAAAACTTTATAGTTTTACTTCTACCTTTTCACATTTTATTATTGATGTTACAATTTATATATTTTTATATCGTGTGGCCAATAGCAAATTATTGTAGTTACAGCTATTGTTAGTGCCTTAGTTTATAACTTTTATACTATCATTGTAAGTGGTTTATGCACCCCTATTACAATATTATAGAATCTCACTTTGATTATATATTTACAATTTCCAATATGATTTACATATTCATGTCCTTATGATGTTAATTATCATCCTTTTATTAAGCTCAAAGAACTCCCTTTAATATTTCTTATGAGGCTGGTCTAGTGATAGTGAAATCCCTAAATTTTTGTTTGTTTGGGAAAGTATTTCTCCTTCATTTCTGAAGGAAAGTTTTGCTGGGTGTAGTATTCTTAGCTGACAAGTTTTTCTTTCAATATTTTGAATATATCTTCACACTCTCTCCAGACCTACAAGGTTTCCACTGAGAAATGTTCTTGCAAGTCTCGTGGTGGCTCCCTTGTATGTGGTAAATTGCTTTTTACTGTTTTCAAAATTCTCTTTTTCTTGTATTTTGACAATTTAATTATAATGTGCCTTAGTGTAGCCCTTTTCAGGTTAAACTTATTCTGGATATTTGGATTTCATGAATATGGATGTCCATTTCTCTCCCCAATTTTGGTAGGTTTTCAGCAATTATTCACTTAAGTATACTTTTTGTCCTTTTCCCTTTCTCTTCTTCTTCTGGAATTTTCATAATATGTATATTATTTAGATGATATACCATAAGTACCATAAGTCCCATAGGCTTTCTTCATTCCTTACCACTTACCATTCTTTTTTCTCTTTTTCCTCCTCTAACTAGATAATTTCTAACAAGATAATGATCTTGTTCAAGGTCATTTATTCTTCTGCTTTGTATATCTACTGTTGAAGCTCTTTATTGAATTCCTTAGTTCAGTGTTAAGCAATAGGAATATTAAACTGTAGGATTTTAGGGGGATTAGTTCTTAATGGTTTCTGTTTCTTTGTTGAACTTCTCATTTTGTTCATGCATTGTTTTCCTAATTTCATTTAGTTGTCTGTGTGTTCACTTAAGAAGTTCAGATTACTGAACTTCTTTAAGAAGATTATGAATTATTTTCCATACAGTTCACACATCTCCATTACCTTAGAGTCTGTTATTGGAGCTTTACTAGTTTCCTCTGTAGGTATCACATGATTCTTCATGATCTTTGTACCCTTGCATTTGTTTATACACATTTAAGTAAGCATTCTCTTCTTCCAGATTTACATGTTGGCTTTGAGCAGAGCTGTTGGCTGTGCTCCACAATCATGTAGGGCCACTAACTTGTCTCTGCCATCACCTTTGGTCAGGTGGGGTTGATCTCTGTATTTCCTGGTAAAACGGTGCCACCAGGTGGATTCTGTGATTGGGCAGGACTGTGTGCTTGGCTCCTCAATTTTTCCCTGGTGAGGCCTCAAGCTATTCTCCCCAACAGGATGGTGCCACTGACTGGACTTCACATTCAGGCAGTGGTCATGAACAGGGCTTCATGGTCAAGATGGGCCCTCAGGCTGTACTTTGTGACTAGGCAGGGCTACAGGGTGTGCCATGAATTTGGTCAGGATAAGAGGCTGTGCTTTGGGATCAGCAAGGCAATTAGCTGTGCTTCACTGTAGAGCAAGGTCACTGGCCAAAATTTCTGGTCAGGTGGGGCCTCTGCCTCCAGCATATCCTGGCATTGGATAAGGCTTGAGATTGAATGCAGTGGTCAGACATCATTACTGTCTAAGCTATCTTTAGTAATCAGATGGGGCCATAGGTTAGGTTTTGTTGCTCAGGGAGGATGTAGGCTAGGATCTATGGCTGGGAAGTACGTTAGGCTGGGCTCCAAGTCTGCCAGGGTCACTATTCAGGCTCACTGGTTATGTAGGATGAGACTATGGTCAATGATTGGATAGGGATGCTGTCTTGCTTCCCTGCCCAAGTGAGGCTACAGGATGGACTCCACAGCTGCCCAATTTCTCTGGCTAAGCTTTCTGGATGGGCCAGATGGGAGGCTATGCTTACCAGTTGTGAAAGGCTTCAAACTTGGTTCTCTGCTTGGGCAGGATCATAGATTAGGCTCCACTCTTGGTACAGTCTATTAACTAGGGAACCAAACCAGGTACAATTGCCAACTATGCTTCTTAGCCAGATGGGGCCACTGGCTCAGCTCTACAGATGGTCAGAGCCACTAGCAAGGCTCTTTAATTGGGTACTGTTATAGGCAGGAATGCCATGTGGTAATATCCAAGTCCTGGTTGTTGTAATTTCTGCCTTCTCTCTGTTTCTCTCTGATACCCAGTTTTCAAGCTCTATGGATTTGCCCAATGATCCCCATAAAGGAAGACCTGATTGGGCTTCCTTGGAAGTATCCCACAATGTTGAGGAAATTCTATGTCCACCTTAGGTGTCTTTTCCCACTGGATATAGGATAGGTTTAGAGGGTCCCCCCTATTGTGGCACTGTGCCAGCCTAGGGGAGGGACAATGTGTTAAAAGTGAAACTGTTCCTCTTACCTTCTAATGTGGTCTTTTTTGGCCTCTGTAATCCAGAAGAGGTGCTTCAGATTCAACCTCTGGTTCTGGAACTTTGATAATGTTGCCTTGGAATTTTGATAATGTTGCCTTATTTATGGATAGCTGATAGTTCATCTTCTTGTAAGGAAAACTAACATTGGGAATGATCTATGTCACAATCTTGGTGACTTTACATTAGTCAATATTTTTATTATTAATTACAGAGTTTAACAACCTATAAGTGATATATTTCCATAAAGTTGTCTCAACTTAGAAGTTGTGTATCATCTGCAAATTTGTTTCAAGTTTCCCAGTCTTTACCAAAGTCACTGATCAATACAACTTGCTTCTCTCCTTTGGTACATTGCTCTTTCATGAAGAATATATAAACCACTGATTTTGAGCATGCATTTTTATTTATTTTTTTGAGCTGCAATTACAGGTTTAAATAGCACACTTAGCTCCTGATGTTCTTTGTTCTCAAGACTTGAGTTATATATGAAGGAAACAGCTATGCCATCACTCCCAATGATGCCTTTTCACCACTATTATTCAACATATTATTAAAACTTCTAGCCACAGCAATGGGAAAAGAAAGAAAAGGCATACAGATTGGCAAGGAAGAAATGAAACTGTTATTATTTATATATGATACATAATTATGTAGAAAATCTCAAATAAATTCAACAAAGTTCTTAGAAATAAGATCAGCTAGCAAAAATCAATGAATTTCTATATACTCAGAATGAGCATGTAGAAACAAATTAAAAACATAATACCGTTCACAATTTCTCCCTTGAAGATTAAATACTTACATATGAACATCACAAAACATGTACAGAAACTGCATCCAAAAATTGCAAAATGATAATAAAGAAACCAAAAGACACTAAAATAACATGACCAAAATACCACATTACTGGATTGGAAAATGTGAATTCTTCCCAAATTGATCTATAGGTTTAATGTGGTAACTATCAAAATCCAGCAAGGCTTGGGTGCCTGGGTGGATCAGTTGGTTAAGTGTCCAACTCTTGATTTTGGCTCAGGTCATGAGATCGAGCCCCACCTTGGGCTTTGTGCTAAGCATGGAGCCTGCTTAGGATTCTCTCTCTCCCTCCTTCTCTGCCCCTCCCTCCTGCTTGTGCACTCTTTCTAAAAAAATTCTAGCAAGGCTTTTGCAGATATAGACAAGTTAATCCAAATTTATACAGAAAAGTTTGGGTCCTAGAATAGTTAAAATAATCTTGACAAAGAGGAATACAGTGGGAAAAATCACTCTGCCCAACATTAAGACTTACTATATATAGTTATAGTAATCAAGACTGTGTGATATTACGGAAGGATAAAACATAGGTAAATAAAATGGAATAAATAAAACCCAGAAACACACAAAAATATGCTCAACTGATGTCGATGAAAAATACATTGAATGAATAAAGGATCACCTTTTAACCTAATGATTCTGGATATCCATAGGCAACAACAAGAACAACAAAACCACAAATATAACACAAACAAACAAACTTCAACCTAAATGTAGACACTTTACATACAAAAGGAAACTTACACAGTTCATGAAATTTAATGATAAATATAAAACTTTGAGGAAAAAACATAACAGAAAATCTTTAGAATCTAAAGTTTGAGGGGCACCTGGTTGGCTCAGTTGGTTAAGTAGCTGCCTTTGGCTCAGGTCATGAACCCAGGATCCTGGGATCGAGCCCCACATCAGGCTCCCTGCTCAGCGGAGAGCCTGCTTCTCCTTCTCCCTCTGCCTGCTACTCTGCCTGCTTGTGCTCTCTCTCTCTCTGTCAAATAAATAAATAAAATCTAAAAATAAAAATTCTATAAAGCTTGGTGAAGAGTTCTTAGACTTGACACCAAAAGCATGATCTATAAAAGGGAAAAAATAATAATTTGAAACTTACCAAGATTAAACAATTTTTCTCAGTGAAAGAATCTATATGGAAGATAAAAAGACAAGCCAGATACTAGAAGAAATTATTTTCAAATTACATATTCAATAATGGAATTATATCCAGAATATATAAAGAACTTTCTAATCTCAACAGTAAGCAAACAATCTAATTAGAAAACGGGCAAAAGATACAAACACACATTTCACCAAAGAGGATTTACAGACGGCATATAAGCACTTGAAAAGATGTTTAACATCATTAGCTATCAGGAAATGAAGAGTAAAATCACAATTAGACCCCACTAGTGATAAGAATGGCTAAAATGAAAAATAGTGACAAAACCAAATGTTGCTGAGGATACAGAGAAAGTGGATTGCTCACATGTAGCTGTTAGTAATGTAAATGGTACAATGACTCTGGAAGATAGTTTAAAAAAAACGTAATTGTCATACAACCCAGCAATTGAACTTCATTTCCCATAATAATAAAAACTTACAATCATGAAAAAAATACTTCTACACAAATATTCTTAGGGGTTTTACTTCTCATAGTAAAAAACTAGAATCAGCTCAGATATCTTCTAATAAGTGAATGGTTAAACAACTTGTCCTATGTCCCTATCATGTTTGATGGTTAACTTTTTGTGCCAACTTGATTGGCCACAGGGTGCCAAGACTTTTGGTCAACATTATTCTGGGTGTGACCGTGAGGATATTTTTGAATGAGATTAACATTTGAAGGGATAGACTGATTAAAACAGGTTGCTCATTCTAATGTGAGTTGGCCCCATCCAATCACTTAAAGATGAGAATAAAACAAAAAGCTGACCTTCCACAAGTAAAGGGAATTCTTCCTGCCTGATTGCCTTTAAGCCTCATGTTGAATTTTTTCTACCTTTGGAATTGAATAGAAACATTTACTCTTGGCTCTCCAACCCACCGGCCGTTGGACTAGAACTATATCTCTGACTCTCCTGATTTACAGGGCTTCCAAACTTGGACTGGGTCTACACAACCCAGCTTGTTTACTGCAGATCTTGGAACTTTGTAATAAATGAATAAATAAATAAATAGTAAGTAAGTAAGTAAGTATATCCCATTGGTTTTGTTTCTCTGGAGAACTTTAATACAGATTTTGGTAGTGAGTCATTCTAGAAGAATAGAATTTTAAGGATGAATTTTCAGAATTGGTTCTGAGGTTTCTGAAATTGGCACTCAAATTTGATTAGATTTAAAGATGTTAATGACTCTATTTCCAGTAGTGAAGAGAGTATTGATAGTCCAGCAGCCCCCTAAAGGTGATACAAAGTGTGAGCCATGGAGAAGTATACAACTCTCCAAAAGAACTACTTGAATTTTCTAATTTGTATACACAGAAATCAGGGCAACATGTATAGGGATAAATACTAACAGTGTTGGTTGGTTAATGGTGGAAGGAACATAAAGTTGGATCAGGCCAAATTTATTGATAGAAGTTCACTAAAAACTCTGACTAATACACCACAGGACACTACTCAGAAAAAAATATGGCAGGAACTATTAATGCATACAACTTAAATGAATATCCAGGAAATTAGGCTGAGAGAAATAAGCCAATATGAAAAAGTTACAAACTATTTGATCTCATTTATTTAACATACTTGAAATGATAAAATTATAGAAATAAAGAACAGAGTAGTAATTGACAGGGGTTACAGAGGGAGGATGTTTGCAGGGGACAGAGGTCATAAAGGGCAGTACTGGAGATACTTGTGATATAACTGTTCTGTATTCTGATTCTCAACACAAAAACCTGCACATGTGAGAAAATTTCATGGAATTAAATACAAAAGATATATACACACACAATCACTGAAATGAGAACAAGTAAATATGCAGACATCTGAATAAAATTAAGGAAATGTATCAATGTCAATATCCTAGTTGTAATATTGTAACATATTTTGGTGAGATGTTACAATTGGAGTTAATTGAATCAAGGAAATATGGAATTTCTCTGTATTACTTTAAAAATTTTTTAATTCCAGGGCGCCTGGGTGGCTCAGTTGGTTAAGCGACTGCCTTCAGCTCAGGTCATGATCCTGGAGTCCCAGGATCGAGTCCCGCATCAGGCTCCCTGCTCAGCAGGGAGTCTGCTTCTCCCTCTGACCCTCTTCCCTCTTGTGCTCTCTATCTCTCATTCTCTCCCTCTCAAATAAATAAATAAAATCTTTAAAAGATAAATAAATAAAATTTTTTAATTTTTAATTCCAGTATAATTAACATACAGAACTATATTAGTTTCACATATAAAATATTGTGATTCAACAATTCTATACATTACTCAGTGTTCATCATGATAAGTGTACTCTTAATTCCTTTCACTTACCTCACCCATCCCCCAACCCACCTTCTCTCTAGTAACCATCCGTTTGTTCTTTCTAGTTAAGAGTCTGTTTTTTGGTTTGTCTTTTTTTCTTTATTCATTTGCTTTGTTTCTTAAATTCCACATACAAGTAAAATCATATGGTATTTGTATTTCTCCTAATTATTTCACTTAGAATTATAATCTCTATATCCTTCCATGTTGTTGCAAATGGCAAGATTTCATTCTTTTTATGGCTGAGTAATATTCTATTGTATTACTTCTTTAGATTGCATGTAAATTTGTAATTTGCCAAAGATAAAATTTTAATTAAAAAAGACAAAAGAAAAATAGCACAAACCAAAAAATCCAAAAGCATCAACCAGAAAAAGCCAATAGCCAAAGTTAGAAAAATCTGAGGAACAAAATAATTATCCTATTGGATTTTAACCTAGAGAATAAATTAAGTATCCATAAGTCCATACTAATAGAAATAAATAATTAAATAAATACATAAATGTATGTTTGAGAAAAGAGAGCTCTTCCTTATAAAAAACTTCAAGTTAATATATGTAAAGAAAAGAGGGAGATAGAGAATTACCATTAGGCAACACCACAGCAATAAACTCTGCAGATGATCCACCAATGGATGCTCAAATTAGTGGGCTCAAGTTTGTGGAGAAATAGAATTTAAGAAGTCTTAAAATATCATCCCCCAAATACTTAACTACAATGGAAAAGATAGTCACTTTACTTTGGAGAAACTGAACAGACCCCAGCTTAATCAACTGAGCAAGGTTAACATCACCAGTGATGACATGTAAACATCAAAAATCCTTTGATAATTAGGAGGAGCAAGATGGCAGAAGAGTGGGGGACTCCATTTCAACTGGTCCCCTGAATTTAACAAGATATCTACCAAGCCACTCTGAACACCCATGAAATCAGCCTGAGATGTATGATTATACATCTGGATCTCTACAGGGGCAGAGGATCATCAGTCCAGAGGTAAGAAGGACAGAGTTGTGATTGTGTGGACGGGTATTGGGGGATAAACAGAAGGGGGAGGGAACCACCAGAAGCTAGCCACTGGAAAGTAATACCCCAGTGTGAAAGCATCCTGTGCCTGGGCACCAGCGATGGCTTGGAGAGCAGTGGTGACAGGATGGGAGGGACTGATAACAGCACTCAAACAGAATCCAGGGACTTAAGGTGTGGCCTCAGGCACGGACCTGAGCCTGTGGATCCAGGGGTGGTGGAGGCGACTGCCACCACCTGCAACCATGTCCAAGAGGACCCGGCGAGGACTTGTGCCTGCGGATCCAGGGCCAACAACCACCACCACCTGTGCCTGCCCAGACCGGGATCACTCCTGGTTTTGGAGGCACAGGGGGCAGAGACAAGGGGGGGCCAGGATGGACCACTGAGAGGATTGCTGGGGGTGTGCACTGCCTGTGCTAAGCTGCGGTTTTCAGCGGCACTTACAGAGGGGGAGACTGTGTTCTGGAGGATTCAGAGAAGAGCAGACTGTGGCTTCTCTCCTCTGGGAGAGAGGTCTGGGTGCAGACATATTCCTTTGCTCTGACCCTCTGAAAAGGCATGAAAAGCTGCCAGAGAACAAAAGCCCAAAAAAACAGTTTCCACAGAGCCCAGCCCCTTGATAGGGGGCAGGGCAACCCTACCCCAGCAGGATTGACTGCAAAACAGCGGGGCAGACCTCTCCCCCAGAAGACAAGCTGGAAGACCAAGAGGACAATAACCTGAGGGGTCCCCATAAAACTGTAAAACCCCAACACCAGGGAAAAATAGCATATTAAGCTCATTTTGTTGCCTCATGGCCTGTGTATTTCTTAGATACAACTTTTTTTTTTAATTCTTTCTCATGTTTCTTCTCTGTTTTTTCTTTTTACCTACTTATTTTAACTAGATGTTTAACACAACATATCCCATAGTAACTTTTTAACTTGAACTTTTTCACACATATACTTTTTTCTTTTTCTTTATTTATATATAAATATAGATATAAGCTTCAATGTAGTCCTTTTTCCCCTACCAGTTTTAATTTTCCTGTATCACTGGGAACTAGTGTTCTCTAACAAAGAAAACAAAATACACCCAGAAAGAACTGAAACACCCTACCTTGCCCACATTAGGGGATTGTAGCCCCCTTTCCCTCACCCCCTTTTTAATTAACTTTATAAAACTTATTCTTGGGTTTCATTTTGGCTGGGTTTATTTGGTGGTGGCTTCCAATTGCTCTGAACTTTCCCAGGATGGACCTTGCCTGGACTGTGGTTGATATTTTCGACTCTGTACATCCCTTCAACCACCACTCAACAGAATGACTAGGAGGAGGAATTCCCAACAAAGAAAAGAACAAGAGACAATGGCCTCTCCTGCAGACCTAATGGGTATGGAAATAAGCAAGATGTCAGAAATAGACTTCAGGGTAACAATTATGAAGATAATAGCTAGGCTTGAGAAAACCATTAGCAGTAACATAGAATCTCTAAGGGCAGAAATGAGAGCTATTCAGGCCAAACTTCAAAATGCTATGAATGAGATGCAGTCTAAACTGAATACTCTAACAGCTAGGGTAAATGAGGCAGAAGAACAAATTAGTGATATAGAAAATAAACTGATAGAGAGGAAGGAACAGGAGGCAGCCTGGGAGCTTAAAATCCATGAGAACAGACTTAGAGAAATCAATGACACCATGAAACGTTCCAGTGTCAGAATTATTGGGATCCCTGAGGGGGTGGAAAGAGGGAGAGGACTAGAAGATATATTTGAGCAAATTGTAGCTGAGAACTTCCCTAATCTGGGGAATGAAATAAGCATTCCTGTCCTAGAAGCGAGAGGACCCCTCCCAAGATCAAGGAGAACAGACCAATGCCCTGGCATGTAATAGTAAAACTCGCAAATCATAGAACAAAGGAAGCCATCCTGAGAGCAGTTAGGGGGAAGAGATTCCTTATGCACAGAGGGAGGATCATCAGAATAATGTCAGACCTGTCCACAGAGACCTGGCAAGCCAGAAAGAGCTGCTAAGACATATTCAGTGTACTAAATGAGAAGAACATGCAGCCAAGAATACTTTATCCAACAAGACTGTAATTCAGAATGGATGGAGAGATTAAGAGCTTCCACGACTGGCAGAAACTGAAAGAATATGTGACCACCAAGGCAGCCCTGCAAGAAATACTAAGGGGGATTCTATAAAAGAAGAAAGACCCCAAGGGTAATATGGACCAGAAATATACAGAGACAATCCATAGAAACAGGGACTGCACAGACAGTAGGATGGCAATAAACACATATCTTTCAGGAGCAACCTTCAACGTGGAAGGCCTAAATGCTTTCAAGGAATGGCACAGGGTTGCAGATTGGATAGAAAGACATGACCCATCCATAGGCTATCTACAAGACACTCATTTTGAGCCTAAAACACCTCCAGGCTGAAAGTGAGAGGATGGATAAGCATTTATCATGCCAAAAGACCTCAAAAGAAAGCTGGGGTAGCAATTCTTATATCAGACAAACTAGAATTTAAACCAAAGCCTGTAATAAGAAATCCAGAGGAACACCATATCATTCTTAAACGGTTTATCCAACAAGAAAATCTAACAACTGTAAATATCTATGCTCCCAACAAGGGAGCAGCAAACTACATAAGCCAGCTATTAACCAAAATAAAGAATCAGATTGACAATAATACATTAATAGTAGGAGATTTTAACACTCTACTCTCAGCACTAGACAGATTATCTAAACAGAAGATCAAAAAGAAACAAGAGGTTTGAATGACACATTGGACCAGATGGACATCATAGCTATATCAGAACATTCCACCCTAAACCAACAGAATACTCATTCTTCTCGAATGTACATGGAACTTTCTCCAAAACACACCACATACTGGGTTACAAATCAGATCTCAGCCAATACCAAAAGATTGAGATTATTCCCTGCATGATGTTGGACTACAATGCCTTAAAACTGGAACTCAGTCACAAGAAAAAATTTGAAAAGAATTCAAACGTGTGGAAGTTAAAGAGCATCCTGCTAAAGAATGAATGGGTCAACTAGGAAATTAAAGAATAACTTAAACAACTCATGGAAATGAATGAGAATGAAAACGCATCAGTCCAAAACCTATGGGATACTGCAAAGGCAGTCCTAAGGGGGAAATACGTAGCATAGCCATCCAAGCCTCTCTCAGAAAATTAGAAAAATCCCAAATGTACAAGCTAACCTTATATCTAAAGGAACGGAGAAAGAACAGCAAATAAAACCTAAACCAAGTAGGGGAAGAGAAATAATAAAGATTGAAGCAGTTATCAATGAAATAGAAACCAGAAAACCAGTAGAACAGATCACCAAAACTAGAAGCTGGTTCTTTGAAAAAATTAATAAGATCAATAAACCACTGGCCAAACTTATCCAAAAGAAAAGAGAAAGGACTCAAATTAATAAAATCATGAATGGAAGGGGAGAGATCATGAATAACACCAAGGAAATAGAAACAATTATTAGAAATTTTTACCAGCAACTGTGTGCCAACAAATTAATCAACCTGGAAGAAATGGATGCATTCCTGGAAATTTATCCACTACCAAGACTGAAACAAGAAGAAATAGACAATCTGAATAGACCAATAACCAGTAACAAAATTGAAGCAGTAATCAAAAATCTCTCACAAAACAAAAGTCCAGAGCCAGATGGCTTCCCAGAAGAATTCTACCAAATATTTAAAGAAGTAATACCTATTCTACTGAAGTTGTTCCAAAAAATAGAAAGAGAAGGAAAATCTCCAAACTCCTTCTATGAGGCCAGGATTACCCTGATCCCAGAACTAGGCAAAGCCCCATCAAAAAGGAGAATTACAGACCAATATCCCTGATGAAGATGGATGCCAAAATACTCAACAAGATCCTAGCTAATAGGATACAACAGTACATTAAAAGGATTATTCACCACGACTAAGTGGGTTTTATGCATGAGATGCAAGTGGGGTTCAACATTCACAAATCAATCAACGTGGTAGAGCACATCAATAAAAGAAAAGATAAGAACAATATGATCCTCTCAATTGATGCAGAAAAAGCATTTGACGAAAACAACATCCATTCCTGATTAAAACTCTTCAGAGTGTAGGGATAAAGGGAACATTTCTCAATATCATAAAAACCATCTATGAAAAGCCCACAGCTAATATAATTATCAATGGGGAAAAGCTGAGAGCTTTTCTTTTAAGATCAGGAGCATGACAGGGATGCCCACTTTCATCACTATTGTTCAACATAGTATTGGAAGTCATAGCCTCAGCAATCAGACAACAAAAAGAAATAAAAGCCATCCAAATTGTTAAAGAAGAAGTCAAACTCTCCCTCTTCACAGATGACATGATACTTTATGTGGAAAACCCAAAAGACTCTATCCCCAAATTACTAGAATTCATACAGCAATTCAGCAATGTGGTAGGATACAAAATCAATGCACAGAAATCAGTTGCTTTTCTATATGCTAACAATGTAACTGTAGAAAGTGAAATTAAGGAATCAATTCCATTCACAGTAGCACCAAAAATCACAAGATACCTAGGAATAAACCTAACTGAAGGGGTAAAGGATCTATACTCTTGAAACTACAGAACACTTATGAAAGAAATTGAGGAAGACACAAAAAGATGGAAAAATATTCCATGCTCATGGATTGGAAGAAGAAACACTGTTAAAATATCAATCTTCCCCAGAACTATTTACACTTTCACTGCCATCCCTATTAAAATACCATTGGCATTTTTCAAAGAGCTGGAACAAAAATTGTAAAATTTTTATGGAACCAGAGAAGACCCTGAATCGCCAAGGGAATGATGAAAAAGAAAAACAAAGCTGGGACATCGCGTTGCCTGACTTCAAGCAATATTTCAAAGCTGTGATTACTGAGACAGCATGGTATTGGCACAAAAACAAAAACATAAACCAATGGAACAGAAGAGAGACTCCAGAAATGGACCCTCAGCTCTATGGTCAACTACTCTTTGTCAAAACAGGAAAAAATATCCAATAGAAAAAAGACAGTCTCTTCAATAAATGGTGCTGAGAAAATTGGACAGCTTCATATACAAGAATGAAACTGAACCATTCTCTTACACCATACACAAAGTTAAAGTCATAATGGATGAAAGACCTGTGTGAGACAGGAATCCATCAAGATCCTAGAGGAGAACATAGGCAGTTACCTCTTCGACACTGGCCACAGTAACTTCTTTCAAGACACTTCTCCAAAGACAAGTGGAACAAAAGCAAAAATGAACTTTTGGGACTTCATCAAGATAAAAAGCTTCTGCACAGCAAAGGAAACAGTCAACAAAACTAAGAGGTAGGGCACCTGGGTGGCTCAGTTGGTTAAGCAACTGCCTTTGGCTCAGGTCATGATCCTGGAGTCCTGGAATCAAGTCCTGCATCAGGCTCCCTGCTCAGCGGGGAGTCTGCTTCTCTCTCTGACCCTCTTCCCTCTCGTGCTCTCTATCTCTCATTCTCTCTCTCTCAAATAAATAATAAAATAAAATCTTAAAAAAAACTAAGAGGTAATCCAAGGAATGGTAGAAGATATTTGCAAATGTCATTGCAGATAAAAAGCTGATATCTAAGATCTATAAAGAGCTTCTCAAACTCAACACTCAGAAAAATAATAACCCAGTCAAAAAAATGAACATAAGATATGAACAGACACTTCTCCAAAGAAGACATACAAATGGCCAACAGACACATGAAAAAATACTCAACATCACTATCCATCAGGGAAATACAAATCAAAACCACAATGAGATACCACCTTACACCAGGTGGAATGGCAAAAATTAACAAAACCAGAAACAACAAATGTTGGCAAGGATGTGAAGAAAGGGGAACCCTCTTACACTGTTGGTGGGAATGCAAGCTGGTGCAGCCACTCTGGAAAACAGTATGGAGGTTCCTCAAGATGTTAAGAATAGAGTTACCCTACAACGCAGCAATTGCACTGCTAGGTATTTACCCCAAGATACAGACATAGTGAAAAGAAGGGGCATGTGCATCCCAATGTTCATAGCAGCAGTGACCACAATAGCCAGACTGTTCACAATATATATACACAATATATACACAAATACTCAATTGTGTATATGTACCACATCTTCTTTATCCATTCATCTGTTGAAGGGCATCTCAGCTCCTGCCACAGTCTGGCTATTGTGGATATTGGTGCTATGAACATTGAGGTGCACATGCCCCTTCTTTTCACTACATCTGTATCTTTGGGGTAAATACCTAGCAGTGCAATTGCTGGGTTGTAGGGTAACTCTATTCTTAACATTGAGGAACCTCCATACTGTTTTCCAGAGTGGCTGTACCAGCTTGCATTCCCACCAACAGTGTAAGAGGGTTCCTCTTTCTCCACATCCTTGCCAACATTTGTTGTTTCCGGTTTTGTTATTTTTTGCCATTCTAACTGTACACCTCTCTATTTTAAGAAAAGAGGCCCCAACAGGATCTTTTATGTGTAAGCTGTTTCATGTAACAAATGGTATAAGAAAAGCCAAATTTGCAAACCTGAATGAGCACCAAGATAGCTAATAATTTCTGAGATGGCTTGGCATTAACTATCCCACAATGAAAGGTAACAAACAAACCCAATCGAATGTTAGATGAATAAAAAGGTGTATTACTCAGCTTAGGTTGCTATTTCAAATGATAATGAATAATGTTTCCTCTTTTCTTTGATGACCAGTACATATCACTATATTAAACAATTCTGAGATCTATATTGATAATGTGGCAAAGGAGATTATTTCTTCTATGCCCTTGTAATAAATGTTTATCAGCAAAGGTGATCTGTGATTTTATTTTCCTTGAAACTCAAAGAATTTTATAGCTTGACCCATGTTTTCTCATTAAATGGCACAAATGTAGTAGTAGTAGTAGTAGTAGTAATAGTAGTAGCAGTAAGAATAGTAGGTATAAGTATATAGCAGAAACAATGGAGACAGAAGAATCAAAATAATGTGAAGTAAAATTATATATGAGTACTCATTATATCCCAGAACAATGCATATCCTATCATTAATCTTCAAAGCCACCCTGTGACATATGATTCATTTTGTAGGTGAAGAAACTGTAGCTTACATAGTAAACTGTCTTCAAATCATACAGCTTAGAAGTGGAGAGTCATTTTCTTTCACCATATCATGCAGCATAAGATAAGTGAGTATTTTTCTACTTTTAGTTTTGTGTGAGATTAAACTACACCCAAAGTGGTCTTTATTTTCTCTTGCTTTCAAGAACACCAACCTCTTACCTCCCAACTGATGTTTACCCTCATCACTGCCTTTCAAAGGCTATCATCCTGTATTAAGCTGCAGATCATTTGTGGTGAATCAAAGCTTAACAGATTACTCATTGTTAATTAAATAGCCTGATTCTGTCCGCTGAAGCTAATGCATTAAAGTATTTAATGTTTGTTTGGTAAACTGCTTTACTAAATGCTCCTTTGACTTTTATTGGTAATAAACATTAAGTATTTATGGCCTGTGAAAGCAGCTTCCCATCCAGCTTATGCTGTTACTATGTACAGTTTGTTAATGAAATGTCATTAATTTACTTCAAATCAAAAGTTGTTTTTGTTCTCCTCTTTAACTTTTATTGTATGGCATGAATAACTCACTAAAATTTAAAGTAACTATGCTTTTACTAGTGGTTTTTCTATAAAGACAGTGATACTTTGCTAAACACAGCATATTTCAGGATTCATGACAAGGCTCAAGACCAGACATAGATCTAATTCCCTTAATTTATCTCACACCCTCTTCTAGCTGCACTGTGATCTCACTTGGGTACCTCCAGGTTTCAGCACTAATAACAAAGCCAAATAATTCTGACTTCATAACTTTTATGTGGTCTGACTCCTATAAATCTGAATTGTTCATTTAACCTTTCTGACAGATTTCTTAGAGTCTGATTAACTTTATTCAGGTTGAACTCTTCCAGGAAGAAGAAAATGGTCCTGGTGCCGAGGGAGGTTTGCGACGCATGAACAGGGTCTTGAATCTTTGAACACTAAATCTGAGTGTCTGAACATGCCTACTTAAACTTTCTTAGTCAAGTCTGGAGGAAGCATACTTAGTTCATTAATGAACCCATTTAATGGAGCTTTTTAAAAAATAAGATACGATATAGAAGAGAAATATTTTTCTAAGCTTTCCAATTTTTTTTTTCATTTTGATTACTTGACTAATTTTGATCTTTCTGCCCCTTGTTTCAAAAATGTGAATCCTCAAATGATCACTAATATACTCAAAATGAGGAAACAAAGCTAATTGCCAAAATGACTAATTAACTCATTCTCTGAAGTTAGCTGTATTCCCTGTCACTCCATAGTGAGCAGTATCTGGGGATGTTCTAAACTTTCAAGGAAGTCACCTATAACATAAACTACAGAGGAAAGGAAAGCACAGTCCCTAATGTGCTGTCTCAATGCTCAAAGACAATGTCAAAAGACCATGCAAACCAAATGCTGTATTCTATAATCCAGTTAATTCAACACTTTTGAATAGACAGACACACATTTGGAAAGCTTGTTTTACCTGTGTTTATATTATAAATTTCTTTTTTAAAATATTTTATTTATTTATTTGAGAGAGCAAGAGAGAGAGAGCATGAGTGGGGTGAGAGGCAGAGGGAGAACCAGACTCCCTGCTGAGCAGGGAGCCTGATGCAAGCCTCAATCCCGAGACTCCAGGATCATGACCTGAGCCAAGGGCAGATGCTTAAACAACTGAGCCACCCAGGTGCCCCACATTATAAGTTCATGAAGGATAATTAATTTAATAAAAATATTTTAGTCCAACTTTCCCATGTGACTGTTGGAAAGAATTATAGTAGCTGCAAATATTGATTGATACTGACAATGAATGATTCGTATCTTTCTTATTATTTAAATTCAATTAGCCAATATATAATACCTCTTTAGTTTTTGGTGTAGTGTTCAATGATTCATTAGTTGTGTATAACATGCAGTGCTCATCACACCATGTGCCCTCCTTAATATTGATCACTCAGTTACCTCATACCCCCACTCCCTCCCTTCTGTAACCCTCAGTTTGTTTCCCAGATTCCAGAGTCTCTTATGGTTTGTCTCCCTCTCTGATTTCTTCCCATTCAGTTTTCCATCCCTTCCCCTATGGTTCTCTGCACTAGTCCTTATATTCCACATATGAGGGAAACCATATGATAATTGTCTTTCTCTGCTTGACTTATTTCACTTAGCATAATCCCCTCCAGTTCTGTCCATGTTGATGCAAATGGTGGGTATTCATCATTTCTGGTGGCTAAGTAATATTCCATTGTCTATATGGACCACATCTTCTTTATCCATTCATCTGTTGAAGGGCATCTCAGCTCATTCCACAGTTTGGCTATTGTGGACATTGCTGCTATGAACATTGGGGTGCATGTGCCCCTTCTTTTCACTACATCTGTACCTTTGGGGTAAATATCCAGTAGTGCAATTGCTGGGTCGTAAGGTAGCTCTATTTTTAATGTCTTGAGGAACCTCTATACTGTTTTCCGGAGTGGCTCTACCACCTTGCATTCCCACCAATGGTGTGAGAGGTTTCCCTTTCTCCACATCCTTGCCAATATTTGTTGTTCCCTCTCTTGTTAATTTTAGCTATTCTAACTGGTGTAAGGTGATATCTCATTGTGGTTTTGATTTGTATTTCTCTGATGGCAAGTGATGCAGAGCATTTTTTCATGTGTGTGTTGGCCATTTGTATGTCTTCTTTGGAGAAGTGTCTGTTCATGTCTTCTGCCCATGGGAGAAGATATTTGTAAATGACATAACAGATAAAAGCTTAGTATCCAAGATCTATAAAGAACTTAACAAATTCAACACCCGAAAACCAAATAATCCAATCAAGAAAAGATTTATATTGATGACAGAGAAGGAACCATTTATCCTAGGAATATCAACTACTTGTCTAGGTACTTGTAAATTGTCTCTGTCTGCCATTGCAGTCATTAGATAGTCAGAACAGAGCAAAGACACTCAAATGTGAAAAAGAAAAGACATATATTTTCTTTTTCAACACAGTTTTGCCAATGAGAAAACTGTCCTTGACTTATGTTGATCTTAAAGGAAAAACTTCCTCTAAACATCTTACATAAATCATAGGAGCAGTGGGTGTTTATTTGTTGTTTTGTTTTAAATGCAAATTAGTAACAAAAATACTCATTTTTCATATTTATCAATCTATATAATAAATAGTACTGAGGTAATCATTTATAGATTTTTGTTGAAAATGAAAGAAGAAAATGTAAGTCAAGAAAAAAATCCTGTGGTTTACTTTATTATTTGCTATTAAAATGCTGGAATAAAACTTCTTTTATCTTTACATTTGAGAATAGAAAATCCCATTTCTCATTTTAACCACAAGAATCCTAGAAGTTAAAAAATACTTTTTAAAATATATGTATATCACAACTTGAAATCCTCATGGTTTTTGTTGCCTGTTACATACTTTAGAAATTTCATTCAGAAACCCTCACTCTGTCTTAGAAAGTCTGGTAGTCTTGTGTCATTCTATGATGTAGGCATAATGCTATAAATCTTGTTGTAAAATAACTAACTACAACAAATTCATCCATACTATATATCCAAGTTGTTAACTCCATCCCCTCTTCTTCCATTCTAAGAGCTAGGAGGTTGTTTTCCAATCAGCTTAATGCATTGTCATACTTTGAGTGGTTCCCATTTATTTGACCTACTACATAGTAGTTGCCTAGAGCCACTAAAGTTCATCAATCTCCTATAGGATATAAGAGACTTTTCCTACTGACTCATTTTCTTCTCTGCACACATAGTTAAAATTAATACTAAACATACTATTAAGAAATGGCTACTAACAACACAGTATAAGACCAATATTTGAATATAGCACTCAGCAAAATTATACCAAACTCAATTTTCACTCCCCCCCAGCACTTTCTTTCATCTTATGTTTTTGTTTTTGTTTTTGTTTGTTTCATTATTTGGATTAGTTTGCTCTCCCCGCGTTCCAAATCTCCTTTACCTTGACTGGAAGGTCGTTTCAGGGATGGGACCATACAACTTTACTCACCACTCCACTATCCTCAGCATTTAGCATTTTGCTTCACATTTTTCTTGAGGTTTCTTTTTTCATTATTATGTATGATTTCTTTATTATATACACATTACATATGTAACATTTGTGAATGACAGTAATAATTATTATTATCAATATCATACTAGCACTTTCACAGAACACATTAACTGAGTGATATTTTAAGTATGTAATTTGTATTAACCAATTTATTCCTTACAAGAATCCTGTGAGGTAGGAATTATTTTGATCCTCATTTTACACATGGGAAAACTGATACATGATATTTACATATGCATATATATTTGTGAAATTAATTCTTCCCTAATTGGAATCCTATTTAGAATATTCACTGGCTTATCTTTATGGTTTTTGATAAAGTCAAAATAGCAAATTAATATTTTTGCTATAATCACAGTTTATGTTTAATGATTTAAATGCAACCTTTTGTCTAAAATGTGTTTTATGCTTTTCTATTGTTGCTGGCATTCCAACATGTTCCAATGAACAGCCTTTTATAATAATAATATAACCTTAAATTTCTCACTTTTTCAGAGTGAGGAATAGTCACCTGATATTAACACTGTACATGTAATAATGCTCACTAATACTTTTATTTGAATAAAACTTGCCTTTGATGTGTTTGTATATTTAATTTTACCTAAATGGAATTATTCCAAATAGAATGCCCAGTATTTAGCTTCTATTCTTTCAACAGTTGTTGATAAAAATCTATTTCCATATATAGTGAAATAACATATTTATGTCTGTAAAGTATTCAGTTCCATGTATATAAAATAATTCAGTTAATGTGACCTAAAAAAAGGAATATGGAACATTTAAATTTAAAACTACTATGCAAATGAAGTTGATATTTTATTATGTTAGCATTCACACATAACTTTCTAACTCAAAGTGCTATTGAAATTATTGAAAATACATGAATTTAAAGCATTTTCATAAGTTTCAAAACATAAAGAAATGATATCAGAAGCAGGCAAGAAATTTTCAAAAATTTATGGAAAATAAAAAGCAAATGGAGAACCTCCATATTGTTTTCCTGAGTGGCAAATCAATTTGCATTCCCAGCAACAGTGCAAGAGGGTTCCCCTTTCTCCACATCTGCCCAAATACCTGTTGTTTCTTTTGTTGCTGATTTTAGCCATTCTGACAGGTGTGAGGTGATAGCTCATTGTAGTTTTGATTTGCATTTCCCTGATGATGAGTGATACTGAGCATCTTCTCCTGTGTCTGTTGACCATCTGTATGTCTTTTTTGGAAAAATGTCTATTCATGTCTTCTGCCTATTTCTTAATTTGATTATTCATTTTTGGGTGTTGAGTTTTATAAGTCCTTTTATTATTATTGTTATTATTATTATTTTCAATTAGCCAACATATAGTACATCATTAGTTTTGATGTGATGTTCAACGATTCATTAGTTGCATATAACACCCAGTGCTGATCACAACACGTGCCTTGTTTTTGGATACTAACCCTTTATCAGATATGTCACTTGAAAAAAATCTTATCCCATTCCATAGGTAGCCTTTTAGTTTTGCCAGTTGTTTCCTTCACTGCACAGATTTTTATTCTGATGATGTCTCAATAGTTTATTTTTGCTTTTGTTTCACTTACCTCAGGAGACATATCTTAAAAGAAGTTTCTTTGGTTTATGTCAAAGAAGATACTGCCTGTGTTCTCCTTTAGGATTTCTATGGTTTCAGGTCTCACATTTAGGTCTTTAATCCATTTTGAGTTTATTTTTGTGTATGGTCTAAGAAAGTGGTCCAGTTTCATTCTCTTGCTTTTTGTCGTCCACTATTCCCAAAATCATTTGTTGAAGAGACTTTCCCATTGGATATTCTTTCCTGCTTTGTTGAAGATTAACTGACCATATAGTTGTGGGTTAATTTCTGGAGTTTCTATTCTGTTCCGTTGATCTATGTGTCTGTTTTTGTGCCAGTACCATACTGTTTTTGATCCAGCAATTGTACTCCTAGGTATTTACCCAAAGAACATGAAAATACTAATTCAAAGGATACATGAACCCCAATGTTTATAGTAGCACTATCTACATTTGCCAAATATGGAAACAGCACGAGTGTCCATTGGCTGATGATGGAGAAAGAAGATGTGGTGTGTGTGTGTGTGTGTGTGTGTGTGTGTGTGTGTGTGTATAATGGAATATTAAGCATAAAAAAGAATGAAGCCTTGCCATTTGCAATGATGTGAATGGAGCTAGAGAGTATTATACTAAGCTAAATAAGTCAGTTAGAGAAAGACAAATATGATATGTTTTCATGCATGAGGAATTTAAGAAACAGAACAAATGTTCATAGGGGAGAAAAGTGGAAAACAAAAACAAAAACAAAATCAAAACAGACTCTTAACTATAGAAAATGAATTGATGGTCATTGGAGGGGAGGGGAGTGGGGGAATGGGTTAAACAGGTGACGGGGATTAAGGAGTGCACTTGTGATGGGCACCAGGTGTTGTATGGAAGTGTTGAATCACTATATTGTACACCTGAAACTAATATTACACTATGTTAACTAACTGGAATTTAAATAAATACTTTAAAAAAAAGCAAATGGGTTATAATTGAAACATAATGGCCTTATGCACCTATAAAGAAAATGTCTAAGGTTAAAAAGAATTATTTCCTATGAAACTATTGAGGACTACAAAACTTAGATCGAACAAATGAATAGAACAGGATGGGTTATTGTTGTACTCATATCCATAGTTAAAGGGACTGAATTCAGTCAAGTAACTTTCTGTTTCTAAATTATACCACAAATTGTAGAGGCTTTTCCACTGATAAAAACCCACAGCTATTTTCTAAATAAAATAAAATATGACCCTGAGGTATATTTTTAGGAAGGGTACTGTGTAGGGAAGGGGAGCTAAACAGTTTCTATGATAATTCTGGATCTTCTTAGGAATAACTGAAATAAAACAAAACCAAGGAAAATAAAGAAACCAAGTAGATGACTCTGAAATTGTTCAGTTGACTAAAAGTAAGAGAAAGTCTCTCTGAAAGTGAGTATGGAGACCAGATAATAAGTACAGTGTGGCGAGTAATTTGTTGAAGCCAATAGGGACATATGATCTTATATGTAAAGGGTACACTACTTCATGCCCTCCCTAGGACAAAAAACTTGTTCTTTTTCCATAATCACTTGAATTGGGCCCCAGTAATCTGAAACTGCATTCATCAACAGGTGAACAATTTTTATTTTGCTGAGGAAATTTTCTGGATTAATATTTCTAACAATATATAGGACTACATATAATGAGTAAGCCTCATGATATAGAACAATTTAAAGCACTGGAAAAATTGTTTAAAATATACTAAAATGCATAGCTGAGCTGTCAAGAGAGTAATATCTTTTTAAGCTAATATCAGTTTCCCATAGTTGCCATAACAAATTACCATAAAATTATTGCCTTTGCATAACACAAATGTATCATTTTACATTTATAAAGGTGATAAGTCTGAAATGTGTCTTACTGGGCTAAAATCAAGGTGTCAAAGGTACTGTGTCTCTTTCTGGAGGTTCTAAATAATATTTCTTTGACTTTCCTGGCTTCCTGTGGCTGCCTTCATTCCTTGGTTCTTGGATCCATCTTTAAAGCCAGCATCTTCAAATCCAGCATCATTGGACAGAGTCTTTCTTACACTGCCATCTCTCTGGATCTTTGCATTCTGCCCTATTATTCCCCTTATAAAGATTCTTCTAATGACACTGGGAACACATGGGTAATCTAGGATAATCTGCCCATCTCAAGGTCAACTGATTACCAACCTTTATTCTTATGTGCAACTTTAATTTGTCTTTACCATACAACCTAACATATTCACAGCTTCCAGAAATTGGGATATGGATATTTTGGGGGAGCTATTATTCTGCCTACCATAAGACCAAAATAATGAGAAAGTGTAAATACAGAGGGACAATCCAGCTCTTCAGCATACTGCTTCCCTGATGGTATTTGCAGGTCTATGGTATCCTGGTGATTTCAAATTTAATATCAAGGCATGCTAGGAAAAAGGGATAAGGGCCAAAGAACCTGAAAGGTAGGAAACTAAAAGGAGATTCTTGCAAAAATCAGAGCCATAAAAGGCTTATTGAAACAGAGAACAAGAGGAAAACATGCCATACAAGAATTAAAACTGATTCAAATATGTCCCTGGGTAGAAGAGAAAAAATACTTTTCTTTGCAAATCCCTAACACCAAAATAATACTATGGCCTTAAGAAATTAAAGGCAGAAAGTTTGGTTTAAAATATTCCTGAGTTCAAACTGTTTCCAGGCAACTGATTGAAGAAAATTCAAATATTTTTTAGAAGAAAACAGTTAAATCCAGGCTTCAAAGAGTTCCTACAAATCTCCCTAATCATTACTTTATAATAAAAAGACACCAACTAAATGACATGACAAAATACCAAGGGCAATGTCTAATATTAATAAAATACAAAATCAGTCTCACAGAGGAAGGATTTCTAGAATAGCCGAATGAAGGGCTCAGCAATCATCTCCCCTCAAACAATGATAAAATTGGACAAAATTGTCAAAAACTACCTAAAATGGTAGTTTTTCCAGGACTCTGGAAATTCTCCCAAGGCATACGACAAATTAAAAACCATTTATTCAAGGAAAAAATATTGAATATCAGATTACTTTAGTACAAACCTATAGGGATTTTCATCCTGGGGTTACTCTGATCACTTCACTCCATACCAAATGGATTGCTGGAACAATTCAATGAAGGTGCAAAATCTATGAAAATGAGCAACTTTTCTGCCAGAGGAGGGTGATTTGGTTTGGAGTGTACCACTTTATGTCCATGTGCAAGGGCATAGTAGAAAACACTTGTTACCATGTTGGCATACAACTGGGGAAGGCCAAATATAACAGTCTGCCTAGGATTTTAGTGCTGGTTGAAGTAAGCAATATACCAGATTAGCCAAAAATAAATAAAAAAGATATCTAGAAAATAAGACAGCAATAGTTAAGGTCTAGTTAAGTTCTTACTAAGTTTCCACATATTTACAGTTTTCTGGAAAGTTCTGAAAATACATAAGGTTACATGTACATAAATACATAAATACATAAGGTTGTTCACAGGAGGAACTGGAGAGGACCCTAATAACTTATTCAGCCTAGCTGACACTGAAGCCTTATGAATGCTGAAAATTAAACTCAGTCATACTTGTAAACTTTTAAACTGCCTGAAATTTGATAACATTTTCAGGCTACAATTAGATCATTGGCAAATGGTGGAAGTCTCAGCAGTTCAAATTAATTAGGCCCGGTGGGAGGAGCAAGATGGTGGAGGAGTAGGAGAACTAAATTTTGTCTGGTCCCAGGAATTCAGCTAGATAGGTATCAAACCATGCTGAACACCTACAAACTCAACAGGAGATTGAAGAAAAAAAATAGCAGCAAGTCTCGAAAGGAAAAGCAACCCTTTCTGGAAGTAGGACCTGGCAGAGAAGTGAATCTGAGGTGATATATGGGAAGATAGACTGTGGGGGGAGGGAGCTTCTGTGAGCTGGCTACTGGCAAGTGATAGAGCAGTGAAGCACAAAATTGGAACTTTTGGAAGTCTGCTCTACTGAGGGACATCTCTCCAGTGGCTAAGCAGGGGGTGGAACATTTGCTGGGAGAGTGTGGTCTCAGGACCCCTGGGGTCACAGAAAGACCGGGAGTGCCTGAGTGTGGCAGAGCTCCCAGGTATCAGAGCAGGGAAGCCAGCTGCAAAGACAGAGCCAAGGAGTGGGCTCGCAGCTCAGGGCTGCCATAAACTGTGTTCCACAGTATAGTCGGGCCACTTCTCTTCAAGCAGGGACCGAACAGGTGGCAGATCTGGGGAGACTCCCCTTCCTACCCCAGGAGGAGAGGCGCGGGATTGCACCACAGGAATCTGCTGGGTTTGGAGACTCCAAATGGGGTCATGTGCCAGAGATAGAAATACTCGGTCACAGGCCAGATGAGGACAGAGTGCGGCCGGAGACCTGAGGCACAGGAATGATTGACTGCTTTTATCTGGGGGCTCACTGAGGAGTGGGGCCCTGAGTTCTGGGCTCCACCAGGGCAGAGATTGGGAGGCTGCCATTTTCATTCTCATCCCCCAAAGCTGTATGGAAAACATTCAGGGAACAAAAGCTACTGAGAGAAAACCTGAGCAGATTACATAGCCCGCCCCTGGCAATGGTGGGGCAATTCTGCAGCAAAGACATTTGAGAATCACTGCAACAGGCCCCTCCCCCAGAAGCTCAACAAGAACAGCCAGCCAAGAACAAGTTTACCGCTCAATGAGAATAGCAGAACTCCAGCAATAGGGGAATAGAGCACATAGAATTCATGGCTTTTTCCCCCATGATTCTCTAGTCTTTGAAAGTTAATTTTTTTAATATTCATTATTTTTTTCTTCTTCTATTTTTTTTAATTTTTCTTCTTCCCTTTTTCAACCAACATCTTATCAATCTCTTTTTTAAAAATCTTTTTTATTTTTCAATTTTAGAGTCATATTCTATCCCTTCATTGTAGTTATCCTTATTTTTTGTGTATATATATAAGTTGTTCTCTCTTTAAAATTTTGGGATGTGGTTTCTTCTAACAGAACAAAATATAACCTAAATCTCTAGTGTATGGTTTTGTTCTAGTCTCCTGCCTGATCACATTCTCTCCCCCTTTCTTTTTCCTTTTTTTTCTGCTTTTAAATTTCTCTTCTTTCTTTTTTCAACCAACTTTTTATCTTATCAATTCCTTTTATAAAATGTTTTATAATTTTCATCTTTATGCTCATATTCCATCCCTTCATCGTATTTACCCACATTTTTGTACATATATAAGATTTTCCTTCTTTAAAATTTTGGGAGGCAGTTTCTTCTAACAGACCATATACACCCAAAATCTAGTGTGTGGCACTGATCTATGCACCAGCCTGATCCTATTTGAACATACTCTTTTTTTTCCCTCTTTTTCTTTTTCTCTTTCTTTTCCCCCTGTTTTGGGTATCTTCTGATTTGTTTAGTGCATATTTTTCTGGGGTCATTGTTACCCTGTTAGCATTTTGTTCTCTCATTAATCTATTCACCTCTGGACAAAATGACAAGACAGAAAAAAATCACCTCAAAAAAAAAAAAAAAGAACAAGAGGCAGTACCAACTGCCAGGGACCTAATCAATATGGACATTAGTAAGATGTTCAATCTAGAGTTCAGAATGATGATTATAAAGATACTAGCTAGGCTTGAAAAGAGCATGGAAGATACTAGAGAATCTCTTTCTGAAGAAATAAGAGAACTAAAATCTATCCAGGTCGAAATCAAAAAGGCTATTAATGAGGTGCAATCAAAAATGGAGGCTCTAACTGCTAGGATAAATGAGGCAGAAGAGAGAATTAGTGATATAGAAAACCAAATGATGGAGAATAAAGAAGCTGAGAAAAAGAGAGATAAACAACTACTGGATCATAAGGGGAGAATTCGAGAGATAAGTGATACCATAAAGGAAAACAATATTAGAATAATTGGGATGCCAGAAGAAGAAGAAAGAGAGCAGGAAGAAGGTATATTGGGGCAAATTATAGCAGAGAACTTCCCTAATTTGGGGAAGGAAACAGGCATCAAAATCCAGGAGGCACAGAGAACCCCCTCAAAATCAATAAAAATAGGTCAACACGCTGACATCTAATAGTAAAACTCACATGTCTCAGAAACAAAGAGAAAACACGGAAAGCAGTTTGGGACAAGAGGTCGGTAACCAACAATGGTAGAAACATAAGATTGGCAACAGACCTATCCACAGAGACCTGGCAGGACAGAAAGGACTGGTATGATATATTCAGAGCACTAAAGGAGAAAAATATGGAGCCAAGAATACTCTATCCAGTTAGGCTGTCATTAAAAATAGAAGGAGAGATAAAAAGCTTCCAGGACAAACAAAAACTAAAAGAATTTGCTAACACCAGAGGGCGGAGCAAGATGGCAGAGGAGTAGGAGACCTGGATTTCGTCTGGTCTCAGGAATTCAGCTGAATAGGGATCAAACCATTCTGAACACCTACGAACTCAACAGGAGATCGAAGAACAGAGTAGCAACAACTCTCTGAAGAGATAAGCAACCACTTACTGGAACATAGGACATGTGGAAAAGTGAATCCGAGGCGATATTCGGGAGGATAGATGGCGGGGGAGGGGGCCTCCGTTGGCCGCTTCTGACAAGTGATAGAACCCCGGAGCACAAAATCAGAACTTATAGAAGTCGGCTCCGCTGAGGGACGTCGCTCCAGTGGCTAAGCGGGAGGTGGAAAACTCACGGGACAGTGTGGTCTCAGGACCCTCGGGGTCACAGAAAGGTCCTGAGTGTGGCAGAGCTCCCAGGTATCGGATCGGGGAAGCCGGCTGCAGAGACGGAGCCGAGGCACAGCCTCTCAGCTCAGGGTGGCCATAAACTGTGATCCGCGGCCCAGTCAGGCCACTGCTCCTCCAGCAGGGACCCAACAAGCAGCAGAACTGAGGAGGCTCCCCTTCCTCACCCAGGAGGAGCAGGGTGGGAGCGCACTGCAGGGATCTGCTGGATTTGGAGACTCCACGCGGGGTCGGGTGCCAGAGATAGAAACGCTCGGTCACAGGACAGGTGAGCATGGAGTGCAGCCGGAGACTGCGGAGACGGGAATGATTGGTTGCTTTTCTCTGGGGGCGACTGAGGAGCGGGGCCACGAGTTCTCAGCTCCTCCGGGTAGAGAGTGGGAGGCCACCATTTTCACTCTCCTCCTCCAAAGCTGTACCGAGAGCTTGCAGGGAACAAAAGCTCCTGAGAGCAAACACGAGCAGCTTGCTTAGCCCGGACGACAAGGGCGGGGCAATTCCGCCGCCGGCAAAGACATTTGGGAACCACGGCAACAGGCCCCTCCCCCAGAAGATCAGCACAAACAGCCAGCAAGCCAAGACCAAGTTTACCGATCAAGGAGAATGGGAGAACTCCAGCGCTAGGGGAATACTGCACATAGAATTCATGGCTTTTTAACCATGATTCATTAGTTTTTCAAAGTTAATTTTTTAACTCTTTTTTTGAATTTTTCTTTTTCCTTTTTCAATCAACATCTTATCAATCCCTTTTATAAAAAAACATTTTTTTACTTTTCATTTTTAGAGTCATACTTTATTCCTCCATAGTAGTTACCCTTATTTTTGGCATATAAATATAAGTTGTTCTCTCTTTAAATTTTGAGATAGAGTTTCTTCTAACAGATCAAAATATACCCTAAATCACTAGTGTATGGCTTTGTTCTACTCTCCTGCCTGATCACACTCTCTCCCTTTTTTTCTTTTTTTATAAAAAAAACTTCTTTCTTTTTTCAAACAACTTCTTATCATCATTTCCTTTTATAAAATCTTTTATACTTTTCATTTTCCATCCCTTCATTGTACAAACCTTATTTTGTACATATACGAGTCTTTTTTCCTTTAAAATTGTAGGAGGCACTTTCTTCTAACAGACCAAAATATGCCCCAAATCTAGTGTGTGGCACTGATCTATGCACTAGCCTGATCATATTTGATCATATTCTGTTTTTTTTGTTTTGTTTTTGTTCCTTTTTATCTTTTTCTTTTTCTTTTTCCTCATTCTTTTTTCTTTCTTTCGCTTTCTTATCCCTTGGTTTCAGGTCTTTTCTGATTTGTATAGAGTATATTTGCTGGGGACGTTGTTAACCTGTTAGCATTTTGTTCTCTCATTCATCTATTTTCCTCTGGACAAAATGACAAGATGAAAAAAATCACCTCACCAAAAAGAACAACAGGTAGTACCGTCTGCCAGTGACGTACTCAATACGGACATTAGTACGATGTCGGACCTAGAGTTCAGAATCATGACTTTAAAGATATCAGCTGGGCTTGAAAAAAGCGTGGAGGTTATTAGAGAAACCCTTTCTGGAGAAATAAAAGAACTAAAATCTAACCAAGTCGAAATCAAAAAGGCTATTAATGAGGTGCAATAAAAAATGGGGGCACTAACTGCTAGGATAAATGAGGCAGAAGAGAGAATCAGCGATATAGAGGACCAAAAAATGGAAAATAAAGAGGCTGAGAAAAAGAGAGAGAAACAACTACAGGATCACGAGGGCAGAATTCGAGAGATAAGCAATACGATAAGAAGAAACATTAGAATAATTGGGATCCCAGAAGAAGAAGAAAGAGAGAGAGAGGCAAAAGGTATATTGGAGCAAATAATAGCAGAGAACTTCCCTAATGTGAGGAAGGAAACAGGCATCAAAATCCAGGAGGCACAGAGAATCCCTCTCAAAATCAGTAATAATAGGTCAACACCCCAACATCTAATAGTAAAACTTACGAGTCTCAGAGACAAAAAGAAAATCCTGAAAGCAGCTCAGGAGAAGAGATATGTAACCTACAATGGTAGAAACATTAGATTGACAACAGACCTATCCACAGAGACCTGGCAGGCCAGCAAGGACAGGCATGATATCTTCAGAGGACTAAACGAGAAAAATATGCAGCCAAGAATACTATATCCAGCTAGGCTGTCATTGAAAACAGAAGGAGGTCTAAAAAGCTTCCAGGACAAACAAAATCTAAAGGAATTTGCAAACACGAAACCAGCCCTCCAAGAAATACTGAAAGGGGTCCTCTAAGCAAAGAGAGACCTAAAAGCAGCATAGATCAGAAAGGAACACAGACAATATACAGGAACAGTCACCTTACAGGCAATACAATGGCACTAAATTCATACCTTTCAACAGTTACCCTGAATGTAAATGGGCTAAATGCCCCAATCAAAAGACACAGGCTATCAGATTGGATTAAAAAACAAGACTCATCAATATGCTGTCTGCAAGAGACACATTTTAGATCCAAAGACACCCCCAGATGGAAAGTGAGGGGGTGGAAAACCATTTATCATGCTAATGGACACCAAAAGAAAGCTGGGGTGACAATCCTTCTATCAGACAAATTAGATTTTAAAACAAAGACTGTAATAAGAGATGAAGAAGGACACTATATCCTACTTAAAGGGTTTATCCAACAAGAAGATGTAACAACTGTAAATATCTATGCCCCTAATATGGGAGCAGCCAATTATATAAGGCAATTAATAACAAAAGTAAGGAAACACATTGACAACAGTACAATAATAGTGGGGGACTTTAACACCCCCCTGACTGAAATGGAAAGATCATCTAAGCAAAAGATCAACAAGAAAATAAAGACTTTAAATGAAACACTGGACCAAATGGACTTCACAGACATATTCAGAACATTCCCAAGACAAAGGAATACACATTCTTCTGTAGTGCCCATGGAACATTCTCCAGAATTGATCACATCCTAGGTCACAAATCATGTCTCAACCGGTACCAAAAGATTGGGATCATTCCCTGCATATTTTCAGACCATAATGCTTTGAATTAGAACTCAATCACAAGAGGAAAGTTGGAAAGAACTCAAATACGTGGAGGCTAAAGAGCATCCTACTAAAGAATGAATGGGTCAACCAGGAAATTAAAGAAGAATTAAAAAAAAATTCATGGAAACCAATGAAAATGAAAACACAACTGTTCCAAATCTTTGGGATACAGCAAAGTCAGTCCTAAGAGGAAAGTATATAGCAATACAAGCCTTTCTCAGGAAACAAGAAAGATCTCAAATACACAACCTAACCCTACACCTAAGGGAGCTAGAGAAAAAAACGGCAAATAAAGCCTAAACCCAGCAGGAGAAGAGAAATAATAAAGATCAGAGCAGAAATCAATGAAATAGAAACCAAAAGAACAGTAGAACAGACCACCGGACCTAGGAGCTGGTTCTTTGAAAGCATTAACAAGATTGATAAACCCCTGGTGAGACTTATCAAACAGAAAAGAGAAATGACCTAAATCAACAAAATCATGAATGAAAGAGGAGAGATCACAACCAACACCAAAGAAATACAAACAATTATAAGAACATATTATGAGCAACTCTATGCCAGCAAATTAGATAACCTGGAAGAAATGGGTGCATTCCTAGAAAAGTATCAAGTACCAAAATTGAACCAGGAAGAAATAGAAAACCTGAACAGACCTATAACCACTAAGGAAATTGAAGTAGTCATCAAAAATCTCCCAACAAACAAAAGCCCAGGGCCAGATGGCTTCCCAGGGGAATTCTATCAAACATTTAAAGAAGAATTAATACCCATTCTCCTGAAACTGTTCCAAAAAATAGAAATGGAAGGAAAGCTTCCAAACTCATTTTATGAGGCCAGCATTACCTTGATCCCAAAACCAGACAAAGACCCCACCCAAAAGGAGAATTACAGACCCATATCCTTGATGAACATGGATGCAAAAATTCTCATCAAAATAGTAGCCAATAGGATCTAACAGTACATTGAAAGGATTATTCACCACGACCAAGTGGGATTTATCCCTGGGCTGCAAGGCTGGTTCAACATCCACAAATCAATCAACGTGATACAATACATTAACAAAAGGAAGAACAAAAATCATATGATCCTCTCAATAGATGCAGAAAAAGCATTTGACAAAGTACAGCATCCTTTCTTGATCAAAACTCTTCAGAGTATAGGAATAGAGGGTACATACCTCAACATCATAAAAGTTATCTATGAAAAACCTATAGCGAATATCATTCTCAATGGGGAAAGCTGAGAGCTTTTCCACTAAGGTCAGGAACACGGCAGGGATGTCCACTATCACCACTGCTATTCAACATAGTATTAGAAGTCCTAGCCACAGCAATCAGACAACAAAAAGAAATCAAAGGCATCCAAATCGTCAAAGAGGAAGTCAAAACCTCACTCTTTGTAGATGATATGATACTATATGTGGAAAACCCAAAAGACTCCACCCCAAAACTGCTAGAATTCATACAGGAATTCAGTAAAGTAGCAGGATATAAAATCAATGCACAGAAATCAGTGGCATTCCTATACACCAACAACAAGGCAGAAGATAGACAAATCAAGGATTCGATCCCATTTACAATTGCACCCAAAAGCATAGGATACCTAGAAATAAATTTAACTAAAGAGACAAAGGATCTGTACTCAGAAAACTATAAAATAATCATGAAAGAAATTGAAGAAGACACAAAGAAATGGAAAAATATTCCATGCTCATGGATTGGAAGAACAAACATTGTGAAGATGTCAATACTACCTAGAGCAATCTACACATTCAATGCAATCCCCATCAAAATACCGTCCACTTTTTTAAAGAAATGGAACAAATAATCCTAAAATTTGTATGGAACCGGAAGAGAGCCCGAATAGCCAGAGGAATGTTGAAAAAGAAAAGCAAAGCTGGCGGCATCACAATTGCGGACTTCTAGCTCTATTACAAAGCTGTCATCATCAAGACAGTATTGTACTGGCACAAAAACAGACACTCAGATCAATGGAACAGAATAGAGAGCCCAGAAATGGACCCTCAACTCTATTGTCAACTCATCTTTGACAAGCAGGAAAGAATGTCCAATGGAAAAAAGACAGTCTCTTCAACAAATGGTGTTGGGAAAATTGGACAGCCACATGCAGAAGAATGAAACTGGACCATTTCCTTACACCACACACAAAAATAGACTCCAAATGGTTGAAAGACCTAAGCGTGAGACAGGAGTCCATCAAAATCTTAAAGGAGAACACAGGTAGCAACCTCTTCGGCCTCAGCTGCAGCAACTTTTTCCTAGAAACATCGCCAAAGGCAAGGGAAGCAAGGGCAAAAATGAACTATTGGGATTTCATCAAGATAAAAATCTTTTGCACAGCAAAAGAAACAGTCCACAAAACCAAAAGACAACCGACAGAATGGGAGAAAATATTTGCAAATTACATATCAGATAAAGGGCTAGTATCCAAAATCTATAAAGAACTTATCAAACTCAACACTCAAAAAACAAAGAATCCAATGAAGAAATGGGCAGAAGACATGAACAGACATTTTTCCAAAGAAGACATCCAAATGGCCAACAGACACATGAAAAAGTGCTCCACATTGCTAGGCATCAGGCAAATCCAAATCAAAACCTCAATGAGATACCACCTCACACCCGTCAGAATGGCTAAAATTAACAAGTCAGGAAACGATAGATGTTGGCGGGGATGAGGAGAAAGGGGAACCCTCCTACACTGTTGGTGGGAATGCAAGCTGGTGCAGCCACTCTGGAAAACAGCATGGAGGTGCCTCAAACAGTTGAAAATAGAGCTACCATATGATCCAGCAATTGCACTACTGGGTATTTACCACAAAGATACAAATGTAGGAATCCGAAGGGGTATATGCACCCAATGTTTATAGCAGAAATATCCACAATAGCCAAACTGTGATAAGAGCCAAGATGTCCATCGACAGATGAATGGATAAAGAAGATGTGGTATATATACACAAAGTAATATTATGCAGCCATCAAAAGAAATGAGATCTTGCCATTTGCAACGACGTGGATGGAACTGGAAGGTGTTATACTGAGTGTAATAAGTCAATCAGAGAAAGACATATATCATATGACCTCACTGATATGAGGAATTCTTAATCTCAGGAAACAACCTGAGGGTTGCTGTAGTGGTGGGGGGTGGGAGGGATGGGGTGGCTGGGTGACAGATATTGGGGAGGGTATGTGCTATGGCGAGCACTGTAAATTGTGCAAGACTGTTGAATCACAGATCTAGATTTCTGAAACAAATAATGCAATACATGTTAAGAAAAAAAAAGAAGAAGAATTTAACAGGATGGGAAGAATGAAGTGGAGTATGTCGGAGGGGGAGACGTACCATGAGAGACAATGGACTCTGAAAAACAAACTGAGGGTTCTAGAGGGGAGTGGTTGGGGGGATGGGTTAACCTGGTGATGGGTATTAAAGGGGGCACGTTTTGCGTGGAGCACTGGGTGTTATGCACAAACAATGAATCATGGAACACTACATCAAAAACTAATGATGTAATGTATGGTGATTAACATAACAATAAAAAATTAAAAAGAAATTGCTAACACCAAACCAGCCTTACAAGAAATATTGTAAGGGGTCCTCTAAGCAAAGAGAGAGCCTAAAAGTAACATAGACCAGAAAGGAATACAGACAATATTCAGGAGCAGTCACCTTACGGGCAATAAAATGGCACTAAATTCATAAGTTTCAATAGTTACCCTGAATGTAAATGCGTAAATGCCCCAATCAAATGACACAGGGTTTCAGGTTGGATAAAAGCACAAGACCCATCAAAATGCTGTCTGCAAGAGATTCATTTTAGACCCAAGGACACCTCCAGAATGAAAGTGAGGGGGTGGAAAGCCATTTAACATGGTAATGGACACCAAAAGAAAGCTGAGGTGGCAATCTTTATATCAGACAAATTAGATTTTAAACCAAAGAGTATAATATGAGATGAGGAAGGACACTATATCATACTTAAAGGGTTATCCAACAAGAAGATCTAACAATTGTAAATATCTATGCCCCTAACATGGGAGCAGCCAATTAATAACAAAATCAAAGAAACACATCGATGACAATGTGATAAGAGTAGGGGACTTTAACACCCCCCACACTGAAATGGACAGATCATCTAAGCAAAAGATCAACAAGGAAGTAAAGACTTTAAATGACACACTGGACTAAATGGACTTCACAGATATATTCAGAACATTCCTTCCCAAAGCAGCAGAATACACATTCTTCTCTAGTGCCCATGGAACATTCTCCAGAAGAGATCACATCCTAGGTCGCAAATCAGGTCTCAACCAGTACCAAAAGATTTGGAACATTCCATGCATATTTATGGACCACAATGTTTTGAAATTAGAACTCAATCACAAGAGGAAAGTCGGAAAGAACTCAAATACATGGAAGCTAAAGAGAATCCTACTAAAGAATGAATGGGTCAACCAGGAAACTAAAGAAGGATTTTAAAAATTCAGGAAACCAATGAAAATTAAAACACAACTGTTCAAGAAATTTGGGATGCAGCAACAGCAGTCCTAAGAGGAAAGTATATAGCAATACAAGTCTTTCTCAAGAAACAAGAAAGGTCTCAAATACACAACCTAACCCTACATCTAAAGGAGCTGGAGAAAGAAAAGCAAATAATGCCTAAACCCAGCAGGAGAAGAGAAATAATAAAGATCAGAGCAGAAATCAATGAAATAGAAACCAAAAGAACAGTAGAACAGATCAATGAAACTAGGAGCTGGTTTTTTGAAAGAATGAATAAGATAGATAAACACTGGGCCACACTTATCAAAAAGAAAAGAGAAATGACCCAAATAAATAAAATCATGAATGAAAGAGGGGACACCACAACCAACACCAAAGAAATACAAACAATTATTAGAACATATTATGAGCCAATATATGGCAGCAAATTAGATAATCTGGAAGAAATGGATGCATTCCTAGAGATGTATAAACTACCAAAACTGAACCAGCAAGAAAGAGAAAACATGAACAGACCCATAACCACTAAGGAAATTGAAGCAGTATACAAAAATCTCTCAATAAACAAGAGCCCAGGGCCAGATGGCTTCCCAGGGGAATTCTAGCAAACATGTAAAGAAGAATTAATACCTATTCTTCTGAAACTGTTCCAAAAATTAGACATGGAAGGATAACTTCCAAACTCATTATACAAGGCCACCATTACCTTGATCCAAAAACCAAAGACCCCATGAAAAAGTAGAATTAGAGACAAATATCTCTGATGAACATGGATGCAAAAATTCTCACCAAAATACTAGCCAATAGGATCCAGCAGTACATTAAAAGGATTATTCACCACAACCAAGTGGGATTTATCCCTGGACTGCAAGGTTGGTTCAACATCTGCAAATCAATCAATGTGATACAATACATTAATAAAAGAAAGAACCATATGATCCTCTTGATAGATGCAGAAAAAGCATTTGACAAAGTATAGCATCCTTTCTTGATTAAAACTCTTCACAGTGTAGGGATAGACTGAACATACTTCAATATCATAAAAGCCATCTATGAAAAGCACACAGCAAATATCATCCTCAATGGGGAAAAACTGAGAGCTTTTCCCCTAAGGTCAGGAACATGGCAGGGATGTCCATTATCACCACTGCTGCTCCACACAGTACTAGAAGTTCTAGCCACAATAATCAGGCAACAAAAAGAAAAAAAAGCCATCAGAATTGGCAAAGAAGAAGTCAAACTCTCACTTTTTGCAGATGATATGATACTCTATGTGGAAAACCCAAAAGACTCCACCCCAAAACTGCTAGAACGCATATAGGTATTCAGTAAAGTGGCAGGATATAAAATCAATGCACAGAAATCAGTGGCAATTCTGTACAACAACAATACAGAAGAAAGAGAAATTAAGGAGTCGATCCCATTTACAATTGCACCCAAAACCCTAAGATACCTAGGAAGAAATCTAACCAAAGACACAAAGGATCTGTACTCAGAAAACTATAGAATACTTATGAAAGTAATTGAGGAAGACACAAAGAAATGGAAAAATGTTTCATGGTCATGGATTGGAAGAACAAATATCATGGAAATATCTATTGTACCTGGAGCAATCTACACATTTATTACAATCCCTATCAAAATAATAAATAATCCTAAAATTTGTATGGAACCAGAAAAGACCCCAAATAGCCAGAGGAATGTTGAAAAAGAAAAGCAAAGCTGGAGTCCTCACAATTCCAGACTTAAAGCTCTATTACAAAGCTGTAATCATCAAGACAGTATGGTACTGGCACAAAAACAGACACATAGATGAATGGAACAGAATAGCGAGGCAAGAAATGGACCCTCAACTCTATGGTCAGCTAATCTTCAAGGAAACAGGAATAAATATCTAATGGGAAAAAGACAGTGTCTTCAACAAATTGTGTTGGGAAAATTGGACAGCCACATGCAGAGGAATGGAACTGGACCATTTCCTTACACCACACACAAAAATAGACTCAAAATGGTTGAAAGACCTAAATGTGAGACGGGAATCCATCAAAATCCTTGAGGAGAATATAGACAGCAACCTCTTCGACCTCAGCCACAGCAACTTCTGCCAAGAAACATCACCGAAGGCAAAGGAAGCAAGGGCAAAAATGAACTATTGGGACTTCATCAAGATAAAAAGCTTTTGCACAGCAAAAGAAACAGTCAACAAAACCAAAAGACAACTGCCAGAATGGGAGAAAATATTTGCAAATGACATATCAGGTAAAGGGCTAGTATCCAAAATCTATAAAGAACATATCAAACTCAACACCCAAAGAACAAATAATCCAATCAAGAAATGGGCAGAAGACATGAACAGACATTTCTGCAAAGAAGACATCCAAATGGCCAACAGACCCATGAAAAAGTGCTCCACATCGCTCAGCATCAGGGAAATCCAAATCAAAACCTCAATGAGATACCACCTCACACTAGTCAGAATGGCTAATATTAACAAGTCAGGAAACGACAGATGTTGGTGAGGATGAGGAGAAAGGGGAACCGTCCCACACTGTTGGTGGGAATGCAAGCTTGTGCAGCCACTCTGATAAACATTATGGAGGTTCCTAAAAAAGTTAAAATAGAGTTACCCTACAACCCAGCTATTGCACTACTGGGTATTTACCCCAAAGATACAAATGTAATGATCTGAAGGGGTATGTGCACCCCAAAGTTTATAGCAGCAATGTCCACAATAGCCAAACTATGGAAAGAGCCAAGATGTCCATCAATAGATAAATGGATATAGAAGATGTGGTATACATATGCAATGGAAGATTATTCAGCCATCAAAAAAAAAAAAAAAAAACCAACAAAATCTTGCCATTTGCAGTGATGTGGATAGAACTGGAGGGTATTATGCTAAACAAAATAAGTCAGTCAGGGAAAGACATGTATCATATGATCTCACTGATATGAGGAATTCTTAATTTCAGGAAACAAACTGAGGGTTCCTAGAGCGGTGGGGGTGGGAAGGATGGGGTAGCTGTGTGACAGACACTGGGGAGGGTATGTGCTATTGTGAGCACTGTGAATTGTGTAAGACTGATGAATCACAGAACTGTACCTCTGAAACAAATAACACATTATATGTTTAAAAAAAAAGAAGATAATAGGACAGGAAAAATGAAGAGGGGGCAATTGGAGGCGGAGATGATCCATGAGAGACTATGGACTCAGAAACAAACTGAGGGTTCTGGGGGTGGGGGTGGGGGGATGGGTTAGCCTGGTGATGAGTATTAAAGAGAGCACATATTGAATGGAGCACTGGGTGTTATACACAAACAATGAATCGTGGAACACCACATAAAAAAACTAATATTGTAATGTATGGTGATTAACATAACAATAAAATAAAATTTAACAAATAAAATATAAAAAATTAAAAATAAAGAAGATGAATGGATAAAGAAGAAGTGGTTCATATATACAATGGAATATTACTCAGCCATCAGAAAAGATGAATACCTACCATTTGCATCAACTTGGATGGAACTGAAGGGATTATGTTACATGAAGTAAGTGAAGCAGAAAAAGACAATTATCATATGGTTTCATTCATATGTAGAACATAAGGAATAGCACAGAGGACCATAGGGGAAGGGAGGGAAATCCAAAGGGGGAAAAACCAGAGAAGGAGACGAACTATTAGAGACTCTGGACCCTGGGAAACAAACTGAGGTTTTCAGAAGGGAGGGGGTTGGTGGAGAGGTTAACAGGCTAATGGGAATTATGGAGGGCACATACTGTGGTGAGCACTGGGTGTTATATGTAACTAATGAATCATTGAACACTACATCAAAAACTAATGATGTACTATACAGTGGCTACCTGAACATAATAAAAAATGTCTATGCTACATAGAGCAATCTATACATTCAATGCAATCCCTATGAAAATACCATCATCCTTTTTCACAGAACTGGAACAAACAAATTTCTATGGAACCAGGAAAGACCCTGAGTAGCCAAAGGGACATTAAAAAAGAAAACCAAACCTGGTGCTTTCACAATTCCGGAATTCAAGTTGTATTACAAAGCTGTAATCATCAAGACAGGATGGTAGTGGCACAAAACAGACACATAGATCAATGGAACGGAATAGAGACCCCAGGAACAGACCCTCAATTCCATGCTCAACTAGTCTTTGACAAAGCAGGAAAGAATATCCAATGGAAAAAAGACAGTCTCTTCAACAAATGGTGTTGGGAAAATTGGACATCCACCTGCAGAAGAATGAAACTGGACCACTTTCTTATACCATACACAGAAATAGACTCAAAATGGATGATAGACCTAAATGTGAAACAGGAATCCATCAACATCCTAGAGGAGAACATAGGCAGCAACTTCTGTGACCCTGGCTACAGCAACCTCTTTCTAGACATATCTCCAAAGGCAAGGGAAAAAAAACACAAAAATGAGCTATTGGGACTTCATCAAGATAAAAAGCTCTTGCACAGCAAAGGAAAGAGTTGAAAAAACCAAAAGACAACTGACCAAATAGGAGAAGATATTTGCAAATGACATATCAGATAAAAGGCTAGTATCTAAAATCTATAAGGAACTTATCAAACTCAATACCCAAAGAACCAATAATCCAATCAAGAAATGGGCAGAAGACATGAGCAGATATTTCTCCAAAGAAGATATACAAATGGCCAACAGTCACATGAAAAAATGCTCCAGCTCACTCGGCATCATGGAAATACAAATCAAAACTACAGTGAGATACCATCTCACACCAGTCAGAATGGCAAAAATTGACAAGACAAGAATCAACAAATATTGACAAGGATGTAGAGAAAGGGGAACCCTCTTACACTGTTGGTGGGAAATGCGTGCTGGTACAGCCACTCTGTAAAACAGTATGGAGGTTCCTCAAGGCTTTAAATATAGAGCTACCATATGACCCAGAAATTACACTACTGGGTATTTACCCCAAAGATACAGATGTAATGAAAAGAAGGGGCACATGCACCCGAATGTTCATAGCAACAATGTTCACAATAGCCAAACTATGGAAAGACCCCAATGTCCATTGACAGATAAATGGATGAAGAAGTTGTAGTACACACTCACACACACACACACACACACACACACACACACACACAGTGGAATACTAGTCAGCCAACAAAAATGAAATCTTGCCATTTGCAATGATGTTGATGTAACTAGAGCATATTATGCCAAGCAAAATAAGTCAGCTGGTGAAAAATTATTATAGGATCACTTTTTTGTGGAATTTAAGAAAGGAAACAGAGGATCATGGGAGAAGATTGGAAACAATAAAAGAAGATGAAATCAGAGGAAACAAACCATAAGAGACTCTTAATCATAGGAAACAAATTGAGGGTTGCTGGAGGGGAGTTGGGTGGGGGGAACCAGAAATTCATGGTATGACAAAAATAACTCCTTGTTATCCTCTCCAAATAAGCTAAAGCATATGTCCATGCAAAAGTACTACACAGATGATTTTAGTAACATCATTCATGATAGCCAAAAACTGGCAGAAGTCCCAAATGCCCATCAGGTGGTAAATAGATAAATAAAATGTGCTATATCCATATAATGGAATACTATTCAGCAATAAAAATAACAAAATACTGATATATGCTACAATGTGGATGAACTTCAAAAGCATTATGTTAAGTGAAAAAAATGACAGATGCAAAAGATCATATATTATGTGATTCTATTTATATAAAATACTTAGAAGAGATGAATCTATAGAGAAAGAAAACATACACTGTTTGCTAGTGGCAGGAAGTAGGAATGAAGATTAATTCTAAATGGGCACAAGAGATCTTTCTGGGACAATAGAAATGTTCTAAACAAGATTATGTTGATGGTTTCATAACTTGTAATTTGCTAAAAATCCTTATATCTTACATTTAAAATAGGTAATTATAACTCATAAATAATGTAAATTATAGCTCAATAAAGTAAAAAAAAGAAAAGCACACTCATAGAAATTGCATATATTGAACTGCAATGTTTAATATGTTAAAGAAATTAGAGTTTCTAGAGTAAAATGAAGTTACAGGAACTATTTTAATTAACCAGGTATATTTAGAAACAAAACAAATATGACTTCTAGAAATAGAAAACAATAACTGGAACTATAAATTCAATGGATGAGTTAAACAAGATATAGCTGAACAAAGGTGTTTTGAAGTAGAAGGAAGAGATGAAGGCCACAGAGAAAGATAAAGAGATTGAAAATGTGAGAGAGGTTAAGATACATGAAAATAGAATAGAAACTTCTAACAATTTTTGTTAAATGACGTATGATGACATATATGTATGTTAGGTTCTTGAACTCTAAAACCATACAGCCTGGATTTGAGCTCACCCTTTCTCACTACTAGCTATGTTGCCATGGGTGAATTTCTAAAGTTATCTTTGTCTTAATTTTCTTGTCTGCACAGTGGGTATAAGAGTACCTACTTTAGAGAGTTGTAGTGAGTATTAAATGAATAATTACATGTAAATATTTTCAGCAATGCACATAAGATAGTAAGTACTGCTTGTTATTATTATCCTGATTTTACAAAATGCAATGAAAGAAGCACATAGAGCAACTGGTCCCAAATAAAATTGTCAGTAAGTGCCAGAACCAGAACTTGAACTAAGAAAGGCTTGCTTCAGAGTTCATAGCCTTAATTACTTTGACATACTGTCTCTCAGAAATAACAGACTAAGGAGAGATGTAATTTTCAGTAGTTAACTGACTGGAAATAATCCTGAACTGATAAAACAAAATGAAAAAAAATAAAACCCTAAGTTATCAAGTTTGGTAAATACACATATATACATATACACACCACTAAGCAGATATAAAAGAAGGTTAGGGTCGCTGTGTGGGTCTCTGTGGAAAGCTTGTTTGGGGGGCAGTGTGCGCCCGCTAAGGCAGCACCTCAGGGACGATGGCGGAGGGAGATAATCGCAGCACCAACCTGCTGGCTGCAGAGACTGCAAGTCTGGAAGAGCAGCTGCAGGGATGGGGAGAAGTGATGCTGATGGCTGATAAAGTCCTCAGATGGGAAAGAGCCTGGTTTCCACCTGCCATCATGGGTGTGGTTTCTTTGGTGTTTCTGATCATCTACTATCTAGATCCATCTGTTCTGTCCGGTGTTTCCTGTTTTGTTATGTTTTTGTGCTTGGCTGACTACCTTGTTCCCATTCTAGCTCCTAGAATTTTTGGCTCCAATAAATGGACCACTGAGCAACAGCAAAGATTCCATGAAATTTGTAGCAATCTGGTAAAAACTCGATGCAGACCTGTGGGCTGGTGGAAACACCTCTTTACACTAAAGGAAGAAAAGCCTAAAATGTACTTCATGACCACGATCGTTTCTCTTGCTGCGGTTGCTTGGGTAGGACAGCAAGTCCACAACCTGCTGCTCACCCTACCTGATAGTGAGTTTCTTACTGTTGCTTCCTGGATTAAACCAGCATGGAATCATTTTGAAGTACATTGGAATGGCCAAAAGGGAGATAAATAAGCTTCTCAAACAAAAAGAAAAGAAAAATGAATAATGCATCTGCTTTATTCAGTGTAATGAATGGCATATACATTGTCCTTGGGAACAGTTTCTGTTATGCTGTCTGGATACTAAAATGTTACAGAAGTAGCTCTTTGCTCTCCCTCTTTTGCCCTTAGTGCGTAGAAATTCACACTTGCGGAGTAAGGCTTTATGCATAGTGTCTTCATGTGAAGTGTAGCTGGAGGCATTCTCATTAGTTGGCCTTAAATGGAAAACTCATTCGTGAGTACAACTTGTTTTGATTTTTCTCCACCCAGGTTAATTGCATTCTTACTTTTAGGCAACTTCCTTTAAAATAATATAGTGGTGAACTTCACTTTTTAGTACAGTTAACTGTGACTTTGGATAATTAATTGTTCCAGTTGATCTTTGCTTTAGCTAGATACAAGTTAGTGGTCTGTGGCTACAGGAAGCTGGTTCTACTTGTCTGCTTCCACAGTCTGCTTAAACTGCCTGGCTTCATGAATACAGAGACCAAGTTGACCACTTCCAATGAAGAGACCAGTTAAGATTCATTCCTCATGCTGTTTCTATACAATGGGAGAAGAATCCTCTGGAATAAAATGAAACCAATTCCATGCCCTAGTATGTGCTGGTTTCTGCCTTGTGAAAAACTTAGTAATTTGTAAGAAACATTGATCTTTCCTCCCAAATGGGGACTATGACAGGCTTTGAGCTCATCTCTCCGTGCTCTTAGCCTTCAAGTTAGTAGATCCTTAGAGGCTTTTTAACAGCAGGCTTCCAGAAGTTTGTGTTTAGGATTTTTAGCATATTTTTAATTTCAGGTTTTCAGCTGACTGAAACTAAAGTACATAATAGGTTAAGACAGGTCTATGACCTTTACTCCAACATGAGCCAATAAAGGACAGAAGTCTTCCTATACTTAGTCAAGAGTCATTTCAGTAGAAAATAATCTCAGCCTACTAATTTTTCGAGACCAGACTAAGCCTTTGAAGGTAAGCCTCAAGATTCTTATTTGAAGATAATTGCTGGCTGCTTTGGCCCCCAGAGATTTGGCACAGGAGGTGGTGTTTATGCCGGCATCTGACTTTTTTCCTAGATCTCTCTCTCTGAAGAGTCCAAGGGCTGCTGGGGAGAGCAGACTTTTGGCGACGATAGGTGGCCTCTGGTCTACAGAGATTTTGTAACTGCTTGGAAAGTGTCTTAGAATCATTCTCCCTCTCAGTAGCTAGAAATTTAGAATAGCTGAAATCTGTAGGCATGAACCTCTGAGGGCTGAAAATGTGACATTTGGAAACAGTTCTTAAACTCTTATTAACTAGTTGTAATATAGTTTTGTGAATTTACTGCACTGATGCTGGACCTTGCGGTATATCTGTCCCTAATAAGTGTTTTCTCCCCTTCAATATTACTGTAAACAGTGGCACCCATTGTAGCATATGTTTGATTTTTTTTTAATGTTTCCTATGAAAACTACAAACTACCTTAATTTTTACATGTGTTTCCTCATTGTAGATAAGCCTATCTTGCTATCTGGATTTTTTTGTGTATATGTGTTCTACCAATTAACTACTTTTGTAGTTTTAATCTTGTATTATTTCTTCTACTTTGTTTTGTATAAAAGGGGGAAAATAAAAAAGCTGGAATCCCCTCCAAAAAAAGAAGGAAAGAAGTAGTACATACATTAATGTATCATACTGAAATTGCTGAACACCAAAGATAAAAAAAATATTTAAAGTGGCTGGAGAAAAACAAACAAATCAAAGATCTATACTCTGATATTACTGTCAATGTAACAATCACAATTATAGTTTATTTCTCATTAATAATGGAAGTCAAAGGAAAATGGAAAGTATCATCAAAGAACAGAGATAAAAGAATTATCAACCTAGAATTGTTTATAAGCAAAATTCTTATCCAATAATTAATGAACCTGAGAACTTTCAGATTTAAAACAAAACAAAACAAAAAAAACCTGAATGAGTGTACTTAAAAAAGACCATCACTTAAGTTAGTTTTAAAAGATGTACTTCAGAAAGAAGAAAAATTATCCCAGAAGAAATGTATGAGATACTAGAAGTGAGCAAATAAAATGGCAAATTATGCTGCTATGTGTTAAAAAAATGGAGGGTTTAAAATAATAAAAATATATAAATGTTTGAAGTTAAAAAATGTGACTAAAATCCCAGACATTAATAATATATCATTCAAAAATAAAATGATCAGTCTTTACACACTGTAAGATTTTCATATTGTTTGGGAGTAGAAATAAAATATTGACTAACTACACAAAGAAAACTTCAGGTTTGGAAGAGCAGAAGGGAGGCATTAGCCATTTTTTAGCTTCCATCATTACTGCTGATTTGCTGACATTTTGGTATGAAGCAACATGTGAGCCTGCAATCTCTCTAGATTTCCTGGATTCTCCTTCAGTTTTTCTGATTCCTCTGAGAAAAAGCAGTGGTCTGGTGGGAGATTAACTAGATTTACCAGATATTAAAATATACTAAAACCATGATAAGCGGCCTCAGCTTTTACCTAGGTCAGTGACAACAAAAATGGAGATATATTTTTATCTATCCTTAAGGGGTTTCATGCTCATGCTTGTGAGGATCCAGCCTGCTTGTGATTTTCCCCGAGTTCCTGCATTGTAGACTTCAAGAGCCAGCACCTGACATGAAGACACAGCCTTAAAGAGATGGCCCTGACAATGATATATCCTAATTTCCTGTAACAAATCCAATTCCCTTTGTCAAATTCTGTGACAAAGCTCCAGCATCTGACATGGAGAAACAGCCTTAAAGATATAACCCTGATGACAGTGTATTCTAACTCCCTGTAACAAATACACATACACACACACACACATACACACACACACACACACACACACACGTAATCTCCTGCTGGTTCTGCTTTTTTGGTTCTCTGATTGAATCTTGACTGACACACCATGGCAACATTCTATGCCATCTTTTCTAAAGGTAATTCCTGTATTAGAGATAATGGCTTGCAAGATATTTATAAATTAGGAACCACTTATCCCTCCAGTAAGATCCCTTAAGTGTAACGTCATTTTGGAGACATCTTTGCAGTCACTGAGAGCTATATGGTCTACTGCGGCATTTCGTTAAACACTTGAAATTCCCTTATTGTCATTCCTGAGGGGCAAGCCATTGTGTTTACAGGAGGAAGACAAGTTAATAATTTGCTTCCTTATAAGAAGTAAAATCCAGGAGGCTTTCATGGTATCTCTGAAAAAAATACATTGATTAAAATTGTTGGGGCTCTACAAATAGAACCTACATCATCTGGAGGGGAAGCACAAGTTGAGAGCCTCCTAAAAAGCTGGTAAGCCTTAGGCTTCCTATTTCAATTTGAATAATTGAGTCTAGTCTTTCCATTTAGAGGGACGGCCTGAGAGCAGTCAGTTCAACCTGTCTTAATTGTCCATGTCAACAGGAACCACATGGCATTTATCTTCATTTGTAAATGATAGAGGATGGCTATGGAAGTGGGGATGAGAAGACATTTAAAGGTGCTAATAGTGTTTTTTGGGAGATTCAGAAGCTAGGCTATCTTTGCTGTTATTGACAGACTTCTCAGTTGGATTAAAAGGAAGGGTGATCACCATTAGAGAGAGAGAGAGACATCAAATGATTGTCAGAGCACTGCATGGTGACTGACTTTACAGTCATTTAAATATAAAACACTTAAAACAGTTTGAGAGAGCCATTCCAGGGAATTTTCCTTAATAAGGAAGGCTTCCAGGATGATCCAGAAAGACAAAGATGTTTAATGTGCCTTCCTTTCTGTAACATCTGAGGTCTAAGGTGTTTCCTCCCAGGTTTTGCACTTGTTCTCCCTCTACCACCACAAAATTGATGTGTCTCAGTCTAGTTTTTAAGTTAATTTGTGAACTTAATATAATCCTAGTAAAAATATCAATACATAAACAATTGATTCTAAGTTTTATCTGCAAAAAGGTTAAGGAACAAAGTGAAAAAGCAGTGGTCTGGTGGGAGATTAACTAGATTTACCAGATATTAAAATATACTCCAATGCCTGTATAATTAAAATAGTGTGGTATTGGCACATGAATAGACTAGACCAGTAGATCTGTCTAGATAAATGAAATAAAATGAAGTCCAGAATTATATTCAGCTATATGTAGAAATATAGTAAACGATAAAGATGGACTTTTTAGTAAATGTTATAGATACAACTGTGAATCAAAGTGAGAAAAAAGAATAAAGTTAAACCTGGAGCACCTGGTTAGCTCAGTCAGTTAAGCATCTGCCTTTGGATCAGGTCACGATCCCAGGGTCCTGGGATTAAGCCCCACGTCAGACTCCCTGCTCAGCGGGGCTCCACTTCTCCCTCTCCCTCTGTGCTCTCTCTCTCTCTCTCACTCTCTCTCTCCCCCTCATAAATAAATAAAATCTTTTAAAAAAGAATAAAATTAGATCCATTTTTCACAACATACACAAGAAGAAATTCCAAATGCGCTGGGCATGTAAATGTAGGAAACAAAGCAATAAAATTTCTAGGAAAAAGGTATATTTTCCTCTATATCATGGGTGTAGGAAGTCTTTCTTAATGAAACTAAAAATGTAGATGTATGGTTGGAATAATTTCGGCCCCTATGGCCTTTGTTCTCTAGTGTCATGACTATGATTATGTTAGGATACATGGTAGAAAGTAGTTTGCAGTTATAAAATTGGGAGATTAATTTGAATTATTTCAGAGGAGCCTAAATAATCAAATGAGCCTTTAAATTCAGAATAAGAAGTCAGAAAAATGTTGTAAAAAGTGATATCAGAGAAATTGTGAGCTCATTTTCAAAATGGAGTGGAACACTAGCAAATGCAGCCTCTAGAATCTAAAATGATCCCAGGTGGAAGCCAGCAAGAAAACAGGGACTTCAGTCCTACAACCCCAAGAAATTGAATTATACCCAAAACTTAATGATATAAGTGAAATTTCCCTCAGATCCTCTAGATAAGAACCAAGCTAGCAAAGACCTTGACTTTATTCTTGAGAGACCCCAAGTAGAGGAATTATCTGAGCCTCTTATGGATTTCTGATCTATAAGACTATAATATAAGAAATTGGTTTTGTTTTATGCTGCTAAATTTGTTATGGTAGAAATAGGAAACTAATTCAAGATGTAATAAAAGAAAAATAGATTTTACTCCATCAAAATAAGAAAAGAAATCCACCATAAGTAATTAAAAAAAAACAAATGATATACTGGGAAAAAATTTTTGCAATGTATATCATGGATAAATGGAAAAATGTCTAACTTCTGAAATATACAAAAACTTCTGAACATTTAGTAGAAAAGCACACAAAAAAATCTAAAGAAAAATCAAATAAGACATAAATAAAAAACTCAGAGGAAAAGACAAATATATTCTTTCAACAAATACAAAGAAAGAGAAATCAAGGAACTGACCCCATTTACAATTGTTTTAAAACCATAAGATACCTATGAATAAATCTAACCAAAGAGGTAAAGGATCTGTACTCTGAAATCTATAGAACACTTATGAAAGAAATTGAGGAAGACACAAAGAAATGGAAGAACATTCCATGCTCATACAGATACTGTTAAAATATTTATGCTACCCAAAGCAATCCACACATTCAGTGCAATCCTTATCAAAATACCATCAACATTTTTCAAAGAGCTGGAACAAACAATTCCTAAAGTTTGTATGGAACCAAAAAAACCCCCAAATAGCCAAAGGAATGTTGAAAAAGAAAACCAAAGCTGGACTTTGGTCACACATCTGGACTTCAAGCTATATTACAAAGCAATAATCATCAAGACAGAATGGTTACAGACACATAGATCAATGAACAGAATAGAGAATCCAGTAACGGACCCTCAATTCCATGGTCAACTAATCTTTGACAAAGCAGGAAAGAATATCCAATGGAAAAAAGACAGTCTCTTCAACAAATGGTGTTGGGAAAATTGGACAGCCACATGCAGAAGAATGAAATTGGACCACTTTCTTACACCATACACAAAAGTAAACTCAAAATGGATGAAAGACCTAAATGTGAGACAGGAATCCATCAAAATTCTAGAGGAGAATACAGGCAGGAACTTCTTTGACCTAGGCCACAGCAAATTCTTGCTAGACATGACTCCAAAGACAGGGAAAACAAAAGCAAAAATGAACTATCAGTACTTCATCAGACATTTCTCCAAGGAAAACATATAAATGGCCAATAGACACACTGAAAAAAAAATGCTCATCACTAGGCATTAGGGAAACACAAATCAACACCACAATGAGACACCACCTCACACCATTTAGAATGGCTAAAATGAACAACTCAGGAAACAACAGAGGTTGGTAGATGAATAGAGAGGAGAACCCTCTTATACTGTTGGTACCAATACAAACTGGAGGAACCATTCTGGAAAAGAGTATGGAGGTTCCTCAAAAAGTTAAAAATAGAACTACGCTATGAGCCTGCAATTACACTACTAGGTATTTACACAAAGGATACAAAAATAGTGACTCGAAGGGACACATGAACTGCAATGTTTATAACAGCAGTGTCCACAATAGCCAAAATATGGAAAGAGCCTGGATGTCCATTGACAGATGAATGGATAAGAAGATGTGATATATATATATATATATATATATATATATATAATAGAATATTACTTGCCCATTGAAAAGAATGAAATCTTGCCATTTGCAACAATGTGGATGGAAGTAGAGGTTATTGTGCTAAGCAAAAAATCAGTCAGAGAAAGACAAGTATCAGTTGACTTTACTCATATGTGGAATTTAAGAAACAAAACAGATGAACACAGGGGAAGAGAAGGAAAAATAAAATAAGACAAAAAGAGAAAGGGAGAGAAATCATAAGAGACTTTTCACTATAGGAAACAAACCAAAGTTTGCTGAAGGGGAGGTGGGTGGGGGATAGAGTACTTGGCTGATGGGCATTTAGGAAGGCACTTGAAGTAATGAGCACTGGGTGTTGTATGCAACTGAAGAATCACTAAATTCTACCTCTGAAACTAATAACACAGTGTATGTTAATTAAGTTGAATTTAAATACAAATTTTTTTAAAAGTCAGCAATAAATCTCACAAACTGTAAAAAGAGTAATACTGTGGTTTCTGGATGTAATAGAGCAACTTCTTAGAACAGGTATATCAAGTTCATTGGGTGATTCCTTACACCCACAAAATATACTTGGTTCCTGCTGTGAGTTCAGAAACAAAATAGGTGATTTGATTGGAATATTGTATTAACGAAAGCTATTCTAGTCCTTAAGGCATCTTTATTGGAGAAAGAATACCATACACACAGATACACACACACTTTATACTCAGCTATACAAAACTTATTAACCAATCTATATACAAATTTGAGAAATAACAGACGCATGGAAGAAAATATTGATTTCCTAGATTTTATATTATAGGAAGTTGTGTTTTTTTCTAAATTATAATTTTATTTGGCCCTTTTTGTCCTGTAATGAACCTATCATTATAGAATTGATTTTCAAACATTAATATCTATTTACTTGGCCAAGCATATTACATTTTCTTGGCTTTGATTTTAATTATTGCAAAGTAGCACTTGATGATCATTTGGTAAAAAAAAAAAAAAACTATTTTGTCCATGATTGATTTTTAGGTTATGGAGCTGAGTGAAATGTTTTAAATATTAGCATATGCTTTATGATGAATAACTATTAAATACAGTTTTGAGAATACTGATTTTTAAACCCAGTCATATTGTTTAAAAAAAAAGCAAAGGAGTAAGCTAATTGTAAGATGTGGCTAAAAGAAGTTAATCTATTCTTAACCTCACTTCATGAGTGGCAGCAAAATTAAATGGAGACAACCATGAATCACAGGAGGATGAGAGTTGTGTAACTAATTGGCCTATTTTCTGTTCTGTCAGAATCCTCTCAAGCAATTTTTTTTCAATTATAACCACAAATCAGCATGCTATATCCTCCACATGAACTATCCACTGCCTGAGGACTAACTAGGTATCTTGGGATATCTCATGATGAATTGTTAAGAGACCATTTTCCACTAGTGAATCATTATGGGGAGTTCATGGTGAAATACCAGCATTAAAACTCTCTAAAAATCTATGGTGAAAAAAAATCCACAAAAAAAAATGTATTATGTGCAAAAGCCTTACTGCCTTGGTCATCAATAAGAATTAGATTAAAAAAAATAAAGTGTATGATTCACCTGTTTTCAGTATATTCACAAAGTTGAGCAACCATCACAATATCAACTGTAGAACATTTTCATGGTACCAGAAAAAGAAACATTGAACCTCTTAGTAGTCACTTTAAATTTTCCCCTTAAACACTCCTGGACCTAAGCAATCAGTAATTTATTCTCTGTCTCAGAAGATTTTCTCTTTCTGGACATTCCGTATAAATTGGATCATGCAGTATATGTTCTTTTTGATATGCTTCTTTGACATCATTTAATGTTTTCAAGTTTCATACATGCTGTATTAGGATGTATTAATAATGCATTCCTGTTTTTTGTTTTTGTTTTTGTTTTTTGCTAAATAAAATTCCATACCACAGAAAAAGAATTAAATTAATCTGCTATCAAACTTTATGAAACAAAACAAAGCAAAACAGAAGTCAAAATATTGCCCCCATATGCTTACCTCTCTGCTTAATTAATGTATTTGACCCCCTGTGTATAAAATAAATGCTATGCTATCTAGAGACTGCTGGTTGTTTGTTTGGGTCATGCCTTGTTCTGTAATTTTAGTTCAGTCAGTTCTGTTACTCAGAGTGACTTATACTCTCTCTTAGATCACCTGGTTATTTGGGTCACTGTGACATATAATCTTATCTTCTACACATCAACATCCCTATCATAGTCTCCTAGAAGTGAAAAAAAAACCACTAAATTTCAGTTTGTCATTTTTAAAAAAACACACATTAATTAACCAAAGGTTCTATTATCTCCAAAATTCATGTCCATTGTATTCAAATAAGGTGGCTGTCTGACAGGCAGATTTCAAGAACTTCCAGGGAAGGGACCATATCTTCTATGGCAATATCCAGTTATAAAACAAGAAAATAAAATGTTTGGAGAGAACCTCTAAGGTACAGGCCAATTATTTTAGTAACAGGATTTTTTTTGTTTGGGGAGTTTAATGTGTCATCTAGTATATTAAAATCCATGTAATAAGAAGACATTACTATGATGCCATATCTGTTTTATTACATCATGAAATTTAATTGGAATTAGTAAACTAGTACTGTAATGGTATTTTAAGTCTATTTTTAGCTCCTCTTTCAAAGCATTTATTAGGGAATTTTGTGCAAAGTGTGCATCCAATAAATGCTGTTGAAGAATGAGATTTTTAAAGCATAGACCTATTAGGTATGACACAGAGATTTACAGGAAATTGGGGGAGAGTACATGATGAAAGTAAAGTTTACCCTTGGCATTTATATGACTCCTCTTAGGAAACAACATTCACTTAATTGTCAAAAACTAGACATATGAAGCAAGGGTTTGAGGAGAAAAGAATACATCTTTAGTCTGTAAAGAATCTTGTAGATGTCCACAAATACAGTTTGAAATACGTAAACACATCATGTATTCTTGAACAGAAGTAGATTGAACTCTCAAGAACAATCCAGTACCCCAAACAAAGCCACATTTATTCTTTAGTTTGGCTTTGTTCTGAGATTCGTTTAACTGTTACCACAGGAAATCTGAACATTGAAGTATGAGTTTAATAGTGTCAGATTTCCTTGTCTTTTTGGTCTTTTTAGTACTTATATTGTTAATAACTCTTTCACTGACTAAATATCACACTCAAAATTATTTGATCTACCCAGAATAGAAAATGTTGACATTTTAAAACAATTAAACAAAACATTTTTGTTGTGAGTCAGTCAAAATCAAACCATGCATACAATAACTGAATATAGGTGGGAGATTGAGAAAATTGATCATTTTTGAATTTGCAGTTGTACTAAAATCATATGATCTAGTACAAATGTATCCTTTCTATATTTTAAATTTTGTAAAGGCAGAATCCTTGCTTGTTTAATTTACCTAGTACTCTAGTGATATGAACAGTATCTATCAACATAGTGTTTCCTCAATAAATATGTATTAAAACAATGTTTGAGTCATTAAAATAAAAGCAAAATGCCAAGATAAAGTAGCTTCAAAAAAAGCAAAACATCATGCTAGTTTTCAAACTTGAAACTTATCTAGAACCATTGTAGGACAATATAACTTAAGAAATACTGATTACTTGTGAGAAAGACCTGTTCCATTTGTAATAGTGCCAAAGGTAACTTGTATTTATATTTACACACACAAACACACATTCATACATGCTTACATTGTCACATTCTAAGGAATATGCGTATTTTATTACCTCTACTTGAAACCATGTGCATTTTAAACAAATTTTTAAGGTAAATTGAATGATAATTTCATTGTTGCTCAAAAAATTTTCACCTTATTTAAGAAAGACAATGCTGATTTAATTAATAACCATACGTTTTTCCCTCCTTGAATCAACACTCTGTCTCAAGAATATGATAAAAGCTATTAATTTCAACTTCTACATGAATAGTATTGACAAAATAAGTAGGGAATAATTTGATCCAATCAAAACTTAAAAGAATTTAAAATACTTTTTTGAAGTTCACTAAATTGAAAAGACATAGTAACTGGCATGTTCAGGTAGTAATATTTAAATGTTCTTAATAAGACAAGCCAAGATTTTAAGGTTCAGAAAAATAAAAACAATTTACATGTAAAATTTCTGTTTGATTTTTATCACTGATAAACTCAAGGATTTGTGTTATTGTTGTTTTTCTTTGTGTTGATCTCTTGCATGAAATAAGTTTTTGTATGTAGATCAATACCAAAATGTCATTCTTAATAGTCCCTTTTAACTTTCAGTTAATACAACTAAAGTACAGTTGGTCAATCTCACAAGACTGACTGACATGCACATCTGGCACTTTATTTGGGTAACCGCATAACCTGAAAAAAAATGTTTGAAGTTTCCATTTATAAGCCAAGGTGGATATGAATAATAAAACTGACAACTTGAAGGGGACTGTTAAAAATGTAATACTTAACTCAGCCTTAAGATTCATCCTGAAATATTTGTTATCATGTTAAGAAGCATGAGATAAGTGACAACTCTCCAAAAGATGAAAATTATTCTATTAAAAAAGAAAGAAAAGCAATGCCAGATCTCCAGCCCCAATGCTCTTTTTCCCTAGAAGACACCGATTTTTATAAATCCCAATTTGTTCTAGATTAATTTCTGGGAAGATTACTTACTAATTATTATTGACTGTACCCAAGTAAGTTAATTATTAACAACTAGTTAAAGTAGTTAAATCCAAGTCAAAATGTATATCTAATCAGAAGAGAGAGCTAAGATGGTGGCATAGTAGGAGGACCATAGGCTTGTCTCATCCCTCAAACACATCTAGATAATTATCAAATCATTCGGAATATCCAAGAAATAAATCTGAGGACTGACAGAACAAACTCCACAGCTAGAGAGAGAGAAGAAGCCACATTGAGGAATGTAGGAAGTGAGGAGACATGGTTTGGGGGCAGAAATGGATCATGGGTGCTGTGGAGGGGAAGGAGCCCTGGTTGCCAAGAAAGGCAAGAGAGAGAGATTGCACAAGGAGAATACTTCCCCAAAGCCACAGGCTGGGGAAAAAAAGAGGAGCTGATTTTCCTGAGTTATTGTGACCAGCTGCCCTTGAAGACTGGCAATTTAAAGGTCAGAAGGCTTGGCTGGGGTAGAGCAGAGACTGCTGCCCTACTCCTGAAAAGAAGGGAGGCAAACAACCCAGAGGCAGACAGGGCAATATGAGAAACACCTATGGTGCACAGGAGGGAGATTATTTGTGCTTCTTGGAGCACATGGGTGACAGGTGGTGTTCAAAGAAATGACTCTCCAGGGACTAACAAGCCAGCAGGTTCCAGTTCCCTCCCACCCCAGCATAGGCCCAGAGCGACCTGCCAAAGGCAGCTCAGCCCCAACACTGGCTGCCTAGACTGCTTGCTCCAAATTCCACACTGCTGCTGTCTGGTGCAACTACCCTTCTCAGTCAAACCTGCATCAGCCCCAGCACAGCAAGACCCTCAGGTCCCTGCCCATACCACATCCCTAAAGCACAGAGTTTTAAAAGTGAGCAGGCTTGGCTGGGATAGAGACCAGAGGGCACTGCACTGCTCTTGGAGAAAACACAGTCAAACAACCCAGAGACAGACAGGGTGAAAACAGCAATCTGAAAAATGCCTGGGATGCATAGCAGGGAGATTATTCATGTTTGTGGGAGTGCTTCCCTGAGAGTGGCAAGCACAGACACCCCTCTCCAGGGATAAAGGAACTGGCTGGCACAAATTCCCTCCTCTGCCCCTCAGCATAAAAACAGAACCATCTTCAGTTCTAAACAGCACAGAAGAGATACTGGCTGCCTAACCTGCTTACACAAAGTCCCACACCCCTGAGTTCCTCCAGCACTGTCCTTTTCAGTCAAGCGTGCCTCAGACCCAACTTGGTGGGCTCCTTCCCCCAGAAGAGCAGCAGAAACCCCTGCCCACACCATATCTTCCAAGCAGAGACTTCTGCAAGGCTTCAGTTCTAGTAGAAGTAGCATCAGGTCTCATTTAATAAGCAGACCAGAGCACACTCTGGCCAAAGTTCAAACATGTCTCACTGCAGGCAAGGAGAAACTCTGCAGATGACTGGAGAATTTAAAGCAACAATCATAAGGATACTCTCTGGACTTGAGAAAAGAATGGAACACTTCAGGGAGACCCTTACTACAGAGATAAAAGAGTTAAAAAACAGTCATAAATGAAAAATATGATAACTGAGATTCAGAACAGACTGGATTCAATGAAAACAAGGATGAAAAAAGCAGAGGAATGAATAAGTGATATAGAAGATAAAATAATGAAACTGAACAAAAGAACATGAGAATAGACTGAGGTAACCCAGTGACTCCATCAAACACAATAACATTCATATTATTGGAGTCCCAAAAGAAGAAGAGAGAAAAAAGGGGGCAGAAAATTTATCTGAAGAAATAATAGCTGAGAACTTCCCTAATCTGGGGAAGGAAACCCACATCCAGGAGGCACAGAGAAATCCTATAAAAATCAAGAAAAGCAGCCCAACACCAGGACATATTGTAATATATCTAGTCTTGTGATTAATAGTTTAATAATAATTATAATATATGCATAATAAAAGAAAATGGAGAGTAATCACAATTCCCATTTCTGTATTTCTATTTCTAATAAGTACTATATTAGTTAACATTTGTTGACTGCTTACTATGTGCCAGGTTCTATGTACTTTGCATGTATTGTTATATTAAAATCTTAATAATATCGTCCCCATCTTATACAAAGAAATTTTAAGACATTGTAGCATTTCAACTGATATATAAAGAAATTGTGAAAAAATATACATTTGAAGTAGTAACCAAAATTGCATTTAAAATAGTTTTTTTTTTTCCCTATGGGACAAAATTCTAAAGACGTAATCATTACAATAAATTTTTAATAAATTATGCTTAAACATTCTTTAAATTAGGTTAAAGAGATTAATAAAAACTATCTGTTTAAATGATATTTTAATAGGCAATATTTTATATTTATGTTATTATATCATGTTAAATGTATAAATAGTTATCATCTTACTAGATACAATGGAAATGCAAGTCCATACCCAGACGTAGAGTCAATTTCTGAAGAGATGATCCCGACTTAGAATGACTGAGAATTAGAGACTAACCACTAGACCAAGTCTTTGCAAGGTAGAAGGTAATGAACTACAGCAAATTAAGGAAGTCCAGACAAATAGGCAAACAGAAGATTTTTATTTGAAAGGTCCAAGGAAGTCTAGAAAAAAAAACAATTTAGGGCCTTTTTTTTCCCCAAAGAGTCAAATGTTAATATTTTTTAGCACACACCTGGATCCAGTATTAAGACTATACTATGGGGGTAAAAATTTATGTAAAATTGGAAGGACTGAGAAGCAAAATAGAACTCAAAGCAGAACATTGATATCAAGGCTAGTATTCTGTTATAGAGGAACAAAACAGATATCCAATTTCTGGAACTAAACAAGAAGGTAGTGGTTCGGGCACCAGAAAGAAAACAAAAGCCAAATTATTGGAACAGAACTTCAGGTCAAAATTGGACCAGCAGCAAGTTGGCTCAGTGGTAAGTAAGCTGATGATATTGACATCATTGGTCTTTCTATTCCCCTACCAAGGGTCAGATTATTTCAGAGCCTATAAAGGTTTGAGCTTGGATATAATGGAAACCACTAGAGAAGTTGAGAGATTCCAAAAACAAAGACTCAAACTCAACTCAAAATTATAGATGGAACTAAAATTGCAACACAGAAATCAAGACGTGTTTGTTTTTCTGCAATCTCTCTTCCCCCAAAAAACAAACAAAAACAAACCATGAGTTTTTTGAAGTGTAATTTTATCTACACATTTTTAATGTACCTATGAAGGCAGTAGAAAAGTAGTATTTTTCTGAGAATTTTCCATTAATTAAAGTAATACCAGATTTTTTGAAACTGTTATACCTTTTAGTTGTGTACAGCATAGCTCTAAAATAGTTTAAAATGAAAAATTAAGAATTATGCTTTAAAGACTATAAAGACTATCTTATAAAGATTTTATAAGACTATATAAAGAATTTATGCTTTATAAGACAAAAGACTATACAATATTTTAACATGATTTCACTAACAAATTTTTTTATTTTTTATTTTTATTTTTTAAGGTTTTATTTATTTATTTGACAGAGAGAGAGAAGCAGGCTCCTTGCTGAGCAGATAGCCCAACATGGGGCTAGATCCCAGGACCCTGGGATCATGACCTGAGCCTAAGGCAGATGCTTAACCAACTGAGCCACCCAGGCGCCCCTCACTAACCAATTTTTAAAAATAAAACTGAACTGAGCAAATCTAGACCTTTCAATCACGTTAATGTTACATGTCTGTATGTATGTGTATGTATATGTATACATATAATATATATATATGTTCATAGTGCAATAAGATCTGCTACCACAAATGTTTAACTCTGAAAACTTTTTTGTTTTCATTATTGTTATATAAATTTACAAATAATTTTGTACCAAAATATTTGGTTTGATGGTTCTAGCACTCACAGAAGGCCATTATTGATTAAGTACTGATTTATCATTAGTAACTTCTAAGATTCAGAGAAATAGGAAATTTAAAGTTCAAGGATTCCCCTCAGACATTGAAATTGGGATGCTACAACTGTCAGACCAAGGATACACCATACATGTGCATAATGATAGCTACACACAGTAGCAATTCCATTTTTAAAAAAATCTATAAATGAGATCACCTTTTATTACTCTTTTGACTTGAGGTGAACGTGAAGTGGACTTGACATTTATGTCTATTCAGGTCAGACACACTTAACTCTACATGGTGCAATTCTGAGAGTCCCTCTGGAAAGAATGTTCAGTCTTAATGAATGCATAGGCTTGCCTTATGTTTTTGCAAAGACAAGCAAGGCTGTTTGAGCTTGGCTAATATCCAGGTTTGGAGAGCAGAGAAACATGAGATGACTGTGAATATATTAATAAAAAATGCAGAGTACTGCTAGTTTTAAGAAAAGAAGAAATAGTAGATAACTACTTAAAACGTGCCATAGGCATCTAACATGTAGCACGTAGACCAAACTAATGCTTAAACAGCTCCCATAGTTCTTAAGAACCCATCATGGAAGGCTCAAATATGAAAAAATTTCTGGGAGTTCAATTTTTTCAGAAATCAGAGATACAAACTTCGTCTCACAGATCCCACTTTATGAAGTCAAGATCTGGATTTTGAGTGATTTGAGAAATCAAATTTGAAAAAGGCACAGTAGTTAGTTAAGTAACAATAAGTAAATTTACACAATACAATGACTTATTATTATTTAGCTCAAGCCATTAATTTTAAATCTATGAAGCTTAAAAGACATGTAGAAATTGAGACAAGGCATGGTAGGTAAAAATGCCATATACATTGAGAGGAAGTGGCATACTGACAACAAATGAAGATACTTTAGTCTGGAAAAGTTCCTTAAAAATGTATTAGGTCTCCCATGTGAAATCATATTGAGTTGGTTATTAGGAGAGTCTATGCTCAGACCTGAAACAGATGGCACAGGAGTAGGGGACCCTATTCAAATTGGTCCCCTGAATTGAGCTGGATATCTACCAGACCATTCTGAACACCCAGAAATCAGCCTGAGAGGTAAGAAGATAGATCTGGATCTCTACAAACAGAATATTGCAGGTGGTTGGTTTTGAGGTACAAGCAGGGAGCCATGATTCTGCAGACAGATATTGCAGGATAAATGGAAGGGGGAGGGAGCCAAGCTGAGGGCATCCTGCACCACCAGTGAGCAATAGCCTGCTGTGCTGGGAATGGGGCACAGACCAGTAGTGAAGGGGAAAGGACTTTAGGGCAGCCCCCCATGTGAGAACCTGAAGTGGTGGGGCTGCACATGAAAACTGGGGGCGGCTGGTGGTTTTAGAAGCACAAAGGGCAGAGATGTGCCCCAACATGGAGATGAGGACTGGGAGGGCTGCTGAGGGGTGCACAACACAGGACACTGCAGTTTATAGCAGCATAGATAGAAATGGAGTGTGGAGACCTCACTGAAGAACAGACTGCGATCTTTCTGCTCTGAGGCAGAGGGTTGGGAATGATCCCTTCTGCTCTGACTCTCGGAAGAGATGCAGAAAGCCAACAGGGAAAGCTGCCAGGGAAAGCCGCCAGGGAACAAAAGCCCCCAAAAAACAATTTTCACTGAGTCCATCCCCCACCACAGGGGGCAGGGCAACTCTGCCCAAACAGGATTGCCTGAGTAACAGTTTCTGGCAGGTGCCTCCCCCAGAAAACAGTCTGGGAAAACAAGAGGCCAGCAACTCTAAGGTCCCATAAAGCAGGCGCATCTTGCTTGGGTTGTGGTCAATAATTTGGACTCTACATTCCCTCAACCACCCCTCAACAGGATGACTAGGAGAAGGAACCCCCCAAATAGGAAAGACTCAGAGACTATGACTTATCAGATTTACAAAGGGGTTCACATATAACCAAGATGTTGGAAATGGAACTCAGGGTAGCAATTGTGAAGACAATAGCTAGAATGGAAAAATCAAATAATGGCAACATAGAGTCTCTAAGGGTAAAATGAAAGCTGAACTGGCAGAATTTAAAAATGCTATCAATGAGATCCAATCTAATCTAGATAATCTAACAGCTAGGGTAAGCGAGACAGAAGAACGAATTAGTGATCTAGAAGACCAATTAATAGACAAGAAGGGAAAAGAGGAGGCCAGGGGAAAAGCAACCTAAAATCCATGAGAATAGAATCAGAGAAATAAGTGACATCATGAAATGTTCCAATGTCAGAATTATTGGGATCCCTGAGGGGGTGGAGAAAGAGAGAGGACTAGAAGATATATCTGAGCAAATTGTAGCTGAGAACTTCCCTAATCTGGGGAATGAAACAAACATTCATGTGTCCTAGAGGCAGAGAGGACCCCTCCCAAGATCAAGGAAAACAGGCCAACACCTCAGCATGTAATAGTAAAACTTGCAAATCTTAGAACCAAGGAAATTATCTTAAGGGCTGTTAGGGGGAAGAGATTTCTTACATACAGAGGGAGGAACATCAGAATAATGTCAGACCTATCCACAGAGACCTGACAAGCCAGAAAGGCCTGGCAAGACATATTCAGAGTACTAAACGAGAAGAACATGCAGCCAAGAATACTTTATCTGGCAAGGCTGTCATTTAGAATAGATGGAGAGATGCAGAGCTTCCAAGACCAGCAGAAACTGAAAGAATATGTGAACACTAAGCCAGTCCTGCAAGAAATATTAAGGGGGGGTTCTATAAAAGGAGAAAGAGCCCAAGAGTGATATAGAAGAGAAACTTACAGAGACAATCTATAAAAACAAGGTTTTCACAGGCAACATGATAACCATACATTCATATCTTTCAATAATCACTCTCAGTGTAAACAGCCTAAATGCTCCCATAAAATGGCACAGGGTTGCAGATTGGATAAAAAGATGAGACCCATCCATATACTGTCTACAAAAGACTTGTTTCGAACCTAAAGATACATCCAGACTGAAAGTGAGGGGATGGAGATCCATCTTCCATGCCAACGGACCTCAAAAGAAAGCTGGGGTAGCAAGTCTTATATCAGACAAATTACATTTTCAACTAAAGACTGTAGTTAGAGACACAGAAGGAAACTAGATCATTCTTAAAGGGTCTATCCAACAAGAAGATCTAACAATTGTAAATACCCCCAACATGGGAGCAGCCATCTACATAAGCCAAATGTTAACCAAAATAAAGAGTCATATTGATAACAATACGTTAATTGTAGGAGACCTCAATACTCCACTCTCAGCAATAGACATATCATCTAAGTAGAAATTCAACAAAGAAACAAGAACTTTGAATGACACACTGGACCGGATGGACCTCATAGCTATATAAGGAACATTCCACCCTAAAACAACAGAATACTCATTCTATTCCAGTGCACATGGAACTTTCTCCAGAACAGACCACATACCGGGTCACAAATCAGGTCTCAACAGGTACCAAAAGATTGAGATTATTCCCTGCATATTCTCAGACCATGATGCTTTAAAACTGAAACTCAATCACAAAAAAAAAAAAAAAAATTGGAAGAAATTCAAACACTTGGAAGCTAAAGACCACTCTGTTTAAGAATGTTTGGGTTAACCAGGAAATCAAAGAACTTAAAAAATTCATGGAAACCAATGAGAATGAAAACACATCAGTCCAAAACCTGTTGGATACTACAAAGGCAGTCCTAAGGGGGAAATACATAGCGATCCAAGCCTCACTCAAAAAAACAGAAAAATTCCAAACTCACCAGCCAACTCTACACCTTAAAGAACTAGAGAAAAAGTAACAATGTCTAAGCCACGCAGTAGAAGAGAAATAATTAAGATTAGAGCAGAGATCAAAGAATTAGAAACCAGAAACACAGTAGATCAGATCAACAAAACTAGAAGCTGGTTCTTGGAAAGAATTAATAAGATCGATAAATCACTGGCCAGACTTATCCAAAAGAAAAGAGAAAGGACCCAAATTAATAAAATTATGAATGAAAGGGGAGAGATCATGACTAACACCAAGGAAATAGAAACAATTATTAGAAATTATTATCAATAACTATATACCAACAAACTGAGCAATCTGGATGAAATGGATGCCTTCCTGGAAACCTATAAGCTGCCAAGAATGAAACAGGAAGAAATTGACAACCTGAATAGGCCAATAATCAGTAACGAGATTGAAGCAGTGATCCAAAACCTCCCAAAAAACAAGAGTCAAAGGCCTGATGGATTCCCTGGGGAATTCTACAAAACATTCAAAGAAGAAATAATACCTATTCTCCTGAAGCTGTTTCAAAAAATAGAAACAGAAGGAAAGCTTCCAGACTCATTCTAAGAGGCCATCATTACCTTAATCCCCAAACCAGGCAAAGACCCCATCAAAAAGAATAATTTCAGACTGATATCCCTGATGAATATGGATTCCGAAATTCTCAACAAAATCCTAGCTAATAGGCTCCAACAATATATTAAAAGGATCATCCACCACGACCAAGTGGGATTTATCCCCGGGATGCAAGAGTCGTTGAACATTCGGAATCAATCAATGTAATAGAACACATTAGTAAGAGGAGAAAAACCATATGGTCCTTTCAATTGGTGCAGAAAAAGCATTTGACAAAATAAAGCATCCTTTCCTGATTAAAACTCTTCAGAGTATAGGGATAGAGGGAACATTCCTCAAGTTCATAAAATCCATCTATGAAAAACCCACAGCAAATATCATCCTGAATGGAGAAAAGCTGAGTGCCTTTCCCTTAAGATCAGGAAAATGACAAGGATGCCCACTCTCACCACTATTGTTCAACATAGTACTAGAAGTCCTAGCAACAGCAATCAGACAACAAAAAGAAATAAAAGGTATTCAAATTGGCAAAGAAGAAGTCAAACTCTCTCTCTTCACAGATGACATGATACTTTATACAGTAAATCCAAAAGACTCCACCTCCAAATTACTATAACTCATACAACAATTCAGTAATGTGGCAAGATACAAAATCAACGCATGGAAATCAGTTGCTTTCTTATACACTAACAATGCAACTGTAGAAAGAGAAATGATTCCATTTACAATAGCACCAAAAATCATAAGATACCTCAGAATAAACCTAACCAAAGAGGTATAGGGTCTATACTCTAGGAACTACAGCACAGTCATGAAAGAAATTGAAGAAGACACAAAAAGATTGAAAAACTTTCCATGCTCATGAATTGGAAGAATAAACTGTTAAAATGTCTATGCTGCCCACAGCAATCTAAACCTTCAACGCCATCCCGATCAAAATTCCAATGACATTTTTCAAAGTGCTGGAACAAACAATCCTAAAATTTTTATGGGATCAGAAAAGACCCTGAATCACCAAGGAAATGTTGAAAAAGAAAAGCAAAGCTGTGGGCATCATGTTACCCAATTTCAAGCTATATTACAAAGCAGTGATCACCAAGAAAGCATGATACTGGCACAAAAACAGACATATAGACCAATGGGACAGAATAGTGAACCCAGATACTGGCCCTCAACTCTATGGTCAAATAATCTTTGACAAGGCAGAAAAAAATATGCAATGGAAAAAAGTCTCTTCAATAAATGGTGCTGGGAAAATTGAACAGCCACATGCAGAAGAATGAAACTCGACCTTTCTCTAACACCATTTACAAAGATAAACTCAAAATGGATGAAAGACCTCAATGTGAGACAGGAATCCATCAAAATCCTAGAGGAGAACAAAATCCTGCGAGAACATAGGCAGTAACCTCTTTGACATTGGCCACAGCAACTTCTTTCAAGATACATTTCCAAAAGCCAGGGAAACAAAAGCAAAAATGAATTTTTGGGAATTCATCAAGATAAAAAGCTTCTGCACAGCAAAGGAAACAGTAAACAAAACAAAGAGGCAACCCACAGAATGGGAGAAGGTATTTGCAAATGACACTACAGATAAAGGGCTGGTATCCAAGATCTATCAAGAACTTCTCAAACTCAACACCCAAAAAGCAAATAATCAAGTCAAAAAGGGGCAGAAGACATGAACAGACACTTCTCCAAAGAAGACATACAAATGGCTAACAGACACATGAAAAAAATGTGCGTCATCATTAGCCATCAGGGAAATTCAAATCAAAACCACATTGAGATACCACCTTACACCAGTTAGAATAGCAAAAATTGACAAGGCAAGAAACAACAAATGTTGGAGAGGTTGTGGAGAAAGGGGAACCCTCTTACATGTCTGGTGGGAATGTAAGTTGGTACAGCCACTTTGGAAAACAGTGTGGAGGTGCCTCAGAAAATTAAAAATAGAGCTACCCTATGACCCAGCAATCGCACTACTGGGTATTGACCCCAAAGACACAGATGTAGTGAAAAGAAGGGCCAAATGCACCCCTATGTTCATAGCAGCAATGTCCGCAATAGCCAAACTGTGGAAAGAGCCGAGATATCCCTCAACAGATGAATGGGTAAAGAAGATGTGGTCCATATATACAATGGAATATTCCTCAGCCACCAGAAAGGATGAATACCGAACTTTTACACCAACATGGATGGGACTGGTGGAGATTATGCTAAGTGAAATAAGTCAAGCAGAGAAAGTCAATTATCATATGGTTTCACTTGTTTGTGGAACATAAGGAAGAGCATGGAGGAGGCACCTGGGTGGCTCAGTTGTTGGGTGTCTGCCTTCGGCTCAGGTCATGATCCCAAGGTCCTGGGATCGAGTCCCACATCGGGCTCCCTGCTCTGCGGGAAGCCTGCTTCTCCTTCTCCCACTCCCCCTGCTTGTGTTCCTGCTCTTGCTATGTCTCTCTCTGTCAAATAAATAAATAAATTTTTTTTTTAAAAAAAGGAATAGCATGGAGGATATTAGGAGAATAAGGGAAAAATGAAAGGGGGGAAATTGGAGAGAGAGACTAACCATGAGGAACTACGGACTCTGAGAACAAACTGAGGATTTTATAGGGGAGGGCGTTGGGGGTAAGAGTTATCCCAGTGATGTGTATTAAGGGGGGCATGTATTGCATTGAGCATTCGGTGTTATACAAAAACAATGAATCATCGATCACTACATCAAAAACTAATGATGTATGGTGACTAACAAATATAATAAAATAAAATTTAAAAAAAAATACATTCTATGGTGATAACAATGTGAAATCATATTGAGTTGGTTATTAAGACATCCTGTGGTTAAATTAATCAATTTTAATTTCTTTTAAATTCTTTAGCTTAATAATCTCTCAAAAGTAAGGACTATGTACCATTTAATTAAACAAAAATATCTGAGTACATACTATGACCTGGGTGCTTCAGGGGATACAAAATAAATGAGATATAACCCCTTTCCTTGAGAAGTTTAAAGCTACTAGGAAAGATAAACATGTTCACCAGTGCACAACTAACGAAGGAAGGTAAGTGCTATGGTCAAAATACATGTTGTAATAAAACAACTTATAATTGCCCAATTTGTTGATTAATTATAAAGAAACCCTAATTTAAAGGAAGTTCAGAATTTGGGATCTTTTTTTAAAGATTTTATTTATTTATTTGACAGAGAGAGAGAAAGAGAGCACAAGCAGGTGGAGCAGCAGGAGGAGAGAGAGAAATGGGCTCCCTGCTCAGAGACCAACGTGGGGCTGGATCCCAAGACCCTGGGATCATGACCTGAGCCAAAGGCAGATGCTTAACTGACTGAGACACCCAGGCACCTCTAGAGTTTGGGATCTTGCGGGATTTCTTCTTTATTTCCCATACTAGTTTTTCCAAACATTGAGAAAAAAAGATTATTTTACAGTCAGAGAAATGTTGCTATTTTTTTTCACAATGGTGAGGAGTCTTGCTACAATACTAAAAGAGAAACAGAAGATAGCAAAAAGAGACTAGCACAGAACATCCCTAGCATTTCTGTAGTTAGAGTTGTTACTTATGTAGTATATTATCTGAAGCTACTATTTTTTAAATTTAGTGAGTAAATACAAAATTCTTACTCCTGTGTCAGGCATATTGCTCTAGCACTATTTTTTTTTTCTTTGCCTTTCAAATAAACAGTGCTTTCAAGTTACCTGCTCACTGGTGTATTACTTTGTTCCACTCTTCTCTACTCAAACATTTTAAATAAGAACTCTAGGTCTTTTCTCTGCTGCCCTCAATTAAAATGCATATATTTAAAGGATTTGCAAGGTGATGGTATGCAAATACATGACAACCTTCTAAGAATGAGGTAGCAAATATGTTCAATCACATATTTACTAACTTTGATCTAATAGTTGCCCTTCTAAGAGGCACTGGATAGAAGAGTTCAGGTATCTTGCTAGTTACTCTCTCTGGGTTATCTCAGTTAATACCCACTATAAAAGTATGATAGAGACATTGTATTTGCATTTCACATAGGTAGAAATCGAGACTCAGAAGTTTCAGATAGTATGACCAAGGATTGGTATTTGAACAAAGGCACCTCTGACTTCAAAGTTTGTGCCTTTTCCACTCCTGAAGACATTCTGTCCTAATTGTGACCTGGAGAATTTCTGGCAGGTATGCTTCCACCCTTTTCTCCTATGTCCTTGGTAGTCACAATTCTTTTCAGCTCAGTACTCTAACAGCCACTACAAACTGATTGGAATTGACATGGGAGATGAGATAGTTTTATCAACCATACCATAATCTAAATGTGAAACTTTCCTCACTTTACATGTTTAAATACCTTTATAAAGACTTGTTTTAAATTATATCAAATCTATCTACAGTTCTTTTCAGGTAATGCTCTACTGAGACTGACAAAAGAGAAAAAGACAGAAAGGTGATCAAACCTCAGTTTTAGCACTATGTCAGATTTTCCAAAAATGGAATTAGATAGGGTTAAAAATAAGCTAAAACAAGTGTTTTTTCCACATCTAGATCAGGAATATTCTTTGCCAAACAAAGTTGAGAGACAATTTTAATCTTAGGGTGATGATGCATAATTAAACACATAAATGTCAAATTCAGAAATAGTCTGGAATTCAACCATAAAAATGTATATTTTAGAATAATTATCTAAGTTCTAAGACATATAAAAATGTATGGAAGATGTGAGAGCCACCTGTTCATTTCTTTCCCAAGTTAAACACCAAACATGACTTTCAGTCAAATTTATGTATTCATTGAAATGAACCCAAAAGCTCTAATGCACTATAGGTAGCTTGTTTGCTGCTTTTTAGCATCAAATGCATTTCTAGTACTCTATTTCATAGAACAGGCATGTATATGGAATTATTTTTTATTATTTATATTATATTTTTATCAATTAAGTTTTAATTTATAACAAATCAGTGGGGTTATAATAATTCAAGGTTATTGGGAATTAGTGTATATTATACTAAAAAACACATACATATTTTTTCCATTGTAATATGTAGCAATAGGGTGTCAGCATATGACTTTTTTCTTTATAGTATCCCTGTCAAAATTTTCAAAAGAATATTCCAGTGATTTAATTTAGAACACTGTATTGTAGATGTGTATTAGTAAAAACAGCCTTCTCAAGCAACATTTATGTTTGGAGTGGTACTGAAATGAAATTTATATCACTGATAAGCAATAATAATGGTAGTAAGAATTATAAAAATAACAATGACATTCTAATATTTATATACTATTTTCTGGTTTATAAAGCACTCTACATACACTTTGCTCATTTAATCTTTATAATAACTACCAGATTGCTTTTAGTGTAGGTCAGTAATTCTCACTTCCAGAATTACCATTCAGTAGATCTGAGTGGATCTGAATTTTATATACTCATCTTCAGGTAATTCTAAAGGAATATTGCTACTCAGAGTACTGGTTTACTCAGACCAGCAATGTAGGCATCCTCTGGGAGCTTGTAAGAAATGCAGAAACTCAGGCCCACTCTAGACCTACTAAATAGGAATTTGCACTTTTTCAAGATTGCAGAGGTGATTCATATGTACATAAATTTTGAGAATCACTGCTCTCACTACACTTTAAAAGGAGGTATGGTTATCCTCACTTTGAAGCTTAGTGTCCTCACCTGCAAAACAAGTATAATCAATACCTGTTTCCACAGATTCTTATAAAAATAAAATGTTGTAAAAATTAAATTAGCAATCTTTCAGTCAATGGTCTCTGCTAGCATTAAGATTCATTCGCTTAACAAATGTTTTATTTTGGTTTGTTTTTGTTTTTATTGAGTACTTTCTTCAAGTCAGAGACTCCATTAAGTTTGCTGTATGAAGTAATGAAGAAGACATGTCCAGGTCCTGCCTTTATGGAGTTCAGAGTCTACTGCAGGATTTACAGTCATAATCATCATCATAGTTATCATCATTGTTATTGTTGGTATTATTATTATTAAAGCTATGTATTAAGAGGATGTAATAGAAGACTGAGAGGAGGAGGACTAAATGCTTCTTATCAGCAGTGTAGTCCAACCAAAGATAAGGAAAAGTTAGCATATTAGCCTCACTTCATAGAGAGAGGAGTCATGGTAAAAAGTACCTATGGCTAAAGGAGAGTATGTGTGGGATAATGAGAAGGACAAGAAAACAAAACATGTTCTGAAGTATATAAGTCATTTTCACAAAGTCACACAGAGTTCTTTCTTGATAGGTAAAACCTTTTCAATTGAATATAATAGATAATAGGGAAAATAATACATGTGATTTTTCTCTAACACCTGTATCAACATTTTCTTTGTTCTGGCCTCAATGGAGCTGTGTGTCTAGGGCTGACCCACCTCTTCAGGTTTCAGAAACAAGTTCCATCCTGCTGTGGCTATAAGAGGACTAATTCCACATGAATTGGCCTTCATTTCTCAGGACCTAAGTCTCTCTCATACATGAACATATGAATGGCAGATGAAAAAAAAAAGGAAAACAAAAATAATCACCCCCACAACTGCTTGACCCAGTGCTGGAGAAACAAAAAGTAATGCATACTTAGACTGAATTTCTGCCTACCCCAATATACACACTAGGAACCCATTGCTTGCATTGACAAATCCCTTAATTAGGAGATGGAATTCACTCTCAATTAGAGAAACAGATTAAAGTGCTTCCTTTGAAGATAAATCCATTGAAAAGTGTGCAGCAGTTTGGTAGTGAAAAAGACAATTAGGCATATCACCTGGAGCCTCCTTGCATTTTTATGAGTGAATGCCCAAACAAAACAATTACTTCACTGAAGAGGTACTTTGCCATGGCTCAGAGTGAGAAGGGGATGAATCAACACTGATGAGTATTTAGCAAATGTCCTCTGAGATTAGTTCCCACTGTAAAAAAGATAATCACCCTTAGCCACACTACTTTGGTATACTTTTCCTGAAACCCCACTGAATTTCTGTTAAAGAAGATGAAGATCATACTTAGAACACAGGCAGAAGCAAGCACTTTTCTATCTATGACTTTACTACATCTAAGAATATCTACTGATTTACTCAGGTAGCCAGCTATTTTTTTGTCATTTCATTCATCCAACCATTCATTCACTCAATGAGTAGCTCCTATTTTGTGCCCAACTCTATACTAATCACACAATTACATTCAAATATGTAAAAGAACAATCTACTGTCCTCCAGCAGCTCATTAGCAAGACATTTGGGAAAACATTCCATTAGACAATCAGAGAAAAATTAAGTCCATGTGTTAGGAAATTTGTAATAGAGAGTTGGAGAGAATGTATGTGTGCATGCACATAGGAAAGTCTAAGTGTGAGAAAAGTTAGAACATACAGGTCACTTAGTAATATGCTGGCAATGAATCATAATCTAGGCCTTAAAAATAGTACAGGCTTTGAATTCGGCTGCTTGTAGAAGATACCAAAAGACCCAGTTAAAAAGCTGAAAATCCAATTTATATAATTAGACCCTTTTTGTCTATATGATGTCAAATGTACCATGTGATATTTTCACTGAATTTGATTAGTTATCTTAGTGTACAAGACCATCCCACTTTTTGACTGTATCTAATAGATTATGTATACATATTTTCCTCCATAGGTTATTTGTTATGTAGAGCATCCTTGTATGTAGGCAAAATGTGCTCTCTCAAGCTCTACAATGATCTGTTGTCCAGAATAAATAATTCTTCAATTGCTTTTTTGCTATCTGGTATCACACACAAAAAAAATAACTTCCATTGCAAAAGAAGAAATAAGGCTTAAAATTGCAATCCAAAGGGAGAGAGAATGCAGGATTTTAAGTATATTCTCATGTGCAAATAAAGCCAGATCTAAAACCTGGAGATTTCACCAATGACCCATCTCAATGAAGAGGATTTCCACACTGAGCAGCTCAGGTCTCCTTTAGGCTTAGTAAACCTATGGGATGTGGTCCAAATTCCAGAGATCAGTAACAAACTACAAGATTTTCCTTTGTTCATCAGACATGACTAATATTTTTAAGGTAATTTCAATTAAACAATTCTTTCAAATATATGGTTTGCTTGAATTTAAATTTTCACTCTATTGTTTAGGCATTATAGATAAGCATATAAGCATCTATAAGAAAGAATGAATCAAACATCTTAGAAATTTAAGCATACTGCAGTTATGAAAAGAGTATCAACTCATTTGACAGTTTGTTCACTTCTTTGGATACATACTAGAATTTGAAAATAAAATATAAATGTTAGAGAAGTTTCTACACATATAATTATTTATGATCAACAGTTGTCAAAAAGTACCACAAACACAAGAAAGTTTACTTCTACTTTGCATTTGCTTGTAATGTAGGCAACACAACCAATACTTTTGTGTTGAAAATATATCCTGCTGATATTTATAAGATGCCTTGCTATTAAAAATTCAGATCTACCTATTACATGATTGCAAATCTCAGAACACAAGAGATTCCCTTGAGAGATGCTTATTAACATCTGATTTACAACTTACTTTCCAGTCAAAAGAAAAAGTTTGACTTTTTTTTCTCCTGGGGAAAACCCTAACTTTAACAAAGTTTTGTGAACTCATGTCATCGATATTTATTCCTTCTTCTGCAACACTGATCCAGCTGGAGATGTATAAAACATCAATTTTCAATAGTACATAAACAATATTTACACTGCTGGAGGCTTAATTTTGTTTTTCTCAATTGATTTGAGGTGTTGTAATCTGAACTCTAAACACAGCAATCTGACTCCGAGGCTCTAGATTTTGCAAAATGTGCTCACCCCAGAGGTGCTGTTGTTACAAAATTCCTCCTTCAAACTCTTCACCTACTCAGTCACTAACACTTGGTTCTTAGCTCCTTTAAAAGACCTTTTTTTTTTTCTTTAATCATTTCCTCCACTTCCACTCAGGCTGATTTAATTATCATTCAACTTGTTGTCTTCACTCTAGGTATACATATATCATTTATTTTTTATTTTATTTTTTAAGTAGGCTCCATGTCCAGCAGGGCCCAAGTTCATGACTCTGAGATCAACACCCGAGCTGAAATCAAGCATTGGATGCTTAGCCAACTGAACCATCAGGCATGCCCAGGTATACATATATCATTTTTGTAGTGTTGTATCTTAAGTAAAAAAGGTTAAAATAATAGTCGAAAAGAACCTTTGAAAATCCCTTTCTCAGGAGGATGCCCTACTGAAAACAGACATATAACATTCCAGGGACCATCCACAAACTACACTTGATTTTTCTCTATCCATCAAACATAACTAAAATATTTTTCTAGACCTATTTCAATTATACAACTTGCCAAATGCATGATTTGTTTGAATTGAAATTTTCCCTCTGTTGTTTAGTTAATAAGGACAGTATTCAGAAATGAAGGTATAATTAACTCTCTGAGATGGCTAAGGCTGGGTGTAGACAAGAAAGAGCTGATACTTATAGGAGATTCTATAAGTAGATTTAAGGGGTAAAAGAGGAGTGAGTCATAGCAGACAGCAAAACAACTGTTATTCTCTTTTGGGAGCCTAATAAAACTGCATTGGTAATTGGGAGAAGATGAATAATGACAGTAACTGGCATAGAAATCTCTGGGAAGGAGACAGTTCCTACAGACCTCCTAACCCAAAGTCTCCCTGATGTGGCCAAACTGGTCTCCTCTCCAGGCACCTAGAGGTCAAGGTTGAATTCATCCATATATTCAAATATTAATCTCATACAAGATCTAAGCACTTGTTTTTGCCCCTCTGAAGTTCCTGAAATCCTCATGGTCTCAGTTCTTTGCCTTTGCTACTAGTGATGACATTTTTGAAGCAATTAGGGTAGAGAATATGGGAAAGAAATGTTTTCTTTTTCATCCTCTTCTCTTTTCTCTTCCTCCATGTATTTTAGGATACACTTTGTCTTCAATGACCAATCACACTTTGGAGTGGCTTGTCCCATGTGGTAGAGCATAATAATTCACAATGGAGTGAAATCGCTGATTTTTTAAATAATGTTTCCCTCTCCTCCTCTCATCCGTCTTTTCTTTCTGTGGTCTTATGGAAACCTGAAATTTTCTATTATATTGAATTTACTACAGAAACATAGTGTTCTACAGATGTCCCAAATCTAAAAACTCTAATTTTATTCCATATAGCTTTAAGGCAGTAAGGACTTTGGTGTGCGACCTCATTTAATCATTTTTACTTCAAAGTGGATTTTAAATGTGGACAGTATTTTACAAAACTCACAAGAAGATGGAATTTTCAAAAATGTGTCTCTGGGGATTATACATAATTGTCATTTCTTTTTGTTTCATTTTGTAACAGTTTCAGTGAAAAAGTACAAAATAAAGGCTTATTTTCTTGGGTAAATAATGCTGTACCCAGAGAGCTAGAGTCACCTAAACCTGATGCTGTAGGGTTTCTGCTTTTCCAAGACTGAATTAATAGCTTCTATTAGGATCTTTAAATTGCTACACCTTAAAATGAGAAAAATAAGGATTTGAGCTACAAACCTGGAAACTAGCACTTGCATCCATACTATGCAAAAATTGATATTAAAATATATATTTTAAAAGTCAGATATTTGCACACTTGTTATTCAGCAGGCAATATCAAAGAGTAAATATTCATATAGAGCATCACTGTTAAATCGACACTGAAATTCTGCAAAAGAACATGGCATGCTCTTCCTTGTATAAGTTCCATGTCTGGTAACAGCCCAAACGTACTAGCCTATATCAGTCACATGTCCAGGGACATTGGCAGATTATTTATGTACTGACTCTGACAGTGATAGAGAGCAAGTGCTTCCCAGATCAAAGCAGCCTCCTTCCATAACAATTATACCACCTTACTCAGTCCTACTAAAGTTTCAGAAATATCTTGAACATTTCAACCTATTTTTACGAGTCCAATTAGGACTTTTGTGAGTAAATATTGACAAAAGATGTTGCTGATAGGGTATCCCCCAAAGAGCCAAAGTATAAAAAAAGGACATACATCATACCACCATAAAAGTTGGTTGAAAATTAAATAATTCAGGTTGAAAACTTGGTGATATACAGATAACTAACTTGATTAATTTTTAAAATACTTTTCTAAGTCAACAAAATTTTATTTTACCCATAACTTTCACCATGTAAATGGCAAGAATTGGGATGAAAGATGGAAAGAAATCACAACATGTTCCCCTTGGTCTAGAAGAGTCTGTAATCTCATTTGGGAAACAACAGAGACATATGAGACAATTAGAAAACAAAAGAAGATAGTATAGATTTAAGTGCCAGATTAAGTGCTACAAGTAATTGACCATTTTGATACTATCAGGCCCCATAAACCCACTCTCTAGAGTTAATCTAAACCTTAATGGTTTTCAAGCCAAAGATTTTCCCTTAAATAGCCTTTAATTGAGATATCATACCAATTGAAGATGCTAAATTCATATTGCCCCCCATTGCACATGGAATAACTCATCAAGAAATACTTTAAAACAATTAAAAAAGAATTATACCAAGGAAATATTTTGTATTGCATATAAAATAATATCAGATATATTAGTGGAGAGAAAAACAATAGCATAATTTAGATATATCCAACTGTCCAGATGTCTATCATTACGTCAACAAATTCTGGTGCCTATTTGCTTTTACACTCAAAAATCATTTCTAAATCTTAACTATAAATAACTCTAGTAGTTTGATGTGATCAGTAATTGATCCTTCTTTTCCACTATTGAGTTCTGAACCAATTGAGAGCTAAAGAAGCAATAGTGCAGCTTTAGAACTAAATGTTAGCATTATTTTTGATGGAGCTGTTGAAGAACTTGGATTAGGTGTACATCAAAAGTGGGATTCTTACTGCTGAACCCCAATAACAAACAGTGTATGGTAAACTGTTGACCTTTCCTTGCAGGAGAGTAACCTGGCTTTGAAAGACTTATGGTACAAAGTAGTTGAGAAAAATGAATGTTCTCTGCAAAGAGACTGAGCTTAAAGAGAGAAGAAGGCTGAGGTCTGCATACTCAGACTTTTTCTTGAATTTGCCAGTTGGATAATTAACTCTTCTTCCTCTAAGAATGGAGTCAATAAGGGAAACACAAAGAAGCCAGGAGTTTTATAACTGATGTTCCTACATATAGACATTTAAAATAAATGTTCCAGGTGTTTCCTAATCTACCCCACCTCTCTGTAACACATACATTTAAGCAAACATCATTCTGTGAAAAGATAATGCAATATATAGCCAGTATAGGTAGTGGTTAAGAACTCAGGCTCTGGAACCAGAATCAGGTAAATATGAGTTCCAGCTCAACAACTTATTAGTTGTGTGACACGAGGTGAGTTAACCTTAGAGTTTCCACTTCTCCATCTGTAAATCAGAGTTTAATCATAATACTTAATCCATAGAGTTACTTTGTGAAGATTAAATTAGTTATTTCATGTAAAGCACCTAGTAGACAGGTAATTGAATACTCAATGAATTTTAGTTTCAAAGGCAAACATGAGTCTGTAGAGTATGATTACAGGGATGCTTGAAAACTTCACTTGTCCGAGTAATATGTAATCCAAGTAATAGCTTGGCATATTTTCCTAAAATTATTACTATAATGATGTTTTTGTTATTAAATTGAGGTTGTAGGTCTCCATAAGGCCCATTTGCAAATGATTAACCCTTAGGAAAGATAACCCAAAAGTACATGACAACATGTGATCACAGTAGTGTGGTTTAATTGGTTAGTTTGCTAGTTGAAAATAGGGCTCTAATAGGTTAGAGTATGAATACATCAGATTTTAATAAGGAAGAGGTTTAGGAAAGTTTGGATGGCAAGCTTGGTTGGAAATAGTCTAGGCATCAGGAAGATAAAAAACACACAATTTTATCCTTTTCATCATTATGCCTTGGGCTATTCTAAAATACATGAGAGATGCATGTGGGTCAAATGCAACTGGCTCTCCCTGGAGTACTGTAATTTGGGGAGGTAATGATGTCTATTCTACCAGAAGTATTTCTTAACCGCCCATTGGAAACCAGCCATTGATTATACTTTCAAATATAACTTTTTTTAAACAGGTGACCTTCTGTTTTTATTTTTTTTTCAAATATAACTTTCAATGGTTTTCTTACATTTTCTTATATTACTACTAAATTCTCAGAAATCTGTAAAATTCCAGTTAGGGTTAGGGTATTCAACTGTGATTCTAAACACACTTACCTGATTTCCACTGATACTCTCCTACTTCACTTAGCTGCCTAGGAACAGACTGAGTTTGATAGATAGAAGTAAAAGCAGAGCATATATAAAAGACATGTGAATCTAACCTAGAAGTTTCTTATACCCTAATGTACTTCTTTTTTTCATTTAATTACTAGCTCTTGGCTGTTCACTTTTCAACCTAGTTTCTATTATCTCCAACTTGTCCAAATAGCTCTTAGAAAATAATTGCATGGTTATTGTTAACTACAGATTTGAGAAAGCACATACTTAATAGTCATTTTAATTGTAGTTTCTTCAGTTTATTAGCCAATCCATTTTGTTTCTGATCTCTCTATGATATAATCATAAAGGCTTCCCATTACCTATGGCCCTTTACAATCTCTGCTTTTGTGAGCACAAATTCATTTCACTTTCCTGCTCCCTTTATCTCTTTCCTAAAATTCTTAACCAATACAGTAGACCGTTCTTTCATTCCTAAAACCTTAGAGTTTCTTTTTTCCCCCTTTTCCAGAACAGATTTTTCTTCACCTGGAGATCTTTGAACAGTTCTTTGAGAGGCTGCATTGAATACATCTTGCTTTTTACAATTCCTCTGGAAAAGAAAAATATAATCTGTTGTGCTTTGATTATAATTTCCCTTAGGAAATACTATTCTTCCATGGTCAGGAAGCTTAACACTTTTTCCTAACAAACCAGATTCACTAGATTGCTTAGTTATTCCAAATTTTATAGCACTTTGTAGTCTGAAATTCCATTTCTAACCCAATTTAAGCAGCCTAGGTCACTGGTTTCCTGTCATCTGAGTTTCCCACATTTCCAATCTATTTCCCATGATAAAATTGGTTTTCTTCACAGCTAAGAATTGACTAAGATCCATTAGCTTGGCTGCATTTGTTACTGACATATCTAGATATATTCTACTTTTTCAAATTCAAATAACTTGGAGAGAAGTAAGTCTGTTAATAAAGCCTAGATAAAAGAACAGTTTAAACCCAGTGATTTCACATTAACTTGTGTTAAAAAGAAAATATCTGTAAAACAACTCTTAAGAAAGGTCTTTCAGATATTTTGTCAAATAAAGGCCATTTTAAACTCTTTTAAATTAATAGAGTGAGAATAACAAATACTTTATGGTGTTAAATAAATATAATTAAAAGGTGCTGAAAAAATATATTTTCTTAATTAAAGCAGATAGTTGTTATCTCTCCAAAATACATAATGTTTTACATAATACTTGACACACATTTTAAGTTTTTATTTAAATTCCAGTTACTTAGCATAGAGTGTAATATTAGTTTTAGATGTACAATATGATGATTCAGCACTTCCATACATCACCTGGTGCTCATCACAAAGTGCACTCCTTAATCCTCATCACCTATTTAACCCATTCCTTCACCTCTCACCCCTCTGGTCATCATCAATTCATTCTCTATAGATTAGAGTCTGTTTCTTGGTTTGTCTCCCTCTCTCTCTCTCTCTCTCTCTCTTCTTTTTCCCCTTTGCTCTTTTGTTTTGTTCCTTAGATTCCATATATGAATGAAATCATAGGGTATTTGTCTTTCTCCGACTTATTTTGCTTAGCACAATACTCTCTAGCTCCATCCACATCATCGTAAATGGCAATATTTCATTTTTTATGGCTGGGTAATATTCCATTGTATATGTACATACCACATCTTCTTTATCCATTCATCAGTCGATGAATAATTGGGCTATACTTTGACTATTGTAGATAATGTTGCTATAAACATTGGGGTGTGTGTATCCCTTCAAATTGGTATTTTTGTATTCTTCGGGTAATACCTAGTAGTTCAATTATTTTAGGTATATTGATAGATATAGATAAATATAGATACACACACACAGACACACATGCACAACTTGTAAACATTTAACGCCTGGTTAATTTGTAAGATTCCTATGTATCTTTCAGGTCTCAGAAAAAAAAATGTCTCTTTTATTTTAAACTCACCATGCACATAATTTGTTGTTCTCTGTGGTCCTTTGGCAGTAATAAATACCTGTGAAATAGCACTTGCGAAATAGCATTTATGATATTATATTGGAATTATTTAGTCACAGCTAACTGTAGTTTGCTTAAGGGCAAATACTATATCACATACATTTCTGTAACCATTCCATTTCCAGAGTGGCATGGTAACTGACATTAGTAGATCTTCAGTATACATCAAAACAAAACCTCCAGCAAGATGAGGAAAAAGATGGAGAAGGTGGAGAAGGAGGATTCTGAGCTCCCTCTGTCATATAGACACACCAACGCAACAACTACATTTATAAACTAACTGAAAATGACCTGAAGTTTGGCCAAATAGATCTTCAACAGCTAATGGTAGAAAGAAGGCCACATTGAAAAGGGTAGGAGGAATAGAGACATGGTTGGGAACCAAACCCCCAGTATGACTAACCACAGACAGGACAGACATCAGCAACATGAAGAAGCAAGGGGATCAGATCCCACACCAGGTACTACTGGCCATGGAGACCTGCAATGGGAAAATGAGTCCCAATAATGGCTGACTTTGAAACACAGTGGGGCTTAATTCCAGGAGCTTTAAGATTCATTGGGGCTTAACTCCAAGAGCTTAAAAATCATCAGGGCTTAACTCCAGGAGAGCTGGAAGGAGATAGGAAACCAAGTCCCCAACTTGAAAGAGCCAGCACACTAAATAACTCATCCCGAGCCAGCACAGAAGCACCTGGGGTATATATGAGATTTATTGACTAATCTTAGAACACATACCAGAGGGGCAGGGATACATAGGAGATTTCTTTGGGAACAAAAGTGCTAATAGGTGCCTTTTTCTTGCCCTCCCCAAGCCCATAGCTGGATATTTGTGGAAGCCAATTCTTCACTCTACCTTGTTAGCACCACGTGTCACATCCAGGCATTCCTTGGCTCACCTGTCCCACACAACCTGCCTTAATTGGCAGGAATCCTTATAAAGCAGCTCCTGCCCTGCCACACCTGGCAGGCAGCCCTGACTGGGACTAGCACTACTCCAAAGTTACTCCTGCCCTGAGGGGGTAGGGAGATAACCCGATACACCAGTATGCCTGTAGTTCCTGGGGTCCAGCCTCTCAAGTCCTGTCTTTTGGTGTGCCTGGAGCTGTGGCAGGAGCTAATTGAAGATAGCTAGGCTGAGTGCCAGCCCCACCCAGCAGCAAACCCATGGGGGCTGCATCTAGTACCCTCAACAGAATGAAGAGCAAACCCTGCCAAGTGCACCCAAAGCAGGCAAATCAGGTCATTGCAGCCAGCTGGACAGCCAGCCCTACCTAACAGCATATCCACAGAAATCACAGCATGGCCACAGCAGGAGTATGCACACCCTTATCAGGAGACACCTCTGGAATTCTTGGGCCTGTTAACCAGGGATAATTGCACTATAGGTCACCACAGGACTTATTCTACACAGGCTACTACTTTCAAGCACAGGAGGTATAGCTGACCTACCTAATACATAGGAAAAAGTCACAGAGAGTTAGACAAAATCAGGAGATAGAGAAGTATGTCTCAAATGAAAGAACAAGACAAAGTAACAGAAAAAGAGCTAAATGAAATTTAACCAAGGAGGTAAAAGACCTATACTCTGAAATCTATAAGATGAAATAACTGAATACAACACACACAAATGGAAAGATATACCATGCTCATGGATTGAAAGATTGAAAGAATTAATACTATTAAAGACATTAACATCACCCCCACCCCATAGATATTGGGATCTTTGGAAATGCTCCAAAAATATCAGTTGTCCTATCGACCTAACTTCTAAACCATTTGATGAAAGAAGGACAACACTTTAAAAAAAAAGGCATTTTTGTAACTGAAAATTTCAAGCAGGAAAATATAACTTCATGTGAAAGTTAAATGAGCCACAATTTCCTTCCACTTTTCCAGTCTAAAACTTGTAACAGTCTACTTGAGGGGATATTTCAGTTTATATACATAACTGTATATATACTGTATGTACAGGTCACTACCTCCTACTGATCTTAGAGAAAAAGAACAATGATTTCCCACATTCAGAATTTTGTAATGTTAATCTGCATGTTATTCTGTTGCAGAGCAGAATATAACATAAAAAAGAAAGATTTTCCACAGCATTCTGTGGCACCTTCAGTGACTCAATTTTGTGAGAATATAGGTACCCAACTAAATAGCCTAGCATACAACAAAGACTGGGGAGACTACTGAAGCAATGATAGCACCCAAAAGAATTTTTCTTCACTCAGAGAGACCAATGTAAATGACTTACATAAAGGAAAGCAAGAGTGAGTGAAATCTGATTATAAATGCTTCTTCTGTCCAGAGGTTGGAGAGATTTGGGGAAAATGCAAGTAACTAAGTGTGCATAATACTTAATTTATTAACTATATTAACATAGCTGATGTTTTAACTCACATAAAGGGTCACCCATTAGATACATTTGTGAAAAGGTGTGCATCTTAAGAACAGAAAATATATAATGTCTTCAAAAGTCCAGACACAAGGGGCACATGGGTGGGTCCATCAGTTGAGCATCTAACTCTTCATTTTGGCTCAATTCATGATCTCAGGGTCATGAGATCAAGCCCCATGTGGGGTTCCGCACTGGGTGTGGAGCCTGCTTAAGATTCTCTCTCTCTCCCTCTCCCTTTACCCCATGCCCTGCTCTCTCTCTTTCAAGAAAAAAAACAAAACAAAACTCCAGATACTAGAACAATTTCTAGTAACACTAAGTGATTAGATCTGAAAGAGATTAAATTAAAAACATTGCTAACATTAGCAACATTTGGTATGGTATTCCAACCAATGAACTACTCACTCATAGACTGGTCATTTCCTCTTAACCATATTGAAACAAACTATAATTCAATTCAATTTGGTTAAGTTCAGTCTTGCAGTCATAACCTGTATATCTTCCCTTCAAATTTTACATGTATCATTGGTATTACTATGCATACTGACTCTTTAATTTCCTGTAATTTTATACTTATAAAATAAAACAAGAAAATCCAAGAAAGAAAAACACAGACTTTCCACTTTAAGCAAGCAGCTAAATGAAAGACATATAACCTGGGGAGCATAGCATAATTATTGCCTAAGATCAGAGATTCTTGATAAATTGACTTTCTGAATGTGCAGCAGCAAAAATTGAATGAACATCGCCTTGGAAATTGAAGATTAAAATTGGACTAAAAGCTTTTCCTAGGAGCTTACACCCAGAGAAGATGCAATCATGAAGAGGTAGTAAATAGCCATCTCTTTACTTTCAGAGACTTCAATAACTTTCCTTCAGTAGCTGCAATATCATAAGGGTTGTCTTTACTGATGAATGCAACGTTTCTTTAAATAGATTATAAAATTATCATTAAAAATGTTGAAATTATACAGTAAATTGATAAGACAGATATCATATAACAATTGAAAATTTTTCTTTTTTTACTTGACAAAAGAGTATATGGGGGTACACAATTTGTCACAGTAAACTTAGATTTTTCAAGAAACAGTATAATATTTAGAAAACTAGTTTACTTAAATTAATGCAAGAATCATTTCAGATGTGTGGAAGAGTTTATTCTACCAGATTTTAGAAAATCTTATCACAAAAAAAGCTTTACAAAGTCAAGTCTATGGGACAATTAGACAATGTATATCAAAAGCATTAAACATAGTCATACTCTTTGACCAACTAGTACAGAAAAGACCTCCTATAAATTAATTCTAAGCGTATAAATTTGTACACAGTGGTTTATGTAAAATAATGTTCATAGTTATAGATGAAACAATTCCTAGAGAAGTAGGAAAGATTTTGTGTATATTTGAATTTCTACATTAAATATGTAAAGAAAGTAACCAATAAAATTTAAGTTATAATGCTTAAGGTGAACCCATTATTACCCATGGACTACTGAGGCCAAGGAAACCTTGGAATTAGAAGGAAAATACAATGAAAACTTAAATTCTCATATTTTAGAAGGACATTTAATGATAAGGGAAAGTTTTCATAATATAGTTCTATGCAACTAGAAGGGTAAATATCATGTTAACAATGGTCACCTTTGAATAGTAAGAATATAAGTGATTTTCCCTTTTTATTAATTTTTGTTTCTTCCAAGTCCATAATAACTGTATATTGATAACTAAGACTTCCCTAATATTTACCTTTGTGCTTCATTTACTCATCATTTCACAATATATTGACTATCCTATTCTTGTCCTAGAAACACGATTATCCAACAAATAACACTTGATTTTTTAAAATCTTATTTAAATTTAATTAATTAACATATAGTGGAGTATTAGTTTCAGAGGTAGAGTTCAGTGATTTATCAGTTGCGTACAATACCCAGTGCTCATTACATCACATGCCCTCCTTAATGCCCATCACCCAGTTACCCCACCCCCCACTCACCTCCCCTCCAGCAACCCTCAGTTTGTTTCCTAGAATTGAGAGTCTCTTATGGTTTGTCTCCCTCTCTGATTTCACATTATTTTATTTGATGTTTCTAATAAGCCCAAAGAAATCCCTATTCTTAGAGATATGTCCCCCATTCCATGCTAATATTATATCATACAGTCATCTTAACCGCACTTAATGAAATCAGGTGTAAAAATGCACAAAAGTTTGGGCAATCAGATTATCTCTTTCTAGAATTTGGAATGGGAAGTGTGAGATTTTGTTTTCAAATGGACTTGTCATTTGAACTGAGGTGGAATAAATTTGGGAACAGTGGGGTTGACCAGGTTGGATACATATAGGCTGAAACAGAAAGATTTTCTCTGGTGACTGAAAATAAAGTGAAACAAAAAGGGCAGGAGGAAGCACCAGTGAAAACTGCAGTGAAACAAAAAGGGCAGGAGGAAGCACCAGTGAAAACTGCAAAGTATGGACCTCCAAAAATGTTCTCATCCATAAAAGCAATGAGGATGAACACACATACACGTGCATGGGCGTGTGCACGCGCGTGCACACACACACACACACACACACACACACACACACACAGAAGAACCAGGATTTCAGAACTCTGGAAATTAACCACAGGCTTGAAGCAATCTGGAGAATATTTATTCAAGAAAAATGACTGAATTTCAGTAAGAACATCAAGATTTGCAGTGTTTTAAAATGGTCTTATTATTGGAGCACCTAGGTGGCTCAGTTGGTTAAGCATCCAACTCTTTTTTTTTATTTTATTATGTTATGTTATTCACCATACAATACATCATTAGTTTTTGATGTAGGGATCCACGATTCATTGTTTTCGTATAATGCCTAGTGCTCCATGGAGTATGTGCACTCGTTAATACCCATCACTGGGCTAACCCATTCCCCACCCCCCTCTCCTCTAAAACCCTCAGTTTGTTTCTCAGGGTCCATAGTCTCTCATGGTTCATCTCTCCCTCCAATTTCCCCCCCATCTTTTTTCCCTTCCTTCTCCTAATGTCCTCCATGCAATTCCTTATGTTCCACAAACAAGTGAAAACATATGATAATTGAATTTGTCTCCTTGACCTATTTCACTTAGCATAATCTCCTCCAGTCCCATCCATGTTGATGTAAAAGTTGGGTATTCATCCTTTCTGATGGCTGAGTAATATTCCATTGTATATATGGACCACATCTTCTTTATCCATTCATCTCTTGAAGGGCATCTCAGCTCTTTCCACAGTTTGGCTATTGCGGACATTGCTGCTATGAACATTGGGGTACCTATGACACTTCTTCCCTTCTTTCACTACATCTGTGCCTTTGGGGTAAATACCCAGGACTGTAATTGCTGGGTATTAGGGGTAGCCCTATTTTTAATTTTCTGAGGCACCTCCACACTGTTTTCCAAAGTGGCTGTACCAACTTACATTCCCACCAACACTGTAAGAGGGTTCCCCTTTCTCCACAACCTCTCCAACATTTGTTGTTTCTTGCCTTGTCAATTTTTTGCCATTCTAACTGGTGTAAGGTGGTATCTCAGTATGGTTTTGATTTGAATTTCCCTGATGGCTAATGATGATGCACATTTTTTCATGTGTCTGTTAGCCATTTGTATGTCTTCTTTGGAAAATTGTCTGTTCATGTCTTCTGCCCCTTTTTGACTTGATTATTTGCTTTTTGGGTGTTGAGTTTGAGAAGTTCTTGATAGATCTTGGATACCAGCCCTTTATCTGTAGTGTCATTTGCAAATATCTTCTCCCATTCTGTGGGTTACCTTTTTGTTTTGTTTACTGTTTCCTTTGCTGTGCAGAAGATTTTCTCTTGATGAAGTCCCAAAAGTTCATTTTTGCTTTTGTTTCCCTAGCCTGTTTTTTTTTTAAGATTTATTTATTTATTTGAGAGAGCAAGAATGAGAGAGAGTACATGAGAGGGGGGAGGGTCAGAGGGAGAAGCAGGCTCCCTGCTCAGCAAGGAGCCTGATGTGGGACTCGATCCTGGGACTCCAGGATCATGACCTGAGCCAAAGGCAGTCGCTTAACCAACTGAGCCACCCAGGCGCCTCTTCCCTAGCCTTTAGGGATGTATCTTGAAAGAAGTTGTTGTGGCCGATGTCGAAGAGGTTACTGCCTATGTTCTCCTCTAGGATTTTGATGGATTCCTGTCTCACATTGAGGTCTTTCATCCATTTTGAGTTTATCTTTGTGTATGGTGTTAGAGAAAGGTCGAGTTTCATTCTTCTGCATGTGGCTGTCCAATTTTCCCAGCACCATTTATTGAAGAGACTGTCTTTTCTCCATTGCATGTTTTTTCCTGCTTTGTCGAAGATTATTTGACCATAGAGTTGAGGGTCTATATCTGGGCTCTCTACTCTGTTCCATTGGTCTATATGTCTGTTTTGTTTTTGTGCCAGTACCATGCTGTCTTGGTGATCACTGCTTTGTAATATAGCTTGAAATCAGGGAACGTGATGCCTCTAGCTTTGTTTTTCTTTTTCAACATTTCCTTGGTGATTCGGGGTCTTTTCTGATTCCATACTAATTTTAGGATTGTTTGTTCCAGCACTTTGAAAAATGTCATTGGAATTTTGATCAGGATGGCATTGAAGGTATAGATTGCTCTGGGTAGCATAGACATTTTAACAATGTTTATTCTTCTGATCCATGAGCCAGAAACACAGTAGATCAGATCAATGAAACTAGAAGCTGGTTCTTTGAAAGAATTAATAAGATCGATAAACCACTGGCCAAACTTATCCAAAAGAAAAGAGGAAGGACCCAAATCAATAAAATTATGAATGAAAGGGGAAAGATCACAACTAACACCAAGAAAATAGAAACAATTATTAGAAATTATTAACTATATGCTAATAAGCTGAGCAACCTGGATGAAATGGATGCCTTCCTGGAAACCTATAAACTCCTGAAACTGACAGCCTGAATAGGCCAATAACCAGTAACGAGATTGAAGCAGTGATCCAAAACCTCCCAAGAAACAAGAGTCCATGGCCTGATGGATTCCCTGGGGAATTCTACCAAACATTCAAAGAAGAAATAATACCTATTTTCCTGAAGCTGTTTCAAAAAATAGAAAGAGAAGGAAACCTCCAGACTCATTCTATGAGGCCAGCATTACCTTAATCCCCAAACCAGGCAAAGACTCCATCAAAAAGGAGAATTTCAGACTGATATCCCTGATGAATATGGTTTCCAAAAACCTCAACAAAATCCTAGCTAACAGAATCTGACAATACATTAAAAGGATCATCCACCATGACCAAGTGTGATTTATCCCCAGGATGCTAGTGTGGATCAGCATTCGCAAATCAATCAATGTGATAGAACACATTAATAAGAGGAGAGAGAAGAACCGTATAGTCCTCTCATTTGATGCAGAAAAAGCATTTGACAAAATACAGCATCCTTTCCTAATTAAAACTCTTCAGAGTATAAGGATAAAAGGAATATTCCTCAAGTTCACAAAAACCTTCTATGAAAAACACACAGCGAATATCATCCTCAATGGGGAAAAGCTGAGAGCCTTTCCCTGAAGATCAGGAACACGTCAAGGATGCCCACTCTCGCCACTATTGTTCAACATAGTACTGGAAGTCCTAGCAACAGCAATCAGACAACAAAAAGAAATAAAATGTATTCAAATTGGCAAAGAACTCAAACTCTCTCTTTTCGCAGATAACATGATATTTTATGTGAAAACCCAGAAGAATCCACCCCCAAATTACTAGAACACATATGGCAATTCACTAATGTGGAAGCATCCATCTCTTGATTTTGGCTCAGGTCATGCTCTCAGGGTTGAGATCGAGCCTTCCCTGGGCTCTGAGCTGAACATGGAGGCTGTATTCGATTCTCTCTCTTCCTCTCCCTCTGCCCCTTCTGCCCCTCATGTACCTGCATGCTCTTGCTCTCTCTCTAAATAAGAAATAATAAAATGACCTAATTCTTTATTAAATTTCTTTTAAAAGACTTTTTATCTACTTTAGAGAGAGAGAAAGAGTGTGTGTGAGCAGGCAGCGGAAGCAGAGGGAAAGAATCTCAAGTAGACTCCACACTGATCATGGAGCCTGATGCCGGGCTCAATCCCATGACCCCAAGATCATGACCTGAGCTGAAATCAAGAGTCAGTTGCTCAAGTGATTGAGACAACCAGGTGCCCCCAAATGGCCTTATTCTTATAAACCTTTCCTGAACCCCATGGTAGCCTTGAAAACAACAGGTACAATCATGGTGAAAACCAGCAACTTGGCAACAACTGGAGGGAATAGAATGAGTTAGATTTTCCTTCAAACACAAATTCCCAGATAATTGTCATTTGATTTGGAGGTTCTCTAAAAGACACCACTCACAATTCTGCCTTTATTTGACTTGATTTGAAACCCAGTGAGAATAGCCTTTTTTCCTGGGAGATTTTGTTGTAATAAATCATCAGAGGTAGGGGCCCCTGGGTGACTAAGTCGGTTCAGCGTCTGCCTTCGGCTCAGGTCATGATCCCAGCGTCCTGGGATCGAGCCCGCATTGGGCTCTGTGCTCAGTGAGGAGCCTGCTTCTCCTTCTCCCACTGCCTGCCTGTCTGCCTACTTGTGCTCTCTCTCTCCCTCTCTCAAATAAATAAATAAAATCTTTAAAAAAAAAATCATCATCAGAGGTAATTGTTGAACATCTCTGCTGCCCAAGGTAGTAAATAAGAAATGGAGGAAATACTAGCCTAACCCAAAAGCTTAAAAGGATAAGTTAGGGAATGAGATGTACACAGGGGTTTTTAAAAGCTCAGACATATTTCTGGGCACAAAGAAGGCTACACACATGCTTAAGGCTGTACACATTCCCAAGAAGAACTGAAGAAGGTCCTATGCTCTCACTGCAGACTGATCTTGAGACTCTGCACAATCAGGAGGTGAAGGCTAAGGCAGAGTTGTAAACTGCCTGGCTAAGTGTTAAAAGTGTGCCCCAACACACACACATACTGTTGGCAAATACTGGGAGACTCATTGGTTCCAGACTTTTAAGGCAATCTCTATCCAATCATTAGCTGACCACTAAGTAAACTGTTGAAACTTCAGTGGCTAGAGAAAACAAACAATATATAATTTACAAAAGTAGTTTAGAAAAGACACTAACTGAAAATATTTCTCATATCAATATAGGGTCAATTCAGGTTTCCCTATTCATAATGTATATCGCTTAGATCATGAAAAGAAATTAATTTAACCTCTTGACTTTTATATGAAGTAGGAGTGCTAGGATTGAAAGAATGTATGATTTCTTCCCTTCAGCACTGATTCTAGCAGCTAAATTATGCATGAAAAGAGAGGAGAGCTAATATTCCAACAACACCACCCCCAGAACGATTTACAACCAATATATCATCCTATACATGCTTGTATAAATTATCCTCATTCACAGCATAACAATTATAAGCACATATAGGTTATAATGGCTGAATATGTGTTTAGTATTACTATAGCTTTATCTGTTTACATTTTTTCAGAGATTTAAACAAAATATTGGCAAATATCATTCACTTTTTAAATTTTGTTATGTTATGATAATCACCATACATAATTAGTTTTTCATGTAGTGTTCCATGATTCATTGTTTGCGTAAACACACAGTGCTCCATTGAGTATGTGCCCTCTTTAATACCCATCACCAGGCTAAACCATACCCCCACCACCCTCCCCTAGAACCGTCAGTTTGTGTCTCAGAGTCCATAATCTCCCCCTCCAATTCCCCCCTTCATTTTTCCCTTCCTACTATCTTTTTCTTTTTTTAACATATAATGTATAATTTGTTTCAGAGGTACAGGCATGTGATTCAACAGTCTTACACAATTCACAGTGCTCACCATAGCACATAGCCTCCTCAATGTCTATCACCCAGCCACCCCATGCCACCAACTGCCACCACTCCAGCAACCCTCAGTGTGTTTCCTGAGATTAAGAATTCCTCATATCAGTGAGGTCATATGACACATGTCTTTCCCTGATTGACTTATTTTGCTCAGCATAATACACTCCAGTTCCATCCACGTTGTTGCAATTGGCAAGATTACATTCCTTTTGATGGCTGCATAATATTCCATTGTGTGTGTGTGTGTGTGTGTGTGTGTGTGTGTGTGTGTGTGTGTATATATATATATATATATATATATATATATATATACAACATCTTCTTTATCCATTCATCTCTTGATGGACATCTTAGCTCTTTCCATAGTTTGGCTATTGTGGACATTGCTGCTATAAACATCGGGGTGCACATACCCCTTAGGATCCCTACATTTGTATCTTGGGGTAAATACCCAGTAGTGCAATTGTTGGGTCATATGGTAGCTCTATTTTCAACTTTTTGAGGAACCAACATACTGTTTTCCTGAGTGGCTGCTCCAGCTTGCATTCCCACCAACAGTGTAGGAGGGTTCCCCTTTCTCTACAACCCCGCCAACATCTGTCTTTTCCTGACTTGTCAAATTTAACCATTCTGACTGGTGTGAGGTGGTATCTCATTGAGGTATTGATTTGGAATTCCCTGATGCCGAGCGATGTGGAGCACTTTTTCATGGGTCTGTTGGCCATTTGGATGTCTTCTTTGGAAAAATGTCTGTTCATGCCTTCTGCCCATTTCTTGATTGGATTATTTGTTCTTTGGGTGTTGAGTTTGATAAGTTCTTTATAGATTTTGGATACTAGCCCTTTATCTGATATGTCATTTGCAAATATCTTCTCTCATTCTATTGGTTGTCTTTTGGCTTTGTTGACTGTTTCTTTTGTGGTGCAAAAGCTTTTTATCTTGATGAAGTCCCAATAGTTCATTTTTGCCCTTGCTTCCCTTACCTTTGGCGATCAATGATTTTAGGAAGAAGTTGCTGTAGCTGAGGTCGAAGAGGTTGCTAACTGTGTTCTTCTTTAGGATTTTGATGGATTCCTGTCTCACGTTTAGGTTTTTCAACCATTTTGTGTCTCTTTTTGTGTGTGGTGTAAGGAAATGGTCCAGTTTCATTCGTCTGCATGTGGCTGTCCAATTTTCCCAACACCATTTGTTGAAGAGACTGTCAATTTCCCATTGGACATTCTTTCTTGCTTTGTCAAAGATTAGTTGACCATAGAGTTGAGGGTCCATTTCTGGGCTCTCTATTCTGTTCCATTGATCTATGTGTCTGCTTTTGTGCCAGTACCATACTGTCTTCATGATGACAGCTTTGTAATAGAGCTGGAAGTCCTGAATTGTGATACCACCAGCTTTGTTTTTCTTTTTCAACATTCCACTGGCTATTCGGGGTCTTTTCTGGTTCCATACAAATTTTAGGAAACTTTGTTCCATTTCTTTGAAAAAAGTCAATGGTATTTTGATAGAGATTGCATTAAATATGTAGATTGTTCTAGGTAGCATTGACATCATCACAATATTTGTTCTTCCAATCCATGAGCAAGGAAAGTTTTTCCAATTCTTTGTGTCTTCCTCAATTTCTTTCATGAGTATTCTATAATTTTCTGAGTACAGATTCTTTGCCTCTTGGGTTAAATTTATTCCTAGGTATCTTATGGTTTCAGGTGCAATTGTAAATGGGATAGACTCCATCATTTCTCTTTCTTTTGTCTTGGTGTATGGGAATGCCACTGATTTCTGTGCATTGATTTTATATCCTGCCACTTTACTGAATTCCTGTATGAGTTCGAGCGTTTTGGGTTGGAGTCTTTTGGGTTTTCCACATAAAGTATCATATCATCTGCAAAGAGTGAGATTTTGACTTCTTCTTTGCTGATTCAGATGCCCTTTATTTCTTTTGTAGTCTGTTTGCTGTGGCTAGGACTTCTAACACTATGTTCAATAGTGGTGGTGATAGTGAACATCCCTGCCATGTTCCTGACCTTGTAGAAAAAGCTCTGTTTTTCCCAATTGAGAATGATATTTGCTGTGGTTTTCTCATATATGGTTTTTATGATATTGAGGTATGTACCCTCTATCCCTATACTCGAGTTTTGATCAAGAAAGGATGCTGTACTTTGTCAAATGCTTTTTCTGAATCTATTGAGAGGATCATATGACTCTTGTTCTTTCTTTTATTAATGTATTATATCATATTGATTGATTTGCAGATGTTGAATCAACCTTGCAGCCCAGGAGTAAATCCTACTTGGTCGTGGTGAATAATCCTTTTAAAGTACTGTTGTATCCTACTGGCTAGTACTTTGGTGAGAACTTTTGCATCCATGTTCATCAGTGATATTGGTCTGTAATTCTCCTTTTTGATGGGGTCTTTGTCTGGTTTTGGGATCAAGGTAATGGTGGCCTCATAAAATGCATTTGGAAGTTTTCCTTCCATTTCTGTGTTTTAGAACAGTTTCAGAAGAATAGGTATTAATTCTTCTTTACATGTTTGGTAGAATTCCCCTGGGAAGCCATCTGACCCTGGGCTCTTGTTTGTTGGGAGATTTTTGATGACTGCTTCAATTTCCTTAGTGTTTATAGGTCTGTTCAGGTTTTCTATTTCTTCCTGGTTCAGTTTTGGTAGTTTATACGTCTCTAGGAATGCATCCATTTCTTCCAGATTATGTAATTTGCTGCCATAGAGTTGCTCATAATATGTTCTTATAATTGTTTGTATTTCTTTAGTGTTAGTTGGGTTCTCTCCTCTTTCAATCATCATTTTATTTATTTGGGTCATTTCTCTTTTCTTTTTGATAAGTCTGGCCAGGAGTTTATCAATCTTCTTCATTCTTTCAAAGAACCAGCTCATAGTTTCGTTGATCTGTTCTACTGTTCTTTTGGTTTCTATCTCATTGATTTCTGCTCTGATCTTTATTATTTCTCTTCTCCTGCTGGGTTTAGGCTTTATTTGTTGTTCTTTCTCCAGCTCCTTTAGGTGTAGGGTTCGGTTATGTATTTGAGACATTTCTTATTTCTTGAGAAAGGCCTGTATTGCTATATACTTTCCTCTTAGGACTGCCTTTGCTACATCCCAAAGATTTTGAAGAGTTGTGTTTTCATTTTCATTGGTTTCCATGATTTTTTTAATTCTTCTTTAATTTCCTAGTTGACCCATTCATTCTTTAGTAGGATGCTCTCTAGCCTCCATGTATTTGAGTTCTTTCCGACTTTCTTCTTGTGATTGAGTTCTAGTTTCAAAGCATTGTGGTCTGAAAATATGCAGGGAATGATCCCAATCTTTAGGTACCGGTTGAGACCTGATTTGTGACCTAGGATATGATCTATTCTGGAGAATGTTCCATGGGCACTAGAGAAGAATGTCTATTCTGTTGCTTTGGGATGGAATGTTCTGAATATATCTGTGAAGTCCATTTGGTCCAGTGTGTCATTTAAAGTCTTTACTTCCTTGTTGATCTTTTGCTTAAATGATCTTTCAATTTCAGTGCAGGGGGTGTTGAAGTCCCCCCCATTCTTGTATTGTTGTCAATATGTTTCTTTGGATTTTGTTATTAATTGGCTTATATAATTGGCTGCTCCCATGTTAGGGGCATAAATATTTATAATTATTAGATCTTTTTGTTGGATAGACCCTTTAAGTAGGATATAGTGTTCTTCCTCATCTCTTATTATAATCTTTGGTTTAAAATCTTATTTGTCTGATATAAGGATTGTCACCCCAGCTTTCTTCTTTTGTCCATTAGCATGGTAAATGGTTTTCTACCCCTTCACTTTCAATCTGGGGGTGTCTTTGGGTCTAAAATGAGTCCCTTACAGAGAGCATATCGATGGGTCTTGTTTTTTTTTATCCAATCTGATAGCCTGTGTGTTTTGATTGCGGCATTTAGCCCATTTACATTCAGGGTAACTATTGAAATGTATGAATTTAGTGCCATTGTATTGCCTGTAAGGTGACTTTTACTGTATATTGTCTCTGTTCCTTTCTGGTCTGTTACTTTTAGCCTCTCTCTTTGCTTAGAGGACCCCTTTCAATATTTCCTGTAGGGCTGCTTTCGTGTTTGCAAATTCCTTTATTTTTTGTTTGTCCTGGAAGCTTTTTATCTCTCCTTCTATTTTCAATGACTGCCTAGCTGGATATAGTATTCTTGGCTGCATATTTTTCTCATTTAGTGCTCTGAATATATCATGCCAGTCCTTTCTGGCCTGCTAGGTCTCTGTGGATAGGTCTGTTGCCAATCTAATGTTTCTATCATTGTAGGTTACAGATCCCTTCTCCTGAGCTGCTTTCAGGATTTTCTGTTTGTCTCTGAGACTCCTGTTTTACTCTTAGATGTTGGGGTTTGACCTATTTTTATTGATTTTGAGGGAGGTTCTCTGTGCCTCTTGGATTTTGATGGCTGTTTCCTGCTCCAAATTAGGGAAGTTCTCTGCTGTAATTTGCTCCAATATACCTTCTGCCCCTCTCTCTCTTTCTTCTTTTGGGATCCCAATTATTCTAATATTGTTTCATCTTATGGTATCACTTATCTCTCAAATTCTGCCCTCGTGATCCAGTAGTTGTTCATCTCTCTTTTTCTCAGCTTCTTTATTTTCCATCATTTGGTCTTCTATATCACTAATTCTCTCTTCTGCCTCATTTATCCTAGCAGTCAGAGCTTCCATTTTTTTATTGCACCTCATTAATAGCCTTTTTGATTTTGACTTGGTTAGATTTTAATTCTTTTATTTCTCCAGAAAGGGTTTCTCTAATATCTTCCATGCTCTTTTTCAAGCCCAGCTAGTATCTTTATAACTTTCATTCTGAACCCTAGTTCCGACATCTTACTAATGTACGTATTGATTAGGTCCCTTGTAGTCAGTTCTGCCTCTTGTTCTATTTTTGAGTTGATTTTTTTCTGTCTTGTCATTTTGTCCAGAGGAGAATGGATGAATGAGAGAACAAAATGCTAATGGTAACAACGACCCCAGAACAATATACACTAAACAAATCAGAAGAGACCTGAAACCGGGGGAAAAGAAAGGGAAAGAAAGAAAAAAGAAAAAGAAAAAGAATATGATCAAAAATGATAAGGCTGGTGAAAGATCAGTGCCACACGCTAGATTTTGGGCATATTTTGGTCTTTAGAAGAAACTGCCTCCCAAAATTTTAAAGAAAGAAAAGCTTATATATGTACAAAAATAAGGGTAGATACGATGAAGGAATGGATATGACTATAATGATGAAAATTATAAAAGATTTTATAAAAGGAATTGATAAGTTGGTTGAAAAAAGAAAGAAGAGAAATTAAAAAAAAAATAAGGGAGAGAATGTGATCAGGTAGGAGACTAGAACAAAGCCATGCACTAGGGATTTAGGGTATATTTTGGTCTGTTAGAAGAAACTGTATCCCCAAATTTTAAAGAGAGAACAACTTATATATATACCAAAAATAAGGTTAACTACTATGAAGGGATAGAATATGACTCTAAAAATCAAAAATAAAAAAGATTTTTAAAAAAGGGATTGATAAGATGGTGGTTGAAAAAGGGAAAAAGAAAAGTTCAAAAAAAAAAGAAAAAGAAAATTTAAAAAATTGAATTTGAAAGACTAAAGAATCAGGGGTAAAAAAGCCATGAATTCCATGTGCTGTATTCTCCTAGTCCTGGCGTTCTGCCATTCTCATTGAGCAGTAAATTTGGTCTTGGCTGGCTATTCTTGCTGATCTTCTGGGGGAGGGGCCTGTTACAGTGGTTCTCAAATGTCTTTGCCTGGGGTGCCTGGGTGGCTCAGTCGTTAAGCGTCTGCCTTCGGCTCAGGTCATGATCCCAGGGTCCTGGGATCGAGCCCCGCATCGGGCTCCCTGCTCGGCAGGAGGCCTGCTTCTCCCTCTCCCACTGCCCCTGCTTGTGTTCCTGCTCTCGCTATCTCTCTCTCTGTCAAATAAACAAATAAAATCTTAAAAAAAAATGTCTTTGCCTGAGGAGGAATTGCCCCACACTTGCTGGGCTAAGTAATCTGCTCGGGTTTGCTCTTGGTAGCCTTTGTTTCCTGCAAGCTTCCCATGCAGCTTTGGAGAATGAGAGTGAAAATGGCAGCCTCCCAATCTCTGCCCTGGAGGAGCCGAGAACTCGGGGCCCCACTCCTCAGTGAGCCCCCAGATTAAAGCAGTCAATCACTCCCATCTCTCTGGTCTCTGGCCACACTCCATGCTCACCTGGCCTGTGACCAAGCATTTCTATCTCTGGCACATGACCCTGTTCGGAGTCTCCAAACCCAGCAGATTCCTGCGATGTGCTCCTGTGCAGCTCCTCAAGGGGGAGGAAGGGGAGTTTCCCCAGATCTGCTCCTTGTTGGGTCCCTGCTGCAAGAGCAGTGGCCTGACTCTGCTGTGGATCATGGTTTATGGCAACCCCGAGCCGAGAGCCCACTCCTCGGCTCTGTCTTTGCAGCTGGCTTCCCTGCTCTGATACCTGGGAGCTCTGCCGCACTCAGGCACCCTCAGTCTTTCTGTGACCTCGAGGGTCCTGAGACCACACTGTCCCAGCGAGGGTTCCACCCCCTGCTTAGCCACTGGAGCGACGTCCCTCAGAGGAGCCAACTTCTAAAAGTTCCGATTTTGTGCTCTGCTGCTCTATCACTTGCCAGTAACGGCTGATGGAGGCTCCCTCCCCCTGCCATCTATCTTCCTGAATATCGCCTTGGATTCACTTCTCCACACGTCCTACCATCCAGAAAGTGGTCTCTTTTCTGTTCAGAGAGCTGCTGCTATTCTTTTCTTCAATCTCCTGTCGAGTTCAAATGGTTTGATCCCTATATTGTTGAATTCCTGGGACCAGCAAAATTTAGTCTCGTCCTCCTCCGCCATCTTGCTCCTCCCCCCATTCACTCTTTTTAAGTGTGTTTTTCATCTCCAAAACCATCTCCAAGATTCTGTTTAAAAGGACCATGTCTTAAACTTCATTTTTAGTTTGATTCTCCCATAGAATTTAGTATATTACTAACACATAACATTAAATAAAACTTAATTGGTGATTAATTTTATAATCTTCTTGTAAGGGTAGAATAAGTCAAGATAGGTTTATTGTATGGATATAACAGGGAATCTTATGGACATCCAAGGATTGAACCAAAATACTATTTGGCCACGTGGGAATAAAACTGGAAAGTCAGGAACTGAAACTACTTTTCTTATCTCTCATGATTCATATGTTCCCTCATCTCTATTTCTTCTGTGCATATGCTTTATTCTCCTATTTTTCTTTACAGACTTATTTTCTCTTTTTACTCATGGATCTCTAATCTTCCATATTTCCAGCCTCACTCTGGTAATTAGACTTGTTCTGGAGTTGACTCTGGCCAAAATTTCATATGATCTTTTTCTTTAAGCATGCTTTACTTATTGTTTTATTCTCTCAGTGCTTCAATTCTAAATTCTAAGGGAAAGTTCTCATTATCTTGGGTACCAAGATTTTACTGCTTTGAAAAAGAATATCAGCATATTAAGATTACTTAAGTGGGCTAAAGAGATAATTTTACTCTAAGAGTAATTAGGAACAAAACTGAGATTAAAGAAGAGCCAGTGACTTTGAGTTGTAGCTCTCTAATCTCTAAGTGGCTTTTTTGTCCCCTTGCCTCAGGTCCAAGTTTTATATATATATATATATATATATATATATATATATATATATATATATGAAGGAAATGAAATGTGGGAAGGGAGAGGAGAGGAGGGGAGGGGAGGGGAAAGGAGAGGGAGAAAGAGAATGAGAGGATTTTGGATACTTTGGGCCAGGTGTCCATCTGTAATCCAATCAGCTAATGGACATTTAAGAGTGGAACAAGTACTCAGAGAAGGGTTTTGTTTAATATGTTAATATATTTGCTATATATAAAATATTATATACACACAAATCCTGATTAAGTCAAGTAACTTTTACAGAGTCATTGCATTTTAGAGTCAAAGGAGAACTTCCTCATTCTTTCAAAATAGAGAACAATGTACTAGTGATGTTATATGACTTGCCTAAAGTTGTGTAGTTGTTACTGGTCACAACTATGACTAGAATACAGGCTATCTGACTCCTGATCAATTATTCTTTACAATGTAGCTCACTACAGTAAAATAAACTTGAATGGCCAATGTGCATTAACAAAATATTTTGAGGGAAATGCAACACTATTATTTCAAATAAACACAGTAACATAGATGAGCCTATAGCAATATTGCATAGATATTTCCTAGGAAACTCCCTTTAATGTGCAGATAAAAATTCATTATGAGAGGTACACAAAGTTTTGATTGAAAATAAGTACTTCAAAAAATTTCTAAAGAAACACTTTAGTAAGCAGTATAAATAATCCCTTTCTAATCTTTGTTACTGTATTCATTTTCTTAGAAAATCTTTTTATTTTCCCATATATAAAGAGAAAGTAACCTTCTGCAGAATCTGTATAAATGGTTGCAAATGTGAAGATCCAAGTTAATAAATATTAACTGTTGATCTGATAAGATATTGTGACACAATGCAACTCCAAAAATATGAAAAGCAAATGGATTGATATGCTACAAACACAGGCTGTTATCTATGTATAAAGAATAAAATAATAATGTACCAGGGAGGAACATGCAGTTAAAGTAAGCATAAAACAGATGTGCAATAAGTATGCATCAATAGCATTGAGACTATAATGTTGATATATTTACATTTCCAATAAATTATGCCCTCAAATATTCCATCGTTTTGCATGTAACCAGCATTCCTTGCAAGTAGAAAATAGGACTTTCTTTCATTTTGGCATCTTCTCTCCTTCTGTAGGGATCATGTTAATAATTTCAGAAATCTTTCTAATAATATAGCTTGACTATAAAGTTTATTTTAAGACAACTATTTTGTTCATACCAAGATTCTCACCTGTGACCTAACAATATAATCAACAAACAGTTTAAGTCTCACAATGATATGACAAGGAATTGCACATAGAGCCTCTTACCATTTCCCTTTCTTCATCATTGGAAGCAATGGTTGAGGAACAGAACTCAAATCAACTTAGTAGGAAACTTATAGGAGTCTTCTTCTTCTACTACAATCAGTCAGCTCACACTATGGCAGGGGCAAAAAGCACCTTTGTTATCAAGAATAAAATGAGGGGCACCTGGGTGGCTCAGTCAGTTAAGCAGTTAAGCATCTGAATCTTGATTTTGGCTCAGGTCATGATCTAAGGGTTGTGAGATGGAGCCCTGTGTCAGGCTTCATGCTCAGCACAGAGTCTGCTTGATCCTCTCCCTCTGCTCCTCCCCCTGTGCTCGCCCTCACACTCTCTCTTTCAAATAAATAAATAAAATTTTTTTTAGAAAAGGACAAAATGAGAGACAGAAAGATGTTCCCTCATCCATCACCCAATGACACCATGGACTGACCTCACCTTTGATTTATAAGTGTTATGAAAATATTATTTATAAATGAGAATTATTATGTATGAAAATTATAAAATGGGATATTCTTGAAATAAGGACATAAGTTTATCTCCAATAACAACTAATATGGGATAAAAAGATACTATATTTATCAGTGCTATGAAGTTGAAGCATAAGATGAAGGGTGGATGGAGATAATGCCCAGAGGAAAGTTATTTGAATTGTCAAATAAGTGTCAACATAAGTAAAGGCAGGAGAACCAGGCTGCTCAGAACATGAATCAGGAGGGCTTAAAGGGCAGATGGGGAGGATAGGATCCTCATTAAAGTTGGAGATTCCCAACTGGGACAAATAGTGCATGTATCAATAACATATTTCATGGGTTTACACATAGATAATGCCTTTGAACAAGCTGTTCCAAAATGGGATTGTTCCATGAGAGTTATACTTAGTCCTTACTTATCCACCAATCCCTTCAAAAGTTGTACAAAAATGTTCTACATAGGAGTCTCCTACTCTCAATGGTGTCAAGCAAACCAGCACCAATTTGCTCTACCCACCCCTCTCACCCTCCCTCCCTCTGTCCCTCCCCCTCCCTTTCTCTCTTTATCTTCCTTCTCTTCCACTCTCCTCTTTTTTGTTTATTTGTTAGTTTGTTTTAACTTCCACATGGGGCAGGGAAACAAAAAGCCACTTGGAGATTAGAGAGCTACAATTCAAAGTCACTCCCTCTTCTTTTATCTGTAGTTTTGTTCTTAATTACTCTCAGAGTAAAATTTTCTACCCTGGGCTACCTAAATAATCTTAGTTAATATCCTGCCATTCTATTCTAAAGCAGTAAAATTAGAGACTGTTATAGATTCTTTTATAATAAAATAGAAACAATATAGAATTCAGAAGTTTATTTGGGGAGAAAAATTGACAATATTTGGAAAGCTTAACTTTTCATACTTGCATACTAACAAATGCAAACTAATACAGCTGAAAGGAAATGCAAAACAAGGGCTTAAGAGTCTAAAATACAAAGAATTGAACATGGTGGTAGTGGGGAATAAAGGGTAGAGGCAGCAATAGGTCAATGCTAATCAGGCGATATTCATAGAGAGGTTTGAGTCCAGATTTGGACTTGCAGGGAAGAGTGTGTCTTTATTCAGAAACAGAGATGAGCAAGCCTGGAGGATTCCTCTTTCTTTCTTTCTTTCTTTTTTACCTTTTATTTTTCATTGAATTAACTATTTTTTTTCAGGATCTACAAGATTTTTCTTAAAATTCTCTGGACACCTGCTTTTCTTAAATTTGTTTCTGAAGCTTTGGTCTGGGTATATTCCAGATTAACTTGATCTAGCAGTCCCTTGTTATTGATTGGAGTTGTTTTTCAATCTGACCCCTATGAACTCCAGAGAGAGAGAGTCAAATAAGAGTATGAGCTTCTTCTCTGATAAGCCATTCTTTTATACTTTGCAAACCAGGTAATGGCCCTGCAGTAGGTCTATGAAGAAGATAATTCTCACTCCTCAGGTCTTTCTTTGTTTTGTCTTCCTTCCATCCTCTCCCTCCACATACACACTTTTCTCCTAGAAGCCAAAGGCAAATAACAGTTTTCTTTCTTTTTATGAATATTATTTTCCTGTTTTATATCAGAGAGAAGAACAAAGCACTAGAAAATCTGTGATATTTAACACATTCCTGGACTAAAACAACAACAACAACAAAAATAAAATAAAAACCTCCATTTAATCCTTACACAGCAAGGCAGAATTTTTTTTTCACTTCCTGTAAGAACCTGAGCTTTGATATTCCTCTGACAGGCCAGCCCTAAAGGCATTAACTCAACAAATGTCAAAAAAAGAGACTGGGATCAGAAGTAAAACACCTACCTGGGACTCGTCTCTCCTTTCTTTGTGAAGTTTTTGCTTTACAGAGCTATTACTCAAAGCAGCTACAGAAAAAGTTTTTGTTGCAAAGTGATCTAAGCCAATTTGATCATGCACAACTCTTATGTTCTTTTCTTTAGGTAAGGGTTGTCATAAAGAAGTTTGAGGTGAGTGAGGTTTACTTACTTTCTTCAAACCTCACTACCAGGTTATAATGGAAGCAAGTATAAGATCAACTTCAGCCACATATATATTAAACATTCCTTAGCAAGCAGGCAGAAACTGATCATAAATCTGTTCTGTAAGCTCTGTAAAGGCTTAGCTCTCTATCATTTTAGGTGCTCTTACCACTACCTTGCATGAAAGAAACTGAAGGTAGATACAACACTCACTATTCCAGAAGTATAAGTTTTTGTCTATAGTCGACATAGGCAACAAGATATTCTCTAGAACCTAGAACAGTGGCCCAAACTGGGAGCCACTTGACAGGAATGCCTCACTGGATTCTAAAACACTCATCAGATCTGAAGAAAAATGCTAAAATATTTTAGCCAATATTTATATCTGTATCTTGAATACCTGTCATTTCTCTAGCAAGAGCCCATTTCTAATAATCCATCATGGTAATTAACAAACAATGAATTTCACTAATAGAGAACTATTTCTGACATTCTGTATGATAACTAGCAAAAGCCTCAGGTGTTGACAGAAATAGAATAACAGAAGCACTTGAAAAATCAGGCTCTGGGGTCTAGCCTTTCTGAGAGAAGCTACTTGAAAACCCATGGAGTGTGGATTAGCCCTGCCCTAATCTGATCATTGTAGATTTTTAATTTGAAAATCAATTGCCCCCCAAATTAAAGTATAACCTGGGTAACATATACATAATATCACACTATCTATGATGAGGTATTTTAACATGTTATAAAAATCACAGCATTTAGATGCCATAAGAATAGCATACTAAGTTAAAAACTAGAATGTTACCTTCTTTGAAAGGAAAAGGATTTTCTTGATTGTTTAAAGGATGATCTGAGAGCTCAATCTGAGTGGGATTGGAGTAATGAACCTTAAGACCTTTCAACCCTACAGTTCTAATGTAAAATCATTGCCCTTAACTCTATTGAGAGCTATGTTATCAGAAATTTTGCAGTGGCTCTAAGGAAATAGGACCACAAATATTTCCTCAAAGGCAGCTCTCCCACTACATTTTCAGTAGGGTAAATTTGAGTTTTTTATTCTAGTGTCAGGGGTGTGTGTATATATATATATATATATATATATATATATGCTGTGCAAAAGATTTTGGGGTTCTAGTTGTTGTTTTGTCATCTTTGGCATTTGGTAAGTCTCTATATTATAAGTGAGTTTAGAGTTACAAATTCAGCCACATTTTGTTTTACTAACAATGCCCAAAAGTTAATGGAGACACCATAGACTTCTTCCTCATTTGTTCTGCAGGTCAGTGGTAGGTGCAGTCTTCATTGTGTTCACAGAACATTATTTAAGTTGTCTTATCAGAGCCTAGTGCACATTGTAGTGGCAAGTGCAACTTCTTACTGGTTCCTCCCTTTGTTGTTCCCTTCCTTTGACCACTAATACTACTATCACCAACAGAACACACATACACAACTTAATTTAGTACTGCACTGCAGTTAAATTGCAAACACAAAACCAAAGTTTCTTAGCTGAAGTTTATGGCAGACAGTTTCACTCTAAAGCTAGTAACAGTGATAACAATAAAAGTGGAAGTTTGTGACTTGGCTCAGCAAGTACTTTATTGTCCTTCCCTCTTTCCTACCTACCAAACCAGAAAATCACAGACAGATATGAAGGGAGAAATCTATGGTTATTTTATCAACTCTCCACTGGCTCACTTACTGTTGAAGATAAAGGTGTCATCTACACAGGACAGAAAAGTTCCAACCAACTGTCTTGATATGTAGTCAGATAGAACTCCAGTGCAAGAGCAATCCTTAAAATTATTCTATCTCAGTGGTTTACTAGAAACTTTTATCCATTCAATTAGATATATATATATAATCAGAATCTACAATATTTCCCAACTATCAGACTCTCTATCCAGGGAAAGGCCCTTACCTTCCTATTTGCTCCCAGAGATAGCCTGCCCAGATTCTCAGTGTCTTGAGTCTTTGCCATGGCACAAGGTTCTTAGTATTTCTGATAATTTCCCTCTAAGAACTATCTCCATCCTTAATGTAAATGTGGCAATTTTGCTAGGACCTTCTATTAGCAAATTTTATCTATATCCATCTATAACTTTATATGTCTCCATATGTTGCTGCTAAAAGAAATAACTTTCTAATTTATAACATTATCATACAGAAATATATAGCCATTAAGAGTATTTTTACATCATTCTTTTTTTTCACAACATTCTTAAATGAAGGTGAAGTTATTACAAATGTTATACACATAAAGAATGGAGTCTTCAATGAATAAGAGTTGTCTCTCAAATCTCTAACATAAAAATTTTAAACTTTTAAAGAGATTTAAAACAGTTACTGAAAGCTGAAAGGGCACATTCCCGCTCTGTCACTTGATAAGGGGAAAAAACTCTCAAATAAGTCCATTCCCCTTTCAATACACTTGAGCACCTCATCTTGCTGGCTGACTCCAAAAATGAGGCATGATTTGTCCTCCGGCAGCTCTGTAGTGACTGATGACAGCAAGTACAGTCTAGTTTCCAGGGTTGTTGGATTCCCTCGAAAGCCATCCAGAAGGAAGCCACCTATGGGCTGCTTGGCAATCTCTCATGCTGACCTCAGCGCCTCCTCCATCATGTCTCCACCTCCAATCACTCCAATGATGGTACTTTTCTGAAGGACCTCTGATCCTTCCTGTAGCTGTAGATGATTACCCAGGAATAGAAGCAATTGATCAACAGGCTTTCTGGCTCTTTTAATGGAAGTTGCTTGCACGATGCCTCTCCAAGAGACACTGGAACCAGTCTGGCTGAAGGGCCTGCTGAATTGCCATGAACTTGGAAGCAGCCATTTCCACCCATCCCCCAATGCCCCACACAGACACAGACTTGTTTTTTACATAACCAGTTGGTCAGGGGCTGATGGGATCATGCAGGGAACAGTACAAGAACGATTCTAGCATTCCTATAAACTTTCCAATTCCTTCCTTATATTGTGCTAAGGCTTCATGGTGTTCTGCCAATGAGGACAGTATAAGCTGAGCCATGGCAGGAACTTCATGGAGACTATGCAGTGTCTGATGGGTCAGGTGTGGGGCAGAGCTGGTCTTTGTGTACAGAAGGCAGGTTGGAATGTCCATGGTGTGGTCCCCTGCTTTGCCCAGGTTTTTTATTTTTCCTAGGCAACAGCCATTAACTAACTACCTTGGTAAGACTCAGCTTCATTCTAAGATATTCTTCTAGGTCCTGCACACCTCCTAACTTGTTTTGTCCTTGAGACCCCTCAAACTCCTCATAGTTCTCTAAACTCACATCTTCATGGAATGTGGGGCTCACACATTGTCCCTATGATCTGTTGGCCTGGGGCACATGCCTTCATTTAACTACATGATCTATGTGTAACTTGCCTCCCGAGAGCCCATGCAATTACCTGTTACAAGCCAAAAGTTTGCCTAGATGCTTTTGTCTGGTCGTACAGATCCACTGTGGTCTGCCTTTCAGGCTCATTAATAGTTTAACCACATATTAACTGTAGCCCCATCACTTGGAGAGATTCATTCACCATGTAGTCACTTGGACAGAGCCTTGGCCAGGCAATTGGAAGATTGGGTTTCAATTCTGCTCAGCTGTGACACCTGGGCAAATCACTTAACCTCTCCATGCCTATTTCCTCCTGAACAAACAAGGACAGGAATGGTGGGTAGGACTACATGAACTTCCAAGATCCTATCTAGCTGTAATTTTGGAGGAACAAAAAGTTTTAGATTACAGTCGTAGCCTTCTTGTATCCTTGTTTACTGATCACTGCTGGCCTGGTGATAAATGCAGTGGTGCCAAGAATCAGGCAACAGTAGAGATATTTGAGAACCTAGAAAGAGGTTTGGCCTGTGAATTTTGAAGTGGTTGGTGAATTGGCATCAGGAGATCCTGAGGCTGGAAAGACCTTCCTGGATCTTCTCTGATTCTGAGTTTTTCTGCTCTCACCAAAGGAGTGACATTCGTGTTGATGGTGTGACAGGTGATTTTTATTTTCTTTGGGCTTTTCTATATTTGTCAGGTTTTCTGTAAGAATACATACACACATACATTTTGTAAAAACAACCAACAGAACCAAAAAATGCCTTTGTTTTTGTAGGAGCGTGGGATATATTTGTTTTACATTCTTAGGCTGTATTTTGCTATTTGTTCATTTCAGTAGGCATTACTGAATATTGTTTTTAATTATTATGTGGTTACTATATTTTTATGTGTTAAGTATCTATGTTTTTTCTTTTATTAATGGTCTAGGAATGTCCAGGACATTCCTATAATCTCTCCTCCATGAATGGCAAGGGTAGTTATGAAAGAGTTTCTGCTCTCAAGGATCTGCTTGCTTTGAAATATATTGGATTAGACTTGTTCATATGTTTATATTCCTGTTCAATGCCAAATCCACTGTTGGAGGAGTATTAATATCCCAGAATCCATGTAAAATTTAGGAGTTTTTATTTATGTTCAAAACACCGAATATTCTGCTCAGCATTGTTCATTTTTCTGGGTCTTTTTCTTATTAACACATTTAAAAAAATGTTTTTTTTTTCCTTTAATGTAAGTTTATTGAAGTCAATAGCCAATAAACATGTTAAATTAAGAAATAAAAAATAGAAAAACAAAACAGTTACTGAATCTGACATGCTTTATTCTTATGGAAGGACAAGTTAATACTACTTCTTCTATCAACCTCAAGTATTTTTTATTCATTTCTTTTCCTATCATTCCTTCCCTCCTATCACCTCAGACTAAAAGTGTAAGACTGTCAGTTCTTCAGTATATTTATAATCATGAGAAAATGATAGCAGAAAATGGACCACAGTAACTTCTTGGAAGATTCCCAAAAATCCAGGACTTGCTTCCAAGGCATGTTTTGAAAGACATGAAAATTGTAAATTAGTAACCCCTGTTATAATCATTTACAATCCTCATTAAAAAATGTTATGCAGGACTTATCACCGTTGTATGGACACAGGTAGACTAAACTTGAAGAGTTTGCATAATATAGTTCTATCTCATCTCAAAAGCAGGTGTCCTTTTTCTGTTATACCTTACTGCCTCTAATGTCTTGCCTTTTCACAGCATTCTGCATTTCCCATTTTTGGTAAAGCCAGCTTCCAGGAGCTCAGCTTACTTTCTCTGAGCTCCCATAACAATGCCTTAGGTACCTCCCACCAGATATGTTACCACTCTCTATTTCATTATATTTATTACCTGAGAGTGTCCCTCATTATACTGTGAACTCCTCAAGACCAGCAACTATGAGTCATCTCTTTGCATCTAGATTTCACATAGTTTTCAGCACATACCAGGAAATGCTTCATAAATGCTTTGAATTAATGAGTAATCACTGGGAGATTTTGAGAGGAAGAAATAAATTTTAAACTTAGCCATTAATAGCTGCATAACTCAACAATTTTAATTTAAATAAAGAGGAATATCAAATATAGTTGGCCAAAGGTAATGGCCAACAGAAAGGAGCATCTTTTGCATCCCTATTTTGTGGTTCAAGGAAGAAAATCATAAGAATATCTACAGTAATCAGTACTATTTCACTGTGTTATGAAAGATAAACTCTTAAGATTTTTCTCTGAACATCTTAGCTTCTTGATTGTTTCAAGAAGATTGCTGCTGAGCTGGGCCAGTTTTATATGTAGATAAATAAGGCAATGTCTACATGGTGTGATTTTAAGAATGCCAGGAAAGACACCCATGTTTAAAAATCTCTCCCCATTTGATGTCTCATAGTACTTGGAATTCAGAATTTTGCAGTCATCATTATTTTTAATTAAGGCTCTGAAAGCCCCAGCCAAAATGCACACATGCTATGTAGGAAAGTAAACACAAAAAGTCATTGTCAGTTATTGACATTTGTACCTCTTGTTTTAGTTTCTTAGGAAGCTGTTGCCCAGTAATTCAGAGGCAAGACCCAGGTGAATGGGGTTCTGATGAATTGGGTAGAGTTGGATAAGTGAAAGAAAAGACCAATTCTATAGTAGAGACATCAGTATGAACTTTATGAGTATTACTGGAGGGGGGTGGGCCAAAGAAGAGAACAGGAAACCAAAAGGAAAAAAAAAAAAGAGAAAGAGATAATCTAATTTAGAAACTTGAAAATTTTACCAAGGACCAGTCCTGTGACTAAAAACACAATATATGTCACCCAAAGGAGGATAATTAAGATAATTAAGTCTGCACAGTACATGAAGCTTGGTCCTGTTTTAACACTTGCAATAAAAGCTTCTAGACACTTAAGGGAGTGGAGAGTATGCAGAAAGCCTGGAAAAAAAAGTGGAGCTGCTGTTCTTTTCCTTTTTCAATGAGAATGTTCTACTAATTAAAGTGTCCATGATTATTGCAGACTCATACTTCTCTGTGAATGCTATTTCTTTAGAGTGACCATAAGATGTGAATCAAGCTTTGCTATAGAATTTATGTTCAAAATCTCCATGCATCTTCCTAATGTGTCATCTGACATTTGTTATTACTTGGCCATGGGCTGGCTTTGAATATCTTATGAAATATTTATGACAGCAAGGGATGTGAGAATCATATGAACAAAATATATACAAGCAGCTAAATATTAGTGACAACCAACAAGGCAAGATCAGTAATCAGCCTTCATTTTCCATTCATTCATGTTTAAGTGTGTTTGATTCATGTCTTTCAGTCCCAAGTTGCACTCTGTTTAAGAAATTTTCTTACTATTCGTGGAATGGCAAGTTCAAATAAACTTTGCATTTTATTAGAACTTTTGTAAATTAACTCTCCTGAACCAGAGAAACCTGTAACATTTGGTCCCAACAAATAACTTGATGTTTCCTTTCTGGGATGGACAGCAGATGTCAAAATGTGGGAGGAATGAATCTCAGACTAGAAGCTGACAAATGGGCCTAAAGAGAAGAAGTAAAATGAAATATGGAATGTAGGTAGGATTACAGAATGAGGATATGGGCATTCTGCCTTAAAGAATCTAAATACAATGTGCACAGTAAGCCACCAGCAGGGCTATTCACTATTTCAAACCTCCAAAATCATTTTGACGTTAATATAAGATTACATGCCAGAATGTGGCAAAATTGGGATTCAACCTTAGTTCTTCATATGCCAGGATATGTACCTTCTTTTTCTGCTGCAGCTATTACATCATATGACTGCTATTTTCACTAAGTTGATAAAAGAAACCCATAGGTAAAACCCTTCCTTCATGTTTATTGTTCATGTCTTACAGTCTTCTGTGAGAGCACCTACACTTTCTTGTACTATTCTGCTGGCAACAAGTCTGTGTCATTTGGCATAATTAGCATCTCTAAATAAAAGAAACTCTGAGCTTAATTGCTTAAAAAATAGGGGCTTATTCTTTTTCATAAAATAAACAATCTGGGAGTAAGGTATTACTATACAGTGACTGATATTGGTTCAATAGTTCAGTGATGTCAAGGACACTATTCCTGAAATTTTCTTGGTATTTCCCTCAGGATCACAAGATGGTTATTGCTTGGGTCAAGGTTCTCCAGAGGCAAAAATACTTGCAGGTTCTCCAGACAACCCAGTTTTATAATGAGGGCACCAGGAACTAAAAGCCGTTGGAGAAAATTTTTACATAGGGCAATTCAAAAATCCTGGAGTCCAACCTCAACATTTTGCAATTTTGCAAAGATTCAGGCCTGCCACTAAAGTACTAATGGAATTGGAAATCTGAAGCTAGTGTAAGTACGTTGCTTTGCCTTTCAGTGGATACATTAAAAAGTAGAGTCTAGAAAAGATTTCACATTGCCCTGGAGAGGCATTAGAAAGCTGAAAAAAGCAAGGCTATTTACTTGCTGAATTTTGAGTGATAAAAATCACATACTTTTGGCAGACAAGTGGCCAAAGGCCTTTTTCAAATCTCAACAGCAACTCTCATCGATGCTTAGAAAGTATATCTTTTGACTTTAAATATACAAGTAAGGCAAGAAAGCTGAATTTTCACAAATTTCCCCCATGCCAATTTAGAAGGAAGAATTTATCTAATGTACTTCAGTGTATCTCATGTTATATTAATTAAAAACAATTAAAACAGTTAAAATCCCAGAGCAGAGAGCAGTAGGTGAATATAAGAATACAGTCTTACCAATTAACACACACACACACACACACATTCAGGAGATGCCTTTTCACCAGTGGGTTACAGAGCCATACAGTATATGTATACAGGAAATGATTTCTAGATTCAGTAGTTAGGATTCAGCAAACAGGGAGCTTCATTAATCAGATGTACTAATATAACTTTATTTTATATTGAGGAAAATAAACAAGAGAAGATCAACTGCAATTAAACCAAACATCTACACCATATGTCCTTGTCATATTAACAGGTTTTCTGAGCATGTACTAGGTGCTGAGGATTCAGACACAAAAGCACCTGCCATCAGGCAGCTCACAGTCTTGTGGGCTGGAAATCACCCTCTCTCATTTCCTTCATCAGCTCTGACAAATGTGCCAGCAACCCCTATAGGCTTCTTATCAATGAAATAGGTTCAAAAACCTGTTTCATTCTAAGGTAAAGCAGTACTTTTCCCAAGAGTTGTCATCCCCCAATTTTTATGAATATGCCTTTCATTGTTTAAAACAATAAAGCTCTTTATTTAAAATAGTCACAGCTTTGGTTGTTTTTGTCTATAAGAGAGCAAGTTATCCCTTAATTAAAAATAATTTTAAAGACTTTATCTAATTGTTCCCTATGAACTACAGAATGAAGTTCGAACTCCTTGGTATGTCATTAAACACTTCCCACAATGTGTTTCAGTCTTACTTTGCCAGCTATTCTCTCAAGGATCCTATCCTTCAACCAAACTGAACTAATGTAAAACCCTGTGGTGATATGGCCTGCAATAAAGCAAATGGGTCTAACTTGATGGACCACTGGCTCCCACCTTCTGTATATGCCTAGTTGAAAATACAGTGAAATTAAAGTTGTTACCTTGGGCCAGGAAAGTAAGAGGCAAGATGTGAAGGAGAGTATTGGCCTGATTGGGGAATAAATTAGCAATCCAGTTTCAGGAAGCAGAGAGATGTACGCCATGTCCCATGTTGCCAGCATTATCCAATCTCCCTGTATCTGTCCAGTGAAACACGGGCCAAGAATTGGGATATTCTTATAGTTACTGTTTCTGTCCTGGAAGACCCTTGATAGTCAGTCACCCATCAGGTGTTGCCAAACTGCAGCCAGGACCTAAAGAAATTTGAACTGTTTAACCAGATCCCTAGAAAGCTAGCTGAATAGGCCAGCCCTGGTCCTTCCATTAATCTCAAAAACAAAACCTCCACATTTTACACAGTTAAGTATTTTTAGGGATACTACCATTGTGTATTACAGATTTTACTCTGATTTCTTTTCCATGAACAAACACATCCAGAATTTTCTCACATCACTGTCTTTACTCAAACTATCTCCTGCTTGCAATGTCCTTATAATATTTTCAAGTCAGTCTCAAATACCTTTTTTTTTTGATAAAAAGCCAGATATTAAATTTCAGGCTTTGTGGGCCATATGATCTGTGTCATAAATACTGAACTCTGCTGTCAGAGTGTGAAAACTACCACAGAAAATATGTAAATGAATGAGTGTGGCTGTGTTCTAATAAAACCTTATTTATAAAAACAAGCAGCATGCCATATGTGGTCCCCAGGACCATAGTTTATCTACCCTTAGTCTTAGATATTTCCTTCCCTAATGCTCTACTAGAATTAATGTCTCCTTTGGAATGCACAGTATTTCACTTAAACATTTCTATTTTAAAAAATATTTATTTATTTAAGAGAAAGAGAGAGAGAGCATGAGTGGTGGGGAAGGGCAGAGGGAGAGGGAGAAAATTTCCAGCAGACTCCCCGCTGAGTGCATAGCCCAATTGGGGGGGCTCGGCAGAAGGGGTTGCTCTATCTTACAACCCTGAGATCATGACCTATGCAGAAATCAAGAGTCAGATGCTTAACTGACTGAGCCACCCAGGAGCCCCTCACTTAAACATTTCTCATAATGCTTATCACATTCTGTGTGATAATTTGGTTTTGGAGGATTAAAAATTAGTTTATTTATTTTAGGTGCTAAATAAGCAATTATTGAACTGAGTCCAACAAAGAATATTCTTATTTGTATTTTATAATTTGTAGTATAAAAGCAAAAGTCTCTCTTCATCCTCTATGTTAAGTGTTGGAGACAGTAAAGACTCCTCATTTGCCTAATTTCTGTTTTACTCCTGTTCCTTAAATACTTGACTACTGATTTTTAGCTGGAAATGTAGCTGCCTGGAATGATGAGTATGATTTTAAGTTTCACTTTAAAATTATATGTGACCATGCTCTGGCAACAGGCATACAAAAGCAAGTGTCATGTGCAACTTCTGAGAAGTATCTTTAATGGAAGTGAGTTTATCTTTCTTATCCCATTGAGTTGAATAGCCATCTTGGACCGTGTGATATAAAGTTCACACTAAGGAAAGCAGAACAAAAGACAGAATGAGCCCAAGTTTTTCATGAATGTGCAGCTGACATACCAATGTGGAACATTCAGATTTCTTTACATAGAAGAAAAACAAATTCTATTTTATTTAAGCCACTTACATTTTGAATATCCATACCCAGACCTAATACTAGCTGGCATTACTGACAGCTCCCTACTTAATGAAATCAAAGTTAGCTGGCAGAAAAAAGATGGCAGAGGAGTAGGGGACCCTATTCCAACTGGTCCCTGGAATTGAACTGGATATCTATCAGACCACACTGAACACCCATGAAATCAGCCTGGGATGTAAGAAGATAGATCTGGATCTCTACAAACAGAATATCATAGGTGGTTGGTTTAGAGTATGGAGCGAGGAGCCGTGATTCCTTGGGCACATATCCGAAGATAAATGGAAGGGGGAGGGAGCCATCAGGATCCTGCACTGCCGGGGGGCAAAAGTCTTCTGCACTGGGGACGTGGCACAGACTCGCAGACCAGTAGTGGTGGGGAAAGGACATTAGGGCAGCCCCCGGACTGAAACCTGGAGCAGCAGGGCCAACATGAGAACTGGGGTCGGCTGGCAGTTTTAAAAGCACAAAGGGCAGAGACGTGCCTGGACCTGGAAACTGAGGGGCACACAACCCAGGAAGCTGCAGTTTTTAGCACCACAGACAGAAACAGATAGTGTGGCCCAGAGAGTTCACTAAAGAACAGACTGTGATCTCTCTGCTCTGAGGCACAGTGTTGGAAACAGTCTCTTCTGCTCTGACTCTTGGAAGAAACTCAGAAAGCTGCCAGGGAAAGCTGCCAGAGAACAAAAGCCCCAAAAAACCGGTTTTGACTGAGTCTATCCCCCCCACAGGGGGTCAGGGCAACTCTGCCCAAACAGGGTTGCCTGAGTAACAGCATGGCAGGCCCCTCCCCCAAAAGACAGGCTGGGAGAACAAGAGGCCGACAACCATAAGGTCCCTACAAAACAGGTGCATCTTGCTTGGGTTGTGGTCAATAATTTGGACTCTGTACATTCCCTCAACCACTCCTCAACAGAATGACTAGGAGGAGGAACCCCCAAAATAGGAAAGACTCAGAGACTGACTTCAGCCATAGATTTACAAATGGATACAGATATAACGAAGATATTGGAAATGGACTTCAGGGTAACAGTTATGAAGACAATAGCTAGAATGGTGAAATCAATTAATGGCAACATAGAGACTCTAAGGGCAGAAATGAAAGCTGAACTGGCAGAATTCAAAAATGCTATCAATGAGATCCAATCTAATCTAGATACTCTAACAGCTAGGGTAAATGAGGCAGAAGAACGAATTAGTGATCTACAAGATCAATTCATAGAAAAGAAGGAAAAAAAGGAGAGCTGGAAAAATAACATATAATCCATGAAAAGAGAATTAGAGAAATAAGTGATGCCATGAAATGTTCCAACATCAGAATTATTGGGATTCCTGAGGGGGTGGAGACAGAGGACGAGAAGATATATTTGAGCAAATCATAGCTGAGAACTTCCCTAATCTGGGGAATGAAACAAATATTCCTGTCCTACAGGCAGAGAGGACCCCTCCCAAGATCAAGGAAAACAGAACAACACCCTGGCATGTAATAGTAAAACTCGCAAATCTTAGAACCAAGGAAATCATCTTAAGGGCAGTTAGGGGGAAGAGATTCCTTACATATGGAGGGAGGGATATCCAAATAATGTCAGACCTATCCACAGAGACCTGGCAAGCCAGAAGGGGCTGGCAAGACATATTCAGTGTAGTAAATGAGAAGCACATGCAGCCAAGAATACTTTATCTGGCAAGACTGTCATTTAGAATGGATGGAGATATGCAGAGCTTCCAAGACTGGCAGAAGCTGAAAGAATATGTGACCACCATATATACACAATGGAATATTATGCAGCCATCAAAAGGAATGAGATCTTGCCATTTGCAATGACGTGGATGGAACTGGAGGGTGTTATGCTGAGACAAATAAGTCAATCAGAGAAAGACATGTATCATATGACCTCGCTGATATGAGGAATTCTTAATCTCAGGAAACAAACTGAGGGTTGCTGGAGTGGTGGGGGTTGGGAGGGATGGGGTGGCTGGGTGATGGACACTGGGGAGGGTATGTGCTATGGTGAGTGCTGTGAATTGTGCAAGACTGTTGAATCACAGATCTGTACTTCTGAAACAAATAATGCAATATATGTTAAGAAAAAGAAGAAGAAGATAGCAGGAGGGGAAGAATGAAAGAGAGTAAGTCGGAGGGGGAGAGGAACCATGAGAGACGATGGACTCTGAGAAACAAACTGAGGGTTCTAGAGGGGAGGGGGTGGGGGGATGGGTTAGCCTGATGATGGGTATTAAAGAGGGCACATTCTGCGTATACCACTGGGTGTTATGCACAAGCAATGAATCATGGAACACTACATCAAAAACTAATGATATAATGTATGGTGATTAACATAACAATAAAATTTTTTAAAAATAAATAAATAAATAACTGACAAATTAGAGGAAAATTGTATATGTGTATTTTAAACTATACATCCTAATTTTTGGTTTAAATGTATAATTGTTGCAAGAACCTCTCATGTTAGTGAGATGTCCAATTTCAATGAAAATTTTTATATTCTAGAGCATATTTTTGTCCCTTTTATATAATAATTTTTATTGTATTTTTATATTATGGAAATATTTATTTGCATTGTAGAAAACTTAGAAAATACAGACAAACTAATAAATGGAAAATTAAAAAAAAAGAATATGTGACCACTAACCCAGCCCTGCGAGAAATATTAAAGAGGGTTCTATAAAAGGAGAAAGACCCCAGGAGTCATATAGAACAGAAATATACAGAGACAATCTACAAAAACAAGGTATTCACAGGCAACATGATTACAATACATTCATATCTTTCTATAATCACTCTCAATGTGAATGGCCTAAATGTTCCCATAAAACAGCACAGGGTTGCAGACTGGATAAAAAGATAGGACCCATCCATGTGCTGTCTACAACAGACTTGTTTTGAACCTAAAGATACATCCAAACTGAAAGTGAAAGGATGGAGATCCATCTTCCATGCCAACGGACCTCAAAAGAAAGGTGGGGTAGCAATTCGTATATCAGACAAATTACATTTTAAACTCAAGACTGTAGTTAGAGACACAGAAGGACACTATATCATTCTTAAAGGGTTATCCAACAAGAAAATCTAACAATTGTAAATATCTACTCTCCCAACATGAGAGCAGCTAACTACATAAGCCAACTGTTAACCAAAATAAAGAATCATATTGATAACAATATGTTAATTATAGGAGACCGCAATACTCCACTCTCAGCAACAGACAGATCATCTAAGCAGAAAAGCAACAAAGAAACAAGAGCTTTGAATGACACATGGGACCAGAGGGACCTCATAGATATACATAAAACATTCCACCCTAAAACAAACAGAATACTCATCTTCTCGAGCACACACGGAACTTTCTCCAGAATAAAACACATACTGGGTCACAAATCAGGTGTCAACTGATACCAAAATTTTGAGGTTATTCTCCACATATTCTCAGACCATAATGCTTTAAAACTGCAACTCAATCACAAGAAAAATTTTGGAAGAAATTCAAACAATTGGAAGTTAGAGACCACTCTGCTCAAGAACGTTTGGGTCAACCAGGATATCAAAAAGAACTTTTCATGGAAACCAATCAGAACAAAAACACAAAACACTTCAGTCCAAAACCTATGGGATACTCCAAAGGCGGTCCTAAGGGGGAAATACATAGCCATCCAAGCCTCACTCAAAAAAAAAAAAAAAAAATTGAAAAATCCCGAATTCACCAACTAAATTTACACCTTAGAGAACTAGAGAAAAAGGGAACAACGATGCCTAAGTCACGCATTAGAAGAGAAATAATTAAGATTAAAGCAGAAATCAATGAATCAGAAACCAGAAACACAGTAGACCAGATCAATGAAACTAGAAGCTGGTTCTTTGAAAGAAATAATAAGATTGATAAACCACTGGCCAGACTTATCCAAAAGAAAAGAGAAAGGACCCAAATTAATAAAGTTATGAATGAAAGGGGAGAGATCATGTCTAACACGAAGGAAATTGAAACAATTATTAGAAATTATTATCAACAACTATATGCCAATAAGCTGAGCAACCTGGATGAAATGGATGCCTTCCTGGAAACCTATAAGCTGCCAAGACTGAAACAGGAATTAATTGACAACCTGAATAGGCCAATAACCAGTAACAACATTGAAGCAGTGATCCAAAACCTCCTAAAAAACAAGAGTCCAGGGCCTGATGGATTCCCTGGGGAATTCTACCAAACATTCAAAAAAAAATAAATAATACCTATTCTCCTGAAGTTGTTTCAAAAAATAGAAAGAGAAGGAAAGCTTCCAGACTCATTCTATGAGGCCAGCGTTACCTTAATCCCCAAACCAGGCAAAGACCCCGTCAAAAAGGAGAATTTCAGACTGATATCCCTGATGAATATAGATTCCAAAATCCTCACAAAATCCTAGCTAACAGAATCTAACAATACATTAAAAGGATCATCCACCATGACCAAGTGGGATTTATCCCCGGGATGCAAGGGTGGTTCAACATTCACAAATCAATCAATGTGATAGAACACATTAATAAGAGGAGGGAGAAGAACTATATGGTCCTCTCAATTGATGCAGAAAAAGCATTTGCCAAAACACAACATCCTTTCCTGATTAAAACTCTTCAGAGTATAGGGATAGAGGGAACATTCCTCAAGTTCATAAAATCTATCTATGAATATCCCACAGCGAATATCATCCTCAATGGGGATAAGCTGAAAGCCTTTCCCTTAAGATCAGGAAAATGACAAGGATGCCCACTCTCACCACTATCGTTCAACATAGTACTAGAAGTCCTAGCAACAGCAATCAGACAACAAAAAGAAATAAAATATATTCAAATTGGCAAAAATGAAGTCAAACTCTCTCTCTTCACAGATGATATGATACTTTATGTGGAAAACCAAAAAGACTCCACCCCCAAATTACTAGAACTCATACAGCAATTCAGTAATGTGGCAGGATACAAAATCAATGTACAGAAATCCATTGTTTTCTTATACACTAACAATGCAACTGTAGAAAAAGAAATTAGGGAATCAATTCCATTTACAATAGTGCCAAAACCATAACATACCTCGGAATAAACCTAACCAAAGAGGTAAAGGATCTATACTCTAAGAACTACAAAACACTCATGAAAGAAATTGAAGAAGACACAAAAAGATGGAAAAATATTCCATGCTCTTGGATTGGAAGAGTAAACATTGTTAAAATGTCTATGCTGCCCACAGCAATCTATACCTTCAACGCCATCCCAATCAAAATTCCGATGACAATTTTAATCCTAAAATTTGTATGGAACCAGAAAAGACCCTGAATCGCCAAGGAAATGTTGAAAAAGAAAAACAAAGCTGGGGGCATCACATTGCCTGATTTCAATCTATATACAAAGCCGTGATCACCACGACAACATGGTACTGGCACAAAGACATATAGACCAATGGAAAAGAATAGAGAGCCCAGATATGGACCCTCAACTCTGGTCAGATAATCTTCGACAAGAGAGGAAAAGATATGCAATGGAAAAAAGACAGTCTCTTCAGTAAATGGTGCTGGAAAAAATTGGACAGCTATATAAAGAAGAATGAAATGCGACCATTCTCTAACACCATTCACAAGATAAACTCAAAATTGATGAAAGACCTCAGTGTGAGACAGGTATCCATCAAAATCCTAGAGAAGAACATAGGCAGTAACCTCTTTGACATTGGCCACAGCAACTTCTTTCAAGATACATCTCCAAAGGCTAGGGAAACAAAAGCAAAAATGAACTTTTGGGACTTCATCAAGAGAAAAAGCTTCTGCACAGCAAAGGAAACAGTCAACAAAACAAAGAGGCAACCCACAGAATGAGAGAAGATATTTGCAAGTGACACTACAGATAAAGGGCTGGTATCTAAGATCTATCAAGAACTTCTCAAACTCAACCCGCAATAAACAAATAATCAAGTCAAAATTGGGCAGAAGACATGAACAGACACTTCTCTAAAGAAGACATACAAATGGCTAACAGACACATGAAAAAATGTTCATCATCATTAGCCATCAGGGAAATTCAAATCAAAACCACATTGAGATACCACTTTACACCAGTTAGAATGGCAAAAATTGACAAGGCAAGAGACAACAAATGTTGGAAAGGTTGTGGAGAAAGGGGAACCCTCTTACACTGTTGGTGGGAATGCAAGTTGGTAGAGCCACTTTGGAAAACAGTGTGGAGGTTCCTCAAAAAATTAAAAATAGAGCTACCCTATGACCCAGCATTTGCACTAATGGGTATTGACCCCAAAGACACAGATGTAGTGAAAAGAAGGGCCATTTGCACCCCAATGTTCATAGCAGCAATATCCACAATAACCAAACTTTGGAAATAGCCAAGGTGTCCTTCAACAGATGAATGGATAAAGAAGATGTGGTCCATATAGACAATGGAATATGACTCAGCCACCAGAAGGGATGAATACCCAACTTTTACATCAACATGGACTGGAAGAGATTATGCTAAGTGAAATAAGTCAAGCAGAGAAAGTCAATTATCATATGGTTTCCTTATTTGTGGAACATAAGGAATAGCATCAAGGACATTAGGAGAAGGAAGGGAAAAATGAAGGAGGGGAAATCGGAGAGGGAGATGAGCCTTGAGAGACTATGGACTCTGAGAAACAAACTGAGGGTTTTAGAGGGGAGAGGGCTAGGGGGATGGGTTATCCCAGTGATGGGTATTAAGGAGGGCATGTATTGCATGGAGCACTGAGTGTTATTTGAAAACAATGAATAATGGAACACTACATCAAAAACTAATGGTGTACTATATTGGGACTAACACAACATAATAAAATTAAATTAAAAAAATAGTTATAGTCTGATGTGAGTCACTTCTCAGTGTCAGAGGCCTACCTGGGCTGGTCTCATTGATTGCACAATTTTTTACAATGACAAGACAACAAGAACAAGGAAACCTGTCACTTTGACACACTTCTTCCTCCTTGGAAGTTATATCTATCAGTTTTACCCAGCATTGACACTGATCTGGTTAAGAAAGGCCACCCTGTCCTTTTTTCCCTAGGTTTGCACCAGCACAAACCTTGGTGTCATTCAGTGCAGCCTGGCTCCTACTGAGCCATTGTTAACATATTTCTTCTTGTTTGTTTCTGTTCATCTCTCACTAACCAATTCTACTGCATAAGTATATGCCTCAGCTTGGTATTTTTTCCCTACACCCCTATTTCTTGACTGTTTCTCCCCTAAGTCATAAGCAATAAATAAATATATATGTAATGTGGAAAAAGATTAGGCTACCCCTTTTCCTCCCTCTTCTATTTAACAGTCATAATCCCTCATAAGTACCTTTATTTCAGAAAAGGTATGGCTACCAACTTGGTTAGCTTCTAATCCCCCTCTGCCTTCCCATTCCTCTCAGCTCTCTTTCCTCCCTGTTTTCTAATGAATAGCTAATTAATTCTGAAAAGATTAAGTTAAACTGCATTTTACAACCCTTATCCCTCCTAGATTTTTCAAAGCTACTTCTTGCCTGAGATTCTCTTGAAGGGGCCTGAACTCTATTTCCTCAGAGCACTTAAAGCATTTTCAAACATAAGAAAGCAAGGGTTTTAACACAGTATTCCTTCAGAAAATACATGAGAAAGTCACTTCCCCTTATGTATTTATCCCTTTAATTTTATTTCCCTTCTCTTTCCCTCAGCCTATCTGTTCTGTAAGAGAATGTAAACACTTAAAATACATTTGGGAGGTCTCCTAAATAAAGAAGCCAGAAATATTTTTTTTTTAATAAACTGAAGGATCCTTTTTTTTAAAAAAAGATTTTATTTATTTATTTGAGAGAGAGAGAGGGAGCATGAGCATGAGAGGGGAGGGCCAGAGGGAGAAGCAGACTCCCCACTGAGCAGGGAGCCCAGTGGGATCCCAGGACCCTGAGATCATGATCTGAGCTCTGAGCTGAAGGCAGATGCTTAACTGACTGAGCCACCCAGGTGCCCCTGAAGTATCCTTTTGGTATTATGAATGATCAACACAACTTCTTCTGTTTCATCTATTGGATTTCAGCTTACTGGTTCTAAATTTTACCTATGTTGTTCCTGCTGACTGTCTTTTCATTACTTTCCTTGTTTTTAGTTATAGGAAGCAAACTATGCAGCATCAAAGTTCCACGGTTCAAAATTTCTCTCCACTGATCTGAATTGTTTGTAGGAAATGCAGTAAAGATGAGCAACCAAAGAAATAAACAAGGGTCTTATGTAGCTAATGATGCCAACTAAACAAAGGGCCCATGAATTCAAAGGGTGATCGTATGGGCACATAAAATCTCATCAAATTTTAATTCTCTGGAGGTGATTTATTATATATGTAGTATAGTTGAAATAATTGAAAAACAAAAGTATTTACCCACCTTGGATTCTAATTTAATATCCAATACTGTTTAGTGGAGGAGAAAATAATCATTAACAGACTGATATGTACTTCAACAGGTAAATGGTCACTTTAAGCAGCCAGTTTCCTTACAAGATGCAGACAATGTTTTAGAGAGCTGAAGACTTCATTTTTAACAGTCTCCAAAAACAACAATCACTGTTTTCTACAGTATGCCCATACTAATTTGGATAAAACCAGAGATACCAATAAACCTTAGAGTGTCAGCAAATCTTCTAGAAGTATAAAATGTTCAATAAGAATTATCTGGTTATTACTGTTGTCATTACTAGCAGCAGTAGTATTTTTCTACCATCTGGATGAAGTTGAGAACATGAATATATTCGTAAAATAAAACAATTTACAAAGGCCTTTCACATTCATTGACTCATACAAAAACCCTACAGGCTAACTCAGGCAAGTATTTTCATCCTACTTTGAGTCTGATGTCTATCTTCTGCTTCCTTGATGACCAATGATTCCAGCCAGAACACTTCACCCATAACTATAACTGTGCCATCAGCTTATCTGATAATTTGGCCTGGGCACAGGTTTTTTTTTAAAGCTCCTCGGGTGATTTTAATGTGCAGCCTGTAGTGAAAATCACTAAATCCATCCCAATTTGTTAATGATTATGTAACTCAAATAATAATTGAGTATCAACAGATGCTTTTAGGAAAATTCCTCACTCACATTATAAAATGCATAAGGATTGCCTAGAGAACTTGTCAGAAGACAGTTTCTTAAGCTCCATTCCCAGTGATTCTAATTTAGTGAGAGTGAAGCCCCTGAATCTGCATTTCTAAAAAACTCATAGGTGTTATCAAAGAGCCACGCTTAGAGAACCATGGATTTGTACCAAAGGCTGAGTCTTGTGGTAGGAGATTTCAGATTTTCTAGCAAGCCCAATTGGTGGAGAGGATTAGATTTGGACCTACAGAGGCTTCTCAATTAATTCTATGACAGGAAAAGTCTGGCCTGCATTTTCATCTATTAGGTTAAGCTGCCTCTACAGAAAACCCAAAATAATAGTACTTTAAATATACAAAGGTTAATCCTTTCACATAAAAAAAGTCCAATAGACATTCTAAAGTTAGTATGGTGGTACAAGGAGGCAATCAATGACCCAGGATCCTTGTATATTTCTGTTTCACCAATCTTCACATATGACTTTATCTCTGAATCCATTTCATATTCTAATAGGGCTGTTAAAATCCAGACAATGTGTCCATATTCAAAGACGTAGGAAGTAATTTTTTTTTAATTAGGGAGGGGGTAATTTCCCTATCCATTTGATCCCTGTTTCAGGAGCTTCCCCAGGAATCTCCCCCAATAAATTTTATGTCCATATCACTTTTCAGAACTTTACCACATGGCAATACCAATCCACAAAAATGCCTGAATAGAATAGAATAGAATAGAATAGAATAGAATAGAATAGAATAGAATAGAATAGAATAGAATAGAATAGAATAGAATAATAGAATAGAATAGAATAGAATAGAATAGAATAGAATAGAATAGAATAGAATAGAATAGGTGTTGAGGCTGTTGAATTCAATAAAGCCAAAAAGGATGACTCAAACACCAATACAAATGTATTCTCACTCCTTGTCTAGGGTGGATGTTGCTGATTCACAGACAGCTCTCTTCCACATGGTGATTCTAGAATGCAGGCTCCTTCCATTTTGTGGTACTGTTATTCCCTAAAGTCTCATCACCCATACTGCATCTGGCAGGTGGAAAGGGTAAAGAATTTAGGGATATCCTTTTTTATTAAATGCCAAGGCCCAGAGGACCTGGGTGGCTCAGTTGGTTAAACGGCTGCCTTTGGCTCAGGTCATAATCCCAGAGTCCCCGGATGGAGCCCCACATCAGCTCCCTGATCGGTGGGGAGTCTGCTTCTCCCTCTGACCCTCCCCTCCTCTTGTGCTCTCTCTCTCACTCTTTCTCTCAAACGAATAAAATCTTAAAAAAAAAAAACTAACCAACTAAATAAATAAATAAATAAATGCCAAGGCCCAGAAGAGGTTGACATTCCTTCTATGCACATTCCTTTGGCTATAACTCAATCAGCATGATCAAAACTAATAGCACAGAAAGCTGGAACATATAGTCTAGCTGTATGCCTTAAAACAAAAGGAAGTGGATTTTTAAAAAAGATTTTTATTTGTTTGTTTGAGAGAGAGAGAGAGAGAGAGAGAGTGCATGAGCACATGAGCAGGGGGGGCAAAGGGATATGGAGAGGGAGAAGCAAACTAGTTCTTAGGACCCTGAGATCATGACCTGAGCCGAAGTCAGAAGCTTAACTGACTGAACCACCCAGATGCCCAAGGAAATGAAGTCTTGATGAAGCATCTCCTATACACTAGGTATTATAATCTTATAGCTGAATATGTGATAATACCTAACAATATAAGAGCTTTATTGGTAAAGAAGATAGGATAATTGGATGTAGGAGAGGTAACTAACAGTCTCTGCCATCTTACCTCATTTTTTTTAATTTCCAGAGTACAATATAGAATTTCTAGTTTATCTTAAAATTGTAAGAAAAAAACTGAACCAGATGTGAGATGATCTGGATTCTCATCTAGAGTGTTTTTTAGTATTGAGCTGTGTGATCAGGGGGATATCACTTAAGCATTTTACTTTAATTTCCTTATCTGTAAACTAGGAGTGATTGACTTTATTTGACCTATACCTGAGAAGTGTTGTGATGATCCAATGAAAATATAGATATCAAAATATATAAAAATACAAAGCAAACATATGACTGCCAGAAGATAGGTTTTCCTCTTTAGGTTATTTGTATAATGTGGAAAGTATCTCAGAGTCTGTAAGTCAAGATAGATTTCAGGGAAGGTGAATGGATACAGTGAAGATCTATGAAAACTGACTCAAGCTTCAAGCCAGGGGAAAAAAGCCAACAAAGAAGCTTGTCATTATAGAGCTGTAACTCAGAATACAAACACCAATCTGTCACTTGGTTTTGCAACAATATGTTTGTTTGTGACAGTAATGGTTGTCTATAGAATAAAATGGATAGTAATGAACACTGGTAAAAGGTGGCAGAGTGGCAACTAATGTGACAAGAGAATATTACCCTAAAAGGCAGAAATGCAGCATCTCCTTGAGCCACAGTTGAAAAGGGCATAGACATTATATTTGAGCAAGATAAGTGAGAGAACCACTGTGTTCATTCCCTCCTACAAAGAGCAGTCACACTCCTAAAGTGAAAAGGTGCTGTTCCTTCTTTAACTGATAAACTCATTCAAGTATCCTAGAGAGAGCAATTTATACCTCTTTGGGGGAGGTAAGAGGCAGTATCTTTACTAGAGTGAAAGGGATGACAGCCAGAGGAGAAGAAGAAATGAAGAAGCCTGGCTTGAAAAGTCAATCCATTCCTCTCAGAGTAAAGTCTGGTTACAGAGGCTTGATGGTGTTCACTGCCCGAGTGCCAGCTGTAAATTGAGGTGGTCAATGTAGAAGTATTTGGGATAAGGGGAAGGAGATAAGGGAGCTATGGAAAGGGTTGTATTGAGGTACCATCCCTTGATCCACCATGTCTACCACCCAACCTCCTCATAATGAAAGCTCTGATATATGAAAAGTTTAGCTTATCTTAGTCTCTGTGGGTAAATTGTATCTTCTCAGGAGCATTGAAAGATTCTACTTATAAGACCCATATTTTAGACTTCTTTTCCATCACCACTCCTAAGTACAGAGAAGTCTAGCTCAATGTTATATACAAGACAGGTACTTACTAAATGCCTTCATATTTATCTCTGAAATATACAGGCTCTTCTAGGGATCAAAGTCCTCATTATAATCATGCTCTAATTTATTACTTCCCAGACACTAGTAATCAAATTGGCACCTGGCTGTGCAGATTCCTGGGCCCACCACAAGATCTACTAAATCAGAATCTGAGGATGGGTAAGGGACTTGATTTCTATGTTTTTTACAAGTTCCTTTGGTAATCCTGCATCCTAAAGTGCTTAAAACAGTGGTAATTAATCTAGATTGCAGAGGAGAACCACCTGAAGAGCATTTAATTTTTTAATGAAAATATTCTCACCCTAGATATTTTTAATCAGTAGGTCTGAGATAAAATTTGGTGATTGTGTTTTGTAACATCTGAAGTAATTCTGTTATCCATCCCTGATTGAGGAAGATTGCTCTGGACTAACATTTACTGGCCCTTTAAACAAAAACTTATTCTCAACATCTCTGCTGTCATTCTCCCACTGGCCACACACTTCCTCCAGAGAGAACCCAAAATCTTCTTTTCATAATTTTACAACTAACCAGTCTCCACAAGGCTTCAGGCTCCCCAGGTGCCATCCCTATATCCACAACTCCAGAGAAAAAATTCAGGCTCAGTGATGCACAATTTAATGATCTACATTGTTTAAAATTTACAACAGTTTTGATCATCCCACAAGGAGGTGGGAGGAGGAGTTTACTCAGGGTTCATTGTAATACATTTGTTTATCAAACTACAGCCCAGGAATACTCATTCTGACTGTTTGAAGTTTATGTGTCTCCTGACGCAAATATATAATTCGTGCCACTGTTAATGGGAATTGCAGCTTTCCAAAGAGGGGGAAGAGACCCCCAAGAATCTTGTAATGATGGCTCAGGAGAGTATATTGACAACATAAATGTTAGCACAATTATGTATAGTCTCCATCTGCTTCCTAGCCTGTTGTGTTTAGGTGTGCTATTTATTTAACAAGTGCATCTGCATTCACATATTTGGGAAGGCTGTTGTAGAAGTAGATGTTTCTATCAGGTCTTTTTAACAGGAAACACAACACGTTTGGCCTTTATTGGATAGTAGAGCACTGTAATCAAGGCTCTGTTTTCCTCTCATTGTTTCTAAGGATGATTGTAGGCAATACAAGAAAGTAAAAGTTCATAATGTGCAATCAGCATAGAATTTCTACTTATCGCCGCCCCCCCCCAACACCACTCTACTGAAATTAAGCCTGTGGACACAAACTAGATAGTTAATAATAGAAGATATTTTACACTTATCATGTGATATGCATTTTTAAAGTGTTTTATGTACACTTTCTTTTTCATTTCATTCTCACCATATTGTGAAGAAGGTATAATATTATCATTATCTTCACCATTCACATTTTACAGGTAAGGAAACTGAAGCACAAACAATTATATTTCTCACACTCAGCAAGTCAATGTCAGACTAGACTTCAAACATAGGCAATCTAGATTCAGACTCAGAGCTCTTAATAGCCATAGTATTACTTCTTCCAAAAGAAGCTTGTTATAGTAGAAACAGAATATGCTTTGCAATCAGGCTAGAAACCTACTTCCATCACTTCCAAGCTGGGTGATTTGGGGCAAGTTACCTAACTTCTTAGAATCTCAATCTCCTCATCTGTAAATGATGATAATAATAGTATAATAGAATAACATTATATTTATGTATTTAACTTGAAGCTAACTTTAATAACCTAACACCTCAGTCACCCCTAAGATACAATTATACTGTCTTGTGTAATCCTCATACCAAACAAAACTGATAACACATATTAAGGTTATGGAGATCGAACATAAAAATAAAGTAAAATGTGCAGACCATCAGCAATGTTAGAATTTTCTACTCATCCTCCACCTCTCCTAGGAATTTGATAATTATCCAAAGGCAGTATGATTTGAATTTTTTGGCAACAGCATACAATGTTTCCTTTTGTTTTTGTTCTTTCCCTTAGTTTAGCTCAAGGACTCTCAAACTTTAGTGTGCATAAGAATTATCATACAGTGATAAATACACAAAACTATGAATACCTTTTATGAGCAATTTAAGGAAGTTTGATGGATAATTTTAACTTGGTACAATCTTTACATATTTGTAGGAACTATGAATACCCAAGTACCCAATACCTCTCTCCCTACCTCAGAGATGTTTTGAAGACTAACTGACAACATTTATGAGTACATAACATAGTATCTGGCATGCAGTAGATATTAAAAATATCTAAAATGTATATATGAGTATGAACAGAAAGCAAAATAAATTTCATCATAGTATCATGGTATAATTGTTAACAACATGAGGTCTAGGGACAGACTTCTTTCAGTTTATATCTTCCTTTTTCCACTTACTAGCTATGCAACATTAATTATTTATTTAGTTTCCCTGTGACTAGTTACCTCTTGAATAAAAAGTGAGAATAACAATAGCCTTGCAAAATCACTGAAAGGATCAAGTGGCTTAATATATGGAAATATATAGGACAGGACCTGACATAGAGTAAATGCTAATCATTATTACTATTTATTCACAAAGGTAATTTCTGCACTAGCTCTTGAAAAAAGTTATGGCAAGTGATTGTTGGAAGGAAACAGGAAGGATCCATTCTTGGATCATAGTAGACACAGAGGCCAAACTAAGTATGGTGGGGAGAGCCTTACTGGCTATTGTCAGGGCCACTATTTAAGTTTAAAGATAGGAAGTCATCCACTGCATTTCTTTGTTCTTCAGAGGAAAGTCCCTTTGGATGTGTCAGAATTGTGTGTAGCTCGGAGCAGACCTATTTGCAGCAGCTTGTTAGGTACTCAAGATTTCTAGTTTTAATTAGTTTAGTGATATTGCATCTTGCAGTCAATAGCTATAATAGCACCTGTTTTCTTTCTAACTAGGATATAAAAAACATCACTTTCTATCTTTGCATGTTTATTGGAACCTTTCTGGTGTGCGACAAATAACAGCCATAAAGTCTTTGAGGTTGAAGATTGCTTTACTTTTTCTTATGCACCCATTAATGGGGTAAAAACTAGAATTTCTGAGTTTAGCTTTGGATATAATATACAATATAACAATTTGTTTAATTGTCTGAAATTAAGTATATCTATAAGAGTTATTTTTGCTGCTTGAATAATCTTCATGAAGTTCAAAATATGAAGTACTAACACTAAAAACTGTTAGTGTTCTAGGTATCTCCTTTCTGAAGCTCATTATAAGCACTAAAAACTTGAGGTCATTTCCATGATGACAAAAGGAACAAAACACAGTGTCTTCACATTTTGCCATGGAAAGTATGAAAGCCAGACAATACACAAATTAAAATGAAAATGCATGCTATTAGGGTCATTGATTGCAAGATGTAATATCACTAGAGTAATTGGGTGCCAACTGCCTGGACAGCTTTTAAGTTAGAAGTATAAATTATCTAATAGAGCTCTACCCTCTAAGAGTCTACTTGATAAGATGTCACATTTTATGCCCTAGGATTACAATGCAGGATAGTATATATTTAAGTACTAAGCAGTGTGGTAAGAATATGCCAGTTATAGAAATTCAGAGAAGTAAAAGATCTTTTAGAATTGGGATAGTTAAGGAAAGTCCCATGGCAGAAGGCACTGAAAGGTTGGTATCTTGTGTGATAATTTATTAATTCTATAGTTTAATGAGCAAATTTCTTGGTGCTTTTTATCCCCACTGAAGAGAGGAGAATATTAGAGATCTGGGGTCTCCTTAACTCTAGAGGAGGAGTAAAAGAGATTTTTTTTTTATTTTAGAGAAAGTGAGGAGGAGTTGACACCCTGAAGATAACCTAGTTTGGGGGAAGAAACCCCATAGAAGGAATGACAGATTGACTGTTATAAGCTAAATTGTGCCCACCTCCATTCAAATGTTGAAGTCCTAAACCCCAGTACCTCAGAATATGACTGTATTTGGAGATAGTGTCTTTAAAAAGGTAATTAAGTAAAAATCCAATATGACTGCTGTCCTTATAAGAAGAGATTAGGACACAAACATGCTCAGAGGAAAAACCACATGGAGACACAAGGAAAACACAGCCATTCACAAGGCAGAGAAAGAGACCTCAGAAGAAAAAACCCTACTGACTCCTTGACCTCAGACTTCTAGCCTCCAGAACTGTGAGAAAATAAATTTATCTTGTTTAAGTCACCCAGTCTGTTGTACTTTGTTATGGCTGCCATAGCAAACTAATACAGTAAATTCAAACAACAGCTATTATTAGCTCATATTTCTGCCAAGTACTTTTGTGATGGGTTGGTTCAGCTAATCTTGATTGTCCTCACTCATATGTCAACATTTGCTTATCAGGTAGAAAGTAGATGATCCAGGATGATCTCATTTACTTTCGGGAGGTGTACAGTCTTTTGGCCATGATACCTCACTTCTCCTCCACATGGCATTCTAATTCTCCAGAAGGCTAACCTGGGCTTCTTTACATGGTAACTGCTGGGTGCCAAGAACAACAAGACAGAGCAAGGTCCAAAGTTCAAATACTTTTCAGGCCTCTTGTTTGTGTCACAATTACTAATATCACATTAGCCAACACAGGTCACCTGACCAAGCCCAGATTTAAGCAGCATCGAAAATAACCTCTTGATTGCAACAATATCAAAGTCACTTTGCCAGGGGATATATGTAGAAGGATGAAAATAATTTGTAGCCAATTTTGCAATTTACCACAGAGAGAATAGTTTAGTGGTTCAAAGTTTAAGGGAAGTAGGTTCATGTCCTTATGCACCTTGATCTCTAGAGATTAGTAAAAGGACTGTGCCAGAAGTAGAGGAGGAATGAGCCTTATAAAGAATGGTGATTTGAATGTGGCAATATATTTAATAAAGATGCTTGAATGATATCCTGTAGAAAGCACTAGATACCTATACCTTGTGAATTTTGATGGTTCCTTGTGACCAAGTTTGGCAGAACTGAGTAAAATTACTATCAGAGCTTCCTGCTTTCAAGGGATCATTTTGGTTAAAGCATGAAGCCTAGAAGTTAAGAAATACTTTAGGGAGCCATGGCATGTTGTAGATTGTGAAGAACTAGAGTCAAAGCAGTAATAGGTGACTAAAGAGAAGGAATAGGCACTGATGACTGTTAGGGGGGCACTAAAAGCCCTTGAAACTCCAATACAACTATAAGGAGGTAGAAGGCACTCCCATACAAAATCCCAAATGAATGACTTTGAACTTTTCATCAGCCTTGATGAGTGGTTGCTCAAACTAAATTTAATTTTATTTAAAACAAACAAAAAATAAATTGGCTTTTATTGCATCCCAAGTGTTGTGGTAAAATAATTTGATACCTATAAGTAGGAATAAATATGATGGAGATGGGGATTCCAAACAGGGTTATATGGCATTAAAAACACTATGAGAAAAGTGGAGTGTATGTTGTAGGGTGGGGGGAAAGAGGCAATAGTGGTAGTAAAAGAGCCCCCAAAATACCTGAGCAGAAGAGATGGTGCATATTATGGATCACCTTGAATACAAGACCAAGAAATTTAGATTTGATCTAGTAAGCCATAGGGAGGAACTAAACAAGAGAAATGTGTTTTTAAAAAGCATTATTTTAGGAGGGTGGAAAGACAACCAAGAATATGTGTATTCTCAGGAGTATCATAAAATTTTCATTAAAATATCAAAAATAAATTTATTTTAATTCTTTTTAATTTAAAACAATAGCATCTGCCATTTGGCACCCCATTTCATGACATGGCATGAATTCAGATGCATGATAACAGAACTGAGCTGGCTCAAGATTCTTACGCAGCAGCAATGCATCCAGTCTCAGTTGTAATCATTACTTGTCAGTAATTTATTCAGTGCCTACTATGTGCCAAGGAGTGTGTTAGTTTCTTGATCAATCATGCAGCATAAGTTAGTGGAAGAGTGTGGGCTCAAAGTCACATAGGATTGATCTCTAGTCCTATCCCTACTGCTTACTAGCTATGACATGTGGACACTGTTTTTGATCTTTTTATGCTCCAGATTTCTCATATGAAAAATGGAGAAGAGATAACAACAGTATATATCTCATAAGCTGTTTTGATTAATAAATAAGAAAATGTACTTAAAGTGCTTAGTATGGGCACTACTGGTAATAGGTATTTACTAATTGTTAAAGCTAGACAAAAAATAAAACACAATTCCTCTATATCCTTATCACTCTCCTTAGGAGGACATAGGCTTACATGACTCCTCATATTAGTAATCATTGCAGGAATCCAGAGCAAGTAAAGTGCCCAAATAGATAGTGACAACTCAGATTTTGTTTTTGTTCATTTTCCACAGAGAAAGAAAAGAGTTAAGAAAGCAGTTGCATGGGAATATGTTTCTTCTCCAAAAGATAAAGTTTTGAGACCCTTTTTCAAAAACAATTCAGTCTGTGTCTTTCAGACAGTTAATGAGATATGCTAATTTGGGATAAATAGGTCTGCTATGAATTCCTGATAAGAAAGCAACTGCTTGACTTACTTTCTAGGGAGAAAATCAGAGTTTGAAGACAATAAGATATGATAATGTATAAGACACTGCCTTGAAGAAAACAATTTAAAATAACTAATTGTTTCTCAAGTCAAGCTCTAGAAGAAATGATGATTAGATCACACCAAGCAAGAAAGATGACTCCTATAATTCCAGTAAATGAGACCCAGGAAATGCAGACAAAGAGGTTAAAATGCCATGATAACAAATAGCTGGAGTTGGAAAAGATCATGCTTGCCTCAATGGAAGCACTGTAACACAAGGGAGGGGGACCAAATTCGAACCATGACTTATGGCCCCAAAGTCATGCTTGAGAAACACATCAGAGAAGGATAAAGTGAGGTTTTAGTTTTAGTTTTGTTTTCTCTCTCTCTCCCTTTCCCCTCCGTTTCTGTCCCTGTCTAGACACAAGACACACACACACACACACACACACACACACACACACACACACACATACACTTGGTTCTGTTTCTTTCTTTTTTTTTTTTGAGTTTCAAACTTTCCCTTTATTTGATTTTAAGCTAAATTGACTTGAGGTTAAGTAAAGGTAATGGAGATATGATTACTCAGGTGAAACATTACATTAAGGGCATTTTCTGCCTTTTTTTATAGATGCCTGCATTTATTTTTATTTTATTTTTTTAATTTTTTATTGTTATGTTAATCACCATACATCATTAGATTTTGATGTAGTGTTCCATGATTCATTGTTTGTGCATAACACCCAGTGCTCCACGCAGAACGTGCCCTCTTTGATACCCATCACCAGGCTAACCCATCCCCCCCAGCCCCCTCCCCTCTAGAAACCTCAGTTTGTTTTTCAGAGTCCATTGTCTCTTATGGTTCGTCTCCCCCTCCAACTTACTCCCCTTCATTCTTCCCCTCCTGCTATCTTCTTCTTTTTTTTTCTTAACATATATAGCATTATTTGTTTCAGAAGTACTGATGTGTGATTCAACAGTCTTGCACACTTCACAGTGCTCACCATAGCACATACCCTCCCCAATGTCTGTCACTCAGCCACCCCATCCCTCCCACCCCCCACCACTCCAGCAACCCTCAGATTGTTTCCCAAGGTTAAAAATTCCTCATATCAGCAAGGTCATATGATACATGTCTTTCTCTGATTGACTTATTTCACTCAGCATAACACCCTCCAGTTCCATTCATGTCGTTGCAAATGGCAAGATCTCATTCCTTTTGATGGCTGCATAATATTCCATTGTGTATATATACCACATCTTCTTTATCCATTCATCTGTTGATGGACACCTTGGATCTTTCCACAGTTTGGCTATTGTGGACATTGCTGCTATAAACATCGGGGTGCACATACCCCTTCGGATCCCTACATTTGTATTTGTGGGGTAAATACCTAGTAGTGCAATTGCTGGATCGTACGGTAGCTCTATTTTCAACTTTTGAGGAACCTCCATACTGTTTTCCAGAGTAGTTGCACCAGCTTGCATTCCTACCAACAGTGTAGGAGGGTTCCCCATTCTCCACATCCCCGCCAACATCTGTTGTTTCCTGACTTGTTAATTCTAGCCATTCTGACTGGTGTGAGGTGGTATCTCACTGAGGTTTTGATTTGGATTTCCCTGATGCCGAGTGATGTGGAGCACTTTTTCATGTGTCTGTTGGCCATTTGGATGTCTTCTTTGGAAAAATGTCTGTTCATGTCTTCTGCTCATTTCTTGATTCGATCATTTGTTCTTTGGGTGTTGACTTTGATAAGTTTTTATAGATTTTGCATACTAGCCCTTTAGCTGATATGTCATTTGCAAATATTCTCTCCCATTCTGTCAGTTGTCTTTTGGTTTTGTGGACTGTTTCTTCTGCTGTGCAAAAGATTTTTATCTTGATGAAATCCCAATAGTTCATTTTTGCCCTTGTTTCCCTTGCCTTTGGCGATGGTTCTAGGAAGAAGTTGCTGCGGCTGAGGTTGAAGAGCTTGCTACCTGTGTTCTCCTTTAGGATTTTGATGGACTCCTGTCTCACGTCTAGGTCTTTCAACCATTTGGAGTCTATTTTTGTGTGTGGTGTAAGGAAATGGTCATTCTTCTGCACGTGGTTATCCAATTTTCCCAACACCATTTGTTGAAGAGACTGTATTTATTCCATTGGACATTCTTTCCTGCTTTGTCAAAGATTAGTTGACCATAGAGTTGAGGGTCCATTTCTGGGCTCTCTATTCCATTCCATTGATCTATGTGTCTGTTTTTGTGCCAGTACCATACTGTCTTGATGATGACAGCTTTGTAATAGAGCTGGAAGTCCGGAATTGTGATGCCGCCAGCTTTGCTTTTCTTTTTCAATATTCCTCTGGCTATTCGGGCTCTCTTCTGGTTCCATACAAATTTTAGGATTATTTGTTCCATTTCTTTGAAAAAAGTGGATGGTATTTTGATGGGGATTGCAATGAATGTGTAGATTGCTCTAGGTAGCATTGACATCTTCACAATGTTTGTTCTTCCAATCCATGAGCATGGAACGTTTTCCATTTCTCGGTGTCTTCCTCAATTTCTTTCATGAGTATTTTATAGTTTTCTGAGTACAGATCCTTTGCCTCTTGGGTTAGATTTATTCCTAGGTATCTTATGGTTTTGGGCGCAATTGTAAATGAGATCAACTCCTTAATTTCTCTTTCTTCAGTCTTGTTGTTGGTGTATAGGAATGCCACTGATTTCCGTGCATTGATTTTATATCCTGCCAATTTACTGAATTCCTGTATGAGTTCTAGCAGTTTTGGGGTGGAGTCTTTTGGGTTTCCCACATACAGTATCATATCATCTGCAAAGAGTGAGAGTTTGACTTTTTCTTTGCCAATTTGGATGCCTTTGATTTCTTTTTGTTCTCTGATTGCTGAGGCTAGGACTTCTAATACTATGTTGAATAGCAGTGGTCATAGTGCACATCCCTGCCGTGTTCCTGACCTTAGGGGGAAAGCTCTCTGTTTTTCCCCATTGAGAATGATATTCTCTGTGGGTTTTTCATAGATGGCTTTTATGATATTGAGGTATGTACCCTCTATCCCTACTATACTCTGAAGAGTTTTGATCAAGAAACGATGCTGTACTTTGTCAAATGCTTTTTCTGCATCTACTGAGGATCATATGATTATTGTTCTTTCTTTTATTAATGTATTGTATCACATTGATTGATTTGCGGATGTTGAACCAACCTTGCAGCCCAGGGATAAATCCCACTTGGTCGTGGTAAATAATTCTTTTAATGTACTGTTGGATCCTATTGGCTAGTATTTTGGTGAGAATTTTTGCATCCATGTTCATCAAGGATAATAGTCTGTCATTCTCCTTTTTGATGGAGTCTTTGTCCGGTTTGGGGATGAAGGTAATGGTGGCCTCATAAAACGAGTTTGGAAATTTTCCTTCCATTTCTATTTATTGGAACAGTTTCAGAAGAATAGGTATTAATTCTTCTTTAAATGTTTGGTAGAATTCCCCTGGGAAGCCATCTGGCCCTGGGCTCTTGTTTGTTGGGAGATTTTTGATGACTGCTTCAAATTCCTTAGTGGTTATAGGTCTGTTCAGGTTTTCTATTTCTTCCTGGTTCAGTTCTGGTAGTTGATACATATTTAGGAATGCATCCATTTCTTCCAGGTTATCTAATTTGCTGTAGTTGCTCATATTATGTTCTTATAATTGTTTGTATTTCTTTGGTGTTCGTTGTGATCTCTCCTCTTTCATTCAAGATTTTGTTGATTTGAATCATTTCTCTTTTCTTTTTGATAAGTCTGGCCAGGAGTTTATCAATATTGTTAATTTTTTCAAAGAACCAGGTCCTAATTTCATTGATCTGTTCTACTGTTCTTTTGGATTTTATTTCATTGATTTCTGTTCTGATCTTTTATTTCTCTTCTCCTGCTGGGTTTAGGCATTATTTGCTGTTCTTTCTCCAGTTCCTTTAGCTATAGGGTTAGGTTGTATATTTGAGACCTTTCTTGTTTCTTGAGAAAGGCTTGTATTGCTATACACTTTCCTCTTAGGACTGCCTTTACTGTATCCCAAAGATTTTGAACAGTTGTGATTTCATTTTCATTTGTTTCCATGAATTTTTTTAATTCTTCTTTAATTTCCTGGTTGACCCATTCATTCTTTAGTAGGATGCTCTTTAGCCTCCATGTATTTGAGTTCTTTCCGACTTTCTTCTTGTGATTGAGTTCTAGTTTCAAAGCATTGTGGTCTGAAAATATGCAGGGAATGATCCCAGTCTTTTGGTACCAGTTGAGATCTGATTTGTGACCTAGGATGTGATCTATTCTGGAGAATGTTCCATGGGCACTAGAGATGAATGTGTATTCTGTTGCTTTGGGATGGAATGTTCTAAATATATTTGTGAAGTCCATTTGGTCCAGTGTGTCATTTAAAGTCTTTATTTCGTTGTTGATCTTTTGCTTAGATGATCTGTCCATTTCAGTGAGGGGAGTTTAGAGTTCCCCACTATTATTGTATTGTTGTTGATGTGTTTCTTTGCTTTTGTTATTAATTGCTTTATATAATTGGCTGCTCCCATGTTACGGGCATAGATATTTACAATTGTTAGATCTTCTTATTGGATAGACCCTTTAAGTAGGATATAGTGTCCTTCCTCATCTCTTATTACAGTCTTTGGTTTAAAATCTAATTTGTCTTATATACGGATTGCCACCCCAGCTTTCTTTTGGTGTCCATTAGCATGGTACATGGTTTTCCACCCCCTCACTTTCAATCTGGGGGTGTCTTTGGGTCTAAAATGAGTCTCTTGCAGACAGCATATAGATGGGTCTTGTGTTTTTATCCAATCTGATAGCCTGTGTCTTTTGATTGGGGCATTTAGCCCATCTGCATTCAGGGCAACTATTGAAAGATATGAATTTAGGGCCATTGTACTGCCTGTAAGGTGACTATTACTGTATATTGTCTCTGTTCCCTTCTGGTCTATGTTGCTTTTAGGCTCTCTCTTTGCTTAGAGGACTCCTTTCAATATTTCTTGTAGGGCTGGCTTTGTGTTTGCAAATTCCTTTAGTTTTTGTTTGCCCTGGAAGCTTTTTAGCTCTCCTTCTATTTTCATTGACAGCCTTGCTGGATATAGTATTCTTGGCTGCATATTTTTCTCATTTAGTGTTCTGAAGATATCATGCCAGTCCTTTTGGCCTGCCAGGTCTCTGTGGATAGGTCTGTTGCTAGTGTAATGTTTCTACCATTTTAGGTTACATATATGTTGTCCTGAGCTGCTTTCAGGATTTTCTTTTTGTCTCTGAGACTCATAAGTTTTCCTATTAGATGTAGGGGTGTTGATCTATTTTTATTGATTTTGAGAGGGGTTTCACTGCCTCATGGATTTTGATGCCTGTTTCCTTCCCAAAATTAGGGAAGTTCTCTGCTATAATTTGCTCCAATATACCTTCTGCCCCTCTCTCTCTTTCTTCTTCTTCTGGGATCCCAATTATTCTAATGTTGCTTCATACTATGGTATCACTTATCTCTCGAATTTGCCCTCGTGATCCAGTAGTTGTTTATCTCTCTTTTTTTCAGCTTCTTTATTTTCCATCATTTGGTCTTCCACATCACTAATTCTGTCTTCTGCCTCATTTATCCTAGCAGTTAGAGCTTCCATTTTTTATTGCACCTCATTAATAGTCTTTTTGATTTCGACCTAGATAGATTTTAGTTCTTTTATTTCTCCAGAAAGTTTCTCTAATATCTTCCATGCCTTTTTCAATTCCAGCTAGTATCTTTAAAATCATCATTCTGAACTCTAGTTCCAACATCTTACTAATATCTGTATTGATTAGGTCCCTGGCAGTCGGTACTGCCTCTTGTTCTCTTTGTTGAGGTGATTTTTTTCCTTCTTGTCATTTTGTCCAGAGAAGAATAGATGAATTGACAACAAAATGCTAACAGGGTAACAATGTCCCCAGAAAATATACACTAAACAAATCAGAAAAGACCTGAAACTGGGGGGAAAGAAAGGGAAAGAAAGAAAAAAGACAAAAAAAGAAAAAAGAAAAAAGAAAAAGGAAAAAACAAGCAAAAAGAAAAGAAAACAAACAAAAAAAACAATATGATCAAATATGATCAGGCTGGTGCATAGATCAATGCCACACACTAGATTTTGGGCGTATTTTGGTCTGTTAGAAGAAAGTTCCTCCCAAAAATTTAAAGAAAGAAAAACTTCTTATATATGTACAAAAATAAGGGTTAATATGATGAAGGGATGGAATGTGACTGTAAAGATGAAAATTATAAAACATTTTATAAAAGGAATTGATAAGCTGGTTGAAAAAAGAAAGAAGAGGATTTTTCAAAAAAAGGGGAGAGATGTGATCAGGCAGGAGACTAGAACAAAGCCATATACTACAGATTTAGGGTATATTTTGTTCTGTTAGAAGAAACTGTATCTCACAATTTTAAAGAGAGAACAACTTATGTATATATATACCAAAAATAAGGGTAACTACTATGAAGGGATAGAATATGACTCTAAAAATGAAAAACAAAAAAGATTTTTCAAAAAAGGGATAAGATGGTGGTTCAAAAAGGGAAAAAGCAAAATTTTAAAAAAATTAAAAAAAATTAACTTTGAAAGACTAAAGAATCATAGTAAAAAAGCCATGAATTCTATTTGCAGTATTCCCTTAGCGCTGGAGTTCTGCCGTTCTTATTGATGGGTAAACTTGGTCTTGGCTGGCTGTTCTTGCTGATCTTCTGGGGGAGGGGCCTGTTGCCTTGGTTCTCAAATGTCTTTGCTGGAGGCAGAATTGCCCTGCCCTTGCCGGGTCCAGGTTAAGTAATCTGCCCGGGCTTGCTTTTGGGAGCTTTTGTTCCCTGCAAGCTTTCCGTATAGCTTTGGAGGACGAGAGTGAAAATGGTGGCCTCCCAATCTCCATCCCTGTGGAGCTGAGAACTCAGGGCCCCACTCCTCAGTGCGCCCCCAGTGAAAAGCTGTCAGTCACTCCCGGCTCCCTGGTCTCTGGCCGCACTCCAGGCTCACCCGGTCTGTGACCGAGCATTTCTATCTCTGGCTCACAACCCCATGTGGAGTCTCCAAACCCAGCAGATCCCTGTGGTGCACTCCCACACTTCTCCTCCCGGGGGAGGAAGGGGAGTCTCCCCGGATCTGCTGCTTGTTGGGTCCCTGCTGGACTAGCAGTGGCCCAACTGTGCCACGGATCACGGTTCATGGCAACCCAGAGCTAAGAGCCCACTCCTTGGATCCGTCTCTGCAGCCAGCTTCCCCACTCTGATACCTGGGAGCTCTGCTGCACTCTGGTACCCCCAGTCTTCCTGTGACCCTGAAGGTCCTGAGACCACACTGTCCCAGCGAGGGTTCCACCCTCCACTTAGCCACTGAAGCGACATCCCTCAGCAGAGCAGACTTCTTAAAAATTCCCATTTTGTGCTCCACAGCTCTATCACTTGTCAAAAGTGGCCAACGGAGCCCCCTCCCCCCTTCACCATCTATCCTCCCGAATATTGCCTCGGATTCACTTCTCTGCACGTCCTACCTTCCAGAAAGTGGTTGCTTTTCTGTTCAGAGAGTTGTTGCTATTCCTTTCTTTGATCTCCTGTTGAGTTCATAGGTGTTCAGAATGGTTTGATCCCTATCCAGCTGAATTCCTGCGACCAGACGAAACCCAGGTCTCCTAATCCTCCGCCATCTTGCTCTGCCCCCCATACCTATCTTTTCATTGAACTTTTGATTGTTTTTTTCTATACTTAGGGTTCACACTACACCATTTTATATAGGCAATGCATGTTAGGCTTGGAGTTTTGGTGGAACATCCTGGAGGACTCTCTCAGGGAGAGAGTAGTCAGAATTGGAGCTGCAAACCAGAAACTGTGGACACAGTTTAACAGGATACCTGGGATTGAAAGAAGTTTACCACATAGAAAAAAAAAAAACTATCTTTATTCTCAACTTTGCTTCAGGCTGGCCTGATGGGAAAACCTATCAAAACTGTGCCCTAACTAAATAGTGCATCCAGGCACCTAGGTTTTAAACTATATCATGGGAAACTCTCATGTCAGATGGCTTTCATAAGTAGAACTATCTGCTTCAATTCAGATGGTAGAGGAAGCTCTATAGTCTAATGTTGTCAGGCACTAGCCTCTGGCTATCCTGACAATTTGTATAGCATACTCATATTCACATTCAGAAAAGAAGTTCAAAAATGCATACCAATTCTATTCTTTTAGTTATCTAAAATATTATTTCAGGTGGATGGGAAGCTGTGTTTGCCCTATTCTAGGGTTGGTTCCCCAGCATCTTTCCCCCCACCCTTCAAACAGATGTGCTACTTACTTTTACCTAAGCTGATCTTCTATATTCCAGAAAATAATCTATCAGTAAGATTCATTCATAAAATACCAGAAAATAAAAGAGAATTATACTATTATTTTTTTCATGAGGTTTCATCTCATTTCACTCTTCCAGAGTGTAAAGCTCAATTCACCATAGCTTTCACACTTCTTTCTACATTTCGCCCCATCTTATCTCCTTCATTAATATTCCCTCTATTGTCACCAAAACATAAGAATCTTGGGGAGAAATGTCACCTAGACAACAGTATATTGTAAACATCTACAAGTGATCCCCGTGTGTGTGCAGACAAGGTTGAGAGTCAATGGTGAGTGTCTTATTCCTTCCCTAAAAGTGTCTGTACTTTTAACTGTGGCTATTTGGAAACAAAGCTCTCAAATGAAATTTTATTGCATCTGTGGTAATTAGCAATGGGGAAGAAGCAAGGGAAAGGAAAAGGGAAAGCCTTAAAACAGTGGTTTTGAGCTGGGGATAATTTTGTCCCTCAGGAATATATGGCAATATCTGGAGACATTTTTGTTTGCTGCAAGGGGAGGGGTGCTACTGGCTTTTAGTAGATTAAGTTCAGGTTGCTGCTAAACATTGGCCCCATATCGTAATAGTGTGGAAGTAGAGAAACCCTGCCTTAGACAGACACAGCCTAGTAGTGCCCCACAAATACCACCTCATGAACACTTTCCAACCTGATAAAAAATTAGTGCCTGGCCTGACCAAGAATGACCAAAACCCATCCAAATAGACCCCATTGGCTTGACTTTAGGGCTATTTCTAATATTCATTATATACTTATCACAACCCATCTCTAGTATGTGTGTACACATGTGCGTGTGTGCACGCACTCGCATGTGTGTGTGAGAGAGAGAGAGAGGAGAGAGAGAGAGAGTGAGAATGAGTAAGGTTATTAGTGGAGGTTATTAGTGATTTGGATAGAACAGCATAACAGTGGTACTTGGAAGGGGCAGGAGAATCCACCACTGATCTGAAATCTCACTTTTATTAACAAAACAGAATTTGTGAAAAGATGAGTGGTATACCTCTCTTTTAATTCTCTTCTTTATTGAATTTTTAATGGCAGATTAAATAACTCCCCCCAAGTTGCAAATAAGCTACACTCAAAAAAGTGATGCATGTGAGCTGTCATACAATAAAGATAAAGATTTCTTTCTCTGAAAATATATAGCTTCATGGAGAGGCATAGTCTATGTGAACTTGTGCAATTATTATGAACATTCTATAAGTGATAGAAAACAGGTCTGTAATCTGCTTTATAAATGAGAACCAAGCTAATAACAAATGCACACTGCATGCAGGACAACTCTCTTGAGGCATGGTTCTTGGAATCAAATATTCAGTATTAATTGCTGGGGAAATTTTCTTAAGTGGGAAATGGAATATTAGACTCAAACATCTAATATTAGCAGTGTATTTACATGGCTAGCTTATAGACATGGTCACTAATGAGATCCCAGCAGATCCTTCCCTCAATACCTCAATACCTTCTAACTAGATGTGTTAGGTGAAGAGGGAGTGACCACAGAGAAAATGACAAAACTGAGGAGCACAGAAAGGGAGAAAGGGAGGTGCCACACTCCAATTGTGCTTACCACAGTTTTGCCAAGGGCTGGCCCTAATATAGCTTATAGTTAACATGTATTGAGTTATTTTATGTGCTATTAACTGTACAAAGCACTTTGCATGCATTATCTCATAATGACTTTGTGAGAAAGGTATTATTATGCCCATTTAACCAATAAAGGAAAAATAAGTTTGGTGTGGCCAAATGACTTGTCCAAGATTACATAACTACAGAATGATAGAATTGTTCCTCTAACCGAGGTATATTTGAGTCCAAAATTCATGTACATGATAATTGTGCTATACTGGCACTATGAAGACAGTAAGAATTTTTGGGAATCATAGAATTCTTTTTTTTTTATTATGTTATGTTAGTCACCATACAGTACTTCATTAGTTTTTGAGGAATCATAGAATTCTAAACCTGTAAGAAACTTTAGAGATAAAATACTTTAGTCCCCCTTTTTCTAATAGAAAGGAATCAGTGATCAGAAGGATATGGTGATTAGCCAAAAATACACAACTCCTAATCAATTATTTCTTCTACTATATTATCCTCAATTAAGTATATGTTCCTTAGAATGATTCATTATCAGGCTTGCACTGTATACAGTCCTGTAGCCCTGAACTAGGTACTAAGATAGATAGAGGAAACAAAGATCATATTATTTCCAGTGTTGAGCTTTCAATAGAATTTAGAAGAAAATCCTCATGTTTTGGTCACTTTATAATATTCCTAAAAAAGGCAAGTCTATGTAACAAGCTGTTTATAAGTACAGAAAGAAAATGGAGGAATGCTGTGATCAAAGCCAAGGGAGAGGAAGAGAGATGCTTCCCAGAACAGGTAAATGCATTTTCTTCACTTGAGACCTCTTTCTGATAACAGAAAAGAGTTTGCCACACTCAAAGTTACGTCCAGGTATGTGCGGTAAGGCATAAAGATATTAGTGAGACACAGAGGGTCTCACTTATTCATTAAAAGGTTACACATGCTAGGACAAATAAATTTACCTGCATGTCTTGGTTTCTTTGTAGTGCAGAGCAAGTCAAAATTACTTAATGAAACTTACAAGGGCATTGCCAGGATTACAAGTAAATCTTTGCAAGGTACTTGGAACAGCATGAACCAAAGGTGCATTTAACAAACAAAACACTAGGGGTGCCTGGGTGCTCAGTTGGTTAAGCAACTGCCTTTGGCTCAGGTCATGATCCCAGAGTCCTGGGATCGAGCCCTCCATCAGGCTCCTTGCTCAGCAGGGAGCCTGCTGCTCCCCCTGCCTGTGGTCTCTCTTTCTCTCTCTCTGGCAAATAAAAAAATAAAATCTTTTTAAAAACCCATACAAAACACTATAATTAGAGGTAACTGCTTTTTTTGAAAATTTTTGGTTAATCCACTTTTTAGATGCTACCATATCACTGCAGGACATAAATGTTATACTTTTTTCAACTTTCAAGTTTAATAAAATGTATTTATTGATTTTATAGTCCTAAAAAGTTTACATAGTTCTCATTAAATTAAACCTTACACTTTATTTTTTAAAGATTTTATTTATTTATTTGGCAGAGAGAGACACAGTGAGAGAGGGAACACAAGCAGAGAGAGTAGGAGAGGGAGAAGCAGGCTTCCCGTTGAGCAGGGAACCTAATGCAGGGCTCAATCTCAGGACCCAGGGATCATGACCTGAGCCGAAGGCAGACGCTTAACGACTGAGACACCCAGGCACCCCAGACCTTACACTTTATAAAGGTTTTAATTAGCTTCAGAGTTTTGAGGAAGTTAAAACTCCAGATTCTATGTATGATTGTTTACATATTGTCCAGCCTCCACCACACAAACTATATACACAGTGGAATCAGAAGGATATCAAAGATTTGAAAATGACTTTTTAAGAAAACAAATTTGAATACAGGTCACAGATTGTGTATTTTAGACACATTTTTTATCTTTTCCTGAAACTGTAAGGACTCAGTAATTTTTAAACCAAAAACAGAAAAGGAATTCAGATGAAACTATTATTTCCCAGGGTTTGGCAATAACCTTCCTAGTGGTTTTCTATGTGGAAGCCATTCCTTCTTTTCTCAAACCATGGGGAAAAGACATCCAACACCTCAGAATACTTCTAGCAGTCTGAGAGCAGAGAACAGAAAATGCAACTGGGACAAAAGGATCCACAGAGTCCAGAAAGTCCTACAATGATTATATTGTCAGAAAAGACTGTAGAGGGGTGCCTGGGTGGCTCAGTCAGTTGAGCATCTGACTCTTGGTTTCAACTCAGGTCATGAGCTCATGGGTCCTGAGATGGAGTCCTGCCTCAGGTTCCATGCTCAGTGGGTAGTTTGCTTGGGGATTCTCTCCCTCTGCCCTTCCTCCAACTCATAAGTAAATAAATCTAAAAAAAAAAAAAAAGACGGGTGCCTGGGTGGCTCAGTTGGTTAAGCAACTGCCTTCAGCTCAGGTCATGATCCTGGAGTCCCAGGATCGAGTCCCGCATTGGGCTCCCTGCTCAGCAGGGAGTCTGCTTCTCCCTCTGACCTTCCTCCCTCTCATGCTCTCTCTACCATTCTCTCTCTCTCTCAATCAATAAATAAAAATCTCTAAAAAAAAAAAAAAGACAAGACCATAGAGATGAAATGGTCAATATGAAGTACTACTACAATGGGAGTATGACACTATGGTTGGTGAAATTAGAGGAGGGAAAGGTCAATTACCTTGATCAATACCGAGTAGGATTACTTAGGAGTCCAATAAGCTTAAAGTTATCCTTACAGCCAGGAAACAATTTAAAAAATGATGGCTTTTAGGCACAGATAAAAAAAAAAGTATGAGAAGGGTTATAATGTAGTGTAGACAAGTAATTCCATACCATGAAGAAACTAAACCCATCACAAGTGAGAATAGTGAAGCAAGGCTAAATTACAACAGAAAGAGGAGTCACATATTTCCTTGCTTTGTAAGAAAGGCATGTCTCCCACTGAGCAATGTAAGACTATACACAAATGCAAAAAGACAGAGATATGTGAAAGATAAAAGTAGAAGGACAGCAGCAGCTACAACAATAGCAATAGCTGTAGTTAAGGCAGAATTCTTGATACATTTCAAACTGCACTAAAGTAAGTACAAAGGGAACTTAGAGGCTCCTTACAGTGAATACACTTCTAGAGCTCTTATTATCAGATGCTCAAGCCTCACCAAAATTACTTCCAAGTGGATTTAAAAGTGAATCATAAAAATTAAACCATAAAAGGACAAGAAGAAAACATGGGTAAATAGCTATCTGTCTCCCTGGTGAGGAAAATCTTGCTAAGCATAAAAACCAAGCAGAAACAAATAGGAAGATGATATTTAAATATTTAAAATTTTAGAACATACTGGAAAACATTTTTAACATAGATTACAAAGGGCTAATTGTCCTTACCATTTGCACAAACTTCCAAAAATCAGTAAGAAAGTGACAAATACCTCCAGTAGCATAATGATTTAAATCAGGGGTTGACAAACTATGGCCCATGAGCCAAATCTGGATACTGCCTGTTTTTGTAAGTGAAGTTTTATTGGAACACATCCATGCCTATTTATTTATGCATTGTATAATGACTACTTTTGCACTACAATGGCAGAATTAAGTAGCTGTGACTGAGACCATTTGGCCACAAAGCCTAACATGTTGACTATCTTGTCATTTACAACAAAAGTTTGCCAATGTCGGAACTGAAGAGGTGAATAGAATTCACAGAAGAAGAAAGGCAAGTGGCCAATCTATTTGCAAATATAAATTATTCGATCTACTAGTTGCCAAAAAATACTAGTTGCGCAAAAATAAGAGACCAAGTTCACCTATCAAACTTGCTGTATTGGCAAATTTCAGGGAAAGGTGCGCTATCAACTACCATTGGATGCAATTTGAGTAGGTAAACTCTCCGGTGATGATATTGTGACAATAAGTACCAAAAGCTTTGCAAATGAGCATAACTTTGGGCACAGGAATTCCACTGCTAGGATTTTGTCCTGAGAAAATAAAAGATATGCCAAATATCCATGCATAAGGATATTTCTGTAAACAATAAGAATGTAAAACTAAAAATAATTATATATTAGAAAAATATTTTAATGACACATGATAATATTCCCAATATATATTTTAAAATGTTAATTAAAGTATAGTTGCATAATTTAATTTTAAATGAAAGAAAAAAAGCTCAGAGTGGGGAAACTGAGCTTGATCTCAAACCTGTGTTCTGCTGCAAGTCAAACATATCTAGTCTCATCTGATAACTAGTGAGATAAACCCACTGGAAATATATTGCATGGGATAATGAGGAAACTTCTTCAACAGAACTCACCCTAAGAGGAAGTTACATGGAACAAATCTGGCCAAGAATGACAACTTGACCTTAAACAAGGCCTTTGTCAGAATTCTGTAAGTCTCCACCCCCCCACCATAAAATAAGAACAAAAAGATCTTCCTTGCCTCACTTACCAATGTATGAATCTCAATTAAGATGACATATGTTAAAATGCTTTGAAAACTGGCACGTATTATCCAAATATATTCTTTTTTTCTTTAAAATTTTTATTGTTATGTTAATCATCATACATTACATCATTAGTTTTTTATGTAGTGTTCCATGATTCATTGTTTGTGCATAACACCCAGTGCTCCACGCAAAACGTGCCCTCTTTAATACCCATCACCTGGCTAACCCATCCCCCCACTGCCCTCCCCTCTAGAACCCTCAGTTTGTTTCTCAGAGTCCATTGTCTCTCATGGTTCGTCTCCCCCGATTTACTCCCCTTCATTCTTCCCCTCCTGCTATCTTCTTCTTCTTTTTTTTTTCTTAACATATATTGCATTATTTGTTTCAGAGGTACAGATCTGTGATTCAACAGTCTTGCACAATTCAAATATATTCTTATTAGTTTAGGTGATCAGAGGCAATTCCTCAGAAACTTAGCTCAGGAAATGGGTTTGTTTATCATTAACTCCTGCTGTTTTCTTTAGCCATTACAAATACTAGTGCAATTAATTTGACTGAGATGGAGGCTTTTGACACTGTTTCAGATGAAATAGGTTTCCTCACAAGGGGCTTAGTTTTTAATTTCCAATAAGGTTGAAAGGCAAGCATCTGAGAACAGTAGGGCTTCTGATGTAGGCCAATTAATGCTGCAGTGTTTTATTACCTCCATTTGCTATAATACTGCTTTTATTAATATAGTCATCTCCTTGACTAATGTTATCATACCAGCCACGTCTGCATGTGTTTAAAATTAACTTCCACAATATTTTCATTATCACAGGAGGCTTGCATCTTTATTTTCTTTTATGCTTAATTGGTGACTACACACTTCTCATTGCCACCACCCCCTTCCACTTACCTCAGTGCAGAATGCAAACATCTTGATGTTTTGCTTTAAGTATTAAGATAGGTGGGAGACAGTAATGAAAATAACTTAGCAATTAATGGTAAGTTATTTTTGTGTACCCAGAATGCACCTGTCAAAAGTTGCCTAATCCTGAGATTCATAAACCCCTGGCCAGACTTAGGAAAAAGAAAAGAGAAAGGACCCAAATAAATAAAATCATGAATGAAAGAGGAGAGATCACAACCAACAACAAAGAAATACAAACAAATATAAGAACATATTATGAGCAACTATATGCCAACAAATTAGACAATCTGGAAGAAATGGATGCATTCCTAGAGATGTATCAACTACCAAAACTGAACCAGGAAGAAATAGAAAACCTGAACAGACCCATAACCAGCAAGGAAATTGAAGCGGTAATGAAAAATCTCCAAACAAACAAGAGCCCAGGACCAGATGGCTTCCCAGGAGAATTCTACCAAATATTTAAAGAAGAATTAATACCTATTCTTCTGAAACTGTTCCAAAAGTAAAAATGGAAGGAAAACTTCCAAATTCATTTTATGAGGCCAGCATTACCTTGATCCCAAAACCAGAAAAAGACCCCATCAAAAAAGAGAACTACAGACCAATATCCCTGATGAACATGGATGCAAAAATTCCCATCAAAATAGTAGCCAATAGGATCCAACAGCACATTAAAAGGATTATTCCCCACGACCAAGTGGGATTTATCCCTGGGCTGCAAGGTTGGTTCAACATCCGCAAATCAATCAATGTGATACAATACATTAATAAAAGAAAGAAGAACCATATGATCCTCTCAAAAGATGCAGAAAAAGCATGTTTAGTTAAATATTTTAGATATTTAAAATATCTAAAATAAATATTGTCTTTCCTCAGGATTTCCCAGAAATGAGACATAGGCTATCAGACATAGGCACAGTTTGCCCATTTATTGGCTCTACACTTCTCAAACCTCCTCCACAAAATGTGTTTACCATAACCAGTTCTGTCCTGAGTCCACTCTGAATGTTGAGGGTTTAGGACAGTAAAGTAAGTCAGACTTTCCTCTAGTACAGTGAGAGAACAATACAGAACTTGGCATTAAAAAAAGCTGTTTCAGACCTATCCAGAAAAATTTAGTTGCTGAAGTAGCACAAGGAGCTTGCTATAAGGTTTTCTTTCCTATATGAATAGCATGGCCCCAAGGACTAAGTTTGAGTGAGACTGGAGGATACTGCAATTTCATTAAAAAAAATATGTTTTAATAGTCTTATAACTTTCCAACCTTCACAAACAAAAATTCATTTCTAGCTTAAACTTGATGTCATTCTTTTCTGGCTGGAATGTGAAAGATTTGGGGAATGGGTGAAAGAAATGTATTGAGTTGTTAAAAATATATGATCCAGGTCTTGTCTAGTTTTCACCTCCATGGCTCATAAACACAGTTGTGCTCTTTCATGCTTCATTTCTGTCAATCACTGTGACAGGCATTGTGGAATTCCCTTCCTCTGCCTTCCCAAACAAAGGCAAAGTAAACAAAATAATATTTTGATGTAGAACCTCAGCATTTTAGTGAAAGTGAACTATTTTCTATTTTGAATACAGACCTTCAGATCTCTTCTAAGGTTGGGGGGAATGTGAAATGGTATTCCTTAGTGAATAAGTATAAATAGTGGGGTCAGCACTAAGAAAAGCATGAGGGTGGGCATTAGTCTAAGCCAGTGGGGAAGGTGAAAGAGAAAAGACCTTATGCAGTATGCTGGGTAGACATACCTCTAGCAGATGTACTTGGCTTTTCCTTCCAGATTTGAATTCAGGAAAACAATTTGTGAAGGAACTTGGCAGAAATGTTTACGTTTTGGGTACAGGTTCTCAAAAACAAAACCCACCTCAATACCTACACCAGGCATACATAGCTTTACTATCCAGTACTATCAAGTCTTATCTATCAAGTATTTTTGTAGTAGTTGGTCTGGACTTTTGGAGGGTGAAATATAAGAAACTGTTATTACTCATAAATATAAACCTTGTTGGAAAGACTCCATGATAGAGGATGAGCAAACAATTGGGAAGATAAAGGCTGGTAGAAAAGTAGTTGTACCCCCTCAGAATGTCTGCTCACTGTAGGTGAGCTACTGGGACAGTTATCTGCTATAGAATCCTGCCCAGTCCTAATCAGGGTGTACAGGTTATACCTTGTTGGCTTATAGTCAGCAGGTAGATTAATATAGTCCTCAACTCACTGCTACATTAGAGACTAATCAAAGAAGCCATCTAAATATTCAATAATTCATATCATGATTGAAGAGATACTGAAAAAGTTCTATTTTTTCCTACATACATAATCTCCTCCCTGACCCCTGAATCAGCACTCCCACCACATTTCCTCAGAACCTATACAATATGTAGAAAAAAATAAATTAGAGCTCAAAGGAAACAAAAGAAAGAAGAATGAAGGACACAAATTTAACCATATATAGATACACCTAGAAGTCAGCTGAGGTTCTGCAAATAAAGTATAACCCAAGCCACAATGAATAGTGTTTAAAAACTGGAAACAAGCTGCCTGGTTCAAATCTTGGTTCTGTTACTTATTAGTTTTATGACTTTGGGCAAGTTACTTTACTTCTCTGTGACTTAGTTTTGTTGTTTTGTTTTGTTTTTATCCATAAAGACTTAATAGTGTTATGAGGCTGAAATAAATGAATAGTTATAAAGTGGTTAGAACAGTTCCTGACATACAGCAAGTGCCATATAAATGTTTATTATTATTCTAAGGTACAGTTCTAAAACTGTCCAGTCGTCCATAAGTAATGAGCACAAAGAGAAGAGTGTGGGTAGATGAGCCTATACTTTAATGTAGATTATAGTCATAATTTGCATTCAAACAAACAAAAATGATAGGCCAGCCCCTTTATCCAGTCGGTCTCCTCTATCTCAGAATATTATTTGTCTTCCCCTCTTCTCTGCTCACCTCCTTCCTTTCCTTCTAGTAATTTAAAATATTTAACTAAACATGCACTTCTTAAGCAAATGAAAAGTATCCATTCAACCTCTAACAAGTGAAAGCATACTACAGTTTTTCAAGACACAGCTAGGACACTCCATCCTCTGGAGACTCTTTCCCTGATTTCCCTGATCCATCCAGCCTGCAATGACTTCTACTTTTCTTGAACTCACATAAAAACACATTTTGTAATACATTCCTAGCACTCACAGTTTGGAAAATTATCTCAGAGTCTTGTTTTTCTCCCCAACAGGGTTACACACATTTTAGTTCTGGGAATATAGTCCTACTTTGTTATACCTTCTGTAACATCTAGCATATGGCCAGGCATAGTACAGAAAATTCACAGCTCTTTCTTAATGACTGACTAATTGATGACTAATTAAGTGTTCCTCAGTTCACTCAATGAACAATTTAACCTTGAGCTATTTCATCATATTTGAGAATAAAGTATGAAGTTCAAGGGGAAAAAATATCAGCACAGTCTGATCATTCTAGAAAAATGTCACTGTCAACCTTCTGAAGTTGTTTTCTTTTATTCCTTTCATAAACAAAGCATTAGATTACTGAATGCAATTTCCCAAAAAAATGTACTATTTTTTTCATCAGCAACAGGTATGAAGATTTTGGCAGAAGCATTACAAACCACAGAGGTGCTATCATTTTGTACATGAAAAAACACTGGAATTGGGTATTGTTATGAACAAAAAGAAAGCAAAGGCTGCCTCCTTATTTCAGTCAGATAATCAAATAAAGAACCATTTCTTTTACCCAAATTCCTTCCTAGTACTGAAAGAGGACTTCAAGTACCTCCATTTTTACCTCAGTCTATACTTCCTAACTGATTAAGCTCTTTTTCCCAGCTTATCTCTTAATTTAGGCAAAAGATCCTGTGGACAAGGCATTCTCTGATGGGAACTAAAAGTACCCCCTCAGGCAATAGGGACTGCCCGAAACCAGCAAGACCCCACATGACTGACCCCAAGACAATGATTGACCTGGCCTTTCTTGCTCACCTGCATGTACCCAGCAATCTTTGTTCCATGTTTTTCTTATATAAACCTGGAAGTATTTTCAGCAACTTGGAGACAGGCTTCAAGACATTAGTCTATGTCTTCCCAGTGATGGCCTCACTGAAATAAATTCCTTTCTTGTTTTCACCACCACTCATCTCTCTGCCTTTGGATTTTGTCAGCAGCGAGTGGCCAAACCTGGTCTGCCTGGGACCCCCTGCGCCCCAACTACAGTACCTTGTCAACTGCTTAGCCTGGTTGATGTCTTCTTTTCATCATTTCTGCTTAAGGGTTAAGGTTAAGGGTTAAGGTTAGAGTCTCAAATAACCAGAGATATGGGCAGCTGACAGAAAAAAAAGTTACAATGGGGTTTCTTTGAAAACAAGTTATCCAACATTTTAAATAAATAACACCTTCATATAAAGGGAAGGTAAAACTTTTAACTACACACATCTGAAAATGCATTTAAAATACCCAATGTAAATAGATCACATTCTAGATATTTCCATTCACACTGTGCCAAACAGCTGGCCATTTTCAAATACTTCCTTTTTATCTCTTTAAGGATCAACAAATAGGTTCTTTGTTTTTGTTTGTTTTTTTTTTCTTTCTGGAATTAAAGTTGAACAAATGCCATAATTTAGAATAAAAGACAGAATCAAAAAGAGAAGACCTAATTTGTACAGATATCATCAGAAGGAAATTAGAACTGTTCCTGGTCTTTCAGTTTGAGATACAATAACATCTACTCACCTTTTCTCCTTGTTAGACTAGCTTCTGCTCAGGATTTCCAAGGTGTTGTAATTCTGGGAGTCAATCTCTTCTCCCCTCTTTTCCATTCCTTCTGGCAATCTAAAATAAGAATCACAGCTAAAAAATACAGTAAAACATAAGAAAGTAATAAAATGTCAGATTTATTCATTCAGCAAATATTTATTGAGAATATGCTATCTGCTAAGTACTGTTAAAACAGTAAACAAGAAAAATATAGTCCTTATCCAAAGGGAGCTCAATGTTCAATAAGAGACAAAAACTCAACAGACATTTACCATATAGTTGTATAGGTGCAGTGATGGCAAAAATGCAGGGTGCTATGAGATCACACAGAAGGGACATCCAAATTATAACCTAAATGAGAGAAAGTAGGGGTCAAGAACATCTTCCCAGAAAAAATAACACCTGAAGGGAAGAATTGAAGTGTGTGTAGGAATTCATCAAATTAGAGTGGAGTAGGGAATATATTCCAAGTAGAGGGAATAGAATGTGAAAAGTACTAAAGCGGAGGGAGAGTAATCCATTTAAGAATCTGAAATATGTTTAATAAATTTGTTTCATAGAAGGCTGGTGAAATAGTGAGAGATAAGGAATGAAACTGGAGAGGTAAACATTCAACTCTTGAATCCTACCATGGCTGGCTTGTTTCCAGGGTTTGAGGGCCTTAGCAACAATTCTTTTCATTGCCTTGCAATATCAGTACTTTGGCCACAAAAATCTTTTACATCATTAACAGCATGTTGCCTAGATTTCTTATTTCATGTTTTCTGAAATCCCACCACGTAAAAGGCAAAATCTTTCAACACACCACCTAGCAATACCCTTGGACATCCTGATCAATTGAAAGGAGAGAGATTCCTAGTCTATAACACAGAATTTTTCTTCTAAGTTCCTGTTTCTTGGGCGCCTGGGTGGCTCAGTTGGTTAAGCGACTGCCTTTGGCTCAGGTCACGATCCTGGAGTCCCAGGATCGAGTCCCGCATCGGGCTCCCTGCTCAGCGGGGAGTCTGCTTCTCCCTCTGACCTTCTTCCCTCTCATGCTCTCTCTCTACCATTCTCTCTCTCTCTCTCAATAAATAAATAAAAATCTTTAAAAAAAAAAAAAAAATAAGTTCCTGTTTCTGGTGTGAAATAGATACCTCTTTCCCAAGAGGTTGGACAACAGGGATGACTTCATATTTCAAGAGAGACCTTGCCACAAACCACATGAGTATATGGCTCTATTCTGATAGGTACATCAGTATTAGCAACATTCAATCTAACCCAATAGGCTGAAAAAAGACTTATATCCAGAAAGCAACAAAGAAGTCACTACCTTACAACCAGTATTTGATTAAGCTAAAGAGTTGAATGAGGACAATGGACAGATACCATAAAAATGATCTCTGTTGGGCGCCTGAGTGGCTCAGTTGGTTAAGCGACTGCCTTCGGCTCAGGTCATGATCCTGGAGTCCCGGAATCGAGTCCCGCATCGGACTCCCTGCTGAGCAAGGAGTCTGCTTCTCCCTCGGACCCTCCCCCCTCTCATGCTCTCTCTCTATCTCATTCTCTCTCTCAAATAAATAAATAAAAATCTTTAAAAAATTAAAAAAATGATCTCTGTTAATGAAAGTATAGGAAATATTAAAAGGCCATCTGTTTTAGTTCTCAGCCTTTAGAAAGATAAATGTCTAATATCTCTGACTACTTAATTTTCTAAAATGTCTTGTAATATTTTATTCTTCTCATCAATAAAAACATCCAGAACAGACTTATATGTCGATTCTATGGAAACATCATTGGGCTATATTGAACAAGTTATGTGTGAGGCACTTTAGTAAGCATAGGAAAAACAGATCTTTGCCTCTCTAAGTTTCCACTCTAATGATACTATGAGTACAGCTATATTCACCATCAATTTATCTTGGATTATTTTAGTTTTCACTTCAAGGATAATTATGGAAGAAAAAAGATTGATGTGGTTAATAAAAGAAATGGAACTATTGCTTCTTATTTTCCAAATTGCATTTCACATAAATATTAGTGTTTCAGGAGAGATTTAATAGGTGTTGGGTTAAAAAAAATAAAGAAAAGCCAAGTTTAACAAACTTGAACAAAATTCCTTTTTACAGGATTTCTCAGAACATTTTATCTACTAATATGTACTATGAATCTCCAAGAAAAGGATATCATGTGCAACATTTCCCAAAGGTATTTGTTCTTGTTTTTTATGGAACTCCCCCCAAATAGAGTCTATAAAACATGCTACTAATAAAATATCAGGAACCATTTATTTTTAGAAACTATGGGTATCATCATGAGGTTAAAAATAAGATAAAGTTCCATGTGTTTTGAGTGTTCTCTAATATAAATAATGCCATACTTCAAGTATCCCACTTCAGTAATGAAATCTTCTTTCCTTGAGGCCTTTGGCCCAAATTAATCTTTTGACTGTCTCAGGTGTCATAGCTTTCTTTAGCTGTACCACAATTTAGTATACACAGCATTCTGTGGCAGACAGATCACTAGCAGTGGATGCAGAATGCAAGTTTTAGTGCTAGCTAGGAAATATTAGCAAATAACAATCTCCCTGAGCTTCAATTTCTTCCACTATGAAATAAAGAGAATAATACTAGCTAAAATAAATTGACTTATATGTGAATTGCAAAATGCTATATAACTATGCTATTAGTTTAACTATGTATATATATGAGAGAGAAAAAGTGAGAGAGAATACTTTAGGGTAAAACTGTATATTCACAATTTGACTCAACATAATTCTGGTTACACCTTTGTTGTTTAAAAATTTTTTTTTAATTTTATTTATTTGTCAGAGAGAGAGAAAGCACAAGCAGCAGGAGCAGCAGGAGCAGCAAGAGCAGCAGGCAGAGGGAGAAGCAGGCTTCCTGCTGAGCAGGAAGCCCAGTGCGGGACTCGATCCCAGAATCCTGGGATCATGACGTGAGCCGAAGGCGGACATTCAACTGACTGAGTCACCCAGGCATCCCTGTTTAAAATTTTTTTTGATGACAAATAGCATCAATATGTCTTTAAAATATTTAAAGTAGCACAATTATACCCAAAAGAGTTTTACACAATATTAATATTTTTGTATGCCTTACAATGACTTTGTACATAAGATTCTTTCTCCGTTCCTCCTCTGCCATGCTCAATCAATCTGTTCTGCTGGAATCATGCTGGAAATGAGAGCATTTAAGTGCTTCACTTTTCTCTTTAGTTTGCTGGCTATACAAATGAAAAGTAGTATATTTCAAGGCCAACCCAGTGCTTCATTTCAATAATTTACAAAATCTTGCACCTACAGCAATTCCTTGCATATACTTACCTTGAGAGAGTTATATATATACCAAGTAAGTAATCTAAAAATTCTTTCAGGATTATAGAAAGTAACATTTATTTGATTTTTAGAAACTGAGACTCAGTCGTGATTATGTGTTTCTCAAGGTGACCCAGCAGGCTAGAGATGGGAATAGAACTTAGAACTCTAATTTCCTATCCTGGCTCCCTCCAATTGTCCAGGCACCCTCCTTAACACAATCAAGGTTCACCTACAAGAATACTGGTTAATATCTCCTGGCGCTAAAATGGAATTGGAGTCTTGAAGATGGAAATTGGTTACTTAATTCATTCTAAATCAATGTCTCTGTTGATAATGCATCTGTCAATGTAAGTATCAGGGATCCAGCTGGGTACTAGTGCATAGCTCTTCAGTCATTGTCTCAGGATGTCCTTGTGACATTAGAGAGAAGATCAGATTTTCAATCAGCCTTCAGCTATGTTGCATTTTTTTCTGGCACACATTAAAATGCACTTAGAGTGACCTCCTTCCAGCAGACAAAGAGGTAAAGGCATTCTTGAAAGAGATTATTGAGAGGTTCAGGATTCAGACTAAAGAATAAATTTGAACAATAAGTACTGGATGCTTATAATGGGCTCACAGAATTCTTAGACATTCAGTATGGGCTTTAAAAAAATCTTAAATCATATGGGTGGTATGTATAAATTGTTGAGTACATACATTTTCTGAGAAGTAAAATAATTTGTATAAGAATACTCTATACGTGGCTGAAATGAATCATGGGCTACATGCAATTAGAATGTAAGAGAACTCTGTGAGAAGAGGAAGCATTTATTAGAAATCTCTGAATAACTGCCACTTAACATGGTGCCTGGCATATAGTAAGTATTTGTTACATGTTCATTGGATGAATGAATGGATGAATGTACAGATAAATGATAAACATATGTCTGTATTCATGAAATGATGTTCTTAGTAATCATCCATCAGGTTCATCCCTTGGTATCTGAGTTATTATTTCAATATAAAATTTCTGTTTATACTCTGTCACATTAGTGTACATTCAAGGCTCACATGAGTAGAGAAATAAGTTAGATATTATTCAACTTAGGAGAATTTGGTTCATAGGTTTGCTTGTGCAAATATAGTAAATTGCTACTCATATAACATGATTGAATATTGGTATATTCAAATCAAGTTAATAATCAGTTCAGAAGAGGTCACAGAGTGAGGTAGAGCCTGTATTCTCTATTTTTTAGAAGCTGAGACTAATAACATTAAGTAACTTCTCCAAGATCATAAAGTAAGCAGTAAATCAAAGATTATATTGCATGCCTAATATTATCACTCAAATTCTTTCCCATTGGCTCTAGCCATAACCATCTCCCAAAACACACGCACACACACACACACACACACACACACACCATTGCTAATATAACATCCAAGCCCCTTCACAATTTATTCTCCTTTTCTCGCACTTTCAACTTTCAATACATACTCTGTTCCAACCACAACAAATTACTTGTCATTTTCCTGAAACATGCCATCTATGTGAATATATCTTTTTGAACTTTTGTTCATATTTCCCCTCGATGGAACTCCCCTCTCCCTGTTCTTTGCTTAGAATTATTCCTGGCATTATCAGGTCCAATTGAAATACTACTACCAGTCTGTACTCTGAAATTTCTTTGTTCAAACTGGGCCTTTATCAATTGTAATACAAATATAAAAAATAATAAATTACTATTTGTACTTATATTTGTATTTCTAGGAAATAATTTACACATAAGGTATACACTGCTAATTTGGAAAAACAAGCAGCCTTGCTTTGATGATTCAAAAGGCACTTTAGTATCTTTCAGTACTTCATAGTTACAGGGCAATATAAACACTAATATTCTGGTGATAGTAGCATTGTGAAAACACCATGTTCTAAAGCCTTGGAGAACCAGGTTCAAAATCTCAGCTCCATCAATTACTAGCACAGATCTTGGGAAATTCATGCTGATTCACCATCTCCCCATCTGTAAAATGGGGATATGATAAGAGTTCTACTCCAGAGGGCTGTTGTGAAAATACAAGTAAATGATCTTTGTAGTGTTTGGTGCATAATGAGTACCCAATAGATTTATTATTATTATTATTATTATTATTATTATTATTATTATTATTAAGCTCTAGATGTCCACAAGTGCTGATCAGTTGAGAAGCTGTGCTACAGAATACCTGGCCAATGAAAGTTTATATTACAGATTCAGCTCTGCTGGGAAAAGCCATAGGCCAAGGGCACAGTCTATCCATTTTGAGTGTGAGCTAAAATTGTGTCCATACGCAAAGGCCTATGGAGCACAATTTTAGCTCATGCTCAAAAATACAGTACTTACAATAATAACTAATACTTCCTGGTACCAGGAGCAAGTATCATGGTAATGCCTATAGGAATTCAGACAAATTTCTATCAGTAACTCAGTCTCCTCAAAGCACCCATAAATTCTGATCAGATTACTACTGGACTGAATATCAGCTAGGTCACCACGAGAAATAAGCAGTGGTCTATAGTCAAGACTTGCTGGATAACTCAAACCAATGTGGCTGGAAGCCACAAACTCCCATATACTGTTTGGGCAAGACAGATAGGAAATTAAAGAGAAATTTTATAAGCTGCTTCAGTAAAATCCTGGCTGAAAAACTTTGGGTTAAGCCAGCTAAAGTTTAGTAGAAAGGATTAACTGGACTGCCATCACATGAGTAAATCAGTTAGCTATGTCACTGGCCATGTATAGAAAACAATCCACTTGTAAATGGACCAGCTAATCAGAAAATTTAAAATAATAATAATTTAAATGGCTTTTTTAATGAACTTGAAGAATATTTTAATAATATTAAAAGTACTTTTTGAGCATTTACTGTGGGACAGGCTATGTACTAATAAGCACATTTCATGCACAGTCTCATTCAATTTTCATAAAACCCTATGGAATAGGTACTTTTTTGTCCCTACTTTATAGATCAGAAAACAAAGGCTGGGAAAATTATGTAATTTGTCCCAAGTCTCTCAGTTAGGAAGTGAAACAACAGGGATTAAATCTAGGTCTAATTGAAGACATTTACTTCTTAATACCTCTTTATAAAAAATCAAGGTTTTGTCAGTGTCATGTTTTAGCCATAATTCAAGTTTTCCTCTGCACTTAGGCAGTTATAATTCACCAAAATTCAGGTGAATAATTCTGTATAAAGGTTTGAATAGGTAGATAGGTAGGTAGGTAGGTACTGTTAAAGGAAATTTTCAGAAAAGGAAAGAAAATTGCCCTTTGCAAATACTGTCAGAGGGTTGGCCAGCTGAAGTAAAAGAAAAATTATTTAGGAAAAAAATCTTAAAAATTACCAAATAAGCGGGGTGCCTGGGTGGCTCAGTTGGTTAAGCATCTGCCTTCAGCTCAGGTCCTGATCTCGGGGTCCTGGGATCAAGCCCCAGCAGCCTCCCTGCTCAGCAGGGAGTCTGCTTCTCCTTCTCCTTCTGCCCATCCTTGCCCCCCTCCACTCATGCTCGCGCTCTCTCTCTCTCAAATAAATAAATAAAATCTTTAAAAAAATTACCAAATAAGCAATTTTATATTAGTCTTTGCATGGTGGAAGAAAGCAGCATCTTTCTCATATTATTTTTCATGTTCACAAAGTTCATGACATATTTTCTGACATCAGCATAATAGACGTCAGGAATAAATTTGTTTTTGTTAGGGAGTCCAGATTCACAGAAAAAATTAAGGTTTTATTACTTAGGGGACCGGAATTAGAGAGAATAGCCCTGTTATTTTTGGAATGCACATGCTAGGCAAGCCATAAAGAATGTAAATCTTCATTCTGATTCTGCATATATCCCAGTGAAAAGGGGCTAGAAAAATAAAACTTCTGTGTGCTGGGGAGTTTTAATATTTATCAAAAGTTGTATTATTATTTGATTTAGGCATTTTAGTTTTTTCATGTTTATATGGTGACCATATTAGAAGCCATTTTATCTTCAGCAAAAAAATGTTCTGTTTTTTAAAGATTTTTTTGGGAGGAGGGGTAGTGGGAGAGGGAGAGTGAGAGACTCTCAAGCAGACTTCCCACTGAGCGCAGAGCCCAAAGCAGGGCTAGATGCCAAGACCCTGAGATTATGACAGCGAAAATCAAGAGGCAGATTCTTAGCCAACTGAGCCATCCAGGTGCCTCAAAATTGTTCTGTTTTGAAACAAAATAAATTCAATAGGTATAGAGAGGTGATAGTTGAGACCCTCCATCAGACTGTCAATTTGTATGCTTGTCCTGGTAAGTAAAGGATTATATAACATTCACATTTAAATATCTATGTGGATTCAAATCACTAAGGTGTTCTTCAGCTTTTAAATGTTCCCACACATTTAGAGGGTTTCTTTGGTCTCCTGCTGAAGGCTCTTCTTTAATATCACCCCTCCCTTTCCTCCTTTTCCTTCTCTTCCCTTTTCTTTTCTCCCTCTTTTTCTCTTTCAGTTTTCTCTCTGTGTCTCCCTTTTTCTAAGATTTTTTAAAAGATTTTATCTATTTGACAGAAAGAGAGAGACTACACAAGTATGGGGAGCAGCAGGCAGAGGGAGAGGGAGAAGTAGGCTCCCTGGCTGAACAGGGAGCCTGATGCAGGACTTGATCCCAGGACCCTGGGATCATGGCCTGAGATAAAGTCAGATGCTTAACCAACAGGAGCCACCCAGGTGCTGGTCTCCCTTTAAAAAAAAAATTAAAAACAGTTTGTAGAAAGGAAGGACTTGCTGAGTAAATCCATGCTTATGAATAACTTTTTAACATTAATGAAAAAGGAAAACTCTTATATCCTTTAAATATCTATATCAACAAACCAACAAGAAAACAAGAAAATTGAAAACAGGTACCTAAAAAGAAAAACAAATATAATTTTATTTGCCATATCTTTCATAATACTAAAGGCTGGGAAACAAGTGAATAATAACTATGGAATTTTTAAGAAAAAGAAAATAGCAATCGAGTTCTATAACCAGACAAGCTATTATATACCTCTAAAGACAGCAGAAATACAGATGTTCAGATATTCAAGGATGAGAAAGTATACTGCCTAATTATTCTACCTAAAAAAATAACTCTAGTCAATCAAGATATGAGTCAACTTAATGCATTTGAGAATGTGAAGGGTATGCTATAAAACAAACAGCAAGTAAAGAACCTGGGAAAATGAAGAGTATAAGTAGTTGTTTAAAAAGCTATGAAATGTTTAATTTTTTTCTGATTATCAGAGAGAGATTTATAATGAAGCTCATGAAATTTGAGCTTTAAGTCCTTTCACATGCCCAGACTCCTCCCAAGACACTAGAAGGAATAGCCCTAGCAATTTGTTTATAAGGTCCTATTTTTTTCGGGGGGGGGAAGCAAAAATAAGATATTTTAGCTATAGTTACTTTCTTCTTCAATATCTCTTTTGTTAAACTTCCCCTTGTGTCAGTGACATTGAAGTAACCATGGGCATTTGGGGGAGTCACCTAAAGGAAAAGTGAGTTGGGGATATATTTTGTTTCAGTTTACTGGGATATATGTTCTTTACTACATATATAATTTATATCATAAATTTTTTTTAAGATTTTATTTTTTATTTATTTATTTGAGAGAGAGAGAGAATGAGAGATAGAAAGCACGAGAGGGAAGAGGGTCAGAGGGAGAAGCAGACTCCCCGCTGAGCAGGGAGCCCGATGTGGGACTCGATCCCGGGACTCCAGGATCATGACCTGAGCCGAAGGCAGTCGCTTAACCAACTGAGCCACCCAGGTGCCCTATATCATAAATATTATATTACAATATGTTATACACACTCATACATACTATTCTTCACAGTTATTTCCATATATAGTTGTTAGTAGCCATCCCAGTGTAGGAATGGCTTCCAGGAATACTTGTGGTACCTATTATGCCAGTATTCTTGGTCACAGCCTAAAAGAGCACAGATTATATGATAATGTAAATACGCCTATGCTCTCTGGCATCTGCCATCAGAAGTAGAGGAAAAGCAAGGTTTGAAATGCGTAGGAAGACTAGAAGCTAGTCTGTGAAAAATTAGCCCAAATCTTATGGGTCATATAAGAAAAAATCTTGATAGAAGTTTTCTAAAATTTGACCTCAATCCTAAAAATTTATGTGAAATTACAAATAACCAGTTCTGATGCTTAAAAACATCCCAAATTACCATTAAAAATCCCATCAACTATACTATAGGAAAGATAAAATCCCATTTATATTCTCTTGAATGAAAGTGAGATTTTAAAATCCTTGATTATTTCTTCATAGGTTACAGAATAGTTCATTAAAATATTAGGGAAAAAACAGAATTATAGACATGAGCAAGGCAAAAGGTATGTACATTTATATTGTTGGATACTGTTATATCATCTTTCAAAGATCATATACCCCCACCAACTGTGAATGAAAGAAACAATGTTTACATTTCTAAAATCTATTCCAAATTGATACACAAAAAATATAATTTAAATATGCCTATTAATAAGACTATACTAGTTGCCCATTTAATGTTTTTCTCTTATTCTGTTAATACCCGTTTTTATTTTGATCCTTTAAGCTATCACAATAAAAATAGGATATATAACTTCCAAATTCCTAAATATAAAGCAACCAAAAAAGATGATTAGATTATCAAAGAAAAATAAACATAAAAAATAAGATAGTATTAGAAGTCAAAACAAATATGTCACCAAAATAATTCCTTATAAAAGACACTGACTTTTATATAAATTATAAAAACAAAAGTAAAATATTTGTTCTTTACAGGGCACATTTGAAACAACATTATGTAAAATTATATAAGTGAAAAGATAGGATTTGACAAAACTATTCATTTTAAAGAATACTTGAAGAAGGTAGCCATGGGATTTTAGACAAAGGGAGAATAATGTAATGAAATAACAATTTAATGTGATTAAACAAAGATCACTTAAAATAGAGAGGTAGTAGATGACACAAAAGAGTGTGTATATATACATATATATAATCTTTGGAAATTTATTCTATGATAAAGTTGGCAATTATAATCACCAGAACAAGAATACATTTGCATTTATCAATGGGATATTTTTGATATTTTGGGTAAGGCATTTGTTCTTTCTGCAGCATTCTCCCACATACTGCAGGATATTTAGCATCCTTGGTCCCTAGATACTAAATGTCAGAAGGAGCCCCTAGTCATTGTGACATACAAAACAGTATATACATATTTACAAATTCACTTTCAAGGGAAGATACTGTTCATTGTTGAGGAGCAGTGGTATAAATGGTATGGGAAAACCTGACTACCCATCGATAAAAATAACACTAAAAACAAAGTTAGATCATATATCAAAAACAATTTCATATGGATTAAATATTTAAACATTAAAAAATGAAATCACACTAGGACAGTATTGTAAATAATTAAAGATCTTGGGCTTTGGGATCATGATTAGAGTGGGTCTAATTATAAAGACAAGCCCTGGTAGATCTTTACTTTATATTAACACTAAAAAAATCCTAAACAAACATTACAGGTAAACGACAAACTGGGGAAGCATTTTCAAGATAGAACTGAAATGAAGAGTTAATATCTTTAAATTATAAAAAAGCTTTAAAAAATAGGTATCAGAGTTGCCTGTGTGGCTTAGTCAGTTAAGTGTCCAACTCTTGATTTTGGCTTAGGTCATAATCTCAGGGTTGTGAGATTGAGCCCCATGTTGGGCTCCATGCCTGGACTGGGATTCTCTCTCTCCTTCTCCCTCTGCCCCTTCTCCCCTTCTCCATCTGCCCCTCCGCCCCCCAAAAAAAAACTCTGGAAAAGAGTATTGAGGTTCCTCAAAAAGTTAAAAATAGAACTACTCTGTGATCCAGCAATTACACTACTAGTTATTTACTCCAAGGATACAAACACTGATTTGGAGGTATACATGCACCCCAATATTTATAGCACCAATATCAACAATAGCCAAACTATGGAAAAAGCCCAACTGTCCATTGCCTGGTGAATGGATAAAGAAGTTGTGGTATATATATATATATATATATATATATATATATATATATATATAAAACTATTATTACCCAGCCATCAAAAATAATGAAATCTTGCCATTTGCGATGACGTGTATTATGCTGGATCATAGAATTTTTCTATTAAGAATATATTGGCTTGGGGTACTGCAGCCACCTATGCCCCAAAGCGACCCCACAGGTTTCATCATATTAGTACTATGAATAAAACCTAGAAAAGTACAGGGGGGAGCAAGATGGTGGAGGAATAGGAGACCTAGATTTCGTCTGGTTCCAAGAATTCAGCTGGATAGGGATCAAACCATCTGAACACCTATGAACTCAACAGGAGATCGAAGAAAAGAATAGCAACAACTCTCTGAACAGAAAAGTGACCACTTTCTGGAAGGTAGGATGAGTGGAGAAGTGAATTCGAGGCAATATTTGGGAGGATAGACGGCGGGGGAGGGGGTCTCCATCAGCCGCTTCTGGCAAGTGATAGAGCTAAGGAACACAAAATCGGAACTTTTAGAAGTTGGCTCTGCTGAGGAACGTTGCTCCAGTGGCTAAGCGGGGGGTGGAACCCTCATGGGACAGTGGGTTCTCAGGACCCTCAGGGTCACAGAAAGACCGGGGGTATCTGAGTGCTGCAGAGCTCCCAGGTATTGGAGCGGGGAAGCCAGCTACAGAGATGGAGCCAAGGAGTGGGATCTCAGCTCGGGGTTGCCATAAACCATGATCCGCGGCACAGTCGGGCCACTGCTCTTCTGGCAGGGAGCCAACAAGTGGCAGATCCGTGGAGATTCCCCTTCCTCCCCTGGGAGGAGCGGCGTGGGAGCACACCACAGGGATCTGCTGGGTTTGGAGACTCCACATGGGGCCGTGTGCCAGAGATAGAAACGCTTGGTCACAAACTGGGTGAGCATGGAGTGCGGCCGGAGACTGGGGAGATGGGAGTGACTGACTGCTTTTCTCTGGGGGTGCACTGAGGAGTGGGGTCCTGAGTTCTCAGCTCCTATGGGGCAGAGATTGGGAGGCCACCATTTTCACTCTCGTCCTCCAACGCTGTACAGAAAGCTTGCAGGGAACAAAAGCTCCCGACAGCAAACCCGAGCAGATTACTTAGCCGGGCCCCAGCGAGGGCAGGGCAATTCCACCTCTGGCAAAGACATTTGGGAACCATGGCAACAAGCCCCTCCCCCAGAAGATCAGCAAGAACAGCCAGCCAAGACCAAGTTTACTAATCAATGAGAACTGCAGAACTCCAGCGCTAGGGGAACAATGCACATAGAGTTCATGGCTTTTTTTTACCATAATTCTTTAGTCTTTCAAAGTGAATTTTTTTGAATTTTTCATTTTCCCTTTTTCAACCAACATCTTATCAATCCCTTTTTTAAAAAACATTTTTATTTTTCATTTTTAGAGTCATAGTCTATCCCTTCATAGTAGTTACCCTTATTTTTGGCATATATATATATATATAAGTGTTCTCTCTTTAAAATTTTGAGATACAGTTTCTTCTAAAAGATCAAAATATACTATAAAGCTCTGGTGTATGGCTTTGTTCTAGTCTCCTGCCTGATCACATTCTCTCCTTTTTTTTAAATCTTCTTTTTTGTTCAAATAACTTCTTATCTCAGCAATTGCTTTTATAAAATCTTTTATAATTTTCATCTTTACAATCATATTCCATCCCTTCACCATATTAACCCTTATTTTTGTACATATGTAAGTTTTTCTTTCTTTAAAAATTTGGGAGGCACTTTCTTCTAACAGACCAAAATACACCCAAAATCTAGTGTGTGGCACTGATCTATGCACCAGCCTGATCATATCTGATCATGTTCTGGTTTTTTTGTTTGTTTGTTTTGTTCTGTTTTTCTTTGTTTTTATCGTTTTCTTTTCCTTTCTTTTTCTTTTTCTTTTTTCTTTCTTTCCCTTTCTTTTCCCCTGGTTTCAGGTCTTTTCTGATTTGTTTAGAGTATATTTTCTGGGGACATTGTTACCTGTTAGCATTTTGTTCTCTCATTCATCTAGTCTCCTCCAGACAAAATGACAAAACAGAAAAAAATCACCTCAGGAAAAAAAAAAAAAAAAGACACAGTACTGACTGCCTGGGACCTACTCAATATGGACATTAGTGTGATGTTGGACCTAGACTTCAGAATGATGATTTTAAAGATAATAGCTGGGCTTGAAAAAAGCATGGAAGACACTAGAGAATCCCTTTCTGGAGAAATAAAAGAAGTAAAATCTGACCAAGTCGAAATCAAAAGGTCTATCAATGAGGTGCAATAAAAAATGCGGGCACTAACTGCTAGGATAAATGAGGCAGAAGAGAGAATCAGTGATATAGAAGAGGAAAGGATGGAAAATAAAGAAGCTGAGAAAAAGAGAGATGAACAACTAGTGGATCATGAAGGCAGATTTTGAGAGATAAGTGAAACCATAAGACAAAACAACATTAGAATAATCGGGATCCCAGAAGAAGAAAAAAGAAAGAGAGGGTCAGAAGGTACATTGGAGCAAATTATACCAGAGAACTTCCATAATTTGGGGAAGGAAACAGGCATCAAAATCCAGGAGGCATAGAGAACACCTCTCAAAATCAATAAAAATAGATCAACATCCTGACATCTAATAGTAAAATTTAAAAGTCTCAGAGACAAAGAGAAAATCCTGAAAGAAGCTGGGGAGTAAAGATCTGTAACCTACAATGGTAGAAACATTAGATTGGCAACAGACCTATCCACAGATTCCTGGCAGGCCAGAAAGGAATGGCATGATATATTCAGAGCACAAATGAGAAAAAATATGCAACCAAGAATACTATATCCAGCTAGGCTGTCATTGAAAATAGAAGGAGAGATAAAAAGCTTCCAGGATAAACAAACACTAAAGGAATTTGCAAACACAAAACCAGCCCTACAAGAAATATTGAAAGGGGTCCTCTAAGCAAAGAGAAAGCCTAAAAGTAACATAGACGAGAAAGGAACAGAGACAATAGTAACCTTACAGGCAATACAATGGCACTAAATTCATATCTTTCAATAGTTACCCTGAATGCAAATGGGCTAAATGCCCCAATCAAAAGACACAGGCTATCGGATTGGATAAAAAAACAAGACCCATCGATATGCTGTCTGAAAGAGACCCATTTTAGACCCAAAGACACCCCCACATTGAAAGTGAAGGGCTGGAAAACCATTTACTATGCTAATGGACACCACGAGAAAGCTGGGGTGGGAATCCTTATATCAGACAAATTAGATTTTAAACCAAAGACTGTAATAAGAGATGAAGAAGGACACTATATCCTACTTAAAGGGTCTATCCACAAGAAGATCTAACAATTGTAAATATCTATACCCCTAACATGGGAGCAGCCAATTATATAAGGCAAATAATAACAAAAACAAAGAAACACATCAACAACAACACAATAATAGTGGGGGACTTTAACACCCCCTGACTGAAATGGACAGATCATCTAAGCAAAAGATCAACAAGGAAATAAAGACTTTAAATGACACACTGGACCAGGGCGCCTGGGTGGCTCAGTTGGTTAAGCGACGGCCTTTGGCTCAGGTCATGATCCTGGAGTCCCGGGATCGAGTCCCGCATCGGGCTCCCTACTCAGCGGGGAGTCTGCTTCCCCCTCTGACCCTCTTCCCTCTCGTGCTCTCTATCTCTCATTCTCTGTCTCTCAAATAAATAAAAAAATCTTAAAAAAAATGACACACTGGACCAAATGGACTTCATAGATGTACTCAGAACATTCCATCCCAAAGCAACAGAATACACATTCTTCTCTAGTGACCATGGAACATTCTCCAGAATAGATCACATCCTAGGTCACAAATCAGGTCTCAACTGGTACCAAAAGATTGGGATCATTCCCTGCATATTTTCAGACCACAATGCTTTGAAAGTAGAATTCAATCACAAGAGGAAAGTCGGACAGAACTCAAATACAAGGAGGCTAAAGAGCATCCTAATAAAGAATGAATGAGTCAACCAGGAAATTAAAGAAGAATTAAAAAATTCATGGAAACAAATGAAAATGAAAACACAACTGTTCAAAATCTTTGGAATACAACAAAGGTGGTCCTAAGAGGAAAGTATATAGCAATACAAGCCTTTCTCAAGAAACAAGAAAAGTCTCAAATACACAACCTAACCCTACACCTAAAAGAGCTGGAGAGAGAACAGCAAATAAAGCCTAAACCCTGCAGGAGAAGAGAAATAATAAAGATCAGAGCAGAAATCAATGAAATAGAAACCAAAAGAACAGTAGAACAGATCAATGAAACAAGGAGCTGGTTCTTTGAAAGAATTAACAAGCTTGATAAACCTCTGGCCAGACTTATCAAAAAGAAAGGAGAAAGGACCCAAATTAATAAAATCCTGAATGAAGGAGGAGAGATCACAACTAACACCAAAGAAATACAAACAATCATAAGAACATATTATGAGTAACTATATGCCAGCAAATTAGATAATCTGGAAGAAATGGATGCATTCCTAGAGATGTATCAACTACCAAAACTGAACCAGGAAGAAATAGAAAACCTGAACAGACCTATAACCACTAAGGAAATTGAAGCAGTCATGAAAAATCTCCCAACAAACAAGAGCCCAGGGCAGGATGGTTTCCCAGGGGAATTCTACCAAACATTTAAAGAAGAATTAATACCTATTCTTCTGAAACTGTTCCAAAAAATAGAAATGGAAGGAAAAACTCCAAACTCGTTTTATGAGGCCACCAGTACCTTGATCCCAAAACCAGACAAAGACCCCATCAAAAATGAGAATTACAGACCAATATCACTGATGAACATGGATGTAAAAATTCTCACCAAAATAGTAGCCAATAGTATCCAACAGTACATTAACAGGATTATTCACCACGACCAAGTGGGATATTTCCCTGGGCTGCAAGTTGATTCAACATCTACAAATCAATCAATTTGTTACACTACATTCATAAAACAAAGAACAAGAATCATATGATCCTCTCAACAGATGCAGGAAAAGCATTTGACAAAGTACAGCATCCTTTCTTGATCAACACTCTTCAGAGTATAGGGATAGAGGGTACATACCTCAATATCCTAAAAGCTATCTATAAAAAACCCACAGCGAATATCATTCTCAATGTGGAAAAACTGAGAGCTTTCCCCCAAGGTCAGGAATATGGCAGGGATGTCCACTCACACCACTGCTATTCAGCATAGTACTAGAAGTCCCAGCCACACCAATCAGACAACAAAAAGAAATAAAAGGCATCCGAATCCACAAAGAAGTCAAACTCTCACTCTTTGCAGATGATATGATACTTTATGTGGAAAACCCAAAAGACTCCACTCCAAAACTGCTAGAACTCATACAGGAATTCAGTAAAGTGGCAAGATATAAAATCAATGCACAGAAATCAGTGGCATTCCTATACACCAACAAGACTGAAGAAAGAGAAATTAAGGAGACGATCCCATTTACAATTGCACCCAAAATCATAAGATACCTAGGAATAAATCTAACCCAAGAGGTAAATAATCTATACTCAGAAAACTATAAAATACTCATGAAAGAACTTGAGGACGACACAAAGAAAAGGAAAAATGTTCCATGCTCATGGATTGGAAGAACAAATATTGTGAAAATGTCAATGCTACCTAGAGCAATCTACACATTCAATGCAATCCCCATCAAAATACCATCCACTTTTTTCAAAGAAATGGAAGAAAGTTTCCTAAAATTTGTATGGAACCAGAAAAGACCCCAAATCACCAAGGGTATGCTGAAAAAGAAAAGCAAAGCTGGCGGCATCACAATTCCGGACTTCCAGCTCTATTACAAAGCTGTTATCATCAAGACAGTATGGTACTGGCACAAAAACAGACTCATAGATCAATGGAACAGAATAGAGAGCCCAGAAATGGACCCTCAACTCTATGGTCAACTCATCTTTGACAAAACAGGAAAGAATGTCCAATGCAAAAAAGACAGTCTCTTCAACAAATGGTGTTGGAAAAATTGGACAGCCACATGCAGAAGAATGAAACTGGACCATTTCCTTACACCACACACAAAAATAGACTCAAAATGGTTGAAAGACCTAAATGTGAGACAGGAATCCATCAAAATCCTAAAGGAGAACACAGGCAGCAACCTCTTCGACCTCAGCCACAGCAACTTCTTCCTAGAACCATCGCCAAAGGCAAGGGAAGCAAGGGCAAAAATGGAGTATTGGGACCTCATCAAGATAAAATGCTTTGCACAGCAAAAGAAACAGTCAACAAAACCAAAAGACAACCGACATAATGGGAGAAGATATTTGCAAATGACAGATCAGATAAAGGGCTAGTATCCAAAATCTATAAAGAACTTCTTTAACTCAACACCCAAAGAACAAATGATCCAATGAAGAAATGGGCAGAAGACATGAACAGACATTTTTCCAAAGAAGACATCCAAATGGCCAACAGACACATGAAAAAGTGCTCCACCATTGTTCATCATCAGGGAAATCCAAATCAAAGCCTCAGTAAGATACCACCTCACACCAGTCAAAATGGCTAAAATTGACAAGTCAGGAAACGAGAGATGTTGGCGGGGATGTGGAAAAAAGGGAACCCTCCTATACTGTTGGTGGGAATGGAAGCTGGTGCAGCCACTCTGGAAAACAGTATGGAGGTTCTTCAAAAAGTTGAAAATAGAGCTACCATATGACCCAGCATTTGCACTACTGGGTATTTGCCACAAAGATACAAATGCAGGGATCCCTAGGGTACGTGCACCCCGATGTTTATAGCAGCAATGTCTACAATAGCCAAACTGTGGAAAGAGCCAAGATCTCCACCGACAGATGAATGGATAAAAAAGAAGTGGTATATATATACAATGGAATATTATGCAGCCATCAAAAGAATGAAATCTTGCCATCTGCAACAACGTGTATTGAACTGGAGGGTATTACGCTGAGCGAAATAAGTCAATCAAAGAAAGACATGTATCATATGACCTCACTGCTATGAGGAATTCTTAATCTCAGGAAACAAACTGAGGGTTGCTGGAGTGGTGGGGCCTGGGAGGGATGGGGTGGCTGAGTGATAGACATTGGGGAGGGTATGTGCTATGGTGAGCACTGTGAATTTTGTAAGACTTTTGAATCATAGACCTGTACCTCTGAAACAAATAATACATTATATGTTAAAAAGAAAACAAGAAGATAGTAGGAAGGGAGAAATGAAGAGGGGGGAAATCGTTGGGGCAGATAAACCATGAGAGACTATGGACTCTGAGAAACAAACTGAGGGTTTTAGAGGGGATGGCGTTCGGGGTATAGGTTAGCCTGGTGATGGGTATTAAAGAGGGCACTTACTGAATGGAGTACTGGCTGTTATACACAAACAGTGAATCCTGGAACACTACATCAAAAACTAATGATGTAATCTATGGTGATTAACATAACACAATAAATTTTTTTTTACATGAAGGATATCCTGCCATTTACAACAACAGGATGGACCTTGAGGGCAGCATCCTTAAAAAAATAAGTCATATAGAGAAAGATAAATACTATATTATCTCACATATATATGGAATATATGAAATCTAAAAAAAAAAAACAAACTCATAAATACAGAGAACAGATCTGTGTATCCCAGAGGTGGGGTGTGAGTGTGGATGAAATAGGTGAAGGTGATCCACAGGTACAAACTTCCATTTATAAAAGAATAAATCCGGAGGGATAATGTACAGCATGGTGACCATAGTGAACAATAACATATTATATATTTGGACGCTGCTAAGAAAGTAGATGTTAAAAGTTCTCATTAGAAGAAAAAAATGTAACTTTGTGTCGATGGATGTTAACTAAACTTATTCTGGTAATCATTTTGCAACAAATACATATATCAAATCATTATGTTGTACACCTAAAAGTAATACAATTTATATGTCAATTATATCTCAATAAAAATTTTAGAAAGGGAAAAAAAGAAATAGAGATAGTTAAGATAGATGGGATGTGAAAAGGTCCACATTAGTAAATTCTAATACAGACAGCAAGCTTCTGTACTCTAAGGGCTAAATTCTGAGCATTTGTAAGAGAGATTCAGGAAAGGCTCTGCAATCTCCCTATCAGGTCAAATGTTCAAAGACGTCACTGATCCACTGTGGGACTCAGGAAAACAATACTCCAGAACAGAGACAGGACCAGGAAAGAAGAAATGGGTTCTGAAAAAGTTCCTAGTCAAGTTACCATGGACTAAGAACTTTACTAACATAAAAACATGATGTATCCTTAGCAACCAAAGCACACTGTAAGGGAATTAATTGACTCATTTTTGTTAAAGACTGCTCTGGCTATCTAGGCAGCTCCAAACAGCTGACCACTCAGAAATGGAGCTAACACCCAGTTTCCCCTTCCTAGTGCATTCTCTCATTCCTTTCTTTGATAATTATAGTCAACACCATGCTCAAGGCCCAGAGGTGAGTTCTCAGCTCTGACTCTAACATTCTACCCCAATCATGGCACCTGATTCTCATATTTTACCTCTCACTATAGCTAAGGTAGGCTGGCATTAAACAAAACAACAAAAAATGTTTGATGTTTCTAAAAGAACAAAAATAAAGAACTATATAAAATACAAAATAAACAGCAAAATAAGTTACTATAGTCCTTCTAAAGTCACTAAAATTGGCTTTGCTACTCCTCTGACTTCATTAACATTCCCTTACCTTTCTGGGAATATCCTGCCCAAACAAATTGTTAGATTGTTCATTACAGGAACTTCCTGAAATATCCATCAACTCTTCAGTGAAAAACACCCTATGAGTCTTTCAATCCCTCATTTAAAATCTTCAGTTTGCTATTTCCATCTATCTTGTGTTGTCATATCATGTTTACCCACTCCTAATCAAGTTGCCACTGAAAGGCCCACCTTAAATCAAACTTCCAATTCTCAATAAATTCTGGCCTTTCTTTTACCTCACCTGAGACATTGCTGAAGTTTTGTAGAAGTGGTATTCACCCTTATTGTGGGAAGCAATAAAATCAGCTTTGTCTTCTTAAATGGTTATGTGATGATTTGGAGGAGCCAACTATTAATAGCAACTTTAGAGCTATAAACAGAACATCAGGACATCTTTTCTCAAAGGGTCTCCATTTCTATAAAGCTTTTGCTGTCACCACACTGCATTTGCATGGAGGTCAGGGTGCAGTATGTTAATGCAGCAACATTATCTTAAGCATCTCATGGGAGGCTGACTGTTCAGAGTTGTTCTGGCTTCTGTGAGATGGGACATCTATTAAGGGATGGAGGGTTGTATTTCAACTTGCCCAAAATGGCATTGCCAGGGGGAAAAAAAAAAAGGCAATCCTATCCTGAGTGATAGAGTAAATAAAAGCTATAAAGAACTGGAAAATGGGCAGGGGGGTGCCGGGGTAGCTCAGTCAGTTAATCGTCTGACTCTTTCAGCTCAGGTCATGATCTCAGGGTCCTGGGTTCAGCCCAGTGTGGGGCTCCATGCTCAGCATGGAGTCTGCTTGAGATTTTCTCCCTCTCTTTCTGCCTCTCCCCCTACTCACACACTCTGTCTCTAAAATAAATAAATCTTTTTTTAAAGATTCTATTTATTTATTTGACAAAGAGAGAGAGATAGCTAGAGAGGGAACACAAGCCTGTGAATGGGAGAGGGAGAAGCAGGCTTCCCGCTGAGCAGAGAGCCTGACGTGGGGCTCGGTACCAGGACCCTGGGATCATGACCTGAGCCGAAGGCAGATGCTTAACGACTGAGCCACCCAGGCACTCCTAAAATAAATAAATCTTCAAAAAAAAAAAAAGAACTTGAAAAAGACCAAATAAATGCCTTTCTCTGTGACACCCAGGGCCAGAGAATATTTATTTATTCCCCATCTGTAGGACCAGACCTGAGTCAAAGCAATGAGGCCATTTTGTAGCCCTGTGAGTATTCCAGAGACACAGGAGACAGATGCACTATTCTGGGTTGGGTTGACATTGCCAGCATACTGAGTCATTACCTATCCCAGGATATTGGACATATTTTAAGCACATTCTAAGGCCCAAAAGTCTTCTCTTGATTGAATAGCAAAGCTCATGAGAGCATTGATGGAATGCAGAAGGAGGGATACAGGTAAGTGAAGTGAGTCTTAAAGATGAAGAGGGATAAGGATGAATTTTTGGGCAAAGCAATCATCTATTCTAGAACCTGCTGTTGAAAACAGATACTGGAAAACTGTTCAGGTGGTGTTTTCTCTTTCTTTTTTCCCATGCTTGCTGAAGGAATTCCTAGGGAGACAGGGGAAAAATAAGACAATGTGAATGAATAAATTTAAATTAGTGCTCCATAGGTGGTGATAGCTTGTCAGCTCCTAAGCTTTATCAAACTGAGGAGAATCTAAGTTGGTATTTCATACCTTTACTCTCAGACAACACACACACACACACACACACACACACACACACACGCTGAAAATAAAGACTACCTGGCTTTGCCAATCTTCTTCTGTAGACTACTAATTTAAACAGCATCTTTTCAGGTCCCTATCTATATACTTTCTATAGCCAGACTTAGGAGACAATTTGAGGATCTGAATATCTTATTGGGTCCGAACTCTGATGTCTCTGTTTCTTCAGTTGGAAATTGGTCTAATACTTATATTTTTTGGTGAAGATTAAATAAAATAACATATGTAGATTCTATAACACATGGACACAAAATCGGTGCTTTAAAAATAGTAGTTCCCATCGCTTCTCGGCCTTTTGGCTAAGATCAAGTGTAGTATCTGTCCTTATCAGTTGAAAAATAGTAGTTCCCTCTCATTTACCCACTCTCAAGATTATGAGCATAAAACTATTTTCACAAAATGATGAAAGGCATTGTTTATGCACTACAGCCTGAACATAATCATACTTTCCACAAAGTATAGAATTTGTTTGAGACACATGCACCTATTCCTGGCAAAATAGTTGGAATCTTAAAAGCTTTTGCAACTGAGTCTTTCCAATGGCATCTGAATCTATTCCATGGGGATGAGCATTGAATTCATCACCTTGGAAAGAGGTAGAGTTCACCCATAATCTTCCCTGATTTATGAAGAGAGAAAAATTCTCTCCAAAGTATCCATAATAAAATCTTAAAATATCTACTCAAATCTCATCATACTTTTCCCTTACCAACTTCTTTCCTTCCCCACTGTATGAGAAATTGTGGCTAGGTATCACCAAGGACTTTTGTCTCCCCACCCCTTCCAAAAAAATCCCTAATACTATTTTTAAAACAGATATATTTAAATGAAGGGATTAAAATAACTTTAAATCAGAAGTAAAGACATATATTATCACATCTAAATTAATAATATCTTAACAAATTTTGATTATTTGTGGTTTTGAAAAAAGGAGCAACATTTTAAAAGTCATCTGTCCTCTCTTTGGTGCCAAACTGGAGCCTTAAGGAATTTGAAACAGTTGAAGGAATTTGAAACAGGTGAACTAGTAAATCTAGGATAAACAGTGTTTATGATGGAAACAATGACAGACCCTTTACCATAACACTACTGATAGAACTGAGCTCCCCCTAGGAGTGTGAAAATGGCAGGTGGTACAGAAAAGAGCTAAGATTTATAAGTCTGGGTGTGTTTGAGGAATGGGGGTGGAAAGTGTGCATAGTAATTCAAATTCATCCGTCCTGAAAGGGAATATTTTAAAAAGGGGAAAGCTACTGGGAAACATTTTTTTTCAAGTCCTGTAGAAGGAGTGGGCACCACACCCCACTGTTATTTCTGTGTCTTCCTTCTCCCTTATTCTAATTTCCTAACCATCTCTCTCTTCCCAATTCCTCACTTCCTATAGTCCTCTAAGAGAATCTAGCAAGTTAGGGGTCTGATATATTTTTACATCTCTTTGTAAGAGTGAAATGAAAGCATGATTAAGTCCCTCTGTTCCCCCTTCATCCTCCCTGCTTCTTCATTTTACATAGTCTTCCTAATAATAATTAGGTCATTTGAGAATTGAATCACCCTATTCCTACCCAGGGCCTTTTCTTATAGCAAATTCCCAAGAAAAAAGAAAGGTTTTTCTCTTCCGTGTGATTTTTGAACAATCACTGATTAGTCAGCCTTGACAGCTGTTAGAAAATCTTGGTGTATCCTGAACATTCCTATTGATTAGCTGATATATGACCTGGGATTTGGCTGAGCTGATTGCTTTATCACTAAAGCATTCAAGAAGTTCAGATTAGTTAGGCATCCCTGTAAACTCCCATTTATCCAGAACTCAAACTGCTAGAAAGTCCAAAGAGTCAGAATTATTTCCAGGAAATAATTAACAGAAAGGAAGGTGTCCAAAGTGCTTTCTGAATCTCCCATTACTCCCTCTATTCCTTCCTCCTTTTTTTTTTCTTACAACAAGCATTAACTAAACGCTCACTACATTGCTGAACACCGGACTAGGCTGTGGTTATAGAAAGATCCATAACACGTAGTCCCTGTCCTTGAAGAGCCCACAATGTAATGAGGAGACTGACATGCAATAGATAACTATAATACAATGAATTAAGTGCAATGATAGAAAGGTGCCTGTGGGGCTGTCGCATTACAAAGGAGATGTCATCTTTTTGCCAAATTAAACCATAAAAGCCTTTTGATTTGGTTCTAATCCTTGGGAAATAGATGGTCAGTGTATCAGAGAAGAATGAACACTGGTGGGGGAGCTAACTATGTGTGGGTTCACAGTCTGACTCTGCTATGTATTAACTGTGTAAACCAGCTGTCACATTTCTGAAAGTCACTCATTATTTCTGAGCTTTGCTTTCTTCTTATGTAATATATTACTTGCCTCACATGCATTGTCTTCTTGGTTTCTTATAAGAGCAGTAGTATTTATCCTGACCAAAGCAGAAATCACAGTCCAGAAAAACTGAACAACTTGCTTAAGTATACCCAGTTTGTTTGTGGCAGATTGGCTGATGCCAAGTCTACTGTTTTTTTTCCTGCCTTTTTTCAGTGAACCCATAAAGGTCACTAAACTACATTTATTATGAAGGAAGCAGGCATCATTTTGGGAAGATTTTCAATCCTGAGAGGTAAAACAAATGGGATTTCTCAGTTTATGATAGTACCTCATTAAATAGAATCCTTCTTCAATCATACCCTCTCCCACCACACACACAATCCCTGATCCTTCCTGTTAATATATATATATATATATATATATATATATATATATATATATAATGATCTTTATGATTTTTTAAAAGATTTTATTTATTTTATTTATTTTATTTATTTTATTTCTTGTAGTTGTTTGACAGAGAGAGAGACAGCAAGAGAGGGAACACAAGCAGGGGGAGTGGGAGAGGGAGAAGCAGGTTTCCAGCTGAGCAGGGTGCCCGATGTGGGGCTTGATCCCAGGACCCTGGGATCATGACCTGAGCCAAAGGCAAATGATTAACCCACTAAGCCACCCAGGTGTCCTGATCTTTATGATTTTTAAGCAGAACTTTCAGTTCTATATTTGGTCCATAAGTCCAGACAGTACAAAAGCTTATTAATCAGTGGTTTGGAAGACAATTGCTCCAGCCATGCCTTGTTCTCTTTCTTTCACTATATTGGCAAGAAGTGCAATGGAAGACACTTGGAGTTTCTTTGATTCTCTTGTCTCCTAATGCCTACTTCGCATGTGTACATGCCCTGGCTAACCTTGGCAACTGACTGCCTACATATAAAGTCAAAAGTCAGGGGAAAAAAAACTACCTTAATGATTCTTATGAACTGTACCCCTTTAATTAAAAAAAAAACTGAAAAAAATCCCCTTTGAAAATGTGCTTATATCAGAAGACAAGCAGTATCTCCATACTGGTAAAATGATGGCAACAATTTTAGGTTAGTGAACTGGAATGAAGAATACCTGCATTGTCTCTGATGATCCTGGCATTTGGGAATAGTGATAAATGACTGGAGGTTATTAGACCTGTCCTGCAAAATGGTGCTGGTGAGTTGGAACTTGAAGTTTGTCATTTGAGAAAGGAAACTGACTTCCCCAATTGGACCTAATTATGACAGCCATGATAAATAGTCTTTCCATGTTGGCATGTTTATTTCTCAGGAAACTGAACAGGGAAATTGGTTTTATGCATTTGTGTGGATGGGAAGAATTGCAATTTTTATCATGTCTTATAACAAATTTATCACCCGATAATCTGAAGGTATGATCAAATTGCAAAAGCAGATGACGTCCCCAGTCTCCTAAGCATTTGATGTCTATTAAGCAAGAAGAATATTAATCAGAAAATGAAAGGGAATTTTCTCTTCCTTTATATTCAGAATGATCCTTTGCTAGGTAAACCTCTCTTCAGCATTCAAATCATCATATTCTTTGCCTTATACTTGACAACTTCATATTTGCCAATAGGGTTCTTCAGGACACTTAAAGAGGGAAGAGAAAGTGTAAAAGTTTCATTTTTTAATCAATTTTTCTCAGTTTGGTTAAAGAAACATGCTAGTTCATTTCTCAGTGCTTTCAAGTTTTCATTCCAATTTACTGAGGGAGAAAATGAAATCCATAGAGATCTCTGCTAAATATGGCAGCAAGTTGTCTTACACTCCAGTCTTTACTAGGGTGTACAGCTTAATCTTAATGACTTAAATGATTAATCATTTAATACTTATTTGATAGGCAAAGTATTATGCTAATATGTTGGCTCAATAACCCTGGACCTTAAGCAAGTTATCTGAATGTTTGAAAGTCAGTTAATTCAACTGTACAATGAGAATAGTCAGATCCACAGGACAGGATCTATATGATTGAATTATTCAATATATGTGAAAGCATGGTGTCTAGCATGTGGTACGTTTTGATAAATGCTAAACAAGAAAGAAGTGCAACATAAAATGATTTGAAAACTATCAGTCACAACTAAAATGTCAGTGATCATCATTCTTTCTCTGAGTTCTTGTATCTAGGAAACAATAATAATAATAATAATAATAAACCAGAACCCAGGAAAGGCATACCATGGGTTCTTTTGATTGTACCTTAAGTCCAGTTCTAAATCTAGGCAAAAACCAGGTTGTGTGAATCCCACCTCACATTTGCAGTTGGTGTCCATGATCCCTGGATTTAACTCGGGCCTGGACTGGAAAGAGATTCTACCTTGCCTCTGGGATTCCCTATATAGGGATTATTTTAGAATGTCAGGTATCTCCAAAGGATCTCGGGGTCATACTAGTAGCACAAGTCACTAATGGAGTGGAGAAAGAAATGCTACAGGTCTCCATCTGGCCTCCACAGGAAGAAACAAAAATCAGATCAAACTCTATATTTCTGCTTCAACTAGGTGGCACCCAGAGGCTCACTGTTGTACAATCACTCTTGTACCTTGAATATAACATAAAACTGTACTTTCCCAGACATGTTTCTCAGGCCTCTCAGAGGACCACCAGCTCAAAACTGCTTTTCCCCCCTAAAGATACCTGGAAAATCTTATTTTGCTATGTGTACATGAGGGAAAATAAAGAGCTTCCTGGCATGCAGGTGTAATAATTGGGAATGCTTCAATGTTCTTCAGAGGCTAATGGGATAGCATAACTTGTTTGCAATCAAAGATCACCACATTAATCAAAACTTCAGCTATTCAATGCTTTCTTCTTTATCTGAAGAGGCCCACCCTGAATGCCAAACAATTCTTACTTTTCCATAGTATTGGTGGAGAATCACAAAAATTCTAAAGGAGGCAAATTATATAAATTCATTCATATCTGGCTTTGAGATGTATGAAATTTGTACATTTTTTTTTCTTTGCTGTAGCTTTACCTTCTGGGATTTTGTTTAGGTTAATGATAAAATTAGTAGTTTTGCTAATGAGAATTGTGGGGTTACAAGACTTAAAATGTTGGATCTGGGGCATTCTGAACTGGTAGCAGCTAATCAGTAGAGTGAACAATACACATGGAAACAGATGAGAAGTAACATTATACACAAGAGGGGGTGTGGAGGATAATAAATAAGCCTTCCATCTACTGAAAATAATTTTCTATTCCTAACTTTTGGATTCTCAAAAAAACTCTTCATTTGGATGCCATTAATTTTCCAGAAAGATTCTTGCCCTCTTTCTGGCCCTGCCCTCTCAGGATCCAAGGAGCATTTGCTAAGGCTTTCTGCTCTCCTTTCCTTTCTGAAAGCTTCTTCCTGCCTTTCTCCATCCTCTTAATATCTCAGTTCAGCTGGCCCTTCCTAGTGAGGCAAATGACCTCAGAAAATGTTCTGTGCTTTATTGAGAGAGTTGCTGAATAATATAGGACACGGAAGACCTGAAGTCATATGAAGTAAGGACTTAATGACTAACCTCCATACAATGGCTGCACTCTAGCCACCCAGGGAAATAGCCTCTTGGTAGAGACTTCTACACATAACAGAGTTTAGTCTCTTTCTCATTCTAATCTGCTACAAGCATTCATTCCAAATCCACTCACTACGCCCCTAAGACCCTCCCTCATAGTACCCAGATCAAAGACAGAACATTTGATCTTAACTGGGTCATGCTTTTTACCCCAGGAGCTCCTTCAACTACAGTACAATTCAACTTCACTACATGCCTGCTTTACAGAATAGCTGAAATGGACCATACAATTTCCTTCTCTCTGTACTATGTCACAGATCCCCAACCCCCCAGCCCCTTTTTCTTCTCAAACCAAATGGGCTACTGAGATCCATGGTTCACACACTATTTATATGTCATCATTAGCTGATTAAGAAAATTTGAAATTCCTATTTAGGTTATAGCAGAAATCACTGGAGCTAAGGGCTTGAAAAACAAGTAGTAAAGGAGTACACAGAGCCAATCCAGACAAGGATCAGACAAGGAGGAAATTGTGCTGGATTCCTTTCCATTGTGTTTTCTCATTCTCCTCTGACTTTCCTCATGCTATTGCCTGCTAATTTTTTTCCTTACACAACTTCAGGAAACCCTGCAGTTGTGTAAGGAACTTACACAGGGGTTTGTGCAGGGTTTCCTGCAGTTGTGCTCTTGTGCCCTTAGTTGAATCTCCTCATTTTCCATGCTGCTTTTTAGCATCCCTTCCTGGCTACTTTAAAGTGCTGGAACAGATTTAACTTCAGATCTGTGCAAGCCTAGACCACAGGTCAACTCTTGGGAAATGGGTTAAAACTCACCTGCTCACAGATAACCACAGCATATCAGGTTCACACTTGGCCTCTTGCTATTCTTTTATCTGTATATGTGTAGGTATGTTTGTATGCCTGAGTCTGTCCTATACCCTCAACGGAAAAAGCATAGTGCAGTAAGGTGGTATAGTACAGTAGTTAAAAACAAGGGCTTTGGAGTCAGACAGACATGGATTTATATTTTGGCTCTAGAAATTTCTGGCCTACATAACAATGGGGCAAATTACTTAAACTCTCCTCTGAAAATGGAGAAAATAATAGCATCAACCTCATATAGTTGTTTTGAGGATTAAATGCATACAGAATCACAGTTTGTATAAGGTTCGTTCTCAATAAGTGGTAACTGGACTAAGCTATTCAAGGGTAAGAACCTGACTTATTATAGATTTCTTCCCTAGCTCAATTCCATATATCCTGTAACAAAGAATAGTCATGACAGATTCCAGAAGATTGAAGTGGAAGGGCCTTAGAGAACATGCTCTCTGATCCTCTCATTTGCTTATCAGGAATCCAAGATACAGAAATAGAAACAGACTTGCCTTGGGTCATTTTGGCAGAATGTGGCATACCCAGAGTTAAAACTAAAGATTCAGGGGGAGAAGGAAAGATGGCAGAGGAGTAGGGGACCCTATTTCAACTGGTCCCTGGAATTGAGCTGGATAACTACCAGACCACTCTGAGCACCAACGAAACCAGCCGGAGATGTAAGAAGATCTGGATCTCTACAAACAGAATATCCCAGGTGGTTGGTTTTGAGGTATGAAGTGGGGAGCCCTGATTCCGTGGGCAGATATTGGAGGATAAACAGCAGCAGGAGGGAGCCTGTCTGTGGGGGTCCTACACCACCAGTGAGCGACAGCCTCATGCGCTGGGGATGGGGCACAGGCTCGCAGGCCGGTAGTGGCAGGGAAAGGACTTTAGGGCAGGCCCCGGGGCAGAAACCCGGAGCGGTGGGGTCGCACGTGTGAAATGGGAGTGGCTGGCACTTTTAGAAGCACAAAGGGCAGAGACGTGCCCCGACCTGGAGGCAAGGACTGGCAGTGCTGTGGAGGGGTGCACAACCAAGGACGCTGCAGTTTATAGCAGCACGGACAGAAATGGAGACAGTGTGGCCTGGAGAGCCCACTGAAGAACAGACTGCGGTCTCTCTGCTCTGAGGCAGAGGGTTGGAAACGGTCTTGTGGGCTCTGACTTGCGGAAGAGACTCAGAAAGCCGCCAGGGAAAGCCGCCAGAAAACAAAAGCCCCCAAAACTGATTCCCACTGAGCCCATCCCCTGACACAGGGGGGCAGGGCAACTCCGCCCAAACAGGGTTGCCTGAGTAACAGCACAGCAGGCCCCTCCCCCAGAAGACAGGCTAGGAAAACAAGAGGCCAGCAACCCTAAGGTCCCTAGAAAACAGGTGCATCTTGCTTGGGTTCTGGTCAATAATTTGGACTCTATACATTCCCTCAAACACACATCAACAGAATGACTAGGAGGAGGAATGCTCAAAATAGAAAAGACTCAGAGATCATGACTTATGCTGCAGATTTACAAATGTATGCAGATATAACCAAGATGTCAAAGATGGAATTCAGGCTAGCAATTATGAAGACAATGGCTAGAATGGAGAAATCAATTAATGGCAACATAGAGTCTCTAAGGGCAGAAATGAAAGCTGAATTGGCAGAATTTAAAAATGCTATCAATGAGATCCAATCCAATCTAGAAAATCTAACAGCTAGGGTAACTGAGGCAGAAGAACGAATAAGCAACCTGGAAGACAACATAAGAGATAAAAAGGGAAAAGAGGAGGCCAGGGAAAAACAACTCAGAATCCATGAAAATATAATCAAAGGAGTAAGTGACACCATGAAGTGTTCCAATGTCAGAATAATTGGAATCCCGGAGGGAGTGGAGAGAGAGAGAGGACTAGAAGATGTATTTGAGCAAATCGTCGCTGAAAACTTACCTAATCTGGGGAATGAAACAAACACTCGCATCCTAGAGGCAGAGAGGACCCCTCCCAAGATGAAGGAAAACAGGCCAACATCCTGGCATGTAATAGTAAAACTTGCAAATCTTAGAACCAAGGAAACCATCTTAACGGCAGTTAGGGAGAAGAGATTCCTTATGTACAAGGGAGGACCATCAGAATAATGTCAGACCTCTCCACAGAGACCTGGCAAGCCAGAAAGGCCTGGCAAGACATATTTAGGGTACTAAATGAGAAGAACAGGCAGCCAAGAATACTTTATCCGGACAGGCTGTCATTTAGAATGGAGAGAGAGATGCAGAGTTTCCACGACAGGCAGAAACTGAAAGAATATGTGACCATTAAGCTGGCCCTGCTAGAAATATTAAGGGGGTTTCTATAAAAGGAGAAAGACCCCAAGAGTCATATACAACAGAAATTTACAGGGACAATCTATAAAAACAAGGTCTTCACAGGCAACATGATGACAATTAATTCATATCTTTCAATAATCACTCTCAACGTGAATGGCCTAAATGCTCCCATAAAATGGCACAGGGTTGCAGATTGGATAAAAACACAGGACCCATCCATTATGCTGTCTACAAGAGACTCATTTTGAACCTAAAGATACATCCAGACTGAAAGTGAAGGGATGAGGATCCAACTTCCATGCCAGCAGACATCAAAAGAAAGCTGGGGTAGCAATTCTTATATCAGACAAATTAGATTTTAAACTAAGTCTGTAATTAGAGACACAGAAGGACAATATATCATTGTTAAAAGGTCTGTCCAACAAGAAGATCTAACAATTGTAAATATCTATGCCCCCAACAAGGGAGCAGCCATCTACATAAGCCAACTGTTAACCAAAATAGAGTCATATTGATAACAATACATTAATTGTAGGAGACCTCAATACTCCACTCTCAGCAATGGACAGATCATCTCAGCAAAAAATCAACAAGGAAACAAGAGCTTTGAATGATACACTGGACCAGAGGGACCTCATAGATATTTACAGAACATTCCACCCTAAAACAACAGAATACTCATTCTTCTCGAGCGCACATGGAACTTTCTCCAGAATAGACCACATACTGGGTCACAAATCAGGTCTCAACGAATACCAAAAAACTGAGATTATTCCCTGCATATTCTCAGACCACAATGCTTTAAAACTGGAACTCAATCACAAGAAAAAATTTGGCAGAAATTCAAACACTTGGAAGCTAAAGACCACTCGGCTCAAGAATGTTTGGGTCAACCAGGAAATCAAAGAAGAACTTAAACAATTCATGGAAACCAATGAGAAAGAAAACACGTTGGTCCAAAACCCATGGGATACTGCAAAGGCGGTCCTAAGGGGGAAATACATAGCCATCCGAGCCTCACTCAAAAAAAATAGAAAAATCCCGAAATCACCAACTAACTCTACACCTTAAAGAACTAGAGAAAAAGCAACAAATGATACCTAAGCCACATATTAGAAGAGAAATAACTAAAATTAGAGCAGAAATCAATGAATTAGAAACCAGAAACACAGTAGATCAGATCAACAAAATTGAAGTTGGTTCTTTGAAAAAATTAATAAGATCAATAAACCACTGGCCAGACTTATCCAAAAGAAAAGAGAAAGGACCCAAATTAATAAAATTATGAATGAAAGGGGACAGATCACAACTAACACCAAGGAAATAGAAACAATTATTAGAAATTATTATCAACAACTATATGTCAATAAATTGAGCAACCTGGATGAAATGGATGCCTTCCTGGAAACCTATAAGCTGTCCAGACTGAAACAGGAAGAAACTGACAACCTGAATAGGTCAATAACCAGAAATGAGATTGAAGCAGTGATCAAAAACCTCCCCCCAAAAAAGAGTCCAGGGCCTGATGGATTCCCTGGGGAATTCTATCAAACATTCAAAGAAGTAATAATACCTATTCTACTGAAGCTATTTCAAAAAATAGAAACAGTAGGAAAACTTCCAAACTCATTCTATGAGGCCAGCATTACCTTAATCCCCAAACCAGGCAAAGACCCCAACAAAAAGGAGAATCTCAGACTGATATTCCTGATGAATATGGATTCCAAAATCCTCAACAAAATCCTAGCTAATAGGATCCAATAATACATTAAAAGGATCATCCACCAGGACCAAGTGGGATTTATCGCCAGGATGCAAGGGTGGTTCAACATTCGCAAATCAATCAGTGTGATAGAACACTTTAATAAGAGGAGGGAGAAGAACCATATGGTCCTCTCAATTGATGCAGAAAAAGCATTTGACAAAACACAACATCCTTTCTTGATTAAAACTCTTCAGAGTATAGGGATAGAGGGAACATTCCTCATGTTCATAAAATCCATCTATGAAAAACCTACAGCAAATATCATCCTCAATGGGAAAAAGCTGAGAGACTTTCCCTTAAGATAAGGAACACGTCAAGGAGGCCCACTCTTGCCACTATTGTTCAACATAGTACTAGAAGTCCTAGCAACAGTAATCAGACAACAAAAAGAAATAAAAGGTATTCAAATTGGCAAAGAAGAAGTCAGACTCTCTCTTTTCACAGACGACATATTTTATGTGGAAAACCCAAAAGAGTCCACCCCCAAATTCCTAGAACTCATACAGCAATTCAGTAATGTGGCAGGATACAAAATCAATGCACAGAAATCAGTTGCTTTCTTATACACTAACAATGCAACTGTAGAAAGAGAAATTAGAGAAACGATTCCATTTACAATAGCACCAAAAACCATAAGATACCTCAGAATAAACCTAACCAAAGAGGTAAAGGATCTATACTCTAGGAACTACAGAGCACTCATGAAAGAAATTGAAGAAGACACAAAAAGATGGAAAAATATTCCATGCTCATGGATCATAAGAATAAACATTGTTAAAATGTCTATGCTACCCAGAGCAATCTATACCTTTAATGCCATCCCGATCAAAATTCCAATGACATCTTTCAAGTGCTGAAACAAACAATCCTAGAATTTGTATGGAATCAGAAAAGACCCTGAATCGCCAAGGAAATGTTGAAAAAGAAAAACAAAGCTGGGGGCATCAGGTTGCCCAATTTCAAGCTATATTACAAAGCTGTGATCACCAAGACAGCATGGTACTGGCACTAAAATAGACATATAGACCAATGGAGCAGAATAGAGAACCCAGATATGAACCCTCAACTGTATGGTCAAATAATCTTTGACAAAGCAGGAAAAAACATGCAATGGAAAAAAGACAGTCTCTTCAATAAATGGTGCTGGGAAAAGTGGACAGCCACATGCAGAAGAATGAAACTCGACCATTCTCTAACACCCTACACAAAGATAAACTCAAAGTGGATGAAAGACCTCAATGTGAGACAGGTATCCATTAAAATCATCGAGGAGAATATAGGAAGTAACCTCTTCGACATTGGCCATGGCAACTTCTTTCAAGACATGTCTCCAAAGACAAGGGAAACAAAAGCGAAAATGAACTTTTGGTACTTCATCAAGATAAAAAGATTCTGCACAGCAAAGGAAACAGTCAACAAAACAAAGAGGCAACACACAGAATAGGGGAAGATATTTGCAAATGACACTACAGATAAAGGGCTGGTATCCAAGATCTATAAAGTATTTCTCAAACTCAACACCTAAAAAACAAATAATCAAGTCAAAAAGTGGGTGGAAGACATGAACAGACACTTCTCCAAAGAAGACATATAAATGGCTAACAAACACATGGAAAAATGTTCAACATCATTAGCCATCAGCGAAATTCAAATCAAAACGACACTGAGATACTACCTTACACCAGTTAGAATGGCAAAAATTGACAAGGCAAGAAACAACAAATGTTGGGGAGGTTGTGGAGAAAGAGGAACCCTCTTACACTATTGGTGGGAATGCAAGTTGGTACAGCCACTTTAGAAAACAGTGTGGAGGTGCCTCAAAATTTAAAAATAGAGCTACCTTATGACCCCGCAATTGCACTCCTGGGTATTTACCCCAAAGACACAGGTGTAGTGAAAAAAGGGCAATATGCACCCCAATATTCATAGCAGCAATGTCTGCAATAACCAAACTGTGGAAAGAGCTGAGATGCCCTTCAAGAGATGAATGGATAAAGAAGATGTGGTCCACATATACAATGGAATATTACTCAGCCATCAGAAAGGATGAATACCCAACTTTTATATCAACATGGATGGGACTGGAGGAGATTATGCTAAGTGAAATGAGTCAAGCAGAGAAAGTCAATTATCATATGGTTTCACTTATTTGTGGAACATAAGGAATGGCACAGAGGACATTAGGAGAAGGAAGGGGAAAATGAAGGGGGGGGAATCGGAGGGAGAGATGAACCATGAGAGGCTATGGACTCTGAGAAACAAACTGAGGGTTTTAGAGGGCAGGGTGTGGGGGGGAGAGGTTAGCCTGGTGATGGGTATTAAGGAGGGTACATACTGCATGGAGCACTGGGTGTTATACAAAAACAATGAATGCTGGATCACTACATCAAAAACTAATGCTGTATTGTATGGTGACTAACATAACATAATAAAATTAAATTAAAAAAATAATTGGACTATAAAACCCCCGCCAAAATTATAAATGAATATTTAGAATTCACAAACAGGGAAGTAATAATATGAAAAGACTGATGCTTTTGCTACCATAGTTAAAGATGCAGGGGCCTAATATTAACACTAGCAATGCAGCAAAGTTTGGTAGAAAAAACAGGACTGATTGGGAAAAGACCTGTATTGGAATCCCAAATATATTATTTGGTTGCAAGCGTCAATAATCTGACTCAAATTATATTCATATTTAAATCTATAGTTTGCATTAAGTTAGATTAAGCTAGTTTGAGCTGGTTTATTGTCTCTGCAATTTCTCTGAGCCTTTGTTTCTTCTTTTATGAAGTAAAGATAACAATGACAATGATGTCTACAGTGAGGAAAATAAATAATGTAAGCACACAGGAGTACAATACAACTTTAAGAAAGTGTATAATTCAGGTACAGTGCTTGATTTCAAATTCTCTAGAAAAAGCAACATCATATTTTCCATTGTTTCCTCTTGGAAGAGTCCTATTCGTGTCATTTGGCTCCTTCCTCCACAACTCTTTGTTAAAATATGTAACTTAAGACAACATGGACCTCTTTACAGCCTTGAAACTAATAAGTTTTAGATTTATCCAGATGTTTATATGCACCTCATTGGTTTACAGAAATAAAAAACTTTTGCCTGATTTATAAGGGCCTCCAAAATCAAAACATTTTATGTACTCTTATTTTTTACTCTTACTAAACCTTTATCCTAGCCTTTGTTCCTTCTTTTTAAAATATTTTATTTATTTATTTGAGAGAGACAGAGATAACGAGAGAGAGCAGGAGCGGGGAGGAGAGGGAGAAGCAGGCTCCCCACTGAGCAGAGAGCCCAACGGAGGATGAGGGGCTTGATCCCAGGACTCTGAGATCATGACTTGAGCTGAAGGCAGACACTTAACTGACTGAGTCACCCAGTTGCCCCACCCTTGTTGCTTTACATAGATCATGTCCCAACTGGATTGGAATATATGTTAAATGAAATTCTCTTGGTCTCCACTGTCTCATCCTTTCCCTGCTCCCAAGCCATATTCTCTTCCCCTATAAAGTCTACCTTTACCATGAAAAATTTCCTGATTTTCTAAAACTCAATTTTAAATAGATAATTTAAATAACACAGTCATATTATTTTTAGCATTTACAACAGTCATATTCTCAAATTGATTGTGTTACACAATTGATTACACTATTCACTATTCCATGTGTATTTGTATCACATCTTCCTTGGGAAGAAAACATGTTCATCACGGGTGTTATACGCAACAAATGAATCGTTGAACACTACAACAAAACTTATGATGTACTATATGCTGGCTAACTGAAAATAATTTTAAAAAAATAAGAAAAAAAGAAAAATGCTTATTTGGGGTTGAATACAAAAAAGCAGGACAAAAATTGTTTATACAGTGTGATTTCTACCACATAAAAATGGAAGAAAGTAGAATTGAAGCAAATATGCTAAAATTATGAGTGTTTTCCTCTGGGTGGTAGTTATAGGTGACTGATGTTTTCTGCCTTAAACTTGCCTATTTTATTTTTTTATGGGTATGCACTTTTATACTCAGGAAAAATGCTTAATGAAACATACATTTTAATTATTTATCCAAATTTTACCCATGATGAAGATCTGTTTAAAAAGATACTTTGGTGTTTCCTCTCATAGTTTAATCATAGACATGTTTGAACATTTCCCTGGCTTTCTCTCAAATCACATTTCTATTGAGAATCACATTTCCTATGCATTTCTTCAAACCTCAAATTAACCACCTATATTGGTTAGGATGGTTTTGATTTTTGGTAAGAAATAAACTTGAATAAAAGTACCTTGACAAAATAGGGCATTGATTGGCTTGGAGAAAAAAACTATGACCAACTTTAGACAGAGTTTGATCCAGAAATCCAAGATATTATCAGGGTTCCACCTTTGTAGTCATATAAGTCCCTCTTTCTAGTTTCCTCTGCCTTCAGACTTTGTCCTCAGGCTATCTCTCCTCATGGTATCAACAATGCCACAGTAATCCAAAACCATGCATTCTCAGAGTACTAAACCCAGTGGAAAAAAGAAAGTCTTCATTCCAGCATTCTCAGCAAAACTTCTGAGGTTCATTATGATTGGGCTCGATCATATCATGTGCCTACCCATGATCCATTTTTTAGGCAAATGCCATACACTGATTAGCTTAGGCCAATCTTAGGCCCACTTGAAGTTGGATATAGACTCTATCTCATGTAAATCACTTGGCTGAGAACATGGGAGGGCTAGGGACAGGGCAATTCCTAAAGGAAGTTTAGATAACTGTTATATGAAAGAGGAGAGAATCAACGGTGGTTAACAAACCCAGAAGAGCAAAACTAAGCTGTCCTTTTAGCACTCAACAATTTTTTTTCTCTCTCTCGATGAACATTGTTTTGTTTTGTTTTGTTTTGCACTTGTTGCAGGGCTGGCTGAAGCAATTTCAGGAGTGAAATTTTCTTCATTCCACATAAGAACTAAGAGCATAAGGTGAATTATTCACATCATAGACTGAGCTACCATGGAATCTGATGCTTTATTATTCAATATATCAACAAACTCTTTTGTCCAACTAAGAACCATCACTTTCTTACTTTGTTCCAATATCTCTAGTAATAGATGAAAAAAAGTTTTTTTTTCCATTTAAACCAATGTTATTTTTCTATGAAAGCTAATTAACAGTTGTGACTATGTCATTCATTAGTTAAGGACTCCCCCACATATACTTGCCATATATATAGATAGATAGATAGATAGATAGATAGATAGATAGATAGATATAGATATATATAGTACATGAAATTTAAAGTTTTGTCTTAGTAGATTTAAAAAAATTACTCAAAGAAACTTTTTGGATGACTCATCAATTATATCCAAAACTGGGAACATTTGAATCATCTACAGTATATTAGATTAAACCATATGAAAATGCCAATATTTGACTATTTTTGACCTACAACAAAGGCAATTTCATATGACATATAAAACACACACATATGCACACACATATACACATTCTTTGTGGTAGGAGTATAGCAAAATAGTTTGGAAAACTATAAATGCCAATTTGATCCTTTGATCACTTCATATTTTACATTATGATTGATGGGAAAGGCAGGAAATATATACTTTCTTGGATATACAGAGGAAATGATACTGTTCAATCCTTTTTATAAAAAGCCACTTGATAACCAAACTTTACTGTTTTTCTACTCGGTCTTATCTTCCTTTAAATTCAAATCTGCCAAAGCACTTCTTGTAGCTTCTTTAAATACACTCACTGAGTGACCATAAATAACCTCTACTAACATCTTCAATTTCCTTCCCTGTCAAAGCAGATAGGCAGACAGCATCTGATGACTGGATGGCTCTATGACCCCAACAACAGGATGACAAATCTAGTTTTCTGAGAATGGGAAAGCTGACAGAAAGGAATCATTCACATCTGTCCATTGGAAACAACAGAAACTACCAACACATATCCAAAAGTGTTTAGCTACTAGTGATCTAAACAAAATCTGACCTGAACGAGAAAGACATATCCCACCAAGTATTTTTAAAAATATATTGTCTGAAAAAAAATTCCAGTAAAAATCCTTATTGCTTCTTCATTTCATGTCCCTTTCCCTTTCCCCTGATCTAGTTTATCCCAGCCCAGAGTTCTCCTATTGTGTCTACCCTTAAAAGTGAAGCAGCCTTGGGCGCGTGGGTGGCTCAGATGGTTAAGCGTCTGCCTGCAGTTCAGGTCATGATCCCAGGGTCCTGGGATCGAGTCCTGCATCGGGCTCCCTCCTCCTCGGGAGCCTGCTTCTCTCTCTCTCCCTCTTTCTCTCCCTCTGTCTCTCATGAATAAATAAATAAAATCTTAAAAAAAAAGTGAAGCAGCCTCAGTAGAAATAAATAGGGACAAGAGAATTTTCTTGCAAAATTGTATCACAAGTGCAACAATCAAATGACCTGGATTAAACCTAGTGTTTTCCTTTCATTTTCAAAATCTCTAGCAGCCCCACGCTTTAGTTAGCTGCCTTCTTTTAACAACAGTCCAAAAGAAGACCCTCTCCAAATTGTTATACTTATGAGGCTTCCTTTTAGAGTAGCTGTGAATTGAAAGGAGTATCTCACCAACCAGGACATATCATCTTGGAAAAATTTACTGACCATATGGTGCCTGCTAGCATTGTAGGAGTAAGCAGTGGAGAATTTTACATCCTATTCAAAGAGTAAATGTTCACAGATGTTTATGTAAGTTGTTCTCCTTTTCCACACTGGAAATCTTCCAGTGGTCCTTTTCTAGTTCCTCATCCTCTCTCCCATTATTCAATCTACATAGCATATTCAGCAGCCTGTACATTATCAGGAGAGATGAAAGTAGATACCATGTATACAATATTCACTCAATTTCAGTGACATTTGAACCAAGGCAGAGCAGACTGATATTGATTTAGCCACATGATATATTCACAAGGAGGGCTGATTACTGTTCTCCTTTGCATTCTTGGGGTAAAAAGACTGAAAATCTATGACTAAAATGGTGTCTAATTTTGGTTAAGGGTTGTTTGAAAATTATTTGTTCTATTAGATACTAAACTCTTTAAGAAACTCTTTATTATCCAAATTAAATTTTTACAGCTCCAAGTGTTTAGGCAATTTAGGTAAATTTTAAAAAGTTGACCAATGCAAACACCATTACATGATTTTCAGCATCTGTAATATCCAGGTAAAGATGTAAATATATGAAGGAGGTTTGACAAGATGGATTATATTCTACTTTACCAAAACTAACAGGGAAACTTTTAATTGTGAAGACAGTAAATATTACAGTTGAAACAGCAGACTAAAACTAGATCACATAATCTCTCTTCTAAATAAACAAATAAATGAGCAAAAGAAATTCCACAGCAGCATCCAGATAAAATAATAAAACCATATGTTATAAACTTTGAAAAGTAGTAGCCAAAGAAAGAAAGCATTATATGGTGTGGTTCTGTGGAGCTCCTATAAATTCCATTCTGAAGAAAGGCAGTAGATCAACAAGATGCAGAGTATTTTCATGAATAAGTCCCAAATCTGGAGAAAAGCAGATTAATAAATCCAAGAGAAAAGTCAAGGTAGAATCTTTAAGAGTCTAAGTTCTTACCTACCATCATCAAGATTCACCACAGGCAAAGAAAACCCTGACATTATCAGGGCTTCATGAAATACTGTATGATTGATCTAAAAAGCTGGAAAAAACAATTCTAAAATTTGTATGGAACCAGAAAAGACCCCAAAGTACCAGGGGAATGTTGAAAAAGAAAACCAAAGCTTGGGGTATCACAATGCCTGACTTCAAGCTATATTACAAAGCTGTAGTCATCAAGACAGCTTGGTAGTGGCACAAAAACAAACACATAGATCAATGGAACAGAATAGAGTCTCCAGAAATGGACCTTCAACTCTATGGTCAACTAATCTTCAACAAAGCAGGAAAGGATATCTAATGGAAAAAAGGCAGTCTCTTCAATAAATGGTGCTGGGAAAATTGAACAGCCACATGCAGGAGAATGAAACTGGACCATTCTCTTACTATACACAAAGATAAACTCAAAATGGATGAAAGACCTCAATGTGAGACAGGGATCCATCAAAATCCTAGAGGAAAACACAAGCAGTAACTTCTTTGATCTTGGCCACAGCAACTTCCTCCAAGACACGTCTCTAAAGGCAAGGGAAGCAAGGGCAAAAATGAACTTTTGGGAAGAAGAAGAAGAAGCAGAAGAAGCTTCTGCACAGCAAAGGAAACAGTCAACAAAACTAAAAGGCAACCTATGGAATGGGAGAAGATATTTGCAAATGACATTTCAGATACAGGGTTGATATCCAAGCTCTATAAAGAACCTCTCAAACCCAACACCCATAAAAATAAAAGTGTTCCACATCATTTGCTATCAGGGAAGTGCAAATCAAAACCACAATGAGATACCACCTTACACCAGTTAGAATGGCTAAAATTAACAAGACAGGAACAACAAATGTTTGTGAGGATGTGGGGAAGGGAACCGTCTTACACTTTTGTTGGGAATGCAAAATGGTACAGCCACTTTGGAAAACAGTGTGGAGGTTCCTCAAGATGTTAAAAATAGAGCTACCCTATGACCCAGCAATTGCACTACTAGGTATTTACCCCAAACACACAGATAGTGAAAAGAAGGGGCACATGCACACCAATGTTCATAGCAGCAATGTCCACAATAACCAAACTGTGGAAGGAGCTGAGATGCCCTTCAACAGATGAATGGATAAAGAAGTTGTGGTTCATATATACAATGGAATATTACTCAGCCATCAGAAAGAATGAATACCCACAATTTGCATCAACATGGATGGACCTGGAGGGGATTATGCTAAGTTAAATAAGTCAAGCAGAGAAAGACAATTATCATATGGTTTCACTCATATGTGGACTATAAGGAATAGTACAGAGGACCATAGGGGAAGGGAGGGAAAACTGAATGAGAAGAAATCAGAGGAGACAAACCATGAGAGACTCTGGACTTGGGAAACAAATTGAGAGTTGCAGAAGGGAGGTGGGTGGGGGGATGGGGTAATTGGGTGATGGACATTAAGGACGGCACATGATCTGATGAGCACTGGGTGTTATACAAAACTAATGAATCATTGAACACTACATCAAAAACTAATGATGTACAATATGTTGGCTAATTGAACTTAATAAAAAAATAAATTAAATTAAATAAAAAGTTCAAGTAGATCCTAATAGAGGAATATGATATATTCTCCCAAATTGGTGGACTGAATCCAGCTATAGGACCTATTATACAATCTTTTAAGAAACAGTGGAATCCTTACAATATATGTTAAAAAAAAAAAGAAGAAGATAGCAGGAGGGGAAGAATGAAGGGGGGGGAATCTGAGGGGGAGACGAACCATGAGAGACAATGGACTCTGAAAAAGGAACTGAGGGTTCTAGAGGGGAGAAGGGTGGGAGATGGGTTAGCCTGGTGATGGGTATTAAAGAGGACATGCTCTGCATGGAGCACTGGGGGGTATACACAAACAATGAATCATGGAACACTACCTCAAAAACTAATGATGTAATGCATGGTTATTAACATTAAAAATAAAAAATTAAAAAAAAGAAACAGTGGAATCCAGACCATCCACACAGCTATAGCCATGAACAGTAAGCATCTTCCCCTTCACCCTCCTCCAATTTTCTATGCTCCATTTCTCAAAATATACTTGAGAATTAATGACAGTTTTCAAAAACAATAGGAAGGAAATAAAAGAAATTTAGTCTACCCTATATAAGAAAAAATAAAAGATCTGGACAGAGCTTATACATGGTAAGCATGACCAATAGGTGATATGAAAAGGAACTACTTGGCAACTATGAAACCTTTTAAAAATAATGGATGAAAATAATACGACAAGTGTAACAGATAGTGTTGGTGCTCTTCACAGATCCCTTTAAATCCTTTCTTACAAGTTGTGTGTGTGTGTGTGTGTGTGTGTGTGTGTGTGTGTGTGTGTGTGTGTGTTCTTTGCTTTGTTGTGAATTTGTTTCTAACAACCAGCATCTATGGCTCTTTTTCAGAGGTCTGCCCTTGGGCTACTAGAATCCACTTTGCCTACCGTCCAGCAGAAATGGAAGCACCCAGAAATGTATTGCTCTTCCTCCCACTATCCCAAACAATTTGGGGTTCAATCAATGCTTGATAGGTGAAAAGAATATGAAAACTTTTATCTTTAATTTGGTTTGAGGAAACTCTGAGCTGTAACATACATTCTAGAATCTCCCTGTATGAACATGCTAAATATATTCTCTACAAGGCTTTGCTTAAAACACATCTTTGCATGATTTCCCTCCTTCCTTCCTCTTGCTTCTTCTAGGACTTCCCCTGGCAGTACTTTTTTCTTTAATAAATTACTTACCCTGGATTCCTCACTCTCAAGGGCTGCTTCTAGAGAACCCATCTTAAGAAATGGAAAGAGGCGGGTTTCTGGGTGGCTCAGTTGGTTAAGCGTCTGCCTTTGGCTCAGGTCATGATCTCAGGGTCCCAGGAAGGAGCCCCTCATCAGGCTCCCTGCTAAACAGGGAGCCTGCTTCTCCCTCTCCCTCTACCTGCAGCTCCCCATGCTTGTTCGTTCATTCTCTGTCAAATAAATAAATAAAATCTTTTAAAAAATGGAAAGAGGATTTAATAATCCAATGTGAAAAAAATACATATCCTAATAGAAGGAAGAAAATTCCCTGTGAGTGCTTCTATGCTATGGAAGAATTTACTAAGAACATGATTTCAGTAAAATAAGGTCTCAGAGACAAGAAAATAAAATACCACATTGAGATGACAAGTGAGATTGTTGAGATAACAAAGCAATGAGATCAAAACAATACCATTACAGAACTAATAAACATTAGTATTCATGAAACAGACTAGATATGGTTTAAAATCTAATTATTGAAAAAAAGGAAGTACCTGAGATAATCATAGGGTATCCAGGAAAAAAGATAAATAATAAAGCAATTAGAGATAAGATTATGAGTGTGCGTATATGTGTGTGCAGTGGGCAAAGACAATCCCATCAGGAAATATATATACATACATATCTTTATAAGAAAATTCTTCTGAGAAAGAACTGACTCTGCAGAAGGCATTGGCACATCATGATCCACAAAAAACTGATAAAGAAATTGACATAGGAGACTCAAATCAACACATAATTTGGTTGAGTCATTGACTTTCAATGTTAATAAAATAAACATTCATGCATTTAGCCATTAAACAGATTATATATAAGAGGGAAGATTTGGTTGATACCAGAATCCTCCACAACATTCAATGCCAGATGTTGGTAAATTATTATCTACCAAGTTCTGTGTAAAATAAAGGGTGACCCAAGTATATAATATCTCACCATGTTGCTCTGTAGAATAAAGGCTACAGAAGGTCTTAAGCAAGCAAAAACTCAGACACTATAGCAACTCTGAGTTTTTCTTGAAAAAAATTACCTGAAGATAAAATCTGGTTACACAAAGATGAATATGATAAAACTTGGTTGATCATATAGTCATAATAATCAAGGCACAAAACTTGCCTGGAAGCAGGATATGGGCAGAGTCCCTTTCATAATGACTGATACTGAAAACTTTAAATTTGCAACAGAAATATTATGGTGCCCCTCAAGCTTATGTAGTCAGCAGAGAACCATTTTAAATATATTTATTCCTTCTATCCATTGAATTCCATAGATGAGCTTATCATCTAGTATAGAGAATAGATAAGAATTTCAGAACCTACATAATCCATGTCACCTTGGCCCTTGTTTCTAAATGATCATGTAGAATTTCAATGAATATGGATTGATTTTTCTCTACCACCTTCTCCCTTACGTCCTCAAAAAAATAATTTTATTTTAATAGTTATTTTGTGGCCAAAATTACAATAGACTCTTTCCTATATCTATATCTGTCTATTATCATCTATCTATCTATCTCTATACCTATATAGAGAGAGCTATCTCCTTTAATATTCATAATAATTCTACAATTTATAGACATAATAGAGGCTCAGAGATGTTCAGTCAGGAGAAGTCAGGAAACTAGATTTAAATCCAGTTCTTTCTACTGTTAAACACCATCCTCTTTGAAGCTCCTGGTATCAGGCTCTGAATACAACAAACCTATTGCAAACACTTTTATCTACCTGTATTATATCAGTTCCCAAGTGTTCCCAATTACTAAACTCTCTAAATTCAGAGTTTCTAGTGCATGTTACATGACCCTATGCACTGCCCAAGTATATCAGAAATTTCAATGGAACTATGCTGAAGTATAGAAAGAAGGAGGCAAAAATAAGGCCACAGAAATTCCAGTTACTATATCAAGTCAACTATGCAAATTGCCCTTTCCATCTGACTCCAAATTCAGACTCTATGATGGTAAAGTTGACAAAATGGAGAAATGTAGGAAGTCAGCTCATATGTGTATGCTTGTGGACTATGTCTATGTGAGTGTGTGTGTGTGTGTGTGTGTGTGTGTGTGTGTGTGTGTGATGCATGCATTTTGCATGCAAAGAATAACTTAATGCATTGGGCCATATAGCTGTATTTTTATTTAAGCTTTTCCTTAATAATCACCAAGTGAGAATTGATGTGATTAAATGAGATATTGTCAATTATATGCCACAGATACCAAAACCCAGATCTCTCAGGATTGCTGCTAACTTGGTCATGAAACTTATCAAAAAGGAAGCAGCTGTCACCTGTTTTTCATCTCCCTGAAAGTTCAGAAATAAGAAAAGGTGACACAGAAAAAAAGAAATGCAGACACATTTAAGCTGCAGCAGGGAAAAGAAAAAGTCATTCTGTTCTAATTAACTCTTCCTCACCCCATCAGGACTGAGAATAGTATTTTCTCAGCCTTTACATCTAAGTGAGGCATGAGAAGTTTACACAAGACTATTCACTACCTCTGGAGTAGAAAGAGCCAAGATTAGAACAGTACAGCCCAATATTGTAACCCAGGAAACAGACCATACCTGCAGTTAAGAGCCCAGAGGAGACTGGTGTTTGAAATTCAATCTATTGAGTCAGAAACATTTCCTGTCATATTGTCTCTGTCCTCTAATTTGTCACAAGCATGGTGTTAAGTCCGTGCAAAATGCCTCAAACTCATTGCTGCCTGCAAAGTGTCATGGCAGAGTAAGTGAGTATCTAAAAACAGGGTTCCATTCTAGGGAACACCACTGGAAGACTTAATTGTCCTAAAATATCCCTTTTCCCACTTCCCCTGCCCCAGTATGACTTGATACCTACAATTAATACCATCCCAAACAACATTTAACAGTCTTTAGACTTTAGACTTTTGCACATTTCATCAAGGTTCAGACATTCTGTTACCTGAGATGGGTGACATCTTATTTAGCTAACTTAGTTGTAGAAACTAATCTACCATCAGGTGGCAGAGAGCAGAACCCAAGGGGACTATTTGATGCTGTGAAAAAATTAACCTAAGAGAATGTCCAAAGTATGAAACCCTGTTTAGGCCTAGTAGAACACCATAAGAAAGTCTTCAGCATTCAGAAGTCAGTATGAGAGCCCTGGGATACTAGTAGGATAAAAAGAAGAAAGGGAAAGCTCTTCTAGTAACTAAGAGGGCACTGAAGAAAAAAGGTTATCTGTGTGCTGTATCTCTGGCAAAAGGTACAGTAAAAAGGGTACATAAGGTTTAGAATGAGAGAAATTGTTGTTGTATGGTAAGTGTGAAGAAGACCAAAAATTCTGACAGTGCAGGGGCAATTTTAAAGAAGCAGAAGTTAGACATGAATTCTATATGAATATCCACACATTGGAAGTGTTAAAGAAGTATTTTTGGGAGGACATTAAACCTTATGTAAGGTCTGGAGACTGTAAGAGAACAGCACTGGGTTGTTATAAATAAGACTCTGATTGATTCAGTCATGAAGAACAGAAAAATATGTATTTACAATTGCTAAACTACTCATATTAGTCTTTGAGAAACGACCAGCAATGAGAAAGGTACTAGGTATGAAGACTACATATGGGTAAATGGCTTCATTTTAAAAGTAGAAAAATGTTGGATTCTGGAACAAAAATGTTGATTTCTAGCAAAATTCAAGAATAAGTTATTAAGAAGATCACTTTTAGGTATTTATGAAAGCAGAAAATACGGGTTCTCCAAAAATTCATGTCCATTTCTTTTTTCCATAGTGTTACTTAGCTGGCAGATTTGCTGAATGCTACAATTAGAGTTCATGTAGATTTCAGAAATGGATGTGATAACCCTGGGAACCACACAGAATGATGCTGACTGGATTCAGGTAAGTAGATACTTTTGAAGTTGGATGACCACTGCCAGACAATGCACCCCAAAGAATAAATTAGTTGCAATCTGGACAAACAGGTATCTGTCGTAGATCTTCTCCAATCTATCAATAACTTGGAATAGTCCCCAAAAGTTCACTAATTGACCACATTTACAAATTAGCCAAGGTAGAAACAAATAATCAGTATGACATAATCATGATTCAAAGGCATATCAACAGAATGGAATGATAGAACAAATTATATAATTTAATAAAGAATAGTTCTGCAAAAAAACAAAAACAAACAAAAAAAAAAACTTCCCCAGTTGGTAGTGGGAGGAGGTTAGCAGGCTTTCTGTTCTATGACCTGGTCAAGCCAAACCAGAATAAGGTATTTAGACGTGGGCATCACATTTTCAAAGGGATGTTGAAAATCAAGAGAAAGTCTAAAGGACTGGGCTAAGTAATTCTAAAACTATGATTATAAAAAATATCTTAAAACCTGACAATGTCTAGGTGGCAAAGGCAAACAAAGAAATGGAGACAGAAGTTAGACAAGAGCGGCCATTACTTAACTGAGTAGCTAGCGTGTGGAAGAAGATGTAAACATATTCTGTGCAGCTCCTGGGGTAGAATCAGGAGCAATGAGAAATTAAAAGAAGGTAAGTTCCAGTTCAATGTAGGAGGTCCATGGGCAGAACAGAATTGTATAATATTGTATAATATCGAACTCTTTTGCTGTGGAAATGCTTAAGCAGACTAAATGCCTACCTGCCAAGGGTATAACAGTGTAGATTTCTGTATTCAGTGAAAGCTAGAAGATTGGACCAAATGACCTCTAAGGTCCCATCTAACTACAAGATTCTATAATTCTGCAAACTATTTTAGAAAATACTTTACCACAAAATTTTTTAAAATAGCAGATTCCCTTGGGGCAAAATATCTATTTGCTGTAAGATATCTAGTATTAGTTTCCAATAGAAGAATTACAAATATTTAACCTCAAGAATAATGATGGTAATTGTTAGTTGGTAAGCAAAATAGAGTATGAACTATAGATATTTAAAGATTTTATAAATATATGAATAGTACTCACGTGAAAAATTCCTTACTTTTGATTATTACAGAGAGGAAATATGGGCAAGGATGCCCCTGCTTATTATTTAACTCTTCTTTATTCAGAAAGTTAGCAAGCATACACAAAAATCATGCCCCACAAAAGTTCTTCTACTATGCACTGGGTATTATTCAGATGCTATTTATTTTCTCAAGGAAAATAATTTTCTCAAGGAACACAAAGTCCAATGGGAATGGTGGACATAGGCATTAGGAGGGTGTTCCCTGGAGGACTAGAGGCACCACCTTAGCTTGCAGCTTTAGGCCTGAGTAGAGGTAGCACTTCAAACATGTGGATGCACTCCAGATAGGAGCACTGTCAGTATCTATCAGTGCCTAACAGTACCAGTACTAAAATCATCCCTTAGGTCCTTAATACCTGGGTTTTCTTTCTTTCCTTTCTTCTCTTTCTTTCTTTCTTTTTTCTTATATAACCCTGACAACTCATTATGACCTAGATGACAACCCAGCCATGATAGAGACACCAAATGGACGTTTTGATGGGGGAAGGTATGCATTACACACTGTGGTGGAAGATAAAAAGCAACACTGGGGATCAGAGCCAAGGGTGCTGACTGAAAAATAAGGACATAGATCAGTGTTTAACTTCTGTCCCAGTACATAGTTGGTATTCAATATACATGTGATGAATGAATGAATGAATGAATGAATGAGTAAATGAATAAATGGGCAGAAAATGTGAAGGAGTATATCCTCTGTTTCTAAAATGCTATCTACAATCAATGATACTCTTATTCATCAATACCCTAACTATTTAAATAACATGATATAAATTTAAAAAATTAGTTTCAGTATTAATTCAATAGTGTGATTCTGGAAAATTTAACCAAGAAGGTTTTATTGATTTGTTTTCATTTTTCATTTCTATCTTTCAGTTATAATACTTTTCCAAAGCTCTTTCTCTATCCTGATGCAGGCTATGTTGCTAGTCCCACCTCATGAAAACTAGCAGACAGAAAGGATCAGAATAGCAGGATCAGAAAGGCATTTAATCCACTTCACTTTACATGTAGATCCTTGGTTTCCATCAAGACACTTTTTGTCATCATGTGTCTATGTATTAAGGTTGATTATATCAAATTGTCTATTGAGTGTAAATACATGTAATCACAAAATTACAATGTGCAGTTACATAGTTATGCTACATAATTAAATAAATATCACCATAATGGTGTTGTAAAGATCTTCAGAGAGCCATTGGAAAGAGATATGACTTTGTCTCTGGCAACTCTCAATACTCAGTTTCAAGGTATTTATATACTTATTTTGGGTGGTGATTGCAGAGGATAGTAGAGTTCAGTATTATTAGTCCAGATTGGAGAAAAGAATAAGGGTAAGTCAAAATGACTATTTCTGAGAGGTTTTCCACTTTGGATTCAAATCAGCATTGTGTTGGGGTATTTTAACATGTTGATGTTTAGCCCCAAGCCAAGCTTAATATAATAAGAAGGACTGTACCCAAGGCATATATATGTGTGTGTGTGTGTGTGTGTGTGTGTGTGTGTGTGTGTGTGTGATTTAGATATAATTACATACTTTCAAAAAATTAATCACTCAGTAACTATGTTATATATGAGCATATAGCCAAACTAATTTATAAAGGATCTACTACAATTATTTTTATAATCTTATGAATGCTCAGTACTCATTCCTTCTTCCACAGACACATGTTCATTGTTTTTTTTTTTTTTTTGGTTTGATTTTCTGCCAGTATTTTTAAAATTAATTTTTTTCATCATAATAAGTGTACTACACATGTTCAGTTTTATAATAATTTATCTCAGACTGCCAATAGTGGGAACAGCAGCCAGGATGTTTTTGGTTTCCTCAAGTCTTCAAGAAAGAAGTAGTACAAAACATAAAGCTCTGACCATACCCCACAGAAGAAAGATTTCCAGTGTGACAACTGGAAATCTGGGTGGCTACTGGTCTCAAGGTAGGTCAAAGTTTTAAATACTATACCCAATCGGGTACCATGTTAGATGTTTATTAGGGGCTCTCCAGACTTGTTACATAACTAAAACAGAGACCCATCCTTCTGAAAAGTTGAAGGAGACACCCTTTTAACAGTGGATAAAAACCTTACTCCACCAGCATTTCCAATATGAGATTTCTTTTCACTGTACACACACACACACACACACACACACACCAAAACCTCATATAAAAAAGATGGCAAAAAAGATGTTAACTTTGACAACTCTTTTACATGTGTCATGTTGGTTTCCATTGTTTCATAAGTGGAAATCATGGTGGTTCACTTGTTCACTTCAGTAAAATGTAGCCTCCTCACTGATAATGAGTAATGTGCAAAATTGATCCATTTACATATGACTCTGAAAACTGCAGGAATTTTATCAGTTTGCCCCATCTGCTTCCATTAGAGTCTTCATCAGGTGCAAGGGGCCAAGTTTCATCTTTAGCAGCTTCTGGAAAATGTGCCAGACCGACGGCTGAAGGATGTCTGCTTCCCTGCTAGTTTTTCCTGATGGTGACACAATGTGATTGACTATCTCAGACATACTAGGCAACTCTGTACTTATACCTTTTACAGATACACATTTTTCACCCCACCTGTATGGAGTAGCAATAAACATTGTTAGGATCTATGGAAGTTTGTTGTATAGTACAAAGAATGATCTTTACACTGCAGTCACAAAACTAACTTCAGCAAGCTTTAATCCACAAAATGGGCAAATGTAAATATATCTCTAAACTTTGGTACATAGTACATGTTAATATATAATATAGTTACTGAGAAATGAATCTAAATTTTCAATTCTTTAAAGCTCTAATCATCAGATTATTCTGATGAGTAGGATGTGGTTTCAAAGCAAACTATAAGCAGGAATGTCCATACATCTAAAGTAAGTGAATTCTGTCTTTATAGAAAATTTGCTACTTTTACTCTCATCTGCCAATATGATATCTCCACAATTATATTCATTTAGAAAGAGCCTTTCTGGAAATTTGTGTATTGTAAGTAGATTAAGCTGCTTTTTATTCAAGAGAGATAACACATAAACTAGTTTGCATACCCTTTCACCTGATAAACCTATCAATATTCATTTTCTCCTAAAGACCACAGAGCCCTGAGGGGATAACATGAAGCTTAGATGGCTTTGATTTTCCTTAACTATTATTTATGGAGCAACTATTCTGTGTCAGATACTATTCTAGGCTTATATAAGGAAATACATAAGATTAATCAACATAGACTTTGCTCAGAAAGGAGTTCACAATCTAATGTGGGAGACCTACTTGCCTGAAAAACTATTTTGATGAGTAGTGAGAAAGAATTTCTAGAGCCAGGAACAAAGTTGGCAGGTTTACCACCAATTTCCTTCAATGAACCATGGAAGGAGATTGTCCTCAAAATAAAGAGACCCTTATTAACAAAATGAGGCATCTGTTCCTGAGTTGAAGACACATATTATTTTCAAAAGACTTCAGCATGCTTCCCCCATATTTGCTAACAAAGATACATACATTTCATTCCTTGCTCAATTTCCTTGAAAAATACTCAACTGAAGAAGAAAAAGACAATAACTTTATGACACATAGGAATTGAAAGTGTCTGGCCTGGAAGAAGAATTGACATGACCATTTGTGGTCCTATATTCACTTCTCTAATTGTCCATGATTCATATAAATTAAACATAGTAATTTGTTGATTTCATAACTATACTAGATCTAACTAAAGTTTCATTTCTCTGTTATAAAATACCTTGCTGAACAATCAAAGACTCAAAGAAGAAATCAACAGGAATAAAAAATGTATCTTGAGAAAAGAGTGACATCATCAAGATGGTAGAATAGGTCAAGATCCCAGTCTCTGTCTCCCAAAAAATAATGAGATTAGTGATCTCAACTATTAAATAGCTATCCATGAACACAAACTGCTCTAGAAAAGTTCTGGAGTCTACTTAAGGAACTTCAACACAGTGGAACAAAAAAACCCTGAGAATAACCACACAAAAAAGGTAGGAATAACCACTTCATTTTGCCTGCATCATCCTATCCCCAGAATTGTTCAGTGCCAGGAGGATACTCCTCAGCTAGAAAGATTTCCCCTCACTGAGAGATAGAAGAATGAATGAGCAGCTTCCCAGCTTTTTGAGGCAATATATGAAGGACCCACTTTGGTTTCACTCCACCCAGACACTGGCAAAGCTGACTGAAGACAGCTAGGAAAAGGAAGAAAATCAGGGGCTACCAATATAGCTACACAACCTAGTGGGAGTACCTAGGGACCTACTGTGAGGATGACCCTAGTGGATTTCACCACTGAAGAAACCAAAAGGGTTAGCATAACTACCACATGCCCTCACAAAGTTTACTGGGTTTTGCTCCACAGGTATTCATGTTCACTGATGCCAGCTACCTGAGCCCTTTCCTGCTCTCTAACTTCAATCCCACCAGAGCCCAGAACCCACACCACCAGCCAACTCAGGCATCTGCAGCTGTGTGACTGCACTACACCAGCCCAGAACCAGAGAGCTGACCACCCCCCACCACCACATACACATTTGGGGTAGCCCCATGTCCTGTGTGCTTGCATGCTGATTGCTTGACACCTGTCACCATCCTCCATTGCTGTGTGTCCACCCATGGCAAGGTCTTATAGCCACATAAGTGCATGTCAATAGCCAAAGCTCTCAAGCTGCTCGTGGGCTTGAATTTGGCCCTATCTCCTGTCACAGGCCTATGCTAATGGATATACCTGCAACTCCACCACAGATACCCAGCTGCACACCAGCTTTTACTGCTGTGTGAATACCCTGAGAGATACCATGCAGCTATAAGACTGCACACTGATAGCCAGGGCTCCAAAAGCTACTTGTAAGCCTGTATTCCTGTCTTCTGTCACCAACCTGCACTCCTGGACCCCCTTGCAGTTAGTCCCCCTATCTCTGTACCTGCACACTCCTGGCCTGACATGTCATGGGCTTCCACTGATGTGTACATGCCCATGGAGAGAATGTGCAGTCATAGGAATATTTGCAAAGAGCCAGGGTCCCTGAAGCTGTGTGTGAGCCCAGATTCAGCCGTATCTCCTATCACTGGCTTATACCAGTGAACATACTTACTGATAGCCCTTCCACCTATAAACCTGCATGCCCCCAATCTTACCCCTGACATTGGCCTTCACTACCATGTGCCTATGGTGAGAACCAGAAGCTATGGTAGTGCATGCTAACAACACTGGCCCCTATATCTGCCAGTGCACCTGCAGTTGGCCCTAACTCTTGCTGCTTTCCCTGGCCCCCAACACTGCATGTGTGTTTCCATATATCCCCTGCCACTACATAGGCACCAGCAGCTAATACTCACAGATAAACATGTTCATGCCACTTGGTATAGCCACTACCAATGCCTACCCTAATACCTAGACACTGAACCTGGAATCACCACCGAAGAATCAAACTGCCCTTATGGTCTCTGCTGAACACCCTGCAGTGCTTATCAAGAGCCACACAGCTGTCAATGCTATGGAACCCAATGTCATGAGACAAGAAGTAACCATGCCCCCAGGACCTGGATCCAACATATGCCTCCCGCATTTTGTACCCTGAACCAGTAGACCCTGGGTCATGTCAGGTTCCAGTATGATCCCACCTACAAGTGAAGGTCTTTTCTTACAAAAGTGAATTCATAAAGTCTGGAAGAGGTAACTGCTTCTTCAAATGGTTGACCACTTACATAAAAGCTACAGAAATCATGAAGAATCAGGAAAATATGACTCAACCAAAGGACCACAATAAATTTCCAGTTATTGACCCCAAACAAATGGATATATATGAATTTCCAGACAAATACATCAAAATATTGTCTAGAGCTACACAGAAAGCTATAAGAGAATGCAGATAAGGAATTTAATGAAATCAGAAAAACAACATAAGAACAAAATGAGAAGCTCAATTAAGATTTACAACATTTTTTACAAAATTTACAAAATTTGGGGGCTGAAGAACACAATGATTAAACTGAAAAACTCAGTAGAGAGCTTCAAAAGCAGACTGGACCAAGCAGAAGTAAGAATTAGTGATCTTAAAGACATCATTTGAAATTATCCAGTCAAAGGAGCAAAAAGGAAAAAAAAATGAAGAGGAATGAAGAAAGTCCATGGGATTTATAGGGCACCATTATGAAAAACAGTCTATTCATCATTGGAGTTCTAGAAGGAGAAGAGAGAGAGAAAGGGGCAGAAAGCATATTTAAGTAAATAATGGCTAGGAAAGTCCCAAACCTGGGCAGCTATTTTAGTATTTAAGTTCATGAAGCTAACAGACCACCCTAAAATTTAAATTTAATACCATCTTCTCCAAGACATGTTATAATAAAACTGGCTAAAATCAAAGGCAAAGAGAATTTTAAAAGCAACAAGAAAAAAATTATCTCATACAAGGAAACCACCGTAAGTCTATAAGTGAAACATTCTAGGTGAGGAAAGAATGGGATGATATATTCAAAGTGCTAAAAGGGAAAAAAAAAAAACTGCAAACCAAAAATACTTTACCCAGCAAAATATTTCAAAAATGAAAATGAAATAAAGGCTTTCTATGTCAAATAAATACTGAAGAAGTTCACTGTCACTAGACCTGCCTTATAAGAAACGCTAAAAGGAATTCTTTAAGCTGAAACCAAAGGACTCTAACCAGTAACATGAAAACATATGAAAATATACAACACATTGGTAAAAGTTAAGTATGTAGCCAGATTTGGAATACTCTAATATTGTAATATGGGGTGTTACCACTTAACTCTAGTATAAAGGTTAAAGGACAAAACTATTAAAAATAACTACAGCTACAATAACAGAGTTCTTGTATGCAAAGTTAAGTTGTTGTGGGAGTGGGTTGGGAAGATAGCAGCAGAGTAGGAGGACCCTCAGCCTACCTTGTCCCACAAATGCTACTAGATAACTATCAAATCATTTTAAATACCCCAGAAATAACTTGAAGATAGGCAGAACAAACTCCACAACTGAAGACAGAGAAGAGGCCACACCCAAGAAGATAGGAAGTGTAGAGATGTGATTTGGGAGGGAGACTGATTATGGCTACTGTTGTGGGAAAGGAGCCAGGGTCCCAGAGAAGGGCAAGAGACAGACTAGCACACAGAGGAGCCCACACAGGGAAGACAAATTCCCATAGCAACTGACTTGGAAAGCAAGAAGGGCTATATTTTGTAGGTTCTTGAAACCAGCAGAGCTTAAAGCCTGAGTTTTAAAGATCACTGGGGTTGGCTCTGAGAGAAACACAGAAGGCATTGGGGCTGCTCCAGGAGAAACATCAGGACAAACAGCCCATGGACATACAGTGTGGAAGCAGCAATCTGAAGAGTGCCTGAGGCAGAGATTGGAGAAGTTATTTGCTCATCTCAGAGCATGTCACAGAGAGGCAGCATTCATGGAGAGACCCTTCTGGGAGCAAAGAGACTGGAAGGCACCATTTCCCTCCCTTGCCCCTTAGCATAAACACAGAGCCACCTGGGAGAACCAGCACAGCACTGGCACTCCCTATATAACTTGCTCACACCAAGTCCCCTCCCCTCACTGTGCTCCAGTGGAAATGCCTGTCCCAATCATAATTTCCTCAGTCCCTGCACAGCAGAACCCTCCCCCAGGAGACTGGCCCAAACCCCTGTCAATACCACATCATCTCCCAACCCTGGAGATTTGAAGGGCCTTGATTATGGTAGCAGTGGTGACAGGTCTCATTTCACAAGTAGACCAGAACACACCCAGTAAAAACTCACCACATTCAGGCCAGGGGCCAAACACTGCACAATAGGCAAAGAAAACCCTGGCAGATGACAGACCTAAAGGATAAAACAATCAGGACACAACAGCAAACACATGCAGCACACATTGGAGACACTCCCAGAAGCATCAGACCCTGGGGAACAGGGGACATTACACTGCGGGGCACTACAGGACCTCTTCAGGATAAGGCCCTTACCCTCAAGAAAAAGAAATGTAGCTGACTTTCCTAACACAAGGACACAGGCACAGAGAATTAGATAAAATGAGAGGACAGAAATATGTCCCAAATGAAAGAACAGGACAAGGCCACAACCAGAGATCTAAGTGAAATAGATATAAGTAGCATGCCTGATAGAGAATTTAAAGTAATGATCATAAGGACACTCACTAGACTTGAGAATAGGGTGGAGGACATGAGTGAGACCCTTAACAGAGTTAAGGAATAACAGAGCAGATATAAAATATCTGATAAGGAGATAAGGAATAACAGAGCAGATATAAAATGTTCAATAAGGAATAACAGAGCAGATATAAAATGTTCAATAAATGAAATGAGAAACATGCTTGATGGAATGAACAGCAGGCTGGAAGAGGCAAAGGAAAGAATTAATGACCTAGACGACAGAGTAATGAAAAGTAATCAAGCCAAAAAAAGAGAGACAAAAAACTATGCAAAACAAGACCAGACACGGGAACTCAGTGCCTCCCTCAAATGTAATAACATTCATATTATAGGGAACCCAGAAGAAAGGAAAGAAAAGGGAGTATAAAATTTATTTAAAGAAATAATACCTGAAAACTTACCTAATCTGGAAAGGAAACAGATATGCAGATCCAGGAGGCACAGAGAATCCCCAACAAAATCAAGAAAAGCAGATCAACATAATAGATTGTAATTAAAATGGCAAAATGTAGTGATAAAGAAAAGCAACAAGACAAAAGAAGACTGTTACATACAAGGGAAATGCCATAAAGCTATCAGGAGATTTTTCAACAGAAACTTTGCGAGAAAGAAAGCGGTGGCATGATATATAAAGTGCTGAGAGGGACAAATCTGCAGCCAATGAGACGCCATCCAAAAAGGCTATCATTCAGAATAGATGGAAAGACAAAAAAGTTGTTCAGAGAAACAAAAACAGTTCTTGAACACTAAACCAGCCCTGAAATAAATATTTATTTTTATTTATTTTTTATTATGTTATGTTAGTCACCATACAGTACTCCATTAGTTTTTGATATAGTGTTTCATGATTCGTTATTTGCATAGAACACCCAGTGTTCATTGCAATACGCACCCTCCTTAATACCCATCACCAGGCTAACCCATCTCCCGCAACCCCTCCCATCTGAAACCTGTAGATTGTTTCCCAGAGTCGATAGTCTCTCATGGTTTGTCTCCCACACTGATTTCCAACACTTCATTTTCCCCTTCCTTCTCCTAATGTCCTCCATGCTATTCCTTATGTTCCACACATGAGTGAAATCATATGATAATTGTCTTTCTCTGCTTGGCTTATTTAATTTAGCATAATCCCCTCCAGTTCCATCCATGTCAGTACAAATGGTGGGTAGTCATCCTTTCTGGTGGCTGAGTAATATTCCATTGTATATATGGACCACATCTTCTTTATCCATTCATCTCTTGAAGGGCATCTCGGCTCCTACCCCAGTTTGGCTATTGTGGACATTGCTGCTATGAACATTAGGGTGCATGTGCCCCTTCTTTTCACTACATCTGTATCTTTGGGTTAAGTACCCAGTAGTGCAATTCCTGGGTCATAAGGTAGCTCTATTTTTAACCTTTTGAGAAACCTCCATACTGTTTTCCAAAGTGGCTATACCAACATGCAATCCCACCAAAAGTGTAAGAGGGTTCCCATTTCTCCACATCCTCAACAACATTTGTTGTTTTCTCCTTATTAATTTTTGTCATTCTAACTGGTCTAAGGTGGAATCTCAATGTGGTTTTGATTTTAATTTCCCAGTTGGCTAATGGTGTTGAACATTTCCTAATCCCTATACTTTGAAGAGTTTTAATCTGGAAAGGATGCTGTATTTTGACAAATGCTTTTTCTGCAACAATTGAGAGGATCCTATGGTTCTTGCCTTTTCTTTTATTAATGTGTTCTATCACACTGATTGATTTGTGAATATTGAACTACCCTTGTATCCCAGGAATAAATCCCAGCTAGTCATGATTGATAATTCTTTTTTTTAAATTTGTTTCTTTTTAAAAATTTTTTTTATTACATATATTATTTGTTTCAGGGATACAGGTCTGTGATTCATCAGTCTTACACAATTCACAGTGCTCACCAAAGTACATACCCTGCCAAATGTCCATCACCCAGGTACCCCATCCCTCCCACCCCCTCCACACCAGCAACCCTCAGTTTGTTTCCTGAGATTGTCTCTTATACTTTGTCTCCCTCTCTGGTTTCGTCTTCTTTCATTTTTCTCTCCCTTCCCCTATGATCCTCTGTCTTGTTTCTCAAAATCCTCATATCAGTGAGATCATATGCTACTTATCTTTCTCTAATTGATTTGTTTAGCTTAGCAAAGTACCCTCTAGTTCCAACCATGTCATTGCAAATGGCAAGATTTCATTTTTTGATGGCTGCATAATATTCCATTCTATATATACACCTCATCTTCATTATCCATTCATCTGTTGATGGACATCTAGGCTCTTTCCATAGTATGGCTATTGTGGACATTGTTCCAATAAACATTGGGGTACATGTGCCCCTTCGGATCACTACATTTGTATCTTTGGGGTAAATACCCAGTAGTACAATTGCTGGGTCATAGGGTAGCTCTATTTTCAATTTTTTGAGGAATCTCCATACTGTTTTCCATAGTGGCTGCACCAGCTTTCATTCCCATGAACAGTGTAGGAGGGTTTCCCTTTCTCTGCATCCTCGCCAACATCTGTCCTTTCCTGACTTGTTGATTTTAGCCATTCTGACTGGTGTGATGTGGTAACTCATTGAGGTTTTGATTTGTATTTCCCTGATGCAGAGTGAGGTTGAGCACTTTTTCATGTCTCTGGTGTCTGTTTGGATGTCTTCTTTGGAAAAATGTCTGTTCATGTCTTCTGCCCATTTCTTGATTGGATTATTTGTTCTCTGGGTATTGAGTGTGATAAGTTCTTTATAGATTTTGGATACTAGCCCTTTATCTGATCTGTCATTTGCAAATATCTTCTCCCATTCTGTCGGTTGTCTTTTGGTTTTGTTGACTGTTTCCTTTGTTGTGCAAAAGCTTTTTGTCCTGATGAAGTCCCAATAGTTCATTTTCGCCCTTGCTTCCCTTGCCTTTGGTGATGTGTCTAGGAAGAAGTTTCTGTGGCTGAGGTCAAAGAGGGTGCTGCCTGTTTTCTTCTCATGGGTTTTATTTTTTAAGATTTTATTTATTTATTTGAGAGAGAGAGAGAATGAGAGATAGAAAGCATGAGAGAGAAGAGGGTCAGAGGGAGAAGCAGAGTCCCTGCTGAGCAGGAAGCCGATGTGGGACTCGGTCCCGGGACTCTAGGATCATGAACTGAGCCAAAGGCAGTTGCTTAACCAACTGAGCCACCCAGGCGCCCTCCTCATGAATTTTGTTGGATTCCTGTCTCACATTTAGGTCCTTCATCCATTTTGAGTCTATTTTTGTGTGTGATGTAAGGAAATGGTCCAGTTTCATTCTTCTGCATGTGCTGTCCAATTTTCCCAACACCATTTGTTGAAGAGACTTTTTTCCATTGGACATTCTTTCCTGCTTTGTCGAAGATGAGTTGACCATAGAGTTGAGGGTCCATATCTGGGCTCTCTATTCTGTTCCATTGATCTATATGTCTGTTTTTGTGCCAGTACCATGCTGCCTTGATGATGACAGCTTTGTAATAGAGCTTTAAGTCTGGAATTGTGATGCCGCCAGCTTTGCTTTTCTTTTTCAACATTCCTCTGGCTATTCGGGTCTTTTCTGGTTCCATACAAATTTTAGGATTATTTGTTCCATTTCTTTGAAAAAAAATTGATGGTATTTTGATAGAGATTGCATTAAATGTGTAGATTGCTCTAGGTAGCATCGACATTTTCACAATATTTGTTCTTCCAATCCATGAGCATGGATGGTCTTTCCATTTCTTTGTGTCTTCCCCAATTTCTTTCATAAGTATTCTATAGTTTTCTGAGTACAGATTCTTTGTCTCTTGGTTAGATTTATTCCTAGGTATCTTATGGTTTCGGCTGCAACTGTAAATTCTTTTAATGTACTGTTGGATCCTATTTTCTAGGATCTTGTTGAGAATTTTGACATCCATATTCATCAGGAATATTGGTCTGTAATTCTCCTTTTTGATGGAGTCCTTGCCCATTTTGGGATCAAGGTAATGCTGGCCTCACAGAACGAGTTTGGAAGTTTTCCTTCTGTTTCTATTTTTTAAAACAGCTTCAGTAGAATAGGCATTGTTTCTTCTTTAAATATTTGGTACAATTCCCCTGGGAATCCATCAGGCCCTGGACTCTTGTTTTTTGGGAGGTTTGTGATCACTTCTTCAATTTCATTACTGGTTATTGGTCTATCCAGATTATCAATTTTTTCCTGCTTCTGTCTTGGTAGTTTATAAGTTTCCAGGAAGGCATCCATTTCTTCCAGGGTGCTTAATATATTGACATATAGTTGTTGATAATAATTTCTAATAATTTTTCTATTTCCGGGGGGGGCGGAGCAAGATGGTGGAGGAGTAGGAGACCTAGATTTTGTCTGGTCTCAGGAATTCAGCTGAATAGGGATCAAACCATTCTGAACACCTACGAACTCAACAGGAGATCGAACAGGAGAGTAGCAACAACTCTCTGAACAGAGAAGCGACCACTTACTGGAAGGTAGGACGTCCGGAGAAGTGAATCCGAGGCGATATTCGGGAGGATAGACGGCGGGGGAGGGGCCTCCGCCGGCCGCTTCTGGCAAGTGCTAGAGCCGCGGAGCACAAAATCGGACCTTTTAAAAGTTGGCTCGGCAGAGGGACGCCGCTGCAGTGGCTAAGCGGGGGGTGGAATCCTCCCGGGACAGTGTGGTCTCAGGACCCTTGGGGTCACAGAGAGACCGGGGGTGCCTGAGTGCGGCAGAGCTCCCAGGTGTCGGGGCAGGGAAGCCGGCTGCAGATACGGAGCAGAGTCGCGGGCTCTCAGCTCGGGGTTGCCATAAACTGTGATCTGCGGCCCAGTCGGGGCACGGCTCCCCCAGCAAGGACCCAACAAGCAGCAGATCCGGGGAGACTCCCCTTCCTTCCCGGGGAGGAGCGGTGCGGGAACGCACTGCAGGGATCTGCTGGGTTTGGAGACTCCGAGCGGGGTCGGGTGCCAGAGATAGCAACGCTCGATCACAGGCCGGGTGAGCACGGAGTGCGGCCGGAGACCGGGGACACGGGAGTGACTGCTTTTCTCTGGGGGCGCACTGAGGAGTGGGGCCCCGAGTTCTCGGCTCCTCCGGGCGGAGACTGGGAGGCCGCCATTTTCGCCCTGGTCCTCCAAAGCTGTACCGAGAGCTTGCAGGGAACAAAAGCTCCTGAGAGCAAACTGGAGCAGCTTCCTTAGCCCGGACCGACAAGGGCGGGGCAATTCCGCCTCCGGCAAAGACATTTGGAAACCACAGCAACAGGCCCCTCCCCCAGAAGATCAACACAAACAGCCAGCAAGCCAAGACCAAGTTGATCGATCAAGGAGAATAGGAGAACTCCAGCGCTAGGGGAATACTGCACATAGATTCATGGCTTCTTTTTTTTTTTTTTTACCATGATTCATTATTTCATCAAAGTTAATTTTTGTTGACTTTTTTTTATTTTTCTTTTTCCCTTTTTCAACCAACATCTTATAAATCCCTTTTTTAAAAAAAAAAATTTTTTTTATATATATTTTTTTTTCATTTTTAGAGTCATATTTTATCCCTTCATAGTAGTTATCCTTGTTTTTGGCATATATATATAAGTTGTTCTCTCTTTAAAATTTTGAGGTACAGTTTCTTCTAACAGATCAAAATATACCCTAAACCACTAGTGTATGGCTTTGTTCTAGTCTCCTGCCTGATCACATTCTCTCCCTTTTTCCTTTTTTTTTTTTTTCCTTAAATCTTCTTTCTTTTTTCAAACAACTTATCTTACCAAGTCCTTTTATAAAATCTTTTATAATTTTCATCTTTACAGTCATCTTCCATCCCTTCATTGTATCAACCCTTATTTTGTACATATATGTCTTTCTTCCTTTAAAATTTTAGGAGGCACTTTTTTCTAACAGACCAAAATACGCCCAAAATCTAGTGTGTGGCACTGATCTATGCACTAGCCTGATCATATTTGATCATATTCTGCCTTTTTTGAATTGTTTTGTTTTTGTTTTTATCTTTTTTTTCTTTTTTTTTTTCTTTTTCTCTTTCTTTTTTCTTTCTTTCCCTTTCTTTTCCCCTGGTTTCAGGTCTTTTCTGATTTGTATACAGTATATTTGCTGGGGACGTTGTAAACCTGTTAGCCTTTTGTTCTCTCATTCATCTATTCTCCTCTGGACAAAATGACAAGACGAAAGAAATCACCTCAGCAAAAAGAACAAGAGGTAGTACCGTCAGCCAGGGACCTACTCAATACGGACATTAGTACGATGTCGGACCTAGAGTTCAGAATCATGACTTTAAAGATACTAGCTGGGCTTGAAAAAAGCGTGGAAGTTATTAGAGAAACCCTTTCTGGAGAAATAAAAGAACTAAAATCTAACCAAATCGAAATCAAAAAGGCTATTGATGAGGTGCAATCAAAAATGGGGGCACTAAATGCTAGGATAAATGAGGCAGAAGAGAGAATCAGCGATATAGAAGACCAAATGATGGAAAATAAAGAGGCTGAGAAAAAGAGAGAGAAACAACTACAGGATCACGAGGGCAGAATTCGAGAGATAAGTGATACGATAAGACGAAACAACATTAGAATAATTGGGATCCCAGAAGAAGAAGAGAGAGAGAGAGGGGCAGAAGGTATATTGGAGCAAATTATAGCAGAGAACTTCCCTAATGTGAGGAAGGAAACAGGCATTAAAATCCAGGAGGCACAGAGAACCCCTCTCAAAATCAATAAAAATAGGTCAACACCCCGACATCTAATAGTAAAACTTAGGAGTCTCAGAGACAAAGAGAAAATCCTGAAAGCAGCTCGGGAGAAGAGATATGTAACCTACAATGGTAGAAACATTAGATTGGCAACAGAGCTATCCACAGAGACCTGGCAGGCCAGAAAGGACTGGCAAGATATCTTCAGAGCACTAAACGAGAAAAATATGCAGCCAAGAATACTATATCCAGCTAGGCTATCACTGAAAATAGAAGGAGAGATAAAAAGCTTCCAGAACAAACAAAAACTAAAGGAATTTGCAAACACGAAACCAGCCCTCCAAGAAATATTGAGAGGGGTCCTCTAAGCAAAGAGAGAACCTAAAAACAGCAAAGAGCAGAAACGAACACAGACAACAGACAGTTAACAGTCACCTTACAGGTAATACAATGGCACTAAATTCATACCTTTCAATAGTTACCCTGAATGTAAATGGGCTAAATGCCCCAATCAAAAGACACAGGCTATCAGATTGGATTAAAAAACAAGACCCATCAATATGCTGTCTGCAGGAGACTCATTTTACACCCAAAGACACCCCCAGATTGAAAGTGAGGGGGTGGAAAACCATTTACCATGCTAATGGACACCAAAAGAAAGCTGGGGTGGCAATCCTTATATCAGACAAACTAGATTTTAAAACAAAGACTGTAATAAGAGATGAGGAAGGACACTATATCCTACTTAAAGGGTCTATCCAACAAGAAGATCTAACAATTGTAAATATCTATGCCCCGAACATGGGAGCAGCCAATTATATAAGGCAATTAATAACAAAAGCAAAGAAACACATTGACAACAATACAATAATAGTGGGGGACTTTAACACCCCCCTGACTGAAATGGACAGATCATCTAAGCAAAAGATCAACAAGGAAATAAAGACTTTAAATGACACACTGGACCAAATGGACTTCACAGACATATTCAGAACATTCCATCCCAAAGCAACGGAATACACATTCTTCTCTAGTGCCCATGGAACATTCTCCAGAATTGATCACATCCTAGGTCACAAATCAGGTCTCAATCGGTACCAAAAGATTGGGATCATTCCCTGCATATTTTCAGACCACAGTGCTTTGAAACTAGAACTCAACCACAAGAGGAAAGTTGGAAAGAACTCAAATACATGGAGGCTAAAGAGCATCCTACTAAAGAATGAATGGGTCAACCAAGAAATTAAAGAAGAATTAAAAAAATTCATGGAAACCAATGAAAATGAAAACACAACTGTTCAAAATCTTTGGGATACAGCAAAGGCAGTCCTGAGAGGAAAGTATATAGCAATACAAGCCTTTCTCAAGAAACAAGAAAGGTCTCAAATACACAACCTAACCCTACACCTAAAGGAGCTGGAGAAAGAACAGCAAAGAAAGCCTAAACCCAGCAGGAGAAGAGAAATCATAAAGATCAGAGCAGAAATCAATGAACTAGAAACCAAAAGAACAGTAGAACAGATCAACGAAACTAGGAGCTGGTTCTTTGAAAGAATTAACAAGATTGATAAACCCCTGGCCAGACTGATCAAAAAGAAAAGAGAAATGACCCAAATCAACAAAATCATGAATGAAAGAGGAGAGATCACAAGCAACACCAAAGAAATACAAACAATTATAAGAACATATTATGAGCAACTCTATGCCAGCAAATTAGATAACCTGGAAGAAATGGGTGCATTCCTAGAGATGTATCAACTACCAAAATTGAACCAGGAAGAAATAGAAAACCTGAACAGACCTATAACCACTAAGGAAATTGAAACAGCCATCAAAAATCTCCCAAGAAACAAAAGCCCAGGGCCAGATGGCTTCCCAGGGGAATTCTATCAGACCTTTCAAGAAGAATTAATACCTATTCTCCTGAAACTGTTCCAAAAAGTAGAAATGGAAGGAAAACTTCCAAACTCATTTTATGAGGCCAGCATTACCTTGATCCCAAAACCAGACAAAGACCCCATCAAAAAAGAGAATTACAGACCAATATCCTTGATGAACATGGATGCAAAAATTCTCACCAAAATACTAGCCAATAGGATCCAACAGTACATTAAAAGGATTATTCACCATGACCAAGTGGGATTTATTCTTGGGCTGCAAGGCTGGTTCAACATCCGCAAATCAATCAACGTGATACAATACATTAACAAAAGAAAGAACAAGAATCATATGATCCTCTCAATAGATGCAGAAAAAGCATTTGACAAAGTACAACATCCTTTCTTGATCAAAACTCTTCAGAGTATAGGGATAGAGGGTACATACCTCAATATCATAAAAGCCATCTATGAAAAACCTACAGCGAATATCATTCTCAATGGGGAAAGGCTGAGAGCTTTTCCCCTAAGGTCAGGAACGCGGCAGGGATGTCCACTCTCACCACTGCTATTCAACATAGTATTAGAAGTCCTAGCCACAGCAATCAGACAACAAAAAGAAATCAAAGGCATCCAAATCGGCAAAGAGGAAGTCAAACTCTCACTCTTTGCAGATGATATGATACTGTATGTGGAAAACCCAAAAGACTCCACCCCAAAACTGTTAGAACTCATACAGGAATTCAGTAAAGTAGCAGGATATAAAATCAATGCACAGAAATCAGTGGCATTCCTATACACCAACAACAAGACAGAAGAGAGACAAATCAAGGAGTCTATCCCATTTACAATTGCACCCAAAACGATTAGATACCTAGGAATAAATCTAACCAAAGAGGCAAAGGATCTGTACTCAGAAAACTATAAAATACTCCTGAAAGAAATTGAAGAAGACACAAAGAAATGGAAAAACGTTCCATGCTCATGGATTGGGAGAATCAACATTGTGAAGATGTCAATGCTACCTAGAACAATCTACACATTCAATGCAATCCCCATCAAAATACCATCCACTTTTTTCAAAGAAATGGAACAAATAATCCTAAAATTTGTATGGAACCAGAAGAGACCCAGAATAGCCAGAGGAATACTGAAAAAGAAAAGCAAAGCTGGCGGCATCACAATTCCGGACTTCCAGCTCTATTACAAAGCTGTCATCATCAAGACAGTATGGTACTGGCACAAAAACAGACACATAGATCAATGGAACAGAATTGAGAGCCCAGAAATGGACCGTCAACTCTATGGTCAACTTATTTTTGACAAAGCAGGAAAGAATGTCCAATGGCAAAAAGACAGTCTCTTCAACAAATGGTGTTGGGAATATTGGACAGCCACATGCAGAAGAATGAAACTGGACCATTTCCTTACACCACACACAAAAATAGACTCCAAATGGTTGAAAGACCTAAACGTGAGACAGGAGTCCATCCAAATCCTAAAGGAGAACACAGGTAGCAACCTTTTCGACCTTAGCCGCAGCAACTTCTTCCTAGAAACATCGCCAAAGGCACGGGAAGCCAGGGCAAAAATGAACTATTGGGATTTCATCAAGATAAAAAGCTTCTGCACAGCAAAAGAAACAGTCCACAAAACCAAAAGACAACCGACAGAATGGGAGAAAATATTTGCAAATGACATATCAGATAAAGGGCTAGTATCCAAAATCTATAAAGAACTTATCAAACTCAACACCCAAAGAACAAATAATCCAATCAAGAAATGGGCAGAAGACATGAGCAGACATTTCTCCAAAGAAGACATCCAAATGGCCAACAGGCACATGAAAAAGTGCTCAACATCGCTTGGCATCAGGGAAATCCAAATCAAAACCTCAATGAGATACCACCTCACACCCGTCAGAATGGCTAAAATTAACAAGTCAGGGAACGACAGATGTTGGCGGGGATGTGGAGAAAGGGGAACCCTCCTACACTCTTGGTGGGAATGCAAGCTGGTGCAACCCCTCTGGAAAACAGTATGGAGGTTCCTCAAACAGTTGAAATTAGAGCTACCGTTCGATCCAGCAATTGCACTACTGGGTATTTACCACAAAGATACAAATGTAGGGACCCGAAGGGGTACGTGTACCCCAATGTTTATAGCAACAATGTCCACCATAGCCAAACTGTGGAAAGAGCCAAGATGCCCATCGACAGATGAATGGATAAAGAAGATGTGGTATATATACAAAATGGAATATTATGCAGCCATCAAAAGGAATGAGATCTTGCCATTTGCAACGACGTGGATGGAACTGGAGGGTGTTATGCTGAGTGAAATAAGTCAATCAGAGAAAGACATGTATCACATGACCTTACTGATATGAGGAATTCTTAATCTCAGGAAACAAACTGAGTGTTACTGGAGTGGTTGGGGGTGGGAGGGATGGGGTGGCTGGGTGATAGATATTGGGGAGGGTATGTGCTACGGTGAGCGCTGTGAATTGTGCAAGACTGTTGAATCACAGATCTGTACTTCTGAAACAAATAATGCAACATATTTTAAGAAAAAAGAAAAAGAAGAAGATAACAGGAGAGGAAGAAAAGGGGAGTATGTCAGAGGGGGAGACGAACCATGAGAGATGATGGACTCTGAAAAACAAACTGAGGGTTCTAGAGGGGAGGGGGGTAGGAGGAGGGGTGAGCCTGGTGATGGGTATTGAGGAGGGCACGTTCTGCATGGAGCACTGGGTGTTATGAACAAACAATGAATCATGGAACACTGCACCAAAAACTAATGATGTAATATATGGTGATTAACATAACAATAAAAAATTAAAAAAAAAATTTTCTATTTCCTTGGTGTTAGTCACGATCTCTCCCCTTTCATTCATAATTTTATTAATTTAGGTCCTTTCTCTTTTCTTTTGGGTAAGTCTGAACAGAGGTTTTTCAATCTTATTAATTCTTTCAAAGAACGGACTTCTAGTTTTATTGATCCACTCTACTGTTTTCCTGGTTTCTATTTCATTGATCTCTGCTGTAATCTTTATTATTTCTCTTCTCTTGCTCTGTTTAATTTTGTTTGCTGTTCTTTCTCCAGTTCCTTTAGGTGAAAGGTTAGCTTGTGCATTTGGGATTTTTCTATTTTTTTGAGTAAGGCTTGGATGCCTATGTATTTCCCTCTTAGGACTGCCTTTGCAGTATCCCATAGGTTTTGGACCAATGTGTGTTTGTTCTTATTGGTTTCCATGACTTGTTTAAATTCTTCTTTAATTTCCTGGTTGACCCAAACATTCTTTATCAGTGTGGTGTTTAGCTTTCAAGTGTTTGAATTCCTTCCAAATTTTTTTCTTGTGATTGAGTTCAGTTTCAAAGCATTGTGGTCTGAAAATATGCAGGGAACATTCTCAATCCTTTGGTATTGGGTGAGGCCTGATTTGTGACCCAGTATGTGGTCTATTCTGGAGAAAGTTTCATGTGCATTCGAGAATGAGGATTCTGTTGTTTTAGGGTGGAATGTTCTGTATGTATCTACGAAGTCCATCTGATTCAGTGTGTCATTCAAAGCACTTGTTTCTTTGGTGATCTTCTTAGATGATCTGTCTATTGCTGAGAGTGGAGTGTTGAGGTCCCCTACTATTAAAGTATTATTGTCAATATGTTTCTTTATTTTGGTTAACAGTTGGCTTATGAAGTTGGCTGCTCCCGTGTTGGGGCATAGAGATTTACCATTGTTAAATCTTCTTGTTGGATAGATGCCATAAAGAATGATATAGTGTCCTTCTGTATCTTTTACTATAGTCTTTAGCTTAAAATCTAATTTGTCTAATATAAGAATTGCTACCCCACCTTTCTTTTGAGGTCTGTTGGCATGATAAGTTGTTCTCCATCTCCTCACTTTCAGTCTAGATGTATCTTTAGGTTCAAAATTTGTCTCTTTTAGACAGCATATGGTTGGGTCCTGTCTTTTTATCCAACCTGCAACACTGTTCTATTTCATGGGAGCATTTAGGCTGTTCACGTTTAGAGAGACTATTGAAAGATATGATTTTATTGCTATTGTTTTGCCTGTGAAGTTGTTGTTTCTATAGATTGTCTCTAAATTTCTGGTCTATATTACTCTTGGGGTCTTTCTTCTTTTATAGACCCCCCTTAATATTTCTTGCAGGGCTGGCTTGGTGGTCACATATTCTTTCATTTTCTGCTGGTCCTGCAAGCTCCTTGTCTGTCCATCCATTCTGAATGACAGCCTTGCTGGATAAATTATCCTTGGCTGCATGTTCTTCCCATTTAGTACACTGAATATGTCTTGCCAGCCTTTTCTGGCTTGCCAGATCTCTGTGGACAGGTCTGACATTATTCTGATGTTCTTCCTTCTGTATGTAAGAAATCTCTTCCTCCTACCTGCTTTCAGCATTGCTTCTTTGTTTCTAAGATTTGCGAGTTGTACTATTATATGTCGGGGCATTGATCTGTTTTCATTGATCTTGGGAGTGGTCCTTTCTGCCTTTTGGACATGAATGCTTGTTTCCTTCCCCAGATTAGGGAAGTTCTCAGCTACAATTTGCTCAAATATATCTTCTAGTCCTCTCTCTTTCTCCACCCCTTGGGGATACCAATATTTCTGACATTGGAACATTTCATGGTGTCATTAATCTCTCAGTCTGATCTCTTGGGCTTTAAGCTGTTTTTCCCAGGCCTCCTAGGTTACCTTCTTTTCTGTCATCTTGTCTTCTAGCTCACTAATTCATTCTTCTGCCTCGTTTACCCTGGCTCTTAGGGTATCCTGTTTAGACTGCCTCTCATTCATAGCATTTTTAAGTTCTGCCTGATTAGATATCATTTCTATTGTTAGAGACCATTAATATTGTTCTCAAGCCTAGATATTGACTTCATAATTGCTACTCTGAAGTCTATCTCTGACATCTTGTTTATATCCACATCCATTAGGTCTGTGGCAGAGGCCATAGTCTCTGATTCTTTTCTTTTTTGGGGGTTCCTCCTCTTGGTCTTTCTGTTGAGGAGTGGTTGAGGGAATGTACAGAGTCCAAAGTATTAACCACGACCCAAGCAAGATGCACCTGTTTAATGGGGACACTAGTGTTTTCATCCTTTTGTTCTTGCAGCTTGTCTTCTGGGGGAGGAGCTTGCCACACTCTTACTCAGGCAACCCTGCTTCAGTAGAGTTGCTCTGCCATGTGTCAGGGGGCTGGGCTCAGTGAAAACTGGTTTTTTGGGGTTTTGTTCTCTGGTGGCTTTCCCTTTCCTCTCCTTCTGCTCTTCCCACCACTCATTTTCTCTCTCTCTCTCTGTCTCTCTCTTCTATTTTAAAAAAGGAATAATGTAACAAGAAACAAAGGACACTATATAATAGCAAAGGGGACAATCCAACAAGAAGATATAATATTTTTTAATATTTATGCACTCAATATGGAAGCACCCAAATACATAAAACAGTTAATAACAAACATAGAAGAACTAATTGATAGTAATATAATAATTATATTACTATAGTAATATAATAGTAATATAGTAATATAGTAATATAATAATTATAGGGGACTTTAACTTCCCACTTACATAAATGATCATCCAGTCTGAAAATTAACAAGAAAACAATGGTTTTGAATGACACACTGGAGCAGATGGATTTAACAGATGTATTTAGAACATTCTATGCTAAAACAGCAGAATACACATCCTTTTCAGGTGTACATGGAACATTCTCCAGAACAGAACACAAATTAGTCCACAAAAGAGTCTCAACAAATTCAATAAGGCCAAAATCATACCATGCATCTTTTTTTGACCAGAATGCTACTAAACTAGAAATCAAACACAAGAAAAAATCTGGAAAGACCACAAATATATGGAGGCTAAATAACATGCTACTAAACAAAGAATGGGTCAACCAAAAAAACCAAAGAAGAAACCCAAAAGTACATGGAAACAAATGAAAATGAAACAAAGCAGTCCAAAACCTTTGGGATGCATCAAAACCCATTCTAAGAGGGAAGATTATAGCAATACAGGCCTATGTCAATAAGCAAGAGAAATCTCAAATAAACTAACCTCACACCTAAGGGAGCTAGAAAAAGAACAAACAAAATCCAAAACCAACCGAAGGAAGAAAATAATAAAGATTAGAGCAGAAATAAATGATATGTAAACTAAAAAATTATAAAAAACAGTAGACCAAATAAATGAAACCAGGAGCTGATTCTCTGCAAAGACAAACAAAATTCATAAACCTCTAGCCAGATTCATCAAAAACAAAGAGAAAGGACATAAATAAAATTATAAATGAAAGAGGAGAAATAACAACCAACACCACAGAAATAAAAATAATTTTAAGAGACTATTATGAAAAACTATATGCCATCAAATTGGACAATCTAGAGAAAATAGATTAATTCCTAGAAACATATAACTTATTAAAATTGAAACAGGAAGAAATACAAAATTTGAATAGACTCATTACCAGCAAGGAGATTGAATTAGTAATCAAAAAAAAAAAAAAAAAAAAAACCCATTGAACAAAAATCCAGGACAAGATGGTTTCACAAGTGAATTCTACTAAACATTTCAAGAAGAGTTAATACCTATTCTTCTCAAATTATTCCAAAAATAGAAAAGGAAGGGAAACTTCCAAATTCATTCTATGAAGACAGCATTACCTTGATACCAAAAGCTGATTAAGATACCACCGAAAAAGAGAATTAGAGGCCAAGTGCTTTGATGAACATAGATGCAAAAATCCTCAACAAAATACTAGCAAACCAAATCCAAGAACACATTAAAAATATCATTCACCATGATCAACTGGGATTTATTCCTAGGATGCAAGTTTGGTTCAATATTCACAAATCAATATGATACATCACATCAATGACAGAAAGGATAAGAACCATACGATCATTCCAATAGTTGAAGAAAAAGCATTTACAAAGTACAACATCCATTCATGATAAATGCCCTCAACAAAGTAGGTTTTCAGGGAACATACCTCAATGTAATAAAGTCCATGCAAAAAGCCCACAATGAACATCATACTCAGTGGTGAAAAACTGAGATTTCCCTATAAGGTCAGGAACAAGGCAAGGATGTACACTCACCACTTTTATTCAACATAGTACTAGAAGTCCTAGCCATGGCATTCAACAAAAAGAAATAAAACCATCCAAATTGTTAAGGAAGAATTAAAATTTTCACCATTTGCTGGTGACATGATACTCTGTATAGAAAACCTGAAAGACCACCAAAAAAGCTGCAAGAACTGATAAAAAGATTCAGTAAAGTCATAGGATATAAAATCAATGTGTCAAAATCTGTTTCATTACTATACACTAAAAATGAAGTAACAGAAAGAGAAATTAAGAAAGCAAACCCATTACAACTGCACAAAAAAACAATAAGATACCTAGGAATAAATCCAAAGAGGTGAAAGACCTATACTCTGATAAGTATAAAACACTGATGAAAGAAATTGATGACAAAAATAAATGGAAAGACATTGCATGCTCGTTATTAGAAAAAAATATTGTTAAAATATCTATACTACCCAAATCAATCTACAGATTTAATGCAATCCCTATGAAAATACCAACAGCATTTTTCAAAGAACTAGACAACACAATCCTAAAATTTGTATGGAACCACAAAAGACCCCAAATTGCCATAGCAATTTTGAAAAACAAAACCAAAGCTGGAGGTATCACAATTCAGACTTCAAGTTATATTACAAAACTGTAATAATCAAAACAGTATGATACTAGCACAAAAATAGACACATAGATCAATGGAATAGAATATAAAGTCCAGAAATAAACCCACAAGTATATGGTCAATTAATTTTCAACAAAGCAGGAAATATTCAATGGGAAGAAGACAGTCTCTGCAACAAACAGTGCTGGGAAAACTGGACAGCTACATGAAAAAGAATTAAACTGGACCACTTTTTTTCACTATACACAAGAATAAATTCAAAATGGATTAAAGATCTAAACGTGAGATCTCAAATCATAAAAATACTAGGAGAGAACACAGACTGTAATGTCTCTGACAACAGCTGCAGCATCATTTTTCTAGAAATATCTCCCAAGGCAAGGGAAATAAAAGCAAAAATAAACTATCAGGACTTCATCAAAATAAAAATCTGCACAGTGAAGGAAACAATCAACAAAACTAAAAGGCAACCTACTGAATGAGAGAACATATTTGCAAATGACATATCTGATAAAGGGTTAGTATCCAAAATATATAAAGAACTTATACAACTCAAAACCCAAAAGACAAATAATCCAATTAAAAAATGAGCAGAAGATATGAATAGACTTGCTGGATAACTGAACATAATAATAATAAAAAATATATGAACAGACATTTTTCTGAAAAAGACTTTCAGATGGCCAACAGACAAATGAAAAGATGCTCAACATCACTCATCATCAGGGAAGTCCAAATCAAATCTACAGTAAGATATCACCTCATACCCGTCAGAATAGCTGAAATCAAAAATACAAGAAACAACAAGTGTTGGTGAAGACGTGGAGCAAAAGGAACCTTTTTGCACTATTGGTAGGAATGCAAACTGGTGCAGCCATGTGGAAAGCAGTATGGAGGTTCCTCAAGAAAATTATAAGTAGAACTACCCTACAGTCTAGTAATCACACTACTGAATATTTATCCCCAAAATACAAAAAACACTAATTCAAAGCGATACCTGCACCCCAATGTTTATAGCAGCATTATTTACAATAGCCAAATTATGGAAGCAGCCCATATGTCCATGGATATGTGAATGGATAAAAAAGAGGTGGTATACATATACAATAGAATATTATTCAGCCATAAAAACAATGAAATCTTGTCATTTGCAATGACTTGGATGAAGCTAGAGAGCATAACACTAAGTGAAATAGTTCAGTGAAGAACAAATACCATATGATTTTACTCATATGTGGCATTTAAGAAACAAAACAAATGAGGGGCACCTGGGTGGCTCAGTGGATTAAGCATCTGACTCTTGATTTTGGCTCAGGTCATGATCTTAGGGTCATGGATCAAGCCCCACATGGGTCTCCACGCTCAGCAGGGAGTCTGCTTAAGATTCTCTCTCTCCCTGGCCCTGTGCCCTTCCCACAACCCATGCACATTTTCTCCCATTCAAATAAATAAATAAATCTTAAAAAAAAAGAAACACATGAGCAAAGCATAAAAAAGAGAGAAACACAAATCATGAAATGGACTCTTAACTATAGAGAACAACTTAATGGTTACCAGAGGGGGAGATGGGAGGGGAGATGAGTGAAATAGGTGATGGGGATTAAGGAGTGCACTTTTCATGAAGAACACTGGGTGACAAATGGAACTGTTGAATCATTATAGTGTACACTTTAAACAAATATTACATTGTATGTTAGATATAGTGGAAGTTAAAATTTTAAAAAAGTTGTCATTTTAAAGCAGACTGTTAAATCTGTGTTCATATAAGCTATAGGGTAATTACAAAACAAAAATGTATGGTAGATACACACAAGATAAAGAGAAGAGAATCAAAGTATATCACTATGGAAAATCATCAAATTACAAAGTAAGACTGCAAGATGAAGAAAGAGACAAAAGCATTACAAGACAGCCAGAAAAAAATTAACAAGAGAGCAGTAGAATGTCCTTACCTATCAATAATTACTTTAAATTCATTGTATTAAATTATCTATTTAAAAGATAATTTTGAATAGATATTCAATAAAGGATAGCCCTTCTTTTGGCTGAATGGATTTTAAAAAGAACTAACTCCATGCTGCCTGCAGGACAGTTTCCAGGACACATATAGGCTCAAAGTGAAGGGATGGAAAAAACACTCCACACAAATGGAAACCAAAGAGAACAGGGATAGCTATACGTACATCAGACAAAATAGACTTTAAGTTAAAAATCTTAACAAGAAACAAAGGAGCTTGTTATATTATGATAAATGGTCAATTATTTAAGAGAAAACACAATTTTATTGTATGTACTAAATATTAGAGCACATACATATATTAAGCAAATACTAACAGATATGAAGGGAAAAAAGAGACAATATAATAATAGTAGGGGACTTTAATACCACACTTACAACAATGGATAGATCATCAAGAAAGAAAATCAATAAGGAAACATTAGATTTTAAACTATACTTTAGATATAAGAAAAACTTATGATGTAATATATGTTGGTTAACTGAACATAAAAAAAATAAAAATAAAAATAAATTATACTTTAGGCTAAATCAGCCTAATAGAGATGTACACAGAACATTCATTTTGTTTGTTTTTTTAAATTTTATTTTATTTTATTATGTTATGTTAGTCACCATACAATACATCATTAGTTTTTGATGTAGTGATCCACAATTCATTGTTTTCATATAACACCCAGTGCTCCATTCAGTACATGCCCTCCTTAATATCCATCACCGGGCTAACCCATCCCCCCACCCCCATCCCCTCTAAAACTATCAGTATGTTTCTCAGAATCCACAGTCTATCATGGTTCATCTCTCCGTCCAATTCCCACCCTTCATTTTTCCCTTCCTTCTCCTAATGTCCTCCAGGCTCTTCCTTATGTTCCACAAATAAATGAAACCATATCATAATTGATTTTTTCTCCTTGACTTACTTCACTTAGCATAATCTCCTCCAGTCCCATCCATGTTGATGTAAAAGTTGGGTATTCATCCTTTCTGATGGCTGAGTAATATTCCATTGTAAATATGGACCACATCTTCTTTCTTCATTCATCTATTGAAGGGCATCTCGGCTCCTTCCACAGTTGGCTATTGTGGACATTGCTGCTATGAAAATTGGGGTGCATATGGCCTTTCTTTTCACTACATCTGTGTCTTTGGGGTAAATACCCAGGAATGCAATTGTTGGGTCATAGGGTAACTTTATTTTTAAATTTTGAGGCCCCTCCATACTGTTTTCCAAAGTGGCTGCACCAACTTGCATTCCCACCAACAGTATGAGAGGGTTCCCCTTTCTCCACAACCTCTCCAGCATCTGTTGCTTCTTGCTTTGTCAATTTTTGCCATTCTAACTGGTGTAAAGTGGTATCTCAATGCAGTTTTGATTGGAATTTCCCTGATGGCTAATGATGAAGAATATTTTTTCATGTGTCTGTCAGCCATTTGTATGTCTTCTTTGGAGAAGTGTCTGTTCATGTCTTCTGCCCATTTTTTGACTTAATTATTTGTTTTCTGGGGGTTGAGTTTGAGAAGTTCTTTATAGATCTTAGATACCAGCCCTTTGTCTGTAGTGTCATTTGCAAATACCTTCTCCCATTCTGTGTGTTGCCTCTCTGTTTTGCTGACTGTTTCCTTTGCTGTGCAGAATCTTTTTATCTTGATGAAGTCCCAAAAGTTCATTTTTGCCTTTGTTTCACTAGCTTTTGGAGATGTATCTTGAAAGAAGTTGCTGTGGGCGATGTCAAAGAGGTCACTGCCTATGTTCTCCTCTAGGATTTTGAAGGATTCCTGTCTCACATTGAGGTCTTTGATCCATTTTGGGTTTATCTTTGTGTATGGTGTTAGAGAATGGCCGAGTTACATTCTTTATATAGCTGTCCAATTTTCCCAGCACCATTTATTGAAGAGACTGTCTTTTTTCCATTGCATATTCTTTCCTGTTTTGTGGAAGATTATTTGACCATAGAGTTGAGGGTCCATATCTGGGCTCTCTATGCTGTTCCATTGGTCTATATGTCTGTTTTGGGCCAGTACCATGCTGTCTTGGTGATCACTGCTTTGTAATATAGCTTGAAATTGGGCAATGTGATTTGCTTGTTTTACTTTTTCAACATTTCCTTGGCAATTCGGGGTGTTTCCTGATTCCATACAAATTTTATGATTGTTTATTCCAGCACTTTGAAAAGGTCATTGGAATTTTGATCGGGATGGCACTGAGGGTATAGATGCTCTGGGTAGCATAGACATTTTAACAATGTTTATTCTTCCAAGCCATGAGCATGGAATGTTTTTCCATTATTTTGTGTCTTCAATTTCTTTCATGAATGTTCTGTAGTTCCTTGAGTATAGATACTTTACCTCTTTGGTTAGGTTTATTCCAAGGTATTTTATGGTTTTTGGTGCTATTGTAAATGGAATCATTTCTCTAATTTCTCTTTCTACAGTTTCATTGTGAGTGTATAAGAAAGCAACTGATTTCTGTGCATTGATTTTGTATCCTGCCACATTACTGAATTGCTTTATGAGTTCTAGTAATTTAGGGGTGGAGTCTTTTGGATTTTCCACATAAAGTATCATGTCATCTGTGAAAAGAGAGAGTTTGACTTCTTCTTTGCCAATTTGAATACGTTTTATTTTTTTGTTCTCTGATTGCTGTCACTAGGACTTCTAGTACTATGTTGAACAATAGTGGCACGAGTGGGCATCCTTGTCATATTCCTGATCTTAAAGGAAAGGCTCTCAGCTTTTCCCCACTGAGGATGATATTCACCATGGGTTTTTTCACAGATGGATTTTATGAACATGAGGAATGTTCCCTCTATCCCTATACTCTGAAGAGTGTTAATCAGGAAAGGATGCTGTAGTATGTCAAATAATTTTTTTGCATCAATTGAGAGGACCATACGGTTCTTCTCTCTCCTCTTATTAATGTGTTCTATCACATTGATTGATTTGCGAATGCTGAACCACATTTACACCCTGGGGATAAATCCCACTTGGTCGTGGTGGATGATCCTTTTAATGTATTGTTGCATCCTATTAGCTAGGATTTTTTGAGAACTTTGGAGTCCATATTCAACAGGGATATCGGTCTGAAATACTCCTTTTTGATGGGTTCTTTGCCTGGTTTGGGGATTAAGGAAATGGTGGCCTCATAGAATGAGTCTGGAAGTTTTCCTTCTGTTTCTATTTTTTTGAAACAGCTTCAGGAGAATAGGTATTATTTCTTCTTTGAATGTTTGGTAGAATTCTCCAGGGAATCCATCAGGTCCTAGACTCTTGTTTCTTGGGAGGTTTTCGATGATTTTTCAATCTCGTTACTGGTTATTGGCCTATAGTTTATAGGTTTCCAGGAAGGTATCCATTTCTTCCAGGTTGCTCAGTTTATTGGCATATAGTTGTTGATAATAATTTCTCATAATTGTTTCTATTTTCTTGGTGTTAGTCGTGATCTCTCCCCTTTTGTTCATACTTTTATTAATTTGGGTCCTTTCTCTTTTCTTTTGGATAAATCTGGTCAGTGGTTTATTGATCTTATTAATTCTTTCAATGAAACAGCTTCATTGATCTGATCTACTGTGTTTCTGTTTCTAATTCATTGATCTCTGCTCTACTCTTAATTATTTCTCTTCTAATGCGTGGCTTAGGCATCATTTGTTGCTTTTTCTCTAGTTCTTTAAGGTGTAGAGTTAGTTGGTGAATTCGGGATTTTTCTATTTTTTTGAGTGAGGCTTGGATGGCTATGTATTTCCCCCTTAGGACTGCCTTTGCAGTATCCCAGAGGTTTTGGACCGATGTGTTTTCGTTCTCACTGGTTTCCATGAATTGTTTAAGTTCCTCTTTGGTTTTCTGGTTGACCCAAAAGTTCTTGAGCAGAGTGGTCTTTAGCTTCCAAGTGTTTGAATTTCTGCCAAATTTTTTCTTGTGATTGAGTTCCAGTTTTAAAGCATTATGGTCTGAGAATATGCAGGGAATAATCTCAGTCTTTTTGTATCTGTTGAGACCTGATTTGTGACCCAGTATATGGTCTATTCTGGAGAAAGTTCCATGTGGGCTCAAGAAGAATGAGTATTCTGTTGTTTTAGAGTGGAATGTTCTGTATACATCTATGAGGTCCCTCTGGTCCAGTGTATCGTTCAAAGCTCTTGTTTCTTTGTTGCTTTTCTGCTTAGATGATCTGTTTATTGCTGAGAGTGGAGTATTGATGTCTCCTATAATTAACGTATTGTTATCAATATGATGCTTTATTTTGGTTAACAGCTGGCTTCTGTAGTTGGCTGCTCCCACGTTGAGGGTGTAGATATTTACATTTGTTAGATCTCCTTTTGGATCGACCATTTAAGACTGATATAGTTTCCCTCTGTGTCTCTAACTGCAGTGTTTAGTTTAAAATCTAATTTGTCTGATATAAGATTTGCTACCCTAGCTTTCTTTTGAGGTACGTTGGCATGGAAGATGGAACTCCATCCCTTCACTTTCAGTCTGGATGTATCTTTAGGGTCAAAATGAGTCTCTTGTAGACAGCATATGGATGGGTCTTGTCTTTTTATCCAATCTGCAACCCTGTGCCATTTTATGGGAGCATTTAGGCCATTTAAATTGAGAGTGATTACTGAAAGATATGAATTTATTGTCATCATTTTGCCTGTGAAGACCTTGTTTTTATAGATTGTCTCTGTAAATTTCTGTTCTATATCACTCTTGGGGTCTTTTTCCTTTTATAGAACCCACCTTAATATTTCTTGCAGGGCCGATTTAGTGGTCATATATTCTTTCAGTTTCTGCTGGTCTTGGAAGCTCTGCATCTCTCCATCCATTCTAAATGACAGCCTTGCCAAATAAAATATCCTTGGCTGCATGTTCTTCTCGTTTAGTACCCTGAATATGTCTTGCCAGCCCTTTCTGGCTTGCCACATCTCTGTGGATAGGTCTGACATTATTCTGATTTTCCTCCCTCTGTATGGAAGGAATCTCTTCCCCTTTAGTTCCCTTAAGATGGTTTCCTTGGTTCTAAAATTTGTGAGTTTTACTATTTTATGCCATGGCATTTGTCTGTTATCCTTGATCTTGGGAGGGGTACTCTCTGCCTCTAGGATATGAATGTTTGTTTCATTCCCCAGATTAGGAAAGTTCTCACCTACAACTTGCTCAAATATATCTTCTAGTCCTCTCTCTCTCCAACCCCTCAGGGATACCAATAATTCTGACATTGGAATGTTTCATGGTGTCACTTAGTTCTCTGATTCTATTTTCATGGATTTTGAGTTGTTTTTTCCTGGCCTCCTCTTTTTCCTTCTTGTCTATTAATTGGTCTTCCAGGTCACTAATTCATTCTTCTGCCTCGCTTACCCTAGCTGTTAGATTATCTAGATTGGATTGGACCTCATTGATAGCATTTTTAAGTTCTGCTAATTCAGCTTTCATTTCTGCCCTTAGAGACTCTATGTTGCCATTAATTGATTTCTCCATTCTAGCTATTGTCTTCACAATTGCTACCCTGAATTCCATCCCCAACATCTTGGTTATATCTGTATCCATTTGTAAATCTGTGGCAAAAGTCACGGCCTCTGAGTCTTTCCTATTTTGGGAGTTCCTCCTCCTAGTCATTCTGTTGATGGGTGGTTGAGGGAATGTACAGAGTCCACATTATTGACTACAACTCAAGCAAGATGCACCTGTTTTATAGGGTCCTTAGGGTTGCTGGCCTCTTGTGCTCCCAGCCTGTCTTCTGGGGGAGGGGCCTGCCATGCTGTTATTCAGGCAACCCTGTTTAGGCAGAGTTGCCCTGCCCCCTGTGGTGGGGGATGGGCTCAGTGAAAACCATTTTTGGGGGGGCTTTTTATCTCTGGCGGCTTTCCCTGGTCACTTTCTGCATCTTTTCTGAGAGCCAGAGCAGAAGAGATCGTTTCCAACCCTCTGCCACAGAGCAGAGAGATTGCAGTTTGTTCTTCAGTGAGCTCTCCAGTCCACACTATCTCTGTTTTCTGTCTGTGCTGCTATAACCTGCAGCATCCCGGGTTGTGAGACCCTCAGCAGTGCTCCCAGTCCTCACCTCCACGTCAGGCCATGTATCTGCCTTTTGTGCTTCTAAAACCGCCAGCCACCCCCAGTTCACATGCATGGCCCCACCATTCCAGGTTTCAGTCTGTGGGGGCTGCCCTAAAGTCCTTTCCCTGTCGCTACCAGTCTGTGAGTCTGTGCCCCATCCCCAGTGCAGGAGGCTATTGCTCACCAGTGGTGTAGGATTGCCACAGCTCCCTCCCCCTTCTGTTTATCCTCCAATATCTGCCTGCAGAATCACAGCTCCCCGTTTCATACCTCAAAACCAACCACCTACTATATTCTGTTTGTAGAGATCCAGATATATCTTCTTACATCTCAGGCTGATTTCGTGGGTGTTCAGAGTGGTCTGGTAGATATCCAGCTCAATTCTGGGGACCGGTTGGAATAGGGTCCCCTAGTCCTCTGACATATTTTCCCCCCTCCTGTACAGAACATTCTATCCAAGAGCAGAAGAATACACATTCTTCTCAAGTACATATGTAACATTCTCCAGGATAAATCAAATTTTATGTCACAAAACAAGTGTCAGCAAATTTAAAAAGATTTAATCATACCAAGTATCTTTTCCAACCACAATGGTATGAAACTAAACCTCAATAACAGGAGGGATACTGAAGGATTCACAGATATGTGGAAATTAAATAACAAACTCCTAAAACCAATGGGTCAAAGATAAAATAAAAACGGAAAGCAAGAAATATCTTTAAACAAACAAAATGGAAATGTAACCTACTAAAACTTATAGGATGCTGCAAAAGCAGTGCAAAGAGGCAATAAATTCCTGCATTAAGAAAAAAGGACATCAGATAAACTACCTCCCATATGATCCAGCTACCATATGATATAGCAATCATACTTCTGGAAATGAAATCAGAATCTCAAAGAGATACCTGCACTCCCATGTTCATTGTGGAGTACAAATAGTTTAATTAACTTATCTATCATGTCACATAGTTACCATTTCCTTTCATTTTTGTTGTGTATGTGTGTGTGTGTGTGTGTGTGTGTGTAATGAGAGCAGTTAATATTTACCCTTCTAGCAAACTTCAAATGTGTAATATACAATTATTAACTAGAAGCACTGTGCTATATATTAGATCTCCAGAACTTATTTAGCCTGTATCCCTGAAATTTTGTACCCCTGACCAACAACTCCACAATCCCATCCCCCTCATTCCCTAGAAACCACCAATGGTACTCTCTTCTTCTATGAATTTGACTATTTTCAATTCTGAGTATAAGTGATATTATACAGTATTTATCTTTCTACATCTGCCTTGTTTCACTTTTCATAATGCCTTTGAGATCCATGCATGTTCTCTAACTGGAAGAATTTCCTAATTTTTTAAAAGCTGAGCAATATTCCATTAGATAGATGATGATAGATGATTTATAGATAGATGATAGATAGATAGATAGATAGATAGATAGATAGATAGATAGATAGATAGATGATTGATAGATAGATAGATAGATATAGATGATAGATAGATAGATAGATAGATAGATAGATAGATAGATAGATAGATAGATAGATGATAGATGATAGATAGACAGATGATAGTTAGATAGATGATAGATAGATATACAATCACATGTTCTTTATTCATCTGTAGATGAATGTTGGATGTTTGGGTTGTTTCCAAATTTTGACTACTGTGAGTAGTGCCACAATGAACTCAGAAGTATGGGTATCTCGTGGAGTTGCTGATTTCATTCCCTTTGGGTATACACCCAGAAGTGGGATTTGCTGGATCATATGGTAGCTTTTTTTGAGGAAGAGCAAATTTTTGAGGAACTTCATGTTATTTTCCATAATGGCTTTACAAATTTACATTTCCATCAATAGTGTACCAGGGTTCCCTTCTTTCCACACCCTTGTCAACACTTGCTATCTTTCATATTTTTGGTAATAGCAATTATAACGTGTGTTAGGTGCTATTTCACTGTGGTTTTGATTTGTTTTTCCCTGGTGATTAATGACGCTGAGCAACCTTTCATATACCTGTTGACCATTTTTATGTCTTCTTTAGATAAATGTGTATTCAGGTCATTGGCTCATTTTTAAATCATTTTTAAATTGTTTTTTTTTTTTTCTGTTTTCTTGCTATTGAGTTGTAGGAGTTATTTATGTATTTTGTATTAAATCCTTATCAGATATATGTTTGGCAAATATTTTCTCCCATCCCATAAATTGCCTTTTCATCCTGTTAATTGTTTACTTTCTTGTGCAGAAGCATTTTTGTTTGATGTAGCTCACTTGTTTTTTGTTTTTGTTTTGGGGTTATTTTTTGTTGTGTTTTGTTTTAGTTTTTGTTTTCCTTTTATTCCCTGTGTTTTGAGGGTCATATCCAAAAAATCATTGCCAACATAAATTTCAAAGAGCTTTTTCCCTGTGTTTTTTTTCTGGTAGTTTAATGGATTCAGGTCTTATATTTGTCTTTGAGTTTTTGTATGTGGTGTGAGATAAGGGTCCCATTTCATTTTTTTTTACGTATGGATATCCTGTTTTCCTAACATCATTTATTGAAGAAACTATCCTTTATCCATTACACATTCTTCACAGTTTTGTCAAAAATCAGTTGACTATAGATACTTGGATTTATTTCTGGGCCCTCTATTCTGTTCCATTGGTCTATATGTCTGCTTTTATGCCAGGACCATACTGTTTTTTTATTACTTTAGCTTTGTAATATATTTTGAAATTAGGAAATTTTATGCCCTAGCTTTGTTCTTCTTGCTCAAGATTTCTTTGGCTATTCAGAGACTTTTGTGGTTCTATATACTGTTTATGATTGTTTTCCTATTTATGTCAAGAATGCCACTGGGATTTTGGTAAGGATTACATTGAATCTGCAGATCACTATGTGTAGTATGGACATTAAAAAAATAGTAACTCTTCCATTCCATTAATATAAGCTTTCTTCTCTTTACCTGTATCTTCTCTAAGTTCCTTCAATAATATTTTATAATTTTCAGTACATAAGTCTTTCATCTCTTTGGTTAATTTTATTCCAAATAATTAATTCTTTTCATTGTTATTAAGAATGGGTTTTTAAAATTTCCTTTTTTGGATATTTTGTTGTTTATGTATAGAAACACAATTGATGTTGATTTTGTATTCAGCAACTTTTACTGAATATATTTGATAGTTCTAATATTATCATTGTTGAGTCTTTAGAATTTTCTACATATAAGATCATATTATCTACAAACAGAGATCATTTTAATTCTTCCTTTCTGATTTGGATACGTTTTATTTCTTTTTCTTATCTAACTGTTCTGGCTAGAACTTCCAGTATTATGTTGAATACAAGTGGTGAGAGGGGGCACCCTTGCCTTGTACCAGATCTTAGAGGAAAAGCTTTTAGTTTTTCCCCATTGGCTATGATGTTAACTGTGGACTTTTCATATATGGTTTTTATTGTGTTGAGATAAGTGCCTTTATTGTGTTGAGGTAACCTATTTTTGTTCAGTGGCAACCATTGATTTCTTTTTCATCTTTATATTTTTGACTTCAGAATACTAGATAAATTGAATCATAGAAGTACTAATTATAGTTAATGTAAACATTTTCATCTGGATGCTTTCACTTAGAATAATGTATCTGAGATTCAACCATATTGTTTCATATGTCAGAAGTTTATTCTTTTTACTGGTGAGTAGTATTTCATTATATGAATGAGCCAAAGTTTATTTGCCTTTTATTATTTGATAGAGATTTGACTTGCTTCATAATTTTGGCAATTATGTATAAAGCCAATATAAACAATCATATGCTTGTGTTCGTGTAAACTACCTTTTCCTTTCTCTTGAATACATACCTAAAAGTGGGATTGTTGGATTATAGGATAAGTGTATATTTAAATTTATAATACACAGCCTAGCTATTTTCCAGAGTGTACATCACCAGCAATATATGAGTTCTAGTTGCTATGAATCCACCCAACAGTTAGAATGCTGGATTATGTTTTAATTTTGGTCATTCAAATAATTTGTTTCATTGTGATTTAATTTTTTATTTCCTTAATGACTACTCTTGAGCACCTGTTTCTATGTCTATTGCCATCTCTATATGTTTATTTTCCCCCCAAATAAACTGCCTGCTGACATGCCCTTGTCCAAGGTTCTATTTTTCTAAATATCTTTCTATTTATTTCTATGTTAATTCCTTTGTACTCAAATAACATACTTTGTATGATTTCACTTATTTACATTTGTTTAGATATGTTTTATAGGCCAGAATATGATCTATGTTTGTAAATGTTTTATGTGTACATGAAAAGAACATGTATTCAACTGCTGCTTTGTCAATTTTTCTTTAAAAGTCTACTAACACAAGTTGGTTGATAGTATTGTTCCAGTCTTCTATATCTTTGCTGATTTTCTGCTTAAACATTCTATTAAATGTGAATTTATCTATTTAAGTGGAATATCTTTTTCAACACTTTTACCCACCTATGTCTTCATATAAACAATGTAATCTGGCAATCTCTGCTATTAATGTGTTTAGACCATTTACATTTAATATAATTATTTATTATTTATATGGTTGGATTATGATGTTCCTTCTGATGATATCTGTTCCTTCTGTTTGCTTCTTTTTTTCCTCTTTTTCTGTCATCTTTTGGATTTATTGAGTATTTTCTATAGCTACATAGTTTTTTCACTGCCACCTAGGGACACCATTTCCTACCACCAACTCTATTACTAATGAACACACACTGGAAACTCATGAAAAAGAACTTAGAAGTGTATGCGAACTTCACATAAGTTTGGAATCTCCAGGATTCTATACTTTCACAGTAGTCCTTATTAGCTTTTCAAATTCCCTTAAAATTTTACTTGATTTTCTTTCTTTCTTTCTTTCTTTCTTTCTTTCTTTCTTTCTTTCTTTCTTTCTTTCTTTCTTTCTTTCTTTCTTTCTTCTTTCTTTCTTTCTTCCTTTTTTTTTTCTTATTTGTATGGAATCTGGCCTTTTTGGTACAGTGCTTTGCCACAGATTAGCCAATACTTGTATCTCATCACTCCTTGGAGAATCCTATATTTCCTTAGATTTTGCACTCTTTGGTTGTTCTTCAACCTCAGTTCTCTCATAGATTCAAGCAAATTTATGATTTAGCAACACTCTAACTTTGTGTTTAGATTGGGATCAAATCTCTTTTTAGCTTCCTACACCCTGAAAATATGCAGCATTATTCAGTTCATACTTTGAGGAGCAAAGATCTAAAGAAATTCTCATCCCTTAAATATTCCTAAAGAAGCCAAATATCAGAATGTTCTCATTGCTAGTAATAGTTCCTAATAACTCCTTTTTTTAAAATTCTATATTCATAAAGCAATATGGTTTTTCCTAACAACATTCTATACATATATCTGATTTTTAGGCCATATAGTTATCTATAGTAGTTTTCTGCTACAAATTAATTTAAGATGAGTTTTTAGGGCATGTTTATTCTTTGATAAGGTGATTGTTCATAAAAAAAGTATGGTAACAATGTTAATTGTTAATTAGTACGTTTGTATGTTAATTAGTTTGTGGTCAATATCATTTCACAATGTATACACATATCAAAACATCACATTACATACCTTAAATCTATACAACTCTTATCAAAAATAAATATTAAAAAAAACATTCAGCAGAGGTAGCTATTCACCATGGGAAATTATGAGTCTTGGTTGAATGAATTGATATAAAACTTGGTCCTGAACCTATGGTGACCTAATCAAAACAAAGTCACAGACTTAGTTTAGGTTAACTTTTCTCATTGCTACAGGGCATATTAACACTCTACTTGACTGAGTAACCAGGACAGAGGAAACGTATATGGCTTTGAAGATAAAATATATATACCCTACTGGTGACTTATGAATGCAGCTCACACATCGCTACTCTGAATTGTTAAGATTCATTATAGCTTCTCAACTGGTACCATACAAGGAAATCCTAAATACTTCTCAACCTAACATTCTGAGAAGACATTCCATAAAAACAAAACATTAAATATTACTCAGTCTTTTGAAGGTAAAAACAGCGATTCTTCTATAGAAATGTTTTTGAGCTTCACTAACATGTCAATGCTTTGTTCTAACCTCTTCCAGTGAGAGCACCTCTACAAGGCTTCACTTTTGAATTTCTGATCTGGGGATGAAAGCACAGAGAGACTGACCTACACTGTATATCAAAAAAAAAAAAAAAAGAATAGTGACCTTTTTATGTGGTCTAGAATATATCCTCCTCTTAGCCTAACACTCATTGAGTTTCTCCCAATATTAAAATCATTTAAAAAGGAGAAATACTAAATGACTATCCTTGATTGCGTAGGAAGTAAAAACCTTAGTAAAAATGATAAATAGGAATTCCTAACCCATAATAGAGTAGGCTCTCATTTGATCAACCTATCAAATTCATGCAAACTTACCAAATTCAAGATTTATTCACTGAACACTTTATGCTCAGAACTTTCTTAATTGCTGGGGGAATATATAAATAAGACAGAGACCAGTACCTGCCCTGAAGTAGCTTATCCAATTATGAAAAGAACAACACACACACACACACACACACACACACACACACACACACACACACACACACACAGGAAACAAGAGGAAGTGGGATGTAATCAAGCTTGTGTTGTAGAGACAAATACCATAAGGATCCAAAAATATAAAAGATTCTCTTAAAAAAAAAAAAGATACTCGAAGGACTAATTAGATGTCACAGTAATTTGTCAGCAAATCTGACATATAGGTCTATTTTGTTTAGTAAGAAGTGTGTTACTTTTGTTTGATTAGTTTTGTTTTGGTTGCTTTCAACCTGTTTTATTTTTAAAATATATTCTAAGCTATATGTTATAATGATAATAAAATTAATTTCCACAAACTTTCACCTAGATTCACCAAATGTTAACATTTCCCCTCATTGGAATACACATGATCACATGTATTTTATCATTCTCTCTCTCTCTCTCTCTCTCTCTCACTCTTTCTCTCTTTCTCCTACCCAAATTATTTAAGAGCAAGTTGGGGATATAATAAATATTTAACTCCAAACACCACAGCATACATCCCCAAAGAACAAGGACATTCTTTTATCCAATGATGTAAAATTATCAAATTTAGGCAATTTAACTTGATGCATTATCATTTAATATAAGCTATATGTTCAAATATTGCTAATATTTTCCTTTATGTCATTTTTTCCAATTGAATATCCAGTCTAAAATCATTGCACTATCATGCCTCTTTATTTTAAACTGGTTATCTGATTATCTTTCAAGACACATATTTAAATTGTTCATGCCACTTTTTTTAAGACTTTATTTATTTGTCAAAGAGAGAGAGCACAAGCAGAGGGAGTAGCAGGCAGAGGGAGAAGCAGGTTCCTCACTGAGCAAGGAGCCTGATGAGGCACTCAATCCCAGGACACTGGGATCATGACCTGAGCCAAAAGCAGATGCTTAACTGACTGAGCCACCTATGTGTCCAATTGCCAGTTTGTTTTTAATTAAGTTGAACTGTCTTTAGTTTCTGTTTGCCAAAAATCTCTATAATGAGTGATGAAAGGTGACCTTCACAGTCTATATCAATGGTTGCACATAAATTAAGCTTGGATAGCTCCACTTCTGAATTAACTTTCTGGCCAACAAAAGTACTCAAGTATGATGCCCAGTTATGGAAGGCTTCTCGGTGGAGTAGTAAGATTTGGAGAGAAGGATGAAGATATTCGAGGTCTGGGAAGACTTGTCACTGTACATAAACATAGCATACACATGAGGTAGTTAGAAGAATGAACATGTGTGCTAGATTAGTCCAAAGGACTGAGTTGCCTATAGTTATAATGTAGAAATTGTATTTTCATTGTTTAAATCAATACTGTAATAATAGTATATCTTCAATTAATTGTAAAGAAGCCTCAGAAAGAAAACTTTTGATAATGGTACCAATCAATTCAGATACAAAGACAACAGTAAGCAGCAAACTATTAACTGACTTATACTCTGTCTATATTGTAGTAACAAGGACCACACTTAACTTCTCAACATAAGCAACCAGAAAGCGGGACAAAGTATATAAACAGCTGTTTTCACACATTGGGCAATGGATAACATAGGCCTGGGATCCCTGAGAGAAGAGAAACAAAGAAAGTGAACCCCATAAGAGCTCCAGCTCTCAATCTGGAGGCAATTTCCACAGTGAGGGTATAGATATCGGGAATCTAAACAGAGCTCAGTGGCTTTGCTGAGTTGAAGAGAAGGAGATCAGAGTTCAGGGATACTTAGAAGGCCAGAATTTATGAGGCAGAATTTTGGATAAGTGAGAGCTGTGCAGAAGAAAAGCTCCAGATATCTATATATCCATCCCCTGTGAATGCATACTGCAAAACTTTATAAAACTGAGCAAAGAATGACCAGACAGTTGCAAGCTAACTAATTCCCATAAGTTGTAATGGGAAGTTGTAAAGCTCACATAAGTAAGGAAAATTTAAGTTTCAATTATCCAGAGCAGAGAGTCCTTGGTGATCTCAGGGATATACAATGAAGACCCCAAAGGAATCACTTCTTAGTAGCACAGATGAACTATCCCTGGGAGTAAAGATTAACCTAGAGAAGATGTGGTATATATATACAATGGAATATTATGCAGCAATCAAAAAGAATGAAATCTTGCCATTTGCAATGGTGTGGATGGAACTGGAGGGTATTATGCTGAGGGAAATAAGTCAATCAGAGAAAGACATGTATCATATGACCTCACTGATATGAGAAATTCTTAATCTCAGGAAACAAACAGGGTTGCTGGAGTGGTGGGGGGTGGGAGGGATGGGGTGGCTGGGTGATAGACATTGGGGAGGGTATGTGCTATGGTGAGCGCTGTGAATTGTGCAAGACTGTTGAATCACAGACCTATACCTCTGAAGCAAATACATTATATGTTAAAAAAAAAAGAGGGGCGCCTGGGTGGCTCAGTCATTAAGTGTCTGCCTTTGGCTCAGGTCATGGTCCCAGGGCCCTGGGATGTAGCCCCGCATCGGGTTCTCCCCTCAGCAGGAGGCCTGCTTCTCCCTCTCGCATTCGTCCTGTTTGTGTTCCCTCTTGCTGTTTCTCTCTCTGTCAAATAAATAAATAAAATCTTTAAAAAAAAAAAAAGAAGAAGAAGATAGCAGGAGGGGAAGAATGAAGGGGAGGAAATCAGAGGGGGAGACGAACCATGAGAAACTATGGACTCTGAGAAACAAACTGAGGGTTCTAGAGGGGAGAGGGGTGGGAGGATGGGTTAGCCTGGTGATGGGTATTAAAGAGGGCATGTTCTGCACGGAGCACTGGGTGCTATGCTCAAACAATGAATCATGGAACACTACATCAAAAACTAATGATGTAATGTATGGTGATTAATATAACATAATAAAAAAAGCGAGAAAAACAAAAAAGATTAACCTAGAACTCCCTTAGAAAATATTAAAAACAGGCCTTTATGCTGAGCGAAATAAGTCAATCAGAGAAAGACATGTATCATAAGACCTCACTGATATGAGGAATTCTTAATCTCAGGGAACAAACTGAGGGTTGCTGGAGAGGTGGGGGATGGGAGGGATGGGGTGGCTGGGTGATAGACATTGGGGAGGGTATGTGCTATGGTGAGTGCAGTGAATTGTGCAAGACAGTTGAATCACAGATCTGTACCTCTGAAACAAATAATACAATATATGTTAAAAAAAAAAAAAGAAGATAGCCAGAGGGGAAGAATGAAGGGGGAGAAATCATTGGGGGAGACGAACCATGAGAGACAATGGACTCTGAAAAACAAACTGAGGGTTCTAGAGGGGAGGGGGTGAGGCGATGGGTTAGCCTGGTGATAGGTATTAAAGAGGGCACGTTCTGCATGGAGCACTGGGTGTTATATGCAAACAATGAATCTTGGAACACTACATCAAAAAGTAATGATGTAATGTATGGTGATTAACATAACATAATAATAATAAAAAACAGGCCTTGAGGGTATCAAATTGATCTGCAAGTTACTTATTTTTGCCAAAATAAAATTCAACACCTTTCACAGAAGATGATTAAATTCAGACAATCAACAACATTCACAATGTCTAGTATCCCACTAAAAAATTAATAGATAGTAAATATGTAAGAAAACATGTCCTATGTAGTCAGGATGCCAAATTTTTACAAATTGATCTAAATATATGGTACAATTTTAATAAAAACCCAAGCAAGATTTTTGGATATACAGACAAAATGACTCAAAAATTTATTTGGGAAGACAAAGGAACAGGAATAGCAAAATAAATTTTTTTTTGAAAAAGAAGAATAAAGTTGGAGGACTTACTCTATCCTATTTTAAGATATAAAAAATACACTATAATAATCAAGGCAATATGGTACTGGCAAGGAATAAACACACTGACCAATGAAATAGAACAGAATCCAGAAATAGAGCCACACAAATATGGTAAATTGTTTTTTGACAAATGTGCAAAAGTGATTAAATGAAGAAGTAATAATCTTTTAACAATGGTGTTGGAAAAGTTTGACATCCATGTGCAAAAAATAATGAACCTCAACTAGGAAATCTGCATATATTTCAAAAATAATTTCATGTTAGTATTTGAGTCATCCTCTTTTTTCATTATACAACAAATGATCTGTGCACATATGTATTCATGTACAATTTGCAGTCATTCTGGATCTCCTGTGATTTAGAATCACTGAATTTAAGTACATCAAATCCAGTAGTAGTATGTGATGCTTGAGACATGCTATTTCTTCAGTATATAGGCAACTTCTGATGATACATATATATCCTTCTGAAAAATTCATGCTATTGTATGACAAAGGAACCAAGACTAGTATATATTAAATGGTGGCTGACTCAAAGAAGACACATTATTATTTTTAAACAAAGAGCAAAAAGTTACTGTAATGATTTTAATATTTAATACAGATGGCCACAGAATTTTTTTCTAAAATAAAATATTTACTGTCTAATATGTGCCAGTGTTTTTAACATGATCATTAGAAAGAAGGCACATAAAACTGACAAGTTTGCAGGACTCTCACACCAAAATTGTAAACTTTTTTTGTATTTATACCTTTAACTACTTGTTGAATTACCATCATTATTCCCAGACATTTTTTCTTTACTCAAAGGTAATCAACATACAGTGTTATAGTAGTTTCAGGTGTACAATATAATGATTCAATTCTACACATTTCTCAGTGCTCATCAAGATTAAGTGTACCCTTAATGCCCTTTATCTATTTTCTTTGTTTCTTTATTTGTATTGTTCTTAAATTCCACATATGAGTGAAATCATATGGCATTTGTCTTTCTTTAACTGACTTTTTCATTTAGCATTATACCCTCTAGCTCCAACCATATTGCTGCAAATGGTGAGATTTCATTATGTCTGAGCAATATTCCATTACACACCCACACACACACACACACACACACACACACACACACACACACACACATACATCTTTATCCGTTCATCTATCAAGGGATACTTGGGTTCGTTCCATATCTTGGCTATTGCAAATAGTGCTACAATAAACATAAGGGTGAATATAGCCTTTCAAATTGGTGTTTTCACTTTCTTTGGGTTAGATACCTAGTAGTGGAATTACCGGATCATATGGTAATTCTATTTTTCATTTTTGAAGGAAATTCCATTCTGTTTTCCATATTGCCTGCACCAATTCACATTGCACTGACAGTGCAAAAGTGTTCCTTTTTCTCCACATCCTTCCCAACACTTGATATTTCTTGTCTTTTTCGTACTAGCCATCTGACAGGAGTATAGTGATATCACACGTGGTTTTAATTTGCATTTTCCTGATGATTAGTGATGTTGAGCATCTTTTCATGTGTCTGTTATCCATCTGTATGTCTTCTTTGAGAAAATGTTGCCATTTTGTGCCCATTTTCTTTTCTTTTTTTTTCCTATTTATTTATTTATTTGATGTAGTGTTCCATGATTCATTGTTTGCATATAACACCCAGTGCTCCATTCAATACGTGCCCTCTTTAATACCCATCACCAGGTTGGCCCATCCCCACCCCCTCCCCTCTAGAACCCTCAGTTTATTTCTCAGAGTCCATAGTCTCTCATGGTTCGTCTCCCCCTCTGATTTCCTTCCCTTCATTTTCTCTTCCTACTATCTTTTTTTTTTTTTTAACATATAATGTATTATTTGTTTCAGAGGTACAGGTCTGTGATTCATCAGTCTTACACAATTCACAGCACTCACCATAGCACATACCCTCCCCAATGTCTATCATCCAGCCACCCCATCCCTCCCACTCCCCACCACTCCAGCAACCCTCAGTTTGTTTCCTGAGATTAAGAATTCCTCTTATCAGTGAGATCTTATGATACATGTCTTTCTCTGACTTACTTCGCTTAACATAATACCCTCTAATTCCATCCACATTGTTGCAAATGGCAAGATTTTGTTTGTTTTTTTTGATGGCTGCATAATATTCCATTGTATATACATACCACATCTTCTTTATCCATTCATCTGTCGATGGACATCTTGGCTCTTTCCATAGTTTGGCTATTGTGGACATTGCTGCTATAAACATTGTGGTTCATGTACCTCTTTGTGTCACTACATTTGTATCTTTGGGGTAAATACCCAGTAGTGCAATTGTGCCCATTTTTAATCAGATTGTATATATATTTTGTGTTCTGTTGTAGAAGTTCTTTATATATTTTAGATTTTAACCCCTAATTGAATGTGTCATTTGCAAATATCTTCTCCCATTCAGTATATTGACATTTTCTTTTGTTGATGGTTTCCTTTGCTGTGCAAAATGGTTTTATTTTGGCATAGTCCCCATAGTTTTTCTTTTGCTTCCCTTTCCAGATAAAACATATCTAGAAGAATGTTTCTATAGCTGATACAAAAGAAATTACAGCCTATTTTTCTTTTAGGAATCTTATAGTTTCAAGTCTCACTTTTAGGCCTTCAATCCATTTTGAGTTTATTTTTGTGTATGGTGTAAAAAAGTGGTCCAGTTTCATTCTTTTGCATGTGGCTATCCAGTTTCCCCAGCACCATTTATTGGAGAGATTTTTTTCCATTTTATATTCTTGCCTCATTTGTTGTAGATTAATTAAGAATAAAAATGTGTGTTTATTTCTGGACTCTATTCTGTTCCATTGATCTACATGTCCACTTTTGTGCCAGTATCATACTGTTTTGATTAATACAGCTTTGTAGTATATGTTGAAATCCAGTATTGTGATATCTCCAGCTTTGTTCTTTTTTATCAAGATTGCTTTGGCTATTTGGGGTATTTTGAGGTTTTATACACATTTAAGTATTATTTGTTCTAGTTCTGTGAAAAACACTGTTGATTATCGTGATGGATATTGCATTCAATTTTTGGATTGCTTTGGGTAGAATGGACATTTTAACAGTATTCATTCTTTGAATCCATTAGCATTGAATATCTTTCCATTTGTTTGTGTCATCTTCAATTTATTTCATTAATGTTTTATAGTTTTCTGAGTATGGGTCTTTTGACTCTGGTTAAGTTTATTCCTAAGTATTTTATTCTTTTTGTTACAACTGTAAATGACACTGTTTTCTTAATTTCTCTATCACTTTATTATTAGTGTATAGAAATGGTACAGATTTCTGTATATTAATTTGGTGGCGTCTCTAGGGTTTTCTATATATAGTATCAAATAATCTGCAAATATTGAAAGTTTTACTTCTTCCCAATCAACATGGATGCCTTTTATTTCTCTTTCTTATCTGGTTGCTGTGGCTAGGACTTCCACAATTATATTGAATAAAAATGGCAAGAATGAGCATCCTTGTCTTCTTGATCTTAGAGGGAAAGCTCTCAGTTTTTCACCATTGAGTGTGATGTTAGCTGTGGGTTTTTCATAAAAGGTATTATGGTGAGGTATGTCTCCTCTAAACCTACTTTGTTCAGAGTTTTTATCATGAATGAAATGTTGTACTTTGTGAAATGCTTTTAATGCATCTATTGAGATGATCATATATGGTTTTTATTTTTCTTTTATTAATGTGAAGTACTATGTTGATTGATTTGAAATACTGAACCACCCTTGCAACCCTGGAATAAATCCTGCTTGATAGTAGAGAATGATTTTTTTAATGTATTGTTGGATTTAATATGTTAAAATATTCTTAAGGATTCTTGCATCTATGTTCATCAGAAACATTGGCCTGTAGTTTTCTCTTTTGGAGTGTCTTCATATGATTTTGGTATCAGGGTAATGTTGGTCTCCCAGAGTGAATTTGGAAGCTTTCCTTCCTCTGTATTTTTTAGAATAATTTAGGAAAAATAGGTATTAACTGTCCTCTAAATATTTGGGAGAATTCACCTGTGAAGTCATTTTGTCCTGGAAAATGTTTGTTGGAAGTTTTTTCGATTATTGATTTAAATTCATTGCTTATAACTGGTTCTGCTAAAATTTTCGATTTCTTTATGATTGTCCGTCAATGAGTTGGATTAAAGGTTTATCAATTCTGTTGATCTTTTCAAAGAAATCTGGTTTCATTGATCTGTACTATTGGTTCTTGGTCAATATTTCATTTATTTCTGCTCTAATATTTATCTCCTTCCTTATACTGGCTTTGGGTTTTATTTATTCTTCATTTTCTAGCTCCTTTAGGTGTAAGGTTAAGTTGTTTTTTGAGATTTTTCCTTCTTCTTGAGGTAGGCCTGTATTACTAAAATCTTCTTTCTTAGAACAGCTTTTGCTACATCCCAAAGATTTTGGACCATTGTGTTTTCATTTTAATTTGTCTCCATGTATTTTTGTAATTTCTTCTTTTATTTCTTGGTTGACACATTCATCATTTAGTAGCATGTTATTTAGACTGCATGTATTTGTGTTCTTCCCAGATTTTTTCCAGTGATTGATTTCTAGTTTTGTACCATTGTGTTCAGAAAATATGCATGAAACGATTTCAATCTTTTTGAATTGATACTTATTTTGTGGCCTAATATGTGATCCATTTTGGACTATGTTCCATATGAACTTGAAAAGAATGTTATTCCACTGTATTGGGATGAAATATTCTGAATATATGTTAGGTCTTTCTGGTCCAACGTGTCATTCAAAGCCACTGTTTACTTGTTAATTTTCTGTCTGGATGATATATCCGTTGATGTAAATGGAGTGTTAAAGTCCTCTAGTATTATTGTACTACTGTCAGTTTCTTTTTTTATGTTTGTTAATAGTTGCATTATGTATTCAAGTGCTCCCATGTTGGGTACATAGATATTTATAATTGTTATATCCTATGGATGTGTTGTTTATCATTATGTAGTGTCCTTCTTTGTCTCTTCTCATACTCTTTGTTTTAAAGTCTAGTTTGTCCAATATAAGTATTGCTATCCCAGCTTTCTTTTTGATTCCATTTGCATGGTAAATATTTTCCATCTTTTCACTTTTAATCTGCATGTGTCTTTAGGTCTGAAATGAGTCTCTGTTGGCAGCATACAGATGGATCTTGATTTTTTATTCATTCAATCATCCTATGTCTTTTGATTGAGGCATTTAATCCATTTAGATGTGGCATATATATAGATATATCTTGAGTCCCGCTATATATATATATATATATATATATATATATATATATAATGAAATTTTACTCAGCCATCAATAAGAATGAAATCTTGCCATTTGCAACAATATGGATGGAACTAAAGTATATTATGCTAAGCAAAATAAGTCAGTCAGAGAAAGACAAATATCACATGATTTCACTCATATGTGGAATTTAAGAAACAAAACATAAATTTAAGAGAGAGGAAGGAAAAATAAAATAAGATTAAAAACAGAGGGAGGCAAACCATAAGAGACCCTATAGTTAAGACAATTGAGGGTTGCTGGAGGGGTTGTGGGTGGGGGTATGGGCTAAATGGATGAAGGGTATTAAAGAAGAAACTTGTTGGGATGAGCACTGGGTGTTATATGTTAGTGATGCATCATTAAATTCTACTCTTGAAACCAATACTACACTATATGTTAAATAACTTGAATTTAAATTAAACAGAGTAGAGAAAGATTCCTCTTTCTCCCCCAATTTCTTTCCCACTCCACTCTAACTTTTTAATGAGTTGTCTTCTTGGGCAAGATAGCCCTTTATTAAACATGGTTGAAATAAAAGTAATTATTGACAGGTATGTACTTATTGCCATTTTGTTTCTTGTTTTACAGTTTTTGTAGATCTCTGTTCCTTTCTTCTCTTGCTTTCTTCCCTTTTGGTTTGATGGCTTTCTTTAGTGACATGTTTGGATATCTTTCTCCTTATTTTTTGTGTATTTATCTCAGGTTTTAGATTTGTCCGTTACGTTCATATATACTGTCTTATGCATATACAGTCTATATTAAGTTGATGGTCACTTGTTTTTTTTTTTTTTTAAGATTTTATTTATTTGACAGAGAGAGCACAAGCAGATGGAGAAGCAGGCTCCCCGCTGAGCAAGGAGCCCAAAGCGGGACTCAATCCCAGGATCCTGGGACCATGACCCAGGCCAAAGGCAGCTGCCTAACCGACTGAGCCACCCAGGCATCCCAATGGTCACTTAAGTTTAAACCCATTTTGAAAGTACTAAATATTTACTCTCTTCCCCATATGCTTTATGCTTATGATGTCATACATTACTCCTTTTATTTTGTGAATCCCTTGACTGATTTTTAGAAACATAATTTCACTTTACAACTTTTGTGCTTTAACCTCTGTACTGGTTTTGTAAATGATTGATCTACTACCTTATTGTTTGTATTTGCCTGTGGAATATTTCCCTTCTTAATTTTCTTACTCCAGATTATTGCATTTTCTTTCCACTCAAAGAATTTCTTCTAACATTTCATGTAAGGCTGCTTTAGTGGTGATGAAGTCCTTTAACTTTTACTTGTTTGAGAAAATCTTTATCTCCCCTTATATTCTGAATGATAGCTTTGCTGGGTAGAGGAATCTTGGTTGCAGGTTTTTTTTCTTTCTGCACTTTGAATATATTATGCCACTTTTCTCTGACCTGCAAAATTTCTGCTGAAAATTCAGCTGATGGTCTTATGGGGTTTCCTTTATATGTAACTGTTTTCTGTTGCTGCATTTAAAATTCTCTCTTTATCAATAATTTTTGCTACCTTAATTATGATGTATGTTGGTGTGGACCTCCTTGGGTTGACTTTGCTGGGAAGAATCATGGATCTAGATGTCTGTTTACTTTCCCTGATTAAAAAGTTTTCAGCTATTATTTCTTCAAATAAATTTTCTACCCTCTTTTCACTTTCTTCTCCTGAGATCCCTATAATCTGAACGTTATTATGCTTTATGTTACTGAATTCCCTTAACCTATTCTCATTTTTTTTATTTTTGCTATTCAGCTTGGTTGCTTTTCATTACTGTCTTCTAGATTGCTGATCCATTGTTCTGTCACCTTTAATCAGCTATTGATTCCCTCTGGTGTATTTTTAATTTCAGCTATTGAGTTCTTCATCTCTGACCAGTTCTTTTTTTATTTTCTATTTCTTTGTTGAAGGTCTCACTGAGATCCTCCACTCTTAAGTCTAGTTAGTATCTTTATGTACATTACTTTGAATTCTTTATCAGGCATTTTGCTTATCTCCATTTCCTTTAGCTCTTTTGCAGTGGTTTTGTCTTGTTCTTTTATTTCGGACATATTTCTCTTTCTCCTCATTTTGTCTAACTCTCTGTTTATTTCTATGTGTTAGTAAAGTCAGCTGTGTCTCCTGATCTTGAAAGTGGTAGCCTTATGAAAAAGTCGTGGTGTGCCCTGTAGTGCAATGTCTCCTACTTATCAGAACAAGGTGCTTCAGGAATATCTCTTATATTGGTTGTGTGTCCTCCACCATATGGCTGAATGACATTTACCTTCAGTCCAGTCAGATGCAGTGGCCTACTTTGCCTGTTGTGGGCAGGCTTTTGTTCCTATGCTGTTAAAGTGTCAGTCTGGGGTTGCTGTGGGCTTATATTTGGGTGGGGTCAGCAGTCAGATCAGATTCCTGGTCTCAGCCTATTTGCAGGGCTGTGGTCACACAGAACTACAGGGAGCTCTCTGTGCACTGTCCTGAGAGGCTTTCATTGGTCAGCAGGGCCAGCAGTCAAAGCAGATGCCTGTTCCCAATCTATCTGCCAGGGCTGCAGTGACCCTGAACTGTAGGGCTTTCTCTCTGTGCTGTCCCCAAGAGGTTTTTTGTTGGTGGGTAGGGCTAGCAGCAGATCAGATGTCTACCCCTAGATTGGTAAATAAATCTCCTTCATCTATAACCCTGGGACTTTTCGTACTGCTGCTTCTACACTGTATCTTGGAGACTTTGTTTGTTGTGTGTCTTTTTAAAGGCAGGGAGTTAGTTTCCTATTGCCCTCTGGTTCTCTTGAGCTAAGCCTGCTGATTTTTAAAGTATGCTGACTTAATCTGTTTGACTTATTTCATAATTCCCACAGTTTGTCTATTGTGGACATTGCTGCTATGAAAATTGGGGTGCCTATGGCCCTTCTTTTCACTACATCTGTGTCTTTGGGGTAAATACCCAGGAATGCAATTGCTGGGTCATAGGGTAGCTCTATTTTTAATTTTTTGAGGAATCTCCACACTGGTTTCCAAAGTGGCTGTACCAACTTGCATTCCCACCAACGGTGGAAGAGGGTTCCCCTTTCTCCACAACTTCTCCAACATTTGTTGTTTCTTGCCCTGTCCATTTTTGCCATTCTAACTGGTGTAAGGTGGTATCTCAAAGTGGTTTTGATTGGAATTTCCCTGATGGCTAATGATGATGCACATTTTTTCATGTGTCTGTTAGCCATTTGTATGTCTTCTTCAGAGAAGTGTCTTTTCGTATCTTCTACCCATTTTTTGACTTATTATTTGTTTTTTGGGTATTGAGTTTGAGAAGTTGCTTATAGATCTTAGATACCAGCCCTTTATCTGTAGTGTCATTTACAAAAATATTCTCCCATTCTGTGGGTTGCCTCGTTTTGTTGACTGTTTCCTTTGCTGAGCAGAAGCTTCTTACCTTGATGAAGTCTCAAAAGTTCATTTTTGCTTTTGTTTCACTAGCTTTTGGAGATGTATCTTGAAAGAAGTTGCTGTGGCCGATGTCAAAGAAGTTACTGCCTATGTTCTCCTCTAGGATTCTGATGGATTCCTGTCTCACATTGAGGTCTTTCAGCAATAAGTCAAACAGAAAAAGACAATTATCATATGGTTTCACTCACATGTGGAACATAAGGAATAGGGCAGAGGACAATTGGGGGAGGGGAGAGAAAAGAGAAGGGGGAGAAATCAGAGAGGGAGACAAACCATGAGAGACTCTGGACTGCATGAAACAAACAGGGTTTTAGAGGGGGGCGGTGGGAGGATGGGGTAGCCAGGTGATGGGTATTAAGAAGGGCATGTGTTGTGATAGGCACTGGGTGTTATATGCAACTAATGAATCATTGAACACTACAAAATAATAAATAAATAAATAAATAAATAAATAAATAAATAAATAATAAAGTATACTGACTTAAGCCTTGCTGATTACGGGAACTCATGAAGTTAAGCCCCACTTGTTTTTAAATCCAAATGTTATGGGGACTCGTCTTCCCAGTGTAATGTCTGGAGTGTCTGAGATGGGTGCTGGTCCTCTTCCTTCAATGTGCTTGTGGTGTCCCTCTTGTTTGTGGTTAGTCTTCTTAAGAATTTGATTCCCAACCATGTCTCTGCTCCTCCTACCCTTGTTGATGTGGCCTCCTTTCTATGATTAACTACGGAAAGTCTGCACTGCTAGACTTTGGGTCATTTTCTGGGTTAGTTGCACTGATATGGCTGTTATCTATGTGTGTCCATGAAACAAGATGAGCTTAGGATCCTCCTACTCCACCACCTTCCCAGAAGTCTCCCCATTATTCACAATTTAAGCTGTTAATGACCATTCCATTGTTAAACAACTCGGATAGCTATCAAGACTTTACCTCTGTTTGAAATTTTTCTTCTACTCTTTGGGACAAAATCATGATCAACTGCTACCTGTGAATTCTTTTCTTCTCCTATTTTGTCAGGGCTTAGGTGAAGAGAATGTGGTCAGAAAATACGGTGGGAAAAAAAGAAAAAGTAAACAAAATAAAGTAATAAGTTAAATAATTGTTACAGGGGGGATGAGGAAGTAAAATATTTAGTCATGTTAATATTTGACATAATGAAAACTAAATTCCTAAGAAGAGTATTTAGGACACTCCAAGATCTATCTCATTCCCTTTCAGACCCACATCTCAAAATTCTCCTCTATGTACTCTATATTATACTCAAACTAGTCTTCTATTCATCCACAGAATTTATTTCACATCGTTCCACCCATGTGCATGTGATTTTTTAAACATAATTTCCTCTGTCTGATATGTCTTTCTCTCATTTCTACATATCCAAATTCAACTTAGTCTACAAGGTCTAGTTTAAATGCTTTCCGCTACATGGAATCTTCCAGATTATCCATCTAGATGTATTCTCACATTTTTTTTCTGAATTTTTTCCTCACAGTCTTTTATGTGTATCTTCTCCATGGGACTTATAACATTTTATATTCTATCCGAAATGGATATACACATGTTTTGTCTTTCCTGCCAGATCTTAGGAAGGACACCATATTTTTCTCTCCTTTGAACCACAAGTACAAAGAATTAAAATAATTACACTCCTCATTTGAAGACAAACTATCATCATCTGTTCAAGGTTCATATGAAACTTCCTATGCATACCCTACAATGCCTTACCTTAGGTGTAGCCTAGAATATACATTCAAAAATTTTTTCCTGAATGAATGAATAAAATGAGTTAGTAAGTAAACTATATGGCTTGACTGCCCCAAACACATAACCTTTGTGATTTCTCACTCATTTTCCTAACCCTTTTAGGACTTTTTCTTCCAGATAAAACAGGCTACATTATGATAGATATCTTACAGCTAATAGCAACTAGGAAAGAAAGATTTTAAGATTAATGTATTGGAATAGATTAGGGAACTACTATGACAAAAAATATTTGAGAGTCTAAGATTCTTGTGAGGGGAAAGAACAAAGAACTGAGGCTAAAATACAGTTCTACTTTTCCCACTGAGGTACTTGCCAATTTTTAAACAGCAAAAGAGACAGTAAATCAAACAGAAATTAGTGTCTGGCGAGCTGCAGAGATAAACCAAGCTTTTGGAGATCTCATGGATTAGGAGAACTCAAAAATGATAGAAAAGGAAAAAGGAAGAAGAACAGCCCTGGAAACATGCTGGTCATACAGTTGGGACTCCTGAAAAACAAATTTCTAGTAATAAGGAGAAGTCAGAACTAGTCTAGCTCCCACAAGGAAATAAACATATTTTTTAAAATAAATTCAATTCAAGATGTGATTAGGTGATCTTTTCCTTCTCTAATTGTTCCTTAGAAGTAAAAGAAAATCGTCTCTGAGAGAAGAAAACATTTGCCATACTTTTATATATATAATATAATAATCATTACATTAAATACAAAACACTTGGCATACCAGAAAAAGGATAAAATGAGTAAGAAACAAGGCATAAAGAAGACAATATAAAATAATGTAAAGGATATCAAATTATTGAAGTTATCAAAGCATACCTTAAGATACATATTAGAGGGGGTGAAGCAAGATGGCAGAGGAGTAGGAGACCTGGATTTCGTCTGGTCTCAGGAATTCAGCTGGGTAGGGATCAAACCATTCTGAACACCTACGAACTCAACAGGAGATCGAAGAAAAGAATAGCAACAACTCTCTGAACAGAAAAACAACCACTTTCTGGAAGGTAGGACATGCAGAGAAGTGAATCCGAGGCAATATTCAGAAGGATAGATGGTGGGGGAGCCGGGCCTCCGTCCGCCGCTTCTGGCAAGTGATAGAGCAGTGGAGCACAAAATTGGAACTTTTAGAAGTCGGCTCCACTGAGGGAGGTCGCTCCAGTGGCTAAGCAGGGGTGAAACCCTCGCTGAGACAGTGTGGACTCAGGACCCTCAAGGTCACAGAAAGACTGGGGGTGCCTTAGTGCGGCAGAGCTCCCAGGTATCAGAGCAGGGAAGCTGGCTGCAGAGACAGAGCTGAGGCGTGGGCTCTCAGCTCAGGGTTGCTATAAACCATGATCCGTGGCAAAATCGGACCACTGCTCCTCCAGCAGGGACCCAACAAGTGGCAGATCCGGGGAGACTCCCCTTCCTCCCCCGGGAGGAGTGGCACGGGAGCACACCACAGGGATCTGCTGGGCTTGGAGACTCCACATGAGGTCCTGAGCCAGAGATAGAAATGCTCGGTCACAAGCCAGTGAGCACAGAGTACAGCTGGAGACCGGGAGACGGGAGTGATTGACTGCTTTTCTCTGGGGCTCACTGAGGAGGAGCAGGCCCCGAGTTCTCAGCTCCTCCAGGGCGGAGATTGGGAGGCCGCCATTTTCACTCTCATCCTCCAAAATGGTACGGAAAGCTTGCAGGGAACAAAAACTCCCGAGAGAAAACCCCAGCAGATTACTTAGTCGGGACTGGCAAGGGCAGGGCAATTCCGCCTCCGGCAAAGACATTTGGGAACCACAGCAACAGGCCCCTCCCTCAGAAGATCAGCAAGAACAGCTGGCCAAGACCAAGTTCACCGAACATTGAGAATGGCAGAACTCCAGTGTTAGGTGAATACTGCACATAGAATTCATGGTTTTTTAAGCATAATTCTTTAGTCTTTCAAAGTTAATTTTTTTAACTGTCTTTTTTTTTAATTTTCCTTTTTCCCTTTTGCAACCTAAATCTTATCAATCCCTTTTTTAAAAAACATATTTATTTTTCATTTTTAGAGTCATATTCTATCCCTTCATATGGTTACCCTTATTTTTGGCATATATATATATAAGTTGTCCTCTCTTTAAAATTTTGAGATACAATTTCTTCTAAAAGATTAAAATATACACTAAATCTCTAGTGTATGGCTTTGTTCTAGTCTCCTGCCTGATCACATTCTCTCCCTTTTTTTTCCTTTTTTATTAAATCCCCTTTCCTTCTTCAAACAACTTCTTATCAGTTCCTTTTATAAATTTTTTATAATTTTCACCTTTACAGTCATATTCCATCCCTTCAATGTATTTACCCATAGTTTTGTACATATATAAGGTTTTCTTTCTTTAAAATTTTGGGAAGCACTTTCTTCTAACAGACAAAAATACACCCAAAATCTAGTGTGTGGCACAGATCTATGCACCAGCCTGATCATATTTGATCATATTCTGTTTTTTTGTTTTGTTTTTTTCTGTTTTTGTTTGTTTTGATCTTTTTCTCTTTCTTTTTTCTTCTTTCCCTTTCTTTTCCCCCAGTTTCAGGTCTTTTCTGATTTCTTTAGAGTATATTTTCTGGGGACGTTGTTACCCTGTTAGCATTTTGTTCTCATTCATCTATTCTCCTCTGGACAAAATGACAAGACGAAAAAAATCACCTCAACAAAAAGAACAAGAGGTAATACCGACTGCCAGGGACCTACTCAATACAGACATTAGTACAATGTTGGACGTAGAGTTCAGAATCATGATTTTAAAGATACTAACTGGGCTTGAAAAAAGCATGGAAGTTATTAGAGAAACCCTTTCTAGAGAAATAAAAGAACTAAAATTTAACCAAGTTGAAATAAAAAAGGCTATTAATGAGGTGCAATAAAAAATGAGGGTGCTAACTGCTAGGATAAATGAGGCAGAAGAGAGAATCAGTGATATAGAAGACCAAATGATGGAAAATAAAGAGGCTGAGAAAAAGAGAGAGAAACAACTACTGGATCATGAGGGCAGAATTCAAGAGATAAGTGATACCATAAGACAAAACAACATTAGAATAATTGGGATTCCAGAAGAAGAAGAGAGAGAGGGGCAGAAGGTATATTGGAGCCAGTTATAGCAGAGAACTTCCCTAATTTGGGGAAGGAAACAGGCATCAAAATCCAGGAGACAGAGAGAAAAGGCCTCAAAATCAATAAAAATAGGTCAACACCCCGATATCTAATAGTAAAACTTACCAGTCTCAGAGACAAAGAGGAAATCCTGAAAGCAGCTCAGGACGAGAGGTCTGTAACCTACAATGGTAGAAACATTAACTTGGCAACAGACCTATCCACAGAGACCTGCCAGGCCAGAAAGGACTGGCATGGTATATTCAGAGCACTAAACAAGAAAAATATGCAGCCAAGAATACTATATCCAAATAGGCTGTCATAGAAAATAGAAGGAGAGATAAAAAGCTTCCAGGAAAAACAAAAAATAAAGGAATTTGCAAACATGAAACCAGCCCTCCAAGAAATATTGAAAGGTGTTCCCTAGACAAAGAGAGAGCCTAAAAGCAACATAGACCAGAAAGGAACACAATCCACAGTAACAGTCACCTTACAGGCAATACAATGGCACTAAATTCATATCTTTCAATAGTTACTCTGAATGTAAATGGGCTAAATGCCCCAACCAAAACATACAGATTATCAGATTGGATTAAAAAACAAGACCCATCGATCGCCTGTCTGCTAGAAACTCATTTTAGACCCAAAGACACCCCCAAATTGAAAGTGAGGGGGTGGAAAACCATTTACCATGCTAATGGACACCAAAAGAAAGCTGGGGTAGCAATCTTTATATCAGACAAATAAGACTTTAAACCAATGATGATAATAAGAGATGAGGAAGGACACTATATCCTACTTAAAGGGTCTATCCAACAAGAAGATCTAACAATTGTAAATATCTTTGCCCCTAACAAGGGAGCAGCGATTTATAAAAGGCAATTAATAACAAAAGTAAAGAAACACATTGACAACAATACAATAATAGTGGGGGACTTTAACACTCCCCTCACTGAAATGGACAGATCATCTAAGCAAAAGATCAACAAGGAAATAAAGACTTTAAATGACACACTGGACCAAATGGACTTCACAGACATATTCAGAAATTTCCATCCAAAGCAATGGAATACACATTCTTTTTAGTGCCCATGGAACATTCCCCAGAATAGATCACACCCTAGGTCACAAATCAGGTCTCAAACAATACCAAAAGATTGCGATCACTCCCTGCATATTTTCAGACCACAGTGCTTTGAAACTAGAACTCAATCACAAGAGGAAAGTCAGAAAGAACTCAAATACATGGAGGCTAAAGAGCATTCTAATAAAGAATGAATGGGTAAACCAGGAAATTAAAGAAGAATTAAAAATATTCATGGAAACAAATGAAAATGAAAAAACAACTGTTCAAAATCTTTGGGATACAGCAAAGGCAGTCCTGAGAGGAAAGACTATAGCAATACAAGCCTTTCTCAAGAAAGAAGAAAGGTCTCAAATACACAACCTAATCCTACACCTAAAGGAGCTGGAGAGAGAACAGCAAATAAAGCCTAAATCCAGCAGGAGAAGAGAAATAATAAAGATCAGAGCAGAAATCAATGAAATACAAACCAAAAGAACAGTAGAACAGATCAACGAAACGAGGAGCTGGTTCTTTGAAAGAATTAACAAGATTGATAAACCCATGGCCAGACCTATCAAAAAGAAAAGAGAAATGACCCACATCAACAAAATCATGAATGAAAGAAGAGAGATCACAACTAACACCAAAGAAATACAAACAATTATAAGAACACATTATGAGCAACTCTATGCCAGCAAATTAGATAATCTGGAAGAAATGGATGCATTTCTAGAGATGTATCAACTACCAAAACTGAACCAGGAAGAAATAGAAAACCTGAATAGACCTATAACCACTAAGGAAATTGAAGCAGTCATCAACAATCTCCCAACAAACAAAAGCCCAGGGCCAGATGGCTTCCCAGGGGAATTCTACCAAACATTTAAAGAAGAATTAATGTCTATTCTCCTGAAACTGTTCCAAAAAATAGAAATGGAAGGAAAACTTCCAAACTCGTTTTATGAGGCCACCATTACCTTGATCCCAAAAGCAGACAAAGACCCCATCAAAAAGGAGAATTACAGACCAATATCCTTGATGAACACGGAGGCAAAAATTCTCACCAAAATACTAGCCAATAAGATACAACAGTACATTAAAAGGATTATTCACCATGACCAAGTGGGATATTTCCCTCTGCTGCAAGGTTGGTTCAACAGCCGCAAATCAATCAATGTGATACAATACATTAACAAAAGAAAGAACAAGAATCACATGATCCTCTCAAGAGATGCAGAAAAAGCATTTGATGAAGTACAGCATCCTTTCTTGATCAAAACTCTTCAGAGTATAGGCATAGAGGGTACCTACCTCAGTATCATAAAAGCCATCTATGAAAAACCTACAGCGAATATCATTCTCAATGGGGAAAAACAGAGATTTCCTCCTAAGGTCAGGAATGCAGCAGGGATGTCCACTATCATCACTGCTATTCAACATAGTATTAGATGTCCTAGGCACAGCAATCACAAAACAAAAAGAAATCAAAGGCATCCAAATTGGCAAAGATGAAGTCAAACTCTCACTGTTTGCAGATGATATGATACTTTACGTGGGAAACCAAAAGACTCCACCCTAAAGCTGCTAGAACTCATAGAGGAATTCAGTAAAATGGCATTATATAAAATCAATGCACAGAAATCAGTGGCATTCCTATACACCAAGAACAAGACTGAAGAAAGAGAAATTAATGAGTCGATCCCATTTACAATTGCACCCAAAACCATAAGATACCTAGGAATAAATTTAACCAAAGAGGCAAAGGATCTGTACTCAGAAAACTATAAAATACTCATGAAAGAACTTGAGGAAGACACAGAGAAATGGAAAAATGTTCCATGCTCATGGATTGGAAGAACAAATATTGTGAAGATGTCAATGCTACCTAGAGCAATCTACACATTCAATGCAATCCCCATCAAAATACCATCTACTTTTTTCAAACAAATGGAACAAATAATCCTAAAATTTGTATGGAACCAGAAAAGACCTCAAATAGCCAGAGGAATGTTGAAAAAGAAAAGCAAAGCTGGCGGCATCACAATTCCGGACTTCCAGCTCTATTACAAAGCTGTCATCATCAAGACAGTATGGTACTGGCACAAAAACAGACACATAGATCAATGGAAAGGAATAGAGAGCCCAGAAATGGACCCTCAACTCTATGGTCAACTAATCTTCACAAAGCAGGAAAGAATGTCCAATGGAAAAAAGACAGTCTCTTCAACAATTGGTGTTGGGAAAATTGGACAGCCACATGCAGAAGAATGAAACTGGACCATTTCCTTACACCACACACAAAAATAGACTCAAAATGGATGAAAGACCTAATGTGAGACAGGAGTCCATCAAAATCTTAAAGGAGAACACAGGCAGCAACCTCTTTGACCTCAACCACAGTAAGTTCTTCCTAAAAAGATCACCAAATTCAAGGGAAGCAAGGGCAAAAATGAACTATTGGGACTTCATCAGATAAAAAGCTTTTGCACAGCAAAAGAAACAGTCATCAAAACCAAGACAACCACAGAATGGGAGAAGATACTTGAAAATGACATATCAGATAAAGGGCTAGTATCCAAAATTTATAAAGAACTTATCAAACTCAACAGCCAAAGAACAAATAATCCAATCAAGAAATGGGCAGAAGACATGAACATTTTTCCAAAGAAGACATCCAAATGGCCAACAGACACATGAAAACCTGCTCCACATCACTCGGCATCAGGGAATTCCAAATCAAAACCTCAATAAGATACCACCTGATACCAGTCAGAATGGCTAAAATTAACAAGTCAGGAAATGACAGATGTGGCAGGGATGCGGAGAAAGGGGAACCCTCCTACACTTTTGGTGGGAATGCAAGCTGGTGTAGCCACTCTGGAAAACAGTATGGAGGTTCTTCAAAAAGTTGAAAATAGAGCTACCATATGATCCAGCAATTGCACTACTGGGTATTTACCCCAAAGATACAAAAGTATGGATCCGAAGGAGTATGTGCATCCCGATGTTTATAGCAGCAACGTCCACAATAGCCAAACTGTGGAAAGAGTCAAGATTTCCATCGACAGATGAATGGATAAAGAAGATGTGGTATATATATATATATATATATATATATATATATATATATATATACACAATGGAATATTATACGGTCACAAAAGGAATGAGATCTTGCCATTTGCAACGACGTGGATGGAACTGGAGGGTGTTATACTGAGCGAAATAAGTGAATCAGAGAAAGTCTTGTATCATATGATCTCACTCATATGAGGAATTCTTTATCTCAGGAAACAAACTGAGGGTTGCTGGAGTAGTGGGGGGTGGGAGGGATGGGGTGGCTGGGTGAAAGACATTTGGAAGGGTATGTGTTATGGTAAGCGCTGTGAATTGTGCAAGACTGTTGAATCACAGATCTGTACCTCTGAAACAAATAATGCAATATATGTTAAGAAAAAAAAAGAAGATAGCAGGAAGGGAAGAATGAAGGGGGGGACTCGGAGGGGGAGACAAACCATGAGAGAGGATGGACTCTGAAAAACAAACTGAGGGTTCTAGAGGGGAGGGGGCCAGGAGGATGTGTTAGCCTGGTGATGGGTATTAAAGAAGGCACATTATGCATGGAGCACTGGGTGTTATGCACAAACAGTGAATCATGGAACACTACATCAATAACTGATGATGTAATGTATGGTGATTAACATAACAATAAAAAGTTAAAAAAATAAAGAGGGAAGTGGGGGAAAAAGATACATATGTTAAATATGTTCTAAAAGATACATGAAATGGAGAATTTCAACAGAAAACTTCAGTCAATAAAGAATTAAATATAAAACATAAAACTGGTAAAATAAAAACAGAAATTAAGAATTCAATTAATGGGTCTGGTCTCAGAAAAGATGAGAAACAATTAAAAGGAAGAGTAGTGAACTGGAAAATAACTCAGTACATATGATCTTGCATATTAGAATTACAGAGAGAAAGATAAAAAAATACAGAAGAGAACATAATGGATGTAAAGGCACAGTGACAAAGAGCTAACAAGTGTAGTCAGAGTCCGGAAGAGGAGAGAGAGAATGGGGCAGAATAAATATTTCAAGATATACCAATGAAGAGTTTTGCCAGTTTGCCAGTTTTGCTATAAATCAAAAGATACATATATATATATATATATATATATATATATATATATAATATATATATATATAATAAAAACAATACCTAGGCACCTCATAGACCAGAGAATGAAAATAAAATCTTAAAACAGAGATTAAAAAAATATATAGCTTTCAAAGGACCAACAATAAGATTTATAACAGCCTTCTCAAAAAAACAAGGTAAAGCAGAAGATAATGGAAGGAAACTGTTAACCTAGGGGTCTATACCTAGTGAAAATGTCTTTTAAAAATGAAAGTGAAATAAGAAAACTTTCTTAATACTAAAACAGAGTTTTTCAGATAATTTTTAGGTTATAGTAAGAGAAAAGTTAAAAATATAGAAACTTTATAATGAGAAAGAGCCCCATGCATCAAAAAAGATGTAACAATACCAAAACTTTAGCACTTGATATGAAATAAAAATGTACGGAACAAAAAATAAGAGATATAAAATAGATAAACCCATAATCACAAAGACAGATTTTAACTTTTCTTTAAAAACTAATAAAATAAGCACATACAAAATCAGTAATGCTATATAAGATATGACCAATGTGATTGGCAAACTTGACTTAATTGACATTTTAACATGTACTACACACAGCAACTGAAAAACTTTCACTCAACTAAAATGTGAATGGAACAGCAACCAAAATTGGACACGATGAGCCATATCACAAATCTCAAAATTCTTCAAATTACTGAAATCATGCCTTTGACCATACTGTAGTTAAGCTGGAAATAAACAGCAATGATGACTAGAAAATCACTAAACTCTTAAAAATTAAACAATATATGTTTAAATATCCCATGGGCCAAAGAAGGAATCAGAATGAAAGTTGAAATATTTTGAACTAAATAATGACTATATCAAATCTTAGAGAATACCTTTAAAGACACACTTATGGGGATATTTATGATCTTAAAATATTATATTAGAAAGGATGCCTAAAATCAATTCAATATCTATCTCAAAAAGTTAGTAAAAGAACAGCAACATAAATACAAAGTAAGCAGAAGGAAGGAAATAATGAAAAGCAGATTTTAATGAAATAGAAAACAAACATACATGGGAGAGCATTAATAAACCAAAAGTGAATTTTTTGCAAAGATTAATAAAATTGATAAACCCTGGTAAGACATTTAAGAAGAACGTACAAGTAACCAATATCAGATCCTGTGGATATTAAAAAATTAACAAAATTGTTGTGGTGGTTTTAAAATGCCCACAAATTCTTCGATACTTCTCATTTTAAGAGGTAGATCGAAATTCTCTCATCTGATTGACTGTAGACTGGACTTAACCAATCACATTTACCAAATAGAATAAGGAGAAGTGATGGTGGGCAACATTGGAGAGTAGATTATAAAAGGTGCTTCAGCTTCCTGCTTGGTCTCTCTTTTGGGTTATTTGCTCTGAAGGAAGATGGATGACAAGTCATAAGGACAATCACCTATGGAGAAGCTAGGAACCAGGGCTTCCAGCCAAAAGCCAATGAGCAAATGATACTTCCTGTCCACAGGCATGTTAGTGAGCCATCTTGGAAGTGGATCCTTTAGCTAGAGTCAAGCCTTCAGATGACTAGAGCCTCAGCTGACATCTTGACTACAACTTCATGAAGAGACCTTAAGCCAGAAACACCCAGATATACTGCCCCCAGATTTGTGACCTTCTGAGACAATGTGAAATAACAAATTTGTGTGTTTTAGGATGCTGACTTTTGAGGGTAATTTATTATGCAATGATAAATATAACAAGGGCATAATGAAAAACCTTGATAAAAATTTTCCAAAATTAATGAAAATTTACATTAAATAAACAATTAAAAAAACTTACAAATATTGGAACATAGAAAAATAAATATTTGCTTAGTCTTAATAACCATTAAGGAAATTAAATCTATAATTAAAATTCAACAAATAAATAACCTCCAGGAAAAGATGAATTCAACAATAAATTCTTCCAAATATTTAAGAAAAACCCCATTCTTAAAGATTTCTAAGGAATAAAATAAAAAATACTTCCCAACTAGTCTTATTAGACAACCATAACCAAGATACTAAAACCTGAAAAGGACTTTAACAGAAAGAAAAAAAATCTATGGCATTCTTTCTCATGAGCACATATGTGAATGAACTAAAGAAAATATTAACAAATTGAATCCAAGGAATTTAAGGTCACTATAACAAGATAAATTGCCCCCCACCAGAATACTTGGGTAATTAGCATTAAAAAAGCAAACAATATATTTATCACTGTAACAAAAGAAGAAAAATCATATGATCTTCTCGGTAGATGATAAAAAGCATTTTATACCTTTCATCATCCATTCACAGTGATTGATAATCAAAACATAAATAACAAGAGGGAACTTAAAAATTTGCTGGCATATACAAAAATATAGCAAGGTATATATTTAATAGTAAAATATTGAAAGCTTTTAAACCAGAATTGGGGACAGGGTAAGGATTACTATTATTACCAAATACATGCAACATTATGCTGGAGGTCCTAGTGAATACAATAAGTAAAATATAATATATATAATATATATCGTTAATATTCTCAGGTGACATGATTGGGTACATAGAAAATCCAAAATAACCTATTGATAGAAAATTAGAATTAGAGGGGGCGGAGCAAGATGATGGAGGAATAGGAGACCTGGATTTCGTCTGGTCTCAGGAATTCAGCTGAATAGGGATCAAACCATTCTGAACACCTACGAACTCAACAGGAGATCGAAGATGAGAATAGTAACAACACTATGAACAGAAAAGCGACCACTTTCTGGAAGGTAGGACGTGCGGAGAAGTGAAACCGAGGCGATATTTGGGAGGATAGACGGCAGGGGAAGGGGCTTCCGTCGGCCGCTTCTGGCAAGTGATAGAGCCGCGGAGCCCAAAATCAGAACTTTTAGAAGTTGGCTCCGCTGAGGGACGTTGCTCCCATGGCTAAGCAGGGGGTGGAACCCTCGCGGGACAGTGTGGTCTCAGAACCCTCGGGTCACAGAAAGACGGGGGTGCCTGAGAGTGGCAGAGCTCCCAGATATTGGAGCGGGGAGGCCGGCTGCAGAGACGGAGCTGAGGCGCGGGCTCTCAGCTCAGGATTGCCATAAACTGTGATCCGCAGCCCAGTTGGGCCACTGCTCCTCCAGCAGGGACCCAACAAGCGGCAGAGCTGGAAAGACTCCCCTTCCTCCCCCGGGAGGAGCGGCGCGGAAGCGCACCGCAGGGATCTGCTGGGTTTGGAGATGCCACACAGGGTCTGGTGCCAGAGATAGAAACGCTCGGTCACAGGCCGGGTGAGCACAGAGTGCGGCCAGAGACCGGGGAGACGGGAGTGACTGCTTTTCTCTGGGGGCACACTGAGGAGCGGGGCCCCGAGTTCTAAGCTCCTCCCGGTGGAGATTAGGAGGCCACCATTTCCACCCTGGTCCTCCAAAGCTCTACTGAGAGCTTGCAGGGAACAAAAGCTCCTGAGAGCAAACCCGAGCAGCTTGCTTAGCCCGGACTCACAAGGGCGGGGCAATTCCACCTCCCGCAAAGACATTTGGGAACCACGGCAACAGGCCCCTCCCGCAGAAGATCAGCAGGAACAGCCAGCAAGCCAAGACCAAGTTTACCGATCAATGAGAATGGGAGAACTCCAGCGCTAGGAGAATACTGCACATAGAATTCATGGCTTTTTTACCATAATTCATTAGTTTTTCAAAGTTAATTTTTTTTACAGTTTTTTTTTTGAATTTTTCTTTTTCCCTTTTTCAACCAACATCTTATCAATCCCTTTTTTAAAAAAACATTTTTTATTTTTCATTTTTAGAGTCATATTTTTATCCCTTCATAGTAGTTACCCTTATTTTTGGCATATATATATATAAGTTGTTCTCTCTTTAAAATTTTGAGATACAGTTTCTTCTAACAGATCAAAATATACCCTAAATCACTAGTGGATGGCTTTGTTCTAGTCTCCTGCCTGATCACATTCTCTCCCTTTTTTTTTCTTTTTTCTTTTTTTTTAAATCTTCTTTCTTTTTAAAAACAACTTCTTATCTTATCAATTCCTTTTATAAAATCTTTTATAATTTTCATCTTTACAGTCATCTTCCATCCCTTCATTGTATCAACCCTTATTTTGTACATATATAAGTCTTTCTTCCTTTAAAATTTTAGCAGGCACTTTCTTCTAACAGACCAAAATACTCCCAAAATCTAGTGTGTGGCACTGATCTATGCACTACCCTCATCATATTTGATCATATTCTGGATTTTTTTTTGTTTTGTTCTGTTTTTGTTTGTTTTTTATCTTTTTCCTTTTCCTTTTTTTTTCTCTCTTTCTTCTTTCTTTCCCTTTCTTGTGCCCTGGTTTCAGGTCTTTTCTGATTTGTATAGAGTATATTTGCTGGAGACGTTGTTAACCTGTGAGCATTTTGTTCTCTCATTCATCTATTCTCCTCTGGGCAAAATGACAAGACAAAAAAATCACCTCAGCAAAAAGAACTAGAGGTAGTACCGTCTGCCAGGGACCTACTCAATACAGACATTAGTACAATGTCGTACCTAGAGTTCAGAATCATGACTTTAAAGATACTAGCTGAGCTTGAGAAAAGTGTGGAAGTTATTAGAGAAACCCTTTCTGGAGAAATAAAAGAACTAAAATCTAACCAAGTTGAAATCAAAAAGGCTATTAATGAGGTGCAATCAAAAATGGGGGCACTAACTGCTAGGATAAATGAGGCAGAAGAGAGAATCAGCAATATAGAAGACCAAATGATGGAAAATAAAGAGGCTGAGAAAAAGAGAAAGAAACAACTACAGGATCACGAGGGCAGAATTCGAGAGATAAGCGATACGATAAGACGAAACAACATTAGAGTAATTGGGATCCCAGAAGAAGAAGAAAGAGAGAGAGGGGCAGAAGGTATATTGGAGCAAATCATAACAGAGAACTTCCCTAATGTGGGGAAGGAAACAGGCATCAAAATCCAGGAGGCACAGAGAACCCCTCTCAAAATCAATAAAAATAGGTCAACACCCCAACATCTAATAGTAAAACTTAGGAGTCTCAGAGACAAAGAGAAAATCCTGAAAGCAGCTCAGGAGAAGAGATATGTAACCTACAATGGTAGAAACATTAGATTGGCAACTGACCTATCCACAGAGACCTGGCAGGCCAGAAAGGACTGGCATGATATCTTCAGAGCACTAAACGAGAAAAATATGCAGCCAAGAATACTATATGCAGCTAGGCTGTCATTGAAAATAGAAGGAGAGATAAAAAGCTTCCAGGACAAACAAAAACTAAAGGAATTTGCAAACACGAAACCAGCCCTACAAGAAATATTGAAAGGGGTCCTCTAAGCAAAAAGAGAACCTAAAAGCAGCATAGATCAGAAAGGAACACAGAAAACATACAATAACCATCACCTTACAGGCAATAAATTGGCACTAAATTCCTATTAACATAATAATAAAAAATTATTAAAAAATTAGAATTAATAAATGAATGTAGTCTATTCACTGGATACTGGTGACAGTTGCAAAACAATGTGAATGTACTTAATACCACTGAACTGTACACTTCAAAATTATTAAAATGGTAAATTATGTGATATATATTATTAGATTTAAAAAAAACTAAAGACTGCAAATACCAAATATTGTGGAGAATGTAGAACAACTTGAATTCTCATACACACTTGTAGGAATATAAATTGCACAACCATTTTGGCAAATTTTTGGCAACTTTGTAAGCTGAAAATAAGCATTCTTTATGACCCAGCAATTCTAAAATTAGGTTTATATACAACATAAATAAACCACTGCTGCCTACTGTAAGATGACTGGATCTCACACTATTGAACAAACAGTACATATTGCATACATATTTTATATTTATATGAAGTTCAAAAATAAGCAAAACTTATCTATGGCATTAGAAGTCAGGAACTTAAGCTAGCGATTACCACGAGGTGTATGGAAAATGAGTGGTCTTCTGGGATGCTAGAAATGTTTGTTGATCTGAGTAGTGGTTACTGTCTGAAAATTCATGGAGCTATATATTTATGGTTTGTGCACTTTTCTGTTATATGCTGTACATCAATAGAACTATTTCTTAAAAATCAATCTTCTGGCATTCTGAACATTTCCTTTCTTCTACCCAATCATATAACAGAACAAAGGAGACTTTCTAGAATTCTTCCCTCAATGGATATTGTTGCAACAGGCCAAGGCACAATCACTTGAAAACCAATTCTTTTTCTAACTTTGGAGAGCAAAGAGAAGATTTTGCATGCCTGTGGGCTTAGCAACTCACACTTGACCCTAAGTAGTATGCAAGGCCATCTTCTCTCAGTAGGCAATAAATTATCAAATTTGTATGCAATCCATTTGTGAAGGAACTAATCTCAGTCACAAAATAAATCTAGTGTGCACACGTCTGTGTATGTGTGTGTGTGTGTGCACGCACACATGTGTGGTAGGATATGGGAAGTGATAGGTACACGGAAGCTAAACCACTTTAAGCTTCCAAGTATACATAAAAGTTTACAAAATCCTTAAGGGCTAAATTGTGGACATTTATTTTTTTAAACAGAAAGCATCGGCAATTTTGTATGATGGAAGTAAGTTATTCAATCCTAACCCAATTTAATTTATTTTGCTTTTCTACAAACTTTTGTTCAGAAAATTACACGTCTTTCTGTTAAATTCATGGCTTTGTATTTTAGAGCTACCCTCATCTTAAATTAAAATAAATTATCACAGGATCTTCTTCCTAGCCTAATCTCTTTTGAGTAGTCAGGAAAAACTAAATCAAAAGAGAAGTGGAGAAAAAAACATTTTTTAAAAGGTAGGGTGTAGAAAAATTAGAGAGGAAAAGTGGGAAATAGTGGTGAGGACAATGAATAGAAGATGTCAAAAGGAAGAGAAGAGAAAGGAGAAGAAATTGGACATTGAGTGAAGAGAAATAAGAGAAAGGAAATAAAGAAAAAAATTAAATCAGTGGGAAAAGAAAAAAATAGAGACCAGTGGAAAGTAAATAGCCAGAAATCTGGAAGTTAAATAAACACAAAATAAATAGCAAGTAACTCACAGCCTGAGCTCACACTATATTCTAACCAATGCCATTTGGGCAAAACCGATAGCATCCATCCTCTTTTTCTGGGGCTTCACTATTTTTTCCAGAGTGTGAGAAACTAGGGACCTTCTTAAAACACAGTTTCAAAGTGCAGGGGTAATTAAGGCCATGGGCTTTAACTTTGATGAATGGGAAATGGGTGCTGGAAAATAAATTTCTCTTTTTGTCCCTAGACCCACTGTCAAGAGAAGTATTTGTTTATATAGCTTCTCATAAGAGAGTCCCATGAACTTGAGCAAACTCTTTTTTTTTTTAAAGATTTTATTTATTTATTTGAGAGAGAGAGAATGAGAGATAGAGAGCACGAGAGGGAAGAGGGTCAGAGGGAGAAGCAGACTCCCCGCTGAGCAGGGAGCCCGATGCGGGACTCGATCCCGGGACTCCAGGATCATGACCTGAGCCGAAGGCAGTCGCTTAACCAACTGAGCCACCCAGGCGCCCTTGAGCAAACTCTTGATATCAAATGATGACCAGTTAAATCCTTGTATTGGCTCTTCCTCCTTCCTTGTCTCATTTACCTTTTCCCTCACCCCTTCTCCCTGAGATTACACTCCCCAATAAAGAATTTGCCTTAGGTCTAAACAGACATTTTCCCAAAGAAGACATACAGATGGCCAACTGACATATAATGAAAGGATGCTCAACATCACTAATCATTGAGGAAATGCAAATCAAAACCACAAGGAGATACCACCTCATATCTTTCTGAGTGGCTAGTATCAAAAAGACAAGAAATAACAAGTGTTGCCAAGGATGTACAAAAAAGGGAATGCTCATGCACTGTCAGTGGAAATGTAAATTGGTGCAACCACTGTAAAAAATAGAATGGAGATTCCTTAAAAATTACAAATAGAAATGCCATATGATCCAGTAATTTCACTACTGGGTATTTATCCAAAGAAAATGAAAACACTAATTCAAAAAGATATATGTACCCCCTATGTTCATTGCAGCATTATTTACATTAGGCAAGATATGGAAGCAACCCAAGCATCCATCCATAGATGAATGGATAAAGAAGATGTGAGGTATATATACATATACATACACAATGGAACACTACTCATTCATAAAAAAGAATGATATCTTACCATTTGCAACAGCATGGATGGACCTAGACGGTATTATACGAAGTGAAATAAGTCAGACAGAAAGAGAGAAATACCATATGATTTCACTTATATGTGGAATCCACAAACCAAAACAAATGAACAAAACAAAGCCCAGATTCATAGATACAGAAAACAGATTGGTGGTTGCCAGAGGGGAGAAGTGTTGGGTAGAGTCAAAATGGTTGAAGGAGATTAAAAAATACAAACTTCCAGTTATAAAATAAATAAGTCATGGGGATGTATTGTACAACATGGGGAATATAAATAATGCATTAACTTTGTAAGGTGACAGAAGGTAAATAGACTTACCGTGGTGACCATTTCCCAACATATACAAATGTTAAATCAGTATGATGTACATCTGAAACTAATATTGCATGTCAAATATCTCCCAATAAAAAGTAGCACTGGGGAAAAAATACCATGAAATCTGATGTACAACTGGTCAGCCTTAAATGTCCCTCTATTCTCCAAATTTCAGTTTTCCCTTGTTCCCTTCAGAGTTGGTCCAGGCCACACAACTAGATTTCTGCCTAGGTTTTATTGTCTGCTGCTGAAGTACCCATGAAGACAAGATGTTTCAGCCTAAATGGGTTTGCTGTAAATGTATTGATTCCTAGGACCATGAAAACATCACTAACCTATCTCAGTATATGGCTTGCTTCCTGGATTCTAGATGAAATGCCCCACCCTGCAGGTTGAAACACCTTGAAACAAATACCTTTTAAAAATAAGCCCATATTCTCCACACCTATCTGAATACTGCATTATACTCCCCAGTTTTTCTTGCACTGATCAGCTTCTAGAGTCACATTTTTCCTAGCCTCCTTACCCTCCTAGTCACAGCCTCCTCAGTCTTTAATAGTGCATCCCAGCATGAATCTTGAATCTGACTAAATTGTGACAGATGATGCTGAACAATATCTCAAAATATGGTACAAGCTATAACATGGTCTTCAAGAACTTGGTTTCTAGGAACTGGGGAAAAACTTTTCACTCACCTTCTCAAGCACATTTGTGATTTTATTTACTCTTAGCCTATAATTCCTCAGCTTTATGTTCTGAAACTGAAGAAACTACTTTTTAGGAACTTCATCCACAGAAGTCCCTAATTTCTTATCTTCACACTTTCTTTCTCTTGACATTCTCTAGATCTCTTATGTCTTTCTTAACAAAGAAAAACAAACTTTGATAGATAATCAAGTGAGATATTTGATGTGGTAAGATTTATTATGTGTATGCTAATGAGCAGATAAATTAGATGTCAGTACATAGAACTTAAATAAAGGCTAGTGCCATTGTTTAATGAATGATACATCCTAAGAGCTATTGTGTACAACAGTAAGAGTTGAAATTAAGGGGTAAATAAATAAAAGCTTCTTAAATTCATACATGAAGGCCAAGCTGTTTGGGACTAATTTAGTTCCTTTCTTCTTTTTTGTTTTATATCCTTGCAATTTACTTCAGTATAATGGGTGTCAAGTTGAAATAACTGTGATTTTTATTAACCTGGACTGAGAGTTAAGCCCAGGGTTAAAGTCCTACACATCAGCAACATGAGTTGAATAGCAGACTTCAAACAAGCTTTGACAACAAAACTTTATGATGTTCTCATCAAAGGATTTTCAGTGCAAATATTTGAAAATGATTTCATGTTAAGGTAGAAAATTGCTCCATTTTATGTGATTCTTCTATCTTAACCATTGCATATTTTTTGAAAATTAACTATACTAAGCAGATATGAAAGGAGGAACTTATAATAATCAAAAATGCCTTTATGAAATATGGTAAAATAAAGCATGTTACATGAAATAAAATGTTGAGTTTTTAAAAAGATCAGGAGAAGGAGAATACTTGTGATGAGCACTGGATATTGTACGCCAGTGTTGAATCACTAAATTGTACACCTGAAACTCATATTATAGTGTATGCTAACTAACTGGAATTTAAATAAAAACTTAATAAAAAGATTAGGTTACATTTGTCCATACTAAACAAGTCGATTTTGAGAGAAAGAAAAGAAAAATCTGACTCAACAAAATACAAGACGTGAAATTGTAAGAGCAAATAAGATGCGTAATGAAAGCATGTCTGCTCATCTAGCCAAAAAGAAGTTTAGAAATAATAACAATGGTAGATGATAATGTACACTTTATACATTTGTTCCTAACAACATGCATTGTAGCTCCACTGCAGTGTATTCTCATGCTCTCCCCCCCATGGTGACGAACTTTGCACTAAATGTCCCAACAAGACCGTCTCCTAGCCTATCAGATAGGCTTATTTCATGTTGATTTCCTTTAAGATCTTGATTCCTGCTAAGGCTAATTAGAAAATACAGTCAATCCTAAATAGTTAAGACAATGATGATCACTGACCTTTCAAGTAACACAGTTGCCTTTGCAATAGGCCACAATGCCTACTGAAATAAAGTCTAAATTCCTTAGTATGACATTCAAAGCTATGGGGCCCATATATTTCTGTCCCTCACCAACCACTTCAGTTTCATATTCTAATTACTATCTGTGTCTTATTTTAACTCAAGGTATACTGCTTGCTTTTCTTCAAGCACTCATCCCTACCTCCAGGACTTTGTTCATAGTAATCCCACATCTTAGAATGTCCTCCTCCTACAGCTGTCTATGAAGATCATATCTAACCTTCAAATTTCAACTCAAATGCTGTATCCTCCACAAAGACCTCCATAATTATTTTAGTTGAAGAGCTCTTGACCATCTATGAACTCTGAGAGCATTTTGCATGTACAATTCATAGGCAGAGTAAGTACATGGTTTACATATACATATTGATTAATAGTGCTCCTTTCATTCTCAGAAGCATTCCAGTTTAGACAATATATTATATGACCATCACACCTATATGACTATGATATTCACACGTCCTTTTATTTTTTTATATTTCTGTGTACATGCTTTATTCCTCATACCACACTGTAACCTTCTTTGTGAACAAAAACCATATCATATACAAAGGCTCTTAAGGATAATAACCTTCACATTGTTCCACAATTATTTATTGAATTAATCAATGATAGAGTACTTGACTTGTTCATTAATGGGGTTCTAGGTCTTAAAATATTGAAACTCTTATCTTTTGGAGGTCAATGACTATGCATTATTAAAATGATGCTAATCATGAAAGACTTTCAGAATCTCAATTATGATCAATTGTAGATCCAAGATTTATCCAGTGCTTGCAGTTTGGATTAAAGTATTAAGTGGGTCTCTTTGAGCTCTTCTATTTGATAGTCATGAGAAACAGATTGGGAAGTGTTCAGACTCTAATGTGGCTTCACATCTAGAGCTTACTCAGATGATGAATCTGAAATAACTCTATGTCTTCTTTCAGAAACAGAAATGTACCAGGAAAAAGTCCAGAAATCCTCCTGTTCAATATGTAGTATATTTAGAAAGTAATGGAATGGTTTTCATAAGAATGAAGAGCTAACATCTAGCTTTTAATTTTCTTCCAAAACAGGGCGCCTGGGTGGCTCAGTTGGTTAAGCGAATGCCTTCGGCTCAGGTCATGATCCTGGAGTCCCTGGATTGAGTCCCGCATCGGGCTCCCTGCTCAGCGGGAAGTCTGCTTCTCCCTCTGACCTTCCTCCCTCTCATGCTCTCTCTCTACCATTCTCTCTTTCTTTCTCAATAAATAAATAAAAATCTTAAAAAAAGTTTCTTCCAAAACAAATGCCATTTTCCCTACATCTCAAGTAAGAGAAAGTTAATAAAGTCTACTCTTCTACTCTTTGTATAGAGGGGAGAGGGGCAGAGGGAGAGAGAGAATCTTAAGCAGGCTCCACGCCCAGTGCAGAACCCAACTCAGGGCTTGATCTCACGACACTGAGATCATGACATGAGTGGAAATCAAGAGTCTGACGCTTAACTGACTGAGCCACCCAGGCTCCCCTACTCTTCTACCCTTTGAAGAATACCAAATAAAAGCCTATCAGTGTAAGTAGAAAAAAATGCATCCAGACAAGTGTCACCATGGTTTCCAGTTTTGGAAAAGCAGATATTAACCCAGGTTCCAGCAATACTTCTCACAGAAGTCTAAATTACCCAGGAAATGCTAAACAGATGCAATTCTTTAAGAGGAGTTTGGGGGTGCCTGGGTGGCTCAGTCATTAAGCGTCTGCCTTTGGCTCAGGTCAAGATCCCAGGGTCCTGGGATTGAGCTCTGCATCGGGCTCCCTGCTCAGTGGGAAGCCTGCTTCTCCCTCTCCCACTTCCTCTGCTTGTGTTCCTGCTCTCTCTGTCTTTCTTTGTCAAATAAATAAATCTTTAAAAATAATAAGAGGAGTATGGTAACAAACAATTTATCTCTGCTATTCCCATTTTCAAGTTTGTAATATGAAGGCCATAAAGGAAAATAAGGATAAAGTCAATTAATATCATTTACCAAGTTCAGCTTTGATTTTTTTCACCCTCTTTTTCCTCTAATTCAGCAATTTCTATAGCAAGTAAAGATCATGAAGCCCTACTTTTCTCTGCCCTTATCCTTTATCCCACTTTTCTTTTCATGAATTCAGTAAGGTAGTATTTGTTAATAGTGTCAAATTAAAAAAAATACTGTCAAATTAGTAGAAAGCCTGAAGTCTAGCAATTTGACAATGATATAACAGTCACAATGGGTCTACTTTTAGCATGTACTAGACATAATTAAAATCAAATATCTACCTTTTAGCATTTCTCGTGGGTTCACCCAACTTTGAAAGCTCTCAGGTCATTAAAGCATATCAATTAGTAATGATTTTTCCCAGCCCCCAGCAGCTAGTGAAGCATACATTAGAGGTGAAACCTGCAGTTGAAATTTTAATGTGCACAGTTTGAAAATATCTACTTTGACACACAGAATATTATCATCTGAGAAACTCATTTGCTTAAAATTTTATATTGCAGACATTAAAAAATATTTCATCCCCTTGGATGAATGTCCTATGAACATTTCCATACCTATTAAGTAATATTAATTATATAAAGGTTTGGAAAACACACGAATCATTAAGAGTAGAAATGGGATGTGCAATAGCCCGGAAGAGCTAATGTTATCACTTTTGTGGCCAGTTTAATGCCTTCTTAGTACAATCATTTTTAACTAAGTCATCAGGATCCAAGGAAAGTTATTTCCTTTAGGAGTAGAAAGATGGGGGCAGAGGAGACAAGAAGGAGATATCACAAACTCAGCATATTTTAAATATTCATATAAGATATCAGTCATGTTTTAATCAACTCAGTTAAATATATTCTGACAGTCTGTAGAAGCAATACTTTACAGATAACCCTGCATGATAGTCCTGCTGTTTCATGGCTAAACTGCAATATGAAAAACGAGGTTGTCTCTATCCAGATCAAAACAAAAATAAAAGAGAAGAAAGAAAGGACTTTTCTAATGTTGAGATCCCATGGTCTTAAGTACAGATTGCCTTTAACACAAATATATATGTACGATATCATTCTTTGCCATAATTTGGAAATATGTTCAATGTCTAACTGATATCGGTTAGTGATATAAGCAGTCATCAGGAATAGCCCCACTCATATGAAGGTCTATGGGAAAGGTATTGGGGCCAAAATGAATCTTCCTTGGAAGGAACCAATTCAGGTTCAGTATCTGAGATCACTAATAAATTTAAAATCTCAAAATGATTAATCTGGAGGTCCAAATCATGATATAAATATCTCATGGGATGGGGGCATGAGTAGCTCAACTAAGCTATCTGATTAGTTAGGCAAAGTCATTATCCTAATTTGGTAAGATACAACATGAATAAAGTCTGATAATAATGGTCAGGAAAGGTAGAGTATTGGCTTGATTTATGTTCTTATACTTTGTACCCAGGCTACCTTTATACTTGAGAAATATGATTATGGGAGAAGACTTGTGGTATTTCTTCCCAGAGGCTCCTTATATTAATCAGGAATCTCCAAGAAATTGACTCCCATGACTGTGAAGGTTGGCAAGTCCCAAGATCTACAGGATAAGTCCTAGCAACCCAAGAACAGATGATGATTTAGTTGCAGTCTGAGTCCAAAGGCCAGCAGGCTTAAAATCCACAAAGAGCTGATTTTAGTTTAAGTCCAAAGGCAGGAAAAAAACAATATTCCAGTGTGAAGGCCATCAGGTAGGAAGAATTCTCTCTTACTTGGGGGAAGGTCAGCCTTTCCGTTCTTTTCAGGCCCTCAACTGATTGGAGGAGAGCAATCTGCTTTATTCAGTTTACCAATTTAAATGTTAATGTCGTCCAAAAATACCCTCAAAGAAATAACCAAATTAAAGTTTGACCAAATATCTGGCCACCCTGTGGCCCAGTCTGGTTGACACATAAAATTAACCATCACAACCCTTTTTTCCTATAAACATAGCTTACGTAAACAAAGCAAATAAATACTGAGAAAATGGAAGGGAATCAATGTTGAGTAGAAAAAAATGCATTGTTGAGAGATGAAAGAGAAACACTTTTATATGAAAAAATCATGACAGTGTTTCATGCCTAGGCATGGGGAATAGGAAGACTAGACTATAGGCTCTAAGATAGTTGGGGCTTTGTCTATGTTTTTTATCACTATAATTTCAACACCTAGTAATATACACATTAAATAATTTTTTGTTGACTCACTGAATAGATGACTAAAAGTTTAAAAGACTTGGGGAATCTAGAAGAATAGCACAAAACATTAACATTAGAGAAGTTGATGGGTTGAGATCAGAAATTCAGATCAAGCTAGGGACATGAAAGTTCAATCTGGTAAAAATTAAATGTACAGATAATGTGAGACAGCGTCTCTACTGAGGACTAATATATGTGTGTGTGTATATACTGTGGCACTCATAAATACTTAATTGAAAATAAATGAATTAAATATGATACTAGGACAGAAACTATTTGTTTTCCATCACTATATTGTTATCATTATTATTGTTGTTTGTTTGTTTTTCCCATTTAGGTTACTTCATTTAATACTGGTAGTCTTCCTGGAGTGCTACTCACTGCTTTTTATTTTACTATCAGGATACTCAGCTAAAATTTATTCCATCATGGAAAACTAGATTTATCCTCAAGCACCCAGTCTACCCAAATGGATGTGTCTGGTTGCCAGGTTATCATAACTTTCCACTCTGGGATATTTCAATGCCATCCAGACTCAAAGTTTCCATCCTGCATGTATTTTAAGCTACTGACTTCTAAGTTTTTCAAAAGGTTAAAACATTCAGAAAGTGCTTAGTAAGGATTCAAGCAAGAGTCTGATAAAACTTATTTGAATCCGAGAGTCTGATGAACCTTTTTCCCCACTCAGTGATGCAGCCTAAAAATGTGCATTTCCTGGTTAAAAATAAGGATTGCACCATTCATTCATTCATTCAAAAAAATACTGAGAATCTATTATGTACCAGGCAGTCTTCCAGGCACTTGGGATACAGTGGTGAGTTACATATAAGATACATACTCCAGTGAAGCTTATATTCCTTTTTTTTCTTAGTGTTCAATGATTCATTATTTGCATATAACAGTCAGTGCTCATTATAACACATGCCCTACTTAATACCCATCATTGGGCTACCCCATCGCCCCAACATCCTCCCCTCTGAAACTCTGATTGTTGCATGGAGTCCATAGTCTCTCATGGTTCGTCTCCCCCTATAATTTCCCCTGCTTCAGTTTTCACTTCCCTTAATGTCCTCTGGCTATTCCTTATATTCCACATATGAGTGAAACCATATGATAATTGTCTTTCTCTGCTTGACTTATTTCACTTAGCACAGTACCCTCTAGTTCCACCGATGTCGGTGCAAATGTTGGGTATTTATCCTTTCTGACCACTGAGTAATATTCCATTGTATATATGAAACAAATCTTCTTTATCCATTCATCTGTTGAAGGGCATCTCAGCTCCTTCCACAGTTTGGCTATTGTGGACATTGCTGCTATGAACATTGGGGTGCATGTGGCCCTTCTTTTCACTACGTCTGTATCTTTGGGGTAAATAGTAGAGCAATTGCTGGGTCATAAGATAGCTCTATATTTAACGTCTTGAAGAACCTCCATCTTGTTTTCCAAAGTGGCTATACCAACTTGCATTCTCACCAACAATATGAGGGTTCCCCTTTCTCCACATCCTCTACAATATTTGTTGTTTCCTGCCTTGTTAATTTTTGCCATTTTAACTGGTCTAAGGTGGTATCTCAATGTGGTTTTGATTGGAATTTCCCTGATGGCTAATGATGTTGAATATTTTATCATGTCTGTTAGCCATTTGTATGTCTTCTTTGGAGAAGTGTCTGTTCATGTCTTCTGCCCATTTCTTGACTTATTTTTTATTTTGGGGGTGTTCAGTTTGAGAAGTTCTTTTATAGTCCTTGGATACCAACCCTTTGTCTGTAATGTCATTTGGAAATATCTTCTCCCATTCTGTGGGTTGCCTTTTAGTTTTTTTGACTGTTTCCTTTTCTGTGCAGAAGCTTTTTATCTTGATGAAGTCCCAAAAGTTCATTTTCGCTTTTGTTTCCCTTGCCTTTGGAGATGTGTCTTGAAAGAAGTTACTGTGGCCGACATCAAAGAGGTTACTGCCTATGTTCTTCTCTAGGATTTTGATGAATTCCTGTCTCACATTGAGGTCTTTCATCCATTTTGAGTTTATCTTCATGTATGGTGTAAGAGAATGGTCACGTTTCATTCTTCTTATTATACCTGTCCAATTTCCATGGCACCATTTATTGAAGAGACAGTCTTTTTTCCATTGCATATTTTTTTTCCTGCTTTGTTGAAGATTAGTTGACCATAGAGTTGAGGGTCCATTTCTGGAGACTCTATTCTATTTCACTGATCTTTGTGTCTGTTTTTGTGCCAATACCATGCTGTCTTGGTGATCACAACTTCGTAATATAGGATGAAATCAGGCAACGTGTTGCCCCCAGCTTTGCTTTTCTTTTCCAACAGTCCCTTGGTGATTCAGGGTCTTTTCTCCTTCCATACAAATTTTAGGATTGTTTGTTCCAGCTCTTTGGAAGGCAGCTATGCTCACCACTATACCACCAACGCTGTTCCAGCTCTTTGAAAAATGCCAATGATGTTTTAATAGCAATGGCATTGAAAGTATAGATTGCTCTGATAGCATAGACATTTGAACAATGTTTATTCATCTGATCCATGAGCATGGAATGTTTTTCCATCTTTTTGTGTCTTCTTCAATTTCTTTCATGAGAGTTCTGTAGTTCCTAGAGTATAGATCCTTTACCTCTTTGGTTAGGTTTATTCCAAGGTATCTTATGATTTTTGGTGCTATTGTAAATGGAATCAATTCTCTAATTTTTTTTCTACAGTTACATTGTTAGTGTGCAGAAAAGCAACTGATTTCTGTGCATTGATTTTGTATCCTGCCACATTGCTGAATTGCTGTATGAGTTCTAGTAATTTGGGGGTGGAGTCTTTTGGGTTTTCCACATAAAGTATCATGTCATCTGTGAAGAGAGAGTTTGACTTCTTCTTTGCCAATTTGTATACGTTTTATTTCTTTTTGTTGTCTGCTGATGTCGGGACTTCTAGTACTATGTTGAACAACAGTGGCAAGGGTGGGCATCCCTTCATGTTCCTGACCTTAAGGGAAAAGCTCTCAGCTTTTCCCCTTTGAGAATGATATTTGCTGCAGGCTTTTCATAGATGGTTTTTATAAAATTGAGGAATGTTCCCTCTATCTGTACACTCTGAAGAGTTTTAATCAGAAATGGATGCTGTATTTTGTCAAATGCTTTTTCTGCATCGATTGAGAAGATCATATGGTTCTTGTATTTTCTTTTATTTATGTCCTCTATCACACTGATTGATTTGCGAATGTTGAACCACACTTGCATCCCAGGAATAAATCCCAACCGGACGTGATGGATAATCCTTTTAATGTACTGTTGGATCCTATTGGCTAGGATCTTGTTGACAATTTGGGCATCCATGTTCATCAGGGATATTGGTCTGCAATTCTGCTTTTTGACGGGGTCCTTGCATGTTTTGGGATCAAGGTAATGCTGGCCTCACAAAACAAGTTTGGAAGTTTTCCTTCTGTTTCTATTTTTTGAAACAGCTTCAGTAGAATAAGTTTTATTTATTCTTTAAATGTTTGGTAGAATTCCCCTGGGAATTGATCAGGCCCTGGACTCTTGTTTTTTGGGAGGTTTTTGATCACTGCTTCAAAATCTCGTTACTGGTTATTGGCCTATTCAGGTTGTCAATTTCTTCCTGTTTTAGTCTTGGCAGCTTATAGGTTTCCAGGAAGGCATCCATTTCATTCAGATTGCTCAGTTTGTTGGCATATAGTTGTTGATAATAATTTCTAATAATTGTTTCGATTCCTTGGTGTTACTCGTGATCTGTTCCCTTCATTCATAATTTTATTAATTTAGGTCCTTTCTCTTTTCTTTTGGATAAGTCTGGCCAGAGGTTTATTGATCTTATTAATTCTTTCAAAGAACCAGCTTCTAGTTTCATTGGTTTGCTCTACTGTTTTTCTGGTTTCTATTTCATTGATCTCTGCTCTAATCTTTATTATTTCTCTTCTCCTTCTCAGTTTTGGTTTTATTTGCTCTTCTTTCTCCAGTTCCTTTAGGAGGTTAGCTTGTGCATTCGTTATTTTTCTACCTTTTTGAGTGAGGCTTGGATGGCTATGTATTTCCCCATTAGGACCACCTTTGCAGTATCCCATAGGTTTTGGACTGATGTGTTTTCTTTCTCATTGGTTTCTATGAATTGTTTACGTTCTTCTTTAATTTCCTGGCTGACCAAACATTCTTTATCAGGATGGTCTTCAGCTTCCAAGTGTTTGAATTCCTTCCAAATTTTCTCTTGTGATTGAGTTCCAGTTTCAAAGCACTGTGGTCTGAAAATATGCAGGGAATAATCTCAATCTTTTGGTATTAGGTGAGACCTGATTTGTGACCCGGTATGTGGTCTATTCTGGAGAAAGTCCATGTGCATTCAAGAAGAATGAGTATTCTGTTGTTTTAGGGTGGAATGTTCTGTATATATCTACGAAGTCCATCTGGTCCAATGTGTCATTCAAAGCTCTTGTTTCTTTGTTGATCTTCTTCTTAGATGATCTGTCAATTGGTGAGAGTGGAGTATTGAGGTCTCCTACTATTAAAGTATTATTATCAATATGACTCTTTATTTTGGTTAATAGTTGGCTTACATAGTTGGCTGCTCTCATGTTGGGGGCATAGATATCTATAATTGTTAGATCTTCTTGCTGGATAGACACTTTAAGTATGATATAGTGTCCCTCTCCATCTCTTACTACTGTCTTTAGCTTAAACTCTAATTTGTCTGATATGAGAATTGTTACCCCTGCTTTCTTTTGAGGTCTGTTGGCATGATAAGTGATACTCCATCCCCTCACTTTCAATCTGGAGTCTCTTTTAGAATGAGTCTCTTTTAGACCGCATATGGATGCGTCATGTCTTTTTATCCAATCTGCAACCCTGTACCATTTCATGGGAGCATTTAGGCTGTTCATGTTTAGAGTGACTATTGAAAGATATAATTTTAGTTCCATCATGTTGCCTGTGAAGTCCCTGTTTCTATATTTTTTTCTGTAAATTTCTGGTCTATATTACTCTTGGGGTCTTTATTCTTTTATAGAATCCCACTTAATATTTCTTGCAGGGCCGGCTTGGTGGTCACATATTCTTTCAGTTTCTACCAGTCTTGGAAGCTCCTTGTCTTTACATCCATTTTAAATGACAGCCTTGCTAGATAAAGTATCCTTGGCTGCATGTTCTTCCCATTTAGTACCCTGAATATGTCTTGTCACCCCTTCTGTCTTGCCAGGTCTCTGTGGACAGGTCTGATGTTATTCTGATGTTCCTTCCTCTGTACCTAAGAAATCTATTCTCCCAGGTGCTCTCAGGATAGCTTCCTTGGTTCTAAGATTTACAAAGTTTTACTATCATATGCCAGGGCATTGGACTGTTGTCGTTGATCTTGGCAGGGGTCTTCTCTGCCTCTTGGACATTGATGCTTGTTTCTTTCCTCAGATTAGGGAAGTTCTCGGCTATGATTTGCTCAAATATACCTCCTAGTCCTCTTTCTCTCTCCACTCCCTCAGGGATCCCAGTAATTCTGACACTGGACTGTTTCATGGCATCATTGATCTCTCTAAGTCTGTTCTCATGGGCTTTTAGCTGTTTATCCCAGGTGTCCTTGCCTTCCTTCCTTTCTATCATCTTATCTTCTAGCCCACTGATTCGTTCTTCTGCCTCATTTACCCTGGCTGTCTGGGTATCCAGTTTAGACTGCCTCTCATTCATAGCATTTTTAAGTTCAGCCTGATTTGATATCATCTCTGCCCTTAGAGATTCTTTTTTTTCTTTTTTAATTTTTTACTGTTATATTAATCATCATACATTACATCATTAGTTTTTGAGGTAGTGTTCCATGATTCATTGTTTGTGCATAACACCCAGTGCTCCATGCAGAACATGCCCTCTTTAATACCCATCACCAGGCTAACCCATCCTCCCACCCCTCTCCCCTCTAGAGAGTCTATATTGTTGGAAATGGTTTTCTCAAGCCTAGCTACTGACTTCATAATTGCTACCCTGAAGTCTATCTTTGACATCTTGCTTATATCCATATCCTTTAGGTCTGTGGCAGAGGCCATAGTCTCTGATTCTTTTCTTTTTTGGGAGTCTGTCCTCTTAGTCATTCTGTTGAGGGGTGGTTGAGGGAATGTACAGAGTCCAAAGTATTAACCATGACCCAAGCAAGATGCACCCATTTTATGGGGACCCTAGGGTTGTTGTCCTCTTGTTCTTCCCACCTGTCTTCTGGGAGAGGGGCCTGCTGCACTGTTACTCATGCAACCCTGCTTGGGCAGAGTTGCCCTGCCTCCTCTTGGGTGGGGGGAGCTCAGTGGAAACCGGTTTTTTGAGCTTTTGTTCTTTGGCAGCTTTCCATGTCTCTTCAGAGAGTCAGAGCAGAAATGGCTGCACCCAAACCTCTGACCCAGAGCAGAGAAATCATAGTCTGTTCCTCACTGAGCCCTCCAGCACACACAGTCTCCATTTCTGTCTGTGCTGCTAAAAACCACAGGCTCCCACGGTGGTGCATGCCCACAGCAACTCTCCCAGAGGTCAATCCCAGGTCCGGGGCATGTCTCTGCCCTTTGTGCTTCTAAAACTGCATGCACAGCCGCAGCTCCTGGATCCTGTCTGGGGTTTGCTCTAAAGCCCTTTCCCTTCCACTACCACTCTGCAAGTTTGTACCCAGTCCCCAGCGTGAGACAATTGCATTCCAGTCTTATATCACCTTCCCAGCACCAGCTTATAGCTGCTTCCTCCTTGTTTTGTTTATATTCCAATATCTGCCCATAGAATCAGCACTCTGCCCTTCATACCTTGCGACCACCAGAGATTTTCTGCTTGTAGAGATCCAGATATATATTCTCACATCTCAGGCTGATTTTGTGGGTGTTCAGAATGGCTTGGTAGATATCCAGCTAAATTCAGGGGACCAGTTGAAATAGGGTCGCCTATTCCTCCACCACCTTACCTCCACCTTGAAGCTTATATTCCAATATTAATTCAATCTAAAAGCAACACCAAATTTATTTTCTATGTCAGAGGGCTGGATTTTGTATATTCACCAAGCCTACTATAGAAAGCACACTGACCTAGCAGAGCTACTGAAAACATTTAACAATACTTAATAGCTTTATACCCATTTCAGTATTCTAAATGCCTTTCCCATTTTTTTCCCATAAATTATGGTGTATAATTTATCCTTCCTAATCCATATTTGGCCACAACCATCAGCAGATAAACTATGCACTTCACACACCAATGCATAAATTTCTAATTGGAATATAAATTGGTTCCACACTGTCTTTTTTTAATGCTCTTGAGCCCACCTTCTCCAGAAAGGCCATATTTCTGTGTTGAGTAACATAAGGAAGAAGGAAAAACTAGAGATGAATTAAAAGAGACAAAATCCAAAGAAAATAAGTGGTTTAAATAAAATATGTGATGATGGTGTGGGGTGCTATAAAGTTTTTATTGCCACTTTCTTGGGAAGACCAACATAACTTATGCCTAGTGCTGCCACTTATAAGTAATGTGGTCACAGCAAACTCACTGCAGTAAAAACTTCAAGCATCTCCACCACCACATATTTTATGCGTACACATACACCAATAATTTAGTAACTTTTCCAGTTGCCTTCCTCTTGGATAGCCTTTATTTCTTGATGCCCCTTCTTAACGGAACAAATTCATTTTTAGCACAGTGTGTGGCTGATTAAACATAGAGCTCTGATCATTTTTTAAATATGGCTGCAACAATTAATTCACCACATCTGAGTGTCTACCACAATAAATACTTGGGATGAATCTTCCCCATTTTAGGCACTGCTAAATAAGTCAATGGTTTCTCTCACCTTGGTGAATAAAGATAAGGTTTACCTTAATTGAGTCATTTGGACCTATTGCCTCAACACTGCCAAGTCTAGGAATCATGAAAGACCAGAATGATGAGGAGTCTTAAATCCTAACCAGTGATTTTTAAACTATGTTCCAATAAGCCTAAGGGCCGATACATATTTGGGACAGGTTTGATGAAATGGGGAGAGCTTCAAGCAGAACAGCTCTATTTTAATCTCTTCTATATGTGAGAGTTCTATATAAGATTTTATTTGGAGAGAAATTTATGCTGAGCAAATGTACACACGAATACACACACGTATAAACAAGCCACCTTTAAAGTTACTAATCTGGACAAATATTCCCACTCCCAATTTTAGAGGTGAGATAAACAGATCCTTAGAAAGGTTAAATGATAAACTTACAGTCACATGGACATCTGGAGGTGCAATTAGGACCAGTGCAGTTAGGTCCCCTAAATCCCAGTCTGTTGTTCATTCTATGGTATACCAATGAATTATATAATTGTAATCAATATTGTTTATGATATCAGTTGGAGTTGGGCCAAGCACTATATGTGAGATAAACTATATTAGACATAATATAGTTTTAGACATAATATAGCTTGCTAGTGTGATCATAGTTTAGTCATCTTTTTCATGAGTGAAGAGGAGGGTACATGCTAACAAAGAAATCTTCCAACTTACAACAGATCTTTCAAGAAAATGTGTTATCCCTGAGAGCAAAAGAATGAGTATAAAGAATGACCCTATTTAAATAATTTATTACCCAATCCATTCAATTCACTAACTATTCCCTAGCTGGAAAAGAAGTCTCTTTATAGAACCCTAAATCCCACATGTGCCACTTGTCAAGAAAAGAACATATCCTTTGCACATTTATCTTTCTCTTTTGCCTGTTAAACCCCAAATGAACTCAGACTATAGAGCCTGCTTCATCTCACATATACTTAGAAGATCATTGTATGTGGTGAGGAAGGAGATAACAGTTCTATACCTCATGGTGCTTTCACTGCCAAAAGATCGAGTTGACTTTGAATGGAAATTTTACTCTTAAAAATGCATTTTCATAAAAATATAAACTTCAATTGACATTAACATTATACAATCTCATTGTGGAAAAACTCCAACTTCTTTTTACATATAAAGTCAGATGTAATATATGAAATCACTTTGATAAGGGCATTTAGAAATTGAACATGGACTCTAATGACAGTCACATTTTAGTTGGTTTCACAAATAACACCTAGTTGTTTATATGAATATGGTCAACAAAAACCAGAAGGCAGAGCCCAGTCTGGGCTTTCTAAAGGAATGTCCAGATTATTTGCTTATGAGAATTATTTTCACCTTATCTCACTTTCTACCCTAGCTCAAAAAGCTGTATTCATTGTTGCTCTGTCTGGCCTTGGCACTGATTGCCCTTCTCTCTCTTGTGGTGTTGTCCAAGTGTGCAAACATCTGCCCCAATACCAAAAGGAGCATTCAGCCTCTCTCCTTTTTTTCATCAACTCTATTACAACTTCTATCCATAGGATGAACTGAGCCCTAGGCTATACACTTCATGAATCATTCCCAACCCCTATTTATTCAGTAACTGCAAAGGGTAACCTGGATTTAGATGAACTATCTGGATCAGCTCTCCACACTGATCAAAATCACAGCTAACTAACAGATGTCTACACATCCTTTAGACTGTACAAATAGAGTACAAAAGGTATACCATAAGGAGCTGATTATAGGTCTTCCCTGTATGTAAAGCTACTTGTTCAATCTCCATAATATCTAGTTGTTCTTTTAGTTTATACAACAGGGAATGAACATATGGTGCACATTATAAATATAAAGGATTAAAGAAGGTTTTGAAAACGTTGTGGACAATAGAACTGTGGATTATTAAAGGAGATTAAGATGGATGGGGGATGCCCAGCTGCCTTAAAGCTGATCACTAAAGGTAAAAGAGAATGACCATTCTACTCTACTTTAAAGCTGTCCCAGCATATTTCCATCTGAAGTATATCCTGAATTTGAAAGGAAGGAGGGCTGCTGGGCAGACTCATTTTGTTTGTTTTGTGTAGATAGAACCCAAGGAGGATTTCTACCTTAATATTATGCTTAAAACCATGTCAACTGAAATATTTTTTTCTTTAAACATCTAAGACAGGGGGAAAAGGGTTAGAAATATTAACAAATACAGTCACTATGCTAAAGAATATTACAAAATTAATCAAATGGACCAAAATTTCATCCTTACCAGTGTTCTGATGGGAATATGAAATTCACCTAACTGAAAAATATTGGCTTATATTGAGTGGCTGAGTGTGTGGAAGCCTTGGCTGTGAAAGCCTCTGTTTCAATCTGCAAGTTGGAAAGAGTGTGCATGCAAGATACTTCATCACCCATACAATAGGCTGTAAATTATTTGCATGACATCTTCTTTGCATTAGATGCCATGGGCCTGTAACAGGTTAGTGTAATATATAGACCCTTTAAGTGACAATAGTCATAAGTTACAGATGGAAAACTCTATTCTGACCAACAATTGTCCTCCTTCTTTGCCCAATTTTCAATATGAAAAATCACCACCAAATATCAAAAATGGCTTCTTGGACTATCAGCCCTGATCTATGGGATTTGTCATGTTGTAGCTCACCTGTTTCAAGAGCACTTCATTCATTTATTCCATGTTACCAAGACTGAGATTTCACTGAATAATTGATGAGATGAGAAAACTATGAATTACCTTGTACTCAGTCATTATGGCTGTGATACTACCTTTATCAAAACTAACTACAGTATTAGTTAATAAACACACAACCTAAGTGATATGAGGCAATTTACGAAAAGGTCTGTCCGCATGACCACTGATGTTTAAGAATCAAGCACTGACCTTCAGTTCTGACCACTGCAGCAGCAGCATTTAATTATACAAATGTAGGGAAAAGAATGGTCTTCAAAGTAGTGTGTGTGTGTGTGTGTGTGTGTGTGTGTGTGTGTGTGTATGTGTGTGTGAGAGAGAGAGAGAGAGAAAGAGAGAGAGAGAGAGAGACTATCATTAGGGTACTTTAAATGTTTCTGATCTTAGGGAAGAACAGATGAAAAATCTAGAAAAACAATTTACAAAAACTAAAATAGCATTCATTGTGTACTTATTATCATGTGCCAAGCCCTGTGTATGGAGTCACTCCTTTAATAGTCCTACCAGTCTTATAAAGTAAATATTGTTATAATCATGAAATCTCCCCCACTCTACATTGGTAATTCCCAAACCAGAAATTAAACTTTCTATATATAGATTAACTCCAGTTGTGCAATTGAACATTTCAGCTTCTGTTACTTGAAGTATGGGTGACAAAAAGATGTGGCTTGTTGGGAGGTACTAGCACTATATGTTCCATTAAATAAGTGGGAGACCCATCTAAGCAGGCAATAAAGGGGTTATGTTCAGAGAGGTTGGCTAAGGTGGGGAGCAGCAGGCAGGCCATAAATGGCTAAGTAATCAGACAAGATTCAGAGTCCATAAGGTTAAAGGACGCAAAAAATTCAGCATTAATGAGCAGATTTGAACTTTAACCCTAGACAGAGATAATTTGTTCCCTGTCCTATTTTATACTTCCTTGTAGATATTAAGAGCCTTGAGTCCGTAACTGGTAATCATTTCCAGAAAGAAGCCAAATCAATTTAGTTGAACTCTGCCCCCCCCAAAAAGTAAGGCAGATGTGCTAAAATTATCTCACAGCTTTAAGTAAATGTACTTTTTACCACCACCTCTCCCCCATCCTCACTCCTGCTTTACTTGGAACATTGTAATTCAGCAGTAGCTTCTTCCCTCTCTTTTAATTCTTTAATTTAATCCTACTAAGGCATTCAGGGAAAATAGAAAATATATTTTCTGAATTCAAGGACTTAAAAATCTAGATGAAGAGAAAAATTATGGTCAAATAAAACCAGTAAAAGAGTACTAAGAAACATATACAATGTCATGTAAAATAAATGTACATAAGTGCTAATGTGCAAAAGGAGTGATCAGAGACTCCTAATGAAATCTCATACTAAAGGGCATGGCTTGCATATCATGAATTTAGAAATTTCTGACATGTATTCAATAACTAGTTTCTCTCTGTAAGCAGGTATCAATATATGTAGTACAATTACAGTATATTACATTATACTGTTAAAACAAACAATCCTTTCAACCATGAGTTCTTGATAAGTCAACACATTTTTGCAATAATCAGTGAGGCTCACAAAAATATATTTTGGGCAGAGAAAAAGAAGGTGGTTGAGATGAGAATAAAGTATCTAGAGGCGACCAATGGAATAAAACATTTGCAAATCATACATCTGATAAGGGATTAATATCCAAAATACATTAAAGAACTCATACTCAATAGCAAAAAACAAATAATCTAATTAAAAATGGGCAAGAGACATGAATAGACATTTTTCCAAAGAAGTTATACAAATGGCCAACAGGTATATGAAAAGGTGCTCAACAACACTAATCATTGTGGCAAATGAAGCCACAATGAGATATCACCTCATGCCATTTAGAGTGGCTACAATCCAAAAAGAGAAGCGATAACAAATCTTGGCAAGGATGTGAAGAAAAGGGAAACCTTGTGTACTGTTGGTAGAAATGTAAATTGGTGCAGCCACTATGGAAAATAGTATGGCAGTTCCTCAAAAAATTAAAAATAGAACTACCATATGATCCAGTAATTTCACTTCTGGGTATATATCTGAAGGAAAGAAAATCACTGTCAAAGAGGTATTTGCACCCCCATGTTCATTGCAGTATTATTCACAATAGCTGAGACAGGGAATAATCTAACAGTTCATGGATAAAGATGAATGGATAAATAAAACAATGGAATACAATTTAGCTATAAAAAAAGAAATCCTGCCATTTACAAAAACATGGATAGGCCTTGAGGGACATTATACCAAATAAAATAAGTCAGACAGATAAAAACAAATACTGTATGATCTCACTTATATGTAGAATCTTAAAAAAGGAAACTCATAGAGGAAGAGATTAGATTACTGGTTGTCAGAGGCAGGGGGTGGAGGGTAGGGGAATTGAGTAAAGGTGGTCAAAAGGTACAAACATCTGGTTCTAAGATAAATAAGCACTGGGGATATAATATACAACCTGATGGCTATGGCTAATAATGCTATATGATATATTTGAAAGTTGTTAAAAGAGTACACCCTAAAAGTTCTCATCACAAGGAAAAAAATTTCATAATCACTTGAGGTAATAAATGTTAATTAAATGTGAGGTGATTATTTTACAACATATACGTGTATCAAGACATCATGCTGTATATCTTAAACTTATACAGTGCTGTATGTCAATTATATCTCAATAAAACTGGGAAAAAATTAATTATCCTCCAGAAAGGTTATAAAAAAGATTGTGAGAATACACACTTACTCAGAAATATCCTCTACACTTAGCAGTGCACATGGTCATTATTATCTTTGCCCTATGGTATACTTGGTAGACTCCCATCTATCATCACGAAGTTATGACAGCCTAATCAATTCAAGCTAGGTTCACTTTCACTCTCGGTTGCCTAGAGGTTGAGGTCTCCTACCCAGATGATCCATATTGGATTGTCACTATCATCTTTTTCAGTGACAGAGATGAGCTTACCCTTGAGTTGTTTGGCCTGCAATTACTGAAGCACTTTAACAGGGGAGTCATGTCACAAAATTACATCAGGGAAAAAAATACATTAGACTGTTAAATGAATATAATCATTTTCATATTGATTTCAGCAACCATAGGTTTTGCCAAAGTTGAATTATATCCTATTTTTCCCACTTGAAATCCAAAATAATTACATGGTTCTATCAGATTAACTGACCTCATTCATTTTTGTTTTTAGGCTTTGTTTGTTTGTTGTTTTCCCCCATAGAGGCCATTAGACTTAGCTGCTTCAGAATACAATGATCAACATACTTGTCTAATTTTTGATCACACACAAAATTTTGCATTCAGTTATTATTTGCCAGACAATGAATTAAATAGATTTAATTTATATATTGTACATGTTTTTGTATATATCATATACATGCACACATACATATATAAGTTTTTCACAGCTATAATTACAAGTTTCTCATAATCTTCCTGGGCACCAAAACAATAATTTCTAAACCAGCATTAAAGTACTCTAATATGCTAACTGAACAAGGGGATTTTAGAAAAGAGATATACAAATACATTTTATGAAGTGTCTCTATTATAGAAGTACAAAATAAAATTATATATACTATTTAAAAGAGAAAATTATTTTCCTAGATTTTTTTTATCTTTTAGTGTGTGTGTGTATGTGTGCCTGTGTGTGTGTGTGTGTGTGAGTGAAATGAGGTTTTCAGAGAGATCCACCATCTAATCTGTATATCCAAGGCTAGTTTTCGGCCAATCAATCAATTTTGACCTTCCATTCAAGCCTAAAGTTTTCCACTCCTTTCATCTCACCAGAAAAATATCAAGAGAAAAAGAGGTGTTCAGGAAAAAGTAGACAATGTATCTGCAAAGAACTATCTTTTTATAGGTGTGCAAGAAGTGTCAATGTAAAAAATTGCTATTGTTCAAACCCATCAATTCAAAACAAGTTTTCAAAAACTTGCTAACATGACTCAAATGACCCACATGATTAGATACCTGCCAAAAGAAAGAAAACTTGATATACATTAGTGCTGCAGCCTGCTTGAATTGGATATGAGCTCAGTCTTTTCCTAACGGGTGGAATTAAACTATTACTTCCTTAAAAAAAAAAATGCTTCTTTGCTCACAGGTTTATCACTCCTGCCAGAGGGCTTAGGAAGAAGGAAGAAGGCAATTCACAATTTTGTAGGGAAATTTATGAAACATTCTGGTTGCTTAGGCAGTAGGTAGATTTTATGTGACCCATTTCATCTTTACTAAAAGTATACTTCTGAATCCCCAGATTGTTCTGTTTTCCTTAGGATCTTTAATTTGGCAAAAAACAAAGTATGAACCCTTGGTTTGGCCAGTGTTGCCTTGACAAGTTGTTTCACTTAATAAATTAAGGCTGTGGAAAGTTACATTATGTTTTGGAGAGTTTGTAAAGGACTAACTGCTCTACATCCCACAATAACAATTCAATTTGTCACTGGGTAAGTAACAGGTAGGAAACTAGAGTACCTATGTGACTACCCAGTCTTCTCTGGAGACAGGACAATTCGGGTCAGAAAAAAAATTGACTAGGAAAAACTCATCATTCCTCTCTGAGATTTCACACTAGAAAATAAGGCTGTGTACACAAGTAAGTGTGGATAAAAACATTTAAACAGAAGAATAATGAGCCACTGCTAGGAAGTTGAAGTTGCCCAGGGACATCTTGCTAGACCTACTTGATAATTTCCTATTAATAAATACATATATCTTGTATCTATCTGCATTTGAAGGTGTTTGGGCTGCTGCACCAAACAGTAAAACTTGATACAATCCTCGGCTACTTATATTTTCTCATGTACTGCATTGCCTACTAAAGAGACAACCTAGAAAACTATTTTTCAGACAAAATTCAACCAGATTTAATTCAATAAATCTTACCTCACCATATCTTGTGTTTCTAATTTTATGTAGGTACTAAGAGGTAGAAGTCATGGCTTCTGTCCTAGATTATTTTAGAGAATAATTGAAATATCACTAGAACATAATCTCCTTGAGGGCAAGGACCAGGTCTTACTGATATCTCTATCGTTGGTGCCAAAATAGGAGATTGACACAAAGTAGGCTCTTAATAGATGAATGTTGAACAAATAAATGGAGAAAGAAGATGTAGGCATGACCTAATATGAACAACAATAGATTGCTGATAATTAGGTACTAGAATGCAAAGAATAAGACAAAGGGCAAGAAAAATGAACCTATGTATTAAGGTTTAAAATGGTTGTGTCAAAAGATGGCTCTAAGTTTAGGCATTGGTACATTCCTAGAAAATCAGAGTTGCTAATTGCATCTGGAATCCCCATTGAGCTCAGAAAATAGCCTCAGGCTATGCTTTTCACTTTCTCACTAAAGCAGTATGAACTGTTCAAATGTGCCCTTTAAAAATCATTTCTTTATATATATGGACCACGTCTTCTTTATCCATTCATCTGTTGAAGGGCATCTCAGCTCTTGCCGCAGTTTGGCTATTGCGGACATTGCTGCTATGAACATTGGGGTGCAAGTGGCCCTTCTTTTCACTACATCTGTGTCTTTGGCATAAATATCCAGGAGTACAATTGCTGGGTCATAAGGTAGCTCCATTTTTAATTTTTTGCGGAACCTCCACACTGTTTTCCAAAGTGGCTGTACCAACTTGCATTCCCATGGACAGTGGAGGAGGGTTCCCCTTTCTCCACAACCTCTCCAACATTTGTTGTTTCTTGTCCTGTCCATTTTTGCCATTCTAAGTGGTGTAAGGTAGTATCTCAATGTGGTTTTGATTTGAATTTCCCTGATGGCTAATGATGAACATTTTTTCATGTGTCTGTTAGCCACTTGAATGTCTTCTTCAGAGAAGTGTCTTTTTGTATCTTCTGCCCACTTTTTGACTTGACTATTTATTTTTTGGGTGTTGAGTTTGAGAAGTTCTTTAGAGATCTTGGATACCAGCCCTTTATCTGTAGTGTCCTTTGCAAATATCTTTTCCCATTCTGTGGGTTGCCTCTTTGTTTTGTTGACTGTTTCCTTTGCTGTGCAGAAGTTTTTTATCTTGATGAAGTCCAAAAGTTCATTTTTGCTTTTGTTTCACAAGCTTTTGGAGATGTATCTTGAAAGAAGTTGCTGTGGGTGATGTCAAAGAGGTTACTGCCTAGGTTCTCCTCTAGGATTCTGATGGATTCCTGTCTCACATTGAGGTTTTTCATCTACTTTGAGTTTATCTTTGTGCATGGTATTAAAGAATGGTCGAGTTTCATTCTTCTGCATGTGGCTGTCCACTTTTCCAAGCACCATTTATTGAAGAGACTGTCTTTTTTCCATTGCATGTTTTTTCCTGCTTTGTCAAAGATTATTTGACCATAGAGTTGATATGCAATGGAATATTACTCAGCCATCAGAAGAGATGAATACCCAACTTTTATATCAACATGGTTGGGACTGGAGGAGATTATGCTAAGTGAAATAAGTCAAGCAGAGAAAGTCAATTATCATATGGTTTCACTTATTTGTGGAACATAAGGAATAGCATGGAGGACACTAGGAGAAGGAAGGGGAAAATGGGGGGGAATTGGAGGGAGAGATGAACCATGAGAGACTATGGACTCTGAGAAACAAACAGGGTTTTAGAGGGGAGGGGGAGGGGGGATGGGTTAGCCTGGTGATGGGTATTAAGGAGGGCACGTACTGCATGGAGCACTGGGTGTTATACAAAAACAATGGATCGTGGATCAACACATCAAAAACTAATGTTGTATTGTATGGTGACTAACATAACATAATAAAATTTAAAAAATTAAATTAAATTAAAAAAATTAAAAATCATTTCCTTTCTTTCCTCTCTGTTCCAATACAGAATCAAGAAGGGACAAAGAGGCACAAAAAGAGAGATCACTGCCCCCGACTGTTTGGACAGCCTGCCTAAAGTATATTTTGTTCCCTCCAACACCAGAAAACAACTGTTTCCATTGCACTTTAGAAAAAGACTAGAACTTTGGGAGTTGGGTATTTTGTTTTCCCCTGACCACTTCCCAGCACCTATCTAAAAAACAACAACAACAAAAAAAAAAAACTGTCGGGTTTCCTGGGTGGCTCAGGCAGTTAGGCACATCTGCCTTCAGCTTGGGTAGTGGTCCCAGGGTCCTGGGATCAAGTCTTGCCTCGGGCTCCTTGCTCAGCAGGGAGCCTGTTTCTCCCTCTGCCTGTGTTTCGCCTGCTTGTGCTCTCTCTCTCTGACAAATAAATAAATTTTTTAAAAAATAAAACATACAAATAAAATAAATAAAATAAAAACTCTCAACCTCAAAGCAAGATATAAGCTTAGCAAGCACTTAGTGCCTGATCTCTCATGACAAGCTTCCAAAAGTCATTGGCTTGACCAACATGTTTGGCTTACCCAAATTGGTGGGTATCTATTGGAATCATTCATTTTAAATTTAAAAGATCCCATAAGAAACTGAACAAATTTGTACAAAGTCAGGTATAAGAGATAAACATCCCTGTATACCCCTTTCCCCCCTACTTTGGACTCAGCATCTCCCTTAAGGTTTCTATCCAGACCAAAGATGGTGCTCTTTTGTTTCCAGGCAGGCTTGAAAAAATCTGCCACTAAACTCCAAGGAGGAGAAATGGACAAGAGCTTGGCTGCCACCATAAACAAATAGGGTTAATTGTTCCCCATCATCATTGTTATCACACAAAGCACTGGTTTACTGCCTTTTCCTCCAGAGCAATTAAAAGATGAATAAAAAGCCAAGATCATGGGTTTGGCCTTTTATGGGCCAAATAGCTTTTTTAAAAAGCCTTAGCTGTAAGCTAAGCTCTTCCTAGACCCTGATCATATGTCTCTTATTCATGTGATGCTAAGTTCAAAAAGTCCTAGGCACAGGGTGGCCCATTGTCATGACAGAAAGAGTACATCTCAATAAATGAAGAATGGCACATTTTTACCTTCTTTTCAAAGGAAAGAAAATAAACACTAGCATTCACTGAGCACATGCTATATACCAAGTCCTATCCCAAATACTTTTTGCTCTTGTCTTAATTCCTCCTCCAAAACTTACATATTACATAATTTATTATCTCTATTCTTACAAGAAAATTAAGGATTGAGAGGTTACAAAAAGTTATAAGCAAGTAAGTTCCATTTAAAAACCAGAGAGGGAGACAAACCATAACAGACTCTTAATCTCAGGAAACAAACTGAGGGTTGCTGGAGTAGAGGGGGTTCTGAGGGATGGGGTGGCTGGGTGATGAATACTGGGGAGGGTATGTACTATGGTGAGCACTGTGAATTGTGTAAGACTGATGAATCACAGACCTGTACCCCTAAAACAAATAATACATTATCTGTTAATAAAAAATTAAAAAAATAAAAAGATATTGAGGTCATTTATAATTGCATCAAAAAGAATAAAATACCTAGGAAAATTTTTAACCAAATAGGTGAAAGACCTATACACTGAAAACTATAAGTCACTGGTGAAAGAAATTGAAGACACAAAGAAATGGAAAGATATTCCATGTTCGTGGATTAAAAAAAATTAAAATGTCCATATTGATTCACTGCAATTCCTATCAAAATACCAATGGCATTTTTTCACAGAAATAGAACAATCCTAAAATTTGTATGAAACTATGGAAGACCCTAAATAGCCAAAGCAATCTTGAGAAAGAACAAAGCTGGAGGCATCACGTTCCCTGATTTCAAACTATATTACAAAGATATATTAATCAAAACAGCGTGGTACTGACATAAAAACAGATACATAGATCAATGGAACAGAACAGATAACCCAGAGATAAACCTATGTATATATGGTTAATTAATTTATGACAAAGAAGGCAAGAATATCCAGTTGGGAAAGGGTGGTCTCTTTAATAAATGGTGTTGGGAAAACTGAACAGCCCCATGCAAAAGAATGAAACCACACCACTGTCTTCCATGATACACGAACATTAACTCAAAATAAATGGAAGACTTGAATGTAACATCTGAAACCATAAAAATCCTAGCAGAAAACAGGCAGTAAGCCACTTGACATTGGTCTTGGCAATGAATTTCTGGATCTGACTCCAAAATCAAAGACAACAAAAGCAAAAATAAACAAGTGGGACTATATCAAACTAAAAAACTTTTGCACACCAAAGGAAACCATCAACAAAATGAAAAGATGACCTACTAAATGGGAGAAAATATATCCAATAAGGGGTTAATATCCAAAATATATAAAAAATTTATACAACTGAGTAGCAAAAACAAAACAAAACGCACACACACACACACAAGATCTGAGTAGACACTTTTTTTCCAATGAAGATATATAGATGGCCAACAGACACATGAAAAGATGCTCAGCATCACTAATCATAAGGGAAATGCAAATCAAAACCACAATGAGATATTTCCTCACACCTGTTAAAATGGCTATTATCAAAAAGACAAATAACAAGTGTTGGCAAAAACATGCAGAAAAGGGGACGTTCATGCACTGTTGGTGGGAATATAAATTACTACAGCTACTATGGAAAACAACATGGAGGCTCCTCAAAAGATGAAAAACAGAACTATCATATGATTTAGCACTTCCACTTCTGGGTATTTATCTGAAAAAATGAAAGCACTGATTCAAAAAGATATCTGCACCCCTACTTTCATTACAACATTATTTACAATAACCAAGATATGGGAACAGTTTACATGACCATTGATGAATGAATGGTAAAGAAGATATGATACACACACAAACAAACCATAATGGAATATTAGCCATAAAAAGAGTGAAATCTTGCCATTTGCAACAACATGAGTAGACTTTGAGGGAATTATCCAACAAAAGAAAACAAACATCGTTGCTATGAACATTGGGTAAAGAAGATGTGGTACATACAGACAATGGAATATTACTCAGCCATCAGAAAGGATGAATACCCACCATTTGCATCGACATGGATGGAACTGGAGGGGATTATGCTAAGTGAAGTAACTCAAACAGAGAAAGATAATTATCATATGGTTTCACTCTTATGTGGAACATAAGCAATAGCATGGAGGACCATGAGGGAAGGGAGGGAAATTTGAAGGGGGAGAAATCAGAGAGGGAGACGAACCATGAGAGAAGGTGGACCCTGGGAAACAAACTGAGGGTTTCAGAGGGGAGGGAGTGGGGGGATAGGGTAACAGGGTGATGGGTATTAAGGAGAGCACATGTGGTGATGGGCACTGGGTGTTATACACAACTAATGAATCATTGAACACCACATCAAAAACTAATGATGTATTATACAGTGGATAACTAACATAATAATAATAAAAAAGAAAACAAACAAAACGAACATCATAGATCCAGAGAGCAGAATGGCAGTTGCTAGAGAGGAAGGGGGTTGGGGAATGGGAAAAATGGGTGAAGGAGGTCAGAAGGTATAAACTTCCAGTTATAAAATAAGTAAATCACAGGGATATAATGCACAGCATGGTGACTACAGTCAAATAATATTGTAGAACACACTTGAAAGTTGCCAAGAAAGTAAGTCCTAAAAGTTAACTTTGTATGGTAACATACTGTAACTAGATTAATTGTGCTGGTGATTTTGCAATGTATGCAAATATTGAACCATTATGTTATATACCTGAAACCAATATAATGTTATATGTCAAATATACCTCAATTTAAAAATTATAAAAAAGCATAAGAATTCTATTACTGTAAGGTAATATGTTCTATATGTCAATTAAGTGAAGTTTGTTCACAGTATTGTGCAGATATTTTATAAACCTTGACTTTTTGGTCTGCTTGTTCATTAAGTTATTAAAAAGATGTTTTAAATTTTCCACTCTTCTTATAGGTCTATTTCATCTTTTAGTTCTACTAATTTTTGTCATATATTTTGAAACTGTTATTTTGTGTACACTGATTAGAATTGTGATATTTTCTTAATGGAGTGACTTTTTTATCTTAAAAAAAAAAGAAGATGGGGCACCTGGGTGGCTCAGTTGGTTAAGCAACTGCCTTCGGCTCAGGTCATGATCCTGGAATCCTGGGATCGAGTCCCGCATTGGGCTCCCTGCTCAGTGGGGAGTGTGTTTCTCCCTCTGACCCTCCCCCCTTCATGCTCTCTCTCTCTATCTCATTCTCTCTCTCAAATAAATAAATAAATAAAATCTTTAAAAAAAATAAAAAATAAAAAAAGAAGATACTGAAGAAGTCAAAAGAAAGAAGATTTGGAGAAGAGCAAATCCTTAAAGTTTTCAATATAATAAAAGGAGTATAAATATTCAAGAGAAAATCATTGCAATGTCTGGCAAGTAATATAAAAGAGAAGGCACTTCTCATCATGTGTGTTTGTGGTATTGATATGTATGCACAAACCAATTTGAAGGGGAAGTGGGGCACACAAACAGGTTACTGTCATTCAAAAAAAATATAAGAGCATATACTATGCATACCACAAAGAAATTAAAGGTATGGCTCCTGCCCTGTATGGAATTAGTAGTCTTTCTTTGGTTATGGGGGAGAACGAATTAAAATACAAATAAATATAGGAGGCCAAGGGAGTGGTAATGTTTATCACTGTGGACCAAGGATGCTTGAATGAAGAGATAAGAAATAAACAAACTTGGGAGCCTGGGTGGGTCAGTTGATCAAGCGACCACCTTTGGCTTAGGTCATGATCCTGAGGACCTGGCATCGAGTCCCACATCAGGCTTCCCCTGTTCTGCGAGGAGCCTGCTTCTCCCTCTCCCTCTGCTGCCACTCCTGCTACTTGTGCTCTCTGTCAAATAAATAAAATCTTAAAAAAAAGAAATAAACAGAAACCTGAAGAATACACAGAAAATAATTGGTTGTGAGGTATAACTGGGGATGAAGGAAACAGGCTTTGGAAATAGACTGAGCAAAGTCTGAATCCCAATCATTATCACTTACTAGGTATATACTTGGAAAATCACTTACCTTCTTGCTGTTATGATAAAATGACATACTATATAGGTTCTCAACAAATAGTACTCCTCTTCTTATTAGGCAGTTATTGTAATTCACCCAAGTGTTTTTTTTTTTTTCCTGAACTGGTCTGTGTGTATGAACACAAGCATTTTATATTTAACAAAGAAATTATAATCATAATGATAGCAAATCAACTACTATTACTATTTATTGAGCACTTACTGTGTACCAGGCAATATGTTTAATACTACTATTTCAGTGACTCCTCACCATAACCTTATGAGGTGAGTAGTATTATTCCCATTTTATAGATGAGGAAACTGGAACTCAGAATAGGAAAATGATTTCACCCAGGCTACGTAGCAGCTAATGACTCTGAATCAAGCATGCAACCAGGCCTGGCTTACTCCAAAGCCAATGACTGTTAAGTCACTGTGTATTATTTTCTCCATAAATATTCCTACTGAATTGGTTTTGGATCAGGTAACCAAAACATCAGGTTTGACAGAAAAGTTCTAGCTTCTGCTTTGTGATTCAGACGTGATTAATCCTGCTATTTTCAACGCTCTTTCAAAAAGTGTCTCTGCCCTTGCCTCTAAAAATTCTCTTCCTTTTCTGTGGCAGAGGGCATGTGGATCTGCCTCACTACCTGGGCTGGAACAATAAGCAAAAGTTGAGCCTGTGTCCATTTGTACCCATTTCTACTTTGCACTTTGGATAAATCTGTTTACTTTCATCTCAGAAAGCAGAGTGACATCACTTGCTTTATTTTAGCTGCTGGAAAGGATAAAGTTCTCCCAGCAAAAATATGCTTTTGAGCTAGTGAAAATGATTGATATAAGGTATAAATCTTCATTCTTCTGAGACAAATGTATCTTTGAAACAGAGTGGGGGGAGAGACAGAAGAAAACAAGAGGGAAGGAAGGAAGGAAGGAAGGAAGGAAGAGAGGGAGGAAGGAGGAGAAAGAAGGGAGGGAAGGGAAGGAGGAAGGGAGAGAGCTGTCCTTTTGGTAAGCACAGGTAAGGTCTCTTTCAAAAGTGAAAGCTATTTTATAAATACAATACATGAGAGAGTTCAATAAAAGCAGGTACTAAATATATCACTCAAACTTTTGTGTTCCCTCCAAAATTTAGGAGTTCTAGAGTTCTAGTCCAAATTAAATTTTGTGGATTTTATTTTATTTTTTTTAAAGATTTTATTTATTTATTTGAGAGAGAGAATGAGAGATAGAGAGCACTAGAGGGAAGAGGGTCAGAGGGAGAAGCAGACTCCCTGCCGAGCAGGGAGCCCGATGCGGGACTCGATCCCAGGACTCCAGGATCATGACCTGAGCCGAAGGTAGTCGCTTAACCAACTGAGCCACCCAGACGCCCCAATTTTGTGGATTTTAAAACCAAACTCAACATTTTTAAGTACATTTTATAATTCATTAGTATGTTTTGGAAGTCTTTTAAATGCATATTCTGATAGTGGGTGTAAATCTGTATTAGGGGAATTTTTTGAGGAGAAAATGTGGAGATTGCTCTCTAATCAGGTATGCCCTCGTGGCTTATATTCCAAGTTACAATGGGCTTTTAGGGATTTAAACATTCACCAAATACTCAGATGCTACATTTCATAGTTTACTGCACCTGCTAAAACTGACATTTGGTTGAAAATAACTTGTGCACATTGGGCAATGTTTTATTTTTCTCAACTCCCCGATTTTCTCTGCTCTATCAGGAAGCTACAAGCAAATTCAGAGGGAATAATCCACTAGCAACACATGCCAAGAATTGGAGGGAAGTGGGAATTTGATCTCTAAAGAGTGAGATGTTGGTGACTAAAATGACTCAAAAAATATCTTCCCTGCCAAATCTCCTGCCAATGTGACCAGTAACAAAAAGATTAAGTCCCAAAGGATGATGGAGAGTTGGGTCTTCTCTAACTATTCAGTACTTATTTGTCTACCAACACAGCAAGCTCGACAGGGTACCCCATTTCACACACACACACACACACACACACACACACACACACACACACACACACACTGCAGAAGGTAGGAAAATCTAAATTGCTACTGTACACATTGGGTTTATTCATTTTTTGAGTGGCTGCTATGTGCCAGTCATTTTAGGTTGTTTAAACACTTATTTCAGTGTTTCATCAAATATGAGAATTTTCTTAGGAGTTTAATATGTATCTGACCTGTTTAGAATCCTTTAGTGGCTTAGCGCTATATATTACTTCAAAACAAATTGTACCAAAATTATGCCTAAAATTTTTGGCTTAAAACAACCACCATCATATCATATCTTATGATATTGTGGAATAGAAACTCAGGGAGGACTAGGTTAGGTGATTCCTCTGCTCCAGGTAAGTGTTATCACTAAGGTTATTCACTAGTGTTAATCACCATTTTTATCTCTACTTTGCCAACCAAGTCATCATTGTCTCTCCCCTGGATTACTGCAGTTGTTTCCTAACAGCTCTCCATGTTTCTGCCTTTGCCTACAGTCTGCCTATCATTTTATTCCATCTTCAAATAATCTTCTTTCCCATATAACAACAAATCAGTTAGCAGTAGAACCATAGCCAAATCTACTTTTCCATTTAGCTAAGCCCACTAGGAAATTAGGAGTTTAGTAAGGGAATATTCACATTGGTATTCAAATATCCCAAAGATACCTACCTAATATTTCATTGCCAGAGGCAATTTTATTCTTATAAATTAGTCCAACTGAATGACTTTACCTTGTTAAATACTTGATATGAGTGTTTTATTGTTGTTGTTTGTTTGTATCTTTAGCAACAAAACTCTATTAGCTAATAAAATCTTATACAGGACTCCAATGCAGTTGACCCTTGAACAACACAGGGTTTAGAGGCATCAACCCCTCATGCAGTCAAAAATCTGTGTAAATCTTTTACTCTCCAAATCTTAACTACTCATATCCTAGAGTTGACCAGAAGGCTTACCAATAACATAAACAGTCAATTAACATATATTTGTATGTTTTATGTATTATATACTGTATTCTAATAATAAAGTAAGCTAGACAAAAGAAAATCATAAGGAAGAGAAAATACATTTACAGCACTGTACTAGAGTTATCAAAAAAATCCATGTATAAGTGGACCCATGCAATTCAAACCCATGTTGTTCAAGAGTTGACTACATATTAAACATATAAAAGTAGAGTATTCTTTTTAAAGATTTATTTATTTTTTAAAAAATATTTATTTTTTGAGAGAGAGTTGGGGGGGAGAGGGAGAAAATATTCAAGCAGACTCCCCACTGAGCATGGCACCCAATGTGGGCTCGACCTCACAACCCATGAAATCATGATCTGAACTGAAACCAAGAGTTGGACACTTAACCCACTGAGCCACTCAAGTGTCCCAGTAGAGCATATTTATTTTTTTTAAAAAGTGAAGGAAGAACTGTCTAGAGTATCATCTCCTTGGCTACCCATTCACCCTTCTGAGCCTCTGAAGCATCTACATAGAATGTAGATTTGAGAACACCTTTTATGGAAAACTTAGGCTATTCGGTGTGGCCCACCCACCAGCTGCATCTATATCATCTAGAAACTTGCTAGATGCATATGCTAAATGCAGAACCTCAGGTCCCATCCCAGAATGAATTTAAATTTGAATTTGATTTATTTTTTAAAGATTTTATTTATTTATTTGAGAGACAGGGAGAGCATGAGTAGGAGGGGCAGATGGAGAGGGACAAACAGGGAGTTCCCCGCTGAGCAAGGAGTCTGACACGGAGCTCGATCCCAGGACCCTGGGATCATGACCTGAGCTGAAGGCAGATGCTTAACTGACTGAGTCACCCAGGTGCCCCTAAATCTGCATTTTAATAAGATTCTCTCAGGTGATTCATTAAGTGCATTCAAGTTCACAAAGCATTGCTTTCTAGACTATCTGAAGAAGTCTTCTAGTTAAGATTTAAATATGGTTGTAAATACAAGGTGAAACTCAAGAAACAGCACAGCAAAATATATATCCAGACACCTAACCAAATGCTTTATGTTCCTTCTCTGTGTTTTGCTACATGGTAAACAGAGCCTATGTCTGGATTTATCTTTATATATAGATAGGCTATTTTTTAAAAATTTTTATTGTTATGTTAATCACCATACATCATTAGTTTTTGATGTAGTGTTCCATGATTCATTGTTTGTGCATAACACTCAGTGCGCCATGCAGAACGTGCCCTCTTTAATACCCATCACCAGGCTAACCCATCCTCCCACCCCCCTCCCCTCTAGAACCCTCATTTTGTTTTTCAGAGTCCATCGTCTCTTATGGTTCATCTCTGCCTCTGATTTCCCCCCCTTCATTCTTCCCCTCCTGCTATCTTCTTTTTTTTTCCTTAACTTAACTATATATTGCATTATTTGTTTCAGAGGTACAGATCTGTGATAAACAGTCTTGCACAATTCACAGTGCTCACCATAGCACATACCCTCCCCAATATCTATCACCCAGCCACCCTATCCCTCCCACCCCCCCACTCCAGCAACCCTCAGTTTGTTTCCTGAGATTAAGAATTCCTCATATCCGTGAGGTCATATGATGCATGTCTTTCTCTGATTGACTTATTTCGCTCAGCATAACACCCTCCAGTTCTATCCATGTCGTTGCAAATGGCAAGATCTCATTCCTTTTGATGGCTGCATAATATTCCATTGTGTGTGTATATATATATATATATATATATATATATATATACACACCACTTCTTCTTTATCCATTCATCTGTCAATGGACATCTTGGCTCTTTCCTCAGTTTGGCTATTGTGGACATTGCTGCTATAAACATCAGGGTGCACATACCCCTTCGGATCCCTACATTTGTAACTTTGGGGTAAATACCCAGTAGTACAATTGCTGGGTCATAGGGTAGCTCTATTTTCACTTTTTGAGGAACCTCCATACTGTTTTCCAGAGTGTCTGTACCAGCTTGCATTCCCACCAAAAGTGTAGGAGGGTTCCCCTTTCTCCACATCCCCACCAACATCTGTCGTTTCCTGACTTGTTAATTTTAGCCATTCTGACTGGTGTGAGGTGGTATCTCATTGAGGTTTTGATTTGGATTTCCCTGATGCTGAGCGATGTTGAGCACTTTTTCATGTGTCTGTTGGCCATTTGGATGTCTTCTTTGGAAAAATGTCTGTTCATGTCTTCTGCCCATTTCTTGATTGGATTATTTGTTCTTTGGGTGTTGAGTTTGATAAATTCTTTATAGATTTTGGATACTAGCCCTTTATCTGATATGTCATGGCAAATATCTTCTCCCATTCTGTTGGTTGTCTTTTGGTTTTGTTGACTGTTTCTTTTGCTGTGCAAAAGCTTTTTAGGCTAGGCAGTTACCTCTATGGGGTGAATTGACAGGTACTGTAAAGATGTCCCTGATCTTAAGTTTCTCTATTACTAGCTCTACTGCAATGACTAGAAAGCCCATTTGACTCATTCCCTTGAATGAAGGATAGTGTAGATGTAGTTTTTAGAAATTTTATTAAATAAGAAGCAGACCTTAGAGTGACGAGTCACATAGGCAGATGTGAAAATGGACATAGTATAGCCAAGTGAAATGTTCCTGGATGTCCATGAAGGCACTAGGAAAAGCAAAATAAGAGAAAGAGGAAGACAGCACTCAAAGCCCACCTGATCTGCTTAATCATGTTGCCTGCAACAGGTTCTACCTGTGTCTTGTACTCATATCTTAATTCACTGCAACCTACAAAATAAAGAAGGAATCAAAACAATCCATGTCTAGTGAGAGCATGGCTAATGATAATAAGTGATAGTAAGACTAGTAAAGTCAATTCTCCTTATTCCTACCCAGAGAAAAAGTGGTTTTGCTTCCACTCATCTTTTTCAGTGCACCCATCATCTTTATTAGATACTTCTTTCTTCTTTTCTAAGAAAATGGTGCTGCATTTCACCATTAAGAGATTACAACATGGCACTACAGGAGACTTAATAAAATAATGTGGTGCCAAGGCCCATATGCATTTTTTTCTATCATGCCTGTAACTAATGCTTACTGGACTCAAAGCCTTAAGGCTCCATTGTCAGAGGGGAATTTTAAACTGAAAAATTTATCTAAATAATTCAAGCCAAAATAGGCTTTTACCTGATAGGTCCAAGAAATGGAAGCAATTGAAATGGATTGACTTGGATAGTTCAGATAATTAACTCAGTTTATCACCTTCATTTTGCTAGTGTAGATCTAGTCTGATTAATCCAATAGCTGTAAAATGACAATTTATCCAGAGTAAGTCTATAATCTTTGAACAAGCTGTTGTAGTGTTTGTATCAAAATGCCTCAGTGTACACAGGACAGGATGACTTAAGTGGACATATTCTTGATGTCATTGTCCAGATATTCCAGAGATGCCTACTTAAATGTTTTACTGGCAGGGATAATTTTATTCCTATAGATTGGTCCAATCGAGTGACCTTCACCTTGAGAAATACTTGAGATGGTAGGTCTTGTAATTCAAGGCAGACTTTAAAAAGAGGCAAATGTTCCTTAGCCTAATAATGGCAGACTCTTTTACTGTTTTTATTTTTTTGTGTTTTTATTTATTTTATTTTTTTAGGAACCAGGGAAAAGCCCTACTGCTAGGAAAAAAAAATATTTTTAAGTATGATAGATTAAATTGTCTCTAATGTTTAATTCTTAGGGCATTTAGTGAGGAAATAAACCCAAGCTCTCTCTGCTGGAAAGACTGAACTTCAATCAGAGATTTGACTAGACTAGAGGCAGTCGCTCCCACCCTCTGAAGCAGAGGAAAAATTCATTTATCATTTGGCAAAAACCTAAAACTTTCAGGTTGTCAAAATACAATAAGACAGTGTAGAATAAAAATGTGCCCTCCCATGAAGAAAGTAGGGTTTTTGGAGGGAGAGGGACAGGACACAAATCTAGGGGCATTGAAGGAGTGTTCTGTGTGGAATGGGAGAGGATGTGAGTAGGAAGATTCTCGTCTTCAAAGGCCCAAACCTAGATAGACTCCCCCGTATTTGACACAAGGAACTAGTAGGTTAGAGCTCTATCTTCTGTTTCTCCAAATTATACTATTGTTCTAAGAGCTACTTTATTCTTAATTAAGAAACACTGCCTATTTTATTTATAGCCCAACACATTTGGTCTGGGGAAGACCAATGGAGCAAGAAGTCCTCAGGGAAGGATGTAACCACTGGGCAATAATCTTGTAGGAGCACTTCAATGAGGGCTGGGATAGCAGCAAATCCCATGTAGATTATTGCACATGGTCACCAATGGTAATTAACGTCTATGCATAGGTCCATGAGCCCACAGTGGAGTACCTCCATCCCCGGGCATGAAAGAGAGTAAGACTAAACTTCCCATTAGCAAGAAATACCTGCCCAAATAGAAAAAGAGGGGTTCTGCTCCTCATGGATATTCTATATACAATGCAAAAATTACCAAGCTCTATTTACACAGGAGGTTAAGAGGAAGTTTGCTGTGACAGAAGGAGTAGTGACTTAGATGTCAGGAGAGCAGCACTTCAGTTACTAATTAACTTTGTGACCTTTGGAAAGTCACCTCTCCTGGGCTTCAGTATCCTCATCTTTAACATGAAGTCCCAAAGATAATGATAAAGATGATGATGATGATGATGACGATAGTAATAATAATAAATATTTTTTGAACCTTTGTTATATGCAAACATCATTTGTTCTAATTGTTTTATAAGCACTAATTATTTTCACTTGGACAATTCCATGACAAGGCACTATTTATGATCTGTTCTGTAGAGATGAGAGGATAAGTGATTTACTTAAAATGTTAGTTAGCTAAAAGGTACTGGAGCTGAGGTTTAAAGATAGATGTCTATAATGCCAAAGTCTATTGATGTTATAGACTAAGATGATGTTATCTGTTTTATCTTGGTCTAAGAATGATGTTTCCCTATCTCCTTACCCTACTGTTCTAGATCTTTTCTTCAAACCCATCATTGTTTATGGTCTGATGGGTTTGAAGAGAAGGTTTAATAGCCCATCATTATTTACAATCTCATGTCAGAGCTTCTTTTTCCAAAGCCATACAAATTACAAGAGGCAGAGCCAGGACTCAAATCAGGACATTCTGACTCCTAGACCAGTGCTATTTAGTCTATCTACTGTACTTTCTGAGCGGGTTAAGCCTCAGAGTTCCCTTTTGATCAAGTCAATGACATAATTTATGTAATCATGGAAAGAATTATAGGTAAGTCTTAAAGAGATCTTATTGTAAGTCTGACACTATTTTGTTTTACAAGTATTAATTCACTTAATCTTCACTAAAATCTCATAAGGTAGACACTAATATACCAATTTTGTTAATGTGGAAACTAAGGTACAGACAGGTTAAGTAAACTGGCCAAGGTCACACAGTTTACAGTAGAGTTAATATTTGAACTAAGGCAATCTAGCTCCACAGTTCTCTGATCCTAATCACTAAACTGCCTACAAGCCAAATATCAAATTAGGGATTCTTTCTTTTGACTTGAGTACCTGCTTTACATAGCTCAGCATCCTGGGAATATACAGATTCACCCGAGAGAAATACCCTACATAACTGTCAACAAAACCAGAGTGTTCAACTTCTGTACCGGACAATAGGATAAACAATTAAAATCACTGACTTTTCTAGATAAGATGAAGAAAGGCTAATCCTAACCCTGATACTTTAGAATGGAACTTGGCATCTCTTTTCCAAGGGACCTCTCTATCTACTGTCAGGGATCACGAACTGTGCCAGAGAATTACGAAACTGACTGTGACTGTGCTCTGGGAATAGAGTTCACAATGACAGCTCACAAGGCCTAATACTATCTCGCATCTTATAGAAAAAGTTTGTTAACCTCTAATCTATTCTCTTGAGAGGAGTTTTTCAGAAGTAATTGCTTCAAGATCCATTACTGACAGGAGTCTATATAATTTTGTTTTTGACCAATCAGAAACTTTCCATTAAAAGAGATATTGTACCTGCTATTACTGAGCTGAAGAACAAAATCAAGCATGGTAAATAATGTACCAAGATCCTCTCTCCCAATCTGAAGGAGTAGGCAGTAGGTAGCTTTAAACACTTTTTCATTTTCTTCTAATTGCAGCAGAGCCTGGATCATTTTAGAATTGACTCACAAGTAAGTATTAGCAGTTTCAGAGAGGACCACCACCCCAAAACTTCTCTGAGAACTTATAATCTGTGGTATTGTTAAACACTGAAACTTTCTGCCTACCTACTTCCTATCTGGCCTCAACATCACTGACTAAAGCTTGCATACACCACAAAGCACTACTCCCTAAAAAGGTAAAAATAAGCAAAAGTTCATAAGCACTAGGGTTTGCCACACTGGGGAACTAGAGAGAATAAAAATTTCTCCCTCTTTGGAGTGGACATGTCCCAAAACTTGCATGCAATGCACAATTCTATATATAGGATTTCAATTTTTTCATTGATTTTTCACTGTAAAATTGATAATGTGCCTCTTTGGAAAACAATTTAGATCCAGGCATAATCAAATTACTCTTTTCTTTTTTTTTCTTTTTTTAATTTAATTTAATTTTATTATGTTATGTTAATCACCATACATTACATCATTAGTTTTTGATGTAGTGTTCCATGATTCATTGTTTGCATATAACACCCAGTGTTCCATTCAGTATGTGCCCCCTTTAATACCTATCACCAGGCAAATTACTCTTTTAAAAAGCAACACATTATTTGCAAATGACAAAACTGATAAAGGGTTAGTATCCAAAATATATAAAGAACTCATATAACTCAACATCCAAAAAACAAATAATCCAATTAAAAAATGGGCAGAAGACATGAATTGACACTTCTCCAAAGAAGACATCCAGATGGCCAAGAGACACATGAAAAAATGTTCATCATTACTTACCATCAGGGAAATGCAAATCAAAACTACAATGAGATATCTCTTCACACCTTTACAATGGCTAAAATCAACAACACAAGAAATAACAGGTCTTGGCAAGGACGTGGAGAAAAGGAAACCCTCATGCACTGTTGGTAGGAATGCAAACTAGAGCAGCCACTATAGAAAACAGTATGGAGGTTGCTCAAAAAGTTAAAAATAGAACCACCTTATAATCCAGCAATCAAACTGCTGGGCATTTACCCAAAGAATACAAAAACACTGATTCAAAGGGGTACATGCACCCCTATGTTTATAGCAACATTATTTACAATAGCCAAATTATGGAAGAAGCCCAAGTGTCCACCAATTGATGAACGGATAAAGAATATGTGATATATGTATCACATTATATATATATATATATATATATATATATATATATATATACATACACGCACACCATATATATGTGTGTGTGTGTGTGTGTGCGTGTATTCAATGGAATATTATTCAGCCATAAAAAAGAATGAAATCTTGCCATTTGCAATGACATGGATGGAGCTAGAGAGTATAATGCTAAGTGAAATAGATTAATTGGAGAAAGACAAATACCATATGATTTCACTCATATGTGGAATTAAAAAACAAAACAAATGATCATGGAGGGGGAAGAGAGAGAGAGAGCCAAACCAAGAAACAGGTTCTTAACCTTAGAGAACAAATGGTTGGTTACCAGAGGGGAGGGAGGTGGAGGATGGGTGAAATAGGTGTTGGGGATTAAGAAGTGCATTTGTCTGGATGAGCACCAAGTGATGTATGGAATTGTTGAATCACTATATTATAAACCTGAAACTAATATAACACTGTATGTTAAGTAACTGGAATTCAAATAAAAACTTAAAAAAAGGGGCGACTGGGTGGCTCAGTTGGTTAAGCATCTCATCTGCCTTTGGCTCAGGTCATGATCCCAGGGTCCTGGGATTAAGCCCTGCAGGGAGCCTGCTTCTCCCTCTCCCTCTGCCTGCTGCTCCCCTTGCTTGTGCTCTCCCTCTCTTTCTGTCAAATAAATAAATAAAATCTTTTTAAAAACAACTTAAATAAAATACAAGCATCACATTTTTTCACCACAGAATATTTGCAGGGAACGGAATTTCTAATAAACTATTAATAATAAATTTTACACAAAATTGCTAAATACAAATAAACATACAACAAACCAGTTATTTATAGTTTTATTTCAATAGCTTAAAGTAAATGCCACAATTATTAAACAGAAAGGAGATGCCCATCGACAGATGAATGGATAAAGGAGATGTGATCCATATATACAATGGAATATTACTCAGCCATCAGAAAGGATGAATACCCAACATTTACATCAACATGGATGGAACTGGAGGGGGTTATGCTAAGTGAAATAAGTCAAGCAGAGAAAGTCAATTATCATATGGTTTCACGCATATAAGGAATATAAGAAACAGTGCAGAGGATCATAGGGGAAGGAAAGGAAAATGGAATGGGAAGAAATCAGAGAGGGAGAGAAATCATGAGAAACTCTTAACTATGGGAAAGAAACTAAGAAACTAAGGGTTGGTGGAGGGGAGGTGGGTGGAAGGATGGGGTAACTGGGTGACAGGCATTAAGGAGGGCATGTGATGTGATGAGCACTGGGTGTTATATGCAACTGATAAATTACTAAACTCTATATCTGAAACTAATGATGTACTATATGTTGGCTAATTTAATTTAAATTAAAAAAAAGGACAGACTGAAAATTTCCTCACTTTTGAGCATACCTCTGAACAACCTTCACAGCAAAATACACAGCACTTTTGCACTTCCTGTTTATCAGGGAAAGCTTGATAGAAGCTTCTAGAATTTAGCATTGATCAAGGTAATCCGAGGTGAAGAAAAGAGAAAACACTAAATGCTCTAAAGAAGCAAGGATTCCAATTTTGGCCTCAAGGAAACAATAGCAGTAAATGAGGTAATTATATAGTTATTTCTGAAATACATGGAATAAAGTCTTCAGATAGATTTTAGTTCCCTGAGGTGGAAAATTTGGAAAACCATAAACTTTGGCATATTGGCTTTCTATATAAAATTGTAGCCCTTTACATTTCAAAGAAATTATGTCTGAAAAGCACCTGATTGTGAGGCACTTTAGGATAGGTCAAGAGTTTGAAGCCAGACTGCCTGATTTTATATCGCAGCTCTTCCAACTTGCTATCTATGTGATCTCTTGGCAACTTACGAAACATATTTGTGTTTAAGTCTCTTCACCTGTAGAATGGTGATTATAATAACCACCACTTCACAGGGCAAATATAAGGATTAAATGCAATATAAGGATTACAGGCAAAACATGTCACAGTATTAGGCATATCATAGGCACTCTATCAGTGGTAGCTGCTGCCGCTGCTACAGCTACTACCTCCTCCTCTTCCTCTTCATCATGATCATCGCCATCAATCTAAAATTCCTGGAACATTTATTTCTTTATTTATTTTAAGATTTTATTTATTTGCGAGAGAGAGAATGAGAGATAGAGAGCATGAGAGGGAGGAGGGTCAGAGGGAGAAACAGACTCCCTGCTGAGCAGGGAGCCCGATGTGGGGCTCCATCCCGGGACTCCAGGATCATGACCTGAGCCAAAGGCAGTTGCTTAACCAACTGAGCCACCCAGACACCCTAAATTTCCTGGAACATTTATGTCTTAGTATGAACTGTGGGTCCTTTTCCTAGTACACATTTTTAATATGGTATACCCTGGTTTGAATTTGATAGGAAACACAAGATGCTCCAGAGCACACCTAAGATCCAAGGGATTTATTTCTTAGAGACAATAGTCACTCCATTTCATATTCACACAAGTAGTCTTAGAAGAAGTTTTGGAGTTGTATACCTCTGAATTAAAAAAAAAAAAAATCCTGTCCCCAAACAATCCTATGGAAGACTAGTCTGTTAGGTAGCCAGTTAACTTTCAGGAACTCTCATATGTGTCCTCTAGGCATGGTCACCAGTCTGCATAGCATCCTATTGCTAATAAATACCCTGCAATGACCAATTTGTCTCAGTGTTTCAGTTTGGTTATTGATACAAAAAGAAGAAGTCAGTTGAAAAAGTAAATCCCATTACATTTTGTTTTCTTGCAAGTGAGATACAATCTTGGATTTAACTGTTTAAAATGTAGTAGGTTGCTGATTTTCTTCAAAGAGATTTATAGTTAACTCATTCTTCTTCCAAGTGCCAAGAATTTAAGTACCGAGGGTACGGCAGTGAACAAACTAGATATGGTTTGCAGTTATGCTATTGTTTCATTTTCATTTATTCATTAAAGAAATATTTATTCTACTCCTTCTAGGTATGCATTGGAGATGCAAGTGCGACAAATAAGCAATATGCAAAAGCCAAACAAATCATTAGCCTTGTCATATGGAATGTTACAACTTACTTTTAATATTTTTTCTAAATAGCAAAACTGATGCCTTTGAGATCATGTGACTTATTCTTATGATACTATATAACTACATAATACATCAACAATGGGGCTGGGTTTAGAACACTGACCTCCTAACATCAAATTCCAAGCACTCCTGGTTCAGACTAAATTCAAATTCAAAATTCAGAATCTCAATTCTAATATTTGAGGGTGACATTCTATCAAAACCAGTTTTTCATCCTGGAATAAATTTATTTATTTTTTTAAAGATTTATTTATTTATTTTGAGAGAGTGAGAATGAGAGAGAGAGAGAGAATACACGAGAGGGGGGAAGGTTAGAGGGAGAAGCAGGCTCCCCACTGAGCAGGGAGCCCTATGTAGGTCTCGATCCAGGGACTCCAGGATCACGACCCGAGCCAAAGGCAGTTGCCCAACCAACTGAGCCACCCAGGCGCCCCTGGAATAAATTTAGATAGTCTACCTCTAGCAAAAATTATTAGACAATTTGTTGTTTTTTAAAATTTAGATTAGGCTGCAAGGAATTTTTCTCTATTCTATTATTAATGAAGCACACTTTAGCTCATGTACTCTTTAAAAAAATGAGTAATTATGTTATTATGGTATGTCTTTGTTTCTCAACAATTATAGTGAGTGTTTTGACACTTAGGAAGTCATGCATTAAAGTAATTGTTATGAGATAAAAAATATTTAAAACTTGAAATTGAAAGGAACAAATAGTTGAACAGTGTAACAGTGGTATCCAGTATTATAAATTGCATAATATACAAACAAATAATAATTTTGGTAACTGAATTTTAGTAGTACCTCCCAACTGGTTTCCCAGTGTTCCCATGTATTTCAGATTCCAGTCTATTCTGCACACCACTGCAACATTATTCCCTAAGATGCCACTTCTATTTCCTCATCTCAAATAACTCTGGTGGCTTCCCAGTGCCTAAAAAGACTAAATAAAAACTGAGTGGGAATTCAAGATCTTGCATGATTTGACTCTATTTTTCTATTAGTCTGCAACAAAGAACTAAGCCACTCAGTATTGCTTTTGTTGTTGTATTTTGTTTTGTTTTTCCTGAGTTAATGTCTTTGATAACTGAATATGGACAAAGAGGCAGGAAGAGGCATGGTCCTCTTCTAACCACCTCTTCCCTGATTTAGAGATGTGTATGTATATAAAATGCATGGTTTACCACTTACTACATGATCTAGTGACAGAAATGCAGACTCCTGTGACTTATTCTTATGATACTATATAACTACATAATACATCAACAGGGGGAGCCTGCTTCTCCCTCTCTGTCTGCCTGCTGCTCACCCTGTTTGTGCTCTCTCTCTCCCACACACACATGAAAAAATAAAAATAAAATCTTTTAAAGATTAAAAATATATATATTTACAAGATTCAATCCCCCCACACTGATCATATTTTGCAAGGACTTTAATTTAATTATGTCACTCTAATAGGTGGTCAGAAAATAACAATAAAAAATGCTATCACAGTATTTCAAATGGACCAGGAGTATTTTTTCCTCAGTAGCAGGATTGCATGTAAATTATAGTTAGCATTGTACTTTAATAAAAAGTGAGCTACTGTAAATTGAGGAAGTAAGTAGACTAAGGAAAATATCACCACTCATTGATTACCTTTTTGTGTAGGGACATTTGTGACAAATGTGATTTTATTCCACAATATTTGGATTTAAAGAATGTCTTACTTTATTACATTTCCCAATGGTGCAACCTGCCCACACTGTCCACCAACCTGGATTTTAGTCATTTTGAAAACATCTCCCCTAACCTTCACAGGATTATACCAGAATCCCAGGCTTAAGGCATGACTCAAAATTGAGGGGTGATACAATTCCATAGTACATAATAGTTATCATCTTTTAAGTTCTCTTTTAGGCAACACAAATCCACTAGAGATGCTCCAAATTAATTTAGTCATTCTGTTCTGATGGGATTCTGAGTGTCTTTTATAATAATATGCCTAACTGACCAAAGATTCACTCCCAAAGAACCTCACCATTGTTCTTAAGTCCATGATACATATGGTCATGCCTCCATAGTCATTCTGCAGTAATTCCCCATCTGGAACCCTATAAGCAAGGGGATTCCTTTTTCCCTCTTCTCAAAATCTTAAAATCCTTGACTATCAGATTTAGGAAAGCTGTACCCAAAAGCTCCACTCTCCAGGTGACCTTATTCCACCTTTTCCATATCTTGAAATTTCTCCTCCTCTTAAACAATCCTTCCAGGAAACTGTTTTGAAAATTAAAATGTCTAGATGGTGGTCGCCTTCTGCGTCTCTGGAAACTACCACTTTCAGTGACTCAAAGTTTAATAGTCCTCCACTCTCACTTTGGCTATGGCAAAGAAACTAAAAGTTTTGTTTATTTTTTCAGCATGGGGAAGGAAAAAAATGTCCACTCCAGTGATAGCAATATAGAAATCAGTATCACAATAAATATCCCTGTCACATATAAGTCAGTAGAAATCATAGACAATAATACAATTCAGTTTAACTCCTATTGCATAGAAGAAAAAATTGCAAATGTATGAATTATGGTTTAGTTTATGCTTCTATTCCCAAAGCTGTTTTTATTGTTGTTGGTGGTTGTTTAAGTATGAAAGATCCTGACTTGATTGGAATCATCATTATAAAAATGTGCTTGCTTTGCCACAAATAGATTTGAATTTTATATCAAAGAAGGCAAGTTGGACAAATACATGTATTTGCTAACACCTGATAAGTTGTGAAAGCATTAGTTGCACAAATATATAATGTTTTAGGAATAGAAGTGTAATCAGGAGCTTTTTATCTGCTGTAGGTTTCTTACATGCACCCGTGCTTGATCTTGAAAGCTTAAAAAACTGTGTACATACATGCACATTTATGCATGAACTTGGGTCAGTGAATAGGGAGGAATATTCATATGAAAGTCAGATTTGAAAAACAAAGTACTAAATATCTCAGTGTCCCATACTCATTAATTAAAAACCTTTGAAAATTTAAGTTATATCCCTTTAAAGTTTTCAACCATGAAGGCAGCTCTTTTAACAAAATTTCTCATACACAATAGTCCTTTCAGTTAAATTATGTCAACACCACTAGCACACAAATTATGACCCTCAGGCAAGGTTTAAAGCAAAGCCGCTTTGCAATTGAAAGTCCATCTTACTGACGTGTCATATTGCCTGCTTGAGCATTTAGGGTAGCACATTTTGCTTAGCGCTACCCAACTGTCTTGGAAACTAATAGTGATCCATAATTGTATTTGAGGCGATAAAATGTGATCCCTTAAAAATCAAATGTCCTAAAAGGTGAGGTGAACAGGCCAAACCAGAAATGCAAACAAGACCTATGCAGTCTCCTCTCACCTGGGAAGATTTTAAGCCTGGAGTGTTGAGCTCTGCAAGTTTCTTTACATTTTAGCAAGGCAAAACAATGGGGCATGAAGTCTCCCAAGTTCAAAGAAAGCTCTGAAGCCAGGCAGCCAATTGCAGGATATCTCAAGATGGAAAGATGAAGAGAGATCATAGGAGTGGTTGAGTCCTAGTTTCAGAGATTTAATTGCTGGGAAAAGGAAGAGAAGTAGGACAATTACATAAGGAATGTTCATGCTCACTTTCAAGCTTTATCTCCAACTCATAACTTAGTCTTTTCCACATTGCCAGACATACCTCAGTGTATTACCCCTAAGGAAAAGAATCCAGGCCGATCAAGTACAGAAGTCCTGGGCAAGACTCATTCTCTGCCTTTCCGCAGGCATGGCAGCAATGGTCAGAATTCCAGGGGCAGAAAGAGGGCTAGAAAGTTATAGGTAAGAAGGAAGAGCTAAGAGCAGTCATTATTTTAAGATGTGAAAACATAGCAAGGACTTTCTCTTAGAGTGGTCAGAGCCTTACAGAATGGCATTTCTGTCCAATTGTAACTTTTACAACCTAGCACAGAAATAACTAAAGAAAACAAAAGATAATTAAATAAGTGTATATGGGAGATGTGAGATAGGAAATTGTACACAAGAAAGGGCTATCAATTCAATCCTTTGTATAGAATAAACAAAATAAATCAATGAAGTGGCTAGGGTACCTAATTTTATTAAATTAAATAGTTGTATCAGGAGGGTATATATTCCAGTTTACATAATCATAGCCAAAGTGATAGTATCTCTTCTATAATGCTGGATTGTTAAAATTGTGTTCCATGGGCCAACTTTCTCAAAATCCTCTGGAGTGCTAGTTAAAAATGCACGTTACTGGACTCCTCCCCCAAACTCTTAAATTGGAACTTCTGGAAGTCAGCAAAAAACAATCAGTATTTTAAAGATATTCTCCAGGTCAGGAGTTTTCAAAGTGTGGTCTGCAGACCCCTGAGGTTCAGTGGTTCAGGGAGACTTTAAAACTATTTTCATAAGAATAATTGTCATTTTCATTGTGCTGACATTTGTTCTGATGGTACAAAAGCAATGGTGGGTAAAACTTATGGTAGCTTAGTATGAATTAAGGCAGTAGCACAATATAGTACTAGAAATTGTAGTATTCTTCACCGCCACGCATTTGCAATAAATGCATGACAAAAAAAGCCAGTTCCACTTTAAAATGTCCTCAGTAAGGCATTAAAATTATTAATTTTGTTAAATCTTGATCCTTGAGTATGTGTCTTTTTAATATTCTGTATGACAAAATATAAAATCTGCATAAAGCTCTCCTGACCCACACAGAAGTGTGATAGTTGTCTCAAGGAAAAGCACTTCTGTTAATGCTTGAGTTGACAGATGAACTAACTACTTCTCTCATAGGACACTATTTTCACTTGAAAGAAAGACTGACAAATTATGCTTACTCAGATTTGCATATTTCTTGATATTTTGTTGATAAATTAATGAAGTAAAACTGTCACTTCAAGGGAAACGACTGTCAGTATTTGTAGCATATGATAAAACTCAAGCTTTCAAGTGAAAATTCAAATTTTGGAAAACTTGTAGCTGCAACCATAACCCTGACAGTCTCCTACACTTAAAGATTTTGCTGAGAAGACCAGTGGTGATAAAAATGAATGTGATTGTTGATATGGCATAAAAAATGTGCAAATATTTAGAAGATCTATGTAACTTGGTGAATTAAAAATTTTCCAGATGACCACTGAATTATTTTACAAAATGATGCATGAGTAAAGGACACATTCGGAGTGTAAGATACACGAACGGATGTTTATGAAACAGAATATGAAAAGTCCATTTAGTATGGTTTCTTTTTTTTCTTTTTAATTTAATTTTATTATGTTATATTAGTCACCATACAATACATCATTTGTTTTTGGGGTGGTGATCCATGATCTATTGTTTTTGTATAACACCCAATGTTCCATGCAGTACATGTCCTCCTTAATACTCATCACTGGGCTAACCCATCCCCCCACGAGCTCCCTTCTAACACCCTATTTCTTTCTCAGAGTCCATAGTCTCTCATGGTTCATCTCTCCCTCCGATTTCCCCCCCTTCATTTTTCCCTTCCTTCTCCTAATGTCCTCCATGCTATTCCTTATGTTCCACAAATAAGTGAAACTATATGATAATTGACTTTCTCTGCTTGACTCATTTCACTTAGCATAATCTCCTCCAGTCCCATTCATGTTGATGTAAAAGTTGGGTATTCATCCCTTCTGATGGCTGAGTAATATTCTATTGTATATATGGACCACATCTTCTTTATCCATTCATCTCTTGAAGGGCATCTCGGCTCTTTCCACAGTTTGGTTATTGCGGACATTGCTGCTATGAACATTGGGGTGCATATGGCCCTTCTTTTCACTATATTTGTGTCTTTGCAGTAAATACCCAGCAGTGCAATTGCTGGGTCATAGGGTAGCTCTATTTATTTTTTGAGGCACCTCCACACTGTTTTCCAAAGTGGCTGTACCAACTTGCATTCCCACCAACAGTGAAAGAGGGTTCCCCTTTTTCCACAATCTCTCCAACATTTGTTGTCTCTTGCCCTGTCAATTTTTGCCATTCTAACTGGTATAAGGTGGTATCTCAAGGTGGTTTTGATTGGAATTTCCCTGATGGCTAATGATGATGCACATTTTTTTCATGGGTCTGTTAGCCATTTGTATGTCCTCCTCAGAGAAGTGTCTTTTCATGTCTTCTGCCCATTTTTTGACTTGATTATTTGTTTTTTGGGTGCTGAGTTTGAGAAGTTCTTTATAGATCTTGGATACCAGCCCTTTAACTGCAGTGTCAATTGTAAATATCTTCTCCCATTCTGTGGGTTGCCTGTTTTGTTGACTGTTTCCTTTGCTGTGCAGAAGCTTCGAACCTTGATGAAGTCTGAAAGTTCATTTTTGCTTTTGTTTCACTAGCTTCTGGAGACGTATCTTGAAAGAAGTTGCTGTGGCCAATGTCAAAGAGGTTACTGCCTATGTTCTCCTCTAGGATTTTGATGGATTCCTGTCTCACATTGAGGCCTTTCATCCATTTTGAGTTTATCTTTGTGTATGGTGTTAGAGAAAGGTCGAGTTTCATTCTTCTGCATGTGGCTGTCCAATTTTCCCAGTACCATTTATTGAAGATACTGTTTTTTTTTTCCATTGCATGTTTTTTCCTGCTTTGTCAAAGATTATTTGACCATACAGTTGAGGGTCCATATCTGGGCTTTCTATTCTGTTCCATTGGTCTATATGTCTGTTTTTGTGCCAGTACAATGCTGTCTTGGTGATCACAGCTTTGTAATATAGCTTGAAATTGGGCAACGTGATGCCCCCAGCTTTGTTTTTCTTTTTCAACATTTCATTGGAGATTTGGAGTCTTTTCTGATTCCATACAAATTTTACAATTGTTTCTTCCAGCACTTTGAAAAATGTCATTGGAATTTTGATCAGGATGGCATTGAAGGTATAGATTGCTCTGGGTAGCACAGACATTTTAACAATGTTTATTCTTCTGATCCATGAGCATGGAATATTTTTCCATCTTTTTGTGTCTTCTTCAATTTTTTTCATGAGTGTTCTGTAGTTCCTAAAGTATAGGAACTTTACCTCTTTGGTTAGGTTTAGTCCATGGTATCTCATGGTTTTTGGTGATATTGTAAATGGAATTATTTCTCTAATTTCTCTTTCTACAGTTGCATTGTGAGTATATAAGAAAGCAACTGATTTCTGTGCATTGATTCTGTATCCTGCCACATTACTGAATTGCTGTATGAGTTCTAGGAATTTGGGGGTGGACTCTTTTGGGTTTTGCACATAAAATATCATGTCATCAGCAAAAAAAGAGAGTTTGACTTCTTCTTTGCCAATTTGAATACGTTTTATTTCTTTTTGTTGTCTGATTGCTGTTGCTAGGACATCTAGTACTGTGTTGAACAATAGTGGCGAGAGTGGGCATCCTTCACATGTTCCTGATCTTAAGGGAAAGGCTCTCAGCTTTTCCCCATTGAGGATGATATTTGCTGCAGGTTTTTCATAGATGGATTTTAGGAACTAAAGGAATGTTCTCTCTATCCCTAAACTCTGAAGAGTTTTAATCAGGAAAGGATGCTGTATTTTGTCAAATGCTTTTCCTGCATCAATTGAGAGGACCACATGGTTCTTCTCTCTCCTCTTACTAATGTGTTCTCTCACATTGATTGATTTGCGAATGTTGAACCACCCTTGCATCCCGGGGATAAATCCCACTTGGTCATGGTGGATGATTCATTTAATGTATTATTGGATCCTATTAGCTAGGATTTTGTTGAGAATTTTGAAATCCATATTCATCAGTGATATTGGTCTGAAATTCTCCTTTTTGATGGGGTCTTTGCCTGGTTTGGGGATTAAGGTAATGCTGGCTTCATAGAATGACTCTGGAAGCTTTCCTTCTGTTTCTATTTTTTGAACAAGCTTCAGAAGAATAGGTATTATTTCTTCTTTGAATGTTTGGTAGAATTCCCCAGGGAATCCATCAGGCCCTGGACTCTTGTTTTTTGGGAGGTTTTGGATCACTGCTTCAATCTCGTTACTGGTTATTGGCCTATTCAGGTTGCCAATTTCTTCCTGTTTCAGTCTTGGCAGCTTGTAGGTTTCCAGGAAGGCACCCATTTCATCCAGATTGCTCAGTTTGTTGGCATATAGTTGTTGATAATAATTTCTTGTTTCTATTCCCTTGGTGTTAGTTGTGACCTCACCCCTTTCATTCATAACTGTATTAATTTGGGTCCTTTCTCTTTTCTTTTGGATAAGTCTGGCCAGTGGTTTATCGATCTTATTAATTCTTCAAAGAACCAGCTTCTAGTTTCGTTGATCTGATCTACTGTTTTTCTGTTTTCTAATTCACTGATTTCTGCTCTAATTTTAATTATTTATCTTCTAATGTGTGGCTTAGGCATCATCTGTTGCTTTTTCTCTAGTTCTTTAAGGTGTAGAGTTAGTTGGTGAATTCGGGATTTTTCTATTTTTTTGAGTGAGGCTTGGAAGGCTTTGTATTCCCCCTTAGGACGGCCTTTGCAGTATCCCATAGGTTTTGGACCTATGTGTTTTCATTCTCATTGGTTTCCATGAATTGTTTAACTTCTTCTTTGATTTCCTGGTTGACCCAAACATTCCTGAGCAGAGTGGTCTTTAGCTTCCAAGTGTTTGAATTTCTTCCAAATTTTTTTCTTGTGCTTGAGTTCCAGTTTTAAAGCATTATGGTCTGAGAATATGTAGGGAATAATCTCAATCTTTTGGTATCAGTTGAGATCTGATTTGTGACCCAGGATGTGGTCTATTCTGGAGAAAGTTCCGTGTGTGCTCGAGAAGAATGAGTATTCTGTTGTTTTAGGATGAAATGTCTGTATATCTATGATGTCCATCTGGTCCAGTGTGTCATTCAAAGCTCTTGTTTCTTTGTTGATTTTCTGCTTAGGTGATCTGTCCATTGCTGAGAGTGGAGTATTGAGGTCTCCTACAATTACCATATTGTTATCAATATGACACTTTATTTTGGTTAACAGTTGGCTTATGTAGATGGTTGCTCCCATGTTGGGGGTATAGATATTTTCAACTGTTAGATCTTCTTGTTGGATAGACCCTTTAAGAATGATATAGTGTCCTTCTGTGTCTCTAATTACAGTCTTTAGTTTAAAATCTAATTTTTCTGATATAAGAATTGCTACTCCAACTTTCTTTTGAGGTCCGTTGGCATGGAAGATGGAACTCCATCGCTTCACTTTCAGTCTGGATATATCTTTAGGTTCAAAATGAGTCTCTTCTAGACAGCATATGGATGGATCTTGTCTTTTTATCCAATCTGCAACCTTGTGCTGTTTTATGGGCGCATTTAGGCTGTTCACACTGAGAGTGATTATTGAAAGATATGAATTTATTGTCATCATGTTGCCTGTGAAGACCTTGTTTTTATAGACTGTCCCTGTAAATTTCTTTTTTATATCACTCTTGGGGTCTTTCTCCTTTTATAGAACCCCCCCTTAATATTTCTTGCAGGACTGGCTTAGTAGTCACATATTCTTTCAGTTTCTGTCAGTCGTGGAAGCTCTGCATCTCTCCATCCATTCTAAATGATGGCCTTGCCAGATAACGTATTCTTGGTTGCATGTTCTTCTCATTTAGTACCCTGAATATGTCTTGCCAGGCCTTTCTGGCTTGCCAGGTCTCTGTGGAGAGGTCTGACGTTATTCGGATGTTCCTCCCTCTGTATGGAAGGAATCTCTGTCCCCTAACTGTCCTTAAGATGGTTTCCTTGTTCTAAGATTTGCGAGTTTTAATATTACATGATGGGGTGTTGGCCTCTTTTCCTTGATCTTGGGAGGGGTCCTCTCTGCCTCTAGGACATGAATGTTTGTTTCATTCCCCAGATTAGGGAAGTTCTCTGCTACAATTTGCTCAAATATATCTTCTAGTCCTCTCTCTCTCTCCACCCCATCAAGAATTCCAGTAATTCTGACATTGGAACATTACATGGTGTCATTTATTTCTCTGATTCTATTTTCATGGATTCCGAGCTGTTTTTCCCTGGCCTCCTCTTTTCCCTTTTTATCTGTTAAATTGTCTTCCAGGTCACTGATTCATTCTTCTGCCTCACTTGCCCTAGCTGTTAGATTATCTAGATTAGAGTGGATCTCATTGATAGCATTTTTAAGTTCTGCCAATTCAGCTTTCATTTCTGCCCTTAGAGACTCTATGTTGCCATTAATTGATTTCTCCATTCTAGCTATTGTGTTCACAATTGCTAGCCTGAATTCCATCTCTGACATCTTGGTTATATCTGAATCTATTTGTAAATATGTGGCATAAGTCATAATCTCTGAGTCTTTCCTATTTTGGGGGTTCCTCCTCCTAGTCATTCTGTTGAGGGGTGGTTGAGGGAATGTATAGAGTCCAAATTATTGACCACAACCCTAGCAAGATGCACCTGTTTTCTAGGGACCTTAGGGTTGCTGGCCTCTTGTTCTCCCAGCCTGTCTTCTGGGGGAGGGGCCTGCCATGCTGTTACTCAGGCAACCCTGTTTGGGCAGAGTTGCCCTGCCCCCTGTGGTGGGGGATGGTCTCAGTGAAAACGGGTTTTGGGGGGCTTTTGTTCACTGGCAGCTCTCTACATCTCTTCTGAGAGCAGAAGACGCTGTTCCCAATCCTTTGCCTCAGAGCAGAGAGATCACAGTCTGTTCTTCAGTGAGCTCTCCAGGCCACACTATCTCCATTTCTGTCTGTGCTGGTATAAACTGCAGCATTTTGGGTTGTGCATCCCTCTGCAGTGCTCCCAGTCCTCGCCTCCAGGTTGGGGCACATCTCTGCCCTTTGTGTTTCTAAAACCACCAGCCACCCCCAGTTCACACGCACCGCCCTGCCGCTCTGGTTTCCGTCAGGGGGCTGCCCTAAAGTCCTTTCCCCACTGTTACCGGTCTGCAAGTCTGTGCCCCATCTCCAGTGTAGGAGGCTATCGCTCACTGGCGGTGTAGGATCCCCATGGACAGGCTCCCTCCCACTGCCTTTTATCTTCCAATATCTGCCCGGAATCATGGCTCTCTGCTTCATACCTCAAAACCAACCACCTGCGATATTATGTTTGTAGAGATCCAGATCTTACATCTCAGGCTAATTTCGTGGGTGTTCAGAGTGGTCTGTTAGATATCCAGCTCAGTTCTGGGGACCAGTTGGAATAGGGTCCCCTACTCCTCCACCATCTTTTCCCTCTCCTAATATGGTTTCTAATGCAATATTGTAACTCACCTTTAGAAACTACCACCTATTGAATTTTGGTGAGTATAAAAGAAAAATATCCACAATTATCCAAAAAGACTATTAAAATACTATTTCCTTTTCCAACTATGTATTTGATTGAGGCTGGAATTTTTCCAATACTTCAAACAAAACAGTATATCACAACAGATTGATATAGCTGCCTTCTGTTATGCAGATACTAAGGAGAACTGCAAAAATGTGAAACAATTCCATTCTTTCACTATTTTTTTTGTTCTGGAAAATAAGATTACTTTTCATAACACTATGTCATTTAGGTTATTTAGGTAATGGGTAAAAAAATTAGGGGAGCCTCATAATTTTTAAGAGCATGAAGGGATCATAAATTGAACAAATTTGAGAACTGCTTCTTTAGGTGATTCTGATTCTCGATTACATTTGAAAATCATTACTTTAATAGCATAGGTAGTAACACATGGAAATGTTTTAATAAGGAGACTGGTGTAATCCATTTCCAACTACTCCTAATCATCATGTAATTCCTCAGAAATTTTTGTAAAGCTTAGGCACAGAGCTACTCAAAGGTAAAGTGGGGAATAGGGGGCAGGATCTATGTGAACTCTTAAGATTCCTTCCAGTAGTCTTAAACACTGCATGTAAAGTTACTTAAAATAAATTTAGTTTTAATGTGATGCACCTTATATTTCCTAAACATTTATCAAACACATTATTTTCAAAGTAAATTATATATTTTGGTCATGCTTCACCATTGATTAAACATAAATCCTCTTGTGTACAGAAACTTTAAGAACTGCTTGGTAGACACAAACACTACATTTGAGTCTAATCTTATGCTGGTTTCTGTATATTTTCTTAATTATACAGCTAGCCACAGTCAACAGGGGTTCAGGGTAGATAAAAGCTTTGCTGAGAAATAAGAGAGAAGAATAAACACTCATTGGATACCAACTATATGCCAACCTCTCTGGCAGGCATATGTTCCTTTCCTTCTAGGACTTTAAAGTCTAGTGAGCAAAAGGTGGTTTCAACAGTTTTCTCTCTGAGTATCTGTGATGGACTTTGTTAAAACTGCTCCCATAGTTGACCCAGAAATTAGTGAACAAGATTTCTAAAACTTAAGAACCATCACTCCCACTGTATTATATGGCTGCTGGGACATTTCTGTCTCTTCCCTTCTGCACAGTAAAAACTGGTATCCCAATTAACCTAGATTATTCTGCTGCAATATAGTTGTACGATAATTTCACAATCAAAGTTAAACAAGCTTATATCAAGACTATGAAAGCCAACCACATTGTGTCTAAAATCAGAGGTTTTGATCAGGCCCAGATTTAAATCCTCTCTTCCACTTATTATCTGGGTGAACTGGAGCAAGTCTCCTCATCCATAACGTTCCCCTAACAATAATACAAGCTCACTCTTGTGACCAGCAAATGATAGAATTCATTTAAAGCATATAGAACATTGTTTGCCATATGACAAACACCCAATAAGTATTAGCTCTTATGGTTTTATTAAAAAAGAAAAAAAAACTTTCTACAAATATCTTTGTTTTAACATGTAAATTCTGCCAGATCACCATACATATTCACTGTATCTTTCAGAGAATAGCAATGAAACCTCAGTTTTTTCTCCCATACCTTCTAAATATGTGCCAAAAACATGTGTTAGTGTCTGGAAATTGGTAAAATACTTTCCTAATTTGAAAACCACACCAATCTCAAGAGGAAACCAGAATGTATATGATTCTATTTTTTTTTTTTTTTTACAGATGAGGAAACAGGGAGCTCAGAAAAATTACATGACTTAGCTAAGGTCACACAGCTAGTAAATAATGAAATCAGGAGTCAAATACCTCCTTTGTCTGACCCTATTATCATGTTCTTTTCATATTTAACTGATAATGATCAATAAAGCTCAGAATAATGATGGCAGTCCTGAAAGGACCATTTATCAAAGAAAATATCAAAGGTCAATTCAATTTGATTCACTAGCACACACACACTAGGCAACAATGTAGATTCAGATACTCTAAAAAAGTTTATCAGTATAAACAACAAAGGAGTTTTCACCACAGTTGACCCTTGAACAACACAGATTTGAACCTTGAGAGCCCACTTATATGTGGATATTTTTGATACCATACTGTATATATATTTTCTCTTCCTTATGATTTTCTTAATAATGTTTTTCTTTCTCTAACTCACTTTATTGTAAGAAGACAGTGTGTAATACATATAACATACAAAATATGTGTTAATCAACTGTTTATTATCAGTAAGGCTTCCAGCCAACAGTAGGCCATTAGTAGTTAAGTTTTGGGGGAGTCAAAAGTTATATAAGAATTTTTGACCTATGCAGCTGGGGGGAGAAGGGGTGTCAGTGCCTCTAATCCCCATATTGCAAGGGTTAACCATACTTCTTAGATAGCTAATTAGGATATCACACCACTCTGAACTCTTCCCCTTTCCTCAGCATTTTTGTTTACTTGAGGCTGCTTCCTGGGCTACAAAAAAGAAGCTCTAAGGAAAGAATATGGAAGTATAGAACTTGATACAGAGCAACAATCACAGAAGCACTTTAATCAGGAGGCACTTTAAACATTTATCTTGAAAAACTGAGGAAAAGTATTGAGTTGTATTACTGGTGTAAACAACCCTTGGCTTTATAGGGCCCTAAGAAGCCATCTGAGATCCTTTCATGGAGGATGAAGTAAGAGGTAGGCAGTAATTGCTTTGGCATCCTTCAGGAGAAATCAATAATAAATATGAGTGAAGAGTCAAGGAAAATGTAACAGATCAACCTAAAGAGATTTTGATCAATTATAAAGTAGAGGACTGCTCCTTGTCTCTTTGGCAGTGATTAGGGAAACATGATGCATTTTAGAAATAATGAAAAAGCCAAAGTGACAGGATATTATAGAATATCCGACTCCAAGATAGATTTATCTTCTAATAAGTACAATAAAACTTCAATAAGTGAGATGCTAAGGGAATGGTGGGTTCTAACTAATTAAATTGCTGTGTAAGTGAACCTTAATCTGAGAGTTTATTTAATCAATCTGGTCTAGTGGACATACTTGAATTTCTCTTTGCTAAGTGAGGCTGGTGCAAGGCCTTAGGATCATCACCCTGTATGCCATTGCCCAAAGTCCAAGATCACAGAAAATGTTATTTCTACCTCCAAGTATTTTTGTCGTGTATGAAAGTGAATTTATCATTGTCTCCCATGTCTTATCCTGCTAGTTCCCTTATTTTCTAAATCTCAGTCTCTGTGTCAAATTTACTGTATCATATGCATTCAACCTCACAAATCTTTCTCACCCTCTGAATATCCGCCCCTATCCCTTCTATTCCCACTGCCATCTCCTCATTTCTCACCTGGTCTAATACAATAGCCAAACAATTATTTTTCTTTTCTCCTGTCTTAACTTCTGCAATCCAACCTCCACATTGCATCAGAGGTATCTGTCTAAACTGCCAATACAGCCATGACCCTTTACATCTGAAATCTCTTCATTAACTCTCCATTACCTTCAAGAAACAATCTCAATGTCTTAACCTGACACACATATTCCTTAACAATCTGGCTTCTGCCTACCAATCCAACTTCCTTTACCTCCACTGTCCATATCTTACTGTGTGCTGCAGCCATACTAAACTACTTGCAGTTCTTACTATATGCCTTCTTCCATCATGTTTATCCTTGGCCTGTAGTGCCCTTTGCCCTATTCCTACCATTTCACTTTGCCTAACTCAGTCTTTCAAAATTAGCTTCATATGTCATCATCTCAGGAACCCATTCCTGATGTCCCCATAGTTGTATATCCTAGGCATTCTGTAACATCCCATCCTTAGGCTTATACTTATAACATTTCATTATAACAATTCATTTGTCCATTTGTCTGTTTCTACTTGAATGAAAGCAATTGTGTCCTTTGTCATTATACCCAGTGCGTAATATTAAGTTAATAAATGAATAAATAAGTCATTTACTAGATGCTTGATGTGGAATTGTTTTCATATATTCATCATTTTCTCCTAAACCTGAAGTATCACTTAAATATCCCAATTAATTGAGGAATGCACTTAATTGGACTCTGAGTTGTTTGAGGTTTTAATGTGAGGTATCATGCAAATATCTTATCTAGTATTAGAGATATTCTCTAACCTAGTCTTAATCATTTGCCTAAGAACTAACTAGTGAGATCACACACCAATTTTTAAAATCTGCAAAAATACATTAATTACAGTCTCAATTACAAATGCCACCAAACTTAGAAAACATATCTAAGTAGAACAAGTCCTACCTCTCTTAGGATCTGGTTCTTTCTTACAGCTCTATCAATCTGGAGTTATGGTTCAAGAAAGCAGAAGTCATGGCTGGTTTTATATGTCACCAAGATCAGACATAGTCCACATCACAGCAGATATAGAACAATGAAGTCCTGAGCTGATGTAGCCAGGAGAAAATGTTTAACAGTGTTAAATAGGAAATGCTATGTCATCCAAACTTCACTCATTACAACTTAGATCCAGTCTGGAAGTTAGTTTCTCTACCAGGATAAGTAGAGAATTTAAAACACTGTTTCCATCTTCATAGTATGGACAGAGGCAGCTTCCCAAAAAACACCACATATTCACAGAAGATAGAAAAAAATAAGCCAAGGGCCAAAGAAACATATAAGAAATCATTCCCAATGTGATATGTAACATACAGGATACAGTTCACAGAAAACCCAAGCTTCTTTAGGAATGAAATTGATAAAAAATACTCTGAACTAAAAATGGTTTTGGAGCAAGTGTTCAATCAGAGGCTGAAATAAAGGGCCCTGACATAGAACACCCCCAGGGCAGGGCAGCACAGGGCAAGAACAACTTGGGGCACTCTAACAAAGATCAGAAGAATTTGAACAACTCCAAAATTAAATAAATATGGATCAGATCAGAATATAGAAATGTTCTTACCCTCAAGTAGTTAAAGTCTGAAAAAAATTCCTTGTGCAGGGAAATTAGTTATCACTATCAGAGGACTACCTCTTATAATTTACAGTATGTTATATGTATATATTTATGTATATATGCTAAACTGTTTAGGAAATTGCCATTCCGTTGTATTTGTTTAGTAATCCTCAGCCCATTTTTTTGTTGTCTTCTAAAGTTATGTGTTACCATTGTGACCTTTTTGCTGAGAATTCCCTGGAACAGGTCAACTTCACTTGACAATTGCAGTCAAGGTTCTGGTGCCTAGAGTGGCAGACTCAAGTTAAGCAACATTCCTTATACATAAAGGCTTTAACAATGGTTTTCCTAGTTTGGGTATGCTACACCTTCACAAGTGTGTTACTGACACTGAAGCCACAGTGCAAATAGATAACAAGACTATTTTTTTTTAAGATTTTATTTATTTGACAGAGAGAGAGAGAGAGATAATGAGCACAAGCAGGGGGAGTGACAGGCAGAGGAAGAAATAGAAGCAGGCTCCCTGTGGAGCAAGGAGCCCGATATGGGGCTCGATCCCAGGACCCTGGGCCTGAGCCAAAGGCAGACGCTTAACCGACTGAGCCACCCAGGCACCCCAAAAAAACTATTTTTATCTAAGAGTAAAAACAACCTTTTCTAATAGTTGCACTAGATAAGATTTCTTTTTTCACTTGTACTGCAATTGTTTTGCAGAATTTTGAAAAGTCTCTAGGATAAAGAAAGAGAAGAAAAAAGAGGGTAAATGTCTTGGGACTCTAGCTGATAAAAGAAATAGATTGTCATTTCTGTGACAGTAATATGGACTTCTCAGAGAATGCATTTGTTTTTAATTCCAAACCATTCAAGTGACTCCAGGACTTTATATAATACAATAATCACCTTATATAATCTTCTTTTCTTTTCATACCCTATTAGCACCATCTAAGGGAAGGAAATAAGATTCACCTAAAGGTGTTATATAATCTGTACACAATTGTGAGTTCCTTTCAATATGTTGTGACAGATGAAATACAACACATCTCAGCTCTACCCAAACTCATTTTCAGGAAAATGGTTGTGAAATTAAACATAACAAGGAAAGGAAAAAACAAAAAGCAGATAATATCCAAGCAGCTCTTAAATTTCTGTGTTTATAGAAAAATCAAGAGAAGTAAAAAGTAGAGTTTTCATTTGTACTTTGCTTCACAGTTTCTAACCTTCAATGTATCAACAACCCCTTTATATTTTATCTCCATCCACTATTTCCTAACCAGAATATGTATACAAAGAAAGGAATACCAAAGACCAACTAAACAGATCATCATCTTTTGAGTTTTCTCCATTTGTCCAGAGACAGTACTGGATATAATGGAGAAGAAAATGTCTGGTGCACATATATGTACATGAGTTCATATTCCTGATCCCACTCATCTTCTCTTAAGGGAACTCTTCTAGACATCAAATCTTTTCTTCTAAGCTCTTCTCAGTTTGCAGTAGTATTGGCATGGTTGTCCACTCTCTTCTAGAAAATTTCACATTGCAACAGAGTTTCATATCATCTTGACTCTCCTCCCTCTTCACTGACAACTCATCTTCTTCACTCATATAGTTTTCTCTCTATTCTCCCATCTCTGTTATTGTCTATCTCATTTACCTGGTCATTCAGAACTGACACTTTGAAAACAGTCTTGACTCACCCTTCTAATGCATCTACCACACAGTTATTCATTGAATCCTAACAATAATTCCTACAAAATGCTTCTCTCTCCATTTTGTTCCTTCTACTTCATTTCCACTGCCACCATTACACACCTAGTCTTCACAGCATTACTGGATTAAATAATTTTCTACATGCTTTTCATATTTTATAGAAGGGATTACTTAGTCTAATTTCCATCCCCCTCTTTTTTTGCAAATAAGAAATCTGAATCCCAAATAGGATAAGACTTCAACATCTGAAAGCTAATAACAATGAGTGAGAAGTAGAAGTCAGATTTCTGAACTTTCAGTCAAAGTTATTGTGATTACACCATGCTTCTCTAACACTAGTCTCATGGCAGAACATCCTACATGATACTGCTTATCTAATAAGTCTTGGACTTCCATTTTCATTAAATTATTCCATCTTTCAAAAACTTAGTATGATATCCTACTTCTCATTAACCAATCTATTCTGCTTAGCTTCAAAACCCTCTCTCAAAAAACCCTCTTCTCTAAAAAATATTTTCTGTAAATTATTAGTTTCAGTGTCTTGGCTCTAATCAGTTATGAATAATAGGAAATTATACACTTATTGGCAAGATAAATGATGGTAATATGTTGAGATGGAAGCACACTCTCATATTAGTCCTTTCATTGTGATTTCACATAACTCTGGCCCTATTTCAGGTCCACTTCCATTAGAATAATCAATCTTCTATAAATTGCTAGTTTTGATGAAGGCAATGTGAATGTTCTGTAAGTTTTGAGTCTATATACAATCTTTAAAGATTTTTCTTATTTTAAAAAAAGATTTTTCTTATTTATTTGAGAGAGAGAGCGTGAGCGCATGAGCAAGGGTGGGGCAGAGGGAGAGGGAGAAGCAGACTCCCCGTTGAGCAGGGAGCACAATATGGGGCTCAATCCCAGGACCCTGAGATCATGACCTGAGTCAAAGGCAGATACTTAACCAACTGTGCCACCCAGGCACCCAGTTTTGAGTCTATATTAAAAGAACTTTAACCAGCATCCAGAGGCTGAAAGAAAATAGACTTGTAGACTACCAGAAAATAGCACTGGAAAATAGACTTGTACACCATTTGTATATTACTGTCAAGAATGGCAAATGCCACATCCTTGCAAAATCATCATTACCTACTTAGCCAACAGAGTGAATCAATTAAGAAAGAGATTAGAAATGTACAAGGTAACCATTCATGGAACATCTTAACAAGAATAAAACTCTAATGCCTTGAAACTCACAGTCCTAACCTAGCCAAAAAGGCCTTTAAGGAGGGTCTGAGGTCTGTTGGGGAAGTGAGGGCATAAGGAACAAAGGAAGGGAAGAATTGGTGACCAGGCATAGGAGTGAAGACACAAGAGGGCTCTGAATCTAAATGGCCTAAGTATGCCTACAAACTTCTCAAACAAATAAAAGTATATCAAAAACAGTAGCAGTAGTGCTAATATGTATAGACTGCTTCACAATTTAAAGAACACTTTTCTACAGAATATCTAATTTTATCATGACAGTATCTGTTATTCCTTTATTAGAAATAAAAAAAAAACCTTGAGCTTCTGAGACGGTAACTTGTCTGAGGACACAAAGCTGATGTGTATAGTCTGAGCATGGGTTTAAACCTCATCTTGAATTGTCTTTAGTGATGCAACAAACACTTGTAATTACTTATGCTGTGACTGTCTTCCTACTAGACTTTAAATCCCATGTGGGCAGGAACCACAACTGTCTTGTTCACCATGATATCCCCAGTGCTTAGTACAGTGTTTGCCACAAAGCAGGCGGTTTAAAACTATTTGCTGAATAAATAAAAGAACAAACATGGGTTGGCTGTTTCTGCATACAACATAAATCATGAAATGCATTTCCAATTTGAAAACCCTGCCTAAGATTTGAGGTGACTTTATGTTAGCTAGAGAAATATATTTGAAGGTCCATTAATATATTCATTGTCCTGACTTACCAAAATCTGAAAGAAAATTTAATTTAAAAAATAATTCAATTTCAAAACCACATATTGTCTTCTGAGTCAAAACAAATATCATTTGATTTGTAAAACAATACTGGCATGAGATTCAGAGTTATTTCCTGTCCCTCAAATAAGTGATGTTACTCAGATGATTGTTCTCATAATTAATATTTGCGGTGGGCAAGTTCCATTTGCTTGGATTATGAATACACTTTACTCCATATTATCTTCCTCCACTGTAATTTAGGTTCACTCTTTCGTGTTATATAATACCATTGTTATTTTTTGTGTGTGATGATCATAAAAATTTATAATGTAATTAAGGATCATAACAAATACCCAGCCCTGAGAAATGAAGTTATCTGACAATGAAAATAAATTAAAATAATTTTTATTGAGGTAAAGATTGGAGGAGGCAATTTTAAATTCACAAAGAAAATTCTTCATAGATTATAAATACAAGTGATTTAGGAAAGAAAAGAAGACAGGGCTTAGATTTATTTCTCCTTTACCCACAGCTATTCTCCTGAATTTCTGATGTTCCAATCAGCCTGGGATTTAGTATCACCAAGGATCTGGCAGATTGCACCAAGTCCTGGAGTACTAGTCTCATTCCACAGTTCCATAGTGCTTGAAAGAATGAGTTACAAAGAAAAAGGAATTAGAACTTCAGTGGAACTCATTACCCTGAAGGCCAAAATATAAATTGGTTACAAGGGCTTAGATAAATTCATGAATTAAAGGTCCATAGAGGGTAAAAGGGAAACCAGAGGGGAAAGCTTACAATCTTAGACCTTAAAATGTGAAGGGATCTCAGGAGACCATCTGCACTAGCTATTTGACTTCAGGCAGGTAAAAATAAGTCCTCACTTTGCCGATAAGGCAAGTGAAACTCATAAAATTACTAACCTAAACCACATAGCCAGTCTAAATGAAAGGGGCTTAGAAACCAGGGTTCTTGCCTCATGGGGCAGCGCATGTTCCACTGCCCTGCCATACAGCTTTGCCCTCATTGTGATCCAAACTTTGTCCTGATGCTGTGCTGAATTATCTAATGGTTTCATCCCTAGGGACATTTATTTTACACTGGGACCTTTATCTAATGTTTTCTGTGTTCATGTAGCATGGCAGCCTTAAAACAGCAGGAGTTGTGTTTTTCACAATTACCTTTTTTAAGGATTTTATTTATTCATCTGAGAGAGAGAGAAAGCATGAGAGGGGAGAGGGTCAGAGGGAGAAGCAGACTCCCTGCTGAGCAAGGAGCCCGATGCAGGATTCGATCCTGGGACTCCGGGATTATGACCTGAGCCGAAGGCAGTCTCTTAACCAACTGAGCCACCCAGGCACCCCTACAATTACCTTATTTTTACTAATTCCATTTGACTTATACTCTAAATTTTATTTCTCCTCACAGATATAATACATCAAAAATTAAAACTGAATTCCTGGTATAATTAAAAGACTTCTAAGATTCACACAATACTTAAACATTCTGCATTCCAGGCTCTAAATCCAGTCTGGACAATGTTTGGAGTCTGTTACAATGATGTATTGTGAGCATTTCAGTTTCAATTAGCAAGGAGAAAAAATGCATTAGCGGTGCCTATACACTGTATTTTGCTTTGTGTACATTCTATATTAATGTACCTTGACATGTACAAAAAGGAAACAACTTTAGTCTTAAAGGCAGTATGATAGAAATAGTCGAGTCATGGAATTCAAGGATAATCTTTCCAGTATAAACTGGGTTGTGATTTGGGGCAAGTCATTTCATCTTTCTAAAAAATTGTTCCTTCATATGAAAATATAAAGGGACTATAACATTTTGCTTCTTCCTAGCATGCAAATATGCTTCATAAAACTATACAAATATGAGGAAATAATATTATTAAGGCAATAACACCCAAAACTCTCTCCCCCTCCCCCTATCATGTTTTCCCCCTCTCAGTTTTATATATTTATTATTTGAAAGTTTTCACAAAATAAATCTATATAGGGTTGGTCCTTGAGACATAATAATGAATAAATTAATCTTTCTTTTTGTAAACCCACCCATAGACAGTATTCTCAGGCTATCTCCAACTGCTAAGGCTCACCTCCTGGGATCACAACCTAGGGTGGCCTTTCTTAATTACCCCCCCATCCCATGTTTGGGATCTCTCTCTCCTCTCATTCATTAACCTTATTTTACACCCCTTTCTTCAGAGCCTTTATCTCTGCTTTCCAAGAGCAAGGGGTAAGTATCATAAAAATATCTACCCTGGGTTTCCAAAGGTTAATAATGGTTCCCCATCCCATTTGCAGCAGTTTTTTCATTGCTCCAAGCCTCCTAGATACAGGATACTTTATGCCAAAGCAATAACTCAGATAAAAAAAAATTTCAGACACTAAGGCAGAGTGGCTGGAAGATATCTTAGAGCTAGGAACATTTTATGGTATCCCACATCATAACCCAAAGGTGTGCCCTAGGCAAAGACTATTTCTGTAAAGACTTTGGATTCCATGCAACACTACAGGCAACAAAGAATGTCAACTGTCTGTTGGTCATAGGAAGAGTCATTTTAAAGTGAATACTGACGGTATACCTAGATACCACTTTTTTTTCCTGTATATGAAGACATATTCTATTTAGCAAGTAACACTAAAACTATATGTTTAAATTACTCTTGCTTCTAACCAAATATCTCAAAAGGTAATGACATGAAACCATTTGTATTTTATTATATCTCATGAATTCTGCAAGTCAGGAATTCAGTCAGGACTCAACTGAGTAATTATTTGATCCGTATGGATCAACTAAACTCATTTAGTGGTACTCAGCTGGAAGATAATGTAGTCTAGAGGAACCAGGATGACTTCACTCACATATCTTGCATTCCATCAGAGTCTAGAGGTTATGCTCAGCTGGAATTGATAACCAAAACACCTAACATATGGCATCTTCAGCATAGTGATTTTCAGGGTGGTGAAGTTCCTACATGGAAGCTGCCTTTCTCCAAGAAAGCCATGAGGAAGCCACGTTGCCTCTTAAAATCTAGCATCAGAAGTCATATATTGAAAGAAGTCATAAGCCCACCTGATTCAACAGGAGGAGACATGGATCCTTCCTCTCTATATGAGCAATGTCAAAGAATTTAGAACATTTTTTTTTTTTAAAACAGCCTCTAGGTCAGGAATTTGGACAAGGCTGGCTGGGCATTCTTCTGTTCCCCATGGCATCCAACTAGGGTCATTCAGTGGTACTAAGCTAGTGGATATATGGGCTGGAGGGCCCAAGACAGCTTCACTCACACACTTCATGCCTTGGTGGGGATGGTTAGAAAGCTGGGCTCAGTTGATAGCAGAGTACCTATGTGGCATCTCTAGCATAGTAGTCTCCCAATAGTTGAACTTCTTAAGAGGTTCTTACATGGTTGCCTCAGAGTGTTCCAAGAGAAACAGGTGAAGCTACACAGGTTTTTTTTTTTCCTCTTTAAATTTTTTATTGTTATGTTAATCACCATACATTACATCATGAGTTTTTGATGTAGTGTTGCATGATTCATTGTTTGTGCATAACACCCAGTGCTCCACGCAGAACATGCCCTCTTTAATATCCATCACCAGGCTAACCCATCCCCCCACCCCCCTCCCCTCTAGAACCCTCAGTTTGTTTTACAGAGTCCATCGTCTCTCATGGTTCGTCTCCCCCTCTGATTTCCCCCCCTCTTCTTCCCCTCCTGCTATCTTCTTCTTTTTTTTTCTTAACATATATTGCATTATTTGTTTCAGAGGTACAGATCTGTGATTCAACAGTCTTGCACAATTCACAGCACTCACCATAGCACATACCCTCCCCAGTGTCTATCACCCAGCCACCCCATCCCTCCCACCCCCCACCACTCCAGCAACCCTCAGATTGTTTCCTGAGATTAAGAATTCCTCATATCAGTGAGGTCATATGATACATGTCTTTCTCTGGTTGACTTATTTCACTCAGCATAACACCCTCCAGTTCCATCCACGTTGTTGCAAATGGCAAGATCTCATTCCTTTTGATGACTGCATAATACTCCATTGTGTATATATACCACATCTTCTTTATCCATTCATCTGTCGATGGACATCTTGGCTCTTTCCACAGTTTGGCTATTGTGGACATTGCTGCTATAAACATTGGGGTGCACGTACCTCTTTGGATCCCTATATTTGTATCTTTGGGGTAAATACCCAGTAGTGCAATTGCTGGATCATATGGGAAGCTACACATGTTTTAAAACTCAGCCTCGGAGGCCACAGAGCATAACTTTCACCACACTCTGTGGTTCAAAGCAGTCACAAGTCTACGCAGATTTAACAAGAGGGAAGCTAGATTCCACATCTCAATGTGATAAAGGTCAAAGAATTTGTGGCCATGCTTTAAAAGTACCATACTATATAATCCATTTCACTCCTTTTGGATTGGTAAAGATGGCAATAATAGCAATAGCTATGTTGTATTCAAAATCTATTATGTTCTGGATACCAGTTCAAATACATGTATTACCTCATTTAATCTATACAAAAACATTTATGAGGTAAAAGCTATCACTATCCCCATTTCAGATGAGGAAACTGAAGGACAAAGAGGATAAGTGATTTGTCCAAGATCCCACAGTTTATAGGTAATGATGTCAATTAGCAAGATATACCTAGATATACTTAGATCAATCTATATAGGTTATACTTTACTTCACATAATTTCATGCTGAGAAGAGATCACTTATTTACAGTGTTCTTACAAATTAAATCAAAATGTAAATGCATCAGGAGAAAACTCAATAACTTTTCCTCATAACCAAAGCAATATTCTTTTATTGCAACAAATGAGAAAATGAAGACAAAAAGAAAATAAATACTTCCCATAGTAATTGGAAATAAATATAAGGAATTTATTAGTTTGTATGTTTCAGGATGGGGGTGGGGGAAAATATAGAGACAATGATATTAGTAATGTTTTCTTTCTTTCATTTATAAAAAGATGAAATAAAGTAACAATGTTAATAATTATAAATTCTGAGGGATTGATTTATATAAGGATAGTTGATATAGTTTTTAATTATTCAAGTTAAAATTTGTAAAAATCAGTTCCCAATAGTCCCGACACTATACAAAACCACTTCAAATATTTTGGTATATATCTATCTAATCATTACAAACTACACACACACACACAGACACACACACACACAAATTCATACTACATACTATTTAGATCCTATATTTTTCACTTTTAACAATATGAACATATTTTCCATTTTTAATGTTATTTTTAATGACATCATACTATTTGTACATGATGCCAATTACTGGACATTTAAGATTTTCCAATTATAAATAATGCTTAGATGAACTTTCTTTCAACTGAATCTTTGGCCACATATCCATGATTATTTGATTAGCATAAATTCTTCAAAGTAGAATCACATGAGCAAAGGGTATACATAATATCAAAATTCTATATCACATTGAGGCAAATTATAAAGTAACATTAAACTGTGTGTGTCTGTGTGTGTACACAGAGAGAAAGAGAGAGAGGGAAGCAATGTCCTTCTTCAAATTTCCTATTTTATCTTTAGAAGATTCAAAATATTTGTATGTTACATTGCTTCAAGTCAGGTACCTGCAGAGCTGGCCTCTGACTTTCATGAAGAGTTTCCCCATGGGAAAGGAAAGCCCTGAAGAAAAGAAGCCTTAATAAAAATAAAACCCCAAGACTGCAGAGCTATGTGTCCAGATCTGCTAGCTTGTCCAAAAATAATTGCCTCATTAACTAGCCAGCCTGGCTCAGTCACATTATCAAAGACAAATAGGAGAATAGGCTATGGGCTTGCATACTCTCAGGACATACCAATTATTCTTTGGATACAATGCTATGAATACAGTGTACTTTGATATTAGGAAAACGTTAAGTGGGCTTTAGGCCTAATGCTGTGATCTAGGCACACACAGATAGTGGGAAGGGAGACAGAATATGATAAAGGGAGGTGGCACTGAGAGGCACAGCATGGAAGAGGGAGAGCAGCAAGAGCTTATTAAGGGCAGGACAAAGGTTTGGCTCGTCTCTTTACATCTGTGTAATTTTCAAGTTCATTTGACTGGGTTTTGTGAGAGGAACATTGGTGATCTGTGCTTAGGATTCTGTGCTTAGGGAGATGACTGCCATCAAGGAAACTTCTGTCTCCATGCAGGGTCTTCCATCCCTCAACCCCCACTGCTACTCACCCCTTGTCACTGTGCACCCCCACGCAGAACTGGAAAAATGTTGACAAGGAAACTATTCTAAGGCAATGACTTTGCTTGGCTGTGTAGCTAAAGAAACTTTCCTATTTCAGCCACAGAGCCTATTTTCTGAGGCACATGTAAGTCATTAGACAAAATCAGACTACGAGAAAAGCCAGCTGGGCAACTGCTCTGGCACTCATTTAAAAAACATGCCCAAATATAAATCAAATACACTGACTAATGTAAATTGCTCTTACTCCCTCCACCAAGGTAGACAAAGAATTCAGCTGGAATTTATAAAACAAAGTAAATGAAAACCTTTACCCCTCCTTTTCTACAGAACTATCTCTGTGAGGTGAATATACCTATTAAGTTACAAATAGTAACCAGCTCAGTTAAAAAAGTAATATTGGTCTTCAGACTCCTCCTCCAGTGCTCTTTTCACTGAACCATGGGGGTTCTCTAAAACAAAGTATATTGGTGATCACGTTAGCTGTCAAGCTACCATGTGGAGAACAGATGGGGAAGTTTTTTTTTAAGCCCTTTTCCCTTATTTTTAGAAGTCACCCTCAATTTTGGGGGCACCTGGGTGGCTCAGTCATTAAGCATCTGCTTTCAGCTCAGGTCATGATCCCAGGGTCTTGGGATCAAGCCGCATCGGGCACCCTGCTCAGCGGGAAGCCTGCTTCTCCTTTTCTCACTCCCCCTGCTTGTGTTCACTCTCTCATTGTGTTTCTCTCTGTCAAATAAATAAATAAAATCTTAAAAAAAAAGAAGTCACCCCCAATTTTTTAACATACATACTTGGCTTAAAATTCTAAAGTCAAGCATTCTCTTTATACCATGCCCCTGAGCAATATAAAAAAACCCTAGAACCCTTTAATTGCAGTCATACCTTTCCTATTTTACATGTTATTTTGTACATTTTTAGTTATACCTGGTTTTATCTTTTGTGGGGCAAAGCATAGGCTTTGGAGGCAGATAGGTCTGAGTTCAAATTCCAGTTAAATAAAATGTGGTTCATCCATGCAATGGGATATTATACATTCATTACAAATTATGATGTAGATACTTTCTAGGACTGCATGAATTTATGTGGAAGGGCATATATATTGTAGGATGAAAGGCAGATATCAGTAGTATACATAGTATATTAAGATTTGTATTATTTAGTACATGCATGAGTATTACATATATACAGATAAAAATGTCTGAAAAAAACAGATACCAAATTATGAAGACTTGTCAGCTCTGAAAAATGAAAGCAGGGGTGGTCTTAATTAATTTTTCCTTCACATGTCTGTTTTGTATATGTTTCTGTGCATCATTGTCATAATTTACTTGTATAACTTGTTTTAATTCTAATTTTGAAAAATAATTACCAGTGCTGTTATTTTTAGAATATAATAGAAGAAATAGAAGAAATCTGACTTCTACTTAGGAAGGTTCCTGCAAGTGGTTATCGCTGAAGTTTCTTGTCTGAATTCCCTGAAGGTAATATTAGGATCAGTATTCTTTTTTTTTACTTTTATTTTTTTATTTTATTATGTTATGTTAATCACCATACATTACATCATTAGTTTTTGATGTAGTGTTGCATGATTCATTCTCTGCGTATAACACCCAGTGCTCCATTCAATACATGCCCTCTTTAATACCCATCACCAGGCTAACCCATCCCCCCAGCCCCTCCCCTCTAGAACCTTCAGTTTGTTTCTCAGAGTCCATAGTCTCTCATGGTTCATCTTCCCCTCCAATTTCCCCCCCTTCATTTTTCCCTTCCTACTCTCTTCTTTTTTTTTTTAACATATAATGTATTATTTGTTTCAGAGGTACAGGTCTGTGGTTCAACAGTCTTATACAATTCACTGCACTCACCATAGCACATACCCTCCCCAATGTCTATCACCCAGCCACCCCATCCCTCCCACCCCCACCACTCCAGCAACCCTCAGTTTGTTTCCTGAGATTAAGAATTCCTCATATCAGTATTCTTAATTGAAGATAATCACTTTCAAGACAATTAAAGCATTCTTCAGATCTAAATCTAATAGATTGCTCCTCTGTTGGCTGAGCAACCATCCATCAGGATATGTAGATTAAAGCCTCTTTTGCTTTCTTAGGCTATCTACTATTTTGTCATTTCTTTAAATTACTGTTAATATATCAGCTCAATTATGCCCATCTTATATTTTTAGATCATTTCTATCCATGTTTTCTGTACTACCTTCCTCCTCTCCCCCATCCCATTTTGCTACACATGCCTAAATCTTACACCTTTGAGCCTCATCATTCCATTATCTCCCTACTATTCTATGTGCTTGGGTAGAAAGACCAATTTCTTTCTGGTTGTACATATAATTTTGCCTAATGGCTTTGTCTGGCCTCTGGCCTTCTAGATGCAGAGTAGGAAACTTGGCCACTAGAACCTGAATATTTTGGTGACTCAGAGGCATTGTACATTCTATAGCTATTTAGGAACCCCAATCCCTACCTCCCGTTATGGATTTTTCAGATTATAGATTCCCCCAAATATTCCATATGGTTCCAGTGTCTCTCAGCAGAACAATGACATTTTTCAGTACACCTTGTACTCCTGGTTTTATAAACAGTCCCCATGGCAAGTTGTTTGTCTTATTCTGAACTCCAGCCAAAGCAGAGTTCTACATTAATACAGAGAATAATGGAGTTCTCTGAGGTTTGTTTCTCTCTGCCTATGTTTTCCTCCGTCTGTCTCTAACTCAGTCTTTCTTTTTTTAAAACATTTTATTTATTTTTATTCAAGAGAGAGACAGAATAAGAGAGAGAGAGCACAAGTGGGGTGAGGGGCAGAGGGAGAAGCAGACTCCCTGCTGATCAGGGACCCCGATGCGGGGCTCAATCCCAGGACACTGGGATCCTGATCTGAGCCAAAGGCAGACGCTTAACCAACTGAGCCATCCAGGTTCCCCTCAAACTCTTTCTTAATTTGACTCTGATTTTTTGGTCTGTGACTGTGAATGTGTGGGGTTTTTTTCTTTGTTTCTGTATTTCTCTCAAGCAGCTACATTCTTAGACTATATCTCAAATATTGCAAAGAGTATTTCTGGGAGTCAAGTCTCTGAGAAATTGATCTCCAGCAGTATTCAGAGACTTTGATTCCATTTCTTCACTTCACTGTTCACAGTGTCAACTGTTTCTCTTGCTCACAACCCTGTTTACATACAATGTGAAAGCTTATTCCTTGATGGATGTTACACAAGGAACATGTGGCCATGTGTCTTTAGCTATTTCACAACTGTAGCCTCCAGCACCCTTATATAAACTCTAAGCCCAACCTGGACTCAGCATATGGCACTTCAACATCAACAATCCTTTATATCATTTAACTGGACACTCACATAAGAGAAATCATTAGTATAAACAGATATCATCCTCCTTGTGGATAAAAGGCCTTAGCTTCTGAAAGGTCAGAAAAGTCCATCTCTAAAAGCAGAAACATTATAGTGCCCTTTAAAGAGCTCCTCTCAACAAATGCCCGCATTTGTTTGGTATAAAGAAATGACTACAGAAATAGTCATTTAGAAAGATGTAGGCATTGGTCCTGAATTTTGAAATAGTATAGTAAAGAAAATGATTCCACATAGAAAACCATCTGAAAAGGTATGCCTTTTTATGCATAAGCTAGCAATTGCTTTTAAGTGATGATAATGACAAGAAAGTAGCCCTTTTTAAAAATAAAATTATTGACAATAACAACCACCAAAATGCCATCTGCCTCACCAGGTTTATGTGAGAAACAAATAAGAATGCATATTATCATGCTGTATATTCAATGACACATAATACAAATTGGAAGTTTTGTTATACAGAATAAAAGCTACATATGATTTAGAACCCACTATGTACCAGGCAGTGTTTTAAATGCATCAGTTCCTTCAGTCATCATAGTCACCCTAAGCTATGGTGTTTATCACCTGTTTTAGAGATAAGGACAGTTAGGTTCAGAGAGGTTAAGCAGTTTGCTCAATGTCACACATCTAAAAAGTGGCAGAACTGTCTGATACATGGATTTGAAGAAGAAAATATTAATGTGCATCTCTGTTACAACCAGGTTGAAAACAAAATGTAATGAGGTAAAGAAGGATGCTCAAATTTCTTTTTTTTCTCTTCCAAAAATTAGGCCTCACTTCCCAATGTTCTAAACGCATTCCCCTTCTAGCATCTATTTGGTTGGCCTGTACCTACCAACAATCCAGCCGATTCCTGCCTTCTCTCAGCACCCACAAACCACTAACGTCACTTTCACACAGTCATTCTAAGACTGTTGAACAGCATGTCCTAGCATTAATTGTATGTCAGTCAACTATGAGCCTGGAGAGTAAGTTGTTTTTAGTGAAATATGCCTCACTTTGCAAAGACTTGCTAATTTGCTCTAAGCAAGGTTATCTTTTCCTGTAACCTTGACTCCCACCAAAGAAACAAAAAGAAATGACTTGCTAATTCCTGCTCTAAGATTTCAAGCCGTCTATCCCTCTTCCTCATCTACAATATAAGCTCTTCCCCTTCCAGTTCAAGCCTTTATCTCCCTCAAAAATGTCAAAGAATCACCTCAGATTAACCCATACCCATTTTGACCATCCTTCCCCCCGCTTCAGTACCCAGGTTTTTAGTGTTATTTTGTCCTTACACTTAGTTTTAGATTTGGTCTCAAGTTTGTTTTATTTCTATATGTTGAATGTTCCTTAACTAGATGGTACACCACCCCCACCTAGAAATAAGGATCACATACAATAAAAATGACATTGAACTTGATATCTAGACTAGAATCTGAAAGCTCAGTGTGCTGCTAATGAACCAGGGATCCTTTTGCATCTTAATTTTCCCATCTGTCAAATAAAGAATTATATGTTCCCTAAAGTCTTTAGGCTTCTTTCCACTTAAGAATTCTATTATTTTAGATTTTCTAACTCCTTTGTGATGCTCATCCCACTGGGGTACTCAAGCTCCTGTTCCTTTCCTACTACATATTCACTCACACTATAGATTCCAATAAGATACATAGAGCTCCTTCCATTAACTATGACTGATAACACTGTTTCTGAAAATGAAAAGAATAATTCAAGATCATTATGGAGTATATCAAAACCTCAGGTATTTAGTATCTAGTAATTCTAAATACTATGAAATCCTTTTGACTACATCCAGAGAATCGCTTAAACACTATCCAACATATATTGGGTACCTACATGACCAAGTTCAGATCTATCACTGGGCAAAACATGGTACCTTATCTCAAAGAACTTACATTCTTGTGGATAAGGGTAGAAAACAGTTATGTTCAAATAAGCTAAATCATATGTTGTACCCAATGGTATCCAACAATATGTAAAAAAATCAGAGTCAGAAAATAAGGGATGCTGATTTTGAAAGGGATGCAGTTTTATTTTTTTTAAGATTTTATTTATTTATTTGAGAGGGAGAGAATGAGAGATAGAGAGCACGAGAGGGAAAAGGGTCAGAGGGAGAAGCAGACTCCCTGCTGAGCAGGGAGCCCGATGCGGGACTCGATCCCGGGACTCCAGGATCATGACCTGAGCCGAAGGCAGTTGCTTAACCAACTGAGCCACCCAGGCGCCCGAAAGGGATACAGTTTTAAACAAAGGTCCAGGAAAGGCTTCACTAAGAAATTGAGATTTGAGCAAAGACCCGAAGGCAGTAAGAAAGAAAGTCATGTGGATATCTGGAGGAAGAGTTTCCATGCAGAGAAGAAAGCAAATGCAAAGTCCCTGAGGAGCATGCCTGACATGTTTGAAAAATAGCAAAAATGACAGGATGACAGGAATGGATTTATTAAGAGGGAGACTGAGGAGAACTGGTGAGAGAGGTCATGGGGGCTTGATCACGAAGGGCCTTGTAAGGCCATATAAGGAGCTTACTCTGAAATGAAGGTCATTAGAGGGTGTTCAACATTGCAAAGTCATGATCCAACTTAGGTTTAAGTAGTCACTCTAGTTGCTGTGTTAAGAAAACACCGGTGGGAGGTGGGAGGTCAGAGCGAGAGTGAAAGTAGAGAGCTATTTCAAGGCTACTGAAATATTTAGAAAAATAGACAATAGTGATTTAGATCAGCTCAGTAGAGGTGGAAATGAGAAGTGGTGAAATTTTGGACAGATTTTGAAGGTAGAGCCAACAGGATTTCCTAATGGATTAGGATATCAGTTGAGGGTCTTGCACTCACTAACAGATCTGGAAAACCCAGCAGGAGAGTAATACTGGAATTATAGCAAGAATTATAGTAATACTAGAACAAGAATTATAGCTAACACATAGCAGTTACTACCTACAAGGCACTATTCTAAGTGTTAAATGTATATAAATTCATTTAATCCTCATAACAACCCTATGAGATAATTACTGCTTTTATCCCAATGTTATAGATAAAGAAACTGAGGTACAAATAATCTGCCTAAGGGCACACAGCTAGTATATGTTATAGCTAGAATTCAAATCCAAGCAGTCTGATTTCAGAGTCCATGCTCTTAAAACTCTATGATAAATCGTTTATTACTGTTCACAGTACAGCACAAATACAGGTACACGTAAGGATAGAAATTCCCCATTGCCTACTATTTTAGAAAAGTATTTTCAATGGGAGCTCAGGTTTTCATTGCCCTTGCTGTGGACTTCAATGGCCTCTTAGTAATGGACTTTTCAAGGTACAAGATCAAGTGTTATCAATACAACCAGGCAGGGCAAGCCTAATGGCATGTTGAATAAATAATGTCCTTCAGAAACATCTGAATTGTTCCAGTGTGTATTTACAGAAAGCAATGAAATATAGCTAACCATTCCGGAAGAAACATTACTACTTCAGTAACAGTGTTTCCTTCATATCCTGTAGAAAATCTCTAAGGACTTTTTTAAATTTATCAACTCTTTTGACACCTTGCTGGGGTGGATGCAAGCTATTGCACCCATCCTATAACTGGGAAGCTGAGTGCTCTAAAGTTAACCATCTGGTCCATAGCTAGAAGGTAAATAGAGGGGATTCATGACCCCAAAAGTCATAAGTGTGTATCCAGGAAACCACATTCACATAGACAAGAGAAGTGTAGGGAGAGTGTGATACTCCTCCCAGTAAGTTAAATCTGAACCAGCATTGATCAAGGGCTAGCAAAAAAGCTAATGCAGTCTAACTTACTGTATTAAATGTATGATATTTAAGGAAATATTAGGGCTGGTCCATTACCCTCTTGTCAGGCCACACTTATCGTATTCTGCTGACTTCTAGCCACCACTCTTTCAGAAGACTGTGCACCACCTAGGAATGTGTTCAGGAAAAGTTGATCAGAACAGAAGCTCTTGAGATCCAGAGATCTTGAGATCCATAATAGCTACCACTTATTAAGCACTTATTATATACTGTACTTAATACTTTAGATGTATTATCTCATTTAGCCCTTCCAATAATCCTTTGAACAAGGCTACTCTGAGGCTCAGAAATGTTAAATAACATGTCCAGTTTCAAACAGCTAATAAAATGTAGTGCCAGTATTTGAACCAATGTTGGATGACTCCACTATACCATGTCAGACTCTTGAAAGAAAAAAAGATCATGTATCATGTGCCAACACTTTACACAAATTATCTCATTGAATCCTCACAACAGTTCTATGAGGTATCATTGTTATTATCTCTACTTCACAGATAGGGAAACAGAAGTTCAGACTGGTTATAAATTTATCCAAGGACACACAGCTAGCAAGTGGCATAAGCAAAATATAGCGTGAAGAATGGTTGGAGACACTAACAATGTTTATCCAGAAAAAAGATATTCTAGAATATCATTTAAAAATGGAGGTTTAGAAACAATGAGTTTGAAAACTACTCACACCTTTCATATTTGAAATTCCAAGATAAACCCATGGTGTGCTATATATGACTCATTTCCATCACTATATATATATACATGTATTCATTTAACAAATGTATATTTCACATGTATTCTAACAAATTCTATTTCACATGTATACTAACAAATGTAGTATATTTTCACCTACTTGCATGCTAGGAACTCGATCATGCCCTGGGAGTGTATGAGTAAACAAGATAGATAAAGCACCTGTTTCTTAGGGAACTTGTATTGTTATTCTGCCTTCTCTTACTTCACCTTCTGCCATTTCATCTCCTTCAAAACTCAAATTCACTTTGAAACTCACTTTCCTCTACCCCAGGAATCTTTAGTAATAGAGTCACTGCTCCTCCACACTCCCCCCACAAACAACACAAACACATACTGCTGACATTCTTTTATTCTTGTATTCTATTTCTTTGTCATTGTTGTTATTGGTAGTGAGTTATTTTCTCTCATTCATTAATTCACTAATTCATTCACTGATTGTTTACTGAGTACTTATTATATACCAAATGGTGTCTTGGGGGTTGGAGATGCAATATTGGTCAAGAATGATTCTACAGTACTATTCTGTCTCCTCTTCTTTTTGTAAATTTACTTTTATCTTTCTCTCCTACCATCCCCACTTCTTAGCTAGCTGCTTCTGATGCAACTAATGTGGAATACTTTAGGGCCTCTCAGAGAAGTCTGAAATCTATTGATCTAGCTAAGCCTCCCGTCCAGTGCAGGAGTCCTATGTGCTAAATCCCAGGCAGTTGGCCATCCAGGTTTAATTAGGGTATATACAGTAAAGGGGAATTTACTACTTTTTTACAAGAGTCCATTCTAATGTCACAAAGTCCTTTTCTTAGACTCAAGTCAACTCTGTTTCATTCTGGTTTTCATTTACTTGTCCTAGTTCTGCCCAAACTCAGCCAGAAAGAACAAGTTAAATCCTTCTATACAGCATCCTTTCAAATATGTGAAGTCATCTATTGTAGCTCTCTTTTGGCTCCTCTTCTTGAGGATAAATATACCCATCCCCTCAATTAAACTGTTTTCTAAACTTCTTAAACACCCTGAAGAGCCTTCTCTAGACACTTACAATTTTGGCAATAACTCTCAATATACAATTTATTTTTTCTCTGTTCATTTAAAGAAAAGAGTTTCCACCCAGCTAACTCTTTCCTTCAGAACTGTATGACTGACTTCCTGATAAGAATAAATGTACACTGAAAGGTTTTAAATTTCATGCTAATTACAGAATTGAAATTTTGCTAAAAGTCCTTTGAGGGTTGTGGGGTAAGAACTAGAGGCCAAAGGAGTGAATGGTTTTCCAGCATGAGCCTATGATGGGATTCGGACATATTTTGTCAGGCCTAGGAAACTGGTGGCCTACTTACTTGAGGGCCTGAGAGACCTTCTAAAAGAAAATTCTTCAAAGTGAAAAAAATAACCAAACATAAAAAGTTTAGTAGAAAAACAAAGAGTAGATGAATCTGAGTATAATGGGTATATTTCCTGAACTGGTCCATGTTAGATTCATGTTGATACTTATAAAGAACAAGTAAAATTTAAAAGTTTTACTCTTATCTCTGTTAAGATGTTGTGGTATCAACATCAGTACCCGGGGAGGCCTGTAATATAATGGAGTACAGATGGGAGAGGGAGGACTGGTTTATACTTAGCAATAAATCCCAGTGTATCTCTTTTTAAGTTTTAATTGTAAATCCAGTTAGTTAACATACAGTATTATATTAGTTTCAGGTGTACAGTATAGTAATGCAAAAGTTCCAAACATCATCCCGTGCTCATCATGACAAGTAGCCTCCTTAATCACCATAGTTTTTGATGGTTGGAGAGTATTCCGTTATATGTGTGTGTGTGTGTGTGTATGTGTGTGTGTGCGTGCGCACATGCATGTGTGTGCATGGGTGTATCACATTTTTATTTTTATTATTTATTTATTAACATATAATGTATTATTTGTTTCAGGGGTACAGGTCTGTGATTCATTAGTCTTACACAATTCACAGTGCTCACCATAGCACATACCCTCCCCAATGTCCATCACCCAGCCAACAAATCCCTCCCACCCCCCCTCCACTCAAGCAACCCTCTGTTTGTTTCCTGAGATTCAGAATCTCTTATGGTTTGTCTCCCTCTCTGGTTTCATCTTGTTTCATTTTTCCTTTCCTCCCACTATGACCCTCTGTCTTGTTTCTCAAATTCCTCATATCAGTGAGATCATATGATAATTGTCTTTCTCTGAATGAATTATTTAGCTTAGCATAATACCCTCTAGTTCCATCCATATAGTTGCAAATGGCAAGATTTCATTTTTTAATGGCTGCATATTATTCCATTGTGTGTGTGTGTGTGCATATTCTTTATCCATTCATCTATTGATGGACTTCTAGGCTCTTTCCATACTTTGGCTATTGTGGACATTGCTACTATAAACACTGGCATGACCTTGCCCCTTCGGATCACTACATTTGTATCTTTGGGGTAAATACGCAGTAGTACAATTGCTGGGTCATAGGGTAGCTCTATTTTCAACTTTTTGAGGAACATCCATACTGTTTTCCAGAGTGGCTGCACCAGCTTGCAACCCCAAAAACAGCGTAAGAGGGTTCCCCTTTCTCCGCATCCTCGCCAATATCTGTCCTTTCGTGACTTGTTAATTTTAGCCATTCTGACTAGTGTGAGGTGGTATCACATTGAGATTTTGATTGGTATTTCCCTGATGCTGAGTGGTGTTGACTGCTTTTTCATGTGTCTGTTGGCCACTTAAATGTCTTCTTGCAGAAATGTCTGTTCATGTCTTCTGCCCATTTCTTGATTGGATTACTTGTTCTTTGGGTATTGAGTTTGATAAGTTTTTATAGATTTTGCATACTAGCCCTTTATCTGATATGTCACTTGCAAATATTTTCTCCCATTCTGTCGGTTGTCTTTTGGTTTTGTGGACTGTTTCCTTTGCTGTGCAAAAGCTTTTTATCTTGATGAAGTCCCAATAGTTCATTTTTGCGCTTGCATCCCTTGCCTTTGATGATGTGTCTAGGAAGAGGTTGCTGCAGCTGAGGTCAAAGAGGTTGTTCCCTGTGTTCCCCTTAAGGGTTTTGATGGATTCCTGTCTCACATTTAGGTCTTTCAACCATTTTGACTCTATTTTTGTGTGTCTTGTAAGGAAATGGTCCAGTTTCATTCTTCTGCATGTGGCTGTCCAATTTTCCCAACACCAATTGTTTAAGAGACTGTCTTTTTTCCATTGGACATTCTTTGCTTTGTCGAAGATTAGTTGACCATAGAGTTGGGGGTCCATTTCTGAGATCTCTAGTCTGTTCCATTGATCTATGTGTCAGTTTTTGTGTCAGTACCATACTGCCTTGATGATGACAGCTTTGTAATAGAGCTGGAAGTCCGGAATTGTGATGCCGCCAGCTTTGCTTTTCTTTTTCAATATTCCTCTGGCTATTCGGGGTCTCTTCTGGTTCCATACAAATTTTAGGATTATTTGTTCCATTTCTTTGAAAAAAGTGGATGGTATTTTGATGGGAATTGCATTGAATGTGTAGATTGCTCTAGGTAGCATTGACATCTTCACAATGTTCTTCCAATCCATGAGCATGGAACATTTTTCCATTTCTTTGTGTCTTCTTCAATTTCTTTCCTGAGTATTTTATAGTTTTCTGAGTACAGATCCTTTGCCTCTTGGGTTAAATTTATTCCTAGGTATCTTATGGTTTTGGTTGCAGTTGTAAATGGGATCGACTCCTTGATTTGTCTCTCTTCTGTCTTGTTGTTGGTGTATACGAATGCCACTGATTTCAGTGCATTGATTTTATATCCTGCTACTTCACTGAACTCCTGTATGAGTTCTAGCAGTTTTGGGGTGGAGTCTTTTGGGTTTCCCACATACAGTATCATATCATCTGCAAAGAGTGAGAGTCTGACTTCCTCATTGCCGATTTGGATGCCTTTGATTTCTTTTTGTTGTCTGATTGCTTTGGCTAGGACTTTTAATACTATGTTGAATAGCAGTGGTGATAGTGGACATCCCTGCCGCGTTCCTGACCTTAGGGGAAAAGCTCTCAGCTTTTCCCCATTGAGAATGATATTCGCTGTAGGTTTTTCATAGATGGCTTTTATGATATTGTGGTATGGACCCTTTTCCCTATACTCTGAAGAGTTTTGATCAAGAAAGGATGCTGTACTTTGTCAAATGCTTTTTCTGCATCTATTGAGAGGATCATATGATTCTTGTTCTTTCTTTTGTTAATGTATTGTATCACGTTGATTGATTTGTGGATGTTGAACCATCCTTGCAGCCCAGGGATAAGTCCCACTTGGTCGTGGTGAATAATCCTTTTAATGTACTGTTGGATCCTACTGGCTAGTAGTTTGGTGAGAATTTTTGCATCCATGTTCATCAAGGATATTGGTCTGTAATTCTCCTTTTTGATGGGGTCTTTGTCTGCTTTTGGGATCAAGGTAATGGTGGCCTCATAAAATGAGTTCGGAAGTTTTCCTTCCATTTCTATTTTTTGGAACAGTTTCAGGAGAATAGGTATTAATTCTTCTTTGAACGTCTGATAGAATTCCCCTGGGAAGCCATCTGGCCCTGGGCTTTTGTTTGTTGGGAGATTGTTGATGACTGCTTCAATTTCCGTAGTGGTTATAGGTTTGTTCAGGTTTTCTATTTCTTCCTGGTTCAATTTTGGTAGTTGATACATCTCTAGGAATGCACCCATTTCTTCCAGGTTATCTAATTTGCTGGCATACAGTTGCTCATAATATGTTCTTAAAATTCTGTGTATTTCTTTGGTGTTGGTTGTGATCTCTCTTCTTTCATTCATGATTTTGTTGATTTGGGTCATTTCTCTTTTCTTTTTGATAAGTCTGGCCAGGGGTTTATCAATCTTGTTAATTCTTTCAAAGAACCAGCTCCTCGTTTCGTTGATCTGTTCTACTGTTCTTTTGGCTTCTAGTTCATTGATTTCTGCTCTGATCTTAATTATTTCTCTTCTCCTGCTGGGTATAGGCTTTATTTGCTGTTCTTTCTCCAGCTCCTTTAGGTGTAGGGTTAGGTTGTGTATTTGAGACCTTTCTTGTTTCTTGAGAAAGGCTTGTATTGCTATATACTTTCCTCTCAGGACTGCCTTTGCTGTATCCCAAAGATTTTGAACAGTTGTGTTATATTTTCATTGGTTTCCATGAATTTTTTTAATTGTTCTTTAATTTCCTGGTTGACCCATTCATTCTTTAGTAGGATGCTCTTTAGCCTCCATGTATTTGAGTTCTTTCCGACTTTCCTCTTGTGATTGAGTTCTAGTTTCAAAGCACTGTGGTCTGAAATTATGCAGGGAATAATCCCAATCTTTTGGTACCGGTTGAGACCTGATTTGTGACCTAGGATGTGATCAATTCTGGAGAATGTTCCATGGGCACTAGAGAAGAATGTGTATTCCGTTGCTTTGGGATGGAATGTTCTGAATATGTCTGTGAAGTCCATTTGGTCCAGTGTTTCATTTAAAGTCTTTATTTCCTTGTTGATCTTTTGCTTAGATGATCTGTCCATTACAGTCAGGGGGGTGTTAAATTCCCCCGCTATTATTGTATTGTTGTCAATGTGTTTCTTTGCTTTTGTTATTAATTGCCTTATATAATTGGCTGCTCCCATGTTAGGGGCATAGATATTTACAATTGTTAGATCTTCTTGTTGGAGAGACCCTTTAAGAAGGATATAGTGTCCTTCTTCATCTCTTATTACAGTCTTTGGTTTAAAATCTAATTTGTCTGATGTAAGGATTGCCACCCCAGCTTTCTTTTGGTGTCCATTAGCATGGTAAATGATTTTCCACCCCCTCACTTTCCTTCTGAGGGTGTCTTTGTGTCTAAATGAGTCTCTTGCAGACAGCATATTGATGGGTCTTGTTTTTTAATCCAATCTGATAGTCTGTGTCTTTTGATTGGGACATTTAGCCCATTTACATTCAGGGTAACTATAGAAAGACATGAATTTAGTGCCATTGCATTGCCTGTAAGGTGACTGTTACTGTCTATTGTCTGTGTTCCTTTCTGATCTATGCTGCTTTTAGGCTCTCTCGTTGCTTAGACGACCCCTTTCAATATTTCTTGTAGGGCTGGTTTCGTGTTTGCAAATTCCTTTAGTTTTTGTTTGTCCTGGAAGCTTTTTATCTCTCCTTCTATTTTCAATGACAGCCTAGCTGCATATAGTATTCTTGGCTGCATATTTTTCTCGTTTAGTGCTATAAAGATATCATGCCAGTCCTTTCTGGCCTGCCAGGTCTCTGTGGATAGGTCTGTTGCCAATTTAATGTTTCTACCACTGTAGGTTACATATCTCTTCTCCCGAGCTGCTTTCAGGATTTTCTCTTTGTCTCTGAGGCTCCTAAGTTTTACTATTAGATGTTGGGGTGTTGACCTATTTTTATTGATTTTGAGAGGGGTTCTCTGTGCCTCCTGGATTTTGATGCCTGTTTCCTTGTCCAAATTAGGGAAGTTCTCTGCTATGATTTGCTCCAATATACCTTCTGCCCCTCTCTCTCTTTCTTCTTCTTCTCTGATCCCAATTACTCTAATGTTGTTTCGTCTTATCGTATTGCTTATCTCTCGAATTCTGCCCTCATGATCCTGTAGTTGTTTCTCTCTCTTTTTCTCAGCCTCTTTATTTTCCATCATTTGGTCTTCTATATCGCTGATTCTCTCTTCTGCCTCATTTATACTAGCAGTTAGTGCCCCATTTTTTATTGTACCTCATTAATAGCCTTTTTGATTTCGACTTGGTTAGATTTTAGTTCTTTTATTTCTCCAGAAAGGGTTTCTCTAGTATCTTCCATGCTTTTTTCAAGCCCAGCTAGTATCTTTAAAGTCATGATTCTGAACTCTAGGTCCAACATTGTACTAATGTCTGTATTGAGTAGGTCCCTGGCAGACGGTACTACCTCTAGTTCTTTTTGCTGAGATGATTTTTTTCGTCTTGTCATTTTGTCCAGAGGAGAATAGATGAATGAGAGAACAAAATGCTAGCAGGTTAACAACGTACCCAGCAAATATACTCTATACAAATCAGAAAAGACCTGAAACCAGGAGAAAAGAAAGAGAAAAAAAAAAGAAAATGATAAAAACAAACAAAAACAGAACAAAACAAAACAAAAAAAAACAGAATATGATCAAATATGATCAGGCTAGTGCATAGATCAGTGCCACACACTAGATTTTGGGCGTATTTTGGTCTGTTAGAAGAAAGTGCCTGCTAAAATTTTAAAGGAAGAAAGACTTATATATGTACAAAATAAGGGTTGATACAATGAAGGGATGGAAGATGACTGTAAAGATGAAAAGTATAAAAGATTTTATAAAAGGAATTGATAAGATAAGAAGTTGTTTGAAAAAAGAAGATTTAAAAAAAAAAAGAAAAGAAAAAAAAGGGAGAGAATGTGATCAGGCAGGAGACTAGAACAAAGCCATCCACTAGTGATTTAGGGTATATTTTGATCTGTTAGAAGAAACTGTATCTCAAAATTTTAAAGAGAGAACAACTCATATATATATATATATATATATATATATATATATATATATGCCAAAAATAAGGGTAACTACTATGAAGGGATAAAATATGACTCTAAAAATGAAAAAGAAAAAATGTTTTTTTAAAAAAGGCATTGATAAGATGTTCGTTGAAAAAGGGAAAAAGAAAAATTTAAAAATAAAAAACAGTTAAAAAATTAACTTTGAAAAACTAATGAATTATGGTAAAAAAGCCATGAATTCTATGTGCAGTATTCCCCTAGCACTGGAGTTCTCCCGTTCTCCTTGATGGGTAAACTTGGTCTTGGCTTGCTGGCTGTTCCTGCTGATCTTCTGGGGGAGGGGCCTGTTGCCGTGGTTCCCAAATGTCTTTGCGGGAGGCGGAATTGCCCCGCCCTTTTGATTCCCGGCTAAGCAAGCTGTTAGGGTTTGCTCTCAGGAGTTTTTGTTCCCTGCAAGCTCTGGTACAGCTTTGGAGGACCAGGGTGAAAATGGTGGCCTCCCAATCTCTACCCAGAGGAGCTGAGAACTCGGGGCCCCGCTCCTCAGTGTGCCCCCAGAGAAAAGCAGTCACTCCTGTCTCCCCAGTCTCCAGCCGCACTCCGTGCTCACCCGGCCTGTGACCAAGCATTTCTATCTCTGCCTCCCAATCCCGTGTGGAGTCTCCAAACCCAGCAGATTCCTGTGGTGCGCTCCCGCGCCACTCCTCCTGGGGGAGGAAGGGGAGTCTTCCCAGCTCTGCCGCTTGTTGGGTCCCTGCTGGAGGAGCAGTGGCCTGACTGGGCTGTGGATCACAGTTTATGGCAACCCCGAGCTGAGAGCCCACGGCTCGGCTCCGCTCTGCAGCTGGCTTCCCCGCTCCAATACCTGGGAGCTCTGATACACTCAGGCACCCCCGGTCTTTCTGTGACCCCGAGGGTCCTGAGACCACACTGTCCCACGAGGGTTCCAACCCCCGCTTAGCCACTGGAGGGAGGTCCCTCAGCGGAGCCGACTTCTAAAAGTTCCGATTTTGTGCTCTGCAGCTCTATCACTTGCCAGAAGCAGCGGAGGCCCCCTCCCTCACCGTCTATCCTCCCGAATATCGCCTTGAATTCACTTCTCTGCATGTCCTACCTTCCAGTAAGTGGTCGCTTCTCTGTTCAGAGAGTTGTTGCTACTCTCTTCTTCGATCTCCTGTTGAGTCCGTAGGTGTTCAGAATGGCTTGATCCCTATTCAGCTGAATTCCTGAGACCAGAGGAAATCCAGGTCTCCTACTCCTCTGCCATCTTTCTCCACCCCCCCATGTCTCTTTTTCTAACCTTATTTATTCTCCATCATTTGGTCTTCTATATTACTAATTCCCTCTTCTGCTTCATTTATCCTAGCAGTTAGGGCCTCCATTTTTTATTGCACCTCATTAATAACCTTTTTGATTTCGACATGGTTAGATTTTAGTTCTTTTATTTCTCCAGAGAGCAATTCTCTAGTATCTTCTATGCTTTTTTCAAGCCCAGCTAGTATCTTTATAATTGTCATTCTGAATACTAGTTCCAACATCTTAGTAATGTGTGTATTGATTAGTTCCCTGGTATTCGGTACTGCCTCTTGTTCTTTTTTCTTGAGGTGAGTTTTTCTGTTTTGTCCTTTTGTCCGGTGAAGAATAGATGAATGAGAGAACAAAATACTAAAAGGGTAGCAATGACCCCTGAAAAATTTACACTCAGAAAATCTGAAGAGACCTGAAACCACGGGAAAAGAAATGAAAAAAATGAATACGATCAAGCTAGTGAATAGAACAGAGCCACACACTAGATTTTGGATGTATTTTGGATTGTTAGAAGAAACTGCCTCCCAAAATTTTAACGAGAGAAAAACTTATATATATTCAAAAATAAGGGTAAATATGATGAAGGGTTGGAATATGACTGTAAAGATGAAAATTAAAAAAGATTTTTAGAAAGGAATTGATAAGAAGTTCGTTGAAAAAAGAAAGAAAAAAAAGGAGAGAATGTGATCAGGTGGGAGACTAGAATAAAGCCATACACTAGATTTAGGGTATATTTTGTTCTGCTAGAAGAAACTGTATCCCAAAATTTTAAAGAAAGGAAAACTTATATATATACATAAAATAAGGTTAAATACAATGAAAGGATAGAATATGACTGTAAAAATGAAAATTGAAAATGATTTTAAAAAAGGAATTGATAAGATGTTGATTTAAAAAGGAAAGAAGAAAAATTCAAGAAAATAGAAAAAGAAAAAATTAAAAAATTAAAAAAATTAACTTTGAAATATTAAAGAATCATGGGGGAAAAGCCATGAATTCTATGTGCTGTATTCCCCTAGCACTGGAGTTTTGCAGTTCTCATTGATCGGCAAACTGGGTCTCGGCTGGATGTTGTTGCTGATCTTCTGGGGGAGGGGCCTGTTGCAATGTTTCTCAAATGCCTTTGCCCGAGGTGGAATTGTACTGTCCTTGCCAGGGGCCAGGCTAAGTAATTGACTCGGGTTTGCTCTCAGTAGATTTTTTTCCCTGAAAACTTTCCATATAGCTTTGGAGGACAAGAGTGAAAATGGTGGCCTTGCAATCTCTGGCCCCAGAGGAGCTGAAAATTGAGGGCCCCACTCCTCAGTGAGCCCTCAGAGAAAAGCAGTCAATCACTTCTGTCTTCCTGGTCTCTGGCTTCACTCCGTGCTCACTGGGCCTGTGACCGAGTGTTTCTATCTCTGGCACATGACACAATTTGGAATCTCTAAACCCAGCAGATTCCTGTGGTACACTCCCATGCCACTCCTCCCAGGGGAGGAAGGGGAATCTCCCTGGATCTGCCACTTATTGGGTCCCTGCTCCAAGAGTAGTGGCCCGACTGTACCGCGGATCATGGTTTATGGCAACCCGGAGCTGAGAGCCCACTCCTCAGCTCCATCTTTGCAGCTGGCTTCCCAGCAATGATACCTGGGAGCTCTGCCACACTCAGGCACCCCTGGTCTTTCTGTGATCCCGAGGTTCCTGAGACCACACTGTCCCAGCGAGGTTTCCAACCCCTGCTTAGCCCCTGGAGCAACGTCCCTCAGCAGAGCTGACTTCTAAAAGTTCCTATTTTGTGCTTCACTGCTCTATCACTTGCCCATAGCCGGCTGATGGGGGCTCCCTCCCCGCGCAGTCTATCTTCTCAAATATTACCTTAGATTCACTTCTAGCCATGTCCTACTTTCCAGAAAGTGGTCGCTTTTCTGGTCATAGAATTGCTGCTATTCTTTTCTTCAATTTCCTATTGAATATGTAGGCGTTCAGAATGATTTGATAACAATCTAGCTGAATTCCTGGGACCAGATGAAATTTAGGTCTCCACTCCTCTGCCATCTTGCTCCTCCTCCCGTATCACATTTTCTTTATCTATCATCAGTCGATGGACACTTGGGCTGCTTCCATAACTTGGCTATTATAAATAATGCTGCTATAAATATAAGGGTGCATGTATCCCTTTGAATTAGTGTTCTTGTATTCTTTGAAAACCCAGTGTATCTTTGACATCCTGGCAGCTGATGACATCTTTTCATCAATTGTGACAATACATTGGTACCTGACAGACAAGGCAATACCTGGCAGAGTGGATAGTGCTTTATGGACATGAGGATACATAATGCCTATTTATGATAATTGGTGGCAGGTAGCAATTAGCAATGTCAAACTTATTCAATGTTACACATTTGTATTTCAATTAAACGTCAATAAAAAAAGACTACACATAAAAACCCCTGGGAACTCCCAACAATATCTTAGGTGTGACTTTGGAAGGGATATGAAGATCCTATGTCATTAATTTGGCAAGAATTAGTGAAATTTCTGTTGCTATTAATGCAATGCAAACTGTACCCATAGGCTTTTGTTATAAGTTGAAATGTTCATAGAAAACAGTACTTCCTACCTGAGGTATATCAGTATCACCTGGGACTTTATTTTTTCAAAACACCAAGCCCAAGTACCACCCATTAATGTCCATTTTTGAAAAAAAAAATTTGTATGTTTGACACACAAAGTTACATTAATTTCAGGTGTACAACATAGTGATCAACTTCTCTATATGTTATGCTATGATCACCACAAGTGTAGCTACCATCTGTCACCATACAATGCATTTACAATATCATTAACTGTAATCCCTATGCTGTGCCTTTTATTCCCGTAACTTATTCATTCCATAACTGGAAGCCTATATGTCCCACTCCCCTTCACACATTTTGCCTATACCCCTCCCCGCTTCCTTCTGGCAACCATAATTTTGTTCTCTGTATTTACAGGTCTGATTCTGCTTTTTGTTTGTTTACTTACTCATTTATGTTGTTTTTTAGATTCCATGTATGAGTGAAAGCATATGTTATTTGTCTTACTCAGTCTGATTTATTTCACTTAACATAATACCCTCTAGGTCCATCCATGTTTGTAAATGGTATGATCTCATCCTTTCTTATGACTAATATTCAATTGACTGTGTACATCTTTATCCATTCATCTATTGATGGAAACTGCTATTTTTGGCTATTTTAAATAATTCTGCAATAAACATAGGGGAATGTTCTTATTTAATAAAACCAAGGTAGGGTTCTAGCTATCTGTATTTTTAAAAAGCTCCTCCTATGATTGTGTTGTACATCTCTAAGTAAAAACCAGTGATACAGACCAGATGTTATCAACCTTTTTCTGTAAATGACTACATTTTAAATATTTTTGTCTTCATAGTGTGGACCAAAATCTCTGTTGCAACTACACTGTTGTGGTAGGAAAACAGCCAAAGATAATATATAAACAAGAGTATGGCTGTATTCCAATACAACTTTATTTGTAAAAACAGGTGACCAGCCCATGGGCTAGAGTTTGCTGAGCCCTGATATAAATGATCAACAATTAAATTAGTGGCAGGTTCTGCATGCCAAAGTGACCAATGTTCCCTAGATACAGTAGACAATTAGAAGCCACTGCAAGTATTAAACAGAGAAAAGTGACAACACTAAGATCATCTGAATGACATTGTTGACAATGGTTTTCTTGCTTATGAGTCTAAAAGGAAAGACACATATTCCCAAAAGTTTAAAACTAAACTACCTGGCCACATTCCAAATGTGATACTCCACAAAAATAGCTTTGAAACCAATAAACTGAAGTTGTCATGAACACAGTGCTCCAAGAGAGGGGGCAGGCAGGTAATATAAAGTGGTTCAAGAAGAGTTTCAATAATTCAGTGTCATCTTTCAAAAAGGTTATAAAGGGAAATGTGTGTTGCTTAGGAGATCCCTTAGCTTTGAGGATGATGTCAGGAAGGACAAGCAGGTCTGCCCCCAAGACATCTTTTGGTTTGGGGTCCCAGTTTTTGTAATTCTAGACTAGATGAAACCCAAATGGGACTTTTCAGGCTCTTATACAAGAATGCTGATTGGAATGAAAGCTTCACTATTGACAGAGTCTGGCTAAATTTTCAGTTCCAGAATAGTGGTAAAATCCTCTAAGGCCCACTGCAGCTCTAAAATCCCATAATCCCATTATTCATTCTTCTTTCACATTCATCTTAAGAGATCTCTTCATATATCAACAGTAAACCATCAAGCTGCAACATAATCAGGAAGCACAACTGAGAAAATGGTTCTCTGCAAACCCCTCTTCTCCTTAGGAAGAAAATGCCAGGCACATGGCAGAGAAGTTCACTGGGCTTCTTTGTTGCTTTTTTTTCGCCTTCCATCCAAAGCACTTTAAGAATGTAAGGGATTATAAAATTAAGACCCAAATTCATTATTAAGTCAATGTCTAAAGCCCACATCAGGGGCAACTTGGTTGTAAGCTGCTCACCTCTGGGGAAAATAACCTCCTTTTGTACATTAAATCACCCATCTCCCAATCCCAATTTTCCCATTTCTGAATTTCTCCACTTTCTGATTGAATTAATCACAAATTCATTGTTTCTGACTATGGCCTACCCATTTAGGTTGTCTGAATAACTGTCATTGGTTGGGGGAGGGAGACAACAAGCACCTTAATGACTTTCTTAAGAAGGAACTTTGTTTGAGGAGTAATTGTGTATTTTTCACTCCCAGCTATACTTTTCTGCTTTTAAATCTTAATGTCTCATCTGGATGAGCACCTTATCTCTAGCCAACAGGGGAAAGTGGTGTTTGTATTTGTATTTGCATTTATATGGCATTTTCATACAGTGTATCTCACACTGCTGACAGAGCGATGAATCACAGGCCTATAGCACCCTCTCTACATGCATCATGGGAGCAGCCATATTCCACATGCTCTACAGCAGCAAACTAATTAATCTTTCCTAATTTTAATTCATAAGGAAGATGCTGTGACCAAGGAAGCATGGAAGAGAGTGTATGTCTGGCTGTCTGTTTCTCCCAAATTTCAGGAAATTAGAAATACTAGGATAGCATCACACAAGTAACCATGGTGTCTCACTATACTTTGCTGACATGGTTACTGGTGAAATTCTAGGCTGGGTGGGTCACTGAAGCTTTTGTGTTACTTTAGACATTTGCCTTTTATAAGTTGGTAGCAGAAGAGGGGGAGACATATAGATCTGGCATACAATTACTATAGACTCACCCAAAGAACTGAGTTTGAGTGTTACATCTGCTTCTCTTCAAAAATAGCTCTCATTCAACAGATATTCATGCCTTAAAAAAAACAGGTTTAAGGCTCTGTGTCATTAGCAAGATGCTATTGGTGATGGAAGGCTGGAAAGCCATTGTGGAAAGCTGGGCCCATCTAAGAGCTTTGAGGTGGACATTAATAACCTGTTGCCCAAAATAAAGGGGCCTACAATATGAGTTCAATTTCCCTTATCTCAGAGAGTCCCCCTCTTTCCCAAACTACCCGAAGTGCCCTGTCAGAAGTTAAACACTAAATGAACATAATATGTACAACTGTGTTCTTATATATAAGGTTAAATGTTCAGCAACATCCAAACATAAGAAATATATGCATATGGATACTCCATTCCCCACAATGTTAAGACTCCCCTGACTTTAATAGGGGAGGTAGCCTGGGAATTCTTTTGAAATGCCAATAAGATGAAGCCTTGTGGTAATTAAGGAACTATAGAACTTGATCTTTCTCATAGGCCCCATAGGTTTTCACTATCCAGAAAGGACAGAATGTTACAGTATTTAGTGAAATGAATAATTAGTTGCACATGATATAAACATTAAGCCCACTTTGACCTCCCTTACCCTCTCCATTGCCTTGCTGCAGATGTCCTGCCTAGAGGTTCTATTAAGGATGTTTGAGTAAAACATGGCTCAAGTATGAACCCTGTAGGGTGAAACCAAGGAACTTCTCTGGCTGGGTACATCTGTAACTCTCAGACCCAGTGCAAAGATTAAAATGATCTGCCGAGCCTGTGAATGTCATTGAAATTAAGGTCCATGATAAGAAAACAAATGGTTGTTTGAAATAATGGGGGCTTGCATGGTATTCTGAATCCCTCAGTCTTTACATTTAGCCAATTAAAATTAATTCCTTCAGCCTCACAGCCCGGAAATCCCAAGTTCCCAGACATGTCAAGTTGTGGTTCAATTTCAAGACAGAGGCAATTCCTCAAGAAACCCCAGCTTGACACAATCAAATAAGCCTTGTCAAAGTCCACCTAATCAAAAACCCCACACTTAATCACATCAGCTCTTTAGCTCAAACTAGACAGACTCCCATCAAGGGATGGGAGCTCTCAATCAATGCAGGCTGTTATTCAAATGATCTGAGCTGCAACACTCCAGAACTGCACGTAGGTTATGGGAAATCAGCTGTAGTTAATTAAAAGCAGCGTGCTACCTCCCACCCATGAGGCCCAGCCCCTCCTTATGACCAGGGACAGGTTGTAATGCTTCTCCAATCACAGCACTGCAGCAGGGACTTGGACCAGGCAATTAATGACATTGTGAAATCCAGAAAGTCAGTAAGTAAAAGCAAAAGTAAAATTTGTGACAGGGGAAGGGAGACCCAGAGAAAGGTATGGCTCAGTAAGACACTTTTAAGAAATATCCTCTAGATTCACACGCTAGTTAGCACATTGGTAGACTTGGCCTCAACAGCACTGGTGCTCCTTTAGACCTCCAATATCTGCCACTCCCTCAAAACATTTGGTTTAGTGAATCAAAGCCTTCCTTCACAGCAGTATTATGTTGTATAGTGCCTAATTATAACTCCAATTAAAACTGAAAACTCAAGAGCCTTTTACTGTAACTTGATAAAATATAGGAGTAAAGAAGTTTAGGTCGTGGTGCCTGGATGGCATAGTCAGTTAAGCATCTGACTCCTGATTTCAACTCAGGTCATGATCTCAGGGTCCTGAGATTGAGCCCCATGTTGTGCTCCACACTCAACACAGAGTCTGCTTGAGATTCTTTCTCTCACTCTCCCCGTGCCCTCCCCCCTGCTCTCTCTCTCTCTCTCTCTCAAATAAATAAATAGATCTTTTTAAAAAAAGTTTAAGTCATGTTTTTAATTATAATTGGGCTAAACACAGTGGTCTGATAGTTTGTTTATAATAGTTTCTGGTGATAAGCAAGCATTCAAATCCTATTTCTACTATTCTACTATTCACTATACTGTGAATTACCCTACATCTCTGAGCCTGTTTTTTCATGTGTAAAATGGGGATAATAGAAAATAATGTACGTAAACCACTTTTAACTTTATCTTAAAATAGGAAATAATACGTACATTTTAGGTGGGTAGATGAGAGTTAGAGAACCTAGCACAGAACTTGGTACACAGAATGTGTTCATTCTATCAAATAACCACCCTTTGGTAGAACCTAATAAAAAGGGGAACTAGATAAAAATATAGATGACTGCAAACCCATTTTTTTTTGAAAATCACTCAGAGCTCACATCCTATTAGTATTGGATAAATAATGTCATCTCCCTGTGGGAGGTACAGAAGTACTTGTGAATCCATAGTGTATCTACTTATTATCCGTCTCCCCTTAAAATACTAAACATTGTGGGGCACCTGGGTGGCTCAGTCGTTAAGCGTCTGCCTTTGGCTCAGGTCATGATCCCAGGGTCCTGGGATCTAGCCCTACATCAGGCTCCCTGCTCAGTGGGAAGCCTGCTTCTCCCTCTCCCACTCCCCCTGCTTGTGTTCCCTCTCTCGCTGTGTCTCTCTCTGTCAAATAAATAAATAAAATCTTAAAATAAAATAAAAAATAATAAAATAAAATACTAAACATTGTATGAAAGCAAACACTTGGTTTTGTTCACTGCTGTATCCTCTATCCCTAGAACAGAGAGCAAAAGCCCAAAATGCCCATTATGTTGAGTAAATGATAAATCCAATTGCTGGCATCTCTCTCTTTATGCAAAACCTATCTTCAAAATTGAAGAAGACACAAATAAATGGAAAAGTATTTTGTGTTCATGGATTGAAAGAATTAATATTGTTAAAATGTCCATACTACCTAAAGCCATCTAAAGATTCAATGTAATCCCTATCAAGATTCCAATGGCATTTTTTACAGAAGTAGAAAAAAAATCCTGAAATTTATATGGAACCACAAAAGACCCCAAATAGCAGAAATCATGAGAAAGAAAAACAAAGTAAAAGACATCACATTTTCTGATTTCAGGCTATACTATAAAGCTATAATCATTAAAAAGCCTTATACTGGCATAAAAACAGACAAATAGACCAACAGAACAGAATCTAGAGCTCAGAAATAAACCCAAGCATATCTGGCCAACAAATATTTGACAAGGGAGCCAAGAATACTCAATGGCGAAAAGACAGTCTTTTCAATAAATGGTGCTGGCATAATTAGATATTCACATATAAATGAATGAAGCTGGACCCATATCTTAACCACTCATAAAAATTAATCCAAAAAGGGTTAAATACCTAAATTTATTACCAGAAACCATGAAACTCTTAATAGAAAACACAGGAATAAAGCTCCCTGACATGAGTCTTGGTAATAATGTTTTTCATATGAAAACTAAAGCACAAGCAACAAAATTAAAAATAATGTGGAACAATATCAAACTAAAAAGCTTCTGCACAGCAAAAAGAAATCATCAACAAAGTGAAAAGACAACCTACAGAATGAGAAAAAATATTTGCAAACCATATGTCTGATAAAGGGTTAATATCCAAAATATATAAGGAAATCCTACAACTCAACAACAAAAAAATCCAAATAATCCAATTTAAAAATGAGCAAAAGACCTGAATAGACATTTCTCCAAATAAGATATATGAAAGGCCAAGAAGTACATGAAAAGATGCTCAACACCACTAGTCATTAGGGAAATGCAAATTAAAACCACAATGAGATATTATCTCATGCCTGCTAGAATGGCCATCATCAAAAAGGCAAGAGATAACAAATGCTGGCATGGATGTGGAAAAAGTGGACCTTTGTGCACCGTCAGTAGGATTATAACTTGGTATAGCCACAATGGAGAAGTTAGGATGATCCTCAAAAAATTAAAAATAGAACTACTATATGATCCAACAATCCCACTTCTGGGAATATATCCAAAGGAAATGAAAACACTAACTCAAAAATATATCTGCACACCTGTGCTCACAGCAGCATTATTTACAATAGCCAAAACATGCAAACAACCTAAGTGTCCATTGATGGATGAATGGATAAACAAGTTATGGCATGTGTATGTGTGTGTATGTATCTATATACATACACACAAATATTTTTCAGCCATAAAAAAATATAAGGAAACACTACTACTGGTGACAACATGGATAGACCTTGAAGGCATTATGTTAAGTGAAATAAGTCAGAAAAAACAAATACTGTATAATCTCATTCATATGTGGAATCTAAAAACAAACAAACAAAACAGAAAACAAAAAACAAACTCACAGAAAAAGTGATCAGATTTATAGTTACCAGAGGTGGAGGTTGGGGAGAAAGGGAACTGGAGGAAAGTGGTTAAAAGGTACAAACTTCCAATTATAAGGTAAGTCCCCTGGACATAACATACAACATGATAACTATAGCTAACACTATTGTATGATATAGGAATGTTTTTAATAAATCCTAAGAGTCCTCAGCACAAGGAAAATATCTTTCTCTTTGCTTTCTTTCTTTTCTTTTTATTTTATGTATACGAGAAGATGGATGTTAGCTGAACCTATTTTGGCAATCATTTCACAATATACATACATCAAACCATTGTGCTGTATGCCTTAAACTTATACAGTAATGTATGTCAATTATTTCTCAATAAAACTGGAAAAAATCCATCTTCATGAAAATTTGTGTGTAAATAAAATTTGTATTAAATGTTTCTTAATATGTTGGAGACTCCCTATGGTAAAGCATCTCCTTTTATTCATTCATGTAACAAATATTTATTGGACACATGTAATATGCCAGGCACTGTGCTAGGCATGGGAAATAATCATAAAAAACACATGTGTACTAATTGCCTCATGAAGTTTCAAGTGGAAAATCTACAGTTTAAAAAGCAATCCTTCTAAGCAGTATGAACGATCTATTTGGAATATTCCAATCATTATATATTATGTTTACTTGAAATAGAACCAATCCATATTATAATGATCACAACCAAAGATGTATAATGCCTGCTTTTAGGTCTGAGTTAACTAGTCCTGATCCATTCAGTTCAACTTCTAGTATTTATGAAAGAGCCTGTCTGGATACAAATAAATTCACTGCCCTTTTACTCCTTATACCCAAAACTCTCCCTGTTGCATTATTCACTCTATGTTTTCTCCAGTCTCACAAGAAGATGTAGTCCTCTTTTCAAGGCACATAGCTCCAATGGTGCCTGTATGTTTTCTTTCTTTTTTTAAAGATTTTATTTATTCATTTGAGAGACAGAAAGAGCACAGGTAGGGGGAGAGGCAGAGGGAGAGGGAGAAGCAGACTCCCTGCTGAGCTGGGAGCCAGACATGGGGCTCAATCCCAGGACCTGGAAATCATGTCCTGAGCCGAAGGCAGACATTTAACCATCTGAGCCCCCCAGGTGCCCCAATATATTAGTTTTCTATTGCTGCTGCAACAAGCTACTTAGTGGTTTAATACAAAATTATTACCTTACTGTTCTAGAGGTCAGAAGTCCAACACAGGTCTCACTAGGCTGAAATCACAGTGTTGGCAGGGCTGTGTTTTCCCCTAAATGCTCTAGAGGAAAATTCATTGCCTTGTCTTTTCCAGTTTCTAGAAGCCACCTACATGCATTGGTTCTTACCTACCTCCTCTTTTTTCTTTTCTTTTCTTTTTTTTTTTTTTAGATTTATTTATTTGAGAGAGAGTTGGGGAGGGACAGAGGGAGAGGAAGAGAGAATCTCAAGCAGACTCCTCACTGAGCACGGAGTCTGACATGGGACTCAATCTCACAACCTTGAGATCATGACCTGAGCCAAAAATCAAGACTCAGATGCTTAACTGAGCCACACAGGCAATCCCCACCTCCTCTATTTTCAAAGCCAGCAGGGTAGAATCTTCACATTTTTTTTCTGACTCTAAGGCTCTGCTTTCCTCATCACATCTCCTTCTCCTAAGGCCTCTTGTGATGACATTAGGTTCAACCCTGATAATCCAGGATAATCTTTCCATCTCAAGGTCCTTCACTTAATCACATCTGCAAAGCCCTTTCTTCCAGGTAAGGTAACACATTCACGTTTCAGAGATTAGGATGTGGATCTTGGGGGAGGTTCATTATTCTGCCTACCATAATACTCTTGCCCCTCCTATCTAACTTGTCTCTACCACCTAGCTCTGCCTTCTTTTGGTTCTTGTTTCTTTCCTTTGATTTTTGAATTTAAAAAGTGCTCATGTCTTCACTCATTAAAAATAACCTTTATGGGGTGCCTGAGTGGCTCAGTTGGTTAAGCGTCTGCTTTCGGCTCAGGTCATGATCCCAGGGTCCTGGGATCGAGCCCCACATTGGGCTCTCTGCTCACTGGGGAGCCTGCTTCTCCCTCTCCCTCTGCCTGTTGTTCTGCCTGCTTGTGCTCACTCTCTCTCTGTCTAATAAATAAATAAAATCTTTTAAAAATAAAAAACCTTCACTATATGTTAACCAAATTGAATGTAAATAAAAAATTAAAAATAAATAAAAAATAAAAATAACCCTTCCTCAGATGGGCCATTTTATACCTTGATTCCTATTTCTCATATACCTCAAACTACCAAACACCTTGGGGGAAAAAAGCTATATTTGCTATCTCTACTTCCTCAACCTCAATTCCCTTTTTTTCTCTATAGCGCTCATCCTATTTCTTTATCATTTCTTCTTCAGCTTTTTCACTGGCTTTTTCCTTCTGTAAACATGAGCAGAACCCAAGGCTTAGTCCTAAGTCCTCTCCTCTTATATACTTAATACTTAGGTCTCTCCCTATATATACTCATTCCCACAGAGGCTTTCGTATATACCTAGACTTCACCTAGCCACCTTGATTCATTCATTCATCAAATATTAATTGAAAATCTACTCTGTGCTACTTATTTGTGTAGACATTGGATAGAGATGGTCTCAAAATCTACACTTCAACTCTAATATACTGTGAGTCAATTCACTTTCCTCCATCCCTATTGCCACTGCCATCACCTAGACAACTAGCCTTCTATCTAGTTTCCCAGAATTTTCCTTTGCCCCACCAAATCCATTCCATATTCAACAACCAAAGAATTTTCAAAAATGAAATGATGATATAACTTTCCTGCTTTAAAACTTCTCAAAAGTTCCCCATTATCCTCAGGATAATGCTCAGACCCTCTAGAATGGCATAAAAAGCCTTTCACATTCTGGGCCCTGCTTTTCTTTTCAGCTCCTTTTATTGCTTATGCCTACCCTTATAGTCTATGCTCCCACCTTGCCAAATTAATTTCAATTCCCTAAAAGAGCTCAAAGCCTCTGCACATTCTTTTCTTCCTCTTGCCCTACCTTCAACATACCTTTTACACTTCTCTCTCTCTCCTTCTTTCTCCTCTCTCTCCCTCACACACACACACACACACACACACACACACACACGCACACACACATACACATACACACACTTCACCAGGCTAACTCCTCCTCATCTTGTAAAGCTTCTCTTAGAGGTCACTTTGTTTAGAAGACTTCTCTGAATACCCAGGTATAGATGAGCTGCCCTTCTTCTATGTTTTTCTTATCAATAGCAATGATAACATAATGTGATAACATGAAAATGTATGTATATTTTTTCTTTCTCTCCCTAGCCATAGCTGCATACTCCTTGAGGGCAAACTGTGTGTTTTAACCATCATTGTATTCCCAGCAGGTAGCACTATGCCTAGCACAATAGGGTAGATGCTCAGTAAAGTCATTTGTTGAATAAGTGAGTGAATGAAATGAGTGAATGAAATTATAACAGAACAAAGACCTCACTAGAGTATCAAAGTAGAATAAAATAGTATATCCAACTGTTCCATCTCTAGTCTTCTTCCTGTACTACTATGAGGTCACTTCTGTCTTTGTCTCCTAGATTCCACACCAGGATTCAAAGAAGAGAGAGCCTTCTACCATGTTAAGTGGGAAATCCTATAGGAACCCAACTTGGCCTACCTCATACCCCAAATCCCCAAGTTTTCATTATTATTTATTTCTATGGGTTAAGTCATTCATGCCTGTGAGACTGGGATTTCATTCCAATTTCAATTTAAGTTGTACCAGGGTAGAAGAATCTGTTAAATCATCTATAATTGTGGACACCATATGAGAATTGATTTACCACAGGATCACAGCAGATAAAACAGAGCTCCTATAGGATGAGACTTCAGTCACTCAGTATATTTTTGCATGAGGATATGGGGTAGCAAGTGGTAAATAGTAAATTTGGGAAGGGAGCACAGCCTAGAGAAGATAGCACATCCAGTAGCCAAAAGGAGTCTGAAGGCATTAGATTCTTGGTTGGGCCTGGGAAGTGAAATGCTGCTTCAAGGGAATGGGTTGGGCAGCAAGGTCAAATGTGGCTTCTGTCTTGGTTCTAAGAACTAAGAAATTCAAGATGATATGGCTTTCAAGGGGCCAAAGTGGTGAGAGAAAAGGTGCTGATCAAACTATTCTTCAGAGATTTATAACAATCCTATTAATGAAGGAAGTATTTGAACAAAATGGAATATTTTAACTATATTTAGCCTTAAGAAATCTTTCCACATATCTAGAAATTAAATAATTATTTAAAACTAGCTTCATTAAATAATACAGATTCAGCTCGTTGGTAATGAAAATAATCTTAAGTCATCAAAGGAAGATGAGAGAGCTGAACTTCTAATTAAAGATCAGCAGTCTAGCAACAGTGTGTTAAAATCATAAAGGCAACATGACCTTTAAATATCTTCACTAAGAATGTAAATGAGGTAATGTGGTATGTGTGTGTATTCATATAATGTACTGTCCCACAGCATTTAGACTGAAGATGTTCCAATCTCAAAAAATGTTGAAAAAACATAATTCTCAATAATGTTAAGGTAGAAAAGGAAATTGAATATTTTATCTTGGTATTTTCCACAAAATTGTCCATACATAAAGGTCAGTTATTTTTATGATCCTTGTTAATACTAGGAAAATTTCCAATATAAAGTATCCATCCAGTTTTAGTTTTAAATATCATTTTGTTTTTGCTTTTTTTCATGTAAATCAAGATAAAAATCAAGTGCCTATCCTATTTAGAGTTCATATGGAATCAAGGACTAAAAAGTCAATTAAACTTGCCAAGACAAAAAAGGGTGCTGGAATTTATTAAAGAATATAGGAGTGTGTCGTAGGCCTTAAGTTAGGGAGATTTCATGAGGACCTGGAACCAAAAACTGCAAGGCTAATCAGAACAAGGCACCTTTTATCTATCTTTTCCTTTGGGGCCAAATGGTCTTTTGTCTTTTAATCTCTCTGCTTCTCTGCTTCTCTCTCGGTCCACCCCCCCCTGCCCCCCCCATCAGCTTGGGCTGCTGTAACAAAACACCATAGACTGGGTGGCTTAAGCAACATTTATTTCTAACAGTTCTGGAGGCTATGATGTCCAAGACCAAGGTACTGGCAAATTTGATTCCTAGTGAAGTCCCTCTTCCTTGCTTGTAGATATCTGCCTTCTTCTCACTCTGTCCTCACATGGTGGAGAGAGAGAGCGTGAGCTCTGATCTCTTCCTTTTCCTATGATGATACTAATCCCATCATGGGGTCCACCCTTATGGCCTCATTTAAACCTAATTATCTCCCAAAGGCTCCACTTCCAAGTTCCATAACATTGGGAGTTAGGTCTTCAACATAGGAATTTGGGAAAACACATTCAGCCCAAACACAAACTCATTCTTTCTTTCTTCTTTCTTCTCCCTGCCCTCATTCTCTCATTCTCTTCCTCCTGGCTTTCTCTATTCCATGTGTACATAGCCAAAACTAGGCCACTCCAGCATCAGCCTCATATGATATCCTAGTCTGAGTGTTCAAAAGAGACTAGTTAGGCCCTTGGTCCTGATCTCAGTTTCCCAGTAAAGAAAAACTGTTTAGCTTATTCTGTGTGCACTATGGAACCTTAGTAGATATTACATGAGGTGTCAGCCATACCATTCTTTTAAAACTGCTCTCACCAGAGGTGGGCACCTGCAGCTTGGTTTAAATTATCCCTTGGGCTCAGCTGGCTGGGAAGAACTGGACACCTAAGCCAAAAAAAGCCCATTTTAAGATTTAATGTTACAGTTACCATATATGAACATATTGCCTAGAAGGAAATAATCAATCTCCCCCAAAAATGACATTAACATGTTATCTGGAGTCATGCTCATTTAATTAGGAAGTATTCATTTCACACCAAGATACAATATAATATAATGCTAGTCACAAGCCAAGGAAAAGCATATATTGCAAGACACTATTCCAAAAATCTATATCCAACTGATGCAAGAGAATGTCTACCTTAACTATAAGAGGAAAAATATCTGTATCACTACATGAAAACTGTAAGATTTTTTCACTGTTGACTAGAAGTGACACCTGCTTCACTTGGTGGTACTGCACTTATCTAGCAATAAGGCCAGAAGTATGATTCAGGTATCATTTAATTAATCCTTAAAATAATTCTCTGTGAAAGAAAAGAAGCAGCATCTACATTCTTAACTTTAAAGAGAGAAATCATACTTCACATGTTATTTAAATTCTACACAATAATCCAATTACTGTCATCAGACTTGTTTGAAGAAATTTGTTTGCTGGCATGGTCAAGGGATGTGGTTAATCTAAGATTCTACTTGATAATTACCATTCTGCATGAGACAACATTCAAAGAATAAGAAGAAAAAACATATTCTACACTGCAACACGACTGAATAAGGCTTGAATTTTCTTTTGATGATTCAGAAGGCACTTCATGAAGCCACAGGGTCTCAGGGCTCGTGTTATGAACATCAGTTCTCTTTGAATAGACTGTGGAAAGGAACCAGTTAATGGAGAGTTACTGGTGATAGGAGGTCAGGTAAATTGGTTTTCACTTATATAATGAAATATGGCCATTGAAATATTATATATTTATTTTTAACTTGTTTTGCAGGAAGCTGCATTCTTTGGGATTTCGTTCCAAACTAGATAGTATACAGCAATTCAGAAATCCCTAGAGGTTAAGGAACAAAAAAACTATGAAGAAAAATGTGTGGAGAGAGGAAGGCAAGATGGCAGAGCAGAAGGGGACCCCATTTCAACTGGTCCCCTGAATTTAGCTGGATAGCTATGAAACCATTTTGAACACCCATGAAATCAGCCTGAGATGTAAGAATATATATCTGGATCTCTACAAGCAGAAAAGTGATGGCCTTCAGCAAGGTAAACCATGCAGAGTCATGAAACTATGGGGAGATATCAGAAGATAAAGAGAAGGGGGAGGGAGCCACCATAAGCTGACACATGGAAAGTGCTATAACACCATAACACTGGAACATAAAAATGGAACCCTTAGAAGTCTGCTCTAGGGAGAGATATCCCTCTCTGAAAGGGGGCTCTGGAAGTGAAAAGGCAGAATTCTAGGTAGGGCATTGTGGTCTCGGGTTACAAGGGACCACAGAGCAAAAGGAGATTCCTGAAACAGTAGAGGGTCTGAGCATTGGAGCCAGGAAGCAGGTTATGGGCAGCAAGCCCAAGAAGAGACCCTCAGCTCAGATTGCCAGAAACCACAAACTGGGTGGGTCAATATCTGCTATTTCCTTGAACAGCCTGAAAAAATCTGAAACCTGCACAAGTGACTGGGCAAAAACTTGCAGAGCAGTAGTGGCCTGGAAAGGGCTTTAGGGTGGAACCCAGACCTGATTCCAGAGCTTCAGGTGCACATGAGCTTGCAGCCTCTTGAGATTTTAAAATCACAGAGGGCAGAGGCACTCCCGGACCCCTGAAAACACTTCTGAGAGAGTGGCTATGGGCACACACCATGGGAGACTGAAGTTTTCAGAGGCACAAGCAGAAGTGCAGACTGTTTGTCCTGGAGAGTTTATTAAAGAGGGCAGACTGCAAATTTTCTGCTTTGGGCCAGAGGTTTGAATGCAGCCATTTTTGCTCTGATCCCCTGAAAAGGCACAGAAAGGCTCTGGGGAACAAAAGCCAAAAAGAGGTCCTGTTTCCACTGAGCCCATCCCCCTGACGGCAGGTGGGGAAACTCCACACAGGCAGGGTTACCTGAGAAACAGCTCAGCAGGCCCCTCCCTGAGAAGACAGGCTGGTGAATGGGTGGATAACAATCCTTTGCATCCTCTAAGACTGTAATCTCAAATGCTAGGGGAAAATTGTATATTGAGCTCCAGGTATGGCCTCATTACCTGCTTATCTTTCAGATATAATTCTCCTTTTCTTTCTTTTTTTTTCCTTTTCTCATGACGTTTCCCCCACCATATTTTTCTTTATACTTTCTCCTCATTTCAGCTAGATGTCTATTATACCAACTCATTTTTCATAGTCACTTTTTGAACTTGTATTTTTACACACCTATTTTTTTTATAGATATATGCTTTATTTTAGCCTGTGTTTCACTCTACTCAGTTTTACCTTTTTATATATACAAGTTCTACTTTCCTAGTAATTTTGGGACATAGTGTCCTCTAACACAGAGACCAAAATACACCCAGGAACAACTGAAACACCTACTTTGTCCACACTGAGAGATTATAGCCCCCCCCTCTTTAATTTATTTTTTAATTTTTAAGAAATTTTTCAATTTTTTAATTTTACTCTTATGTTTCATTTTGGCTCTGTTTTCTCAATGGTGGTGTCTGACCACTCCGAATTTTTTTAGGGTGCATATAGCTTGGGTCATGACTGATATTTTGGACTTGGTCCGTTCACTCAACCATACCACAACAGAATGACTAGGAAGAGAAACTCCCAACAAAGAAAAGAACAAGAGACAATGTCCTCTGCCACAGAACTAATGGATATGGATATAAGCAAGAAGACAGAGATAGACTTCAGGATAGCAATCATGAAGTCTCTAAGGGCAGAAATGAGATCTAATCAGGCTGAACTTAAAAATGCTATGAATGAAATGCAATCTAAACTGGATACTCTAATAGCCAGGGTAAATGAAGCAGAAGAACGAATTAGTGACTTAAAAGATAGACTGACAGAAAGGAAGGACGCTAAAGAAGATAGGGATAGGCAGCTAGTAGTGATGCAAATATACTTAGAGGATCAATGATGCCATGAAATGTTCCAATGTCAGAATTATTGGGATCCCCAAGGTGATGGAGAGAGAGAGAGGATTAGAAGGTATATTTGAGCAAATCATAGCTGAGAACTTCCATAATCTGGGGAAGGAAACAAGCATTCGTGTCCAAGAGAGAGAGAAGACCTCTCCCAAAATCAATAAAAAAATAGATCAACACCCTGACATGTAATAGTGAATCTTACAAGTCTTAGAGCCAAGGAAGCTATCCTGAGAGCAGCTAGAGGGAAGAGATTTCTTAGGTACAGAGGGAGGAACATCAGTATAACATCAGACCTGTGCACAGAGATGGGGCAAGCCAGAAAGGGCTGGCAAGACATATTCAGGGAACTAAATGAAAAGAACATGCAGCCAAGAATACATTACCAGCAAGACTGTCATTCAGAATGGATGGACAGATAAAGAGCTTTCAGGCTCAGAAACTGAAAGAATATGTGACCACAGAGTCAGCCCTGCAGAAAATATTAAGGGGAATTTTGTAAGCAAAGAGAAATCCCAAGAGTCACACTGACCAGAAAGAAAAAGAAAACCTATGGAAACACAGAATTTACAGGCAATACAATGACACTAAATTCAAATCTTTCAATAGTTACTCTCAACATGAACAGGCTAAATGTTGCCATCAAGAGTCGCAGGGTTTCAGATTGGATAAAAAAGCAGGACCCATCCATATGCTGTCAACAAGAGACTCATTTTGAACCTAGACACCTCCAGACTGAAAGTGAGGGGATGGAGAACCATTTACAATGTGAACAGACTTCAAAAGAAAGCTGGGGTAGCAATTCTCATATCAAACAAATTAGATTTTAAACCAAAGACTGTAGTAAGGGAAGTAGAGGGACACTATATCATACTTAAAGGAGTCTATCCAACAAGAAGTTCTAAAAATTGTAAATATCTATGACCCCAACATGGGAGCAGTCAATTTTATAAACAAATTAATAACCAAAATAAAGAAGCATATGGATAATAATACATTAAAAGTAGGAGACCTAAACACTCCACTCACAGCAATGGATAGATCCTCTAAGCAGATCAACAAAGAAACAAGAGCTCTGAAGGACACATTAGAACAGATGGACTTTGTAGATATATGCAGAACATCCCATCCTAAAAGAATAGAATACTCTTTCTTCCCAAGTACACATGGAACTTTCTCCAGAATAGACACATATTGAGTCACAAATCAGGTATCAACTGATACCAAAAGATTGACATTATACCATGCATATTTTCAAACCACAATGCTGTGAAACTGGAACTCAACAACAAGGAGAAATGTGGGAGTAACTCAAACACTTGGAAGTTAAAGACATCCTGCTAAAGAATGATTGAGTCAACTAGGAAATTAAAGATGAACTCAAACAATTCATTGAAACTAATGAGAATGAAAACAAAACCTGCAAAGGTGATCCTAAGAGGGAAATATGTAGCCATCCAAGCATCACTCAAAAAAAGTAGAAAAATCCCAACTGCATAAGCTAATCTTATACCTAAAGGACCTGGAGAAAGAAGAGAAAATAAGGCCTAAACCAAGCAGGAGAACATAAATAATAAAGATTAGAGCAGAGATCAATGAAATAGAAACCCGAAAAACAGTAGAACAGATCACTGAAACTAGAAGTTGATTCTTTGAAAGAATTAATAAGATCGATAAATTGCTGGCCAGACTTATCCAAAGAACAAAAGTGAAAGGACCCAAATTAATAAAATCATGACTGGAAGGGGAGAGATCACAACTAACACCAAGGACAGAAACAATTATTAGACATTATTACCAGCAACTATATGCCAACAAATTAAGCAATCTAGAAGAAATGGATGCATTCCTATAAACTTATAAATTACAAAGGCTGAAACAGGAAGAAATAGACGATCTGAACAGACCAATAACCAGCAAGGAAAGTGAAGCAGTAATGAAAAACCTCCCAAAAAACAAGAGTCCTGGGCCAGATGACTTCACAGGGGAATTCTACCAAACATTTAAAGAAGAAATAATACCTGTTCTACTGAACCTGCTTCAAAAAATAGAAATATAAGGAAAACTTTCAAACTCATTCTATGAGGCTAGCATTACCCTGACCCCAAAACCAGGCAAAGACCCCATCAAAAAGGAGAATTACAGACCAATATCCCTGATGAACATGGATGCCAAAATACTCAACAAGAGTCTAGCCAATAGGATCCAACAGTACATTAAAAGGATTATTCGCCACGACCAGGTGGGATTTATTCCCTGGGATGCAAGTGTGGCTCAACATTTGCAAATCAATTAATGTGATAGAGCATGTTAATAAAAGAAAAGACAAGAACCATATGATCCTCTCAATTGATGCAGAAAAAGCATGTGAAAAATATAGCATCCTTTCCTGATTAAAATTCTTCAAAATATAGGGATAAAGGGAACATACCTCAATATCATGAAAGCCATCTACAAAAAATCCCACAGTGAATATCATTCTCAAAGGGAAAAAGCTGAGAGATTTTCCCTTAAGGTCAGGAACACAACAGGGATGCCCACTCTCACCATTATTATTCAACATAGTACTAGAGGTCCTAGCCTCACCAATCAGAAAACAAAAAGAAATAAAGGCATTCAGATTGGTAAAAAAGAAGTCAAACTCTCTTTCTTCATAGATGACATGATACTTTATGTGGAAAACCCAAAAGACTCAGAGGGGGGAAAATATGACAGAGTAGTAAGAGACCATATTCCAACCAGTCCCCAGAATTGAGCTGGATATCTACCAGACCACTGTGAACACCTATGAAATCAGCCTGAGATGTGAGAAGATAGATCTGGATCTCTACAAACAGAATATCACAGGCGGTTGATTTCGAGGTACTAAGCGGGGAGCCATGATTCCACAGGCAGGTATCGAAGGATAAATGGAAGAGGGAGGGAGCCTACACCGCTGGTGAGTGATAGCCTCCTGGGCTTGGGACAGGGCACAGACTCACAGAGCACTAGCAACAGGAAAAGGACTTTAGGACAGCCCCCAGACAGAAACCCAGAGCAGGGGGGGGGGGCGACACGTGCAAACACAGTGACTGGTGGTTTTCGAAGCACAAAGGGCAGAGACATGCCCTGAACCAGAGGCAAGGACTGGGAGCACTGCTGAGGGGCACACAACCCAGGACACTACAGTTTATAGCAGCACATACAGAAACAGAGATAATGTAGCCTGGAGAGCTCACTGAAGAGCAGACTGTGATCTCTCTGCTCTGAGGCAGAGGGTTGGAAATGGTGTCTTCTGCTCTGACTCTTGGAAGAGACACAGAAAGATGTCAGGGAAAGCTACCAGAGAACAAAAGCCCCCAAAAACTGTTTTTCACTGAGCCCATCCCCCATCACAGGAGCAGGGCAAATCTGCCTAAACAGGGTTGCTTGAGTAACAGCACAGCGGACCCCTCCCCCAGAAGACAGGCTGGGAAGACAAGAGGCCAGGAACCCTGAGTTCCCTAAAAAGCAGGTGCATCTTGCTTGGGTTATGGTCAATAATGTGGACTCTATATATTCCCTCAACCACCCCTCAAAAGAATGACTACGAGGAGGAACCCCCAAAATAGGAAAGACTCAGAGGCGTGACTTCTGCCACAGATTTACAAATGGATACAGATAAAACCAAGATGTCAGGGATGGAATTCAGGGTAGCAATTGTGAAGACAATAGCTAGAAGGGAGAAATCGATTACTGACAACATAGAGTCTCTAAGGGCAGAAATGAAAGCTGAATTGGCAGAACTTAAAAATGCTACCAGTGAGATCCAATCTAATCTAGATAATCTAACAGCTAAGGAAAGCAAGGTAGAAGAACAAATTAGTGACCTAGAAGACCAATTAATAGAACAAAAAGGGAAAAGAGGAGGCCAGGAAAAACAACTCAAAATCCATGAAAACAGAATCAGAAAATAAGTGACACCATGAAACGTTCCAATGTCAGAATTATTGGGATCCTTGAGAGGGTGCAGAGAGAGGACTAGAAGATATATTTGAGCAAATTGTAGATGAGAACTTCCCTAATCTGGGGAATGAAACAAACATTCACATCCTAGAGGCAGAAAGGACGCTGCCCAAGATCAAGGAAAACAGGCCAACACCCCGGCATGTAATAGTAAAACTCGCAAATCTTAGAACCAAAGAAATCATCTTAAGGGCAGTTAGGGGGAAAAGATTCCTTACATACAGAAGGAGGAACATCAGAATAACGTCAGACCTATCCACAGAGACCTGGCAAGCCAGAAAGGGCTGGCAAGACATATTCAGGGTACTAAACGAGAAGAAAAGGCAGCCAAGAATACTTTATCCGGCAAGGCTGTTATTAAGAATGGATGGAGAGATACAGAGCTTCCAAGACCAGCAGAAACTGAAAGAATATGTGACCACTAAGCCAGCCCTGCAAGTAATATTAAGGGGGGTTCTATAAAAGGAGAAAGACCCCAAAATTGATATAGAAAAGAAATTTACAGGGACAATCTATAAAAATAAGGTCTTCAAAGGCAATATGATGACAATAAATTCATATCTTTCAATAATCACTCTCAATGTAAACAGCATAAATGCCCCCATAAAAAGGCACAGGATTGCAGATTGGATAAAAAGACAGAACCCATCCATATGCTGTCAACAAGAGACTTACTTTGAACCTAAAGATACATTCAGACTGAAAGTGAAGGGATGGAAATCCATCTTCCATGCCAACGGACTTCAAAAGAAAGCTGGGGTAGCAATTCTTAAATCAGACAAAATAGATTTTAAACTAAAGACTGTAGTTAGAGACACAGAAGGACACTATCATTCTTAAAGTGTCTATCCAATAAGAAGATATAACAATTGTAAATGTCTACACCCCCAATATGGGCGCTGCCATCAACATAAGTCAACTGTTAACCAAAATAAAGAGTCATATTATAATAATACGTTACTTGTAGGAGACCTCAATACTCCACTCTTACCAATGGACAGATCACCTAAGCAGAAAATCAAGAAACAAGAGCTTTGAATGATACACTAGGCCAGATGGACCTCATAGATATATACAGAACATTCTACCTTAAAACAACAGAATACTCATTCTTCTTGAGCACACATGGAACTTTCTCCAGAATAGACCACATACTGGGTCACAAATCAGGTCTCAACCGATACCAAAAGATTGAGATTCTCCCCTGCATATTCTCAGACAATAATGCTTTAAAACTGGAACTCAATGACAAGAAAACATTTGGAAGAAATTCAAACAATAGGAAGCTAAAGACCACTCTGCTCTAGAATGTTTGGGTCAACCAGGAAATTAAAGAACTTAAACAATTCATGGAAACCAATGAGAACAAAAACACCTTGGTGCAAAACCTATGGGATACTGCAAAGGCAGTCCGAAGGGGGAAATACATAGCCATCCAAGCCTCACTCAGAAAAATAGAAAAATCCCAAATTCACCAACTAACTCTACACCTTAAAGAACTAGAGAAAAAGCAACAAACGATGCCTAAGCCATGCATTAGAAGAGAAATAATTAAAATTAAAGCAGAGATCAATGAGTTAAAAACTAGAAACACAGATCAGATCAACGAAACTAGAAGCTGGTTCCTAGAAAGAATTAATAAGATAGATAAACCACTGGGCAGACTTATCCAAAAGAAAAGAGAAAGGACCCAAATTAATAAAATTATGAATGAAAGGGGACAGATCGTGATTAACACCAAGGGAATAGAAACAATTATTAGAAATTATTATCAACAACTATATGCCAGGGAAACTGAGCAATCTGGATGAAATGGAGGCCTTCCTGGAAACCTATAAGCTGCCAAGACTGAAACAGGAAGAAATTGACAACTTGAATAGGCCAATAACCAGAAATGAGATTGAAGCAGTGATCCAAAACCTCCCAAAAAACAAGAGTCCAGGGCCTGATGGATTCCCTGGGGAATTCTACCAAACATTCAAAGAAGAAATGATACCTGTTCTACTGAGGCTGTTTCAAAAAATAGAAACAGAAGGAAAACTTCCAAACTCATTCTATGAAGCCAGCATGACTTTAATCCCCAAAACAGGCAAAGACCCCATCAAAAAGGAGAATTTCAGGGGTGCCTGGGTGGCTCAGTCATTAAGCGTCTGCCTTCAGCTCAGGTCATGATCCCAGGGTCCTGGGATTGAGTCCCGCATCAGGTTCCCTGGTCCACGGGAAGTCCTCTTCTCCCTCTCCCACTCCCCCTAATTGTTTTCCCTCTCTCGCTGTCTCTCTCTCTGTCAAATAAATAAAATCTTTTAAAGAAAGGAGAATTTCAGACCAATATCCCTGATGAATATGGATTCCAAAATCCTCGACAAAATCCTTGCTAATAGGGTCCAACAATACATTAAAAGGATCATCCACCACGACTAAGTGGGATTTCTCCCCTGGATGCAAGGGTGGTTCAACATTCACAAATCAATCAATGTGAGAACACATTAAAGAGGAGAGAGAAGAACCATACTGTCCTTTCAATTGATGCAGAAGAAGCATTTGACAAAATACAGCATCCTTTCCTGATTAAAACAATTCAGAGTATAAGGATAGAAGGAACATTCCTCAATTTCATAAAATCCATCTAACAAAAACCGACAGCAAATATCCTCAATGGGGAAAAGCTGAGAGCCTTTCCCTTAAGATCAGGATCATGCCAAGGATGCCCACTCTTGCTACTATTTTTCAACATAGTAGGAGAAGTCCTAGCAACAGCAATCAGACAACAAAAAGAAATAAAACGTATTGAAATTGGCAAAGAAGTCAAACTCTCTCTCTTCACAGATGACATGATACTTTATGTGGAAAATCCAAAAGAGTGCACCCCCAAATTACTAGAACTCATCCAGCAATTCAGTAATGTGTTTGGATACAAAATCAATGCACAGAAATGAGTTGCTTTCTTATACACTCACAATGCAACTGTAGAAAGAGAAATTAGAGAAACGATTCTATTTACAATAACACCAAAAACCATGAAATACCATGGAATAAACCTAACCAAAGAGGTCAATGATCTATACTCTATGAACTACAGAACACTCATGAAAGAAATTGAAGAAGACACAAAAAGATGGAAAAACATTCCATGCTCATGGATCAGAAGAATAAACATTGTTAAAATGTCTATGTTAGCAATGTCCACAATAGCCAAACTGTGGAAAGAGCCAAGATGTCCATTGACAGATGAATGGATAAAGAAGATGTGGTATATATACACAATGGAATATTATGCAGCCATCAAAAGGAATGAGATCTTGCCATTTGCAACGACATGGATGGAACTGGAGGGTCTTATGCTTAGTGAAATAAGTCAATCAGAGAAAGACATGTATCATATGACCTCTGATATGAGGAATTCTTAATCTCAGGAAACAAACTGAGTGTTACTGGAGTGGTTGGGGGTGGGAGGGATGGGGTGGCTGGGTGATAGACATTGGGGAGGGTATGTGCTACGGTGAGTGCTGTGAATTGTGCAAGACTGTTGAATCACAGATCTGTACTTCTGAAACAAATAACACAACATATTTTAAGAAAAAAGAAAAAGAAGAAGATAACAGGAGAGGAAGAATGAAGGGGAGTAAGTCAGAGGGGGAGACGAACCATGACAGATGATGGACTTTGAAAAACAAACTGAGGGTTCTAGAGGGGAGGAGGGTAGGGGGATGGGTTAGCCTGGTGATGGGTATTAAAGAGGGCACATTCTGCATGGAGCACTGGGTGCTATGAACAAACAATGAATCATGGAACACTACATCAAAAACTAATGATGTAATATGTGGTGATTAACATAACAATAAAAAATTTTTAAAAATGTCTATGCTACCTAGAGCAATCTATACCTTCAATGCCATCCTAATCAAAATTCCAATGACATTTTTCAAAGTGCTGGAACAAACAATCCTAAAATTTGTATGGAATCAGAAAAGACCCCTGAATATCCAAGGAAATGTTGAAAAAGAAAAACAAAGCTGGGGGCATCACGTTGCCCGATTTCAAGCTATATTACAAAGCAGTGATCACCAAGACAGCATGGTACTGGCACAAAAGCAGACATATAGACCAATGGAACAGAATAGGGAGTCCAGATATGGACCGTCATCTCTATGGTCAAATATTCTTCGACAAAGCAGGAAAAAATATGCAATGGGAAAAATTCTCTTCAATAAATGGTGCTGGAAAAATTGGACAGCCACATGCAGAAGATTGAACCTCGACCTTTCTCTAACACCATACACAAAGATAAAATCAAAACAGATGAAAGATCTCAATGTGAGACAGGAATCCATCAAAATCCTAGAGGAGAACATAGGCAGTAACCTCTTCGACACTGGCCACAGCAACTTCTTTCAAGATACATTTCCAAAGGCTAGGGAAACAAAAGCAAAAAAGAACTAAAAGCTTTTGCACAGCAAAGGAAATAGTCAACAAAACAAAAAGGCAACCCATGGAATGGGAGAAGATATTTGCCAATGACACTACAGATAAAAGGTTCGTATCCAAGATCTATAAAAAACTTCTCAAACTCAACACCCAAAAAACAAATAATCAAGTCAAAAAATGGCCAAAAAACATGAACAGTCACTTCTCCAAAAAGACATACAAATGACTAAGAGACACATGGAAAAAATGTTCATTGTCATTAGCCATTAGGGAAATTCCAATCAAAACCACATTGAGATAACACCTTAAACCAGTTGGAATGGCAAAAATTGACTAGGCAATAAACAACAAATGTTGGAGAGGTTGTGGAGAAAGGGGAACCCTCTTATACTCTTGGTGGGAAGGCAAGTTGGTACAACCACTTTGGAAAACAGTGTGGAGGTGCCTCAAAAAATTAAAAATAGACCTACCCTATGACCCAGCAATTGCACTACTGGGTATTTACCCCAAAGACACAGATGTGGTGAAATGAAAGGCCATATGCACCCCAATGTTCATAGCAGCAATGCCCACAATAGCCAAACTGTGGAAAGCCCCAAGATGCCCTTCAACAGATGACAAATGGATAAAGAGGATGTGGTCCATATATACAAGGGAATATTACTCAGCCATCAGAAAGGGTGAATATCCAACTTTTATATCAACATAGGTTGGCCTGGAGGAGATAATGCTAAGTGAAATAAGTCAAGCAGAGAAAGTCAATTATCATATGGTTTCACTTATTTGTGGAACATAAGGAATAGCATGGAGGACATTAGGAGAAGGAAGGGAAAAATGAAGCGGTGGGGGGGGGGGAATTGGAGGGGGAGACGAACCATGAGAGACCATGGACTCTGAGAAACAAACTGAGGCTTTAGAGGGGAGGGGGTGGCGGGTTGGTTCAGCCCAGTGATGGGTATTAAGGAGGGCATGCACTGCATGGAGCACTGGGTGTTTTATGAAAACAATGAATCATGGATCACTACATCAGAAACTAATGTAATATATGGTGACTAACAAAATATACTAAAATAAAACTATAAACAAAAGAAAAAAAAAGGAAACCCAAAGACTCCACCCCCAAGTTATTAGAACTCATACAGCAATTCAGCAACGTGGCAGGATAAAAAAATCAATGGACAGAAATCAGTTGCTTTTCTATATGCTAACAATGTAACTGTAGAAACAGAAATTAAGGAATCAATTCCATTTACAAGAGCTCCAAAAACCATAAGATACCTAAGAATAAACCTAACCAAAGACGTAAAGGATCTATACTTTAGAAACTACAGAACACTTATGAAAGAAATCAAGGAAGACACAAAGAGATGGAAAAACATCCCATGCTCATGGATTGGAAAAATAAACAACATTAAAATGACTATGCTGCTCAGAGCAATTTACACTTTCAGTGCAATGTCTATCAAAATACCATTGACATTTTTTACAGAGCTGTAACAAACAATCCTAAAATTTGTATGGCATCAGAAAAGACCCTGAATCACTGGGGTATGTTGAAAAAGAAAACCAAAGCCGGGGGCATCACAATGCCTGACTTCAAGCTATATTACAAAGCTGTAGTGATCAAGACCATATGGTATTGGCATAAAAACAGACACATAGATCAGTGGAACAGAATAGAGAGCCCAGATATGGACCTTCAACTCTATGGTCAACTAATCTTTGACAAAGCAGGAAAGAACATCCAATGGGGGAAACAAAACAGTCTCTTCAATAAATGGCCCTTTGAAAACTGGACAACCACATGGAGAAGAATGAAATTAGAACATTCTCTTACACTATACACAAAGGTAAACTCAAAATGGATGAAAGACCTCAATGTGAGACAGGAATCCATCAAAATCTTAGAGGAGAACATAGGCAGTAACCTCTTTGACATTGGCCACAGCAGCTTCTTTCAAGTCACGTTTCTAAAGGCAAAGGAAATAAAAACAAAATGAACTTGTGGGACATCATCAAGATAAAAAGCTTCTGCACACCAAAGTAGACAGTCAACAAAACTAGAGGCAATCCACAGAATGGGAGAAGATATTTGTAAATGACATTACAGATAAAGGGCTGGTATCCAAGATCTATAAAGATCTTCTCAAACTCAACACCCAAAAAATAAATAACCAAGTCAAGGAATGGGCAGAAGACATGAACAGACAGTTCTACAAAGAAGACATACAAATGGCTAAGAGACACATAAAAAAATGTTCAACATCATTAGCCATCACGGAAATACAAATCAAAACCACAATGAGATACCACCTTATACCAGTTAGAACGGCAAAAATTAACAAGATAGGAAACAAGTGTTGGCGAGGATGTGGAGAAAGGGGAACCCTCTTACACTTTTGGTGGGAATGCAAGTTGGTACAGCCACTCTGGAAAATAGTATGGAGATTTCTCAAGATGCTAAAAATAGAGTTACCCTACAACCCAGTAATAGCACTACTAAGTATTTACCCAACAAAACAGATGTAGTGAAAAGAAGGGGCACATGCACCCCAATGTTCATAGCAGCAATGTCCACAATAGCCAAACTGTGGAAGGAGCTGAGATGTCCTTCACGGATGAATTGATAAAGAAGATGTGGTAAAAATATGCAATGGAATATTACTCAGCCATCAGAAAGGATGAATACACACAATTTGCATTGACATGGACGGACCTGGAGGGGATTATGCTAAGTGAAATAATTCAAGAAGGGAAAGACAACTATCATATGGTTTCACTCATATGTGGAACATAAGGAGTAGTGCAGAGGACCATGGGAGAAGGGAGGAAAACTGAACAGGCAGAAATCAGAGAGGGAGACAAACTATGAGAGACTCTGGACTCCAGGAAACAAAACGAAGGTTACAGAGGGGAGGGGGGGTGGAGGGATGGTGTAACCGGGTGATAGGTACTAAGGAGGGCATGTGTTGTGATGAGCACTGGGTGTTATAGGCAACTAATGAACCATTGAACACGACATCGAAAACCAAAGATGTACTATATGCTGGCAAACTGAACATAATGAAAGAAAGAAAGAAAGAAAAGGAAGAAAGAAAGAAAGAAAGAAAGAAAGAAAGAAAGAAAGAAAGAAAGAAAGAAAGAAAGAAAGAAAGAAAGAAAGAAAGAAAGAAAGAAAGAAAGAAGAAAGAAAGAAAGAAAGAAAGAAAGAAAGAAAGAAAGAAAGAAAGAAAGAAAGAAAGAAAGAAAGAAAGAAAGAAAACTGTGTGCCTCATAAGCAGTGTTTCCAGTAATTTTTTAGGTTGTGAGTAGACAGCCATGCTATATCAGCAACAAATTATGAAGCCTGAGCATACATAGAGATGACTGATGTAATCCAATAAAACGTGCAACAAAGTTGTCATCCAATGCACATTAAATGATATAATAGCCCTATGTTATATGTAAACTCATATGTTTTTTAAACATATATTTACTGAATATTAACTCTGTGCTAAATGCCACACTATATGTTATGAGTACAAACATAAATAAGACACCATCCTGGTCCTCCAGAAACTCAAAGTCCAGAGGGAGAAAATAAATTGATAAAATGATTTAGAAGTACCATGGTACAAATATGCACAATATATTTTGAGTGGAAAAGCCAGTTTGGGGTATGGGAAGTAGACAGATAAATCTCTCTGGAGGAGGTGATACACAAGTTGATTCTTCTGGAGAAGTAAAAGTAGGAAAAGGATGGGAATGCAGTAAGTACAAACAAACTATAGGAGCAAAGATATAGTGGCAGCAAAAATATTGTGTAATATGTGTGAGGAAAAGGCAAGCAGCTCATTACTGCTGAAGTAAAGCAGGAATAAGGTTGGAAAATGAGGGAAGAGACAGATCACGAAAGAATTAAAAAGCAGAGAGTGATGAAAATAACTTCATTGATTTCTCTTTATAATTCTAGTTTTAAGCATCATCGTGAATGTTTTGTGCTGACCCCATTTAACCATCATTGCTACATAAACTAAAGGAAACACATGTTTAAGATTTTAGTCCCAGAGGGGAGGAGCAAGATGGTGGAGGAGTAGGAGACCTAAATTTCGTCTTGTCCCAGGAATTCAGCTATATAGGGATCAAACCATTCTGAACACCTACAAACTCAACAGGAGATCGAAGAAAAGAATAGCAGCAACTTTATGAACAGAAAAGCGACCACTTTCTGGAAGGTAGGACATGTGAAGTGAATCCAAGGCAATATTCAGGAAGACAGACAGCAGGGGAGGGGGCCTCCATCAGCTGCTACCGGCAAGTGATAAGAGTAGCAGAGCACAAAATCAGAACTTTTAGAAGTCGGCTCCGCTGAGGGACATCAATCCAGTGGCTAAGCAGGGGTGGAAACCTCGCTGGGACAGTGTGGTCTCAGGACCCACGGGGTCACAGAAAGACCAGGGGCGCCTGAGTGCAGCAGAGCTCCCAGGTATTGGAGTGGGGAAGCTGGCTGCAGAGACGGAGCCGAGGGGTGGGCCCTCAGCTCGGGGTTGCCATAAACTGTGATCTGCAGCAGTAGGGCCACTGCTCTTCCAGCAGGGACCCAACAAGCAACAGATACAGGGAGACTCCCCATCCTCCCCCGGGAGAAGCGGTGTGGGAGCACACTGCAGGAATCTGCTGCATTTACAGACTCCAAATGGGGTCATGTGCCACAGACAGAAACCCTTGGTTACAGGCTGGGTGAGCACAGAGTGTGCCGGAGACCGGGGAGACGGGAGTGATTGACTACTTTTCTCTGGGGGTGCACTGAGGAATGGGGCCCCGAGTTCTCAGATCCTCTGGGGCGGAGATTGGGAAGCTGCCATTTTCACTCTCATCCTCCAACGCTGTACAGAAAGCTTGCAGGGAACAAAAGCTCCCGAGAATAAAGCCGGGCAGATTACTTAGCCCAGACCAGGCAAGGGTGGGGCAATTCCGACTCGGGCAAAGACATTTGAGAACCATGGCAACAGGCCCCTCCCCCAGAAGATCAGCAAGAACAGCCTGCCAAGACCAAGTTTACCGATCAATGAGAACAGCAGAATGCCAATGCTAGGGGAATACTGCACATAGAATTCATGACTTTTCCCCCATGATTCTCTACTCTTTCAAAGTTAATTTTTTTAAACTTTTTTTTTCTTTTTGAATTTCTCTTTTCCCTTTTTCAACCAACATCTTATCAATCCTTTTTTAAAAAATCTTTTTATTTTTCATTTTTAGAGTCATATTCTAACCCTTCATAGCAGTTAACCTTATTTTGGGTATATAAGTTGTTCTCTCTTTAAAATTTTGGGATACAGTTTCTTCTAACAGACCAAAATATACCCTAAATATCTAGTGTATGGCTTTGTTCTAGCCTCCTGCCTGATCACATTCTCTCTATTTTTTAAAAATCCACTTCTTTCTTTTTTCAACCAACTTCTTATCAATTCCTTTTATAAAATCTTTTATAATTTTCATCTTTACAGTCATATTCCATCCCTTCATCGTATTTACCCTTATTTTTGTAAATATATGTTTTTCTTTCTTTAAAATTTTGGGAGGCACTTTCTTCTAAGAGACCAAAATACGCACCATAGGTAGGGTGTGGCATTGATCTATGTACCATCTTGATCATATTTGATCATATTCTGTTTTTTTGTTTGTTTGTCAATTTTTTCTCTTTCTTTCTTTTTCTTTCTTTCCCTTTCTTTTCCCCTGGTTTCAGGTCTCTTCTGATTTGTTTAGTGCATATTTTTCTAGGGTTGTTGTTACAATTTTAGCATTTTGTTCTCTCATTCATCTATTCTCCTATGGAGAAAATGACAAGATGGAAAAAAAATCACCTCAATAAAAAGAACAAGAGGCAGTACTGACTGCCAGGGACCTAATCAATACGGACATTACTAAGATGTTGGAACTAGAGTTCAGAATGACGATTTTAAAGATACTAGCTGGGCTTGAAAAAAGCATGGAAGATATTAGAGAAACCCTTTCTGGAGAAATAAAAGAACTAAAATCTACCCAGGTTGAAATAAAAAAGGCTATTAATGAGGTGCAATAAAAAATGGAGGTTCTAACTGCTAGCATAAATGAGGAAATAGACAGAATCAGTGATATAGAAGACCAAATGATGGAAAATAAAGAAGCTGAGAAAAAGAGAGATAAACAACTACTGGATCACGAGGGCAGAATTCCAGAGATAAGTGACAACATAAGACGAAACAATATTAGAATAATTGGGATCCCAGAAGAAGAAGAGAGAGAGGGGCAGAAGATATATTGGAGCAAATTATAGCAGAGAACTTCCCTAATATGGACAAGGAAACAAGCATCAAAATCCAGGAGGAACAGAGAAACCCCTCAAAATCAATAAAAATTGGTCAACACCCTGATACCTAATAGTAAAACTTACAAGTCTCAGAGACAAAGAGAAAATCCTGAGGCAGCTCGGGAGAAGAGATCTGTAACCTACAGTGGTAGAAACATTAGATTGGCAACAGACCTATCCACAGAGACCTGGCAGGCCAGAAAGGACTGACATGATATCGTCAGAGAACTAAACGAGAAAAATATGCAGCCAAGAATACTATATGCAGCTAGGCTGTCATTGAAAATAGAAGGAGAGATAAAAAGCTTCCAGGACAAACAAAAACTAAAGGAATTTGCAAACATGAAACCAGCCCTACAAGAAATACTGAAAGGGGTCCTCTAAGCAAAGAGAGAGCCTAAAAGTAACATAGACCAGAAAGGAACACAGACAATATACAATAACAGTCACCTCACAGTCAATACAATGGCACAAAATTAATGTCTTTCTACAGTTACCCTGAATGTAAATGGGCTCAATGCCCCATTCAAAAGACACAGGCTATCAGATTGGATAAAAAAAAAAACAAGACCCATTAATATGCTGTCTGCAAGAGACTCATTTTAGACCCAAAGACACCCCCAGATGGAAAGTGAGGGGGTGAAAAACCATTTACCATGCTAATGGACACCAAAAGTAAGTTGGGGAGGCAATCCTTATATCAGACAAATTAGATTTTAAACCAAAGATTGTAATAAGTGTTGAGGAAGGACACTACATCATACTTAAAGGGTCTATCCAACAAGAAGATCTAACAATTGTAAATATCTATGCCCCTAACATGGGAGCAGCCAATTATATAAGACAATTAATAACAAAAGCAAAGAAACACATTGACAACCATACAATAATAGTGGGGGGACTTTAACACCCCCCTGACTGAAATGGCCAGATCATCTAAGCAAAAGATCAACAAGGAAATAAAGACTTTAAATGACACACTGGACCAAGTGGACTTCACAGATATATCAGAACATTCCAACCCAAAAGCAACAGAATACACATTCTTCTCTAGTGCCCATGAACATTCTCCAGAATAGATCACATCCTAGGTCACAAAACAGGTCTCAACTGGTACCAAAAGATTGCGCTCATTCCCTGCATAATTTCAGACCACAGTGCTTTGAAACTAGAACTCAATCACAAGAGGAAAGTCAGAAAGAATTCAAATACATGGAGGGGTCCTACTAAAGAATGAATGAGTCAACCATGAAATTAAAGAAGAATTTAAAAAAATCATGTAAACTAATGAAAATGAAAACACAACTGTTCAAAATATTTGGGATGCAGCAAAGGCAGTACCAAGAGGAAAGTATATAGCAATACAAGCCTTTCTCAAGAAACAAGAAAGGTCTCAAATATACAACCTAACCCTACAGCTAAAGGAACTGGAGAAAGAACAGCAAATAAAGCCTAAACACAGCAGGAGAAGAGAAATAATAAAGATCAGAGCAGAAATCAGTGAATAGAAACCAAAAGAACAGTAGAACAGATCAACGAAACTAGGAGCTGGTTCTGTGAAAGAATAAACAAGATTGATAAACCCCTGGCCAGACTTATCAAAAAGAAAAAAGAAAGGACCCAGATAACTAAAATCATGAATGAAAGAGGAGAGATCACAACCAACACGAAGGAAATACAAACAATTATAAGAACATATTATGAACAAATATATGCCAGCAAATTAGATAATCTGGAAGAAATGGATGCATTCCTAGAGATGTATCAACTACCAAAACTGGCCCAGGAAGACATAGAAAACCTGAACAGACCTATAACCACTAAGGAAATTGAAGCAGTCATCAAAAATCTCCCAACAAACAAGCGCCCAGAGCCAGATGGCTTCCCAGGGGAATTCTATCAGACATTTAAAGAAGAATTAATACCTATTCTTCAGAAAGTGTTCCAATAAATAGAAATGGAAGGAAAACATCCAAACTCGTTTTATGAGGCCACCATTACCTTGATCCCAAAAGCAGACAAAGACCCCATCAAAAAGGAGAATTACAGACCAATATCCTTGATGAACATGGATGCCAAAACTCTCACCAAAATACTAGCCAATAGGATCCAACAGTACATTAAAAAGATTATTCACCCCAACCAAGTGGGATTTATCCCTGGGCTGCAAGGTTAGTTCATCTTCCAAAAATCAATCAATGTGATACAATACATTAATAAAAGAAAGAACAAGAAACATACGATCCTCTCAAAAGTTGCAGAAAAAGCATTTGACAAAGTACAGCATCCTTTCTTGATCAAAACTCTTCAGGGTATAGGGATAGAGGGTCCATACCTCAATATCATAAAAGCCATCTATGAAAAACCCACAGCGAATATCATTGTCAATGGGGAAAAACTGAGAACTTTCCGCCTAAGGTCAGGAACACAGCAGGGTGTCACTATCACCACTACTATTCAACATAGTACTAGAAGTCCTAGCCACAGCAATCAGACAACAAAAAGAAATAAAAGGCATCCGAGTCAGCAAAGAAGTCAAACTCTCACTGTTTGCAGTGATATGATACTTTAAGTGAAAACTCAAAAGCCTCCACCCCAAAACTGCTAGAACTCATACAGGAATTCAGTAAAGTGGCAGGATATAAAATCAATGCACAGAAATCAGTGGCATTCCTACACACCAACAACAAGACAGAAGAAAGAGAAATTAAAGAGTTGATCCCATTTACAATTGCACCAAAACCATAAGATACCTAGGAATAAATCGAACCAAAGAGGCAAAGGATCTGTACTCAGAAAACTATAAAATACTCATGAAAGAAATTGAGGAAGACACAGAGAAATGGAAAAACGTTCCATGCTCATGGATTGGAAGAACAAATATTGTGAAGGTGTCAATGTTACCTAGAGCTATCTACACATTCAAAGCAATCCCTATCAAAATACAATCCACTTTTTTCAAAGAAATGGAATAAATAATCCTAAAATTTGTATGGAACCAGAAAAGACCCTGAAAAGCCAGAGGAATGTTGAAAAAGAAAAGCAGAGCTGGTGGCATCACAATTCCGGACTTCAAGTTCTATTACAAAGCTGTCATGATCAAGACAGTATGGTACTGGCACAAAAACAGACACATAGGATCAATGGAACGGAATACAGAGCCCAGATATGGACCCTCAACTCTAATGGCCAACTAATCGTCGACAAAGCAAGAAGAATGAACAATGGAAAAAAGACAGTCTTCTTCACAAATGGTGTTGGGAAAATTGGACAGCCACATGCAGAAGAATGAAACTGGACCATTTCCTTACACCACACAACAAAAATAGACTCAAAATGGTTGAAAACCTAAACGTGAGACAGGAGTCCATCAAAATCCTAGAGGAGAACACTGGCAGCAACCTCTTCGACCTCAGCCACAGCAACTTCTTCCTAGAAACATTGCCAAAGGAAAGGGAAGCAAGGGCAAAAATGGACTATTGGGACTTCATCAAGATAAAAAGCTTTGCACAGCAAAAGAAACAGTCCACAAAACCAAAAGACAACCGACAGAATGGGAGAAAATATTTGCAAATGACATATCAGATAAAGGGCTAGTATCCAAAATCTTAAAGAACTTCTTAAACTCAACTCCCAAAGAACAAATGATGCAATCAAGAAATGGGCAGAAGACATGAACAGACATTTTTCCAAAGAAGACATCCAAATGGCAAACAGACACATGAAAAAGTGCTCAACATCGCTCAGCATCAGGGAAATCCAAACCAAACCTCAATGAGATACCACCTCACAACCAGTCAGAATGGCTAAAATTAACATATCAGGAAACAACAGATGTTGGCGGGGATGCAGAGAAAGGGGAACCCTCCTACGCTGCTGGTGGGAATGCAATCTGGTGCAGCCACTCTGGAAAACAGTATGGAGGTTCCTCAAAATGTTGAAAATAGAGCTACCATATGATCCAGCAATTGCAGTACTGGGTATTTACCCCATAGATACAAATGTATGGATCCGAAGGGGTATGTGCACCCCGATGTTTATAGCAGCAATGTCTACAATAGCCAAACTGTGGAAAGAGCCAAGATGTCCATCAACAGATGAATGGATAAAGAAGAATTGGTATATATACACAATGGAATATTATGCAGCCATCAAAAAGAATGAGATCTTGCCATTTGCAACGACGTGGATGGAACTGGAGGGTATTATGCTGTGTGAAATAAGTCAGTCAGAGAAAGACATGTATCATATGACCTCACTGATATGAGTAATTCTTAATCTCAGGAAACAAACTGAGGGTTGCTGGTAGGTGGTGGGAGGGATGGGGTGGCTGGGTGATAGACATTGGGGAGGGTATGTGCTATGGTGAGCACTGTGAATTGTGTAAGATGTTGAATCACAGACGTGTACCTCTGAAACAAATAATACATTATGTGTTAAAAAAAATAGAAGATAGCAGGAAGGGAAAAATGAACGGGGGGAATCGGAGGGGAAGACGAACCATGAGAGACTATGGACTCTGAGAAACAAACTGAGGGTTCTAGAGGGGAGAGGGCTGGGGGGATGGGTTCGCCTAGTGATGGGCACGTACTGAATGGAGCACTGGTTGTTATACGCGAAGAATGAATCATGGAACACTACATCAGAAACTAATGATGTAATGTATGTTGATTCACATAACATAATAAAAAAATGATTTTAGTCCCTAATATCTGAGCTTATCATGCAACCAACTGTTCTTTCCTGTCTTGTTTGAGAACTAAGTCTCCCTGTGCTTTATCCACTAACAGCAGAAGTACCTGACTTCTCTCATGCCCCAGTCCAATAACCTGGATGCAGGATGTTCTGAGGCATCTGATACTCTGGACCATGAGATTCTGACTTGCTTTCTTGGCCTCAGGGATTGGAAATGAATATGATCACAGTTTTGGGAGGAATTTTCTCCAACATCTAAGAATCCTGGAGCAGAATAATGAAAGAAGATAAAGCCAGTGTTAATAAAATCGGTAAAAAAAAATAATAGTAATGATGACAGTTTTGTATGATAATGGCATTTACTGTGTTCATATAAAACTCTACTATGGGATTGATAGGTATCATCTTGCTTAATCCTATGAGGTAGTTATTGTCTCCATTACACATAAGAACGAACTAAGGCTCTGAGAGGTTATATAAGTTACTCAAGGTTTCACAATCAGTATGTAGCAATATCCAAACCCAGGTCATTCTAACTCCAAAATTGAATCATTCTAATGCATAACACCCTAGCAAGTAGAAGAAGAAGGATCATCTTAGGAACTGACTCATTTTTTTGACCCAGACCCCTAAGCATAAGGGAGCTACCTTCAGGGATAACAAGGGAAGGGGTGTTAACACTTTGAGACAAAGGAAAAGCCTCTCTAGCTCCCAAATATCCTTAATCCCTTACCCCACTCCCATATAATATCCCTTTAACAGTAAAGAAGACAATAAATGTACTCAACTGCAAAGATTCAATTTATGCTATTTGGAGATAGACAGGGATTTATATTCCACCTCTCCTTCAATCTAGCTGTGAAATGTATGCAACCTTTCTGAGCCAAGGCTTCATTATCCATATATTGGATGCTATAATAATAATAACCTCATCTACCAGGTATATCATGAGATTTAAAGCAGAACATGAAGGAAAAGCATCTATCACAGTGAGTTTAGCCTACAGAATGCTCAAAAAATTGGAAAAAAACTGAATCATATTCTCTCACCAGTTACCCTCAAAACCTTTACTCCTCATCTTTCACATATGTCTTTCCAACAAAGGCCCCCCAAAAATTGTTTATTAAACTTATTCAAATGCCTATTTACTCTTTTCCTACTTCTGGTTGTAGAAACATTGCTGGAGAAAATTATGTGAATAACATGATAGGCTCTTTTACATGAATCCTTGCTGTCCAACACAGACCAGACTTTTAGACCTGATTGACAGTGCTTTTATTTTTTACCAGTCTAGTCCACTTAGGGAATTTTTCAAGGTACCTATACCAAAGATATCCCACTTTTCTCAAGGCCCCCAAGCCTTAAACTTCAACAGATGACTTCTTCTGTCCACTTCTCTGAGGGGGACAAAAAACATTTCATATGAATTCTTTTTTTTTAATTTTTTATTTAAATTCAATTTAGTTATCATATAGTGTATTATTAGTTTCAGGGGTAGAATTTAGTGATTCATCAGTTGCATACAACACCCAGTGCTCATTACATCAAGTGCCCTCCTTAATGCCTATCACCCAATTACCCCATCCCCGACCCACCTCCCCTCCAGCAACCCTCAGTTTGTTTCCTATAGTTAATAGTCTCTTATGGTTTGCCTCCCTCTCTGTTTTCATCTTATTTTTCCTTCCCTTCCCCTATGTTCATCTGTTTTGTTTCTTAAGTTCCACATATGTGTGAAGTCATATGGTATTTGCCCTTCCCTGACTTATTTTGCTTAGCATAATACCCTCTAGTTCTATCTACGTGGTTGCAAATGGCAAGATTTCATTCCTTTTGATGGTGGAGTAATATCCCATTGTATATATATATATATATATATATATATATATATATATATTATATATACCACATCTTCTTTATCCATTCATCTGTTGATGGACATCTGGGCTCTTTCCATAGTTTGGCTATTCTGGACATTGCTGCTAATAAACATTGGGGTATATGTGTCCATTTGAATCACTATGTTTGTATCCTTTGGAAATACCTAGTGAGGCAATTGCTGGGTTGTAGGGTAGTTCTATTTTTAACTTTTTGAGGACTCTCCATACTGTTTTCCACAGTGGCTGCACCAGGTTGCATTCCCACCAACAGCGTAAAATGATAACCCTTTCTCCACATTCAGGTGAACATCTGTTGTTTCATGAGTTGTTAATTTTAACCATTCTGACTGGTGTGAGGTGATATCTCACTGTGGTTTTGATTTGTATTTCCCTGATGCTAAGTGATGGTGAGCATTATTTCATACGTCTGTTAGCCATTTGAATGTCTTCTTTGGAGAAATGTCGAATCATGTCTTCTGCCCGTTTCTTGACTGGATTTTTTTGTTTCTTGGGTGTTGAGTTTGATAAGTTCTTTATAGAATTTGAATATTAGCCCTTAATCTGATTAGACATTTGCAAACATCTTCTCCCATTCTGTAGGTTGCCTTTTAGTTTTGTTGATTTTTTCCATTGCTGTGCAAAAGCTTTTTATCTTGATGAAGTCCTAAGAGTTCATTTTTACTTTTGTTTCCCTTGCCTTTGGAGACATGTTAGCAAGAAGTTGCTGTGGCTGAGGTCAAAGAGGTTGCTGCCTGTATTCTCCTCTAGGATTTTGATGGATTCCTGTCTAACATTTAGGTTTTTCATCCATTCTGAGTTTATTTTTGTGTATGTTGTAGGAAAGTGCTCCAGTTTCTTTCTTCTGAATGTGGCTGTCCAATTTTCCCAACACCATTTGTTGAAGAGACTGGCTTTTTTCCACTGGATATTCTTCCCTGGTTTGTCAAAGATTAGTTGACCATAGAGTTGAGGGTCCATTTCTGGGCTTTCTATTCTGTTCCATTGACTTATGTGTCTGTTTTTGTGCCAGTACCATACTGTCTTGATGATTATAGCTTGACAATACAGCTTGAAATCTGGAATTGTGATGTCTCCAGCTTTGGTTTTCTTTTTCAACATTATTTTGGTTATTTGTGGTCTTTTGTGGTTCCATACAAATTTTAGGATTATTTATTCCAGCTCTATGAAAAATGCTGATGGCATTTTGACCAGGATTGCTTTGAATGTGTAGATTATTTTGGGTAGCATAACATTTTAACACTGTTCATTCTTCTAATCCATGAACATAGAATGTTTTTCCATTTCTTTGTGTCTTCCTCAATTTCTTTCATAAGCGCTCTACAGTTTTCAGAGTACAGATCCTTTACCTTTTTGGTTAGTTTTTTTCCTAGGTAGCTTATGGTTTTGGTGCAATTGTTGGGGATCGATTCCTTGATTTCTCTTTCTGCCTCATTGTTAGTGTATAGAAATGCAACAGACTTCTGTGCATTGATTTTATATTGTACAACTTTGCTGAATTCCTGTATTAGTTCTAGCAATTTTTGTGGAGTCTTTTGGGTTTTCCACATAAAGTATCATGTCATCTGTGAGTTTGACTCCTTCTTTGCCCATCTGGATGCCTTTTACTTCTTTTTGTTGTCTGATGACTGAGGCTAGGACTTCTAGTTGAGCAACAGTGGTGAGAGTGGAAATCCCTGTTGTGTTCCTGACCTTACAGGAAAAGCTCTCAGTTTTTCCCCATTGAGGATGATATTCGCTGTGGGTCTTTCTTATATGGCTTTTATGATATTGAGGTATGTTCCCTCTATTCCTACACGGTGGAGGGTTTTTATCAAGAAAAGATGCTATATTTTGTCAAATGCTTTTCTGCATCTATTGAGAGGATCATATGTTTCTTGTCCTTTTATTAATGTGGTGCATCGCATTGATTGACTTGCAGATGTTGAACCACTCTTGCATCCCAAGAATAAACCCCACCTGGTCATCGTGAATAATCCTTTTAATGTACTGTTGGATCCTATTAGCTAGTATCTTGGTGAGAATTTTTGCATCTGTGTTCATCAGTGATATTGATCTTTAATTCTCCTTATAGTGGGGTCTTTGGTTTTGGGATCAAGGTAATGCTGGACTCAAAGAATGAGTTTGTAAGTTTTCCTTACATTCCTATTTTTTGGAACAGTTTCAGAAGAATAGTTATTAATTCTTCTGTAAGTGTTTGGTAGAATTCTCCTGGGAAGCCATCTGGCCCTGGGCTCTTGTTTATTGGGAGATGTTTGATTACTGATTCAATTTCTTTGCTGGTTATGGGTCTGTTCAAGTTTCTATTTCTTCCTGTTTCAGTTTTGGTAATTTATATGTTTCTAGGAATTTATCCATTTCTTAAAGATTGCCTAATTTGTTGGAATATAATTGTTCATAATGTTCTCTTATAATTGTATTTCTTTGGTGTTGCTTGTGATCTCTCCTCTTTCATTTCATGATTTTATTTATTTGGGTCCTTTCTCTTTTCTTTTTGATAAGTCTGGCCAGGGGCTTATCAATTCTTTCAAAGAACCAGCTCCTAGTTTCATTGATCTGTTCTACTGTTCTTTTAGTTTCTATTTCATTGATTTCTGCTCTGATTATTCTCTTCTCCTGCTGGGTTCAGGCTTTATTTGCTGTTCATTCTCCAGCTCCTTTAGGTGTAGGGTTAGGTTGTGTATTTGAGACCTTTCTTGTTTCTTGAGAAAGGCTTGTATTGTTATATACTTTCCTCTTAGGACCACCTTTGCTGCATCACAAAGATTTTGAACAGTTGTGTTTTCATTTTCATTGGTTTCCATGAATATTTTTAATTCTTCTTTAGTTTCCTGGTTGACCCATTCATTCTTTAGTAGGATGTTCTTTAACTTCCATGTATTTGTGGTCCTTCCAAATTTCTTCTCGTGGTTGACTTCAAGTTTTATAATGTTGTGGTCTGAAAATATGCATGGTATGATCTCAATCTTTTTGTACCAGTTGAGACCTGATTTGTGCTCCAGTATGTGATCTCTTCTGGAGAATGTTCCATGTACACTTTGAAAAGACTGTGTATTCTGCTGCTTTAGGATGAAATGCTCTGAATATATCTATGAAGTCCATCTGGCCCAGTGTGTCACTCAAAGCCATTGTTCCCTTGTTAATCTGTTTAGATGATTTGTCCATTGCTGTGAGTGGGGTGTTAAAGTCCCCTACTATTATTGTATTATTATCAATGGGTTTCTTTATTTTTGTTATTAATTGGTTTATATATTTGGCTGCTCTCAAGTTAGGGGCATAAATATTTACAATTATTAGATCTTCTTGTTGGATAGACCCTTTTATTATCATATAGTGTCTTTTTTCATCTTTTATTACAATATTTGGCTTAAAATATAGTTTGTCTGATATAAGGATGGCATCAAAAGAAAGCTGGAGTAGCTATCCTTATATCATACAAACTAGATTTTAAATCATATGAATTATTTTAACTCTCAGTGATCCAACTTCAAAAGTCCCTTTCTTTTTACCTTTGTTTCCTTTCATTCTTACTTGTTGTTTCTAAGGAAGAACTGTCCACTACTTTGAAGACTAATCTCTGAATCTCTGCTGTCCCTTTCAGCTCTTCTGGTCTCTTCTAATACCTTACTCTGTTAGTTCAGCCCTTCTACCTTTTATATTTTCAGCCATTTTTCTTTGCATTGATTCCTTCTCTTTGGTCTGTAAATCTGTTCAAATCTCTCTTTAGCTAAAACTTCAGCATTCAGCAAAGTGTCTGGTAAATAGAAGACAATCAATGGGTATTTATTAAATGCATGAGACCTCTTGTGAAAAATCCCTTCCATGAAAAAACCATTCCATATCTCTCATTCTCTTTACTCCAAATCTTTGTTAGAAGACTAGTTTATACTCAGTTATGCTACTTCATGTCCAATTCTGATTCACTACTCCAATTACTCTAATCTGGTTTCTGCCCTCACCTCTTCATAGATACTGCTCTGACGAAATTACCAATGAATGACGTCTTTATTACCACATCCAGTGTTATTCCCAAATGCAATTCTTTTCCACTTCAGACCATATTTGTCCATGTTTATCTTTTGTGAAAAGTAGTCTTCCCCATTGTCTTCTGTGATATTCATATATCCATTTGGCAAGTATGTCTTTTTTTAAATTTTATTTTATTATGTTATGTTAGTCACCTTACACCAGTTAGAATGGCAAGTATTTCTTGAGCAGTTCTATGTTGAGAAAGAATAACGAAGACAACAAAGTCCCTGTCCTCAAGAAACAGATGGGCTAGTGACTGTATATTTATCTCATTACCACATTTCTTTGGTTACTCTTGTTTAGATATATTTTTTTGAGCTCTTCTCCTTCCTCCCAGTTCCTGAATATAGGAGTTCTATAAAGAAATGTCATCAGTCTTCTCTTCATACTAGACCCCCACTTTTAGTGATGCCACCAGTCCTATAGAATAATTGGTCACATCTATGATAATATCTCCTAAATATGTATTTTTCTTTCTGATGTTTCTCCTGAGAATCACACTATATACATTTCCAGCTGTCTCCTGAATATCTCTATCTGAATATACAAGTAACAACTAAGTTCAACATGTCCCAATCTGATCTTCTCACCTATCTCTTCCAACAAATTGCTCCAGTGATTACAAATTTGATTTATGAATTACCCTTCTGTCAGTTGATCGTGACTGATGTAATGGCATCATCTTTAAAACCTCCCTCCCCTTCATCTATCAGTCCTAGTTAGTCACTAAAATTTTGTAGGTCTTCTTCCCCTATCATTTTATCTGCCCCACCTTTCCATCTTCTCTGCTAGTAGATTGGTTCAGGGCATCATCACATATCATCTAAACAATTATAGTAGCTGCATAACTGTTTCCTTTCCCTCCGTCTCCCCCACTTCAACCCAACATTCATAATCCCATCAGATTTACCTTCTTAAATTAGAGCTCCTCTTTTCAAAAAATAATTGATGGATTACTGTTTTCCCTGGTGGCATTTCCTCAAAAAGTTAAAAATAGAACTAACCTTATGATCCAGCAGTTGAACTACTGGGTATTTACCCAAAGTATACAAGAATACTAATTCAAAGGTATATATGCACACCTATGTTTATAGCAGCATTATTTACAATAGCCAAGATAAAGGAAGAAGATCAAGTGTCCACTGATTAATGAATGAGTAAAAAAGATGTGGTGTAAAGATACAAATGTAGGGATCCGAAGAGGTACGTGTACCCCAATGTTTATAGCAGCAATGTCCACAATAGCCAAATTGTGGAAAGAGCCAAGATGTCCATCAACAGATGAATGGATAAAGATGTGGTATATATACACAATGGAATATTATGTAGTCATCCAAAGGAATGAGATCTTGCCATTTGCAACGACGTGGATGGAACTGGAGGGTGTTATGCTGAGTGAAATAAGTCAATCAGAGAAAGACATGTATCATGTGACCTCACTGATATGAGGAATTCTTAATCTCAGGAAACAAACTGAGGGTTGCTGGAGTGGTGGGGGGTGGGAGGGATGGGGTGGCTGGATGATAGTGGGTAGAGTATGTGCTATGGTGAGTGCTATGAATTGTGCAAGACTGTTGAATCTGTACAGATCTGTGAATCAGATCTGTACTTCTGAAACAAATAATGCAACACATGTTAAGAAAAAAGAAAAAGAAGAAGATAGCAGGAGGGGAAGAATGAAGGGGAGTAAGTCAGAGGGGGAGATGAACCATGAGAGATGATGGACTCTGAAAAATAAACTGAGGGTCCTAGAGGGGAGGAGGGTGGGGGGATGGGTTAGCCTGGTGATGGGTATTAAAGAGGGCACATTCTGTGTGGAGCACTGGGTGTTATGCACAAACAATGAATCATGGAACACTACATCAAAAACTAATGATGTAATGTATGGTGATTAACATAACAATAAAAAATTTAAAAAAAAGAAAGTTAGACATCTTACATGGCTCCATCTAAAAAAAAAAAATATGTGGTGTATATATATAATGGGATACTAGTCAGCCATAAAAAAAGAATGAAATCTTGCCACTTAAAATGACATGGATGGGGCTAGAGAGTATAATTCTAAGTGAAATAAGTCAGAGAAAGAAAAATACCATTGATTTCACTCATGTGGAATTTAAGAAACAAAACTAATGAGTAAAGGAAAAAAACATGAGAAAGAGAGAGAGACAAAGCAAGAAACATAGTTATATAAAACAATCTGATGGTTACCAGAGGGGAAGAGGTGGGGCTTAGGTTAAATAGGTGATGGGGATTAAGGAGTCTACTTGTCAGGATGAGCACCAGACGATGTATGGAACTGTTGAATTACTATATTGTTCACCTGAAACTAATATAGCACTGTATGTTAACTAACTGTAATTAAAATTTAAAAAATAAATAAATGAAAAGAAAAACATGGCAAAAAACTGATGGATTGTTATTCTATAAAGAAAGAAATCTATTAAACTGTTCTTCCTAATAATCAGTTTCTTGATACCATCTCCCATAACATGCTCTTCATGTACTCTCTAGTCTAGCCACATGAAACTCCTCACTGTTCTTGGAACATGTACTTTGCTTTTAGTATACCTTTCCCTTCTTGTCCCTTCTGCTCATAATACCTTTCTCCAACATCGCTATTTGCTGTGTAATAAACTTTTAAGTCCAAATTAAGAATACGCTAAAAATAACCTACATCTCATATATTCCTGTTATATTTTATTTGAATTTTACTTATAGCATGTTTTATAGTCTTATTTCTGAGTTATCCTAGAGCCTGTCTTTCATCTCTTCCATTTAAATATTAAGCTGTTAATTTCTTGAAGATGGGACCATGACCCATTAGGCTTTATATCTGCTATATCTAGCCCACTTGGTAACTTATATGCTGTAGATGCTCAATAGCCATTGATTTGAATTTAAGTGAAGTACAAACAACATCTGGCAGAAAAATCATCATCACAGGAATGTCATGAAAGTAAAGTGATCAAATTATTTCCTGGCTGATTAAGGTAGGAAGATAGAAAGCAGCAGGATACTAAGAACTTGAAGGATATAAGTACTCCAAAGGGCAAAGGGAGCAAAAAGGGAAGGCTGAAGCTTCCAAGAAAAACTTGAATGACTACACAGTTTTGCTCCCTGTTCCAGCTCTTCTTACCTTCTCTTCAACAGAGAAAATAGAAGTCAGTGTATTGAGTTTGCTTGCTGTCATGAATGGGAAAGCACATGCATATCTTACCCTGATAATTTAGGCCCAACTTGAATCCATATCCTTTGGTTCTTCCATATCATTATTTATGCTGCTTACCACCAAGGTGAATTGTGAAGATACAGTCATCATTATAAAGTGCCTTTAATACTTCTGAAACATGAATCAATAATACTATCTCCTCATATTTGTACTATTTTACAATATAACCATACTCCTGAAGTGTTCTTTGCAAATCAAACTTACATAATTTGAACCATACTTTAACTTTACTTGTCCCTGCAATAGCACCTTCTTTACCATCGTAAAAAGTTACTGTATGCTATCGGATTCAGATAAAGTATAACACTGCACATTGCTTTAGAGATAAGTCTCCTTTCTCTACCCAGATAAAATACACCCCATTCCCATCTTTTTTTTTTAAGATTTACTTATTTATTTGAGGGGAACATGGCAGAGGGAGAGAATCTTCAAGCAGTTTCCCTGTTGAGCACAGAGCCTCATGAAATCATTGATTTCATGACCCATGAGATCATGACCTAAGCCGAAACCAAGAGTCAGACGTTCAACCACTTAGCCACCCAGGCACCTCCCCCATTCCCATCTTTTATCTTACAAGTTAGACAACCATGTGTGGTCTTCCCTGCCATATACCACATTATCAGAACACCAGAAAAGACCAAGAACATGGTACAATACTCTTAAACAGCTGTCAAGTTTGGCCTCAGCCCATGGAATCCAAGTGGAACCCTTAAATATATTTACATTCATCCATTTAACAAATATTCATCTAGTACCTAATATAACCTGGCACTGAGATAGACAGAGAGTGTACTGGGTAGACATGGTCCAGATGCTCTCATGGACTTAGTTACTTGTAAATAAAATAACTCCTATAATTAAAGCAGATAAATTTATTCTTAGTGTCCTTATATTATTCATAAAATAGTCATTTATTTAGACAGCATTAACCAAATGCCCACTACGTGCTAAGCACTGAACAAGGGGACATTTCACTTTTTGGAAGGGAGAAAAACTAGGTAACTGAAGCTCTATGAAGAACTGACTGTCACTCCAGCTTTTCACTCCCCACTCCAATCATCAGCTTTTCTACCTTCACACCTGGACTTAGAAAATGGGCTCTCCCTTCCCAGAAAATATATCAAAGCCTGTAGGTGACTCAATTCTCTGTCTCACGACACTGGTGCTTTGAATTGTGTCCTCTTTTACCTAACTGACTTGTTCGGTTTTTCTGATTCTTGGGTCCTAACTGGTTGGCTAATACCCCACCATCTATTTTCCTCTGTTCTAACTCCTGAAGATCATCTAATACCCAAGAATTTGCCAAGGCTTTGACCCTGACCCTCTAATAGTTCTGTTATCTGGTTCTTATATAATTGGCTTTCTGCTAGAAGGACTTGCCCAACTTTTCACTTCTCATGACACACTGGCTTTTTCACCTAATGCTGACCTATAGTCTGCCTTGAACTTTGAAAGTCACCCACCTGACCCTGAGTCCCCCAAGAAAGGATTCTGGATCCTTTTTTGATGCACCCAATCTACTGCTAACACTTATCTCACTTGTTTTCTCATTAGACCAAGGTGGCCTTATATATAGAAAATGCAGGTGACTACCTACTTAAAGTGATTCAAAGGACTTCTGAGGCCTAAATATTCATAAATATCTCCTAAGTTCATTTTGTCAGTATAAAACTATCCCACCACCTTAGCCATTTTTAAGCTATGATTCAAAGGGAAGGACATTATCCCTGAAAGCATTCCATAGTAGCAAGGCTCTCTTCCATTAATATGTTTATCACTTTTCTATATTGTCTACATCAAATTTACTATATTTTTCTAAAACTGTAGGACACTAGGTCAATTTACATAAGAATCCCAGGATTTATTAGAGACTTGCAGATGGTAATCTTATCACATTTCCTATATAAAATTAATATAATCCTCTAGAAAGAGGTGACCAACTGAATGTTACAATTCCTAAGGTCATACAAGAACTAATCCTAAGTAAAGGGAGATTCAGCTTTCACAAGTCCTGTCTCAAGGCACTGTCAAGCTCTCTTGGTAATCAAGTAGAGTCCTGAGTGGTGTCCCTGACAAGACTTCTCAAGACAACTCTAAGGTATAGGAGTTGGGAAATCTTACAAGTTCTAGCAGTTAAAAAAGTATAGCCCACTGAAGAATAGCCATACAGTGGAGCTCAACACAAAGTTAACGATTTATGTCACATCACCATACAGTGATAGCAGGGTCAGGAATAGAACAGGATGATCCCAAGAGAGACTAGAGTGGTCTCTAGACAGGTCTGTAATGAGAAGCATGGACTGCACTTCCCAGAGATGCCCCTGAACACTTGGGTTAAAAAGTTTAGGGACCAGAGTTTTCTCCTTCATAAAGAAGACATTCCACTACAGGGAAGCTACATCCTGCCATCAGGCATCCTCTAGGGGAGGTGAACTGAGCCACCAGCACTCAGTATGGACATAAAGGTCATAACATGAAGTTTCTAAGCCACAGAAAAAAGACATAGGGTAATGGGAATTCCTGGTGTGTCAAAGTTGCCAAAGGAAGAAACCAAGTAAAATACGAAAAAGATAACCTGTACATAGTTCTCAATTTGGAGGTAGGCTTCCTGATGATGATCATTCTGGTAGAATCACTAATACACTTGGTCCTGGGAAACTTTCTTGAGTGCTCTCCCATTTAACTCAAACACCTCTGAAAACCACAAAGCAATAAGCCATTTTGTCATTGAAGTTAAAACAATGTGAAAATCTTTCCAGTGGCTATGATCAACAAGTTCTTTGCCTTCCTTTAGCAAGTTCAGATTCTGAAATATTGACAAGAGGAATTGGGAGAGGAAGGTTGCAGCAGGGAGAAGAAGAAAAAAACGATTTCTGCTCCCAAGTCTCTGCTTGCCAGACTTTATCCACCTAAACCCAAAGTCAAAGAAAGCATTTCCACACATTTTCCCACATTTGCTTCCCCTCCCCAGTCTCCCAGAGGCTCTTCAGTCTCAAACGGGAGATAATCTTCAGATCAATGAGGGCTGATGTCAAACTCTTACTAAGCTATGTTTTCCCAGCTGGGGGTAAATTCCTCTAGCCTGGATATAAAACTTCCTAATTAAAAATGTCAAGTGTCTGTTTAAATAGCAAGGAAAGAACTAGGAGTGGGGTGTACTAGGCTATAAAGAATTTTAAATGAACTCTTCCTTCACTTTGAATTTCAAGACTTTGGGAAGTGAAATCTGCAGATTTAAACTTTGGGTTGATTTTCATTCATTTTTCTGCTTGATGGTGCTTGGGGACTGTAGGAGTGTGGGGTGACACATGAGATGTATAGCTAGAAAGCTCTTTAATTGCCTCTTGAGTAGGTGGAAAAGACAGTGAAAAATCATCTAATCCAAGTCCTTACGGCATTGACTTGAATTCAAATTCTTACTTCTCAGTGTTAAGGAATCAAGAATGTAGAAAAATGCCTGGAAATAGGAATGAACTGTCTTTATCAGCCATTAACACCTTTATCCAAATGTGTTTATCATAGTAGCCAAGGGGGGGGTATGGTGGAAATGAATATAAAGGTATTGAAATATCACCTCATTATTGGGGTGGTAGGAAATATTAGAAGAGCAGACAGAGTGACACAAGTTGGTATTAACCTATATTACCCCCAATTAAAAAAGGGCTGGGTGTGTAAAGCTAGCAAATTGCCTATTTGCTTGTATAATTCCTAGGATGGCTGAGAGAACTGGAGGCATTTCTCAGATTTGGAAAGTAAAGAACTTCTCTCCTTCTTATGTGTCTCGCTTCTTCAATTGGTTTTAAGCCCATGTCAGATTGTGACTTTTTTTTTTATAGGTTCAATTGCCAGCTGGTTTTTATCACATAAGTTGTTTGCACATGGGGCATTGGAAATAATAGGTCAAACTGAAACTGATGAGTTTTTTTCTTTAAAAAAACTAAAGAAAGTTTCTCTCTTATATTTTTTCCAGAAATAAAAGTCTGTCAGGAAGCATATCCAGGTTCCAATTAAGAGCTGGGTAATATTTATCATAATTAGTTCTGTCCCTAGTGCCAGTCTTAAGCAACTTTCCTGTTGAGTTTGTGGCTGAGACAAGCATGACAAGCAGAAGGTGAGGCCACCAGCCTTCATGAACCCTCATCCTATGCCAGGTCCACCTCATCTGCTAAGAAATATGGAAATATACACTATGTTCAATGCATGATGGGAACCTCATGTATCACTGCTTTGGTTTAATGGAGTATCAAGACCAGCTCCTTCAAATCAGAAATATTAGAGTTTTTGTTGAAAAAGAGGGTATGCTCCAAAGGCAAAATGGCTAGTTGTTTTCGCCCTTTAATGTGACTGTCTCAACACTGCCTGAATCTGGCTTTTTTTTTTTTTTTTTTTTGGAAAGGTGTTTAGAAAGTTAAGGTGGAATTGTTGGCACTAGTGGTTCTTCACAAATAAGTAACACATGGATTTTGCTAAAGCTGGGGACAAAGGACATTCAGCATGGCAGGAACTAGGTGACAATTTTGCTGCATGCTGAATGTTAGGGATTTGGTTATTTTCTGTTGTATATTTTTTCCTCAATGTGTATACTGTTATTGGATCTGAGTTGCAAGCTTTGACTTACCTAGCTGAACCATGAGAAGTCACGGAGAGAATTTGTAGGTATTCTTCCCAAGGGGGGAATGGCCTCATGAATATCAGGGAATGTTTGCAGGAATTAAATGTGTCAATGTGGATGAGTAAACTAATATTATACCCTAAGAATCACATCTTGCTGCCACCACAGGTGGATTTTATGTTGACCTACCCATTTTGCAGTAAGGCCATGAGATTTCCAAGAACACTGTCATGTGAGCATAAAAAATGAGAGTCCAGTGCCTTATTCCAAGACCAAGGGATATCTTACATATAGAGTAAAAGGAGCACATTATGCACTAGTTGGTGTTATTATGTGACTTCCCATACTCACCCACTGAGGACTTTTCAAATGCATAGAAGTCAGTGAGAAAAAAATGCCTGTAATCAAAGGGCAATAGAGGCCAGGAATGTAAGTGTGACTGGGGGCTCAGAATCTAAGTTTTATTGACCCTAGAGATGGATTCTGGACTTAGGGAACAACACTGATTGCTAAGAATAAAATTCATGTCTCTTAGAGGGATTTAGACCGCCACCCATTGTCAGCTGCAGAAAACACTTGTGGACAAAAGTTTGAAGCAAGCCTTTTTAAAAACAGCTTCCCTGGCCCATCTTCATCAAAGGAAAGGGGACTTTGTGTGCTTTGAGGTGACAGAGCTCTGCAAATAACTATGCCTAGGGCTTGGTTTGTGATAGCAGAAGTGCTGTTGCTAGGCTGATTCATTCCAATATTTAGCCGGCCAGTGGCCAGAAGACAAATGCCCTATTTTCTATGTCCTGAATTTCACCTAACCCTCCCAGAAGGAGAGGGACAAGGAAGTTAAGGCTTTTACTGAGAGTCAGGTAGTTTATTTTTAAAAAATTAAATTCTGAACATTTGAGTTAATGATATTTCTTATTTAATCTGTGTTTTGGGAAAGAGCTTCTCTACTAGTTTTGCTATCTGACATGAAATGTTGGTTGTTTTAGCATTCCTTCATGCTATACTAAAAAGAAAAATTCCTAGAAGTGTATTCCCATACTTATCAAAGTAAACCAGCGATTGAATGGTTACCATGTGCATATTCCTGTGCTTGGATGTAGCTGTTGTTCTATGCTTAGATTCATGAAGACTTTTTGGCATCAAACCCCTAAAAATGATTTAGATCAGTCTCCATGGGGCTTTTATCTGCTGAGCTGCCCCAAATAGCCAAAATAAATGTTTTACTTACATTTAGAAATGTACAGATTATTGAAAGTCATGCAATTATAAGTGGTAAATGTTGAAGCATTTGAGAGGGAGACAAATAATATTGCATTGTTCTGTTCAGTTATATACTGTACATCTGTACTGTCAAATAGTGCTTGTACCCTGGAAATATTTAACTATAATCTAAGGGGCATGTCAGCTTCATTTAGTCCCTGGAACTTTAAGAAGTTTCTTTTTAACTTTACATTAGCTTCTGCTGATGATCTGTGAATTGAGTGAAGCATGTGGGTTGGGAATTGCTCAACACAGGATATGGTAATCCAGTTTCAAATGACTTTTGGTCCATTCCTAGAAATCTATAACTATATTCTTTCCCTATTCTCTAGAATTAAAATGATTTATCATTAGACTATAAACATTCCTTTGTAATTTTGTATCTATTGAAGAGTTACAGAGAGATTGGAAAGTTAATTTCACAAAATACTAGCAAATGGGTGGTATAGGAAAAATGCCCAGATCAGGACTTTGCTTGGAGCTCTCTGGCTCATAGTGAGAAACAGCAACATCATTAAGTATGGTACACAGAAATGGGACCAGCATCTTGCAGTTAGTAATATTTGTCTTTGACCCTATATCCTATTTCTGGAAGTCACACTGTGGCCAGTCCTACAGGGTCTTACTCTCAACAGAATTTTTTTTTATATTAGTTGAAGGTATAGTCCTCTAAACACTATTAACACTTTCATAGGAAACTATGAAATGAATCTCCAATGGTGAAATGTCAGGGAATATGACAAGCAAAAAATCTAATTCTTCAGCCTTATCTAGCAGACTTCAAATCATGTCCACTAGACAGCAACTTATTCTACCAACTCATAAGGTTTTTTTGTATATAGAGCCATGCCTTGACTTGCATTTAGAATCTAACTAAGCATGCAGGTCACATAGGCAAGTTCCTTCTACACAGTGATAATATTGTAAGGGAAACCAAGAAGTCCCCAAACATAAAATTATTACCCACAATGTTCACATATGATGTTGCATGAGGTTCTAAAGTAAAAAGTTTAACTTCTACCTTAAGTCCTCAAACTTTAATATGTCAGTATCACCTGTAGGGCTTGTTAAAACACAGATTGCTTTATTTAAAAAAATTTAAAAAAATAAGCCAGGCTCTACTTCCACAACTTCTGATTCAGTAGATTTATGGTAGGGCCCCAAAACTTGGATTTCCAGCAAGTATTGAGATAATGGTGATGCTGCATGTCCTAGTCAGGCACCACACTTTGAGAACCACTGCTCTACCTAAACAGAATCCAACTCTCTCTAGAAAATGTAACACATGCTTTCATTTCTCCCTTATTGTTATTGAATTTATAAACTGACTTTCCTGACCAGAGGAACTTAGGGCAGCACACTAGTATTTGATGACTGATAGAGAATGAATAAATTAGGGGAGTGACTTAGGGAATAGAGAGGAGAAAGAGGAGAGGGGAGGCTACAGTGTTACAAATTTAATTGAGACCACAACTCTGCCAAGGATCAGCCTGGTCCAATGTAGCCAGATTTCTTAAAATGGGGCTTTCTCATAGTACATCAAGTTGAGCAAATATTTCTTGGATGCCTACTGTGTGCCAGCCATGGGAGGAATATATTCAAAGAAATTTATCCTTGTACTTCATTTCAGAAACAGAAGCACAGCTCAGCAGGGAAAAGTTTGCATTTAAATGCAGGATGTAATTAATGTATTAAGAAAATGACATTGTATTGGCCACCCACAAATCATGCCATTTAGGGATTAAATGGGTGAACTAGTACAGACAAGAGACAGAAATAACTTTTATGTTTCTTTGGCTGAAAGTGATACCCATCAAGACAAAAACAGTATTTCTTTTTTTTTAAGATCTTTTATTTATTCATTCAAGACACAGATACAGAGAGCATGAGCAGCAGGAGAAGCAGAGGGAGGGGGAGAAGCAGACGTCCCGCTGAGCAGGGAGCCCGATGCGGGGCTTGATCCCAGGACCCTGGGATCATGACCTGAGCTGAAGGCAGATGACTCAACCATCTGAGCCACCCAGGTGCCCCCAAAAACAGTATTTCTTTGATGCTTATAGGATAGGATAGTCTATGCTGCAATAATAAATGATCCTCAACTCTCAGTTGCTTTTAACAACAAAGGTTTATTTATATTTCACTCATACAAAATGTGCTATATGTCCAGGTGACTCTCCAAGGTAGCTGTTTTCCACATGATGGCTTATTATTAGACCTCCATATGAACACCTGCCTCTACAATCTTGTCACAGAAAAGAAGACTGGAGAGTTGAGTGCCAGCAACTAAATGCAACCATGCTGAAGTGATACATGTCACATATGCTCATACATCATTGCCTAAAGACAATCTTCCCATGTGTCCAAAAGGAGAGGGGAAAGCATATACTCAGAGACTTCCCTGTACCAAAAAGATGCATAGAAACATAGACATTGGGGGATAAAACCTTCCCTTAATCCTAATAGCAACACCCAAACTTCTAGGGAGATGGTGATTCAGAAACAGAATGATATAAAAAATGTTCAGGCTTTTGGCCCTAAATGAAAAATTAAAAGGATCACATATTTTCCTCACAGTGACTGAGAACTCTGATCCAGAATGCTTTCTTTTCCTCTAACATCTGTCCTCCCCACAAAAATAAAGAATATCAAATTTCAGAATGGACAAAGGAACTTCTCTCATCCTCAAAGGTGATATCAAACAAAACAATAAAATGGAAGGCATGAGCTCCTGGGTATGAATTTTATTAAAGATGCAAAAAATTCTGGTGCAAGATAACAAAGAATGTACTTCCTTTAGTATACTTTTAATATGCAAAGACAAGTATGTGCACACACACACACCCACACACACACACACACACATCCCTACATGCTTGGCATAGCTTTCTGGCTTTAACAACTCTAATAGGGAAATTAGAAAATCACTACTACAGAGATGGATGATTTCTCCTTGCCAGGAAACCTTTCATAAAAAGGTTCTAAATCCATCATGAACTAAAATCTGTAAGAGAGCCTGCTTTCATTCATTCTCTTTTTCCATTATTGAAGTTCTTATGATTGCACATATACTTAGACCAAAAACTCCCCACTGAAACTAAGAGTAAAGCATTGGTTATGGTCAGTCTGCTTCATTACACCAACTCAATTTAGCAAACATTTACTGATTGCGTACTAGGCATACAACACTATAAAAAGTGATATGGGAAATTCAAAGACGATAGAATTTTCCTCCACCTAGAATTTTCACTGTCTACAACAAGCTGCTAAGAAGACTATCTTCCAAATTCTTGGTAGGGCCAATCAATGCTTTAAATCAGAGTTCAGAACAAGGGAGGACACACATCTAGCAGCTTCAGTCAAGAAGGGCTTTTGGAAAGAGGTAAGAACTACACTGTGTCTCTACAATAGGTCTGGCTTGGTTAAGAACAGGGAAAAATATGGACAGCCTAGTGTCAGGAAAGAGTATGGAGGAATTCACTGAAATGGAAAACTAAAATTTGCCCAAGATTGATGATGCTTAAAGGAGACTGATCATCTTAAGAAAGAAAGAAAGAAAGAAAGAAAGAAAGAAAGAAAGAAAGAAAAGAAAGAAGAAAGAAAGAAAGAAAAGAGAGAGGAAAGAAAGAGAGAGAGAGAAAGAAAGAAAGAAAGAAAGAAGAAAGAAAGAAAGAAAGAAAGAAAGAAAAGAAAGAAAAGAAAGAAAGAAAGAAAGAAAGAAAGAAAAAAAAGAAAGAAGAAAGAAAGAAAGAAAGAAACCTTCCTTAATCAAAATCTCTGGAAATGGAGAGAGGTGTCAGGATTTTGCCTGTTTATAAAGACCCTAGACACACCAGTTAACCCATTTCAGAGAAAGTTAGTGACCACTTCCCTACATTATTTGTATCTTTGCTCTTAATAATGTCTCTTTCTGGATATCCTTTCCCTTCATCTCTGTCTATCCATAAAGGCCCAGCTTAAATGCAGCCTCCTTCAGAAAGACTTCCTTGATTTCATGTTCCCCACCCATAATAGACAAATGAGTCCTCTCTATTTCTAGGTGGTGGGAGATATGGGGAGACATCAGAGCTAAAGTGAAGGGAGTATCATGAGCCCTAGAAAAAGAGAGATTTAGAGGTAAGAATCATACATTTACACTAAAAGTTTTATTCATTTGAATTGAGGTTGCCATGTGATTGTAAAGTAGGGGCTTAATTAACAACAAAGTGAAGTCCAGGCCTAGAATATGATGTAACATTTCTATTATATGTGTTATATCTCTCTAAACTGAAATTATTAAAAATCCATGCTATTTCTTTACTGCCTAAAACATAGTAGGCATTTGACATTTTTTTGTGTGTCTGAATTCTTTTTTTATTACGTTCAATTAGCCAACATATAGTACATCATTAGTTTTTGATTTAACATTTTTTAATTAAAGAATGAATTTATAATTAGGAACCTATGTATGCTGTTTGTGAAATCAATGTGGTATCTAGCACTATGCTGGTCTGCAATAGACAGACCATTTAAAAATGAAGGGGGGGGCAGAGCAAGATGGTGGAGGAGTAGGTGACCTGGATTTCCTCTGGTCTCAGGAATTCAGCTGAATAGGAATCAAACCATTCTGAACACCTACAAACTCAACAGGAGATCGAAGAAGAGAGTAGCAACAACTCTGAACAGAGAAGCGACCACTTACTGGAAGGTAGGGCGTGCGGAGAAGGGAACCCGAGGCGATATTCGGGAGGATAGACAGCGGGGGAGGGGGCCTCCATCGGCCGCTTCTGGCAAGTGATACAGCTGTGGAGCACAAAACCGGAACTTTTAGAAATCGGCTCTGCTGAGGGACGTCGTGCCAGTGGCTAAGCGGGGGGTGGAACCCTCCCGGGACAGTGTGGTCCAGGACCCTCGGGGTCACAGAAAGACCGGGGGTGCCTGAGTGCGGTAGAGCTCCCAGGTATTGGAACAGGGAAGCCGGCTGCAAAGATGGAGCCGAGGCCCGGACTCTCAGCTCAGGGTTGCCGTAAATTGTGATCCACGGCCCAGTCGGGCCACTGCTCCTCCAGCAGGGAACGAACAAGCGGCAGAGCTGGGGAGACTCCCCTTCCTCCCCGGGGAGGAGCGGCACGGGAGCACACTGCAGGGATCTGCTGGGTTTGGAGACGCCACACGGGGTGGGGTGCCAGAGATAGAAATGCTCGGTAACAGGCCGGGTGAGCATGGAGTGCGGCCGGAGACCATGGAGATGGGAGTGACTGCTTTTCTTTGGGGGCGGACTGAGGAGCGGGGCCCCGAGTTCTCAGCTCCTCCGGGTAGAGATTGGGAGGCCACCATTTTCACCCTGGTCCTCCAAAGCTGTACGGAGAGCTTGCAGGGAACAAAAGCTCCTGAGAGCAAACCCGAGCAGCTTGCTTAGCCCAGACCAAAAAGGGCGGGGCAATTCCGCCGCCGGCAAAGATATTTGGGAACCACGGCAAGAGGCCCTCCCCCAGAAGATCAGCAAGAACAGCCAGCAAGCCAAGACCAAGTTTACCGATCAAGGAGAACAGGAGAACTCCAGCACTAGGGGAATACTACACACAGAATTCATGGCTTTTTTTTTACCATGATTCATTAGTTTTTCAAAGCTAATTTTTTAACTGTTTTTTTTTAATTTTTCTTTTTCCAATTTTCAACCAACATCTTATCAATCCCTTTTTAAAAAAAATTTTTTTATTTTTCATTTTTAGAGTCATATTTTATCCCTTCATAGTAGTTACCCTTATTTTTGGCATATATATATATATATATATATATATATATAAGTTGTACTCTCTTTAAAATTTTGAGATACACTTTCCTCTAACAGATCAAAATATACCCTAAACCACTAGTGTATGGCTTTGTTCTACTCTCCTGACTGATCACATTCTCTCCCTTTTTTTTCCTCTATTTTTTAAAAAATCTTCTTCCTTTTATCAAACAACTTCTTATCGTATCAATTCCTTTTATAAAATCTTTTATACTTTTCATCTTTACAATCATCTTCCATTCCTTCATTGTATCAACCCTTATTTTGTACATATATAAGTCTTTCTTCCTGTAAAATTTTAGCAGGCACTTTTTTCTAACAGACCAAAATACGCCAAAAATCTAGTGTGTGGCAATGATCTATGCATTAGCCTCGTCATATTTGATCATATTCTGGGGGTTTTTTTTTTGTATTGTTCTGTATTTGTTTTTATCTTTTTCTTTTTCTTTTTTTTTTTTCTCTTTCTTTTTTCTTTCTTTCCCTATCTTTTCCCCTGGTTTCAGGTCTTTTCTGATTTGTATAGAGTATATTTGGTGGGGACATTGTTAACCTGCTAGCATTTTGTTCTTTCATTCATCTATTCTCCTCTGGACAAAATGACAACACGAAAAAAGTCACCTCAGCAAAAAGAACAAGAGGTAGTACCGTCAGCCAGGGACCTACTCAATACAGACATTAGTACGATGTCAGACCTAGAGTTCAGAATCATGACTTTAAAGATACTAGCTGGGCTTAAAAAAAAGCGTGGAAGTTATTAGAGAAACCCTTTCTGGAGAAATAAAAGAACTAAAATCTAACGAAGTCGAAATCAAAAAGGTTATTAATGAGGTGCAATCAAAAATGGGGGCACTAACTGCTAGGATAAATGAGGCAGAAGAGAGAATCAGTGATATAGAAGACCAAATGATGGAAAATAAAGAGGCTGAGAAAAAGAGAAACAACTACAGGATCATGAAGGCAGAATTCGAGAGATAAGCGATAGGATAAGACAAAACAACATTAGAGTAATTGGGATCAGAGAAGAAGAAGAAAGAGAGAGGGGCAGAAGGTATATTGGAGCAAATAATAGCAGAGAACTTCCCTAATTTGGACAAGGAAACAGGCATCAAAATCCAGGAGGCACAGAGAACCCCTCTCAAAATCAATAAAAATAGGTCAACACCCCGACATCTAATAGTAAAACTTACAAGTCTCAGAGACAAAGAGAAAATCCCGAAAGCAGCTCGGGAGAAGAGATATGTAACTGTCAATGGTAGAAATATCAGATTGGCAACAGACCTATCCACAGAGACCTGGCAGGCCAGAAAGGACTGGCATGATATCTTCAGAGCACTAAACGAGAAAAATATGCAGCCAAGAATACTATATGCAGCTAGGCTGTCATTGAAAATAGAAGGAGAGATAAAAAGCTTCCAGGACAAACAAAAACTAAAGGAATTTGCAAACATGAAACCAGCCCTACAAGAAATATTGAAAGGGGTCCTCTAAGCAAAGAGAGAGCCTAAAAGCAGCATAGATCAGAAAGGAATACGGACAATATATAGTAACTGTCACCTTACAAGCAATACAATGGCACTAAATTCATACCTTTCAATAGTTACCCTGAACGGAAATGGGCTAAATGCCCCAATCAAAAGACACAGGCTATCAGATTGGATTAAAAAACAAGACCCATCAATAGGCTGTCTGCAAGAGACTCATTTTAGACCCAAAGACACCCCCAAATGGAAAGTGAGGAGGTGGAAAACAATTTACCATGCTAATGGACACCAAAAGAAAGCTGGGGTGGCAATCCTTATGTCAGACAAATTAGATTTTAAAACAAAGACGGTAATAAGAGATGAAGAAGGACACTATATCCTACTTAAAGGGTCTATCCAACAAGAAGATCTAACAATTGTAAATATCTATGCCCCTAACATGGGAGCAGCCAATTATATAAGGCAATTAATAACAAAAGCGAAGAAACACATTGACAACAATACAGTAATAGTGGGGGACCTTAACACCCCCCTGACTGAAATGGACAGATCATCTAAGCAAAAGATCAACAAGGAAATAAAGACTTTAAATGACACACTGGACCAAAAGGACCTTATAGACATATTCAGAACATTCCATCCCAAAGCAAAGGAATACACATTCTTCCCTAGTACCCATGGACCATTCTCCAGAATAGATCACATCCTAGGTCACAAATCAGGTCTCAAGTGGTACTAAAAGACTGGGATTATTCCCTGCATATTTTCAGACCACATTGCTTTGAAACTAGAACTCAATTACAAGAGGAACGTCGGAAAGAACTCAAATACATGGAGGCTAAAGAGCATCCTACTAAAGAATGAATGGGTCAACAAGGAAATTAAAGAAGAATTAAAAAATTCATGGAAACCAATGAAAATGAAAACACAACTGTTCAAAATATTTGGGATACAGCAAAGGCAGTCCTGAGAGGAAAGTATATAGCAATACAAGCCTTTCTCAAGAAACAGGAAAGGTCTCAAATACACAACCTAACCCTATACCTAAAGGAGCTAGAGAAAAAACAGCAAATAAAGCCTAAACCCAGGAGGAGAAGAGAAATAATAAAGATCAGAGCAGAAATCATTGAAATAGAAACCAAAAGAACAGTAGAACAGATCAACAAAACTAGGAGCTGGTTCTTTGAAAGAATTAACAAGATTGATAAACCCCTGGCCAGACTTATCAAAAAGAAAAGGGAAATGACCCAAATCAACAAAATCATGAATGAAAGAGGAGAGATCACAAACAACACCAAAGAAATACACGCAATATTAAGAACATATTATGAGCAACTGTATGCCAGCAAATTAGATAACCTGGAAGAAATGGGTGCATTCGTAGAGATGTATCAACTACCAAAATTGAACCAGGAAGAAATAGAAAACCTGAACAGACCTATAACCACTAAGGAAATCGAAGCAGTCATCAAAAATCTCCCAAGAAACAAGCGCCCAGAGCCAGATGGCTTCCCAGGGGAATTCTATCAGAGGTTCAAAGAAGAATTAATACCTATTCTCCTGAAACTGTTCCAAAAAATAGAAATGGAAGGAAAACTTCCAAACTCATTTTATGAGGCCACCATTACCTTGATCCTGAAACCAGACAAAGACCCCATCAAAAAGGAGAATTACAGACCAATATACTTGATGAACATGGATGCAAAAATTCTCACCAAACTACTAGCCAGTAGGATCCAACAGTACATTAAAAGGATTATTCACCACGACCAAGTGGGATTTATCCCTGGGCTGCAAGGATGGTTCAACATCCGCAAATCAATCAACGTGATACAATACATTAACGAAAGAACAAGAATCATATGATCCTCTCAATAGATGCAGAAAAAGCATTTGACAAAGTACAGCATCCTTTCTTGATCAAAACTCTTCAGAGTATAGGGATAGAGGGTCCATACCACAATATCATAAAAGCCATCTATGAAAAACCTACAGCGAATATCATTCTCAATGGGGAAAAGCTGAGCGCTTTTCCCCTAAGGTCAGGAACGCGGCAGGGATGTCCACTCTCACCACTGCTATTCAACATAGTATTAGAAGTCCTAGCCACAGCAATCAGACAACAAAAAGAAATCAAAGGCATCCAAATCGGCAAAGAGGAAGTCAAACTCTCACTCTTTGCAGATGATGTGATACTGTATGTGGGAAACCCAAAAGACTCCACCCCAAAACTGCTAGAACTCATACAGGAGTTCAGTGAAGTAGCAGGCTATAAAATCAATGCACAAAATCAGTGGCATTCCTATACACCAACAACAAGACAGAAGAGAGACAAATCAAGGAGTCGATCCCATTTACAACTGCAACCAAAACCATAAGATACCTAGGAATAAATTTAACCCAAGAGGCAAAGGATCTGTACTCAGAAAACTATAAAATACTCATGAAAGAAATTGAAGAAGACACAAAGAAATGGAAAAACGTTCCATGCTCATGGTTTGAAAGAACAAACATTGTGAAGATGTCAATGCTACCTAGAGCAATCTACACATTCAATGCAATCCCCATCAAAATACCATCCACTTTTTTCAAAGAAATGGAACAAATAATCCTAAAATTTGTATGGAACCAGAAGAGACCCCGAATAGCCAGAGGAATATTGAAAAAGAAAAGCAAAGCTGGCAGCATCACAATTCCGGACTTCCAGTTCTATTACAAAGCTGTCATCATCAAGACAGTATGGTATTGGCACAAAAACAGACACATAAATCAATGGAACAGAATAGAAAGTCCAGAAATGGACCCTCAACTCTATGGTCAACTAATCTTTGACAAAGCAGGAAAGAATGTCCAATGGAAAAAAGACAGTCTCTTCAACAAATGGTGTTGGGAAAATTGGACAGCCACATGCAGAAGAATGAAACTGGACCATTTCCTTACACCACACACAAAAATAGACTCCAAATGGTTGAAAGACCTAAATGTGAGATAGGAGTCCATCAAAATCCTAAAGGAGAACACAGGTAGCAACCTCTTCGCCCTCAGCTGCAGCAACTTCTTCCTAGAAACATCGCCAAAGGCAAGGGAAGCCAGGGCAAAAATGAACTATTGGGATTTCATCAAGATAAAAGCTTTTGCACAGCAAAAGAAACAGTCCACAAAACCAAAAGACAACCGACAGAATGGGAGAAAATATTTGCAAATGACATATCAGATAAAGGGCTAGTATCCAAAATCTATAAAGAACTTTTCAAACTCAACACCCAAAGAACAAATAATCCAATCAAGAAATGGGCAGAAGACGTGAACAGACATTTTTCCAAAGAAGACATCCAAATAGCCAACAGACACATGAAAAAGTGCTCCACATCGCTCGGCATCAGGGAAATCCAAATCAAAATCTCAATGAGATACCACCTCACACCAGTCAGAATGGCTACAATTAACAAGTCAGGAAACAACAGATGTTGGCGGGGATGCGGGGAAAGGGAAACCCTCCTACACTGTTGGTGGGAATGCAAGCTGGTGCAACCCCTCTGGAAAACAGTATGGAGGTTCCTCACACAGTTGAAAATAGAGCTACCATATGACCCAGCAATTGCACTACTGGGTATTTACCCCAAAGATACATTGTAGGGATTCAAAGGGGTACGTGCACCCCAGTGTTTATAGCAGCAATGTCCACAATAGCCAAACTGTGGAAAGAGCCAAGATATCCATTGACAGATGAATGGATAAAGAAGATGTGATATATATACACAATGGAATATTATGCAGCCATCAAAGGGAATGAGATCTTGCCATTTGCAATGACGTGGATGGAAGTGGAGGGTGTTATGCTGAGTGAAATAAGTCAATCAGAGAAAGACATGTATCATATGACCTCACTGATATGAGGAATTCTTAATCTCAGGAAACAAAGGGAGGGTTGCTGGAGTGGTGGGGGGTGGGAGGGATGGGGTGGCTGGGTGATAGGCATTGGAGAGGGTATGTGCTATGGTGAGTGCTGTGAATTGTGCAAGACTGTTGAATCACAGATCCATACTTTTTAAACAAATAATGCAACATATGTTAAGAAAAAAAGAAAAAGAAGAAGATAGCAGGAGTGGAAGAATGAAGGGGAGTAAGTCGGAGGGGGGACGAACCATGAGAGATGATGGACTCTGAAAAAGAAACTGAGGGTTCTCGAGGGGAGGGGGTGGGGGGATGTGTTAGCCTGGTGATGGGTATTAAAGAGGGCACATTCTGCGTGCAGCACTGGGTGTTATGCACAAACAATGAATCATGGAACACTACAACAAAAACTAATGATGTAATGTATGGTGATTAACAGAACAATAAAAAATTTTTAAAAAATGAAGGGGGGAAATCAGAGCAGGAGTCAAACCATGAGAGACTATGGACTCTGAGAAACAAACTGAGGGTTCTAGAGGGGAGGGGGCTGAGGGGATGGGTTAGCCTGGTGATGGGTATTAAAGAGGGCACGTATTGAATGGAGCACTGGGTGTTATACACAAACAATGAATCATGGACCACTATATCAGAAACTAATGTGTGGTGATTAACATAATAAAATAAAACATAAAAAAAGAGTATGTTAAAAAAATAAAAATGTCTTAAATCTCAATTCCACAAACATTTTTGGATACCACTATATATCAGACAATACTGGTGGACATAGAGGCACTACTGGTTAGAGACACAGAGATGAGTAATTCATTGTCTCACCCCCTTTAAGGAACTAACAATTCAATGGAGAAGACAGACAGGTACTATTAATACCAGGCATAATAAGTTTTCTATTAACTATAACTAAAAATAGTGAATTCTAACTTCGAGAAAGAATGGGGGGTAGTAGTTTTTGCATGTTGGTTTGGATTTGAGATGCACAAAAACTAGTGTTTATCTATTGTTGGTAGATTCTAACCTTTTAGGCTCCTTGTGGCTCACAAGGAGTCAATGCTTTCTATTTCCCCACATGCTGGAATGAGGTTATAGAGAAATACAAATAGGATTCTTTGTTTAACCCAATTTGGGGAAAGGTAAGGCCTGTGAAATTCCCACTTGTGGGTGTGAAAAATAGAAGCAAGCAAGAGGAAGCCATTACCTGATCAAATCCTGAAAGTAAGGAAAGTATGAGTGGAATATGAGGTCTGTGGCTGATGTTGGGAGAGATGGCAAAAAGAAAGAGAAGGATTATAGTGATTAAAAAAACCAAACAGTTAAAGAGGATAAGGTATTCCTAAGATTAATTTAATTTGAACTCCTCCACTTCTAATTCCAAAGCCAAATTTGAGCCTAAGCAGGGGAGTTCCCCAACTGCAGATCTCATCTGCAGAAGGAGGGGTTAGACAAACTGACCTCTTTAGTGTGTTCAAACTCCAATATATTTTGGTTCTGTAATATAACTTTTGTGTTTCCCATGGTCTACCAGGAGGGTAAGGGACAAGGCTGACTGGCTCTGGGATTGTAAAAAGAAAGAAAATAAAGCAATATCTCAATCACCTAGCAACTTTATGCTACTCCCCAGAGAGAGTCATAGGAAAGAAAAGGGGTAATTAGGAGTTACAAAATATCTGCAAAATCTTAGTTCATATCCTTGGAGCAGTCTAAGCCCTGGGGACTAATAGCACAAACAGGAAATCAATATTAAGTACTCTTTGCACATCAGCTCCTGAAAGTTCACTATCAACTTCTGAGAATGATCCTCTACAAAAGGCAACTAAATCTTGGGCAAACTTCACATGGCCTGGTGATACAGAGACTGAAGAGTCCTGGAGGGAACCATGAAAGTCAAAGAACAGAAGCTATAGACAATTTTTACAGTGTGGCATTGGGGCTCTATGAGAGGTCATTCAACCGTATATTTGCATACAATAACCACTTCAACTATAACCTCTATGAGAGGATGGAAATGTACTCATTCACTGGAAATTGTGAGTCAGCTTGCTGAAAGTTGAAGATCTGGTCTACAGGGAAGAAAGTGGGAAAGACAATGGAAAATAAGAAAGGATCTGAATCAAGAAGATGGTTCATTTCAGGTCCCTCCCTCAACTCCCCCTAAAGATATAAATTCTTCCCCTAAACAGTTGGTATACTGCAGGATACAGGGAACAAAATGACACCCTCCATCGTGGAGATCTAATATTAGTCCACACTCTCTTATCACTAGATCGTCATATCCCCATCAGGATGAGTTTGGTCACTAGTTATTACAATAGTGTGCATGTGTGCATGCACATGCACATGTGTGCGTGAGTGCTTGTGCTTTTAAGAAAATGTATAGTGTGTTATTATGTTCCTGAAATAATATAGGCAAAGAATTGAAGGGTGAGGTGTCCTCCTGAGATTAACTGGGTTTCAAATACCCCAAATCCTGAAGCCAAACTTGAGTTTAAAAACCTATATGCATTCTAAGCTTATTTTTTTTTTGTAATGGAACTGCTTAGCAGATGGTCTCAAATAGAGGAATGTATATAACCATTCACTTGGCTGTTATCAGCTGAAAAACACTGACTGTTGCCATGGTGGATGGGTCATCCTGTCACTTGTCATCATATTCCCAGTGTTCACACTTGACAAATAAAAAAGTAGATGTCTTATCATTCAGAACAAAGGGACAAAACAGGCTGATTTTCTATTTATCTTCTCCTCAAACCTATTTGTGTTTCTGCATTCCAGAATAGTGACTGGTATAGCTCCCTGTAATAAGAAAGGAGACTATATGTCAAAGCTTGCCTGCTAATAAGGGTAAATGACATGTAAGGTTTCCTTATATACCAGTTTATACCTATTGTCCTGGCTTGATTAATAGCACCCCTTTCTATTGTCAAAATTGTCCCAGCCTGAGCTATGAATAATATGGTTACCTGAGATTAATAAAGTGATTCATTGGGTCATTTGTGCTTTTTTTCTAATTTAACTAATATTTGAATTTCTGTCTGTGTATACGCCACTAGATATTTATAAGGCTAGTAACTTCAGGTGAAAGTCAGTGATACTTTTTTTTTTTGAGTGATGCTTTTTAAGCATATAAACTACATTAAACATCTACAGGGCACCTCCACAGCTTAGAACCGCTCCCTTATGAGATTATTATTTTTCAGCATCTTATTAGGCATGCTTTGCACATGACTTTGGGGGCCAGGATATGCTCCAAAGTAACATTATTCTACACCCTAAGAGTACACTGGCAACCTTTAGCCATTACACTTGGAAATTGAAATCAATTTCCCTTTCCCAACTCTGCCTTTAGGACCAGGTGTTTGTAAGGTTATTTTGTAGGTAAAAGTGTCTCCACAGTTCAATGGAGCTGATGAACTGGGATATAGAAAGCCACCCCACTGACAAGCCCATGCACCTGAGGTTGAAATGAGAGATGTGCTGTTAGCGAATGGGTTATAGACTGGCATTCAGATCTAGTTATAGGGTGGAACTGTACATACGGGAGGCACTGTCCACACATTTTCTTTTTAACTTCCCTTGTACTCCTCAGGGCATGGGTGATATACATTTGCTTTAATTACCTTGATGGTTAAGAGTATTTCTCTTAAATGACAAGCAGTTAATTCCTGAGTACATAAAAGGTCCTCTCAAGCATCTCCTGGAGACACTAAACTGCGGAAGTAGGAAACAATAAGATCAAAGAGGACTCAGGTGTCTGTCTGGAATGAAGAAAAATAAAGCAAGCGTTCTTTAATGTCAGTGTGATTAGAAAGCAGATTCCAAGGCCCACCTTCTTGGAGTTTTTGATTCCTTAAATTTGAGATGGGATGTAGGAATCTATAACAGGAATTATTGTGGGCAACTCTGAAGCAGAGGTCTCATGACCACTTTTTCAGAAAAACTAAATTAGAGACAGAGTTTTAATTTACAAAATTCATAAAAAGGAAAAGGTGACATCAGTTCAGACCAAGGGAAACTAAGTTATCAGAAAAAGCAGACATCATTGACTCTGCTGGAGAAAAAGCAGCCTAAGTAATGGTAGTCCAAACTTAGCAGACCAACTAACCAAAAGAAGTTGGCAAAAGCTGCATACACTACCTCAAATATCCATAAAGGCCTATTCATGTAGAGATTAATGCCCTGTTCTAATCTCACCACCTGTGGTGCAGTAGCAAATGCAGCAATTACAAATACAAAGTTCAGTGCACAGTGCTCAGCACATAGCTCAGACGTTAATTAATGGACAGACTAATGGATATATAGGTAGCAGAATGGAATTTTTCCATGTTAGAACCTCAAGAGACATTTGGGGCAGGGAAAGGATATGATTCATATGCTATGACCACAAAGATCTACCACCTTGGAATGGTAAAACCACAATCAAAGAGCAAGAAATAATGGCACTGCTCGCACATGTCCCCACAATGCCCATTCACAAAGTCTGTTATTTTGGGCAATTACACCAATTGCTTCACATTTTCTGGCCCCTTCCTCAAATTCTTGACTTTATGTCCCTAACCTATTTATTACACATCAGTGTGTGTGGGTAGGATGAAATACATTAAACTCCAATCTTTGCATATGGGGCTACATTGGTACACTGGCTACTTGGAAAGGAAATAAGTTGTAGGACATTCCATAGGCAAGAAAGATGCCCTGACTAAACATGGACCATGGAAAAATAACTCCCTTACACAGGCTCCTGGAACAATTTGTTTTGTGTTATACAGCAGGGAGGCAAAAATTGTCTCCCCAGATTACCTTGAAACATTATGAAGTAGAGGTAGTAAATCTGGGAAAGCAGGGGTCAGTGAAGCAAAATAGATGAGCAAGTTAAAAACACCTGGATTTGAACCCAAGCATTACTGTATGGAAACTGTTAGATCTTGGGAAGTGAATTGAACTCCTCTGAGTCTGTTTTTGTATCTGTAAATTACAAGTGACGATAATAATACTTCTCTCTTTCATGAGATTATTCTGAGGATTGATTAAATGAGATTAATGTAATGAATTTAACATAATGCCTGACATATAAGTGCTCAGCATAAGAAATCATCTCTATATTGACATACCACAAGCCATAGCAATGTGAGGAGATCATGTTTATAAGGACATAGAGAAGCAGCTTTACCTCTGTCCTGTCCACATAGCCTTGGTGACAGAAAAAAGTGGCTAGGGATTTGTGTACTGATGCTAATTATACATAAATATCTCAGGTAGTTATTTTATTATTATTTCCATCTGCTAAAGGCTCTGATTGCTATTTCCTTCCTTTGTCTCCATGTGCTGCCTCTTCAATCTTCTAGCCCCCATAGTAAGACTGAGCCTCCTAGAATGACTGAGCCTCAATTTCTCTGTATCTTGTATCCAGGTCAACTTTGGCTAAAATGCAAAAGCTAACATCAAGCAAAATCTAGCTAATACCAGGCAGAAACTGGAATAACCAGCAACTGATATGATTATAACAAAGTTGACTTTCTTACACTTTCAAAAACAGTTTCACTACTGTTATTGGTACTGGTTTTCTCCATTCCATAATTCCATCAAACCAAAAGATGGTTTGCAGAGCTTGTCAGGGGAATTACTCTGGTATTTTCTTGTTTTCATAAATATCTGTTGGGGGTTTCACACACTTTCTGAACTGCTAGTAATGCTACCAACTTACATTTGTGTAATGATTTTGGTCTACAAAAAACTTTCATATGGATAACTCTGGTAGAGACACTGCAGAGAAAAGATCCAAAAGAGATAGGAGGTAAAAAAAAAGAAAAAGAGATTCAGAGACTGACACAAAGAGAGAGACCACAATAAAAAGAAAAACAGAGACAAGCAGGCAGAAACAGAGATACAAATAGAGAGAGATTACTGGAAGTCACCAAATGTGCAATAACAGAATCTAACAGCAACCAGGAAAGTAAACAAGGCAGATGCAGTCAAAGCACAAAATGGGTGAAATAAAAATGCAAAGGGGACAAAAAGCAAAGCCCCTATGAATAAATAAACCCTGAGCTTAGCTTTTATTTTTTTAATTATGTTCAATTAGCCAACATAATATATCATTAGTTTTTGATGTAGTGTTCAACGATTCATTAGTTGCGTATAACACCCAGTGCTCATCACAATATGTGCCCTCCTTAATACCCATCACCTGGTTACTCCCTCCCTTCTGTAACCCTTAGTTTGTTTCCCAGAGTCCAGAATCTCTCATGGTTTGTCTCCCTTTCTTATTTCTTCCCATTCAGTTTTCCTTCCCTTCCTCTGTGGTCCTCCACACTATTCCCTATGTTCCACATATGAGTAAAACCATATAGTAATAGTCTTTCTCTGCTTGACTTATTTCACTTAGCACAATCCCCTCCAGTTCCAACCATGTCGATGAAAATGGTGGGTATTCATCCTTTCTGATGGCTGAGTAATATTCCATTGTATATATGAACCACATCTTTATCCATTCATGTATTGAAGGGCATCTCAGCTCCTTCCGCAGTTTGACTATTATGGACATTGCTACTATGAACATTGGGGTGCATGTGCCCCTTCTTTTCACACAAAGAGGACAAGGTGCTCTCAGCCAAAGCACTTTTCCTCTTTCTTCTATGCAGGACACCAGTCAGAGAAAACGCATGATCAAGGAAGGCCTGAAAGATAAAGCTGATTATCTCAATTTGTTTTTAACTGTTACCTCCTTTTATAAACATAAAACATAACTTTTCCCTTCACTGTGATAAGTCCTCTTAGAAGGGCTTACCACCTGATCATTTGAGAATCACTGACAGAGAGAAGATGACATGTGTGCTACTGATTTCCACGAGGCAAGAGAAATTTATTAAAATGTACTTTTTACCATTAAAATTATCATAACAATTTTTTTCTAGGCCACACATATGCCCTGCCCTATTTTGTTACACCATCGTCCTCACATTGCTCCTCTTCTCTACCATTCTCCAAACACAAACAGAGTGACAAACTTACCCGTCCCTTGAAACTCACTGACCTAGACACAAAACCCCACAAGTTGGGGGGAGGGCAGGCTATAGAGCAAGACAAATCTTCGAGTAAGGAGAATGCTGTTTCTTTGCAAGTACTCAAAATTGACAATGCTGCATTTCCTATAAAGGGCATACATGTTAGGTCTCCCACCCATTTACCTGAGATAGCTTTCTTTACAATGCCTTTCCTTCTGCCATCAGTAATCCAGGTCTGAGGTCTTATGTACTGCTGTGGCAGAAGCTATACTAAGGAGATTTGATGACCTTTATAAGGCTTAAATGACTGTGTTTTCCCTATGAAAGCACTGACCTTCATATTGCAGTAACTGCAAGAAGACACTGCTGCTACTTCATAAAACCAAGGCAGCATGCCCATCTCAGTCCATCCTCAGTGGGCAAAAGGGTCCACTGGCAGTGAAGTACAGAAGTGCCAAAAGAAATTCATTAGAAATAGAAGTAGGGGGCGTGCAAAGAGCAGCTTCCAAGTGAGCTCAGCTAAGTTCCTTTCCTGATAGATGGGGCAATATTTCTGTGTTGGGGATGGAGAAGGCATTTGGGCTTTAACTTTGATAAACCCTTTGCAGATGTTACCAGGTTGTCTAGGTGATGACCTGGGGTGATGCTGGGGGTCAAAAGGATTTATAAAAGCCATATCCCAATAAGCAGGTAGCTAGAATGCCCTATACTTGCCTTATCTCACAACACTAACAGGGAGTTGCTGACTGCTGTGTGTGAGGGAAATAAAACAGGTTCATTTCACTGCACACTTCACAGAGGCATAGAAGTAGCAGGGAACTCAAATATGTGGCAGCAGGTGGGAGCAGGAAAAACTGTACTGAGCAATTTGAATTGCATTGCAAATGGCACTAAGACCAGAAAATTGAAGTCCCTGCTGCCTTGCTGGGAACTGGCTAGTTAGAGGGCAGTACTATCAAGTATGAGTATAATCCCCCATGAGACAAAGAGTTTGTTCTTATCTTCATCACTGCCTCAGACTTTAACCTTGGACAATATTGAGATCCTAAATTCTAACCATAGCCAAAGCCCCTAATCTTGACCAGCTGTTTTAAAAATCATAACAGAAACCAGACAAAATAGGAAGCATCAGTTTATTTTAGCCCTAAAGCAAGAGAATCAATTCAATGTAACACTTAGGGACAGTAGGTGGGGTGTATTATCTTTGCACAGGAAGAACAGCAAAGAGAAAACTGAGGTTACATAAAGGAGAAAGAAGGCTTGTCTTAGAAGTCTTCTGACAGAAATTTCTCCTACAGGGCCCAGGGTTAGGCAGACTGATACTTTTAAGTAATTTGCTAGATGTGTTTAGTACAATGCCAATGTATAATTCTGAGACTTGACCTCTACAACACAGCAGAGGGAGAGTGAGTCACTGATTTCTTCCACTTTGTCAGAGAGCCTTATTGTAAGACAAAGGAAACTTTTACATGTTGACCTATAAGCTAACTGAAGTATGGCTCTGTGGTGAGAGAAATTGATTTTTTGAGGAACCAGGTTTGGAAGAGTCAACTACTGGCTGTCCCACTTCCTTGGTACAAAACTTTGGGCAAGACAGTGTACATTCTCTGAGTCTCATGTTCCACACATATAACACAAGGATTCTAATGGTACTTATTTTACAGAACTAGTGTGAGGGTTAAATGAGATAAAATGTAGGTAAAGTACTTAGCACAGGTCAAAGCACAAATTAATGGTAGTTATTATAATTGTTATTATCCACCATTACTATGACACAGTTCTCTCCAGAGTTACCAGTAAAGTGTAGGATAGTCATTTTTTTTCCATTTTGTTCTTATCTTTTAATTTTTTTATTGTTATGCACCATATATTACATAATTTGTTTTGGTGTAGTGTTCCATGATTCATTGTTTGTTCATAACACCCAGTGCTCCATGCAGAATGTGCCCTCTTTAATACCCATCACCAGGCTAACCCATCCCCCTACCCTCCTCCCCTCTAGAAACCTCAGTTTGTTTTTCAGAGTCCATCACCTCTCCTGGTTCGTCAGCCAGACTTGAGTTTCAGTACATGCTCCACCATACCCCATAGCTATGCACCTTTCAGTAGTTCACTTATCTTCTCGGTACCTTAGTTTCTTCTATGCCTCTGTGATAATAGCCTTGTCTGCCTCACAGGATCTTGAAGATTAAGTAAGCTAGCATATATGAAACACTTAGAAATGGTGCCTTGCACAGAGCAAGCACCATCTAAATATTAGCTTTTATTATTAGTATTTTGGTAAATATCTTGGTTTGGCTCACAAGTCCCAATGCTGCCTTCAGCTCACAGGAGGTTCTCAGGCTATGTTGCTAAACCTACTATCTCCACTAAAAACCTAAATCTACCCACTAAAGCTTCAAACCACAAATAAAAGTTTGGAACCACATCTGGTCATTAAGATTCTGTCAGCAAAAGCATGTGGCATCACACTTTTCCAGAATCCAACCCTCTGTCATCTTCCATTTACATGTCACTAAGATACCATAGTTGCATCTGTCACAGTAGAATATGTTATGTCAACAGGACAATGCAACACCAGATACAACTGGTTGTGGCATGTAAGAATTGACAAATAAGTTCCAGGAATTTTAAAGACAGGTTTTTGAAGGGAGGGTGGGTGTTGAGTCTGGGTGTAAAATGAAAACTACTTACAAATTGAAAGGTAGAGAAAGGGTTCCTTCATTTCAGATTTGGTCCTTGGCCAAGTTTGAAGTCCACATAATTTATATTTATAACCTTCCTTCTATTCTTTCAGTGCACCCAATGTCTGGATTGGCTACCGTACTACCCAAGTTAGGTCTGTCTTCCCTAGAAGGGACACTTTCTCTAGACTGATCCCTCTCAGCTCCCTCTTATCTTGTTCCCAACTCTAATTCCTTCAGTATCTCACTTAGGGATATACAAGGCTGATCAAATCTTAAGGCATTACTCTTCTTGGGAGTATATTTCATTTTTTTGAGAGAGAAAGATCATGACCCAAGCCGAAATCAAGAGTCAGACAACCAACCGGCTGAGCCACCCAGGCACCCCAGGGGGTATATTTCATTTTAAAAGCCTCAGAAGCTTTAGCCTAGGAAAATGTCTCTCTGAGACCAAAAAAAAAAAAAACAGGGATGTTTTGACAGATGGAGATATGTGACGAGATTAGAGTAGAGAAGACCTTGGGCAGTATCAATTGAATTCATTCATGTTTTTCAGCAAATATAAATTGATACTATATGTTAATTCTTTCCTAGGCACAATAACTTCAGCAATTAAAAAAAAGATAAGGTCCCTGAATTTATGGAGTTTATGTTCTAGTAGGAAAGAAAATGACCAAGAAAAATATAATTTTAGATTATGTAAGCAATATGAAGGAAGTGTATTTAGCAAGGTGATAGGATAAAGGGTAACAGGGATGAGGGTGACTTCATACATACATTCATACAGTGTGATAAGGTAGGATATTTGATCTGAGATTTGAATGGTGAGAAGGAAAATTCCAGGCAGAGATCAGAATCGTGGTTAAAAAAAAAAAATTCCAGGCAAGGAAAACAGCAAATACAAAGACTATGCAAGGGGAACTAATTTGAATTTTTAGGGGAGCAGAAAGAAAAGCAGTGTGACTGAAGTATAGAGAACAGGGAGCAGAGTGGTAGGAGATAAGATTAGAGAAGAGCCCAGGGTCAGATAATATGATAGAACTGTAAGCAAAGAAAAGGGAATTTGGACTTAATTCTAATGGAAAGAGTTTGGAGGGTTTTAAACAAAAGGGTGATATGATATGATTTACAGTTTTAGAAGAATAAAACAAAAATAACATGGGATGGGAGACACAGGCAGGCAGCAGATCATATAGAATATTTGAGTAAAATGAATCATAACACATTAGTCCACAGATTTTACTTTTTCAAAAGGAGAGTTGAGGAAAGATCCTGAGATCTGTGGGCAAAGAGCACTGAGTTTCCCTAAAATAAAATTTCTTTTCTTACCTTTCTACTTCAGTTATTCTCTCAAATGTCATAAATGACTTGATTCCTACAAATCATTTTTATTTTTACAATATGTAATATCCTTGTAATTTATGTAACAATGAACCAAATAACTTAGCATTTGCAATCTTTTCTAATTATTCCATATAGGATAGTTGTTTTTTTCTTTTCCATTTCAAGTTGTGTTCCAACCAGTGTGGTCCATACATTACCTGCTTCAGAATCATTGTGTGAGCCTACAAAAGAAGCAAATTCTTGGACCTCACGCCAACCTAGTAAGAATATCTGCAAATGGAATCTTGTTATTTGCATGTTCTAAAAGTTATGCAAGTGATTCTGATGCACAATAAAGTTTGAGACCATTGTCCTATACTTTTCATGCATTTGCTCCTACTGTTGCTTCTTTCAGAATGCTCTTTCTCTAAATCTCTATAGAAATTCCACACATCCTTCAAGGCTCAGCTTAAATGTAATCTCTTCTATAAAAACTTCCCTATCCTATTTTCTCCTATCCAAAAAACATGACCTCTTCTATTGCTATGAGTACTGAGCAGGATGTAGGAAGATGTCAATACTAGTGTTCAGGGGACTGTTGGGTACACTGTGATGGGACAACTGCCACAGAGCCAGAAGAAAATTTCTGATCTGAAGTCTGACCTCACTCAGCAGCCTTTATGTGAGGAATATGGAATCACAGACTTTTGAAGCTTGCTTATGAATTCCCAAAGTATCTGAGCTAAATATAACCTTAAAGGACATAGTCTATTTCCCTTGATAGTCCATATTATATGCATGTGTAAGACAGTGTTTCTCAAATGTTCTCTGCATGGACTATCTGTGAACCACCAAGGTCATACTCACCTTGTGGCTCTTCTTTAAATGTAGATTGTTGGGCCCAAGACCAAACCAACTGAATTACATTACCACAGAGTGTGGCCCAAGAATTTGGCCCACTTTCATTAATTGTTGACTGTGCTGTTTTACTATGCGTTTCACTGAGAGCAATTAGGAAAGGGCAACAAAACAAAGCAAAATCTATTTGAAGACACTAAAGAGATACCAAAAGAAAATATGTAGGGCCAGGATCTGAAAGAAGGGAGAAGTCAAGAGAGGTGAGCCTGGACTTTGAGGTTGCTCTTCCTCTCAAAGCAACTGCCAATTATGAAAGAAAAAAAGTAGCATATTGAGGCTGAAAGACTAAGAAGAATGTTCTGTAATCTTAAAGGGCTGGGAGGCCAAAAATTAGAATTTAGGTCCTGCTAAGTGCTCCTATTACATGTTGCAACTTTTCAATTGGTATCTTTAAATGGCTATGCCTTAATAATAAGGATAAATCAGAAACACATGAAGCCTCAAATGGTTAAAGCCTAGCTTTGAATCATTTTAAAGTCCCTAGCATAACTGAATGCCAAAAACAAAAAAGAAATCCCCTCTGGAGAAAGGTAACATCATTCAGAGTTTTGAATAACTTTAAAATTATTTATACATGAACTGTGGTATTCAATCAAAATAACCAATAATACTAAAGGACCAGTAATTATCCAAAGGCTAGGAAAAAAAGAAACAGACTCATAGGATATCCAGATATTAAAGATGTTATACAGAAAATTAAAATAACTATGATTAATAGGTTTATGGATTTAAACAACAAGATGGGGATCTGTGATAGGGAACTGGAAATTATAAAATGAAATGGAAATTCCAGAACAGAGTGTTAAGAATTCAAATTAAGAATTAGGAACTCAAATTAAGAACTCAACCCATGAGTTTAAAAGCAAACAACACAGAAGAAATTAGAAAACAAAGAAAAATTATTAGTAAACTGGAAGATATGAAAGTGGGTAATACATAGATCTGACCAAAGCATAAATAAACAAAAAGTTGGGCAATACAGAATGGACTTCAAGAGATATAATGTAACTAGTGAAATTATCTAACAACAAATGAATGACAGTAGTCCTAGAAGGACAATAGAGGTACAATGGGGAAGAAATTATATCTAAAGAAACAACAGCTCAAATTTTCATAACTGGTGAGAGACATCAAGGCACAGATTTAAGTGGCCACATATTTAAGTTACTCAAGCAGGATAAACAAAGAAAACCACATTTAGAAATACAATGAATCATGGAACACTACATCAAAAATTAATGATGTAATGTATGGTGATTAACATAACATACTAAAATAAAATTAAAAAAAGAAATACAGTAAAGATGCTAAAAATCATCAACAACAGAAAAGTCATAAAAGGAGTTCAAAGATACATTAAAACTGATATATAGAAGACATATTCAAAGGGAGGGAAGTAATAACTGCTAACCTAAAAATCCATACTCACTGAAAATATCATTCAAAAATGATGAGAAAAGGACAATATGGAAAGGGGAGAAAATAGTAACTTTATAGTGGAGAAACCTCGCAAATATTACTTTAGCCAGATGATCAAGTTAATATCAACAGTGATAAGTCATTTTACCTCTCTGGTCTTTTTCCCCCAAACCCATCACCCTGTAATCTAATCATGAGGAAAATATCAGACAAATCCCAAATGAGTGACAGTCTACAAAACACTTCATCAACACTACTCAAAACCGCCAATGTCATTAAAAAAAAGAAAAAAGAAAAAAGAAAAGGGGGTTAGAGCAATATGGCCAAAGAGTAGGAGACCTGGATTTCGTCTGGTCTCAGGAATTCAGCTGAATAGGGATCAAACCATTCTGAACACCTACGAACTCAACAGCAGATCGAAGAACAGAGTAGCAACAACTCTCTGAACAGAGAAGCAACCACTTACTGGAAGGTAGGACATGCAGAGAAGCGAATCCCAGGCGATATTTGGGAGGATAGATGGTGGGGGAGGGGGCCTCCGTCGGCCACTTCTGGCGAGTGATAGAGCCAGGGAGCACAAAATCAGAACATTTAGAAGTCGGCTCCGCGGAGGGATGTTGCTCCAGTGGCTAAGCGGGGGGTGGAACCCGCGCAGGACAGTGTGGTCTCAGGACCCTCGGGGTCACAGAAAGACCGGGGGTGCCTGAGTGCATCAGAGCTCCCAGGTATTGGAGCAGGGAAGCCGGCTGCACAGACGGAGCCGAGGCGCGTCAGCTCGGGGTTGCCATAAACTGTGATCCGTGGCCCAGTCAGGCCACTGCTCCTCCAGCAGGGAACCAACAAGCAGCAGAGCTGGGGAGACCCCATTCCTCCCCTGGGAGCAGTGGCGTGGGAGCGCACCACAGGGATCTGTTGGGTTTGGAGACTCCACACGGGGTCGGGTGCCAGAGATAGAAACGCTTGGTCACAGGCCGGGTGAGCACGGAGTGCGGCCAGAGACCGGGGAGATGGGAGTGACTGCTTTTCTTTGGAGGCACACTGAGGAGCGGGGCCCCGAGTTCTCAGGTCCTCTGGGCGGAGATTGGGAGGCCACCATTTTCACCCTGGTCCTCCAAAGCTGTACCGAGAGCTTGCAGGGAACAAAAGCTCCTGAGAGCAAACCCGAGCAGCTTGCTTAGCCCGGACTCACAAGGGCGGGGCAATTCCGCCCCCGGCAAAGACACTTGGGAACCACGGCAACAGGCCCCTCCCCCAGAAGGTCAGCAGGAACAGCCAGCAAGCCAAGACCAAGTTTACCCATCAAGGAGAAGAGGAGAACTCCAGTGCTAGGGGAATACTGCACATAGAATTCATGGCTTTTTTACCATGATTCACTAGTTTTTCAAAGTTAATTTTTTTACCGTTTTTTTTTTTAATTTTTCTTTTTCCCTTTTTCAACCAACATCTTATCAAACCCGTTTTAAAAATTTTTTTTTTATTTTTCATTTTTAGAGTCATATTTTATCCCTTCACAGTAGTTACCCTTATTTTTGGCATATATATATATATATATATATATATATATATAAGTTGTTCTCTCTTTAAAATTTTGAGATACAGTTTCTTCTAACAGATCAAAATATACCCTAAATCACTAGTGGATGGCTTTGTTCTAGTCTCCTGCCTGATCACATTCTCTCCCTTATTTTTCTTTTCTTTTTTTTTAAATCTTCTTTCTTTTTTCAAACAACTTCTTATCAATTCCTTTTATAAAATCTTTTATACTTTTCATCTTTACAGTCATCTTCCATCCCTTCATGTATCAAACCTTATTTTGTACATATATCTCTTTCTTCCTTTAAAATTTTAGCAGGCACTTTCTTCTAACAGACCAAAATACGCCCAAAATCTACTGTGTGGCAATGATCTATGCACTACCCTCATCATATTTGACCATATTCTGTTTTTCTTTTGTTTTGTTCTCTTTTTGTTTGTTTTTATCTTTTTTTTTCCTTTTTTTCCTCTTTCTTTTTTCCTTCTTTCCCTATCTTTTCCCCTGGTTTCAGGTCTTTTCTGATTTGTATAGAGTATATTACCTGGGGACGTTGTTAACCTGTTAGCATTCTGTTCTCTCATTCATTTATTCTCCTCTGGACAAAATGACAAAACGAAAAAAATCACCTCAACAAAAAAAACAAGAGGTAGTACCGTCTGCCAGGGACCTACTCAATACAGACATTAGTACGATTTCAGACCTAGAGTTCAGAATCATGACTTTAAAGATACTGGCTGGGCTTGAAAAAAGCGTGGAAGTTATTAGAGAAACCCTTAATGGAGAAATAAAAGAACTAAAATCTAACCAAGTCGAAATCAAAAAGGCTATTAATGAGGTGCAATCAAAAATGGGGGCACTAACTGCTAGGATAAATGAGGCAGAAGAGAGAATCAGTAATATAGAAGACCAAATGATGGAAAATAAAGAGGCTGAGCAAAAGAAAGAGAAACAACTACAGGATCACGAGAGCAGAATTCGAGAGATAAGTGATACGATAAGACGAAACAACATTAGAGTAATTGGGATCCCAGAAGAAGACGAAAGAGAGAGAGGGGCAGAAGGCATATTGGAGCAAATAATAGCAGAGAACTTCCCTAATGTGGGGAAGGAAACAGGCATCAAAATCCAGGAGGCACAGAGAACCCCTCTCAAAATCAAAAAATAGGTCAACACCCCGACATCTAATAGTAAAACTTACGAGTCTCAGAGACAAAGAGAAAATCCTGAGAGCAGCTCGGGAGAAGAGATATGTAACCTACAGTGGTAGAAACATTACATTGGCAACAGACCTATCCACAGAGACCTGGCAGGCCAGACAGGACTGGCATGATATCTTCAGAGCGCTAAATGAGAAAAATATGCAGCCAAGAATACTATATGCAGCTAGGCTGTCATTGAAAATAGAAGGAGAGATAAAAAACTTCCAGGACAAACAAAAACTAAAGGAATTTGCAAACACGAAACCAGCCCTACAAGAAATATTGAAAGGGGTCCTCTAAGCAAAGAGAGAGCTTAAAGCAGCATAGATCAGAAAGGAACACAGACAATATACAGTAACAGTCACCTTACAAGCAATACAATGGCACTAAATTCATACCTTTCAATAGTTACCCTGAACGGAAATGGGCTAAATGCCCCAATCAAAAGACACAGGCTATCAGATTGGATTAAAAAACAAGACCCATCAATATGCTGTCTGCAGGAGACTCATTTTAGACCCAAAGACACCCCCAGATGGAAAGTGAGTGGGTGGAAAACCATTTACCATGCTAATGGACACCAAAAGAAAGCTGGGGTGGCAATCCTTATATCAGACAAATTAGATTTTAAACCAAAGACTGTAATAAGAGATGAAGAAGGACACTATATCCTACTTAAAGAGTCTATCCAACAAGAAGATCTAACAATTGTAAATATCTATGCTCCTAACATGGGAGCAGCCAATTATATAAGGCAATTAATAACAAAAGCAAAGAAACACATTGACAACAATACAGTAATAGTGGGGGACTTTAACACCCCCCTGACTGGGGTGGACAGATCATCTAAGCAAAAGATCAAGAAGGAAATAAAGACTTTAAATGAAACACTGGACCAAAAGGACCTTATAGACATATTCAGAACATTCCATCCCAAAGCAAGGGAATACACATTCTTCTCTAGTGCCCATGGACCATTCTCCAGAATTGATCACATCCTAGGTCACAAATCAGGTCTCAACCTGTACCAAAAAATTGGGATTATTACCTGCATATTTTCAGACCACAATGCTTTGAAACTAGAACTCAGTCACAAAAGGAAAATCGGAAAGAACTCAAATACGTGGAGGCTAAAGAGCGTCCTACTAAAGAAGGAATGGGTCAACAAGGAAATTAAGAGGAGAATTAAAAAAAAAACAATGAAAATGGAAACACAACTGTTCAAAATCTTTGGGATACAGCAAAGGCAGTCCTAAGAGGAAAGTATATAGCAATACAAGCCTTTCTCAAGAAAGAAGAAAGGTCTCAAATACACAACCTAACCCTATACCTAAAGGAGCTAGAGAAAAAACAGCAAATAAAGCCCAAACCCAGCAGGAGAAGAGAAATAATAAAGATCAGAGCAGAAATCATTGAAATAGAAACCAAAAGAACAGTAGAACAGATCAACGAAACTAGGAGCTGGTTCTTTGAAAGAATTAACAAGATTGATATACCCCTGACCAGACTTATCAAAAAGAAAAGAGAAATGACCCAAATCAACAAAATCATGAATGAAAGAGGAGAGATCACAACCAACACCAAAGAAATACAAACAATTATAAAAACATATTATGAGCAACTCTATGCCAGCAAATTAGATAACCTGGAAGAAATGGGTGCATTCCTAGAGATGTATCAACCACCATAATTGAACTGGGAAGAAATAGAAAACCTAAGCAGACCTATAACCACTAAGGAAATTGAAGCAGTCATCAAAAATCTCCCAAGAAACAAAAGCCCAAGGCCAGATGGCTTCCCAGGGGAATTCTATCAGACATTTCAAAAAGAATTAATACCTATTCTCCTGAAACTGTTCCAAAAAATAGAAATGGAAGGAAAACTTCCAAACTCATTTTATGAGGCCAGCATTACCTTGATCCCAAAACCAGACAAAGACCCCATCAAAAAGGAGAATTACAGACCAATATCCTTGATGAACATGGATGCAAAAATTCTCACCAAAATACTAGCCAATAGGATCCAACAGTACATTAAAAGGATTATTCACCATGACCACGTGGGATTTATCCCTGGGTTGCAAGGATGGTTCAACATCCGCAAATCAATCAACGTGATACAGTACATTAATAAAAGAAAGAACAAGAATCATATGATCCTCTCAATAGATGCAGAAAAAGCATTTGACAAAGTACAGCATCCTTTCTTGATCAAAACTCTTCAGAGTATAGGGATAGAGGGTCCATACCTCAATATCATATAAGCCATCTATGAAAAACCTACAGCGAATATCATTCTCAATGGGGAAAAGCTGAGCGCTTTTCCCCTAAGGTCAGGAAGTGCGGCAAGGATGTCCACTATCACCACTGCTATTCCACACAGTATTAGAAGTCCTAGCCACAGCAATCAGACAACAAAAACAAATCAAAGGCATCCAAATCGGCAAAGAGGAAGTCAAACTCTCACTCTTTGCAGATGATAGGATACTGTATGTGGAAAACCCAAAGGACTCCACCCCAAAACTGCTAGAACTCATACAGGAATTCAGTCAAGTAGCAGGCTATAAAATCAATGCATAAAATCAGTGGCATTCCTATACACCAACAACAAGACAGAAGAGAGACAAATCAAGGAGTCAATCCCATTTACAATTGCACCCAAAACCATAAGATACCTAGGAATAAATTTAACCCAAGAGGCAAAGGATCTGTACTCAGAAAACTATAAAATACTCAGGAAAGAAATTGAAGAAGACACAAAGAAATGGAAAAACGTTCCATGCTCATGGATTGGGAGAACCAACATTGTGAAGATGTCAATGCTACCTAGAGCAATCTACACATTCAGTGCAATCCCCATCAAAATACCATCCACTTTTTTCAAAGAAATGGAACAAATAATCCTCAAATTTGTATGGAACCAGAAGAGACCCCGAATAGCCAGAGGAATATTGAAAAAGAAAAGCAAAGCTGGTGGCATCACAATTCCGGACTTCCAGCTCTATTACAAAGCTGTCGTCATCAAGACAGTATGGTACTGGCACAAAAACAGACACATAGATCAATGGAACAGAATCGAGAGCCCAGAAATGGACCCTCAACTCTATGGTCAACTTATCTTTGACAAAGCAGGAAAGAATGTCCAATGGAAAAAAGACAGTCTCTTCAACAAATGGTGTTGGGAAAATTGGATGGCCAGATGCAGAAGAATGAAACTGGACCATTTCCTTACACCACACACAAAAATAGAGTCAAAATGGTTGAAAGACCTAAATGTGAGACAGGAGTCCATCAAAATCCTAAAGGAGAACACAGGTAGCAACCTCTTCGACCTCAGCCGCAGCAAATTCTTCCTAGAAACATCGCCAAATTCAAGGGAAGCAAGGGCAAAAATGAACTATTGGGATTTCATCAAGATAAAAAGCTTTTGCACAGCAAAAGAAACAGTCCAGAAAACCAAAAGACAACCGACAGAATGGGAGAAAATATTTGCAAATGACCTATCAGATAAAGGGCTAGTATCTAAAATCTATAAAGAACTTATCAAACTCAACACCCAAAGAACAAATAATCCAATCAAGAAATGGGCAGAAGACGTGAACAGACATTTTTCCAAAGAAGACATCCAAATGGCCAACAGACACATGAAAAAGTTCTCCACATCACTCGGCATCAGGGAAATCCAAATCAAAACCTCAATGAGATACCACCTCACACCAGTCAGAATGGCTACAATTAACAAGTCAGGAAACGACAGATGTTGGCTGGGATGTGGAGAAAGGGGAACCCTCCTACACTGTTGGTGGGAATGCAAGCTGGTGTAACCCCTCTGGAAAACAGTATGGAGGTTCCTCAAACAGTTGAAAATAGAGCTACCATATGATCCAGGAATTGCTCTACTGGGTGTTTACCCCAAAGATACAAATGTAGGGATTCGAAGGGGTACGTGCACACCAGTGTTTATAGCAGCAATGTCCACAATTGCCAAACTGTGGAAAGAGCCAAGATGTCCATCAACAGATGAATGGATAAAGAAGAAATGGTATATATACAGAATGGAATATTATGCAGCTGTCAAAAGGAATGAGATCTTGCCATTTGCAATGACGTGGATGGAACTGGAGGGTGTTATGCTGAGTGAAATAAGTCAATCAGAGAAAGACATGTATCATATGACCTCACTGATATGAGGAATTCTTAATCTCAGGAAACAAACTGAAGGTTGCTGGAGTGGTGGGGGGTGGGAGGAATTGGGTGGCTGTGTGATAGACATTGGGGAAGGTATGTGCTATGGTGAGCACTGTGAATTGTGCAAGACTGTTGAATCACAGATCTGTAATTCTGAAACAAATAATGCAATATATGTTAGGAAAGAAAAAAGAAGAAGATAGCAGGAGGGGAAGAATGAAGGGGAGTAAGTCGGAGGGGGAGACTATCTATTAGAGACTATGGACTCTGAAAAACAAACTGAGGGTTCTATAGGGGAAGGCGTGGGGGGATGGATTAGCCTGGTGATGGGTATTAAAGGGGGCACATTCTGCGTGGAGCACTGGGTGTTATGCTCAAACAATGAATCATGGAACACTACATCAAAAACTAATGATGTAATGTATGGTGATTAACATAACAATAAAAAATAAATAAAAACAAAGAAAAGGATCCAGGTACAAGAAAAAAACTAAGAAAATAAAGGCAATCTGATAATATGTTGACTTTAAAAATAATATAACAGCATTGGTTCATTAACTGCAACAAATATGTTATACTAATGTTAAGATGTTAATTAATAGTGGAAAATGGATATGATGTATGTGGGTATTTTCTTGCTACCTCAACAGCTTTTCTGTAAATCTTAAACTCTTCCAAATTTTTCTAATTAATTAAAAGAAGAAATAATGACAAAATAAACATGTTAATACTAACAAGTTGGGAGAAATAGTCACCAACAGACCCCATATTAATGGAGATGCAGTTAAGGGTAAAGAGCAAATGAAATATTAAATATATGGGCAAATCTAAATGAGTACTCTTAATGCAAAATGATAATAATAATAACTTTGTCTTCTGGGATTTGAAACATATATAGCATTAAAATATCCAATGATAATAACTCAAAAGGGGAGTGGTTAGATGCATTTAAAGTATCCTCATGGCACGTCAGAAAAACATTAATAAATTTAATATTTTTAAGTCAAAAGTGCATGCTATAATTTCTATCATTACCACTAAAAGAATAGTAAGAAAAAATATATAATCAATAAGCTCATAGAAAGGAGGAATGAAACATTTGAAATATACTTAATCTAAAATAAGGCAACAAATGGGAAGTAAGGGAACATAGAACAGTTGGGACAAATAAAAGATAAAAACAACTAGTTAGAAGATGTACTTAAACCTAAATCAATAATTTCATTAAATATAAATGGTATAAATACTCCAAGAAAAATATAGATTATCAAATTTGATTAAAAACAAGTATATGCTGCTTACAAGAGATGTATCTTAAATATAAGGACACAGAAATATTGAAAGTTAAAGGACAGAATAATTGAAAAATAAAAAAGATATGGTTCTATTAGACAAACAGGTGGTGTACTTCTAGTAAAACAGAAAGAAATAGAATTTAATGTAAGACACATGACTGATGATAAAGAGAGACACTACATTTTGATGAAACATTTCATCAAGAAGATATAAATATAATAATTTTTCATTTGTATGTGCCTGAGAACATAGCATCAAAACATGTGAAACAAAACCTGATATACCAAGTTAGATTCATTCCAGGGATGCAAGGCTGCTTTAACTTTCAAAAACAAATTATCTGAAGGGGCACATCCACCCCAATATTTATAGCAGCAATGTCCACAATAGCCAAACTATGGAAAGAGCCAAGATTTCCATACACACACACGCAAACACAATGGAATATTACTCAGCCATCAGAAAGATGAATACTTACCATTTATATCAACGTGATGGAACTGAAGGGTATTATGCTGAGTGAAAGAAGTCAATCAGAAAAAGACGATTATCATATGGTTGCACTCATGTAGAATATAAGAAACAGCACAGAAGATCATAAGGGAAGGGAGGGAAAACTGAGTGGGAAGTCATCAGAGAGGGAGAAAAACCATGAAAGATTCTTAACTTAGGAAACAAACAGGGTTGCTGGAGGGGAGGTGGATGCGGGCATGGGGTAACTGGGTAACAGGCATTAAGGAGGGCACATGATGTAATGAGCACTAGGTGTTATATGCAACTGATGAATTATTGAAAACTACATCTGAAACTAATGATGTACTATATGTTGGCTAATTGAATTTAAATAAAAAAACCAAATCACTGCAATTCAACACATGAACAAAATCAAGAAAAAAAATAAGGTCATCTCAAATGAAGTAGATAGAGCATTTGATAAATTCAGAACCTGTTCATGATTTTTAAAAATAATTCTTAGCAATCTAATAATACAAAGGAACATCTTTAGTCTAACAAAGGATTTACACAGAACTTACAGCAAACAATATTTTAAGGTAAAATGCTGAAAGATTTTTTTTTCCCTGAGATCAGGAATAAGACAAGAATGTCTCCCATCACTACTTGTATTCAGCACTGTACTCAAGATGCTCACTAGAGCAAGAGATCAAGTGGAAAAAACAACTAAAAGTTTAAGGATTGGAAAGGAAGAAATAAACCTCTCAATATTTCCAGATGACAGAATTGTATTAGATATAAAATATAAAGGAATATAAATGTCCACTATGATAATTATTAGCACCATAACTAGATACAAGATCCATATACACAGATAAGTTGTATTTCTATAGAGAATCAATAAATAAGAATACAGATCTTTTAAGGTACCATTTACAATAGCAACAACAACAAAAAAGGAAAACCAAATACCATGAATAAATCTAATGAAAGATATAATCTATGCAGAAAAACTATGAGGCATTACTGGTAGAAATTATAGAAGACTAAAATATATGGGAAAATACTCCAAGTTCATGGATTGGGAGATTCAATGTTTCAAAGATGTTGATTCTCCCAAATTGCTCTATGTATAGATTTGTAGGGTGGAAATTAGCAACATAATTCTAACATTTAAATGAAAATACAAAAAGCCAAGAATGGCCAAGGCAATCTTAAAAAAGAAAAACAGTGTTGAAGCACTTATACTACCAGATAATCAGTACTTATTAAGAAGTCACAATAATTAAGATAGTGTGGTATTGTTACAAAGAAATCAATGGAATATAATATGAAGTCCAGATACAAACCAACAAATATGTGGATACTTGACTAATGACAAATGGGGCACTAGACAGCAGTGGGAAAATGAAGTGTTGAATTACTTAGCTATTCATAGAGGAAAAGTGAAACTTGACTCTTGATACACACCATGCACAAAAGTCATTTCAAGATGGATTATAGATGAACATATGAAAGATGAAACAACAAAACTTCCAAAAAATAACATAAGGTAATATCTTCAAGACCTTGGGATAGGGGAAAATTTTTAACCTGAATTAAAATACAATAGATGGGAGTTTATTAAAATTAGTAATTTCAGCACTGGGTGATATATGGAACTGTTGAATTACTATATTGTATACCTGAAACAAATATAACACTGTATATAAGCTAACTGGGATTAAAATAAAAGCGTAAATAAAAAAATAATAACTTCTGTTCAAAAGGAGACAACATTAAGAAAGTGAATATGCAAGCTGCCAAATGGCCTTTGCAACATATATCCAAAATAAAAAATATTATCAACATAATGTTGAATGAATCCATACTCAAAAGTGTAAAAACTATATGATTCAAATTTTATAAAATTCAAAATAAGAAAATCTAATCTATGAAGTTAAAAATTAGGATTGCAGTTACCTTTCAGGAGGTGAGTGAAAATATTGAATATAAGAAGTAAAAGGAGTTTCTGGAGGCTTGTAATGCCATCTTTATTAACCTGTGTAATGGTTATAACAGGTGTTTTCACTTTGCTTATTCATTGTCAGTTCTATTGTTTGGGTCAGAGAGTCATTTCATATCACATTGGTCCTTCTAATAGCTTCTTGGTTGACTCAGTCCCTTCATTACCATGGCCATCTTTCTATTACAAGCTTGACATGATGACTAGCACAAAGCTTAGCATTCAGAGTGACTGGTTTTTTATTGATATGAGAGATGGAGAGAGTAATAGAGCAAATAAGAAAAAAAATAGGGATCTGTGAAGGACAAAATCATCTCTCAATACAAAACTGTTTGGCAACACATAGTTAAAAAGCACAGGAAGCCAAAATTTGGAACAGTCCGTACCCACTGCATAATGTTGGCTCACCTATCACAAAGGGTAAAATACAAAAGAAGTGAGAAGGGTGTACAGAAGAACATTTTATAGATTTTTAAAAAATATATCTTAAGAGTTGTTTCCTTATACACACAAACACACACTAACATATATTCACCACTTTCACCATCCCTGCTCCTAATACTTTCACAGTCCCAATGTTAGTGTCTCTGTTTCCTCACTGATGTAACAGTTAAAACAGTTATGGTCATGAGCTTTTCTTTAAAGCCAAAGAAAGACAAGCAGGAAAGATACAGAGAGGAAATAATCTAGTCCAATAAAAGACTGTGGTCTCAAAAACATCAGTGTCAATTCTAATCACCTGGAGAAGTTTAAGGTACATAGTCTCAGATCTTTCCCCTGGGGGTTTACATTTTAAAAGTATCATATGATGGGGCATCTGGGTGGCTCAGTCAGCTAAGCATCTGCCTTTGGCTCAGGTCATGATCCTGGAGTCCCAGGATTGAGCACTGCGTTGGGCTCCCTGCTTAGCAAGGAGTCTGCTTCTCCCTCTCCCTCTGCCCCTCTGCCTGCTCATGTTCTCTCTCTCGCTCACTCACTCTCTCTCAAATAAAATCTTTTTAAAAAATAAAAAATAAAAATAAAGTATTATAACTGATTTAGCTGCAGGTGGTTTATGGGGAGAAACACTGGATCTTATTCAATACCCTATCTCCCCTTATGATTATTATATTATCATGCCATATATAAACTCTGGGCCTATTTCGTAAAAATCATTTTCAAGGTAGAAAAAAAAATCTATAAAATTTACCAGGTGTCATAATAATTGCCTATTTTCTGAAAACTTAAACTTGAATTTGATTTTTTTTTTGGCAACAGAATACCATTGTAATATGCACTAAGGGAACCAGCTATTTAAAGGAACCCCATGATGAATCCTTCTGTAAAGTGAAAAATTATCCCTTGATTTATTTCTTACATAAATCCAGATTTCATATCTGAGTTCACCTGCTGGGAAGAAATGTTCTCCCCACTGTCTAGGTCCTCTTGGCTAGCCTTCTGTTCAATATGTGACCTTCTCACAACTCTGTGATTTACACTGGAACAATTTAGAGAAGCAAACAAATAAAGTTGCATGTTAACTAAAGTGACTGAATTGAAGGACTGTCAGGAGCCAGCAGTACAAAAGATAAAAGGTTCATAAACTTCTGCATGGAAGGAAAACAAAGTAAAAAGGAAAACAGTGAAAATCAAGAAGATTCTGTAACACTAAGAACTATGAAGAGATGTAGCTATGAGATTCAAGAGACCTAGGCTCGAGATGTTTTATAGGTCAAAAAGAGGCTATATTTGGAGGCTACTTCAAGTCCATAGTACCAAGGTTATTTGTATGTCTAATTATTTTCTCTTTAATACTCTGTGCCCTGTGATAGCCTCAGACATACAGTAAAGTGGATGTGTTAAACACAATGAAAAAAGCTTAAAAAAAGTGGTATCAAAACTAATTACTGGGGACTGAATGGACACTGTATCTCTCAGGCCACAGCCCCCTTCCCCCAAAACAGCCCTGATGATTAAGTCATAGCAGCGAAGGCAAGATGGGACTTTTTTTAAGTAAGCTCCACACCCAGCATGGAGCCCACCATGGGGCTTGAACTCACAACCCAAGATTAAGACCTGAGCTGAGATAAAGAGTTGTATGTTTAACCAACTGAGCCACCCAGGTGCCCTGAGACTCTCTGAATCACATAGTCTATGTATTAGATCAAACAAGAAGCCAACACTATGGCAAGGAAGATCCAAATGTCTATCATGAAACCTGTAGCTTTGGTGTAAAAGCACAATGAGATGACATAGACATGATTCCAAGGGTAATGTAGAGCACATAGCCAGTTCCCTTCCTCTTGATTCCCTACCAATCTCAACTTATTTTCAACAAAACACTTTTTTTTAACATTAAATACTATGGTAGGCCATGGTCTACTATGGCACAAATTCAATTCAACAAATTATTTCTGCACACCTAATTTCTGCCCATCGGTATGGAGAACACAAATAAATCAAACACAACTCCTTTCTTAAAGCAGAAATAATCTAAACATGAAATAAGATATGCACAAATGACCTCAATCTGAAGAAAAAGCCAAAATACCATAGGTTTTTATTAAATCCCAGGAAACCCATCAGTTATTTTTAATTACTGACAAAAGTTAATGTGAAGAAAAAATGCATAATTAATAGAATTTTATTTTTCTTAAATGATAGTAGCATATCAAACTAATCCAACTGATGGGCGCCTGGGTGGCTCAGTTGGTTAAGCGACTGCCTTCGGCTCAGGTCATGATCCTGGAGTCCCGGGATCGAGTCCCACATCGGACTCCCTGCTCAGCGGGGAGTCTGCTTCTCCCTCTGACCCTGCTCTCTCTCTCTCTCTCTCTCAAGTAAATAAATAAAATCTTTAAAAAAAAAAAAAAAACTAATCCATCTGAGAGACAGTTGGAGTCCTGTCTCACATTGTTAAGCACACTCACCATCAAGGGAGCACATGAAACAAAGAAAGAATTTAGGATGGCATCAAATAGTAAAATCATCCTAAACTCAAATGCTGAACTGTTCAGAACTCACAACTGGAGAAAAATAGAGGTAGGAAATGAATAATTGGTCTTCTCAAGTTAGTTCTATCTTTAATTGTACCTTTGACAAGTCTTGCTATCCCATGTAAACACAGTATAGATGGACTCCAAAGTCTGCCACAAACAAAAATGTCTTTTCTTCCCAGAAATTCCATCATGCCCTAGAGTCCATTCTACCAAGAATTTAGCCTCTGATGAGTTATCCAAAGAATCTAGTTGTCCTCCTTTATGTCAACCTTGGGAATTGGCCATGACTTCCAAACATCCTTATTTACCTTCATTTTCCAATAAATAATATAGATCCAGCATCCTTGATGTTCTCTGCTTTCTTTGTGGAACAAATTTATATTCTTCAACTCATACTATCCTTAGGGGCTAATAAATTTTGACTGTTAAGCAGTGGTTTTCAAATTTTAGGAATGGAAACTCTTTTTCACCCTAAATGCTCAAGCAATCAAATAAATGAAAGAGATCAAAGTGAAGCTGAAATGGTTGAAGCAGAGTTTGGGATGTGCAGAGCCCTGCTGCCTGAACCTCCATCTTCTCCCCAGTCCCTTAGTGGCTCCTGGGGAGTTTTGCAGAATCCCCAGGAAAAAGGTATCCTTTTAACTATGATTACATCATAGTGAAAATGTTATTTTCAGAATCCCCCAGAAAAGAAATAATATTTTAAACAAATATCTTGCTGGTCAGTTGGGTTTAAAGATGAGACCAAGAGGGTCTGGACTGGAAAGAAAAAGTCTAAAAATGCAGCATTAAACTTCCCTGCATAAGACCTGAATTAGAGTTTTTGGTGAGGGAAGAGGAGAAAAAAATATTTCTGTGATACTATAAAATTACTCTAAACAAAAAGTTTATATAGGTGGGTATTTGTTGTGGAAATCAAGGAAATGTGATTGAGCTCCAAATTCTGGATTGGCATAGGACAAAGGATAGAGAAGGAAAGTAGAGGGAGAAAGAGATCAGTAAGAATGAGAACTCATTGAAAGCAAAAACTCAGAACCAGAAGTGATAATGAAATGTGAGTCTGTTTTAATTTAAAGAGAATAAAATGGGAGGGCAAAGAACTTTGAACAGAATGTGGGATAGTGCCCTGACATAAATTTATCTAAATTTCAAAGACCACAACTTAGACTTAGGTCCAAAAACCTTCTATTTGGCACATGAGGGGACTGTGACATTTCTCTTTGTCTGAGGTTGGAATGAAAAATACCTGAAAAGATTATTCTTTTTTCCTAATTCTCCTACCAAGTCCTCTGCCCTTGTAGAAAGAGAAAGACAGAGACAGAGAGACTGGATCTGGGGACTTATTTAACACTCACAGGAAAAAGTAGAGAAAAGGGACAAGAGGGTGAAGTAGGAACAAGAATAGAGAAGAGGAAAAGGTAAGGATTTAAAAAAAAACAGAAAAAGAAGACATATGGCATAAAGTAAGCTAAGCAGGAGACCAGGAAAAGATGAGAAAAACATGGTGAGTGTAAATTTTCTATCCAAGTCAGGAAATCCCCTTCCAAAACTCAGAACTCAAACATGCAGTGTGGATCACACATGCATGCCCTTGCTTCTGTGCCCTAGTTGTTTTTATCTCCAAAAGCAGACTATCATCCTGAGAACAGAGTTCTACAGAAATTTTTTCTATTTATCATGGTTCCTACAGATCATATTCCAGTGCCTTATACAAATGATGTTCAGTAAATGCTCGTTAAATGAAAAATGTCACTTCCTTGGGTCCCCCTATGTGTCCAGGTACAATTCTTTCTCCCCTTTCACCACCCAGGAGTACTGAACTACCTATAAATCCCTTTCACATGCTATTCCAGACCATCATGGCTTTACACATTCTAGTCTTTCTTGCCAGAAATGTCCTTTCCCACTTTATCTGCCAAATTCCTAATTCCTCACTTCTATTACTTTATCATCCAATGCATTCATTATCTGTCTATATATTTTCTTTACCAACTGAACTGAGAGATCTAGCAAGATCAGTCCTATGTCTTTCTCAGCCAGCATAGTATTCCCAACACATCATTCTTTCATTCAACAAATATTTGTTGATTATCTATGTTTATGTTCTTAGCCAATCTCTGAACTCCTTGAGAAAAATGACTGTATGATACTCATTGCACATACTAGGCACATACTTAGCAGATATTAGGTACTAAAAATATGTTGATTAAATTGATTTAGCACAGCAATTGTAAAACACTGACAATATATAACTATAACCTAAATGTTTTATATGTAAAAGACCAGTAAGTACAAACAGGAACAGCCTTCAGGCAAAGATATTACTCTTCCTGGAGCTTTCATCTAGTCGCAGAGAAAGATTATTTTCTGGTTTTTGCATCTTAGCATTAAAAAGTTTTATATTATTGTCCATTAAAATATCAAGTTAGTGAAGTAGTTAAAAGAAAAGGCACTGGAATGAGACAAATCTGGGTCCATATTCTGAAAGTTACTTAATACTTGTGTGACCTTGCAAAAGTGACCTGATCTTTCTGAGTCTCAATTTTATCAGTTATAGCTTAAATGTGGCACTTTAAATCTCCACCTACTGCTCTCCTAAAGTCCTTCCCTAGTCAGCAGCCAAGACTGAACAACTGCTTGCAAATGGACAGGACTATTCCTTTAAGTTTTCACATTCTTGACAGGAGGAGCAAGATGGCAGAGGAGTAGGAGACCTAAATTTTGTCTGGTCCCAGGTATTCAGCTAGATAGGTATCAAACCATTCTGAACACCTACAAACTCAATGGGAGATCGAAGAAAAGAATAGCAGCAACTCTATGAACAGAAAAGTGACCACTTTCTGGAAGGTAGGATGTGTGGAGAAGTGAACTGGAGGCAATAATCGGGAAGATAGACGGCAGGAGGAGGGAGCCTCTGTCAGCTGCTTCTGGCAAGTGATATAGCCACGGAGCACAAAATCAGAACTTTTAGAAGTCGGCTCTGCTGAAGGACATCACTCCAGTGGCTAAGCAGGGGGTGGAACCGTTGGTGGGACAGTGTGGTCTCAAGACCTTCAGGGTCACAGAAAGACCGGGGGTGCCTGAGTGCGGCAGAGCTCACAGATATTGGAGTGGGGAAGCCCGCTGCAAAGATGGAAGCTGAGGAGTGGTCTCTCAGCTCGGGGTTGCCATAAACCATGATCCGCGGCACAGTCGGGCCACTACTCCTCCAGCAGGGACCCAACAAGTGGCAGATCTGGGGAGACTCCCCTTCCTCTCCCAGGAGAAGTGACACAGGAGCGCACCACAGGAATCTGCTGGGTTTGGAGACTCCAAACAGGGTCGTGCACCAGAGACAGGAATGCTCGGTCACAGGCTGGGTGAGCACAGAGTGTGGCCAGAGACTGGGGAGACAGGAGTGATTGACTGTTTTCCTCTGAGGGTTCACTGAGGAGTGGGGCTGTGAGTTCTTGGCTCCTCTGGGGCAGAGATTGGGAGGCTGCCATTTTCACTCTCCTCCTCCAAAGCTGTACAGAAAGCTTGCAGGGAACAAAAGCTCCAGAGAGCAAACCCCAGCAGATTACTTAGCCTGGCCCCTGGCAAGGGCAGGGCAATTCTGCCTCCAGCAAAGACACTTGAGAACCACAGCAACAGGCCCCTCCCACAGAAGATCAGCAAGAACATACAGCCAAGACCAAGTTTACTGATCAATGAGAAGGAGAGAATGCCAGCACTAGGAGAATATAGCACATAGAATTCATGGCTTTTTCCCCCATGATTCTTCAGTCTTTCAAAGTTGATTTTTTTAATTTTCTTTTTTTCTTTTTCTATTTTTTTTTTAATTTTTCTTTTTCTCTTTTTCAAACAACATCTTATCAATTCCTTTTTGAAAAATCTTTTATATTTTTCATTTTTAGAGTTATATTCTATCCCTTCATTGAAGTTAACCTTATTTTTGGTACATATATAAGTTGTTATCTCTTTAAAATTTTGGGATACAGTTTCTTCTAACAGACCAAAATATACCCTAAATCGCTAGTGTATGGCTTTGTTCTACTCTTCTGACGGATCACATTCTCCCCTTATTTTTTTTAATTTCTCTTCTTTCATCAACCAATTTCTTATGTTATCAATTCCTTTTATAAAATCTTTTATAATTTTCACCTTTAGAGTCATATTCTATCCCTTCATCGTATTTATCCTTATTTTTGTACATACGTAAGTTTTTCATTCTTTAAAATTTTCGGAGGCAGATTCTTCTAACAGACCAAAATACACCTAAAATCTAGTGTGTGGCACTGATCTATTCACCAGCCTGATCATATTTGTCCATATCCTTTTTTCTTTTTCTTTTTCTTTGTTTTTCCTTTTTCTTTCTTTCCCTTTGTTTTTCCCCAGTTTTGGGTCTCTTCTGATTTGTTTAGTGTATATTTTACTGGGTTCATTGTTACCCTGTTAGCATTTTCTTCTCTCATTCATCTATTCTCCTCTGGACAAAATGACAAGACGGAAAAAAATCACCTCAAAAAACAGAACAAGAGGCAGTACCGACTGCCAGGGATTTAATCAATATGGACGTTACTAAGATGTTGGAATTAGAGTTCAGAACGACGATTTTAAAGATACTAGCTGGGCCTGAAAAAAGCAAGGAAGGTACTAGATAATCCCTTTCTGGAGAAATAAAAGAACTAAAATCTACATAAGTCGAAATCAAAAAGGCTATTAATGAGGTGCAATAAAAAATGGAGGCTCAAACTCCTAGGATAAGTGAGGCAGAAGAGAGAATTAGTGATATAGAAGACCAAATGATGGAGAATAAAGAAGCTGAGAAAAAGAGAGATATACAACTACTGGATAATGAGGGCAGAATTCGAGAGATAAGTGATACCATAAGATGAAACAATATTAGAATATTTGGGATCCCAGAAGAAGAAGAGAGAGAGGGTCAGAAGGTATATTGGAGCAAATTATAGCAGGGAACATCCCTAATTTGGAGAAGGAAACGGGCATCAAAACCCAGGAGGCACAAGAACCTCCCTCAAAATCAATAAAAATTGGTCAAAACCCCAACATCTAATAGTAAAACTTACAAGTCTCAGAGACAAAGAGAAAATCCTGAAAGCAGCTCAGGACAAGAGGTCTGTAAACTACAATGGTAGAAACATTAGACTGGCAACAGACCTATCCACAGAAACCTGGCAGGCCGGAAAGCACTGGCATGATATCTTCAGAGCACTAAACGAGAAAAATATGCAGCCAAGAATACTATATCCAGCTAGGCTGTCATTGAAAATAGAAGGACAGATAAAAAGCTTCCAGGACAAACAAAAACTAAAGGAATTTGCAAACAGAAAACCAGCCCTACAAGAAATATTGAAAGGGGTCCTCTAAGCAAAAAGAGAGCCTAAAAGTAACATAGACCAGAAAGGAACAGAGACAATATAGAGTAATAGTCACCTTACAGGCAATAAAATGGCATTAAATTCATATATTTCAATCGTTACCCTGAATGTAAATGAGCTAAACGCCCCTATCAAAAGACATAGCATATCAGATTGGATAAAAAAAAAAAAAACAAGACCCATTGAATACCTCAATATCATAAAAGCCATCTATGAAAAACCCACAGTGAATATCATTCTCAGTGGGGAAACCTGAGAGCTTTCCCTCTAAGGTCAGGAACATAGCAGGGATGTCCAGTATCACCACTGCTATTCAACATAGTATTAGAAGTCCTAGCCATAGCAATCAGACACCAAAAAGAAATAAAAGGCCTCCGAATTGGCAAAGAAGAAGTCAAACTCTCATTCTTTGCAGATGATATGATACTTTATGTGGAAAACCCAAAAGACTCCACCCCAAAACTGCTAGAACTCATACAGGAATTCAGTAAAGTGGCAGGATATAAAATCAATGCACAGAAATCAGTGGTATTTCTATACACCAACAAGACAGAAGAAAGAGAAATTAAGGACTTGATCCCATTTACAACTGCACCCAAAACCATAAGATACCTAGGAATATATCTAACCCAAGAGGCAAAGGATCTGTACTCAGAAAACTATAAAATACTCATGAAAGAACTTGAGGAATACACAAAGAAATTGAAAAATGTTCCATGCTCATGGATTGGAAGAACAAATATTGTGAAAATGTGAATGCTACCTAGAGCAAACTACACATTTAATGCTATCCCTATCAAAATACCATCTACTTTTTTCAAAGAAATGGAGCAAATAATCCTAAAATTTGTATGGAACCAGAAAAGACCCCAAATAGCCAGAGGAATATTGAAAAAGAAAAGCAAAGCTGGTGGCATCACAATTCTGGACTTCAAGCTCTATTACAAATTTGTAATCCTCAAGACAGTATGGTACTGGCACAAAAACAGACACCTAAGTCAATGGAACAGAATAGAGAGCCCAGAAATGGACCCTCAACTCTATGGTCAAGTAATCTTCAACAAAGCAGGAAAGAATGTCCAATGGAAAAAGAAAGTCTCTTCAACAAAAGGTGTTGGGAAAATTGGACAGCCACATGCAGAAGAATGAAACTGGACCATTTCCTTACACCACACCCAAAAATAGACTCAAGACGGAAGAAAGACCTAAATGTGAGACAGGAGTCCATCTAAATCCTAAAGGAGAACAAAGGCAGCAACCTCTTCGCCCTCAGCCGCAGCAACTTCTTCCTAGAAACATCACCAAAGGCAAGGGAAGCAAGGGCAAAAATGAACTATTGGGAATTCATCACGATAAAAAGCTTTGCACAGCAAAGGAAACAGTCCAGAAAACCAAAAGATAACCAATAGAATGGGAGAAGATATTTGCAAATGACATATCAGATAAAGGGCTAGTATCCAAAATCTATAAAGAACTTATCAAACTCAACACCCAAAGAACAAATAATCCAATCAAGAAATGGGCAGAAGACGTGAACAGACATTTTTCCAAAGAAGACATCCAAATGGCCAACAGACACATGAAAAAGTACTCAACATCACTTGGCATCAGGGAAATCCAAATCAAAACCTCAATGAGCTACCACCTCAGACCAGTCAGAATGGCTAAAATTAACAAATCAGGAAACGACAGATGTTGGGAAGTATGCAGAGAAAGGGAAACCCTCCTACACTGTTGGTGGGAATGCAAGCTGGTGCAGCCACTCTGGAAAACAGTATGGAGGTTCCTCACAATTGGAAAATAGAGCTATCATATGACCCAGCAATTGCACTACTGGGTATTTAACCCAAAGGTACAAATGTAGTGATCCGAAGGGGTACATGCACCCCAAAGTTTATAGCAGCAATGTCCACAATAGCCAAACTATGGAAAGAGCCAAGATGTCCATCAACAGATGAATGGATAAAGAAGATTTGGTATATATATACAATGGAATATTATGCAGCCATCAAAAAAATGAACTCTTGCCATTTGCAATGACGTGGATGGAACTGGAGGGTATTATGCTAAGCGAAATAAGTCAATCAGAGAAAGACATGTATCATATGATATCACTGATATGAGGAATTCTTAATCTCAGGAAATAAACTGAGGGCTGCTGGAGTGGTGGGGGATGGGAGGGATGGGGTGGGTGGCTGGGTGATAGACATTGGGGAGGGTATGTTCTATGGTAAGCCCTGTGAATTGTGTAAGACTAATGAATCACTCTGAAACAAATAATACACTATATGTTACAAAAAAAAAGAAGATAGTAAGAAGGGAAAAATGAAGGGGGTGAATTGGAGGGGGAGATGAACCATGAGAGACTATGGACTCTGAGAAACAAACTGAGGGTCCTAGAGGGGAGCGGGGAGCGGGATGTGTTAGCCTAGTGGTGGGTATTAAAGTGGGCATGTACTGAATGGAGCACTGGGTATTATACACAAACAATGAATCATGGAACACTACATCAATAAATAAATAAATAAATAAATAGGAAAAAAATTTCACACTCTTTGGGACATACTGATCAGTGTCACCAGGCCAACCTCTGCATTTAGTGTAAAATATCCCACAGGCCACAAGGCAAATGAGGCAGTTCATTATATGGAGTTTGGCTCCTGGTGAAGAAGGAGCTTCTCTTCTCCCTTATTAAAAATCTTGCTATATTTTTAATATCTTCATTTTGCAAAATGTCTAAAAATGGATGTGGGCCTTTAAAAATTCAGAAGCTAGGGTGAGAGTGAAGAGAGATATTGCTAGAATTATTACTAGGGAAACCAATTGTGTGCAGATGGCCTGGCAAATAGTGCATAGAGAGGGGAGGTATTAGCAGTTTCAGTGACTTGGAAGCTGGCAAGCAAGGAAAGGGCTAATTGGAAAAGGGCCATTTCAAGGATTCACTCTGCTGGCATGAAGCCACAAAACCTGTCATCAATCTCACTTTTTTTTGTTTGTTTGTTTCTTCTGATTTCATTCAGTGGGATGTTAGAGGTTAGAATAGACTTTAGGGTCCAGGTCAGGGGTTGGCAAACTTTTCTGTAAAGGGACAGATTGCAAATATTTCTTGCTTTGCAGACCATATGGTCTCTGTCACAACTACTCAACTTCACTATTATAGCATAAAAAGAGCTACAGACAATAGGAAATGAATGGATGTGGCCGTATTCCAATAAAGTTTTATTTATAATAACTGTCTGCAGGCTAGATTTAGCCCATGGGCCATAGATTGACCACCTCTGCTCTGGAAAAATTAATCTAAGAGTGCCAAGAAAAGCACAGGAAAAGTATTTCTGGAAAATGGAAACAACATGTGTAGAGCTAAGATCATGAGGTTACAGCTATTGGCTAGCTATTTGACCTTGAGTAAACTGCATGATCTGTTTATGCCTCACTTTCCTTAACTATGAAATAAGATGGTTGGAAGAAATGATCTCTACAATCCTTTCCATTGCCAGAATTATATGACATAAATCACAAGTAGTGATTGTCAGACTTTTCTCAGTCCTCAGTTGAATCTTTTGTTTAACAAAGTCTTACATAGAAGCCATAAATGCATAATACAAAGTGGAGTTAGTCCAGGGGCTCCTGGGTAGCTCAGTGGGTTAAGCATCTGCCTTCAGCTCAAGTCATGATCTTGGGGGCCTGGGATCCAGCCCAACTCATTGTTGGGCTCCCTGCTCAGCAGGGAGTCTGCTTCTCTCTCTCCCTCTGCCCCCCCATTCATGCTCAATGCTTACTCTCTCTTTCTCAAATAAATAAATAAAGTCTTTTAAAAATGTAGAATTAGTCTATTTGAAGCTATGGAAGGAAACTTGAAGTCCTGACTTTCCTATTACCAATCCAAATTAGTGACCATTCTTACACTCTTGATTTTCATCCATAGTTTAAAAAGTCTCTTATCACAGTAAGGGGTTTAATGATGGATAATAGCTTCAATATAAAAATATCCCATCTCCTAATTCTTATTGGTTATAAATCTATTTCACATATATTTTCCCCTAAACCAAAAGTTCACAAGTTAGCTTACCTTCACTTTAAGGAAGGATTTAACTCAAAGGAATAAACTATGGACATGTCAGGAAACATGGCAAAAGAAAGAATTTATTTCAACAAGGGTGCATGGATATACCTTGGCTTATTTTCTCTATAGATCTTAAAAATAGAAAAGACCAATAACATTCTCTCCAATATTTGAGCTACTTTGGCAACATTAGTTGGAATTTTGAATGAATATGACACATGATTAAGTAATCATTGTGTTGGCTTGCCCTGAGTAACTTTTAACACAGGGGCATGTCATGCATTTCTACAATCTGCAATCAATAGGTTGGAAGTTGAGCTTTCCTGTTGCACCAAGAACGACTTGAGGTCTGTCCACTACCTATATGACTACATCTAAGCTTGTCTCTTTGTGTGTAAAAGAGAAACAAAAAAGGGAGGAAGAATGGAGGGAGGGAGGGTGGGAAGGAGAGAGAAAGGGAGAGGGAGAGATTTATTTTGCTCAGAGAATGGGGGGGGGAAGTTCATTCAGGAAAGAACTGAATCATAACTGCTTCTGCAAAATCATTGGAGATAAATGCAGCAAAATCAGATCTAAACTGGGATTTTAAAAACCTACTATTATCTCATCTGTTATTCTGAGAACCCTCAAAAAGCCAATAATATCATGGTTAGCTGGCATCTAGAGGGCCATTTTATTTAAGCCAGCTGGTTTTTCCTAACAGCACCTGCAAAATTAGACTAAATTAACTAAAAGACTATCTCGAATTATTAGCACTGCCTGCAGGGACTCAAGCAGTGGTGTAGGATGGTTTCAGTAACCATAATAAAGGGAGAATATGATCAAAGCATCTCACTTCAAGTAATTTCACCATTCATATGGTCACTAAAGGCCAAGTGAAAGGTCTCATGCTTTAGTGAGTATTTCCATCCCTTCTGAGATCTTACAATCAGCAGCAGATAATACCACACCATACTGGCTGTGTAATGAATGCAAAGAAAGCAGAAGACATATGTTGAATTTGAGGACTGAATTGAAACCAATTTTTTAAAAAAGGAATTTATTGGAACAGTGTATCACAAAATAAAAGGAACAAAGAACTAGGACCAAAAGGGACAGGAACCAAGTTAGTTCCAGGGATCAAGATAACAGAAGCTAACTAACAGTTTTTTCAGAGTGGGCCAATGGATGCCATCAGAGAGTGGATTAGCTGCCCTCTTTTTTACATAGACGACTTATGTCAATCATATGTGAAATAAAATGCTATGCAAACACAGCTCTAAGCCCTTGCCATCAAACCTGACAAACACTTTTACACCTCTCTAGTACAGATATTAATCACTGGAATGCCCTCTGGAATGGATTTTCTGCCTCCTATCATGCACTAATGGGGACAAGAATGTCCCAGGACAGAGAGAAAGAGAAATTTAGCTAGGGTTTCAAGCTCACCACTTGGCAAGAGTAAGCCAGAGCATCTTAACAGTTGCACCAGCATTGTACATGGAGGTAGAAAATCTCATTCCCTTAATGGAAATTGAGAGCTATTTTTCAAAAAGGAAGAAATGAATACAGAGCGGCAAAAAAATAAAAATATGCACATATACAAGTCACATGACAAACCTTCCAGTTTACTAGGAATCACTTCAGTGACAAAGAACTTGCTATTTCTGGAAGTAATTTCATGTAAGGCTCTGATTCTTACAAATTTTTCCTTATCATTTACTGAGTTGTCTCCTAGCTTTCACCCATTGGCCATAGTTCTACCTTTGTGCCGATCCAGAATAAATCTTCCTCTTTCACCTGAGTACTTCAGATATTTAAGTCATTTTTTCCTTTTCTCCAACCCCTTTCTTCTCTGGGCTTCCTTCAATCATTGCTAAGAGTCTTAAAAAAATGTTCTGTCTATAATTTGCCTTCCTAAATATTTACATGGCTTACTCCATCATATTGTTCAGGTTTCAGCTCAAATGTCATTTTCTCATCAAGATGGTTCCTTGTTTTTTTCCAAGTATAATTAACATACAGTGTTATATTAGTTTCAGGTGTACAAAATAATGACTCAAGAATTCTCATTACTCAGTGCTCATCACAATAAGTGTACTCTTTATTTCACCCATCTACCCACTCACCTCCCCTCTGGTAACCACCAGTTTGTTTTCTGTATTTAAGAGCCAGTTTTTCATCTTTTTTTTTTGGTTTGTTTGTTTATCTCTAAAATTCTTAATATGAGTGAAATTGTATGGTATTTGCTTTTCTTTTTCATAGAGACTATTTCTGACCACTCCATCTAAAGTAGCACCCTCTTGAGTTACATTTTATATATTTTTTAATTTTGAAATATTTATGCATACAAAATAATATATACAACATATATATAAAATATAAAGATACAGAATAAGATAAAATGCATGTCACCATCATTTACTTTAAAAGAACATTACCAATAATTTTAAAGATTTTTTTATCCTATCCCCTTTCCACATTGAGGTAACCACTATCTTAAAACATGTTGATTATATTTTTAACTTTACTTTATAGTTCTACTAAATTCATATGGAGCCATAAAACATACATTTCTAGTTTTACATGTTTTAAATTATATATATGACTTTTTTTTACTATATGTCATATTTGTGAGATTCATTCATGTTGATATGTGTAGTCATAATTGATTCTTTTTCACAAGGGTATAGTCTTTCCTTGTATGAATACAATATATTTTATTTACCATTCTCTTAGCAATGGACATTGGGGTTGTTTCCAAATGTTTGCTATTAAAAACAATGCTTTGCACAAAGGATTTTTATGGCAGAGAAACTGTTCTGTATAACATAATACCAATGGATACATGCCATGATACATTTGTCAACATACACGGAATATACAATGTCAAGAGTGAACCCAAGAGGCTTTAGGTGATAATGATGTGTCAATGTAGGTTTATCAATTGCAACAAATATACCACTCAGGTGGGGTATGTTGATAGTGGATGAGGCTGTGGGTGTGTGGGAACAGGAGGCACATGGGAACTTTGTACTTTATGCTCAATTTTGCTGTGAGTCTAAAACTGCTCTGAAAAATAAATTCTATTTAAAAAATAATGACATCAGGACCATACCAAAAATAAAAGCTTTTGCACAGCAAAGGAAACCATCAACAAAACGCAACCCACCGAATGGAAGAAGTTATTTGCAAATGGTATATATCTGATAAGGGGCTAATATCTAAAATATATGAAAAACTCATACAAGTCAATATCACAAAAAAAACAGTCTGATTTTTTAAATTTTTTTATTGTTATGTTAATCACCATATATTACATCAGTTTTTGATGTAGTGTTCCATGATTCATTGTTTGTGCATAACACCCAGTGCTCCATGCAGAATGTGCCCTCTTTAATACCCATCACCAGGCTAACCCATCCCCCTACCCTCCTCCCCTCTAGAACCCTGTTTGTTTTTCAGAGTCCATCGTCTCTCATGGTTCATCTCCCGCTCTGACTTACTCCCCTTCATTCTTCCCCTCCTGCTATCTTCTTCTTTTTCTTTTTTTTTTAACATATGTTGCATTATTTGTTTCAGAAGTACAGATCTGTGATTCAACAGTCTTGCACAATTCACAGCGCTCACCATAGCACATACCCTCCCCAATGTCTATCACCCAGCCACCCCATCCCTCCCACCCCCCACCACTCCAGCAACACTCAGTTTAAAACCAGTCTGATCTAAAAAATAGGCAGAAAATCTGAACAGACACTATTCCAAAGACATTCAGGTGACCAATAGACATACAAAAAGATGCTCAACAATACTAATGATCAGAGAAATTCAAATCAAAACCACAATGAGATATCATCTCACACCAGTGAGAATGACTAGTATCAAAAAAATAAGAAATAACAAGTACTGCCAAGGATGTGGGGAAAAGAGAGCCCTTGTACACTACTGGGTCCCACTGTTGGTGGGACTATAGAATAATTATATATGTATATATATATATACATATATAATTAAAATTAGAAATACAATATAATAGTATAATTCCACTTCTGTGTATTTACCTGAAGAAAATGTAAACACTAATTCAAAAAGACATATACCCTGTTATGTTTATTGCAGCATTATTACAAGAGCCAAGATATGGAAGTAACCCAAGTGTCCATCAATAGATGAATGGATAAAGATGTGATGTGTATGTATACATGTGTGTGTCTGTGTGTACAAAACAGAATATTAGTCAACCATAAAAAATGAGATCTTGCCATTTGCAACAACATGGATGGACCCAAAGTGTATGATACTAAGTGAAATAAGTCAGAAAGAAAAAGACAAATACCTTATGATTTCACTTATATGTGGACTCTAAAAAACAAAACCAACCAGCCAAATAGACTCTTAAATACAGAGAAGAAACTGGTGGTTGTCAGAGGGGAGGTTGGTGGGGGTAATGAATGAAGTAGGTGAAGGGGATCATAAATTAATTAATTAATAACATATACATAAATATATAAAACTGTTATGAACATCCATGCATTCATTAAACAAAGAATTACTGAGTACTTACTATGGACTGGGAACTAATCTTGGCCCATGGATTTCAATAGAAAAAGAGCAGTCAAAAATGTATGGCTTCAGGATGCCTGGCTGGTTCAGTCAGTAAAGCATGCAACTCTTGATCCTGGGGTTATAAACTGAAATCCCACATTGGGTGTAGAGATTACTTAAAAATAAAATCTTGGGGTACCTGGGTGGCTCAGTTAAGCATCTGCCTTTGGCTCAGGTCATGATCTCAGGGTCTTGGGATGGAGCCCTATGTTGGGATCCCTGCTCAGGGGGAGTCTGCTTCTCCCTCTCCCTCTGCACTGCCCCCCTGCTCATACTTTCCCTCTCTCTCTCAAATAAATAAATATAAGGAATAGTGCAAATAAATATAAGGAATAGCACGGAGGATCACAGGGAAAAGGAGGGAAAACTGAATGGGAAGAAATCAGAAAGGGAGAAAAACCATGAGAGACTCTGGACTCCAGGAAACAAACTGAGAGTTTCAGAGGGGAGGGGGCTTGGGAGATGGCGTAAGCGGGTGATAGGTATTAAGGAGGACATATGTTGTGATGAGCACTGGGTGTTACATGCAACTAATGAATCATTGAACACTACATCAAAAACTAATGATGTACTATATGCTGGCTAACTGAAATAAATAAATAAATAAAATCTTTATTTTAAAAATGGGGGTGCCTGGGTGGCTCAGTTGGTTAAGCTTCCGACTCTTGATTTCAGCACAGGTCATGATCTCAAGGTCATGAGATCAAGCCCTGCATCGGGCTCTGTGCTGGGCATGGAGCCTGCTTAAGATTCTCTCTCCCTCTGCCCCTCCCCCCCTAAAAAAATCTGGCTTCATAGAGTTTATATTGCAGTGGAGGGAGACAGACAATAAGCAGATAAAAAATATTCAACATATAAGACGATACAAAATGTTATGGTTACAAAATAGAGCAGGAAAATGAGTTAGGGAGTATTAGCAGAGTATAATTTTAAAACAGCATCATCAGAGTAAAGCTCTCTAAAAAGATGATATTTAAGTAAAGCTCTAAGTATGTGAGGGAGCAAGCCATTCTCTTCTATGTGAAGAGTGTTTCAAATAGAGATAACAACAAATGCACAAGTCCTAAGATAGGGGCATTTTGGGAGTGTTAAACAAACAGCAAGAACATTATGAGGTTAGAGCTGAGTGAGGAAGAAAGAGTGAAATGATATGAAGTCAGATAGGTAGATAGGCAATTTGTTGGAATGGGGGCTTTTATTCTAGGAGAGGTAAAATAAAACCTGGACATGTATCTCTAGAGCATACAGTGGTAGAATTTTGGGGTCATAGGGTAGTCATATCTTCAGCTTACCAATAAATGGCAAATTATTTTCAAATGCAACCATATCAATACACTCCCACTAGCAGTATATGAAGAATCTCCATGGTTCCACACTTCACCAACATTTGATTTTATCAGACTTCAAAAATTTTGCCAATCTGATAGACTTACTAATGGTGGTTACAATTTTTATTTCCATGATAACTAATGAGAATGAAATTTTATTTTTTCCATAAAATAATTTTACTCTAACTTTTCATATCCACTATCAATGTGTTTCTTTGCCAAAACCAGAGCCACTTTTTGAACTATATTTTCTTCTTTTTAAGCTGTTTACAGCATAGTTTTTTAATCTGAAATTGATGTTATCACTGGAAATTTTGTCTCAAACCTAAACTTTTAATTTTTTTATTTCCACAAAATAATCACTTTCATCATTTACATCACATTTTAAAATTGATGAATAATTGCATGCAGTGAAATACACAGACCTTATTTTGCATATAGCTGTGTAACCTAGATCCCTATCCAGAAATAAAATATTCCATTGACTCAGAAAGTTGCCTTTTGTCCCTTCTTTGTCCCCACTCCAGACCCCTCATACCAGACCAGAAATATCCACTGACGTGAGCTCTATCACAGTAGACTAGTTTCGCCTATTGTACAACTCAATATAAATAAAATCATACAATATATATGCTCTTGTGTCAGATATTTTTACCTAGCATATTTTTGAAATTCATCCATATTTTGCATATATTAGAAGTACTTTCTTTTTAAATGCTGACTGGTATCCCATTGTATGAATACATTCTTTGTCCATTCTCCTATTGATGAACTCCTGAATTATTTCTAGGTTGATGTTTTTATAATTAATTTGCTATAAACAGTCTTGAACAGTGTTTGTTGTGGACTAGTTTTCATATCCCTTTGATAAACACCTGGGATTGTAATTGCTGGGTCATAGAATAGAATTTTTCAAATAATTTTCTAAAGTAGTTTTATCATTTTACATTCCTACCAGCAACATATGAGCTCCAATTGCTCCAAAACCTTGCCAAGATTTGGGGCACCTGGGTGGCTCAGTCAGTTAAAGCATCTGACTCTTGATTTTGGCTCAGGTCATGATCTCAGGGTTGTGAGATTAAGCCCTGTATCAGGCTCCATGGAGCCTGCTTAAAATTCTCTCTCTCCCTCTCCCTCTGCCCTTCCCCCTTCTCTCTCTCTCTCTCCCTCTCAAAAAACAAAACAAAACAAAAACCTCACCAACATTTTATGGTATCAGTGTTTTTCATTTTAGCCATTTTTGTGAATGGTTTCTCATGGTCTTTTCATAATTTTTATCAGACATTTGTGTTTCCTCTTCTATGAAATGTCTTTCATGTCCACATTGTTACTGAGATGTTAGTCTTTTTCTTTTTAATTCAGGATAATGATATTTTCTGGCTCCTGATCCCTTGTTTGTTACATGCGTTGCAAATATATTCTCCTGTTTTTGGCTTTTTACTTTCATGAAGATGTCTTTTGATCATCAAAAGTTCTTATTTTACTGTCATCAATCTTTTTTTCCTTTATGATTTCCACTTTTTAAATACAGCTTTTTAGGTTCCATGAAAAATCTTGTTGGGATTCTTTTTTTAAAGATCTTATTTATTTAATTGACAGAGAGAGAGAGAGAGAGAGAGAGACAGCATGAGAGGGAACACAAGCAGGGGGAAGGGGAGAGGGAGAAGCAGGCCTCCAGCAAGCAGGGAGCCTGATGCAGGGCTCGATCCCAGGACCCCGGGATCATGACCTGAGCTGAAGGCAGTCGCTTAACCAACTGAGCCACAAAGGCGCCCCTCTTGTTGGGATTTTTATTGAAAATATCAATTTGGGAAGAACTGACATATTTACAAAATGGAGTTTTTGTCCCCATGAACAAGATAAATCTCTCAATTTAATGCCTTTCGCAACATTAAAAAAATTTTCTCCTTAAAGATATTATATATTTTTAGTTATATTTAATTCAAGATTTCATCAGTGTTTAAAATTTTTAAATGGTGGTATTTTAAATAGTAGCTATATTTTAGTTAATAACATTTTCAAATTGTTTGTTGCTGGTGTTTGGAAATGCTGTTGTCTAGATTTTGTATATTGATCTTGTGTCTAATAACCTGGATGATCTCTTATTAATTCTAATAAAAAGATTCTTCTTTTTCCATTACCTGATTAGATGATCATTTTACCTACAAATAACATTTTTTGTTTCTATCTTTCTAATTCATATAACTTTATTTTTGTGCCTACTGCAATGGCCCCCCAATAACTGAAAAAAAGTGGTGATCAGGAACATTATTTTTGTTCCTGATTTTATAATAATGCTTCTAATTGTTCCATGAGTGATTATTAGTGCTGCTAAAGGTGTTTAGCAGATACATATTATCAGGTGAAGAAAGTATTCTTATATTCCTAGTTTGCTAAGAGGTTTTGTTTTTAATTATCAATGGATGTTAAATTTAGATTATTTGCATGCATACATTTAGGTGATCAATCATATAACTTTAATTTTCTAAACTGATAGTACTGAATTGCATTAAAAGAGTTTCTAATGTTGAACTAATATTTAATTCCTAAAAGAAACCTAATGTATTTATGATGTATTATATTTTTTATACATTGCTTTTTTCAGTTGGCTAATGTTTTGTTTTTAATTTTTCTATTTAAGTTAATGGGTGATACTCTGTAATTTTCCTTCCTTATATCAACCTTATCTATTTTTTGACAAGGTTATTAATACCCTTATACAATAATTTTGAGGTGTTCACTGTTTTCTGTGTGAGATTGGAATTATATGGTGCTCAGATAATCCATAGATCAAATTGTAAAGTATATAGGTCTGGTGTTTTCTTTGGAAAATATCTTAAACTAATAATTCGTAATTTCTATTTCTACTTGTGTCTGTTTTAATGAATTTTTTTAAAGAAAAATTTACTTTCATTTACATTTCAAATTTCTTGTCATGAAGTCATTCACAATATGGTTTAATTTCATTTTAATATCTACTGAATTGTAGTTTTGCCGCATTTTTCTTTAGTCATATTACACTGTGTGTCTTCTATCTTTGTTTGTTATCAGTACTGCCAAAGAATTGCCAATTTTAGTACTTTTTAGAATGCCACTTTTCTTTCTGTTTATCCTTTTTATCACTGCTCTCAATCCTGTCTCCCTACTAGAATCAATTGAGGAAGCTCTTAAAAAAACAGTGATGTCTAAGGGCACTCATTCAGTGGTTCTGATCTAATTGGTCTGGGATGAGGGCTGAATATCTGCATTTTTAAAAACTCCCCCAAAGACTCTAAATAGCCAAGGGAATCTTGAAAAGGAAAAACAAAACTGGAGGTATCACAATTCCAGATTTCAAGTTATATTACAAAGCAGTAGTAATCAAAAGAGTATGGTAATGGCACAAAAATAAACACATAGATCAATGAAACAGAATAGAAAATACAGAAATAAGCCCACACTTCTATGGTCAATTATTCATTGACAAAGGAGGCAAGAATATGCAATGGGGGAGAAAACAGTCTCTTAAACAAATGGTGTTGGGAAAACTGCATAGCTACAGGCAAAAGAATTAACTGAACCACTTTCTTACACCATACACAAAAATAAACTCAAAATGTACTAAGGACCTAAATGTGAGACCTGAAACCATAATAATCCTAGAAGAGAGTACAGGCAGAAATTTCTCTGACAACAGCCATTAACAACATTTTCCTAGATATGTCTCCAGAGGCAAGGGAAACAAAAGCAAAAATAAACTATTGAGATTAATCAAAATAAAAACCTTCTGCATGGTGAAGGAAACAATCAACAAAACTAAAAGACAACCTACTAAATGGGAGAAGATATTTTCAAATGACATATCTAATAAAGGGGTACTATCCACAATATATAAAGAACTCATAAAACTCAACACCAAAAAAACCCAAATAATCCAATATAAAAATGGACAGACGACATGAACAGATATTTCTCTAAAGAAGACATACAGATGGTGAATACACACATGAAAAGATGCTTAACATCATTCATCATCAAGGAAATACAAATCAAAACTACAATGAGTATCTCACACCTGCCAGAATAGCTAAAATCAATGACAGAAATAACAACAGGTATCAGCGAGGATGTGGAGAAAAAGGAACACTTGTGCACTGTTGGTGGGAATGCAAACTGTGTAGTCACTCTGGAAAATGGTATGGAGATTTCTTTTCAAGCACACAACAAACTAATCATACACTATACTTTAAAAAGAAAAATGTTAAAATTTATAAGAATTACTATCATACAGATTATATTCCCTAACCAAAACTTACAAGAATTTATAATTTCTTTACTTAAAAAACTTAAAACCAGAAATACCCTATGCCCAGTAATTACACTATTGGGTAATAACCCAAAGAATATGAAAACAATGGAGGAGCAAGATGGTGGAGGAGTAGGAGACCTAAATTTTGTCTGGTCCCAGGAATTCAGCTAGATAGGGATCAAACCATTCTGAACGCCCACAAACTCAAGAGGAGATCGAAGAAAAGAATAGCAGCAACTCTATGAACAGAAAAGCAACCACTTTCTGGAAGGTAGGACATGTGGAAAAGTGAATCTGAGGCGATATTCGGGAAGATAGAAGGCAGGGGGAGGGGGCCTCCATAAGCCACTATTGGCAAGTGATAGAACAGTGAAGCACAAAATCAGAAATTTAAGAAGTTGGCTCTGCTGAGGGTCGTTGCTCCAGCGGCTAAGCGGGGGGTGGAACCCTCACTGGGACAGTGTGGTCTCAGGACCCTCAGAGTCACAGAAAAACCGGGGGTGCCTGAGGGTGGCAGAGCTCCCAGGTATCAGAGCAGGGAAGCCCACTGCAAAGACAGAGCCAAGGAGTGGGCTCTCGGCTCGGGGTTGCCATAAACCATAGTCTGTGGCACAGTTGGGCCACTGCTCTTCTAGCAGGGACCCAACAAGCAGAAGATACGGGGAGACTCCCCTTCCTCCCCCGGGAGGAGTGGCATGGGAGCACACCGCAGGGATCTGCTGTGTTTGGAGACTCCAAACAGGGTCATGTGCCAGAGATAGAAATGCTTGGTCAAAGGCCGGGTGAGCACGGAGTGCGGCCAGAGACTGGGGAGATGGGAGTGATGGACTGCTTTTCTCTGACGGTGCACTGAGGAATGGGGGCCCGAGTTCTCAGCTCCTCCAGGGCAGAGAATGGGAGGCTGCCATTTTCACTCTCGTCCTCCAAAGCTGTACAAAAAGCTTGCAGGGAACAAAAGTTCCTGAGAGCAAAACCAAGCAGATTACTTAGCCCGGCCCCTGCCAAGCAAAGACATTTGAGAACCACAGCAACAGGCCCCTCCCCCAGAAGATCAGCAAGAACAGCCAGCCAAACCAAGTTTACCAATCAATGAGAAGGGCAGAACTCCAGCACTAGGGGAATACAGCACATAGAATTCATGGCTTTTTTCCAATGATTCCTTAGCATTTCAAAGTTAATTTCTTTAATTTCTTTTTCTTTTTCTTTAATTTTTCTTTTTCCCTTTTTCAACCAACATCTTATCAAAACCTTTTTTAAAAAATCTTTTTTATTTTTCATTTCTAGAGTCATAGTCTATCCCTTCATAGTACTTAACCTTATTTTTGGTATATATATATATATATATATATATATATATATATATGTATATGTATAGTTCTCTCTTTAAAATTTGGGGAAACAGTTTCTTCTAACAGATCAAAATATACACTAAATCTCTAGTGTAAGGCTTTGTTCTAGTCTCCTGCCTGATCACATTCTCTCCACTTTTTTTAAATCCTCTTCTTTCTTCTTTCAACCAACTTCTTATCTTAACAACTCCTTTTATAAAATCTTTTATAATTTTTATATTTACAGTCATAGTCAATCCCTTCATCATATTTACCCTTATTTTTGTACATATATAAGTTTTCCTTTCTTTAAAATATTGAGAGGCACTTTTTTCTCACAGACCAAATATGCCCAAAATTTAGTGTGAGGCACTGATCTATGCACCAGCCTGATCACATTTGATCATATTCTGGTTTTTGTGAGGTTTTTTTTAACTTTTTCCATTTCTTCTTTTTTTCTTTTTTCTTTCTTTCCCTTTCTTTTTCCCCAGGTTTCGGTCTCTTCTGATTTGTTTAGTGTATATTTTTCTGGGTTCACTGTTACCCTGTTAGCATTTTGTTCTCTCATTCAACTATTCTCCTCTGGACAAAATGACAAGATGGAAAATATCACCTCAAAAAAAAGAACAAGAGGCAATACTGACTGCCAGGGACCTAATCAATATGGACATTAGTAAGATGTCAGAACTAGAGTTCAGATTAATGATTTTAAAGATACTAGCTGGACTTGAAAAAAATATGGAACATACTAGAAAAACGCTTTCTGGAGAAATAAAACAACAAAAATTTAACCAAGTCAAAATCAAAAAAGGCTATTAATGAGGTGCTTTCAAAAGTGGAGGCTCTAACTGCTAGGATAAGTGAGGCAGAAGAGAGAATTAGTGGTATAGAAGACCAAATGATTGAGAATAAAGAAGCTGAGAAGGAGAGAGATAAACAACTACTAGATCACGAGGGCAGAATTCGAGAGGTAAGCGATACCATAAGATGAAACAATATTAGAATAATTGGGATCTCAGAAGAAGAAGAAAGAGAGAGAGGGGCAGAAGGTATATTGGAGCAAATTATAGCAGAGAACTTCCCTAATTTGGGGAAGGAAACAGGCATCAAAATCCAGGAGGTGCAGAGAACCCCCCTCAAAATCAATAAAAATAGGTCAACACCCAACATCTAATAGTAAAACATACACGTCTCAGAGACAAACAGAAAATTCTGAAAGCAGATCAGGAGAAGAGATCTGTAACCTATAAAGGTAGAAATATTAGATTGGCAACAGACCTATCCACAGAGACCTGGCAGGCCAGAAAGGACTGGCATGATATATTCAGAGCACTAAATGAAAAAAATATGCAGCCAAGAATACTATATCCAGATATGCTGTCATTGAAAATAGAAGGAGAGATAAAAGGCTTCCAAGAAAAACAAAAAATAAGGAATTTGCAAACACAAAACTAGCCCTACAAGAAATATTGAAAGGGGTCCCTAAGCAAAGAGAGAGTCTAAAAGGAACATATACCAGAAAGGAACACAGACAATATACAATAACAGTAATCTTAAAGGCAATACAATGGCACTAAATTCATATCTTTCAATAGTTACCCTGAATGGAAATGGGCTAAATGCCCCAATCAAAAGACACGGTGTATCAGACTGTATAAAAAAAACAAGACCCATCGATATGCTATATGCAAGAGACTCATTTTAGACCCAAAGAAACCCCCAGATTGAAAGTGAAGGGGTGGAAAACCATTTACCATGCTAATGGACAACAAAAGAAAGGTAGGGTGGCAATCCTTACATCAGACAAATTAGATTTTAAACCAAAGACTATACTAAGAGATGAGGAAGGACACTATATCATACTTAAGGGTCTATCCAACAAGAGATCTAACAATTGTAAATACCTATGCCCCTAACATGGGAGCAGCCAATTATATAAGCCAATTAACAACAAAAGCAAAGAAACACATTGACAACAATACAATAATAGTGGGGGACTTTAACAACCCCCTCACTAAAATGGACAGATCATCTAAGCAAAAGATCAAAAGGAAATAAAGACTTTAAATGACACACTGGACCAAATGGACTTCACAGATATATTCAGAACATTCCATCCCAAAGCAACAAAATACACATTCTTCTCTAATGACCATGGAACATTCTCCAGAGTAGATCACATCCTAGGTCACAAATCAGGTCTCAACCGGTACCAAAAGATTGGGATGATTCCCTGCATATTTTCAGACCACAATGCTTTGAAACTAGAACTCAATCACAAGAGGAAAGTCGGAAAGAACTCAAATACATGGAGGCTAAAGAGCATCCTACTAAAGAATGAATAGGTCAACCAGGAAATTAAAGAAGAATTAAAAGAATTTATGGAAACCAATGAAAATGAAAACACAACTGTTCAAAATCTTTGGGATGCAGCAAAGGCAGTCCTACAAGGAAAGTATATAGCAATACAAGCCTTTCTCAAGGAACAAGAAAGGTCTCAAATACACAACCTAACCCTACACCTAAAGGAGCTGGAGAATGAACAGCAAATAAAACCTAAACCCAGCAGGAGAAGAGAAATAATAAAGATCAGAGCAGAAATCCATGAACTAGAAACCAAAAGAACAGTAGAACAGATCAACGAAACTAGGAGCTGGTTCTTTGAAAGAATTAACAAGATTGATAACCCCTGGCCAGACTTATCAAAATGAAAAGAGAAAGGACCCAAATAAATAAAGTCATAAATGAAAGAGGAGAGATCACAAGCAACACCAAAGAAATACAAACAATTATAAGAACATATTATGAGCAACTCTATGCCAGCAAATTAGATAACCTGGAAGAAATGGATGCATTCCTAGAGATGTATAAACTACCAAAACTGAACCAGGAAGAAAAAGAAAACCTGAACAGACCTATAACCACCAAGGAAATTGAAGCAGTCATCAAAAATCTCCCAACAAACAAGAGCCCAGGGCCAGAAGGCTACCCAGGGGAATTCTACCAAACATTTAAAGAAGAATTAATACCTATTCTTCTGAAACTGTTCCAAAACAAAGAAGTAGAAGGAAAACTTCCAAACTCATTTTATGAGGGCACCATTACCTTGATCCTAAAACCAGACAAAGACCCCATCAAAAAAGGGGCACCTGGGTGGCTCAGTCATTAAGCGTCTGCCTTTGGCTCAGGTCGTGATCCCTGGATACTGGGATCGAGCCCCACATCGGGCACATTGCTCCACCGGAAGCCTGTTTCTCCCTCTCCCACTCACAGGGTTTGTGTTCCCCCTTTCACAATCTCTGTCTGTCAAATAAATGAATAATTTCTTTCAAAAAAGACCCCATCAAAAAGGAGAATTATAGACCCATATCCTTGATGAACATGGATGCCAAAATCTCACACAATACTAGCCATTTGGACCGCAGAGTACATTAAAAGGATTATTCACCATGGCCAAGTGGATTTATTCCCGGGCTGCAAGGTTGGTTCAACATCCGCAAATCAATTAATGTGATACAAATACATTAATAAAAGAAAGAACAAGAACCATAAGATCCTCTCAAAGGATGCAGAAAAAGCATTTGACAAAGTACAGCATCCTTTCTTGATCAAAACTCTTCCGAGTATAGGGATAGAGTGTACATACCTCAATATCATAAAAGCCATCTATGAAAAACCTACAGTGAATATCATTCTCAATGGGGAAAAACTGAGAGCTTTCCCCCTAATGTCAGGAATGTGGCAAGGATGTTCACTATCACCACTGCTATTCAACATAGTATTAGAAGTCCTAGCCACAACAATCGGACAACAAAAAGAAATCAAAGGCATCTGAATCGGCAAAGAAGAAGTCAAACTCTCACGCTTTGCAGATGATATAATATTTTGTGTGGAAAACACAAAAGACTCCACCCCAAAGCTGCTAGAACTCATACAGGAATTCAGGAAAGTGGCAAGATATAAAATCAATGCACAGAAATCAGTGGCATTCCTATACACCAACAACAAGACAGAAGAAGGAGAAATTAAGGAGTCCATCCCATTTACAATGGCACCCAAAACCATAAGATACCTAAGAATAAATCTAACCCAAGAGGCAAAGAATCTGTACTCAGAAAACTATAGAATACTCGTGAAAGAAATTGAGGAGGAACCAAAAAATGGAAAAACGTTCCATGCTCATGGATTGGAAAAACAAATATTATGAAGATGTGTATGCTACCTAGAGCAATCTACACATTCAATGCAATCCCCATCAAAATATCATCCACTTTTTTCAAAGAAATGGAACAAAGAATCCTAAAATTTGTATGGAACAAGAAGAGACCCCGAATAGCCAGAGGAATGTTGAAAAAGAAAAGCAAAGCTGGTGGCATCACAGTTCCGGACTTCAAGCTCTATTACAAAGCTGTTATCACCAAGACAGTATGGTACTGGGCGCCTGGGTGGCTCAGTTGGTTAAGCGACTGCCTTCGGCTCAGGTCATGATCCTGGAGTCCCGGGATTGAGTCCCGCATCGGGCTCCCCGCTCAGCGGGGAGTCTGCTTCTCCCTCTGACCCTCTTCCTTCTCGTGCTCTGTATCTCTCATTCTCTCTCTCTCTCAAATAAATAAATAAAATCTTTAAAAAAAATAAAAAAATAAAAAAATAATAAATAAATAAATAAAGACAGTATGGTACTGGCACAAAAAGAGACATAGATCAATAGAACAGAATAGCGAGCCCAGAAGTGGACCCTCAACTCTATGGTCAACTAACTAATCTTTGATAAAGCAGGAAAGAATGTCTAATGGAAAAGACAGTCTCTTCAACAAATGGTGTTGGGAAAATTGGACAGCCACATGCAGAAGAATGAATCTGGACCATTTCCCTACAGCACACACAAAAATAGACTCAAAATTGTTGAAAGACCTAAATGTGAGACAGGAGTCCATCAAAATCCTAAAGGAGAACACAGGTAGCAACGTCTTCGACCTCAGCTGCAGCAACTTCTTCCTAGAAGCATCGCCAAAGTCAAGGGAAGCCAGGGCAAAAATGAATTATTGGGAATTCATCAAGATAAAAAGCTTTTGCACAGCAAAGGAAACAGTCAAAAACCAAAAGACAACTGACAGAATGGGAGAAGATATTTGCACATGACATATCAGATAAAGGGCTACTATCCAAAATCTATAAAGAACTTATCAAACTCAACACCCAAAGAACAAATGATGCAATCAAGAAATGGGCAGAAGACATGAACAGACATTTTTCCAAAGAAGACATCCAAATGGCCAACAGACACATGAGAAAGTGCTCAACATCGCTTGGCATCAGGGAAATCCAAATCAAAACCTCATTGGATACCACCTCACACCAGTCAGAATGGCTAAAATTAACAAGTCAGGAAATGACAGATGTTGACAGGGATGCAGAGAAAGGGGAACCCTCCTACAATGTTGGTGGGAATGCAAGCTGGTGCAACCACTATGGAAAACAGTATGGAGGTTCCTCAAACAGTTGAAAATAGAGCTAACATGGGATCCAGCAATTGCACTACTGGGTTTTTACCCCAAAGATACAAATGTAGGGATCCGAAGGGGTACATGCACCCTGATGTTTATAGCAGCAACGTCCACAATAGCTAAACTGTGGAGAGATCCAAGATGTCCATCAACAGATGAATGGATAAAGATGATGCGATATATATATACACACACACACACACACACACACACACACACACACACAATGGAATATTATGCAGCCATCAAAAGAATGAGATCTTGCCATTTGCAACGATGTGGATGGAACTGGAGGGTGTTATGCTGAGCGAAATAAGTCAATCAGAGAAACACATGTATCATATGACCTAACTGATATGAGGAATTCTTAAGCTCAGGAAACTGAGTGTTTCTGGAGTGGGGGCGGGAGGGTTGGGGTGCCTGAGTGATAGACATTGGGGAGGGTATGTGCTATCATGAGCTCTGTGAATTGTGCAAGACTGTTGAATCATAGATCTGTACCTCTGAGACAAATAATGCAATATATATTAAGAAAAAAAAAGAAGACGATAGCAGGAGGGGAAGTATGAAGGGGGGGAATTGGAGGGGGAGAGGAACCATGAGAGATGATGGACTCTGTAAAACAAACTGAGGGTTCTAGAGGGGAGGGGGGTGGGAGGATGTGTTAGCCTGGTGATGGGTATTAAAGAGGGAACGTTCTGCATGGAGCACTGGGTGTTATGCACAAACAGTGAATCATGGAACAGTACATCAAAAACTAATGATGTAATATATGGTGATTAACATAAGAATAATATTTAAAAAAACAACATTGAGATACCGCCTTACACTAGTTAGAATGGCAAAAATGGACAGGGAAAGAAACCACAAATGTTGGAGAGTTTGTGGAGAAAGCGGAACCCTCTTACACTGTTGGTGGGAATGCAAGTTGGTACAGCCACTTTAGAAAACAGTATGGAGGTTCCTCAAAAATTTAAAAATAGAGTTACCCTATGACCCAGCAATTGCACTACTGGGTATTAACCCCAAAGACACAGATGTAGTGAAAAGAAGGGCCATATGCACCCCAATGTTCATAGCAGCAATGTCCGCAATAGCCAAACTGTGGAAAGAGCTGAGATGCCCTTCAATAGATGAACGGATAAAGAAGATGTGGCCCATATATAGAATGGAATATGACTCAGCCATCAGAAAGGATGAATACCCAACTTTTACATCAACATGGATGGGTCTGGAAGAGATTATGCTAAGTGAAATAAATCAAGCAGAGAAAGTCAATTATCATATGGTTTCACTTATTTGTGGAACATAAGGAATAGCATGGAGGACACTAGGAGAAGGAAGGGAAAAAGGAGGCGGGGGATTGGAAGGAGAGGTGAACCATGAGAGACTATGGACTCTGAGAAACAAACAGGGTTTTAGAGGAGAGATGGGAGGGGGGATTGGTCAGCCCGGTGATGGGTATTAAGGAGGGCACATACTGTATGGAGCACTGGGTGTTATACGAAAACAATGGATCGTGGATCACCACATCAAAAACTAATGATGTATTGTATGGTGACTAACATAACATAGTAAAATTAAAAAAAAATCACTCTCAACATGAACGGCCTAATTGCTTCCATGAAATGGCACAGTGTTGCAGATTAGATAAAAACATAGAACCCATCCATATGCTGTCTGCAAGAGACTCATTTTGAACCTAAAGTCACCTCCAAACTGAAAGTCAGGGTTTGGAGATCCATCTTCCATGCCAAGGGAACTAAAAGGAAAGCTGGGGTAGCAATTCTCATATCAGACAAATTCAATTTTAAGCAAAAGACTGTAGTAAAAGAAACAGAAATACACTATATCATTCTTACAGGGTCTATCCAACAAGAAGATCTAACAATGGTAAATATCTATGCCCCCAACATGAAAGCAGCCACCTACATAAGCCAACTGTTAACCAAAATAAACATATTGATAATAATACATTAATAGTAGGGGAACTCAACACTCCACTCTCAGCACTAGACAGATCATCTAAGAAGAAAATCAACAAAGAAACAAGTGCTCTGAATGACACACTGCATCAGATGAACTTCGTAGATACATACAGAACATTCCATCCTAAAACAACAGAATAATCATTCTCGAATTCACATGGAACTTGTGATACCAAAAGAATGAGAATATTCCCTGCATATTTTCAGACCACAATGCTTTGAAACTGGAACTCAATCACAAGAAAAAAAATTGGAAGGAATTCAAACACTTGAAAGCTATAGACCATCCGGATAAAGAATGTTTGGGTCAACCAGGAAATTAAAGAAGAACTTAAACAGTTCATGGAAACCAATGAGAACGAAAACACATTGGTCCAAAACCTGTGGGATAGTGTGAAGGCAGTCCTAAGGGGGAAATACATAGCCATCCAAGACTCACTCAAAAATGCAGAAAAATCCTGAATGTACAAGCTAAACTTACACCTAAAGGAACTGGAGAAAGAACAGCAAATAAAGCCTAAATGGAGCAGAAGAAGAGAAATAATAAAGATTAGAGCAGAGATCAATGAAATAGAAACCAGAAAACAGTAGAGTGGATCAACAAAACTAGAAGCTGGTTCTTTGAAAGAATTAATAAGATCCACAAACCACTGGCCAGACTTATCCAAAAGAAAAGAGAAAGAACCCAAATTAATAAAATTATGAATGAAAGGGGAGAGATCACAACTAACCCCAAGGAAATAGAAACAATTATTAGAAATTATTATCAGCAACTATATGAAAATAAATTAAGCAACCTGGAAGAAATGGATGACTTCCTGGAAACCTATAAATTATCAAGACTGAAACAGGAAAAAGTTGACAATCTGAATACACCAATAACCAGTAATGAAATTGAAGCAGTGATCACAAATCTCCCAAAAAGAAGAGTCCAGGGCCTGATGGATTCCCAGGGGAATTCTACCAAACATTTAAAGAAGAAACAATACCTATTCTACTGAAGCTGTTTCAAAAAATAGAAACAGAAGGAAAACTTCCAAACTCGTTCTATGAGAACAGCATTACCCTGATCCTAAAACCAGGCAAAGACCACATCAAAAAGAATTACAGACCAATATCCCTGATGAATATGGATGCCAAAGTTCTCAACAAGATCCTAGCCAATAGGATCCAACAGTACATTAAAAGAATTATCCATCACAACCAGTTGGTATTTGTTCTTGGGATGCAAGGGTGGTTCAACATTTGCAAATCAATCATTGTGATAGAACACATTAATAAAAGAAAAAACAAGAACCATATGATCCTCTTAATTGATGCAGAAAAAGCATATGACAAAATACAGCATCTTTCACATAATACTTTATGTGGAAAACCCAAAAGACTCCACCCCCAAAATTCTAGAACTTATACAGCAATTCAGTAATGTTGCAGGATACAAAATCAATGCATAGATATCAGTTGCTTTCCTATACACTAACAATGTAACTGTAGAAAGAGAAATTAGGGAATTGATTCCATTTATAATAGCACCAAAAACCATAAGATACCTAGGAATAAACCTAACCAAAGAGGTAAAAGATCCATACTCTATAAACTACAGAACACTTATGAAAGAAATTGAAGAGGACACAAAAAGATGGAAAAACATTCCATGCTCATGGATTGGAAGAATAAACATTGTTAAAAATGTCTATGCTGCCCAGAGCAATCTATACTTTCAACGCCACTTCGATCAAAATTCCAACAGCATTTTTCAAAGAGCTGGAACAAAGAATCCTAAAATATGTATGGAACCAGAAAAGACCCTGAATCACCAGGGGAATGTTGAAAAAGAAAACCAAACCTGGGAGCAACATGTTGCCTGATTTCAAGCTATAGTACAAAGCTGTGATCACCAAGACAGCATGGTACTGGCACAAAAACAGACACATAGATCAATGGAACAGAATAGAGAGCCCAGATATGGATCCTCAACTCTGTGGTCAACTAATGCGACAAAGCAAGAAAAAATATCCAATGTAAAAAAGACAGTCTCTTCAATTAATGATGTTGGGAAAATTGGACAGCTATATACAGAAGAATGAAACTCGACTATTCTCTTACACCATACACAAAGATAATTTTAAAATAGATGAAAGACCTAAATGTGAGATAGGAATCCATCAAAATCCTAGAGGAGAACATAGGCAGTGACCTCTTCAACATTGGCCACTGTAACTTCTTTCAAGATATGTCTCCAAAGGCAAGGGAAAAGCAAAAATGAACTTCTGGGACTTCATCAAGATAAAAAGCTTCTGCACAGCAAAGGAAACAGTCAACAAAACTAAGAGGCAACCCACAGAATGGTAGAAGATATTTGGAAATGACATTACTGATAAAGGGTGGTATCCAAGATCTATAAAGAACTTCTCAAACTCAACACCCAAAAAACAAATAATCAAGTCAAAAAATGGGCAGAAGACAGGAACAGTCACTTCTCCAAAGAAGACATACAAATGGTGGTTAACAAACACATGAAAAAATGTTCAACATCATTAGCAATCAGGGAAATTCCAATCAAAACCACACTGAGATACCACCTTACACTAGTTAGAATGGCAAAAATTAACACGGCAGGAAACAACAAATGTTTGAGGGGTTGTGGACAAGGGGGAATCCTCTTACACTGTTGGTGGGAATGCAAGTTGGTACAGCCACTTTGGAAAACAGTATGGAGTTTCCTCAAAAAGTTAAAAATAGAGCTACCCTATGACCCAGCAATTGCACTACTGGGTATTTACCCCAAAGATACAGATGTAGTGAAAACAAGGGCCACATGCATCCCAATGTTCATAGCAGCAATATTCACAATATTCAAACTGTGGAAGGAGCTGAGATGCCCTTCAACAGATGAATGGATAAAGAAGATGTGGTACATACAGACAATGGAATATTACTCAGCCATCAGAAAGGATGAATACCCACCATTTGCATCAACATGGATGGAACTGGAGGGGATTGTGCTAAGTGAAATAAATCAAGCAGAGAAAGGCAATTATCATATGGTTTCACTCATATGTAGAACATAAGGAATAGCACAGAGGACATTAGGGGAAGGAAGGGGAAACTGAAGGGCAGCAGAAATCAGAGGGGAGACAAACCATGAGAGACTCTGGACTCTGGGAAACTATCTGAAGGTTTTGTAGGGGAGGGGTCGGAGGATGGGGTAGCCAGGTGATGGGTATTAAGCAGGGCCCATGTTTTAATGAGCACTGAGTGTTATATGCAAATAATGAATCATGGGGCACTACATCAAAAACTAATGTAGTACTGTATGGTCGCTAACATAACATAATAAAAGAAAATAAAAAAGAAAAATTATTCATTATCTGAAATGCAAATTTAACTGGGCATCCTGTATTTTTATTTGCTAAAGCTCACAACTTTACTCCCTTATTATTTCTCTTTGTGACTATCCCAACACATATTTCTCTGGGATGAAAGGCAGCAAACCAGTATACGGGCCTCTTTTTAATTTTGTCCGCACCAATGTTCCTGGCCAGAGTGACCTTTTAAAGCATATATCAAATCACATCATTCACATGCTTAAAACCCCCTCTTTAATTCTTCTTTAATTCCTATCATATTAGAATAAAACACAAATTCTTTCCCAAACCTGTAAAGGCTGTACATGTTTTCTCCTGCCTACCTTTCTGAATTTCACAATAGCCCTATGAAAAGGACATCATTATTAATCCCATTTTACATGTGAGAAAAATGAAGCCTAGAGAAGGAGCACATGCTCCACTAGATATCAAAATTAGCTGTCTTATATAAAAATAATTATGACATTAGTGCAGAGAGTATAAAAATAGATTAGAAAAACTAATAATTGTAACATCCAATGTTGGTTAAGGATGCAGTCCAGTGGACATTTTTATGCACTGTAGTGTGAATTGATCACGTTGTTTTAGAGAAAGATTTGGAAGTGTTCATGACCATTTAAAAATATGTGTCCTCTGACTGAGCATCCATACTCTAGGTATTATCCTAGTTACATGTATGCATACATTCACATATATATGTAAATGTATAAAATAAGATCAAAGACTATGATCTTTTTCAGTAGTTACCTCTTTTCATAGTTACCCCTAAGGAAGAGAGTGAAAGTGGGGTAGGGGTGGGGGTCAAGAGGGACTTTCACTTTCTATTCTATTCTTTATTAAAGATTTGTGGCTAGGATGTATTCATGATTTTCTTGTACAATTTAATATTAAAAAAATAAAGGTAACATGTTAGCTAAACATACTCCAAAAGTCTTTAATGATTACAGGATTATAAGTAACTTATTTCTTTTTTCTCTTGAAACAAGATAACCTTACCTTGACTGAAAATTGGCTCTAAGATTTTAGAAATCTTGATGGAAACAAGAGGGGAAAACTGTCATGTTAAGACTACAAGCTATTTTCTTTCTCTCAAATAGTAAGAACTCAGTCACCTTTGGGGCAAGCTGCTCTTTTGTTTTGGGGAAGGTTCCCTGAACAGCCCCTGTGACACAAATTTTAAAAATCTATCTTTTCTTGGAGAAAACTATAGAGTAACCTGAATGTAGACATTTTAGATGCAGACGTAACTATTTTCCTCCATAATGTAAATTGTCATGTGTGATTGAATTAGGGCTGTATCTGCAGACTTTATTGCTTTGAGGCTAGTTGTAGGGTGGTGGTTTTCTATGAATTTAGACTACACTGTGCTTGGGTTGTTGCTTGTAAACTTAAGATGTGGAAGTGTTCAGCAATTTCTTGACGAATAACTTTAGTTGAGACCTAGAGAACTATGGGAAAAATGCACAGCTGTGATTTTACCTGCTGCATAACTCTAATTCCTATAAAAAGAGAACCACAACAGGTTTATGTGGCTTAAATTATATGAGATTGGTAGTACTCTACGCATTGTACTTTTTAATTTGAAATCAAATGACCAAAACTTTAGTAAATGTATTGATACTAAATAAATCGTCTTCTAATTTCACTGTCTTTAGGGTTAAAGAGTAAAGGTACAATTCAACAAGGCCTCAACTAAGAGAGAGTGGGGGTTGCCCTTTCAGAAAAGTTGACATTCTCATTAACAGTCACCCTTAAAAATGACAAGGCAGAAATGAGAACATGAGAATTGGTCCTCACTTGGAAGTAATGGGAAACTCCTCCTCTTTCTGGACATGGAAGGAGCTGGACCTTAACCTAGAATGCATTGTGTAAACATGCTAATACTATTTGTTTCTTGGGGCAGGGAGTGGCAGTTAGCTAGTTCCTGGCCACACAGAAGCAAGCTAAGAGCTAGTAGAGCAATGCCTTTTATGAAACCCTGATTATAGATTTGTCCCTTTGGGCCATGAGAGAGCCACATGTACTACTAGTGGTGATGGTGAAGTATCCTCTAGGTTGTATTTTCCTTCCATGATCCCCAAACACTCAGTAAAATGTCATGAAAAGTATGTAACATGTGCAGTGCACACTTAGAAGCGTTGTACAATTGTTTCAATGCTCTATGACTGCCACCATGAAATTCTTAATTTTTGAACAAGGAGCTCATAATTTCTTTTTGCACTGAGCCCCCAAAATTATATAGCTAGTCCTGCTCAAAATTTCAGCCTTTTATCAGCTGTGAGGCACATGGGATATCTTGCAATGTCTTGACTCCATGGTTGAAGTAGTAGTAGGAACAGTGGACATGAGTAGAACATAACCATATAGAGCAAAGCCACCAATCCTGAGGACCTTTTGGTAGCAGGGGCAGAGCACTTGACAAGGATGACTCTAGAGCACCCTTGAATATTCTCATAAAGTAAGGGCACTTCCAAGAAGAACTGGGCAGATTGAAATCTCAAAATCTCCATAATTTAATTAAACAAACAAAAATGTGACTTCACTAAAAGTCCATTGTCTAGAATTATTGGTATATCCCTTTGGTTTGTTTGCATTTTTTACTTTTTAACAGGCTTATATTAATCATGTAAAAATAGAGGTGTAGTACCATCAATCCTAAGAGTTATGAGAAATATTAATGTATATTTAGTCTAGCATTCCAATTCTATGTGCTAAAGACACCTGAGGTAAGGTGCTATCACAGGAATCTATATACACTAAGATAATTTGTAATCAGAATAAATAACATGCCTTACTGTCCTCTCAGCTGAAATGCCTTTTACCCCTTCTCTCCTTGCCTGGATAACTCCTACTGATGTTTTGGGCCTTAGCTTAGACATGACCTCCACAGGAAAGCCTTCTTTGATCATCTCAGGCTGCATTAAGTGTTCCTTCTTTAAGCTGCCAGAGCACCACACTATCTATCACCCTACAACTGTCTACTTACTTTGTCTCCCCTAATGGACCATGAGTCTTTGAAAGTAGAGACCTTGGCTCTTTCATCTTTGTTTCCCTACCACTCAGCAAGAAGGCTCCTGCCACATCTTAGATGCTAGTCAATTGTGAATAAATAACTAAATGAATTAACAAAGTACTATATTTTTTCAAACTGCATATGATGCTGTAATTATTAAAGAAAATTTTCACATTATATTCTAACTATTGTTAAGTATTCAACTCACAGATACATTAAGTAACATTACTATCATGGCAGTCTGTGAAATTCTTTGATAATAAAAAGAGTCCATCATTGAAAATACTGAGAATCACTAATCTAGTGTAACTTTTTTATTGTATAAATAAAGATACAGAGAAGAGATTGCATTCACTTGCCCAACGTCTCAAAATCTACCAATGGCAGTGGAGCCAACAGCCAGCACCTGAGCCTCAGTCTTTTCCTGACTTTTCTAATTCTCTCTTGTTTCTTCTTCCCAAATGTGTCAATGCAGCCTACACAAACAAGATTGATACAAAATGGCTTTCTGTACTGGTGCCCCCCACCTCCGACGTCTGTAAAGCAGCACTAACAAAGTATCTCAAGGTCCATGTCTGGAACCCAAGAAGTTAAATGCAAATGTGAGGCAAGCCAGTGAGCAGGCAGGGTGAATGGGTCAGCATGAAGTCAAGTCACAGGGTGGGACAAAGTGGTCTTTTGTCCAACTTAGGGTCTGGCAACATCAGAGGCTAAGTCAAGTGATGAAGCCTTGAGAAACTTCTGCGGCCAAAATTCCGGTCGTATATGATCCCCAAGAAGGTAGTGTGCCTGGAACATAGCTGCTGCTTAATAAATATTTGCTGACAGAATTAAAAAATGAAAAATGGAAACTGAACTCCTCTTGGTCCTGAAGTAACTTCTCCAAAAGCTACCTAAAGCAGTAAGCCTTGCAGATCCACTCATCTGGTTCTAAATGAGTACTCAATGGTCTCAGTTATGCTTTAAATTATCAGCCAAGCAACATTTAAGGAAAGAGGGGAATACCCAAGGGAAGCTGGACCTTAAGGTTGTAGCTGAGGGGAGAAGATGGATCCCATCTGATGCTAAAAAAAGGAAACCAAGTCAGAACCTCACATGCATAAATAGGCCTTTAAAGTTCATGACCCAATTAAAATGAAGGGACTGCTCCAACTCCCTAGAATTACACCCACAGGAAGAAGGCCTTTTGTGAATAATTTGCTTCATTTGGTTTTCCTTTTAGCTTTTTATTTCATGTCCCTTATAATGTGGTTCCTTCGGGATAAATAGGAGGAAGGAGGTCAGTAGAATATGATAGGTAGATAGTAGTGTGATTGTTTCTGGGCTCCACAAACCCCAGGGATAAACCCTGAGCCCTGCATACTCCTGAGAAGTCCTGACTGATCTTATAAATTTATCTTTTCTCCATAATGGGGTTGGGGACCTTGATTTTAAAATAATTACTTCAATTGTCCATTTCCCTTTACTTGTTTAGACAGATTTAGTAACCATTTCAAGATGGAAATTTTCTGATTTCTTTCACTTGCCTGGATGCCATTTCATGATACCTTTTTATTCAAGTTTTCAAGTCATTAATTCCCCCTCTTTAATCCTGTTAGGAGCCAGTGTCCTTTAATGTCATCCATTGAGTTTCCCAAGAGTGAACACTTTTTTTCTCATCTTGCAAACATCTCCTAATTAATGGTCACTACTGCCTTCTCATTAATGCTCAATAGAGGAGGCAATTAATGATCACTCATGCACCAGATGAGATTTTCAGGCACAGCTCACTCCAGTAGTGCTGTAGCTTTTTTGACCTCAGTCAAAATTTCATTTCTATGTCCTTTCTATAAAAGGAGGATGCCATAATCTCACTTTAACTTCTCCCAAGCAAGAGACTCTTTCTATCAGTCAACAAATATGTTCAAGTCTTCTCCATATATATCTTTATATATATCATATTATATGTATGTTATATATAACATTATATATATATATATATATATATATATATAATCTGTTTACTGAAAAACTCTTGCTATTAAAATTATCTCCAGGGGCACCTGGGTGGCTCAGTCATTAAGCGTCTGCTGTCGGCTCAGGTTATGATCCCAGGGTCCAGGGATCAAGCCCCACATCAGGAGCCCTGCTCAGCGGGAAGCCTGCTTCTCCCTCTCCCACTGCTTGTGTTCCCTCTCTCCTGTATCTCTCTCTGTCAAACAAATAAATAAAATCTTAAAAAAAATAAAATAAAATTATCTCCATAAGCTCAGTAATTACCTCTAAATGCAAAAATCTTTGATTTCTGTGTGCCATATATTTCCACTGACCATCAGTTTATTTTTTTAAAGATTTTATTTATTTATTCATGAGAGACGGGGGGGCAGAAGGAGAAGGGAGCCCAATGTGGGACTTGATCCCAGGACCCCAAGATCATGACCTGAGCTGAAGGCAGACGCTTAACTGACTGAGCCACCCAGGTGCTCCATCAGTTTATTTTTTAGTAATTATTCTGGTGATGTTTGCAGTACCATTTTTTTTGGGGGGGGGTCTTGGTTCTCATACTGTTTCTCCTCATTGTCCTTCACTGGCTCATTGTACTTCATCCATCACTTAAATATTGATATACTACAGGTTTCTTCCCTGGCTCTCTTTCCTAAATTCATCCTGGGAAATACCATCTACTCTTCTGCCCTTTCTTAATCATTTTCCAAATTGGTTTTTTGCCCCATTATACTTCCTGAGTCCCAGGTTCATTATCTGGCTTCCTACATAAAATCTCCACTTGGATGACACACAGGGAACTCATACTCAACATTTTTCGAACTAGACTTACCATCTACCCCACCTCAAATTTATTCCTCCCCCGGGGTTCTCAGTGAGTGACAGACACCACTATTCATGCAGTTGTTTGTGACAGAAATGTACGAGTCAATCTTGATTCCTCTATCTCTCTTACTCCTTCAAACATAATCAAGTCTTGTCAACACTCTCTGGTAATTATCTCTTAAAATCTTATCTTTATTTTCAATTCCCCACTAATAGTTTATCATCACCAGTATGAAATCTAAAATCCTTATCACAACTGTCCAATGCTCATTTAATCAATATTTATTGTGTTGCCAACTGTGTTCTAAGCATGGTAGAACATGCTTTCCATATTTAAGCCCCTGGCTACTACTGTAATGTCATCTCTTTCAGCTTGATCCAACCTCCTTGCCACTTTCCCTGCTTGAATCATAACTTACTTATATCTCATTAAATACATACTACTACTGTTCTATAGCTTCTGTATTTTTGCAGAGACTGTTTACTGTAATTGAGTTTTAAGATTCAGTTTAATTATTAAGTGGATATAATTAAATACCAAATGACTCTATACTCTTTGTGACCACACAAGATTACCTAGATATGTTATTTGATTTTCTTCCTTGGGAGAGTCCATCTGCATTTTTATCAGTCAGACCCATTGCCTTTACAAGGAAGTAACTAAACTGGCCTGAGGAGTTTTTGCTAGAGGTAGGAAATAGATGGACTTTAGTTGAGGAAGGGAACCAAGGGTAACATGTCTGCCCAGGATGTCTTTCAGCCCAGTCAACAAAAGCTAGACTAGACTAGGCTTGAGTTATTCAAAAAGTTTTGGAGTACACTTACTTGATACTTTAACCCAAAGAAATTCTTTTATGGTACAGAATCCAAATCCTGAGTTAGACCTATAAGATAACAATTTTGAGGTTCAAATATTTCTAACCCTCATTAAAACATAGGGATGGGCCCCTTGTCTTTATATGTAGTGTGCTAGCACTGAAAAGGGGAGAGAGAAGAGCAAGGGATTCTAACATCTTTGTATTGTTTTGTATTTCTTTAAGCTTTTCATTGTCCAACTCTCCTCCTAACTCACTGACTTTACTAAAAATCAGCTGTTTTCTCAATATATCCTTCAGTGGGTATTCCCCACCTGCTGCAACTACTATCTTTAAAGAGATTATTTTTCAATCTGATTTTCTAGCCTAATATTCCTCTCTGCCTATTCTTGACTTTCTTGCTGTTTTATTCTTCTTTCACTTGGGCGATCTCCCCAGGATTTGAAACTTAGTATGGAAATAAAACATATCTGTTTCCTCCTCCCCCTGGAAAGCCATGCTAAGTCCCAAGTGTAAAACATGCAGCTTGATTTTTGTCTCTTTCCTCTAACATATCACAGGTATTCAATCATCATCAAATCTTTGTTTTTTAAACCACTGCTTCTGCTGCTCATAACTTATAAAAGTTGCATTGCTGGTAAACGATTATCTTAAAATCAAGTTTCCAAACCACTATCCTCCAATTTTATAACAAGACCAATAACAACAACAATAAAAACAAACATGTATACAAGACTTACTATGCACTGGGTACTATTCTAAATTCTGTGTGTGTATGTATGTACATATCCATATTTTTTCTCACCTAATCCTCACATGATAGAGAAATAGTCACAGAGTAACTAAGAGACTTACCCAAGGTAACACAGCTAGTAAATACTAGAGGCATGCTTTTAACCTAGGTCATCCGGCTCTCAAGTCCATGCCCTTAACTATTTTATACTTGTCCCTTTTTGGCTAAAAGGCCAGAGATAAAATTCATCTGACATTCCACATTCTCTTTCCAACAGACTTTCAAGATGCTATAATTAAACATACATTTTATAATGTCCTAGTCTAGACTCCATATTTGAGCTAGATAATACAATAGCCACTAGCCACATGTGGCTATTAAGTTCCTAAAATATGGTTAGTACAACTGGGTCACTGAATTTTTAATTGTATTTAATTTTAATTACTTTTAATTTTAATTAAAATAGCCACATATAACAGTGTTTATTATCTTGGACAATATAGTAGCATTGGCTGTTCTTTAGTAATCATAAAATAGATGTTGATTAAACATACTTGCCACTAAACAGAACAACAAATGCATAAGGGCATGGCCTTTTCTTCCCAATAAAATAGGACATACTTGGGAATGTAAGACACTGGGAAGAGTAACTAGCAATTCAATGTTGGTGTTGAGTTGAGAGTTATACTAAGACAAGGCAGGCCAAGAGAAGTCAAGACATTGAGACAAGGTACAGATAGTTCATGTTAGGTTCATGGTAAACAGGTACAAGCTAATAGCCAGAGTGCCAAGGAGTTAGGTCAAGAGACTACAGGTTGACAAAGAGGAAAACACATACCATAATTAGATGTTAACTTAAACAAAAAGCAGATGAGTTGTGGTATCCAACCTGAGGAAGTCAGAAGTCTCAACTAGGCAAAAGGGCTCAGGCATAGCACAGACTGAGTGTATATGCAGTAAATAGTTCACACTGGGCACCAAGCAACAAAGAATAAAAGTGAAATAGGAAGACAAGTGCAAGCAAGTGGGTCTACCCTACAGATGGACCAAGTTAGGACCTTTGAGCCTAATAGTAATAGCTACTGTCTAGTGAGAACCTACTATGAGCCAGACATCATTCTAAGTGCTTTATACATATATAATTTAGTATTCTGAGGTAAATACTATTATCTTCATTTTATAGATGAGAAAACCAAACCTCAATGAGGTTCAGTTATCTTCCATAATTCACACAGCTATTCTGTGGTAGAGCCAAGATTTGAAACAAATTCTGTCCAATTTCAAAGTCCATCTAATTTGTACTACTCTATCAGATATCTATAAAATAAATAGCTTTAGGCCTAGGCAGAAGTAAATATTCTTGCCAATTTGCCAGGCCTACCAGGGAAGAGTAGCTCCCTTCAAAGAGGAGACAAATCATGAGAGACTCTTAACTATAGGAAACAAACTGAGGGTTGCTGGAAGACAGGTGGGAGGGGAGGTAGGGTAACTTGGTGACCAGCATTAAGGAGGGCACATGATGTGATGAGCATTGGGTGTTTTTTATTATTATTATTTATTTATTTGAGAGAGAGAGCGCGAGACACCACAAGCAGGGGGAGCAGCAGAGAGAGAGGGAAAAGCAGGCTCCCTGCTGACCAGGGAGCCCAATGTGAGGCTCTATCCCACCCCAAGATCATGACCCAAGCCAAAGGCAGATGCGCAACCAACTGAGCCACCCAGGTGCCCTGAGCACTGGGTGTTATATGCAGCTGATGAATTATTGAACTCTACATCTGAAATTAATGATGTACTATATGTTGGCTAATTGAATTTAAATTAAAAAAAAAAGAGTCAGAACCTGAACTATAGGCATATAATGGCATATTAAAGAGGAAATGAGAGTTTCCATTGAGGGAAGGCCTGATAGCTTGAGCCAGTCAAAGTTTAAAAGTATAAAACTGTAGAGGCTATTCTGGAGGTAATAGCAGAGGATGGAACAATGTTAATATTAGCTCCCATTTACCCACATACAAGCCGCTGAACTAGATGTTTCCCACAGAACTTGATGATTTATAGCTATTATTTATAATTCTAACTTAAATTGTTTATGGTAGATGGAATGAGCTCCATTTCATAGATGAAGTCTTGAGTACATGAAAAGGCATGGATTCTAAGCAAGGCCTGTCAAGTTCTAAAGCCATAGTTTTTCCTTTAACAAATAGCTTCCATCAAAAGCCATATGAAAGGCTTTGCTCTTTCCCTACCCTTCAAATGTTCCTTTCTGAGACTTCCTTCTATTCTTTAGATCCCCTTTTAGATTGGGTGTATGTTTCAGTGGTCCAATATCCAGACCATCCAGGGATGTCTTGGCCTCTGAAGATCATGTCCTCTTTTCAGCTATTAATTTCCATAGGAGTCAACCCAGTGGCAACTCCAGAATTTCTGTGTGATAAGAGAATTTAAGTATGGTGATCTGGTTAAAGGCCTACCTAGGGAGCCTGTCTTGAAGCTGCATCTCCATATCAAGCTACTAAACACATGGTTCTTGCTCTGCTTTATATGAAATGTTCTACTTACTAATTCTATTTTTTTTAATTTTGCTTTTATTAAAGTAAAATTTATGTATAAAGAAATGCACATCTTGGGACACCTGGGTGGCTCAGTCGTTAAGCATCTGCCTTCAGCTCAGGTCATGATCCCAGGGTCCTGGGATTGAGCTCCACATCGGGCTCCCTGCTCTGCGGGAAGCCTGCTTCTCCCTCTCCCACTCCCCCTGCTTGTGTTCCCTCTTTCTCTGTGACTCTCTCTCTCTGTCAAATAAATAAATAAATAAAATCTTTAAAAAACAGAAATGCACATCTTAAGGGTACAAATTTAATGAGTTTTGACAAATGTATATATTCCTGTAAGCACACCCAAATCAAGATATAGAATATTTCTATCATCCCGACAAAGGAGGAAAGCTTCCTTTTTACCCCTTTCCAGTCAATCCCTAACTACAACCCCCAGGCTGGGCAACCACTGTTTTGATTGTCTCTTCTCAAAATTCATTTAAATGGAATTATATGGTATATACTCTTTGGTTCTGGTTTCTTTCATTCAACCTTGTGTATGTAAGATTGATCAATTTATTGAAGAGAACATCCTTTCTCCATTTTATATTCTTCGCCAGCCTTAAAAAAAAAAAGAAGGAAATCCTGTCATTTGCAACAACATGGATGAAACCTTATACAATATTATGCTAAGTGAAATAAAGCAGACACAAAAGAAACAATACTATATGATCACACTTATATGAAGAATCTAAAATAGTCAAACTTACAGAAGCAGGGAGCGCAATGGTGGTTACCAAAAGCTAGGGGAAGGGGAAACAAGGAGGTGTTGGTGAAAGGGCACAAAGTTTTGATTATAAAGGATGAATAATTCCTAAAGATCTACTGTATATCACAGTGCCTATAGTTAACAACACTGAATTGTATACTGAAAAATATGCTATCACAATCAATCTTATGTTAAGTGTTTCTACCAATATAGACAGATGATAGATAGATAGATAGATGATAGATAGATAGATGATAGATGATAGATAGATAGAGAGATAGATGATAGATGACAGATAAGGCAGGAGGAAACTTTTGGAGGCAATGGATATGTTTATGACATTGATTGTGGTGATAGTTTCATGTATGTATACTTATCTCTAAACTCATAAATTGTACACAGTAAATACACATGCATTTTATATGTCAATAAAACCTCAATAAAGTGGTTTTAAAAAGATTAATCTATGTTTTATCATGTATCAGTAATTCATTCTTTTTGCTGAGTAGTATTCTAATAAATTGATATATCTTAATTTGTTCATCTATTCTCCTGTGAAGAGACATTGGGATCTTTCCATCTTGGGGATATTATAAGTAAAGCTGTTTTAAGCATTCTGTACAAGTCTCTTTTGTGGGCATATATTTTCATTTCTCCTGGGAAAAGTGCCCAGAAGCCAAAATGCTGGGTCACAGGGTAAGTGTATGTTTAACTATAAGGAACTGCAAAATTGTTTTCCAAAGTGGTTGCAACATTTTATACTCTTACTAGCAAAGTACTAGAGTCTTGGTTGCTTCACATACTCACAAAGCTTTGTTGTTGTCAATCTACTTAATTTTAGCCATTCTGGTGTGTGTGTGGTTATATCTCACTATGGTTTTAATTTGAATTTCCCTGATGACTAGTGACATTGAACATCTCTCCATGTGTTTAGTAAGGTTGGTCTATTTTTATAGAGGTAGACTACACATATCTGCTACCAATTAAGCTGAGACACTATTACCCTGAAGTGTTTTTGTACTGAGGAAGGCAGGGCTAATGGAGATTATGGGATGACCTGATGCCCTTCTATCAAACAATCTCTTACCATGATCACTGTGTCTAACTCAGGCAAAGACTGTTGCTGCTGCCGCTGCTGCCTTTAAAACTGCAAAATAATGAATTTTTTGAGCAATTACTTTCTCAGGTTTCATAATTGTACTACTTTTTCAGATCTCTTACAAATCAACCCAAAGGTTATTGTTCCTCCTTCCAGGACTTAAACTTTCATTTCCACACAGAAAAAGAAAGGGGAGTCAACTTTTGAAATCCACTGTTTATTTATGTACCTATAGTCAGCCCACAATACTAGAGATCATCTTAATACTGTATAACTGTATTATAATTTAGGTCTCACTGATTTTGATAAATGGCATCTCCAAAAAATAATTTAAAAATTAGGGGACAAAGAGTGACAAAGAAATAGAGAAAAATAAAAATGATGAAGACAAAGTAAAAAAAAGTACAGAAATGCCCACATTTGGTCTGAAGGAATCCAGTTCAAATTAACTTGGTATAATTTCATTCTTTTCCAGCCAAATGAATTTTGTACAGTGATGCTTAAAGTGTGGAAAGAATTAACAATCAGCTGGATACATTTCAGAAACTTGAATGGTGTAAACTGAAGGAATTGGCAAGGTCATCTAATACAACTCCCTGCAGAATGCAGGAATCAACTCACAGAACCCAGAAATGTTTCTATCTTTTAAAGTCCACTGGTCATAGTGAAAACCTCTGGACCCACACAAAATATATCTATTGTCTTTTACACATCAGCACTTAATAAGTTACAAAAAGACTATATGCCCTCTACCCTCAACTCAGGTTTGACACTTTGTTCCTTCAACCCTTGCTTATAGAAACTATTAACCATCCTGGTCACCTTTGTTTATTACACTTCAATATTCTCCTTAAAAGATTCCCCACAAACAGTGTGTTATATAAGTGATCTGACTAGCACATATAATAGTGTGACTACAACCTTCCAAAAAAATTACAATGTACTATCAGATTAAATTAGCTTTTTGTTTACGACATCAGCATTGACTGGTTTTGCCACTACAGCCAACTAAAAACCATAGGCTTTTTTCACAAGCAGTCACTTCAGCCTTGGCTTTCTCACTTCAGTTTTTTTCTTTTTGGAGGTGGAAAGAAATCTGAGTATAGAACTTTTGATTAGCACTTATTATACTTCATCTTGTTAGTTTCAGTCCACTATTCTAACCTGCCAAGATTCGGTCATACCCTGTGAAAATTCTTCATAATATCACCATTTATTTTTGTTGGCAAATCTTTCCATAAGATCTTAGTACACTTCTCTGAGTTAGAACTTAGAATCTAAAGGATAAACTGAATGATTTTTGTGACTCAGGTTCATAAAGAGTCATCATTCTGAGCTTCAGTATTTACTGGCCATGACCTTAGGAACATAGAACAAAAAAGAGATACAGGACACTGTTGTAATTGTATTGAGCTCAAGACTTCCTATAGAGATATTTTTGTTTTACTAAATACCTGATATGACATCATTTTACTTATTTTTCTTCTTCAGGAAGGGACAGTTAATGACAAATGACAAATCTGTATAACTAAGGGTCCAAGTTATTAGATTTAATTTAATTGAGATTTTATTGGACTGTAACTTAACTAAGTCACTAAGTATGTAACTTATTCAAACCAACTGATAATATTATCTAACACTAAGAAAAGAAAATATCAGGTTAAAAAATGTTCTATCAGAAACCAATGTCCTTACCATACCCTTGTCAGGAGGGAGTGGGGTAACTTTGCTCTTTGATCTAATCTCCTCACTCCCTTAAGATCAGAACTTTCTAAAAGGCTAACTTTGTACTTTATGTTTACTAGAATAACACAGATGAGTAAGAGTTTACTGAAAAATCACCTATGCAGAAAAGATTTTAAATGTTATAATGCAAGTATTCTTCATAAAGATTTGACATCTCTCACATTACCGCTCAAGAAAGTACATTACCAAAGAATAATTCATGATGAATATGTCAACACTCTATAGCTGCTTTTTACAAAAGCTATAATGTACACCCCTCCCCACTTGCCTTTAAATCTAAATTTTCACTGTTTGACTAGAACTCTCATTGCCTGAAACTAATCAGAAATTTCTCTGAATCTTAGTTCATATCTACTTTATGTGCCCCCCTTTATTCTTATCTTCCAGTAACTACATGTACTCAATCAAAGGGGATTTAAATCTGCAAAGTAACTGCTTTCTGAGGAATACTAATCAGGCAAAATATCGACTCTTTGATCAGAAACAACCGAAGACCTCAGACAACCTCATTAAAAGCAAATTTTGACTTTGCTTATATTTTGCTCTCTTAAACTTTATTCATTATCTACAATATTTGTCATATACCTAAATAGTTTTTAAAATAATCAAACTGTTTGGAATTGTTGCCCAAGGTTTTTTGGGGGAAAGCTCTAGCTCTCTCACCCTACTCCAAATGGTCAGAATCTAAACAGAATACTTCATAATGTCTATATACTATTGTACGGTAAGAACATGAGGCGACTTAGACAGATCTGCTTTCCAATTCTATCTCAGCCTCAGTTATCTCATTTTAATATTGAGATAATACATATTTCATAGGACTATTGTAAGGATAATTTCTATAAACCGTATGGTGTATAATAGGTACTCAATAAAGACCAGTTTCTTTACCACTTATACCTATTCTTATTCCATGTCAAGGTTAAACACTAAATAATATCAATACAAAGGAAATTCAGGAATAAGATCACATTTTCACCTTTACTGTCAGGTGAGTATTTGTTTTAAGTAAAATGATCTGTCTCCATCAAAATTATCAGAGTCCACATCAAATGAGAACAATATTTGAATTTCAACACATCCTACATTATGTAGAAGAAATTCAAGTTCAGCTAGCTGCCTCATTTAACCAGGATATATGGGTTTGCTTAAACACATAATACTTTTCAAAATAACAATATAAAACCTGAATTCATGGATTTACTCATTTCAGTTCTTTGTTATAGATATGTTACAATTTGGTATGTGCATATGTGACTGTGATGTATGTATGTATGTTTTGTTTTCTGGGTTTTTTTTTTTCTTTTTAAATCAAGCCAGAAAACTTTTGAGATCAGGGATTGTGTCTCTATTATAGTAAGACCCCCACCATTAATAGCATGTTTGCCTTCCCCATTAGACTAAGCTTTCCTGGCAAACAAGGACCAAATCTCCTCCAACCCAGCTCAGAGTCAACAAATGCTGCTGACTGTCAATCCCTTGTTGATTAATTATTTGAGCATAGAGCAGAGCCTGGAGATTACTGATAGATGCTAAGAGCAGCTGAATATGTATCTCAGAGACCTGTGTCACACAACATTGGACCCTAGATTTAGGATATTCATAATGAAGTCATTCTTGAGTGAGGTGCTTAAATGGCTAAGGAAACGGTAGATGTTCCCTTTACATTAATAAAATCACAGTCCAACAGCCAATAAAATGCAGCAACAAAGAAGCACACCAAGAACATGACCGGATGGGAAAGTTTCTCGGAATGTAAACAATACTGGGCTGGAATTCAGAGACCACCTGTGTTCCTGTCCTGACTCTACTACTGACTGCTGTGATCATGGCTCATTTACTTTATCTGTCTGGGTCTCAGATCCTGGATCACTTATGAAACGAGCAGACAAGACCCTGAGTTCCCTCCCAGGTCTAACAGTCTAAAGTTCAACATTAAATGAAAATTGATACTTCTGTCTCAGAACTCATGCTATTTAGAATCTATATGATACAGGTTAGCATATGATCAATTGCTGCTTTGGTCTTGAATTGTTTCTTATACATTCAGCTTGTATCCCTGATACGAGAATCATGGATTACACATCTGTATTTTAGGCCAAAAGCTAGGTCATGACTGCTCAAACTAGTATATGCTTTCAAAAATATCTGTTGATTGATTGAACTGAAAAATGAGAAATCTGACTACTGATGTGGCCTCACAGCTGGGATGTCAAGATTAGCAAGGTAATATACATTAACCCTGGCACTGCTTTCAGCTTGCTAAATAAGAGATGGTATAAGTTCAGAGTAAATGCACAGATCATGATCAATTTTCTATTTCCTTATAAACCTTTCCAGTGCTTAGCAAATATAAAATAACCTGATGAAATCTGCTGGTTCCTTTGAAAACCCATTTTTTTCCAAGAAGTCTGGTATTTCTATTTCTGACCATAGAAGAAGAGTTAAAAATACTTTCTTGGAAACCTTGCTCAGTAGTAGACACTGAGATCAGTCCTATGTGGTTTGCTGTGAGTGATTTTAGAGATGCTCTTAGTCCCCAATTCTGCCCAATAACCTCTTTACTTACAGCTTTTTATGATTACTGAGATTCTCATTTTGGAGTCACCTCTGTGAACAAAAGTAGTAAGACTTAGGTAGTTTGGATGATGGAAAAAAAGGAGCAAGAAATATGTGCTGGGCATTGAAGGAAAGCAAGCCCAGGAAAGGGACAAGAAGAAGGCACTCAAAGAGAAAAAAGATGCTTACAGCATTTTTTTTTACAATTGTATCAGAACTAGAACCAAAGTGGGGAAGGGTGGGTAGGAAAGAAAACATACATTCTCTCCTTCAGACAAAGTAAAATGACTATTTAAATATGATTTGTAAGGATAACAGCTGTCATTTCATTAGACCCCGGGCATATCTTGCAGTGTTTCACTTCTGCAATGAAATCCAAACACTTTTCACCATTTTTACTGCTATGACCCTAGTCCAAACCAATATCACCCTTCACCTGGATCTTTTATCAGCCTCCTAACTGGTATCTTTGTTTCCACATTTGCCTCTTACATCCACCACACAGCGACTAGAGTCATCCTTTCAAAGCATAAACTAGATACAGGACTTAAAACTCTCCAGAGGCTTTCCATTGAAAGTGTAATAAAATCAGGGTACCTGAGTGGCTCAGTTAAGCATCTGCCTTCGGCTCAAGTGATCATCTCAGGGTCCTAGGATCGAGCCCCATGTTGGGTTCCCTCCCTGCTCAGCGGGGAATCTGCTTGTCCGTCTGCCCCTCCCCCTGCTTGTACTCTCCCTGTCACTTTCTCAAATAAATAAATAAAATCTTTTTTTTTTTAAAAGGAGGTGAAATAAAATCCTAAGTCTTTTTCGTGGTCTCTTGCCTATGTCTGTGACCTTACATCCTATCACTCTTCCTTTCCCTTTGAAGTCCACCTACACCAACTTTCATTCTGTCCCTTGAACACCCTGAGCTTGTTCATATCTCTGGTAGTCTTACACTTATCCTTCTGCACAGAACTTTCTTTTAAGAAATTGCTTTTTTTTATTTTTTTTAAATTTTTTAAGATTTTATTTATTTATTTGACATAGCGAGAGAGAGCACAAGCAGGAAGAGCAGCAGAGGGAGAAGCAGGCTCCCTGCTGAGCAAGGAGCCCGATGCAGGACTCGATCCCAGGACCCTGGGATCATGACCTGAGCCGAAGGCGATGCTTAACCGACTGAGCCACCCAGGCATCCCAAAATTGCTTTTTTTAAAAACATGCTTATTTTCCACATTCCTTCATTAAATGACAAACTCTATGAGGGAAGAGTTCTTGTCAGTCCTGAGCATCATTGTATCGTCAGTGTTTGGGCCACAGATAAAATATAATAATTGCCTAATAAAGGTTTGTCGAAAGAATGAGTAAATGGTAAAGGGAATCAGCAAGTCATGAAAAGAAATGTAAAGGAGTAGCCAAGAAGGCTCAGCTGAAATTACCTAGCATGGCTATAGGGGATAATATAGTCATGATTTCGTGACTTTCCTTAGAAATATTCAACACCTCAGAAGCAAAAAAGAAATTGGTAGAGGTTATCCAGGGTTTGGATTGACAAGGCAACAATTCTGACAGATTATTAAGGGGCTAAGGAATCCCAGGATGTTAGTGAGCACATCTTCAAAACAGTGCCAACAGAGCCTAGGTGAGTATGAAGGCAAACCACAGTGGGAGGTAAAGGACTGGGAGAACTGGAATTACTTAAGGGTTTGAAGGAGATGATGGGAATAATAAGAGAACATTCCATGGGTAATAAGGGGTAAAGAGCCATAGAAGCACAAGAGACTGTGGTCAGAGAGGAGGATCAGAATTCAGGATCATGGAACAGTGATGATAGAATGTATGTTATAACTGAATTACTCAGAACTGTCTTACTTAGCTATAAAATCTCTCCCTTGACAACACTGTGAAACTAATAGACCATTCAACTTTATAATGGACTCACTACTCCTTTAAGTAAAGTCTAGCTCATCATACAAGGCTTATCTGGAAAAGTCTCTGATAGCATCTGATCACTGATTTTGGAGTTCCTGGGCCAAAATTAAGGGTAAGAGGACTTTTCTCTGGCTTTTTTTTCATTTGACTTTTCTCCAGATCTTAGGCCCTATCCCTAGTTTTCAATCTTTTCTGTATCAAAAAAGATCCAACCTCTATCAGACAGTCCTAATGGAGCTGATAGCTAATCTAATTCACAGTAAAATGAGAATGGCTGAGAATGACCTAAAACCTTACCAATCCTGGGTTAGATGAAAATTTTGATTGTGTCCTTCCTGTCTTAACTCAAACCCATGAATAGTAAATAAAGTGGAAATTTAGGGCCATTGTCAGTAACACTTTTGCTAGACTTAAGGTCATCTCCGGCAGACAATATCTTCAGGCTCCTCTGCTATGCTATTGAATATTGGTGTGGAATTAGGATCTCATGGCAGCACTGCCATCTATTTAGATTAAACCTGGATTACAGGCCCTCTGACTCCACAGGATCAGAAAGGGCAGCAAAATCTCAGAGCAAAGGAAACGACTCTGATTCCCACACATCTATTTAGCTATTGACATACCCTCCAAGGGAGAAAGTGTCCCTCCAGCAGCATGAAGCCCTTAGGGACAGATTTCCCAGTGCATCATTTTTAGATCCATTAGTACTAACATGCATGATGGTTGCTAAGATACTATAAATTGGGAAAGAAAATACCACATAATGGTAGGTGTGGAGAGGCAGACGCTGGCCTGCTTTGCAGACTATGTACTAGGTTGTTACTTATTAGCATTATGAATAGGATCATTTCCAACAGCTCCTGTCTATTTTCCTTCTGGAAACTAGGATGCTGTTGCATTGCAATTGGTAAAGAGTGTTTATAACTCATATTTTTGAGGAGTAATTGAATTTGTGAAAGTTGAGCCTCATAATTGCTACTGAGGAATCTATTAATGAGTAAGAAGGTGGTTGGGGTGTGCATGTGTGTGTTTTTTCCCTGACTATTAAATAGTAACTTCAATTTGGGAATGAAATCACCCTCCATTGATTTCCAGTGTATTCTGCCATCGTTCAGATAGCACTTTCAAAGAGTTCTGTAAATGAGATTTGTAGCTGAGGTAATTGCTGCTGCAAAAGCATGCAATAGAAGGCAAGCTTTATAACTGCCACTTTCTTGATGTTGTAACTTAACTACCTCCTTTCCAAACAAAGCTGAGTGGGGATAGAAGATGAAGTTCTCTTTGATTTTTGACTTGCCTCTTATCTCCTAGAGAGAGGAGACACTCCAGACAATATTTTGATCCTCATCTCACTTTATGATGTTAATAACCTAATTGGAAAAAAATGGAAAAAAAAGCCTTTTCAGCAAATTGCTTGGTATTAATGATCACACCTTGATTATCCTTAGATTTGGTTATTTTCCCTTAAAACTAACAAACAATAATCATTTTGCAATAATTTCCAATGGTGTTGCCCAAGAGAAGATAAGTAGCTCCTTCCCAGAAGGGACTTATTACTTCTAAGTGCAGTGTTTAGTAAGAGTTGTGAGAAAGACAAATATTCTCCACAGACTGGCTCCCTATCTATGTGCCTGAGTGATAGCCATTGACAGTGAACACCCTCTACCTGGGTCAGTGCTTAAAAAGCAGGCTCCTCATCAACGATCAGTCTCTGTGCCTGAAAGGCTTGGGAGGGCTCATTAGGAAAACATCATGCACCTGGGACAGGCCCTTCACCACCACCAGTATTATAATTAGAACCATGAGGTAGACTGATACCAAACTGAGTCTATATCATATCTCATTATGCATCATGTTTCTATTATAAGTAATTAATACCTTTCTGCCTCTTTCTCTATTTTCGCTCACCCCACTTTGAGATTTAGGGAGGGAGGTATATGTTATTTCTTTATCTTCCCACAGTCCCTATAGACTTTTGCACCTAGCAAGTGTTTAATTAATGTTTTAAAAAGTTTTGATGCCATAGTAAATATTAACAATCAGGTAAAAAGTATTTTGGGGCACCTGGGTGTCTCTATTGGTTTAGTCCAGCTCTTGATTTTGGTTCAGATCATGATCTCAAGGTCCTGGGATTAAGCCCCACATCAGGCTCCACGCTCAAGATCCTCAAGAGTCTGCTTGAGGATTCTCTCCCTCTCCCTCTGCTCCTACCCCCTCAAGTAATAAATCTTTTTTAAAAAAGAATCAGGTAAAAGTATTTTAAGTGTCTTTACTGTAATCTGAACAGGGTTGGAGGAGTCAAAACCTCCTATAATCTAAAAATAAAATTTAGCCAGCTTTGAAATCTTTAGATTCTTTTTATAAAGAGAAGGGAGAAGAAAAAAAGATTTTTAAAATTTTTAAATTTTATGGAGAAAAGATTCTAATGATAGTGATGATAAAAAACTGCCATGGATGAAGGTTACCATTTGCCCAGACTCAGATTTTCTTCCCACCTAGACCCTTTGCTTGCTGTAACTTAAGGTCCTACTATTCTCCCCCTAACATTGTCAGAATTAGCTGGGTCAGATTTCCTATGAAATACAGTCCTTCAGTAGTGCTTAATAGGGAACTGTTCCCAAGGGAACTGTGCAGCCACAGTGAAGAGCCATAAGAAATGGAACATAAACGTCAGCCTTAAATTTATCTGTCATAGTAATCTACCATGAAACTTGCCTGAAAGAAGAGGAAAAACCGTGCTCTCGATTTCATTTGTTTTTTCCATTATTGGTACAAGCTGCTAAGAATGACTGAATATTTCCAATCCCTGAAAGTCATAGGAGATGACCATTGATTGCCAAGAATTTAGTAATGATTCAACTCACCTTGACACAACAGTGGGAGAGCAACCTGACTGAAGGATTTGCTTTCTTGCAAGGAGACACCTTTACTATCTATTTTATCAATCTTAATTCTTATTTCTTCCTACCAGCTGTCTCCCACCATTCACCGAATTTGCTGGGCAATCTTCAAGTAGAGAGTAAAATTAACAGATAACTAGATGTAGGGCCAGGCTGAGGCAGGAATTCGAGGGTTTCTAGGAGAAATTCATGTTGTAAGAAGCCAAGGGAAAAAGTTAACCTTGAGTCAGGGAGCTCTTAACTTCAGGACTTGGGCACAGTTTTTGCTTTGTTTTGGACATGCAAATAGTGTCTGGATGTGAGCATGGACAGACTGGAGAACCAAATCTGTAAAACAAGGGAGTCAGATGGCTGCAAGTCAATCATGATCATGAGCCAGAAGTGAGAGATAAGATTTCAAAAAAGTGTAATTGTTCCCAAATAGGACAAAAATAAAGTAAATGGTTTTGTTTGTGGTTTTTAAAGGGCGGTTAGCCCGGTGATGGGTATTAAGGAGGGCACTGGGTGTTACACACGAACAATGAATCATGGAACACTACATCAAGAGCTAATGATGTACTGTATGGTGACTAAAATAACATAATAAAATAAAATAAAATAAATAAAGTGTGCTCCATGTATTCCTGGTGGTTCCTGAGATCTTTTCTTGGAATCTGAAAGATCAACACTATTTTCATAGTAATACTAAGATATCCCTTGCCTTTTTCCTGGTGTTGACATTTTCACTGATGTTGCAAAAGCAATGGTGATAAAATTACTGATGCCTTAAATTATTCATGACAGGGGCACCACACTGTTACTAGTACTATGTTAACTATGGGCTGTCTGCAATATTACTAATAAATACTGCTTATATAAGTTCATCAATATAACTTCTTTTTCTTTTTTTTACATTTTTTTTTTATTATTTGACAGAGAGACAGTGAGAGAAGGAACACAAGGAGAGGGAGAGGGAAAAGCAGGCTTCCCGCGGAGCAGGGAGCCCAATGCAGGGATCTATCCCAGGACGCTGGGATCACGACCTGAGCCGAAGGCAGACGCTTAACGACTGAGCCACCCAGGTGCCCCAAGATACCTTCTTTTTCAAAAAAATCTTGAAAAATAAGAGTTTCTCTCTTTATTAAAAATTTTTATGCCCATGAGCAAATGGTTGACTTTGTCATTGATGTTTGAATTCCATGTATCTTTCATATCACAATAGGAATCTCAGATATATTCTACATAATTAAACTATTAAATGCATATATGCTATGGATAATGACCAAAGAAAGGCCAATGTTTACACCAAGGAACAGCCATTTTCAAATTCCTTTCATGGAGGCAGAATTGCTTAATAATTCCAGAACAGACTCTGCTGCCAGCCAGCCTGAGTTTGAGCGCCAGCTTTGACAACTCCTAGAAGAGTGACCATGGGTAATGCACTTAACCTCTCTGTGCTTCAGTTTCTCCATTTTCTTAAAGGACTATGAGCATTAAAAAAGAGTTAATATGTGCAAAATGTTTAGAACAGCGCTTGGCACATAGTATGTGCTCTGTAAGTGTTAATATTTAATATGATTGCTAAATTGTTTAAAACAGATCATCTGTGAGTATCAGACACAACATTGTTAGAGATATGTGATATGAGCTTATGGAGGCCAACTGCTTGTCTGTACTTTAGCAGATGTCAGTAAAATCTAATTAACTCATGTCTCACACTAAGAAAGTGTTACTTTTTGTTGACCTGTCACTTTTCTACTGAGCTTTGCACAGTTTGAAACTGAGAATTCCCTGGGGTGGGGTGGGACAAGTTCAAAACTCAGTTGCATATAAGATTTTCTTTTGGGTATGCCACTTTTACCAACACAACGATCTATTTTCTTCTGCCATCAGATTTAAGTTTCAAAGTTTAGTTCCCAATTTCAACTTCTATCATACACTATGTTTTTTATTTTATTTTGTTATGTTATGTTAGTCACCATACAATACATCATTAGTTTTTGATGTAGTGATCCATGATTCATTATTTTTGTATAATCCCCAGTGCTCCATGCAGTACGTGCGCTCCTTAATACCCATCACCGGGCTAACCCATGCCCCCACCACCCTCCCTTCTAAAGCCCTCAGTTTGTTTCTCAGAGTCCATAGTCTCTCAAGGTTCATCTCCCCTTCTGAATTCCCCCCCTTCATTTTCCCCTCCTTCTCCTAATGTCCTCCATGCTATTCCTTATTCCACAAATAAGTGAAACCATATCATAATTGACTTTCTCTGCTTGACTTATTTCACATAGCATAATCCCGTCCAGTCCCATCCATGTTGGTATAAAAGCTGGGTATTCATCCTTTCTGATGGTTGAGTAATATTCCATTGTATACATGGACCACATCTTCTTTATCCATTCGTCTGTTGAAGGGCATCTCGGCCCTCTCCACAGTTTGGCTATTGCGGACATTGCTGCTATGGACATTGGGGTGCATATGGCCCTTCTTTTCACTACATCTGTGTCTTTGGGGTAAATACCCAGGAGTGCAATTGCTGGGTCATAGGGTAGCTCTATTTTTAATTTTTTTGAGGAACCTCCACACTGTTTTCCAAAGTGCCTATACCAACCTGCATTCCCACCAACAGTGTAAGAGGGTTCCCCGTTCTCCACAACCTCTCCAACATTTGTTGTTTCTTGCCTTGTCAATGTTTGCCATTCTAACTGGTGTAAGGTGGTATCTCAAAGTGGTTTTGACTGGAATTTCCCTGATGGCTAATGATGATGAACATTTTTTGATATGTCTGTTAGCCATTTCACTGTCTTCTTTGGAGAAGTGACTGTTCATGTCTTCTACCCATTTTTTTGACTTAATTATTTGTTTTTTGGGGGTTGATTTTGAGAAGTTCTTTATAGATCTTGGAAATCAGCGCTTTGTCTGTAGTGTCATTTGCAAATATCTTCTCCCATTCTGTGGATTGCCTCTTTGTTTTGTTGACTGTTTTCTTTGCTGTGCAGAAGATTTTTATCTTGATGAAGTACCAATAGTTCATTTTTGCTTTTGCTTCACTAGCCTTTGGAGATGTATCTTGAAAGAAGTTGCTGTGGCTAATGTCGAAGAGGTCACTGCCTATATTCTCCTCTAGGATTTTGATGGATTCCTGTCTCACACTGAGGTCTTTTATCCATTTTGAGTTTATCTTTGTGTATGGGGTTAGAGAAAGGTTGGGTTTCATTCTTCTGTATATAGCTGTCCAATTTTCCCAGCACCATTTATTGAAGAGACTTTTTCCATTGCATATATTTTCCTCCCTTGTTGAAGATTATTTGACCGTAGAGTTGAGGGTCCATATCTGGGCTTTCTATTCTGTTCCATTGGTCTATATGTCTGTTTTTGTGCCAGTACCATGCTGTCTTGATAATCACTGCCTTGTAATATACCTTGAAATCAGGCAACGTGATGCCCTCAGCTTTCTTTTTCTTCTTCAACATTTCCTTGGTGATTCAGGGTCTTTTCTGATTCCATACAAATTTTAAGATTGTTTATTCCAGCACTTTGAAAAATGACATTGGAATTTTGATTGGGATGGCCTTTAAGGTATAGATTGTTCTGGGTAGCATAGACATTTTAACAATGTTATTCTTCTGATCCATGAGCATGGAATGTTTTTCCATTTCTTTGTGTCTTCTTCAATTTCTTTTGTAAGTGTTCTGTAGTTTCTAGTGTATAGATCCTGTACCTCTTTGGTTAGGTTTATTCCGAGGTATCTTATGGTTTTTGGTGCTATTGTAAATGGAATCAATTCTCTAATTTCTCTTCCTACAGTTGCATTGTTAGTGTATAAGAAAGCAACTGATTTCTGTGTATTGATTTTGTATCCTGCCACATTACTGAATTGCTGTATGAGTTCTAGTAATTTGGGGGTGGAGTCTTTTGGGTTTTCCACATAAAGTATCATGTCATGTGTGAAGAGAGAGAGAGATTGACTTCTTCTTTTACAATGTGAACACGTTTTAATTCTTCTTGTTGTCTGATTGCTGTTGCTAGGACTTCTAGTACTATGTTGAACATTAGTGGTGAGATTGGGCATTCTTGTGTTCTTGATCTTAAGGGAAAGGCTCTCAGCTTTTCCCCATTGAAGATGATCTTCACTGTGGGTTTTTCATAGATTTTATAAACTTGAGAAATGTTCCCTCTATCCCTATACTCTGAAGAGTTTTAATCAGGAAAGGATGCTGTATTTTGTCAAATGCTTTTTCTGCATCAGTTGAGAGGATCATATGGTTCTTCTTTCTCCTCTTATTAATGTGTTCTATCACATTGATTGATTTGCGAATGTTGAACCATCCTTGCATCCAGGGGATAAATCCCACTTGGTTGTGGTGGATAATCCTTATAATGTATTGATGGAGCCTATTAGTTAGGATTTTGTTGAGGATTTTGGAATCCATATTCATCAGGGATATTGGTCTGAAATTCTCCTTTTTGATGGGGTCTTTGCCTGGTTTGGGGATTAAGGTAATGCTGGCCTCATAGAATGTGTCTGGGAGCTTTCCTTTTGTTTCTATTTTTTGAAACAGCTTCAGGAGAATAGGTATTATTTCTTCTTTGAATGTTTGGTAGAATTCTCCAGGGAATCCATCAAGCCCTGGATTCTTGTTTTGGGGGAGGTTTTTGATCATTGCTTCAATCTCATTACTGTTACTGGCCTCTTCAGGTTGTCAGTTTCTTCCTGTTTCAGTCTTGGCAGTTTATAGGTTTCCAGGAAAGCATCCATTTCTTCCCGGTTGCTTAATTTATTGGCATATAGTTGTTGATAATAATTTCTAATATTTGTTTCTATTTCCTTGGTGTTAGTCATGGTCTCCCCTTTCATTCATAATTTCATTAATTTGGGTCCTTTCTCTTTTCTTTGGGGTAAGTCTGGCCAGTGCTTTATTGATCTAATTCTTTCAAAGAACCATCTTCTAGTTTTGTTGATCTGATCTACTGTATTTCTGATTTCTAATTCATTGATCTCTGCTCTAATCTTAATTGTTTCTCTTCTAATGCGTGGCTTAGGCATCATTTGTTGCTTTTTCTCTAGTTCTTTAAAGTGTAAAGTTCGTTGGTTAATTCGGGATTTTTCTTTTTGTTTTCTTTTCTATTTTTTTTTTTTGAGTGAGGCTTGGATGAGTATGTATTTCCCCCTTAGGACTGCCTTTGAAGCATCCCATAGGTTTTGGACCTATGTATTTTCTTTCTCATTGGTTTCCATGAATTCTTTAAGTTCTTTGATTTCCTGGTTGACCCAAACATTCTTGAGCAGAGTGGTCTTTAGCTTCCAAGTGCTTGAATATCTTCCAACGTTTTTCTTGTGATTGAGTTCCAGTGTTAAAGCATTATGGTCTGAGAATATACAGGGAATAATCTCAATCTTTTGTATCGGTTGAGACCTGATTTGCGACCCAGTATGTGGTCTATTCTGGAGAAAGTTCCGTGTGCACTCAAGAAGAATAAGTATTCTGTTGTTTTAGGGTGGAATGTTCTGTATATATCTATGAGGTCCATCTGGTCCAGTGTGTCATTCAAAACTCTTGTTTCTTTGTTGATTTTCTGCTTAGATGATCTGTCTATTGCTGAAAGTAGAGTATTGAGGTCTCCTACAATTAACGTATTATTATCAATATGACTTTTTATTTTGGTTCACAGTTGGTTTATGTAGATGGCTGCTCCCTTCTTGGGGGCATAGGTATTTACAATTGTTAGATCATCTTGTTGGATAGACCCTTTAAGAATGATATAGTGTCCTGTGTCTCTAACTACAGTCTTTACCTTAAAATCTAATTTGTCTGATTTAAGAATTGCTACCCCAGCTTTCTTTTGAGGTCCGCTGGCATGGAAGATGGATCTCCATCCCTTCACTTTCAGTCTGAATGTAACTTCAGGTTCAGAATGAGACTCTTGTAGACAGCATATGGATGGGTCCTGTCTTTTTATCCAATCTGCAACCCTGTGCCATTTTATGGGAGCCTTTAGGCCCCTCACCTTGAGAGTGATTTTTGAAAGATATGAATTTATTGTCATCATGTTGCCTGTGAAGTCCTTGTTTCTATAGATTGTCTCTGTAAATTTCTGTTCTATATCACTCTTGGGGTCTTTCTCCTTTTATAGAAGCCCCCTTAATACTTCCTGCAGGGCTGCTTTAGTGGTCACATATTCTTTCAGTTTCTGCCAGTCTTGGAAGCTCTACATCTCTTCATCCATTCTAAATGACAGCCTTGCCAGATAAAGTATTCTTGGCTGCATGTTCTTCTCGTTTAGTACCCTGAATATGTCTTGCCAGGCCTTTCTGGCTTGCCAGGTTTCAGTGGATAGGTCTGATGTTACTCTGATGTTCCTCCCTCTGTACATAAGGAATTTCTTCCCCCTAACTGCCCGTACAATGGTTTCCTTGGTTCTAAGATTTGCAAATTTTACTATTACATGCTGGGGCATTGGCTTGTTTTCCTTGATCTTGGGAGGGGTCTTCTCTGCCTCTAAGACATGAATGTCTGTTTCATTTCCCAGATTAGGGAAGTTCTCAGCTACAATTTGCTCAAATATATCTTCTAGTCCTCTCTCTCCACCCCTCAGGGATCCCAATAATTCTGACATTGGAACGTTTCATGATGTCACTTATTTCTCTGATTCCGTTTTCATGGATTTTGAGTTATTCCTCCCTGGCCTCCTCTTTATCCTTCTTTTCTATCAATTGGTCTTCTAGATCACTAATTCGTTCTTCCACCTCGCTTATCCTAGTTGTTAGATTAGATTAGACTAGATCTCATTGATAGCATTTTTAAATTCTGCCAATTCAGCTTTCATTTCTGCCCTTAGAGACTCTGTGTTGCCATTAATTGATTTCTCCATTCTAGCTCTTGTCTTCACAATTGCTAGCCTGAATTCCATCTCTGACATCTTGGTTATATCTGTATCCATTTGTAAATCTGTGGCAGAAGTCACAGTCTCTGAGTCTTTCCTGTTTTGGGGGTTCCTCATCCTAGTCATTCTGTTGAGGGGTGGTTGAGGGAATGTACAGAGTCCAAATTATTGACCATAACCCAAGCAAGATGCACCTGTTTTATAGGGACCTTAGGGTTGTTGGCCTCTTGTGCTCCCAGCCTGTCTTCTGGGGGAGGGGCCTGCTGTGCTGTTACTGAGGCAACCCTGTTTGGGCAGGTTGTCCTGCCCCTTGTTGGGGGACGGGATGGGCTCTGTGAAAACCAGTTTTGGGGGGCTTTTGTTCTCTGGTGGCTTTCCCTGGGGGCTTTCTGTGTCTCTTCCAAGAGTCAGAGCAGAAGTGATCTTTTCCAACCCTCTGCCTCAGAACAGAGAGCCGCAGTCTGTTCTGCAGTGAGCTCTCCAGGCCACACTATCTCTGTTTCTGTCTATGCTACTAAAAACAGCAGTGTCTTGGATTGTGCACCCCACAGCAGTACTCCCAGTCCTCACCTCCGGGTCGGGGCATGTCTTTGCCCTTTGTGCTTCTAAAACCACCAGCTGCCCCCAGTTCACATGCACAGCCCCGCTGCTCCAGGTTTCAGTCCGCGGCAGGGAGGGGGTGCTGCCCTAAAGTCCTTTCCCCACCACTACCAATCTGCGAGTCTGTGCCCTGTCCCCACTATGGGAGGCTATTGCACACTGGCAGTATAGGATCCTGATGGCTCGGCTCCTTCCCCCTTCCATTTATCTTCAGATATGTGCCCATGGAATCACAGCTCCCGGCTTCATACCTCGAAACCAACTGCCTGCAATATTCTCTTTGTAGAGATCCAGATATATCTTCTTACTTCTCAGGCTGATTTCGTGAGTTTTCAGAGTAGTCTGATAGATATCCAGCTCAATTCCAGGTACCGGTTGGAATAGGTTCCCCTACTTCTCCACCATGTTTTCTCTCTCCCTCCTATCATACACTATTTTCTAAATATGGTTTCATAACAACCCTCTTCCTCACCAAAATATCTTTATTTCTCAAATTATCACAAAATCACTTAATAAAATTAATTGCAACACAATCTTTGAAAAGAACAGTCATGAAGGGTCTCTGGGGTGTTCTATTTTTTTTTTTACCTGGGTGGCCGTTACATGGGTGTTTGCTTTGTGAGTTTATTGAGCTGTACATTCATGTTTTGTACACTTCTCTGTATGAGTTCTACTTCACAGTAAAAATATATTTATTCAAACATTTATCAGAGTTACCTTTCTACATCTGTACAAGTAGATAGTAACACCCACTCTGTAACTCATTTTTTCCCACAATTCAATATTGATATATATGAATTTTCTTCCCCAATAGTAAAACATTATAGGAATTTCTGACTCTTATTTTTAAAAATAAAATCAAAATCAAATAAAAAAAGAGATTTAAAGAAGAAACAAAAGAAACAAAAAGAAAATTATGTTAGGACACTCCTTTAAAAAATAGTAGGTATTCCTGCTTTAACTTCTGACATAGTGCTACATCTGTCACACAGAAGGCTCCATTTCAATGGAAAGTCAGTTGTTTCCATTGTTTTAAAATTCCATTCAAATGGATAGCTCATTTCCAGAAGATAATCTCAAGACAAGGCACAGAGAATGGTAACATATTATTTCAAACTGTTCAGCAGCAGCTTAGGCTAGCACAGTCTTTTCCCTCCAAGTACTGCCCATGGTCACTGAGAGAGGTGACTCTGTCTGGGCTGGGTACCTAGGATTAACACCATTTGGTTGAGGAGAATATTAGTTTTGAATGTACATGGCTTGCTTAAGCTCACCTGTAATGCTGACTTTGAAGTCCACGAAGATGATGTATAAATAGCAAATGACAGCTGGCATTTGGCTATTATCCTTCTTTGTAAATCAATTAAGAAATTCATTTAATACTTCAATAATTTTGCCATCTTCTTTGATCATGTTTTCCATTTCCTCTTACAATTCTAACGTCTGCCTTCACTGATCTCTGCCTTTTACAGTTATGAGAAACTATACATTTCAGTGATGCTAGATTTTTTGGAGGTGGCTATATTTCTTCAATTTTCTTTCTTCCTTACCCACTATTCACATGCCTTAGTGTCCTTGACTTATGTTTTTGGAAAGAATTTTTGGGCAAACTTCATCTGTGCGTCTTTTTCTTTCATAATTTGACTTTTACATATCATATTCTATCTCCTGATATTGCCCAATATGGAACTTCCACTTGTAATAAATTATTCCAAGTCATGTATTTTCATTAATATTTTTAGTAGTAACTATGCTGCATGAACAAGAAACTGTATAAACTGGACCCTATAAGTTGAGTTTAGTGATTACTTTAAAATTTAAAAAAGATGACATCATTAGGAATGGAAAAATAAGTACCTATGAAAATCTTCTCTTCTCCAAAAGCAATGAGAGCATTGGCAAAATTTTAAGAATCATTTATTTTCAAAACTCCAGAAATCAAGCAAATGGCTATAATAATCTCATGAGGATTAACTGAAGAAAAATGGTTGAATATTGATAAGAGCAGTAAGCTTTCTGGTGTTTTAACTTGGTCTTTTCTATCCTTTCTCCAGCTCCCACAGTTAGCCTTAAAAACCAATAATATATAATCAGAATGAAAATCAGTAGCCTGACAGCCACTGGAGGGGGACTAGAATGGGGTTGGACCTCCTTCAAAGCCTCATTCCCAGAGACCTATCATTATTTGATTTGTCTGGTGATTTTCTAAAATATCCCATTAGTAAGTCTTGTCTTTAAGACACTAAGAGATCACTCAGTTTGAATAGCCTTTTCCTTTATTTATTTGTTTGTTTGTTTATTATTATTATTTTTTATTGAATAGCCTTTTACTGAGGGGGATTTGCTTAAAATTATTATTGGCAATAGTTTAATACTGAAGTTGCCTAATGCAATGAATAACAGCTGGACAAATGATAGGCTAACCAAAAAGGTTAAAAGGAAAAACTGGGGAATTATATATCCATAGACAGCTTTGAGAAGTTTCTATATATTCCCAGAAATCTACAAGACCACACTCATGCATAAGTCTATACACATGTCCAAAGCTGTGTGCATGCTCAAGAAATACCTGGGAATTCTTTAAATCATCACTTCTGGATGACCTTGAGGCTCTGCATAACCAGAAAGTGAACACTAAGGCAGAGTCATAAACTGCCTAGCTGAGTGTTGAAGATGTGCCTCAGCAGACACAAAGAGCCAATCAGCAAAGACTAGGAGTCTCAGTAGTTCCAGGAATTTAAGGAAATCTCTGTCCAATCATTAGCTGATCACTAAGATAACTGAGCAGAGACCTTAGCACCCATATATAATAGACTTTACAGAATTAGCTCAGAAAAGTAAATAAATCAACAAACAACAATTAGCAACAAAAACAAACCTTGTGAGGAGGGAAAATCTAACTTCTAGAATTTTCATATATTCTAAAATGTACAGTTTTCAGCAAAACACACACATATGACAAGCAAAGAAACAAGAAAGTATGACACATATACAGAACAAAAAGAAGTAAAAAGAAACAATCTTTGAGAAAATCTAGATATTCGCCTTACTAGACAAAAACTTTGAATCAGCCATTATAAATATATTTAAAGAACTAAAGGTCATAATGCTTAAGAAGTAAAAAAATGTATGAGAACAAGCTTTCACTACATAGAAGATATCATTAGGAGATAAAAATTATGAAAAAGATATATATAAGAATCTGGAGCTGAAAAGTAAATAACTAAAATGAGAAATTTGAGACACCTGGGTGGCTCAGTCAGTTAAGCATCTGCCTTTGGCTCAGGTCATGATCCCAGGGTCCTGGGATTGAGTCCTGCATTGGGCTCCTTGCTCGGTGAGAAGCCTGCTTCTCCCTCTGCTTGCTGCTTCCCTGGCTTGTGCACTCTCTCTTGCTTTCTCTCTTACAAGTAAATAAGTAAAATCTTGAAAAAAAAATAAAATGGGAAATTTACTAGTAATGCTCAATAACAGAGTTATGCAGGCAGATGAAAGAATAAGAGAATTTGAAGATAGATGCATTGAGATTATGCAGTCTGAGAAACAGAAAAAAAAAAAGATGAGGAAAAATGTAGGGTCTCAAAGACCTGTGGGAGAGCATCAAGCATACCAACATATACATAATTGGAATCCCAGAAAAGAGAGGGAAGAAAGAAAAATGCAGAAAGAATATTATAAATAATGACTGAAAATTTCCTAAATTTTACATAAAATATTAATCAACACATTCAAGAAGCTCAACAAATTGCAAGTATTATAAAATGCAAAGAGACCCCCATTTGGACAAATCATAATTAAACTTTTGAAAACCAGACAATGAGACAATATTGAAAGCTACGAGAAGCACTCTTCATGCACAAGGGAACCTCAATAAGATTAATAAATGATTTCTCATCAGACACCATGGAGTCCTGACAACTGAAATGAAAGGACCCTGGACAGTAACTCAAATCCACACGAAGAAATAAAAAGCACTGATAAAAGTAAATACATAGGTAAATATAAATGATGGTATAAACATTTTAACTTTTTCCTCCTATCTGATTTAAAAGACACATATATAAATCAATAATTATAAACCTAGATTGATAAGTATACACTGTATAAAGATTTAATTTTATTTATAAATGCAGCAAAAAGGAGTATAGAGAACAAAGATATATAAGAGCAAAGGTTTATTATATATTGTAAGAGTAAGTATATTGAATGTAAGCAGATTAAACACTCCAACCAAAAGGAGATTGGAAGAATCAATTTTAAAAATCCAATTATATGCTTCTACATGAGACTGACTTAGATTCAAAACACAAATAGGATGAAAGTAAAACAATGGAAAAGATATATTATGCAAATAATAACCAAAAGAAAGCTGAAGTGGCTATACCTCTATAAGACATAATAGACTTTGAGACAAAAATTGTTACTGGAGACAAAGAAGGACATCTCCAGATGATAGATGAGTCAATCCATCAAGACATAGAAACAATAAACATAAATGTACATGACACTAGATCTCTAAAATACATGAGACAAAAACTGATGTAATTGAAGGGAGAAATGGTCTATTCAACAATAATAGTTGAAGACTTCAATATGCCACTTTCAAAACTGGATAGAACAACTAGGCAGATGATGAACAAGGAAATAAAAGATTTGAACAACAGTATAAAACAAGTGAACTAAACAGACACCTTAGAACACTTCACCCAACAAAAGAATACACATTCTTCTCAGGTATACATGGAACATGTTCCAGGAAAGATGATATGGTGACAGGCCATAAAAGAAGTCTCAATATATTTTTGGGGTTTAAATCACACAAAATATCTTCTCCAATTACAATAGAATGAAATTAGAAGTCAGTAACAGAAGAAAACTTGGGAAACTCACAAAATATGTGAAATTTGAACAAGAGTCCTAAATAGCCAATGGAACAAAAAGAAATCACAAGGGAAAACAACGAAACTAAAAGTTGGTTCTTTGAAAGGTCAACAAATTAACAAAACTTATTTAACTAGATTGACCATGAATAAAGAGAAAATGCTTAAATTCCTAAAATCATGAATGAAAAGAGGGGACATTAGTACAGATGTCACAGAAACAAAAAAAATTGACTATAAAAGAATACTATGAATAATTGTATGTCAACAAATTGGATAATCCAGATGAAATGTACAAATTACTAGAAAGAAACAAACTACTTACACTAAACCAGGAAGAAAGTTCCAAATAAAGCTTTAAAAAGTAAACAAGTTGGGGGTGCGTGGGTGGTTCAGTCAGTTAAGTGTCTGACTCAATTTCGGCTCAATTCCTTATCTCAGAGTCAAGTTCCATACTCAGTGGAGAGTCTGCTTCTCTCCCTCTCTCTCTGCCCCTCCCCCTTCTTGTGGTTTTTCACTCTTGCTCTCTCTCTAAAGTAAACAAATAAATCTTTAAAAAAAGTAAACAAGTTGAATGAGTAATAATTTTTAAAAACTACTCACAAAGGGTAGACCAGGACCAGATGGGGTCATGAATAAGTTCTACTAAATGTTTAATAAAAATTATCACCAATCCCTCACAAACTATTCCTCAAAAATATGAGAGCAGTGATTATTTCCCAACTCATTCTATGAAGCCAGCATTACCCTGATACCAAACCCAGACAATGAAATCACAAAAATACTATAAATCAATATCTCTAATGAATATGGATATGAAAATAATCAATAAAATACTAGCAAATAAATTAAGCTGCGTATTAAAATGATTATACACCATGATCAAGCATAATTTATTCCAGGAATTCATGGTTCAACATCCAAAAATCAATGTACTAGATTATACACATTAATAGAATGAAAGGGGAAAACACTATATGATCATCTCAATTGCTACAGGAAAATCATTTGACAAAATGGAACACCCTTTTGTGATTTAAAAAGAAAAATACTCAACAAAGTAGAAATAGAAGGGAACTTCCTCAACATGATAAAGGGCATCTATGAAAAATCCACAGCTAATATCACATTTAATGGTGAAATATTTAAAGCTTTCCCTCTAATATCAGGACAAAAGATGTCTACTTGTCCCACTTCTATATAACATTATTCTGGACATACTAGTGAAGACAGATGGAGAGAAAGAGAGAGGAAGAGAGAGGGAGGGAGAAAGAGAGAGAGAAAACAAGTATCCAGATCGAAAAGGAAAAAGTATCTCTATTTGCAGATAACATAATCTTATATACAGGAAACCCTAAAGATCCCACACACAAAAAAAACAAGAGATAATTAACTAGTTAAAGAAAATTTCAGGGTACAAGATTAATATGCAAAAACACATTCTATTTCTACACACAAGCAATAAAAAAACCTGAAAATGAAATTAAGGGAACAGTCTTATTTACATTAGTGCCAAAAAGAATAAAGTACTTAGGAATAAATTTAACAAAAGTATAAAAGTGATATTCTAAACAAAACATTGTTTAGAGAAATTAAAGAAGATATAAATGGAAAGGGATTCCATGTTCAAAGATTTGAAGACTTAATATTATAAAGAAGACAACATTCACTCAAGTGATCTACAGCTTCAACGCAACCCCTATCAAAATCCCAGCTGTCTTTTTTGCAGAAATTGGTGAGAAAGTGCTAACACTCATTTGGAAATACAAAGGAACCATAATATCCAACATAATTTGAAACGGAAGAACAATGTTGCTGGACTCAACACATCTTATTTTCAAAACTTACACAAAACTACAGTAATCATAGTAATCAATACTGTGTGGTATTAGAATATGGATAGACATATAGGTCAATGAAATATAATTGTTTCTAGAATGAACCCTTACCATTAGAGTCAACTTATTTTTCTTAATTTAATTTTATGTTATGTTAATCACCATATATTACATCATTAGTTTTTGATGTGTTCCATGATTGACTGTTTGCATATAAAACCCAGTGTACCATTCAATACATGCCCTCTTTAATACCCAACGCCAGGCTAAGCCATCCCCCCAACCCTCTAGAACCCTCAGTTTATTTCTTAGAGTCCATAGTCTCTCATGGTTCGTCTCCCCCTCCGATTTGCCCCCTTCATTTTTCCCTTCTTACACTCTTCTTTTTTTTTAACACATAATGTATTATTTGTTTCAGAGGTACAGGTCTGTGATTCAACAGTCTTACACAATTCACAGCGCTCACCATAGCACATACCTTCCCCAATGTCTATCACCCAGCCACCCCATCCCTTGCAACCCCCACCACTCCAACAACCCTCAGTTTCTTTCCTGAGGTTAAGAATTCCCCATATCACTGAGATCATATGATACATGTCTCTCTCTGATTGACTTACTTCGCATAGCATAGTACCTTCTAGTTCCATCCACATCGGTCCATATGGCAAGATTTCAGGGGTTTTTTATGGCTGCATAATATTCCATTGTGTGGGTGTATGTGTGTGTGTATATATATATGTGTGTGTGTGTATATATATATACATATATCACATTTTCTTTATCCATTCATCTGTTGATGGACATCTTGGCTCTTTCCATAGTTTGGCTATTGTGGACATTGCTGCTATAAACACTGGGGTGAACATGCCCCTTCAGATGCCTACATTTGTATCTTTGTGATAAATACCCAGCAGTACAATTGCTGGGTCATACAGTAGCTCCATTTTCAATTTTTTGAGGAACCTCCATACTGCTTTCAAGAGTGGCTGCACCAGCTTACATTCCCACCAACACTATAGGAGGGTTCCCCTTTCTCTGCATCCCTGCCAACATCTGTCATTTCCTGACTTGTTAATTTCAGCCATTCTGACTGGTGTGAGATGATATCTCATTGAGGTTTTGATTTGGATTTCCCTAATGCCAAGCGATGTTGAGCACTTTGTCATGTGTCTGTTGGCATTTTGGATGTCTTCTTTGGAAAACTGTCTGTTCATGTCTTCTGCCCATTTCTTGATTGCATCATTTGTTCTTTGGGTGTTGAGTTTGTTATGTTCTTTATAGATTTGGATACTAGCCCTTTATCTGATATGTCATTTACAAATATCTTCTCCTGTTCTGTCAGTTGTCTTTGGTGTTGTGGACTGTTTCCTTTGCTGTGCAAAACTTTTTATCATGATGTAGTCCCAATACTTCATTTTTGCCCTTGCTTCCCTTGCCTTTCGTAATGTTTCTAGGAAGAAGTTGCTGCGGCTGAGGTCAAAGAGGGTGCTGCCTGTGTTCTCCTCTAGGATAATGATGGAATCCTGTCTCATATTTAGATCTTTCATCCATGTGCTCGCTTCGGCAGCACATATACTAGATCTTTGATCCATTTTGAGTCTATTTGTGTGTGTGGTGTAAGGAAATGGCCCAGTATCATTCCTCTGTGTATGGCTGTCCAATTTTCCCAGCACAATTTGTTGAAGAGACTGTCTTTTTTCCATTGCACATTCTTTCCTGCTTTGTCAAAGATTAGTTGACCATAGAGTTGAGGGTCCATTTCTGGGCTCTCTATTCTGTTCCATTGGTCTACAGGTCTGTTTCTGTGCCAATACCATACTGTCTTGATGATAACAGCTTTGTAATAGAGCTTGAAGTCTGGAATTCTGATACCACCAGCTTTGCTTTTCTTTTTCAACATTCCTCTGGCTATTCGGGATCTTTTCTGGGTCCATACAAATTTTAGGATTATTTGCTCCATTTCTTTGAAAAAAGTGGATGGTATTTTGATAGGGATTGCATTGAATGTGTAGATTGCTCTAGGTAGCATTGCCATCTTCACAATATTTGTTATTCCAATCCATGAGCATGGAATGTTTTTCCATTTCTTTGTGTCTTCCTCAATTTCTTTCAGGAGTATTCTATAGTTTTCTGAGTACAAATCCTTTGCATCTTTGGTTAGATTTATTCCTAGGTATCTTATGGTTTTGGGTGCAATTGTAAATGGGATTGACTCCTTAATTTATCTTTCTTCTGTCTTGTTGTTGTTGTATAGGAATGCCACTGATTTCTGGGCATTGATTTTATATCCTGCCACTTTACTGAATTCTTGTATGAGTTCTAGCAGTTTTGGAGTGGCGTCTTTTGGGTTTTTGACATAAAGTATCATATCATCTGTAGAGAGTGAGAGTTTGACTTCTTCTTTGCCAATTTGGATGCCTTTTATTTCTTTTTGTTGTCTGATTGCTGTGGCTAGGATTTCTAGTACTATGTTGAATAGCAGTGGTGATAGTGGACATCCCTGCCGTGTTCCTAACCTTAGGGGGAAAGCTCTCAGTTTTTCCCCATTGACAATGATATTCTCTGTGGGTTTTTCATAGATGGCTTTTATGATGTTGAGGTATGTACACTCTATCCCCATACTCTGAAGAGTTTTGATCAAGAAAGGATGCTGTACTTTGTCAAATGCTTTTTCTGCATCTATTGAGAGGATCATATGGTTCTTGTTCTTTCTTTTATTAATGTATTATATCACATTGATTGATTTGCGGATGTTGAACCAACCTTGCAGCTCAAGAATGAATTGCACTTGGTCGTGGTGAATAATCCTTTTAATGTACTGTTGGATCCTATTGGCTAGTATTTTGGTGAGAATTTTTGCATTCATGTTCATCAGGGGTATTGGTCTGTAATTCTCCTTTTTGATGGGGTCTTTGTCTGGTTTGGGGATCATACTAATGCTGGCCACATAAAATGAGTTTGGACATTTTCCTTCCATTTCTATTTTTTGGAACAGTTTCAGAGGAATGGGTATTAATTCTTCTTGAAATGTTTGGTAGAATTCCCCTGGGAAGCCATCTGGCCCTGGGCTCTCGTTTGTTGGGAGATTTTTGATGACTGCTTCAATTTCCTTAGTAGTTATAGGTCTGTTCAGGTTTTCTGTTTCTTCCTGGTTCAGTTTGGTAGTTTACACATCTCTAGGAATTCATCCATTTCTTCCAGATTATCAAACTTTCTAGCATATTGTTGCTCACAATCTGTTCGTATAATTGTATTTCTTTGGTGTTGGTTGTGATCTCTCCTCTTTCATTCATGATTTTATTTATTTGGGTCCTTTCTCTTTTCTTTTTGATAAGTCTGGCCAGGAGTTTATCAGTCTTGTTAATTTTTTCAAAGAACCACCTCCTAGTTTCATTGATCTGTTCTACTGTTGTTTTGGTTTCTATTTCATTGATTTCTGCTCTGATCTTTATTATTTCTCTTCTCCTACTGGGTTTAGCTTAATTTGCTGTTCCTTCTACAGCTCCTTTAGGTGTAGGGTTAGGTTGTCTATTTGAGACCTTTCTTGTTTCTTGAGAAAGGCTTGTATTGCTATATAATTTCCTCTTAGGACTGCCGTTGCTGTATCCCAAAGATTTTGAACAGTTGTGTTTTCATTTTCATTGGTTTCCATGAATTTTTTTCATTCTTCTTTAATTTCCTGGTTGACCCATTCATTCCTTATTAGGATGCTCTTTAGTCTCCATGTATTTGAGTTCTTTCTGAATTTCCTCCAGTGATTTAGTTTTAGCTTCATAGTGTTGTCATCTGAAAATATGCACGGAATGATCCCAAACTTTTGGTATCAGTTGAGACCTGATTTGTGACCCAGGATGTGATCTATTCTGGAGAATGTTCCATGGACACTAGAGCAGAATGTGTATTCTGTTGCTTTGGGATGGAATGTTCTGAATATATCTGTGAAGTCCATCTGGTCCAGTGTCTCATTTAAAGTCTTTATTTCCTTGTTGATCTTTTGCTTAGATAATCTGTCCATTTCAATGAGAGGGGTGTTAATGTCCCCACTATTACTGTATAGTTGTAGATGTGTTTCTTTGCTTTTCTTATTAATTGGATTATATAATTGGCTGCTCCCATGTTAGGGGCATAGATATTTTAAAATTGTTAGATCTTCTTGTTGGATAGACTCTTTAAGTAGGATATAGTGGCCTTCCTCATCTCTTATTATAGTCTGGTTTAAAATCTAATTTGTCTGATATAAGGGTTGCCACCCCAGCCTTATTTTGGTGTCCATTTAGCATGGTAAATGGTTTTCCACCCCCTCACTTTCAATCTGGGGGTGTCTTTGGGTCTAAAATGAGTCTCTTGCAGACAGCATATTGATGGGTCTTGATTTTTTATCCAATCTGATTTCAAAGCATTGTGTTCTGAAAATATGCAGGGAATGATCCCAATCTTTTGGTACCGGTTGAGACCTGATTTGTGACCTAGGATGTGATCACTTCTGGAGAATGTTCCATGGGCACTAGAGAAGAATGTGTATTCTGTTGCTTTGGGATGGAATGTTCTGAATATGTCTGTGAAGTCCATTTGGTCCAGTGTGTCATTTAAAGTCTTTATTTCCTTGTTGATCTTTTGCTTAGATGATCTCTCCATTTCAGTCAGGGGCGTGTTAAAGTCCCCATGTCACTTTCAATGTTGGGGTGTCTTTGGGTCTAAAATGAGTCTCTTGCAGACAGCATATTGATGGGTTTTGTTTTTTAATCCAATCTGATAGCCTGTGTCTTTAGATTGGGGCATTTAGCCCATTTACATTCAGGGTCACTATTGAAAGATATGAATTTAGTGCCATTGTATTGCCTGTAAGGTGACTGTTCCTGTATATTGTCTGTGCTCCTTTCTGATCTATGTAGCTTTTAGGCTCTCTCTTTGCTTAGAGGACCCCTTCCAATATTTCTTGTAGGCCTGGTTTTCTGTTTGCAAATTCCTTTAGTTTTTGTTTGTCCTGGAAGCTTTTTATCTCTCCTTCTATTTTCAGTGACAGCCTAGCTGGATATTATATTCTTGGCTGCATATTTTTCTTATTTAGTGCTCTGAATATATCATGCCAGTCCGTTCTTGCCTGCCAGACCTCTGTGGATAAGACAGTTGCCAATCTAATTTTTCTACCATTATAGGTTACAGATCTCTCGTCCTGAGCTGCTTTCAGGATTTTCTCTTTGTCTCTGAGACTCGTAAGTTTTACTATTAGATGTCGGGGTATTGACCAATTTTTATGGATTTTGAGGGGGTTCTCTGTGCCTCCTGGATTTTGATGCCTGTTTCCTTCTCCAAATTTGGGAAGTTCTCTGCTATAATTGGCTTCAATATACCTTATGGCCTTCTCTTTCTTCTTCTTCTGAGATCCCAATTATTCTAATAATGTTTTGTCTTATGGTATCACTTATCTCTCGAATTCTGCCCTCGTGATCCAGTAGTTGTATATCTCTCTTTTTCTCAGCTTCTTTATTCTCCATCATTTGGTCTTCTATATCACTAATTCTCTCTTCTGCCTCACTTATCCTAGCAGTTACAGCCTCCATTTTTGATTGCATCTCATTAATAGCCTTGTTGATTTCGACTTGGTTTTATTTTAGTTCTTTTATTTCTCCAGAAAGGGGTCTCTAGTATCTTCCATGCTTTTTTCAAGCCCAGCTAGTATCTTTATAATCATCATTTTGAACTCTAGTTCTGACATCTTAGTAATGTCCATATTGATTAGGTCCCTGGCAAGCGGTACTGCCTCTTGTTCTTTTTTTTAGGTGATTTTTTCTGTCTTGTCATTTTGTCCAGAGGAGAATAGATGAATGAAAGAACAAAATGCTGACAGGGTAACAACAACCCCAGAAAAATATACACTAAACAAATCTGAAGAGACCTGAAACCAGGGGGGAAAAAAGGGAAAAAATGATAGAAGAAAAAAAAAGAAAAAGATAAAAAAAAAAAGAATATGCTTAAATATGATCGGGCTGGTGAATAGATCAGTGTCACACAGCAGATTTTGGGCGCATTTTGGTCTGTTAGAAGAAAGTGCCTGCCAAAATTTTAAAGAAAGAAAAGCTTATATATGTACAAAAATAAGGGTCAATACGATGAAGGGATGGATTATGATTGTAAGAATGAAAATTATAAAATATTTTATAAAAGGAATTTATAAGATAAGAAGTTTCTTGAAAAAAGAAGGAAGAGAAATTAAAAAAAAAATAAAAGGGAGAGAATGTGATCAGGCAGGAAACTAGAACAAAGCCATACTTTAGAGATTTAGGGTATATTTTGGTCTGTTAGAAGAAACTGTATCCCAAAATTTCAAATAGAGAACAACTTATATATTACCAAAAATAAGGTTAACTTCTATGAAGGGATAGAATATGACTTTAAAAATGAAAAATAAAAAAGATTTTTTAAAAAGGGATTGATAAGATGTTGGTTGATAAAAGGAAAAAGAAAAATTCAAAAAAAATAGAAGAAAAAAATTTTTAAAAATTAACTTTGAAAGACTAAAGAATCAGAGGGAAAAAAGCCATGAATTCTATGTGCTATATTCCCTTAGTGCTGGAGTTCTGTCATTCTCATTAAGCAGTAAACTTGGTCTTGGCTAGCTGTTCTTTCTGATCTTCTGGGGGTGGGGCCTGTTGCAGTAATTCTCAAATGTCTTTGCCTGAGGTGGAACTGCACCGCCCTTGCAGGGGCCAGGCTAAATAATCTGCTCGGGTTTGCCCTCAGTAGCTTTTGCTCCCTGCAAGCTTTCCATATAGCTTTGGAGGATGAGAGTGAAAATGGCAGCCGTCCAATCTCCACCCTGGAGGAGTGGTGGCCTAGTGGAGGCCTAGAATTCATGGCCCCACTCCTCAGTGAGCCCCCAGAGGAAAGCAATCAATCACTCCCATCTTCCTGGTCTCTGGCAGCACTCTGAGCTCACCCGGCCTGTGACCAAGCGTTTCTATCTCTGGCACATGACTCCTTTTGGAGTCTCCAAACCCAGCAGTTTCCTGCGGTGTGCTCCTGTGCTGCTTCTCCCGGGGGAGGAAGGGGAGTTTCCCTGGATCTGCCACTTGTTGGGTCCCTGCTGGAAGAGCAGTTTCCCATCTGTGCCACAGACCACAGTTTATGGCAACCTGGAGCTGAGAGCCCATTCTTTGGCTCTGTCTTTACAGCCAGCTTCCCCATTCTGATACCTGGGAGCTCTGCTGCACTCAGACACCCCTGGTCTTTCTGTGACCCTGAGGGTCCTGAGATCACACTGTCCCAGTGAGGGTTCCATCCCCCACTTAGCCACTGGAGCAACATCCCTCAGCAAAGCAGACTTTTAAAAGTTCCGATTTTGTGCTCTGCTGCTCTATCCCTTGCCAGTAGCTGGCTGTGGAGGCTCCCTCCCCCCATGGTCTATCTTCCCAAATATTGCCTCAGATTCACTTCTCCACATGTCCCACCTTCCAGAAAGTGGTTGCTTTTCTGTTCATAGCATTGCTGCTATTCTTTTCTTCAATCTCCTGTTGAGTTTGGAGGGATTCAGAATGTTTTGATACCTATCTAGCTCAATTCCTGGGACCAGATCAAATTTAGATCTCCTACTCCTCTACCATCTTGTTCCTTGTCCTCAAGTCACCCAGTTGGCTGATAGAAGAGTCCGAAATAAAATCAGTTCTTCCCCAAAGTTTGTAGATAACAGCATTAACTTTCTTCTCTCTTCATGGCAACCTTGGCCAGCTTCTGCGTTTTTCCAGAATCCTGTCTTCAGTCTCCAGGGCAAGCGGATAGAGTTAACTTATTTTTGACAAAGGTTGCTTAGACAATTAAATGGGGAAATAGCCTTTTCAAGAAATAGTGTTGGTATAACCAGATATGCAATGATTTTGAACCTTTATTTCATACCACAGACAGAAATTAACTCAAAATGTAACACAGGCCTACATATAAGAGCCAAAACTATAAAAGTCTTAGAAGAAAATAAGGCAGTAAATCTTCATGGCCTTGAGTTAGTCAAAGTTTTCTTAGACATGACACAAAAGGTGGGGATGGAAACTGGTGCAGCCACTCTGGAAGATAGTATAGAGGTTCATCAAAAAGTTAAAAATAGAACTCCCCTACTACCCAGCAATTGCACTTATTAGGTATTTATCTGAAAGATAAAAACACAGTGATTTGAAGGGGCACATGCACCCCAATATTTATAGCAGCAATATCCACAATAGCCAAAATATGGAAAGAGCCCAGATGTCCATCAACAGATGAATAGATAAACATGAGGTGGTATATATATGCAATGGAATATTATTGAATGAGATCTTGCCATTTGCAATGATGTGGATGGAACTAGAGGGTATTATGCTAAGCAAAATAAGTAAGAGAAAGACAAATAGCAGATGACTTCACTCTTATGTGGAATTTAAGAAATAAAACAGACGAACATAGGGGAAGGGAAGGAAAAATAAGACAAAAATAGTGGAGAAAAACCATAAGAAACTCTTAGCTATAGGAAACAAACTGAGGGTTGCTGGAGGGGAAGTAAGTGGGGGGATGGGGTAACTGGGTGATGGGCATTAAGGAGGGCATTTGACGTGATGAGCAATGGGTGTTATATGCAACTGATGAATCACTAAATAACCTTTGAAACAAACAAAAAAGGATATGACACCAAAAGCACAAGTGACTATAGAAAAAAAAGAAAATACTTCATATATGTTAAAAAGTGTATATAGTTCAAAGGATATCATCAGGAACATTATAAAGATAACACAGAATTAGAGAAAATATTTGCAAATCATCTATCTGTTAAAGAATTTAATATACAATTTGTAAAGTTTTCTTACAACTCAGTAATAAAAAGACAAAAAATTTAGAACAGGTATTTGATCTGAAAACAGTTCTCTGAAGAAGATATGCAAATGACCAATAAACATATTAAAGGTTGTTTATTAGCCATCAGAGAAATGCAAAACAAATCACAAGATACTTTATTATGCATCAAGATTGCTATTATCAAAAAGATGCATAATAACAAATGTTGTTGAATGTGTGGAAAAATTTAAAGCCTCATACATTGCTGGTAGGAATTTAAAATTATACAGCCACTTTGAAAAATATTTCAGAGTACCTCAAAAACAAAACAAAACAGAATTACACAATAACCCTGCAATTCTACCCCTAAATATACACCCAAGAGAATTAAAAATATATATTAACACAAAAATTTGTACACAAATGTTCAGAGCAGCATTATCCATAATAGCCAAAAAGTATAAACCCAAATGTTTGTCAGCTGATGAATGGATAAACAAATTGTGACATATACATGCAATATCATTCAGATATTAAAAGGAATGAAGTAATACTACATGCTGTAATGTGGATGAATCTCAAGAACATAATACTAAGGGAAAGAAGCCAGTCACAAAGGACCACATATTGTATGATTCCATTAATATGAAATGTTCAGAAGAGGCAAATATATAGATACAGAAAGCAGATTAGTGGTTACCAAAGACTGATCAGATGGGTAGGATGGAATGGGGAGTGACTGCTAACTTGTATGGTGTTTCTTTTTTGGTTGATAAAAATGTTCTTAAACTGTATTATGGCATGGTTGCACAGCCCTGAGAGTTATTAAATGCCATTGAACCTAAATTTTAAATGTGCAAATTTATGGCATGAATTATATCTCAATATAATTGTTAAAAATATATATTGGATAAGCAGCCTATAATTTACTTAATGAAAAACCAACAAAGACAAGGAAAAAATAAGACCACATAGTTTTAATTAGCAGAGCTGGTATTCAAACCTATATATGTCTGGATCTAATATTTATATTAATAACCAATATGATATAACACCAAACCACAGGAATGATTTAATTGTTGGCACAGTTGGTGCCACGATTTAAAGGTGTTTACAGAAAACTTTTCATGCAGGTAGTAGAAGACGAAAGTTCTGTTATTAAAATGGCATACATTTGGGTTAAATATAACTCTCTCCAAATCGGATCTTTTGAACATAAGGATATTTGTTGAAGAAGTTGCTTATAATAGTTTAATAAATTCTAACTTCTTAGTGTAAAAATCACTAAACTGAATGTAGAAAGATCTAGTTCTTGTCCCAGTTCTGCCATTAATTTACTGTATTTCCTTGGCTGAGTCACATTACCTCTGTGCACCTTAATTTCTTTACTTCTAAATGAACATTGAATGTGATGACCTCAAAAGTCACAAGTCCCATTATAAACAATGTTACAGTGAACATAGGGGAGCCTATATCTTCTTGAGTTAGGATTTTAATATTCTTTGGATAAATATCGAGAAGTGGAATAGCTGGATCAAATGTTCACTGCAACATTATTTACAATAAACAAATTATAGAAGCAACTCACATGTCTATCAATGAATGAATGGATAAGTAGGATGTGGTGCACAATGGAATACTACTCAACCATAAAGAAGAATGAAGTCTTGCCATATGCAACAACATGGATGAACCTCAAGAGTATTATGCAAAGGGAAGTAAATCAAAGAAAAACAAATACCTTATAATTTCACTCATATCTGGACTCTAAAAGCAAGCAAACAAAACAATATTAAAACAAACTCACAGATACAGACAACAGATTGATGGTTATCAGAGAAGGGAGTTGAGGGGATTGAAATGGGTGTAGGGGATCAATTGTATGTTAATGAATGGTAACTAGACTTTTGATGATGATTACTTTGTAGTGCATACAGATGTCAAACTATAATGTACAATTGAAGCTTAAATGTTTTTATATACCAATTTAACCTCAAAAAAACAAACAAATCACAATTCCTTCCCTCTCTAATATTCTGTTTATTAATTCATTTATTCAACAGGTATTTACTGGCCACAAGTTATGTGCCAGGCATTGTGTTACATTCTGGGGTTCATGTAATATGACAAAGACCCCACTCTCATAAATATTACAGTCTAGTAATGGGACATAGATAATGCTGTACTGTGTAGAAGATAAACTAACTGAATGGTGTGACTGGGGTCTACTCTACATTTGGGGGAGGCCTATCTAAAGAGGTAACATTTGAGATCTAAATGGTAAGGAGGAACCAGCCACGTGAAACATTTGGAGGAAGAGGTAAGGTTGTTTCTGAAAGAAGAAACAGCAACTATAAAGTCTCTGAGATGGGAAGAAGTTTATAGCAAGACAAGCAGAAAAAAAAAAAAAGGCCAATGTGACTAGAGTGTGGCATGCAAAGGGTAGAGTAGAAGTGGAGGAGATTGGAAAGATGGTTAGGAGCCAGATTACACACAGTCGTGTAAATTGTAGGTACACATTTAGATAGTAGGTTATAATGGGAAACCATTAAGAGGTTATAAGAAGGGGTATGACAAGATCGGTTTTACATTTTTAAAAACATTACTCAGGCTGCAGTGTGAAAAAATGGAAGAAAAGAATAGGAGAGGGACACCAAATATGGAGACTATAGCCTGCAACACACTATCTTAAAGACATTATGTGCTAACCTGATAGTCAAAACTGGTTAATTTAACTTTCTAAAAGGTATAACTCTTCAAGATGGAATATGTAATGGGTAAGGAGCAAGTTGATGTGACGCAAAATAAAACTGCATTCCATATGAAAAGAAAAAAGTTTATATACCTTATAAAAGACTCTATATCAGTTCATCAGGCTGCCTTTCAGAATGTGGATATATAGGCAAACTCTAGCCAGAAATACAAAGACAAACATGATGATGATGTACAGTTTTCTGTTTTTAAAATAGCGTGAAATCTTAGAGTTGGGAACAAAAAAGCAGCAGTGATACAATTCATCAGTCATTTAGTAATAAGTTAACATGCCTGACTAAAGACTAGAGCCCTCATGGTGTTTAGTGCTTCAATAAACAAGCAATTAGGTTGGGGAGAAAAGATCGGTCCAGCTGGCATCTATAGATATATTGGTCCTCAATTGTCATTAGACAGAATTCCACAAGCTGTCAGCAAAACCTTCTAGGGGTAAATCTCAATTACCTGGAAGATTCACTTTTATGGAATAATTCATAGCCCAAAAATGCTCTACATTCTTACCATGATAGTAAGAGAAAAGAAAACTGAAGTACCACTGGCAGAAAAAAAAAATCTACCAACAATATCAGGCATGATTTATCTGCACAGAAAAAAAAAAGATAATAGTTCTTATTTTGTTTACCACTCTCAATGGGGGATGACAGAAAAAAGCCAGAAGACAAGACAGTAGCCTACTAAGGCTTCCTATCTCATAGCTCTAAGCTTTATATTGAAGAGAAAAGCCTTGCAACATGCTGTATGTATGTATTTCAAAAAGAGAGGCTGATATTATTAAAGATAATAAATTCTGAAATTCCCATAATTTTCCAATCATTCTATATTTTAAAATGCAAGATTTTAGCTAAAAATCAACATATATGATACTGAGACAAGTTATCCATTTTGTGCTGTGTAATACAGCTCAGAGGAAAAACATTCCATAAAGGTTGCTGGGCACAAAGCTTGGCTTTTATCAGGAGTCAAAAGGCCTGGTGAACTTCATTTGGGAATTCAAAAAATGAGGCATGTTTGCATATATACAAAGGGTAACAAAACAGCATGCCACTAAATGTATGTTTAAGCTGAAATGTTGCCAAGAATTCAATTTGTGAAAATCAAGATGACTGTCAATAAGTATGTCTGACAGGGGTGCCTGGGTGGCTCAGTCTGTTGAGTGTCTGACTCTTGATCTCAGCTCAGGTCTTGATCTCAGGGTCATGAGATCTAGCCCTGTGTTGGGCTCCACATTGGGCATGGAGCCTACTTTAAAAAGAAGTGTGTCTGACAAAAATAATCAAACCAAGAGAATGGTCTGTTATTCAATTCCCCAATTTTGTGGGAATTACAACATGCTAAGGCTATTTATTTTTGTGAAGCTGCCCATGGGGAGAAATTCCTGAACATTTCATACATATCTTGGAAATTATTGGTGATACCCTTAGGTTCCACAAAAGAGTAATTTGTACCCATGTCTTTGCTTGTGCTGCTTTGTCAACCTAGTGGTTGTGTCTACCTCAAGGCCCATCCCAAATGTAGTTCCCTTTTCCTGAAAGTAATTGTCCTGGTTCACTTGACTCTCCTCCTCCTCCACAAGCAAATTAATTGCCTCTTATGTATATGTTTACGTGGGCTTTATGCTTATCTCAAATACCAAACCTTTCAAAGAAGTAGTATGGCTTAGAGGTTAAGAATATCGACTTGGGAGATAGGCAGACCTGGATCCAAATTCTAGCTCTACCATTTACTGCATGTGGGATCTTTGGAAAGATGCTCTCTGAGGCTCATATCCCTTAGCAAGAAACATGGATATTTCCAACACCTACTTCATGCTGTTCTCTAAATGCTTTATGCTGCTTGATACCACTAGGCAACATTCTCTGTCAATTCTTCCAGCTTTCTGCATTTTATATGCTTTTATATGCAAATGTAGTCATGTTCTTTCATCTTTTTTGCTTTAATTTTTTTTATTTGAGTATAGTTGATGCGCAATATTACAACAGTTTCAGTTGTACAACACAGTAATTCAACATCTGTATACATTATGCTATACTCACCACAAGTGTAGTTACCATTTGTCACCATATACTATCACAATATCACTGACTATATTCCCTATGCTGTACCTTTTATTCCTGTGACTTATTCATTCCATAACTGGAAGCCTGTAACTCCCACTCTCCTCACCCATTCTGCCCATGCCCCCACACCTCCAGCCACTATCAGTTTGTTCTCTGTATTTATAGGTCTAATTCTGCTTTTTGTTTATTCATTTATTTTGTTTTTTAGATTCCATATATGAGTGAAATCATATATTTCTCTTTTTCAGTTTGATTTATTTAGTATAATACCCTTTAGGTCTATCTATGTTAGCATAAATGGCAAGATATCCTTTTTGTGTCTGTATAATGTTATATTCTATATATATACCATTTCTTCCCTTTTCCCCCCCAAGGTTTTATTTAAATTCCAACTAGTTTACAGTACAATATTAGTTTCAGGTGTAGAATTTAATGATTCATCACTTACATACATACAGCACCTGGTACTCATCACAAGTGCCCTCCTTAATATCTTCCTTATCCATTCATCTACTGATGAACACTTAGGCTTCACTTTTTTTATTACATGTGTGATTTTTTTTAATTGAAATATATTTGACATATAACATTGTATAAATTTAAGGTATAAAATATGGTGATTTGATACATTCAATATTGTAGTATGATTGCCACTGTAGTGATAGTTAGCTTCTCTATCATGTCATATAATTATCATTTATTTTGTGGTGGGAATTATTAAGATCTAGTCTCTTAGCAATTTTGACGACTATAATGCAATATTGTTGTCTGTGTTCACTATATTTTACATTAGATCTCCAGGACTTACTTATGTACTAGTTGCAAGTTTGTGCCCTTAAAAAACATCTCACCTACTCTCCTACCCACCAGGTCCTTTTTACCAACATTTTACTGTCTGCTTTTTACAAGATAGGCTTTTGCAGATTCCATATATAACTGATATCATACAGTATTTGTCTTTCTCTGTCTCAGTGATCTCAATGTAATGTCCTCAAAGTCCATCCATGTTGTCACAAATGGCAAAATTTCATTTTTTTTCTCATGGCTGAATAATATTCCATTGTACATGTATTTACAACATATTCTTTATAGTTCATCCATTATGAGAACTTAGGTTGTTTACATATCTTGTCTATTGTAGATAATGCTGCAATGAACATGAAAGTATGTGTCTCCTCAATATCTTGTTTTCATTTCCTTTGGGAATATTCCCATAAGAGGAATTGCAGGATCATATGGTAGTTCTATTTTTACTTTTTTGAGGAAACTCCATGTTGTTTTCCATGGTAATTGTACCAATTTACATTCCCACCTACACTATACAAGAATTTCCTTTCCTCCATATCCTTGCTAGATATCTCTTGTCTTCTTGATGATAGCCATTGTAACTGGTATGAGATAATATCCTATTGTGGTTTTGATTTACATTTCCTTGATCAATAATGATATTCAGCATCTTTTCATGTACCCAATGGTCATATGAATGTCTAATTTGGAAAAAAAAATGTCTATTTAGCTCCTCTGCTCATTTTTTAATCGCATTGTTTTATTTGCTGTTGATGTTGTTATTGTTATTATTGAGTTGTATGAGTTCTTTATGTATTTTGGATATTAAACATAATCCTTATCAAAATTTCAATGACATACTTCACAGAATAAAAAATAAAATTCCCTAAAATTTGCATCAAACCACAAAAGACTGAACAGCCAAAGCAACCCTGAGAAAAAACAAAGCCAGAGGCATCACGCTTCCTGGTTTCAAACTTTACCACAAAGCTATAGTAATTAAAACTGTATGGTACTGGCATAAAAATAGATGCATAAACCAATGGAACACACTACAGAGCCCAGAATTAAACCTCCACCTATACTACATTATTACTAACAACTAGCATTTGACAAAGGAGCCAAAAACACCCAGTGAAGAAAGAATAGTCCTGGAAAATCATGGGGGAGGAGCAAGATGGCAGAGGAATAGGAGACCTAAATTTTGTCTGGTCCCAGGAATTCAGCGAGATAGGGATCAAACCATTCTGAACACCTAAGAACTCAACAAGAGATGGAAGAAAAGAATAGCAGCAATGCTCTGAACAGAAAAGCAACCACTTTCTGGAAGGTAAGACATGCAGAAAACTGAATCTGAGGCGTTAGTCAGGAAGATAGATGGTGGGGGAGGAGGCCTCTGTCAGCCACTACTGGCAAGTGATAGAGCAGCAGAGCACAAAATCGGAAATTTTAGAAGTCAGCTCTGCTGAGGGACATTGCTCCAGTGGCTAGGCGGGGGGGTGGAATCCACACTGGGACAGTGGGGTCTCAGGACCCTCGGGGTCACAGAAAGACCGGGGGTGACTGAGCGTGGCAGAGCTCCCAGGTATCGGAGTGGGGAAGCTAGCTGCAGAGACAGACCTGAAGAGTGGGCTCTCAGCTCGGGGTTGCCATAAACCGTGATCCACGGCACAGTCGGGCCACTGCTCTTCCAGCAGGGACCCAACAAGCGGCAGATCTGGGGAGACTCCCCTTGCTCCCCAGGGAGGCGTGGCGCGGGAGTGCACCACAGGGACCTGCTGGGTTTGGAGACTCAACACAGGGTCGGGTGTCAGAGAAAGAAATGCTCAGTCACAGTCCAGGTGAGCATGAAGTGCAGCCTGAGACCAGGGAGACAGGAGTGACTGACTGCTTTTCTATGAGGACTCACTGAGGAGTGTGGCCATGAGATCTCGGCTCCTCTGGGGTGGAGATTAGGAGGCTGCCATTTTCACTCTCATCTTCCAACGCTGTACAGAAAGCTTGCAGGGAACGAAAGCTCCTGAGAGTAAACCCGAGCAGATTACTTAGCCCAGACCCGGCAAGGGTGGGGCAATTCTGCCTCCAGCAAAGACATTTGAGAACCATGGCAACAGGCCCCTCCCCCAGAAGATCAGCAAAAACAGCCTGCCAAGACCAAGTTTACCGCTCTATGAGAACGGCAGAACTCCAGCACTAGGGGAATACTGCAGATAGAATTCATGGCTTTTTTTCCCATAATTCTTTAGCTTTTCAATGTTAATTTTTTTAACTTCCTTTTTCTTTTTCACTTTTTCAACCAACATCTTACCAATCCCTTTTTTAAAAAATCTTTTTTGTTTTCCATTTATAGAGTCATATTCTCTCTCTTCATAGCAGTTAACCTTATTTTTGGTATATAAATATATATAAGGTGTTCTCCCATTAAAATTTTGGGATAGAATTTCTTCTAACAGACCAAATATAACCGAAATCTCTAGTGCATGGCTTTATTCTAGTCTCCTACCTAATCACATTCTCTCCCCCCGTTTTTTTTAAATCCTCTTCTTTCTTTTTTCAACCAACTTCTTATAATTTTCATCTTTACATTCATATTCCATCCCTTGATCATATTTGCCCTTATTTTTATACATATATATTTTTTTCTTTCATTAAAATTTTGGGAGGCACTTTCTTCTAACCAAAATACGCCCAAATTCTATTGTGTGGCATTGATCTATGCACCAGCCTAATCATATATGATCATATGCTGTTTTTTTAATTTGTTTTTGTCTTTTTCTTTTCTTTTTTTTTCCTTTCCCTTTCTTTTCCCCCGGTTTCAGGTCTCTTCTGATTTGTTTAGTGTATAATTACCTGGGGTCATTGTTACCCTGTTAGCATTTTGTTCTCTCATTCATCTATTGTCCTCTGGACAAAATGACAAGACAGAAAAAAGTCACCTCAAGAAAAAGAACAAGAGGCAGTACCAACTGCCAGGGACCTATTCAACACAGACATTAGTAAGATGTCAGAACTAGAGTACAGAAGGACGATTATAAAGATACTAGCTAGGCTTGAAGAAAGCATGGAAGATACTAGAGACCCCTTTCTGGAGAAATAAAAGAACTAAAATCTACATAAGTCGAAATCAAAAAGGCTATTAATGAGGTGCAATCAAAAATGGAGGCTGTAACTGCTAGGATAAGTGAGGCAGAAGAGAGAATTGGTGATATAGAAGACCAAATGATGGAGAATAAAGAAGCTGAGAAAAAGAGAGATATACAAATACTGGATCACGAGGGCAGAATTCGAGAGATAAGTGATACCATAAGACAAAACATTATTAGAATAATTGGGATCCCAGAAAAAGAAGAAAGAGAGGGCCAGAAGGTATATTGGCGCTAATTATAGCAGAGAACTTCCCTAATTTGGGGAAGGAAACAGGCATCAAAATCCAGGAGGCACCCAGAGAACCCCCTCAAAATCCATAAAAACTGGTCAACACCCCGACATCTAATAGTAAAACTTACGAGTCTCAGAGACAAAGAGAAAATCCTGAAAGCAGCTCAGGACGAGAGGTCTGTAATCTACAGTGGTAGAAACATTAGATTGGCAACAGACCTATCCACAGAGACCTGGCAGGCCAGAAAGGACTGGCAAGATATATTCAGAGCACTAAATAAGAAAAATATGCAGCCAAGAATACTATATCCAGCTAGGCTGTCACTGAAAATAGGAGAGATAAAAAGCTTCTAGGATAAACAAAAAATAAAAGAATTTGCAAACACCAAACCAGCACTACAAGACATATAGAAAGGGGTCCTCTAAGCAAAGAGAGAGCCTAAAAGCAACATTGACCAGAAAGGAACACAGACAATATACAGTAACTGTCACCCTACAGGCAATACAATGGCACTAAATTCACATCTTTCAATAGTGACCCTGACTGTAAATGGGCTAAATGCCCCAATCTAAAGACACAGGCTGTCAGATTGGATAAAAGAACAAGACCCATTGATATGCTCTCTGCAAGAGACTCATTTTAGACTGAAAGTCACCCCCAGATTGAAAGTGAGGGGGTGGGAAACAATTTGCATGCTAATGGACAACAAAAGAAATCTGGGGTGGCAATCCTTATATCAGACAAATTAGATTTTAAACCAACTACTATAATAAGAGACAAGGAAGCAGACTGTATCATACTTAAAGGGTCTCTCCAACAAGAAGCTCTAACAATTGTAAATATCTATGCCACTAGCATGGGAGCAGCCAATAATATAAGCCAATTAATAAAAAAAAAAGCAAAGAAACACATCAACAACAATACAATAATAGTGGGGGACTTTAACAGCCCCCACAGTGAAATGGACAGATCATCTAAGCAAAAGATCAACAAGGAAATAAAGACTTTAAATGACACCCTGGACCAAATGGACTTCACAGATATATTCGGAACATTCCATCCTAAAGCAACAGAATACACATTCTGCTCTAGTGCCCATGGAACATTCTCCAGAATAGATCACATCCTAGGCCACAAATCAGGTCTCAACCAGTACCAAAAGTTTGGGATCATTCCCTGCATATTTTCAAACCACAATGCTTTGAAACTAGAACTCAATCACGAGAGGAAAGTCGGAAAGAACTCAAATACATGGAGGCTAAAGAGCATCCTACTAAAGAATGAATGGGTCAACCAGGAAATTAAAGAAGAATGAAAAAAATTCATGGAAACCAATGAAAATGAAAACACAACTGTTCAAAATCTATGGGATGCAGCAAAGGCAGTCCTAAGAGGAAAGTATATAGCAATAAAAGCCTTTCTCAAGAAACAAGAAAGGTCTCAAATATACAACCTAACCCTATACCTAAAGGAGCTGGAGAATGAACAGCAAATAAAACCTAAACCCAGCAGGAGAAGAGAAATAATAAAGATCAGAGCAGAAATCCATGAACTAGAAACCAAAAGAACAGTAGAACAGATCAACAAAACTAGGAGCTGGTTCTTTGAAAGAATTAACAAGATTGATAAACCCCTGGTGAGACTTATCAAAAGAAAAGAGAAAGGACCCAAATAAATAAAATCATGAATGAAAGAGGAGAGATCACAACCAACACCAAAGAAATACAAACAATTATAAGAACATATTATGAGGAACTATATACCAGCAAATTAGATAACCTGGAAGAAATGGATGCATTCCTAGAGATGTATAAACTACCAAAACTGAACCAGGAAGAAAAAGAAAACCTGAACAGACCTATAACCACTAAGGAAATTGAAGCAGTCATCAAAAATCTCCCAACAAACCAGAGCCCAGGGCCAGATGGCTTCCCAGGGGAATTCTACCAAACATTTAAAGAAGAATTAATACCTATTCTTCTGAAACTGTTATAAAAAATAGAAATGGAAGGAAAACTTCCAAACTCGTTTTATGAGGCCACCACTACCTTGATCCCAAAACCAGACAAAGACCCCATCAAAAAGGAGAATTACAGACTAATATCCTTGATGAACATGGATGGCAAAATTCTCACCAAAATACTAGCCAATAGGATCCAATAGTACATTAAAAGGATTATTCACCATGACCATGTGCAATTCATCCCTGGGCTGCAAGGTTGGTTCAACATCTGGAAATCAATCAATGTGATACAGTACATTAATAAAAGAAAGAACAAGAACCATATAATCCTCTCAATAGATGCAGAAAAAGCATTTGACAAAGTACAGCATCCTTTCTTGACCAAAACTCTTCAGAGTATAGGGATAGTAGGTACATACCTCAATATCATAAAAGCCATCTATGAAAAACTCACAGCGAATATCATTCTCAATGGGGAAAAACTGAGAACTTTCCCCCTAAGGTCAGGAATATAGCAGGGATGTCCACTATCACCACTGTTATTCAACATAGTACTAGAAGTCCTAGCCACACCAATCAGAAACAACAAAGAAATAAAAGGCAACCAAATTGCCAAAGAAGTCAAACTCACACTCTTTGCAGATGATATGATACTGTATGTGGAAAACCCAAAAGACTCCACCCCAAAACTGCTAGAACTCATAGAGGAATTCAGTAAAATGGCAGGATATAAAATCAATGCACAGAAATCGGTGGCATTCCTATACACCAACAACAAGACAGAAGAAAGAGAAATTAAGGAGTCGATCCTATTTACAATTGCACCCAAAACCATAAGATACCTAGGAATAAACCTAAACAAAGAGGCAAGGAATCTGTAGTCAGAAAATTATAGAATACTCAGGAAAGAAATTGAGGAAGACACAAAGAAATGGAAAAACGTTCCATTCCATGCCCATGGATTGCAAGAAAAAATATTGTGAAGCTGTCAAGGCTACCTAGAGCAATCTACACAATCAATGCAATCCCTATCATAACACCATCCACTTTTTTCAAAGAAATGGAACAAAGAATCCTAAAATTTGTATGGAACCAGAAAAGACCCCAAGTAGCCAGAGGAATGTTGAAAAAGAAAAGCAAAGCCAGTGGCATCACAATTCCGGACTTCAAACTCTATTACAAAGCTGTAATCATCAAGGCAGTATGGTACTGGCACAAAAACAGACACAAAGATCAATGGAACAGAATAGCGAGCCCAGAAATGGACCCTCAACTCTATGGTCAACTAATCTTCACAAAGCAGGAAAGAATGTCCAATGGAAAAAAGACAGTCTCTTCAACAAATGGTGTTGGGAAAATTGGACAGCCACATGCAGTAGAATGAAACTGGACCATTTCCTTACACCACACACAAAAATAGACTCAAAATGGATGAAAGACCTCAATGTGAGACAGGAGTCCATCAAAATACTAAGGGAGAACACAGCAGCCACCTCTTCGACCTCAGCCACAGCAACTTCTTCCTAGAAACATCGCCAAAGACAAGGGAAGCAAGGGCCAAAATGAACTACTGGGACTTCATCAAGATAAAAACCTTTTGCACAGCAAAGGAAACAGTCAACCAAACCAAAAGACAACTGACAGAATGGGAGCAGATATTTGCAAATGACATATCAGATAAAGGGCTAGTATCCAAAATCTTAAGGAACTTCTTAAACTCAACACTCAAAGAATAAAGGATCCAATCAAGAAATGGAATGCAAGCTGGTGCAGCCACTCTGGAAAACAGTATGGAGGTTCCTCAAAAAGTTGAAAATAGAGCTACCATATGACCCAGCAATTGCACTACTGGGTATTTACCCCAAAGATACAAATGTAGGGATCCAAAGTGGTACGTGCACCCCAATATCTATAGCAGCAATATCCACAATAGTCAAACTATGGAAAGAGCCAAGATGTCCATCAACAGATGAATGGATAAAGAACATGTGGTTTGTTTATATATATATATATATATATACACACACACACACACACACACACACACACACAATGGAATATTATGCAGGCATCAAAAGGAATGAAATCTTGCCATTTGCAACAACGTGGATGGAACTGGAAGGTATTATGCTGAGCGAATAAGTCAATCAGAGAAAGGCATGTATCATATGACCTAACTGATATGAGGAATTCTTAATCGCAGGAAACAAACTGAGGGTTGCTGGAGTGGGGGTGGGGTGGGAGAGATGGGGTGGCTGGGGGATAGACATTGGGGAGGGTATGTGCTATGGTGAGCGCTGTGAATTGTGCAAGACTGTTGAATCACAGATCTGTACCTCTGAAACAAATAATGCAATATATGTTAGGGGAAAAAAAAAGAAGATAACAGGAGGGGAAGAATGAAGGGGGGAAAATCGGAGGGGGAGATGAACCATGAGAGATGATGGACTCTGAAAAACAAACTGAGGGTTCTAGAGGGAGGAGGGTGGGGGGATGGGTTAGCCTGGTGATGGGTATTAAAGAGGGCACATTCTGCGTGGACCACTGGGTGTTATGTACAAACAATGAATCATGGAACACTACATCACAAAGTAGTGATGTAATGTATGATGATTAACATAACAATAAAAAATTTAAAGAAAAATAAAATAAAATAAAATAAAATGAGATTTAAATTTTTAAAAAAAGGATGTGGTGCATATATACAATGGAATATTAGCAGCCTTCAAAAGGAATGAATTCTTGCCATTTGGAATGATGTGGATGGAACTGGAGGGTATTATGCTGAGCGAAATAAATCAATCAGAGAAAGACATGTATCATATGACCTCACTGATATGAGGAATTCTTAATCTCAGGAAACAAACTGAGGGTTGCTGGAGTGGTGGGGGTGGGAGGGATGGGGTGGCTGGGTGATTGGGGACATTGGGGAGGGTATGTGCTATGGTGAGCACTGTGAATTGTGTAAGACTGTTGAATCACAGACCTGTACCTCTGAAACAAATAATACATTGTATGTTAAAAAGAAGAAGAAGATAGCAGGAAGGGAAAAATGAAGGGGGGGAAATCCAAGGGGGAGATGAACCATGAGAGACTATGGACTCTGAGAAACAAACTGAGGGTTCTAGAGGGGAGGGGGGTGGGGGGATGGGTTAGCCTGGTGATGGGTATTAAAGAGGGCATGTACTGCATGGAGTTATATGCAAACAATGAATCATGGAACACTACATCAAAAATTAATGATGTAATATACGGTGATTAACATAACATAATAAAAAAATGAAACTCAAAAAAAGGAAAGAATAGTCCCCTCAACAAATGGTAATGGGAAATACCATTTTTTTCATGTACTTAACTTTAATTGCTGTATAATATTTTATTTGTGAATGTACCAAAATGTATTTATACATTCTACTATTGATGGTATTTGAGAGATTTTCAGGTTTTGATTATTATGTATAGAGCTACTTGAACAATCTGGTACATATCTTTTGGTAAACATATGTTCACTTTTCTGTTGTATATATACCTAGGGATAGAACTGCTGAGTCATAGCATAGCATATATTCAAATTAATAGTGCCGGAAGTTTTCCAAAACAGGTGCACCAACTTACACTCATCCTAGAAAAGTAGGTGCATTCCAGTTACTCTACATCCTTACCAACACTTGGCATTATCAGGGTTTTTCTTCCTTAGCCATTCTGGAAGGTAGACTGCACTTTAATAGATGGAAAATAGAGAGATATAGGATATATCCAAGAACAACAAATAAAGGCATTTATTTGGGGAAAAGTAAAACTATTTCATGTTTGTACCTCATTGAATTCATACTATGTAATAAATCAGTTACATTTTCTTAAGCGTTGGTATTACTTCTATACTGATTACACTCAGAGAGTAGTAACCATATGTTGCCAATTGGCAACTTACATGGAGCCTGAATCATGTTAGGCATTCAATATTTGTTAAATGAATGAATAAATGCTGAAGACCTCCTGTTATAAGAGACTTATTTCAACCAATGGCTGTAAAAAGCAAAGAATGGAAGTACTTCATAGAGCAATAGAGTTTTTTTTTACTTAAAAAAAGGTTTTGAGTGTAGCTGACATACAATGTTACATTAGTGTCAAGCATACAACATAGTGATTTGACAAGTTTATACATTATGCTATGTTCACCATAAGTGTAGCTACCATCTGTCACCATACAATGCTATTACAATATCATTGACTGTATTCCCAGTTGTGCCCTTTTTTCATGTGACTTACTCATTCCATAGCTAGAAGCCTGTAACTCCCACTCCCCTTCACCCATTTTGCCCATCTGTCTACTGCTTTCCCTTCTGGCAACCATCAGTTTGTTCTCTATTTATAGGTCTGATTTTTACTTTTTGTTTATTCACTTATTTTTTAGATTCCACATATGAGTAAAACCATTTAGTATTTGTCTTTCTCACTCTGACTTATTTCCCTTGGCATTATATCCTTTAGGTTCATCCATGGTCACAAATGGCACAATCTCATTCATTTTTATAGCTGCAAAGTATATTGTATACATATACTGTATCTTCCTTATCCAGTTGCATATCAACAGGCACTTGGGTTTCTTCTGTATCTTGGTTATTGTAAATAATGCTGCAATAAACATAGGGGTGCACATATCTCTTCAAATTAGTGTTTTCATTTTCTTTAGGTAAATGCCCAGTAGTGGAATTCTTGTATCACATTTCTAGCTTTAATTTTGTGAGGAAACTATATATTGTTTTCCACAATGGCTATACAAATTTACATTCCCACCAAGAGTGCACAGGGCTCCCTTTTTCTCCACATCCTCACCAACATTTGTTATTTCTTCTCTTCTTTATTTTAATCATTCTGACAAGTGTAAGGTATTATCTTTTTGTGGTTTTGACTTGCATTTCACTGATGATCAGTGATATTGAACATTTTTTTCATGTGTATATTGGCCATCTATATGTCTTCTTTGGAAAAATGTCTATTCAGGCCCTCTGTCCATTTTTAAATTGGATTACTTGGGTTTTTTTTTCAAAGATTTTATTTATTTGACAGAGAGAGACACAGCGAGAGAGGGAACACAGGGGGGGAGAGGGAGAAGCAGGCTTCCTGCCAAGCAGGGAGCTGGATGCGGGGCTTGATCCCAGAACCCTGGGATCATGACCTGAGCCGAAGGCAGACGCTTAATGACTGAGCCACCCAGGCGCCCCTGGGTTGTTTTTTTGTTGTTGTTGATGTTGAGTTATATATGTTCCTTATGTATTTTGGATATTAACCCCTTATGGGATCTATCATTTGCAAATTTCTTCTCCCATTTAGTAGGTTGGGTTTTTTTTTATTCTTTTTATGATTTCCTTCAATGTGCAAAAGTTTTCCATTTTGATGTAATCCCAATAGCTTATTTTTGTTTTTGCTTCTCTTGCTTTCAGAGATCTATCTAGAAAAATGTTGGTATGGCTGATGTCAGAGAAATTATTGCCTGTGTTCTCTTCTAGAATTTTTATAATTTCAGGACTTATGTGTAGGTCTTTAATCCATTTTGAGTTTACTTCTGTGTATGGTGTTAGAAAGTAGTTCAGTTTCATTCTTTTACATGTTGCTGCCCAGTTTTCCCAGCACCATTTATTGATAAGACTGTCTTTTCCCCATTGTAGATTCTTGACTTTATTTTATATTAATTGACCATATAAGCATGTGTTTATTTCTAGGCTCTCTATTCTGACTTATTGCTCTATGTGTCTATTTTTGTGCCAGGATGATACTAGTTTGATTACTACAGCTTTGTAGTATATCTTGAAATCTGGAATTGTAATACCTCCAGCTTTGTTTTTCTTTCTCAAGATTGCTTTGGTTATTTGAGGTCTTCTGTGATTCCATACAAATTTTAGAATTATTTGTTCTAGTTTTGTGAAAAATGCTGTTGGAATTTTGATAGGGATTGTACTGAATATATAGATTGCTTTGGGTAGTATGAACATTTCAATATTAATTCTTCCAATCCATGAGCATGGACAATCATTCCATTTGTTTGTGCTATTTTCAATTTATTTCCTTGGTGTTCTAGTTTTCAGAGTACTTTTTTTTTACCTCTTTGGCTAAATTTATTCCTAAGGATTTTATTCTTTCTGGTGCAACTATAAATGGAGTTGTTTTCTTAATTTCTCTGTCTGCTACCTTGTTATTATTGTATAGAAACAATATCAATCTCTGGGTATTAATTTCACATCCTGTGACTTTACTGAATTCATTACTTCTAGTAGTTTTTTGGTAGAGTTTTTAAGATTTTCTGTGTATAGTTTCATGACATCTGCAAATAGTAACAGTGAACTTCTTTATCAATACAGATGCTTCTTATTTCTTTTTCTTGTCTGATTGCTGGAGCTAGGACGCCAATGAGTGTGATGGATATGAGTGGTAAGAGTGGACATCCTTATCTTGTTTCTGATTTTAGAGGAAAAGCTCTCAATTTTTCACCATTGAGTCTGATGTTAGCTGTGGTTTTTTTCACATATGGTCTTTATTATATTAGGATATGTTCCCTCTAAACCCTCTTTGTTGAGTTTCTATCATGAATGGATGTTGATTGTGTCAAATGTTTTTTCTTCATCCATTGAGATGATCATATGATTTTTATCCTTCATTTTGTTGTGGTGTATCACATCGATTGATTTGGAAATGTTGAACCATTCTTGCATCTCCGGAATAAATTTCACATGATCATGGTGAATGATCTTGTTGAATACAGTTTGCTAACATTTTGTTGAGTTTTGTTGAGTATTTTTGCATCTATGTTCAGCAGGGATATTAGGCTGTAGTCCCCTGCTATTATTGTATTACCATCAATTTCTCTTTTTATGTCCATTAATATTTGCCTCATGTATTTAGGTGCTCTAGTGTAAGGTGCATAGATATTTACAACTGTTACATCCACTTCTGGATTAATCCCTTTTTAAAGCTTATTTTGCCTGATATGAGTATTCCTACCCTGGCTTTTTTTTCCCACTTCCATTTGCATGGTAAATAAACGCATCTCCATCCCTCTGCTTTCAGTCTGTACATGTCTTTAGGTCTGAAATGAGTCTCTTGTAGGCAGCAAATAGATGGGCCTTGTTTTTTTTTTATCCATTCTGCCACCCTATGTCTTTTGATTGGAGCATTTAGACCATCTACATTTGAAATAATTATAGATAGGTATGTACTTATTGACATTTGTTATTTGTTTTCTGGTTGTTTTTGTAGTTCTCTGTTCCTTTCTTCTTCTCTTGCTCTCTTTGTTTGTGATTGATGAGCTTCTTTAATGTTATGTTTAGCTTTCTATTTATTTTTTGTGTATCTATTATAGGTTTTGGGATTGCCATTATCATGCGGTTCATATATAACATCCTAAGTATATAGTATCCTATACCCTGTAATTTGATGTCAGTTCAATTTGATGGAAATTTAAGTTCAAACACATTTAAGAATGTTTTTCTCTTTTTTTTTTTACTCCCTCCATGTTTTATGTATATGCTATCATATTTTGTATCTTTTTATTCATAATTTCCTTACTTGTAATTATGGCCATTTCTTTTCCATGTAAAGTTCCTTAACATTTCTTATAAGACTGGATTAGTGATGATAAACTCCTTTATCTTTTGTTTGGGAAACTGTTTATTTCTCCTTCAAATCTAGATGATAACCTTGGTGGGTAGAGTATTCTTGGATATGGGTTTTTTTTTTCCTTTCAGCACTTTGTATATATCATGTCACTTACTTCTGGCCTACAAAATTTCTGCTGAAAATTCAGCTGATAGCCTTATAGTGTTTCCTTTGAAAATAATTTTTTGCTCCTCTCTTGCTGCTTTTAAGATTCTCTCTTTATCTTTAATCTTTTACATTTTAATTACTATATTTCGTGCTGTGGCCCTCCTTGGGTTCATCTTGTTCCACACTCTGTGTTTCATGGGCTTAGATGTCTACCTCCTTCCCTAGCTTAGGGAAGTTTTCAGCTATTGTTTCTTCAAATAAATTTTCTACTCCTTTCTCTTCTTCTGGGACCCCCACAATGCAAGTATTTGCATGATATTGTCCAAGAGAGCCCTTAGCCTATCCTCATTTTTAAAACTTCTCTTTCTGCTGTTTAGCTTGTGTGCTTTCTATTACCCAATCTTTCAGATCGCTGATATATTCTTCTCCATCCACTAATCTACTGTTGATACACTCTAATGTATTGTTTATTTCCATTATTATATTCTTCAACTCCATTTTTTCTAAGGAGAAATAGAGTATTAAAGGATATAGGAAGAAGAAAATAAATAGTGAACACAAAGGTGAAAAGATGAAAATGGGAGACATGTAAAGGAGAAAGAAGAGAGAAAGTCTGAAAAAGTTGACCAAGGGCTCTACATTTAATAGCATGGTATAGAGAAAGCCCTGTTACCAGAGCAAGAAAGAGGTAAGTATCTGCAAGATACTGAAAGTCTTAGAAAAAGAGAGAAGCAGACAACAACAACAACAACACCCTAGACAGAGCCTTCAAAAACTCAAGGTCCATGGCATTTTCTACTTAAAATATGCATGGCCTTAACCAGGCCTAAGTTTCAGCCAGAGCTGCTTTCCAATCTCCCAGTACAATCCAAACTGAAGATTTTCCCATTCCATTTGCTACAGAGACATTTGCTTCCCTTTAAATCAATAGCTCAAATCCACAGTGTCACAGGCCCACCCAATTCCATGCCAGCCTGAGTCATATCAGCAAGCAGACTTTGATGCTGACCTTTTCATATTCGGTGTTTGACTGCCTGGCCCATAAGTGGGTCTAATTTGTCTCTGTTTACAACTTCACTAAGCTGCAAAGAGGGGACCATCAGTCAAAATACCAAAAGCTAAAAGGTCACAGAAGACAGCTTACTATTTGCCGATGATTTTTAATCATTCACTCTGCAATACACCCAAGACTCTACAGTTAATTCCATTTGTTATTGACAGAAAGAATTTCACCCAGCCTTCATTTCTAGGATTTAACAGAAACCAGAGACAAATACCATAGAATTTCAGTATATTATGGGGATTGGGGATGATTCAATTCAATTCACCAGGCTTTTCTCCAGTACCTTTAACATGCCCAGCAATGTGTTGATTATTATGGGAACACAAAAGAAGCAAAAATGATGCACATTACTTTACTGAGTTTTGAGAAAGTATGTAGAGACAAGGCATACCCATATAACTCACATCTTCTCAAGCTCTTCAGAGCCTGTGGGTATTAAATGAAGTCACCAAAGCACATTGAATAGATTGAATGAAATCTAATACTGTCTTAGAATCAAACACTCTGTATCCCTCTAAAACAGGGTTTCTCAACCTCAGCACTATTGACATTTGGAGTCAGATAATTCATTGTGGGGAGCTGTCCTGTCCATTTTAAGATATTTAGCAGCATCCCTAGCCTCTCCTCACCAGATGCTAGTAGCACCTCTCCCAGTTGTGACAACCAAAATAGGCTCCAGATATTGCCAAACATCCCTTGTAGGGCAAAATCATCCCTTGTTAAGAACCACTGCTCTAAAAAAGGAAATAGATTTATATTTGTTGACATATTATTAGTGAAATGTGAAAGATGCAGAAGATTCTCTCTATATATATGAAAAAATCTTCTATATCTTAGGCTTTTCACTAATATATAATATCATGTATATGTATATGTTTTGTATATGTATATGTATATAGAAAGCCTAAACCAATGACTCTTAACCCTGTCAACACATTATAATTACTGGAGGAACTTTTAAAAAATCTCTGGAGGTAAGACCTGGGCACTGGAATTTTTTTTCAAAGATCCTCTGGTGCTTCTATTATTATTCAACCAGGGTTGTAACTACCCAGAGACCTGTTAAAACACAAATAGCACAGCCACATCTCTGGAGTTTCTAAATCAGTAAATCTGGAATGAGGCCAGGTAATTTACATTTCTAACAAGTTCCCAGGTGATGCACATAGTGCCAGTCCAGGGACCACACTGAGAACCACTGATCTAGAAGGATATACCCCAAATTATTGACAGTGCTCTTTTCATCTCTTAAATGGAATTGTAGAGAAAGGAAAAGGGACAGCTCTATTCCTGATCTTACATTCTTCTGTATTGTTCCAGAGTTTATGATAGCCATGTATTGCTTTTATAATAGTTTTTAAATTTCCAAAACTAAAGAGCACATTACCAATATCTGAAACCTCCTTTATGTTTCTTCTAATTGCCTCCCTATTCTTTCACCAAAGAGATTTACAAAGAGTCAATCTCTTTTACTATCCTGAATATTTTGTTAATCATTCTCTCACTTTTTAAAAGTAGTTTTATCACTCAAATCCATATCCCTAAAAAATACATGACTTAATTTTATCAATTTTAAACATTACAAAACTAAAATTATACTATCTGTATTTATCTAGGGCATGCTATTTTTTTGATAAATGCCATGATTTTTAGATGTACCTATGTTGATGTGTATAGCTGTGGCTTACTCATTTTTCATTCATTGCATGATTTTCCCCAATATATTTATACATATTATATGTACACTCATATTTTTCCAGGTTTTTCCACTTACAAACAACGCTGCTATGAACATTCATGTACATGCACATGTTTGCATTTACTGGGTAAAAAAAATTATACCAATTCATATTCCCAACAACAGTAGATTAGGGTTCCCATTATGTCATATCTTCACCAATACTTGATATTAACGGGTTATAATTATTTCTCATTTGATTATTGCAAAATGAGATCTCTTTGCTGTTTTAACTTGCATCTCCATGATACAAGTTAGTTTCTAAAGGAAATAACTTTATGCTTCAATCAGATATGTGTAATATTAGAAGTACAAATATTTAACTCTCTAACAAACTCCTTGGGGCACTCTTCACAAATACCCATAGGTGGGAAGGAATGAATCCTGTGTTTGCTGATCAAGGGCTTAATGAATTCAATTACATAATAATGATATTGACCATATGTCTGCTTTGAGTATTTTAAGTATTTTAAGTTAATTTCACATTCATTTCACAGAAGAGACAATGGAAACTGAGTTTTAACAAATCTTTCCTAATCACACCACTGGCTTTTTGACAAAGATGGGGCCACAAAATAATTAAAAGGCAAAACTAAAAGCAAGCTTGGAATTTGTCTCTCCCAACCCTTCACTTTTGAATAGAAAAAAACATAGAAAATAGCATAGAAGTGACTTATTCAAGGTCATATAGCCAGTTTATAGTTGAGCTGAAAATAGAATACAAATCCAGTCATCTTTTTTAGTATACCCCAACCCTCTGAGAATAAGCCTGTGAAAGCAATTCAGGATGGAAATCTATGACATGGGGATGGGGGTGGATAAAAGAAATGGGCCTTAGAAACAGGAAGTTAATCAGTAGGCTCAGGACAAAAAGGCCCTTGCCCTGGAATGCTTTTGACATCATTGAGAGATGGTCTCAATGTTCCTGTCCACAGTTGAGGCACTAAACCCCCAGGAGTGTACCAAGTTAGACTGATCAATGAAGGATCATGCTTTCTAATGGGGAAGTCACCAGCTATAGAGCAACTGGCCAGCCACCTTGATGTGGGTTTTCAAAAGTCATTGTTTTAAAGCAGGCACCATTGCACTGGCTGAAAATACCTCAGTCAGATTATCATGCTCTTAATTAGCCATGCATGATGGCAATCAATTAAGGATGGCATAAAAGCCAATAGAAATAATGCAACTCTCATTAGGGATTTCTCATTTGTTATATGAGTGTATCTACTGGGTGAGTTCCCATTAAAGCAAACTGGGGCCTATTATTTAAGCTGTTTCAGGAGAGTGCTAGGTTATCTTTCCATTTGACATTTATTGTACCTGGCATAAAGGTTAAAAACAATTATGTTCATTTGGAATATTTATTATCTTATGATATTCAAGCAGGGACATTATGTTTGTTTTCTTCTCCTTATCAAAGCTGGTCAAGGAGAGACTTTTTAATGAGCTTGAGCTAAATAGGAAGGAAATTTTCCCTTTCCTGCATTCAGAGAGATAAACCTGGAAATAAACCCGGTAATAGAGATACTCTGTAAAAGATTTAGCTCTGAGACTTATTATTTATCATTTGCATATTGCTGCAGCTGCACATGCATTGGGCCAGTTTCCACTGTCTGAAAGAGTCATATTAGCATTCCCCAAGAGAGCACAATCAAATTGGGATTTAGAGGGGAGTTAGAGGGAGTTAGAGGGCCTGGCTTCAAGACCTTGCTCTTCTACCAACTTCCTGTATGACTTTGACAACTCCATCCTTCCAGTTACTCAGGCCAAAAAACCTTGACTCCTCTCTTTCTCTTATACCCTGTAGTCAAGCCTTTAGCAAATCTTGTTTGGTTCTACCTTCAAAATAAATCCAGAATTTGATAACTTCTCATTTCATCCACTGCTACTAAGATGGTCCAAGCCAACATCATCTCTAGGCTAGATTACTATCATAGCTTCATAACTGGTTTGATTAGTCAGGGTTCTCCAGAGAAACAGAACCAATAGGAAATATATAAGATATACAGAAAGAAACATATTATGAGGGATTGGCTTACTTGATTATGGAGGTTGAGAAGTTGTATGATCTGCCATCTGTAAGCTGGAGGCCCAGGAATGCTGGTGGTGTAGTTCCAGTCCAAGCCTGAAGACTTGAGAACCAGAGGGCCAGTGGTGTATGTCTCAGACTAAATTTGAAGGTCTGAGAATCAGAAGTGCCAATGTCTGAGGGCAGAAGATGAATGTCTTAGCTCAAGCAGAGAAAGTAAATTTGCCCTTCTTCTCTTTTTTTCTATTCAGGCCCTCAACCGATTGGATGATGCTTACTACAATGATGAGAGCAAATCTTTACTCAGTCTACCAATTCAAATGCCAGTCTCTTCCCAGGGCACTCTCACAGACACATCTAGAAATAATTTTTTTACCCTCTAATCTGGGTATGCCTTAGCCAAGTTGGCAAATAAAATTAACCATCACATTGATGTTTTACTTTCACTTTCACCCCCCTATCTTCAACAATGGAGCTAAAATTTTAATCCTAGTCGGATGTCACTTCTCTGCTCAAAATCTGCATCTATCCCTCATTTTACTCATAGTTTTCCAATGGCATTATAAACCCAATGGCATCTGGTATTCCATTACCTCACTTCCTTCATCTCTTACTACCTCCCTCCTCACTCACTTTACTTCAGTTTGTCTGTTGCTGGAACATGTCTGCTCAGGCTTTTCATGAACAGTTCCTTCTGCCTGAAAATGTTTTCTCCTGGGTGTATCGAAGGCTCACCCCACCCTTTTCAAATCTTTTCTAAAATTTCACCTTCTCAATGAAGCCGACTTTCATCACCTTATTTGACTCCACCTCACACTCCCGATTCCCCTTTAACCTGTTATCCATTTGTTAGTCTTTTTCCATGGCATTATAAATTGCTAACATTAAGATGTAAGCATAATTGTTAGTATAATTAGTCTGCATTTTTTATCTGTTTTGTTCGCTGATGTATCTCAAGTGCCTTCAGTAGTGCCTAATATAAAGTAAGGTAGTTATTTGCCTAACTTAATGATATTTCTCCAATTTGGACTTCAATTTCTCCATCTGCATAATGATATAGTTGAACTAGTCCAGAGGTCAGCAAACTTTTTTCTGTAAAGGGACAAATAGTTAAGTATTTTTGCAGCCATCCAGTCTCTGTCACAACTATTCAACTCTGCCACTGTAGCATGAAAGCAGCCATAGACAATACATAAATGAATGGGGCATGGCTGTTCCAATTACAATTTATTTACAAAAACAGGCAGAGGGCCAGATTTGACCCCAAGACATAGTCTGCCAACACCTGAACTAGATGATCTTTAAGAGCTAATTTGATTCTGATCTGTGGCTTTGGCATATGAAGGAACAGATTTGTTGTTATGAGATTTCTTTTTCTGTCTTTCATGTCACAACACATAAAAACTACCTACCCTGCTTGTTATTAGACTTGGACAGCCCTACAAAGAAAACAGGATAAACTAAGCAAAGTGCCAGGATGCCAAACCACTAAACAGTATTTTATGTGCTTAAGTCACTATCTCCTTTCTAGAAGATAAAAATATTATCAGCTTCCTCAGTGGTTTCCTTCATAGCACACCACATGCTGGTACATAATCATCAAGGGGAGGTTCCTACTAGATAATGCACCTGTAGAGTAAAGAATGTAACCTTGCTCAGGAAGAGGTCTGGCCTTTGTGCTTGCTTTCTGGGAGGTAATCTCTAAGCCCCTGGAATATCATGCCTGATAAGAGTATCTTTGTTTACCTGGGGGCCTTGGCCACTGGACAGACTAACAGTGTGATTTATGACAGGGACTTTGGGCCTTGCAGTGGACACTTTACCTCAAGAGGGAATGCAGACTAAAGGTCCTCTATGAAGTATCAGTTCTATCTCTGGAGGGCCTGGAAACTAAGGGTCCATCATGTGGGCAGACAAACATGGAGCCCTAATAAAATCTAGACACCAAGACTCAGGCTAGCTTCCCTGGATGAAAATACTCTGTGCATATTATAACATATTGATGCTGATAAAATAATACTGCCAATGACGCCATGGGAAAGGACAAATGGAAGCTCTGTATTTGCAGCTTTCCTGGACTCTGCCTCATGTATCTCTTTCTTTGAATGATTTTAATCTTAATCCTTTCCCTGTAATAACTCATAATCGTTACTAGAATAGCTTTCAGTGAGTTCTGTGAATCCCTTTAGCAAATCATTGAGAGTGGTTTTTGGAACCCCTCAAACTTGCAGTTGACGTCAGAAGTGAGGGCAGATGGGTTAGCCTGGTGGTAGGTATTAAAGAGGGCATGTACTGAATGGAGCATTGGTTGTTATAAGCAAACAATGAATCATGGAACACTACATCAAAAACTAATGATGTAATGTATGGTGATTAACATAACAAAATAAAAACAAAACAAAACAAAAAAAGAAGTGAGGGCAGTTCTGTGGACTATGTTCCTTCAAACTCTACAGTAATCTATTCTCTTAGCCAAGGAAAGGGGAAGATCTTTCTTAAACTTCACCTGCCCTCTCACCCTCAGGTCCTAAGGTCCTGATATTGAGGTCATGATATAGTAATGCAGGATCTCTGATTGACCAGTAGCCACCAAAGGAGATCTTGGGGGCATGTATCCCAGCATTATATCACAGAAGTAGATTTAGCCAGATCTAGGTGTTTTCATTCATTCTCATTCTCTCATTCAACCTCTCTCTTTCTCCAACCCCTCACCCCACCACCTTTATTCCTCCATTTCTCCCTTTCTATTTTTCTTAAGGTCGATTAGGCCATTTAAAGTACCACGTTAATACAGCCAAACTCAACTGTTTATCCACCCCAAACATCTGAAAAATATGTACTATTGGAAATGTCTATCAATTAAGGAACAATTGAATAAAATAATCACTTAATGCAATTTAGACTTTAATATGATATTTATGGTGTTTTTTATGACATGGAGAAACAATTCTAGCTTACTGGGGCAATGCAGAATTGGAAGTTTATATATAGTGCATCAACTGTGTATGTTTACATATATTTATATAATGCAAATAAAAATGAAGGAAATAAAACTATTAACAGTAATTATGTCCAGTTTTAGGATTATAAATTATTTATTTTATTTTATATATTTTCCAAATTTTTAGCCTTTGCTGCTTTTACAGACATAAAATTTTATTTTACAAAGTAGAAAGCTTATTGATGTCCACAAGGAAGACAGTACCTGTCAGTGGCACAAATCCTTTCCCCTTTAGGAGACATATCACATAGTGTGATATGTTCTGGTCAGCTACTAGTGTGTCTGCTTTTGGAGGGTCAGGGGCCATGTCTCTTTCCTTCACTCTTGAATCCCTATCACCTCACACAGAGCATAGTATAGAATAAACATTTCCTCAACAAATTTCTGCTGAATTGAAATTACAATGGTAAGAAATGCCAACCTGGTTTACAAAGAACACAAGGACACTCCTCTAAGAACCTTGCCACTGCTCTGCTGGCCTGTATATACCCAAGATGACTACTTGTCAATCTATTAAGTGAGAAGTGTTACAAAACACAGAAGAGAAACACATTGCTTAGTGCAGCCCAAATTATCTTTTTCTGTTGAAAGCACCATGTCTCTCTGGACTGCCTAGTTACCTTCTTCCCCACTACCCAATTAACAGTGTGTTAAACACCATTCCTGTAATAGCTTTAACCTCAATCACTGATCGCCCTGTGGCTTTCAAACCCTTTCCACTTACACAAATGCCAAGTCATATTGTTCTATTTCTTGGAACTACTCAAGTAGAACAAAATATGTTTACTGCTATGGGATACAATTCTTAACATTTCCTATGACCCCCCTTGGGGTTTCTGGCCCAGTGACCTCACACTTACATACAATGTTGCTCATTTGTAAGGTCCTCTAAAGCCCAAATGAATCTCCCATCCATCTTCCAGAGTGTTGGCCATGTGACCAAAATAGGCACCACTTTCCATAGGCTTTGTGGACAGTTTTGAGAAACTTTCCAGCAAATTCTTGGCCCTTTATCACCTCTCTCTCCTTTAGAGAAGCAGCAGGAAGTACAAGGATTGTTTTTACATCTTTCCTTGAAGAAGTTGGCAGTATTCTAGGGATATAATGAAATAGCTAGTTCATAACTCAACTTGCCCCCAAATGACCACTGTGTGAAAAATCAATTTTAGGTACTTTAGAGGGGACACAAGAAAATAGAAGATGGAAAAGCTCTCTTGTCCATGCCCCTGAGAACCTGACAATCTAAGTTTTGCCCAAGTACATAAGTACATGAAAAATGTTGATTGTTCCTCTCCAAGAACTGGAAAATGCATAATTAGAAAGTCAACTAAGTGATATTTTCTGGGGAAAAGTACAGTCAATGAGAAAGAAAAATAACCATGCTACTAATCAAGACAGGTTTACTGGAGATGTGACTCTGTATACAGAGCTTAAGGGAGGGAAGGGAAATGATGTGATAGTGAGTAGCATGTGGTTTAACATATAATGATGAGGTAGAAAAAAAATGTTGAATTAAGAATGTTATTGCCCAGAGAGCTCTGGTGGAGTGCCACAGGTAGAGACATAGTCTAGCATCAAACAGCAGCAATACCAGAAATTTTCTAGAACTTACAACATAACAGTAAGACCTGAACAAGACTGTATGGGAGTGCCAGAGCTCTCTGAAGGTTAAAAGAAAGCTTACTGTATTGATCAATTTTATAAAGGTTTATAGAAAACTATTGCCTCTTTCATTGCTACTTCTGAATGGGCATTTACCTATCTCAACCCACATATATCTTAATTGTGTCTACTTCTCATGCCTCTAACTCCACACAGACCAACTTATGCTCTGCTTACCAACATGATGCTACTATTATTACTAATCATAATAATACTGTCAGTTCCCAAATTAATAACTTTACACTAATCTTTCCATCGACTCATCACAGCAACACTTTGAAGTAGGTTCCATTATTATACTCTATTACACAACTTGGGTAAGAACACCTAGCTGAAGGTAGAACTGAAACTTGAGTCTGTGTGTGTCTTACATCAAGGTCCATCCTCTTATTCACTGTTGTATAGGTTTCCAGTTACATCAAGGAATCATAATTTCAACATCTTCCCATATCCACTCCTAGAAATTATTATAAAATCAAAACAAAAAAAAAACTTTATAAACTCAATTTTTAGAGAAACCAGTATGGTAGAGACTGCAAAGTCTATTTCCTTTCCAAAATCTATTTCCTTTCCTTTATGGACAAAAAGCTAGACTATACTTCCAAGGCTTACTTATAGTGAAATATGAGCATATGATTGTGTTGTGGACAATGGGTGGTGGATATAATTGATATACATTACACCTAGGCCCAACCCACAAAATCCTCCCATGTGTCCCTACTTTTTCATCCAATAACTGTCAATAAAGGAGGCATATGATCTATTCAAAGATTCAGAGGCCCTAGTAGATGGCAAAGTCACAAAATGGAAGGAGTCTGGAGCCTTAACAAGCACATAGAAGTCTGCCCACTGATCAGAAATACCTATATTGGGCTCTGCATGCATAGGACATTTTTACTGTGTTAGACCACTACAATTTGGGAGTTTGTTAAGGAAATAACTGCCTAAAGATTAGATTTTGTTTTAAGTATGAGGCCACTTATATAAATAAAAATTAAAGCCAAGATGAAGTAAATAATTTTCTACAAAAATGTAATTTATCAAAACTAACACTAGAAGAGAGAGAAAAATCCAAGCAAGTTAATTTCCACTAAGGAATTAGGGAAAGTTATCAAAGACCTGCCTCTCCACTCCCCTAAAAGTAAAATAAAATAAAATGAAAATGGAACAGATAGTTAAAGAACAGATCATTTTAAAGGGGATAAAGAGAACATAAAATTCCAAAATCTTGCATACAGAAAATGCTTTAGAAATGTATACTTAATTTCATTATAATTACAACTTCTCCTATGTTATTTTATAAATTTCACATGTCTGAATAAAGTTAGCATTTTTTATGGAGAAAACTAGACAAGTAGTTTCTAGAATTCATATAAAATTAAACAAAGATTGCCCGGGGAGAAAAAAAACTCTGAAAAATAAGAACTGTGAGTAAGGGACAGACCTATCACGTATTCAAAGTTTTTATAAAACTATGATAATCAAAAGTGTAGTACAGTTATACAAATAAGCAGATCATTGAAAAAGAATATAAAGTCTATAAATAAGCCATAATGCATGGGGGATAAACTGTTCAATAAATAATTCTAAGACAATGGAATAGTCATCTGTAAAAGTTAAATTGGAACCATACTTCATGTATATACCCAGATAATCTCCAAATGGATTAAATATTAAAATATAAAAAAACAAAAAATGGAACAAAACATTCAATAATCCACTTATAAATTTAGCTGAAAAATTCTAACTATTACTCAATCCAGAAGTATAAATTTGACTATATTAAAAAATTATTAAGTATTTTATTCTTTTTGATGCTAGTGTGAATGGGATTGTTTCTTAATTTCTTTCTCAGTTTATTGTTAGTATATGGAAATGCAACTAATTTTTGTACATTCATTTTGTATCCTTCAACTTTACTGAATTTATTAGTTCTAACAGTTCTTTTTAATGGGGTCTTTAGAATTTTCTTTATATAAGATGATGGCATTGCAAACAGGGACAATTTTACTTCATCATTTTAATTTGGGATTCTTTTATTTCATTTTCTTGCCTATTTGCTCTGGCTAGGATTTCCAATATTATTTTAAATATAAGTGGTGAGAGTGGGAATCTTTGTCTTATTCCTGGTCATAGAGAAAAAGCTTTAGCTTTTCTCTATTGAGTATAATGGTATCATTAGGCTTTGGGTTATATATGACCTTTATTATGTTGAGATACTTTCCTTCTATTCCTAGTTTGTTAAGAGCTCTTATCATGAACAGGTGATGAATTTTGTCAAATGTTTTTGCTTCATCTATTAAGATAATCATATGATTTTTATTCTTTATTCTGTTAATGTTCTGTTTGGCATTAATTGATTTTCATATGTTGAAAGATCCTTGCACACCAGGAATAAGTCCCATTTGGTAATGGTGTATGATCTTTTTAACATGCTATTGGATTTGGTTCTCTAGTATTTTGTTGAAGATTTTTGCATCTATATTCATTAGAGATACTGAGCTGTCATTTTCTTTTCTTGTGCTGTATTTATTTGGTTTTGGAATCAGGGCAATGCTGGCCTCATAAAATGAGTTTGGAAGTATTCCCTCCTCTTCAATGTTTGGACAAGGATTGGCATTAATTTTCCTTTAAATGTTTGATAGAATTCACCCAGAAGGCCATCTGGTCCTGGGCTTTTCTTTACTGGGATTTTTGATTACTGATTCAAACTCCATACCAGTTACAAACCTGTTAAGATTATAAAACTTTGATGAAAGAAGTTAAAGACATAGACAAATGGGAAGACATTATGTGATCATTGGTTGAAAAACTTAATATTGTCAAAAATATCTATACTCTCCAAAAAAATCTACAGATCTAATGGAATCACTATAAAATACCATTTTTTATAAAAATAGAGAAACAATTCTAAAATTTATATGAAACCACAAAAGACCATGAATAGCCAAATCAATCTTGAGAAAGAAGAATAAAGCTGGGGGCATAACACTTCCTGATTTCAAAATATATTACAGAGCTACAGTAATCAAAACAGTATTGTACTGGCATAAAAACACACATATAGACCAATGTAAATGAATTGAGAGTCCAGAAGTAAGTCCATGCAAATATAGTCAACTGATCTTTGACAAAGATGCCAAAAATACTCAACAGACAAAGGATGGTCTCTTCAAAAAATGGCATTGCAAAAAGTGGATAGCCACATGCAAAAGAATGAAACTGGATCTTGATCTTACCCCATACACAAAAATTAACAAAATGTGTTAAAGTCTTAAACCTAAGACCCAAAACTATAAAACTCTTAGAAGAAAACCTGGGGGAAAGCATCATGACCTTGGTCTTGGCAATGATTTCATGGATTGGACATAAAAAGCAAAAGCAAAAACAACAAAAGTAAACAAATGGGACTAGATCAAATTAAAAAGCTTCTGCATAGCAAAGGAAACAACCATCAGAGTGAGAAGGCAACTTATGGAATGGGAGCAAATATTTTCAAAACATAGATCTGATAAGGGGTTAATCTTCAAAATATGTAGGAACTCCTATAACTCAGTGGCAAAACAAAACAAAACAACAACAACAAAACCCTAATAATCCAATTTAAAAGTGGGCTAAGGACTTTGGATGCTTCTCCAAAGAAGACATAGAAAGGCCAATAGGTATATGAAAAAAATACTCAGTGTTACTAATCATCAGGGAAATGCAAAGCAAAACTACAATGAGATATCATCACACATCTGTTAGGATGGTTACCATAAAAAATACAAAAGAGAAAAAGCATTGACAAGGATGTGAAGAAACTGAAACACTTACACACTGTTGGTGCAAATGCAAAATGGCGCTAACACTATGGAAAATAGTATAGAGATTCTCATAAAATTAAAAATAAGAATTTCCTTATAGGCCAGTAATCCACTTCTGAATATTTATCCAAAAGAATTGAAGTCAGAATCTCAAAGACATTTTGGCACTTCCATGTTCATTGTGGCACTACTAAAACAGCCAAGAGGTAAAAATGTATGGACAGATGAATGAATAAAGAAAATATGGTATGCTTTCCAACCAAGGCCCAGCAGAATGGCTCCTGCGAAGAAGGGTGTCAAGAAGAAGAAGGGCTATTCTGCCATCATTGAGGTAGTGACCAGAAAACATAGCATCAACTTTCACAAGCACATCCATGGAGTGGGTTTCAAGAAGCATGCCCCTCAGGCACTGAAAGGGATCCAGAAATTTGCCATGAAGGATATAGGAACTCCAGATGTGCACACTGACACCAGTCTTGACAAAGCTGTCTGGGCCAAAGTAATAAGGAATGTCCCATGCCATATCCATGTGCGGTTGTCCAGAAAATGTAATGAGAATGAAGATTCACCATACAAGCTCAATACATTGCTTACCTGTGTACCTCTCACCACCTTCAAAAATCTACAGACAGTTAATATGGATGAGAACTAATTGCTGATTGTCAAATAAAGGTATAAAACTGAAAAAAAGAAAAGAAATTGTGGTATATACATACATTGTAATATTAAGCCTTAAAAAAGAAGCTAATTCTGCAAAATATAGCAACATGGATGAACCTTGAGGACATTATGCTAACTAAAATAAGCCAGTCACAGAAAAACAAATATTGTATGATTCCACTTAAATGAGGTATTTAAAATAGTCAAAATCAAAGTGTTGAATAGTGGTTACCAGGCCTGGAGGAGGGGGAAATGGGGAATTACTAATCAATAGGCATAAAGTTTCAGTTAAGCAAGATGAATAAGCTCTAGAGATCTGTCGTACAACATTGAACCTATAATCAACAACACTATATTGTTCACTTAAAAATTTAAGTGTTCTTAACACAATAAAATAAAAATTATTTTTTATTTTTGTACTTCAAAACCTTCTTACTCCTGCAGTCATGGGAAACACATCAGGCACTAGTCAGTTACCACCCCCTGACCCAGGAAGGTATTTCACTTCATTTAGAAAATCCAACCTAGGCTATTGAGACACTCAAAATTCCCTGAAGATCCCATCCTATTTCCAGAGATGTTTGAATGTGTAGAGATTGCTGCTGTGGTCGCACCTACAATCCTGAAATGTTAATGTACCTCTAAGTTCCACTGAACCACCATGTCTGAGGACTAGTGGGAGGGCAGCAGCTTCTGAAATGGGAATTCAAAAGATTCCTCTGGATAACAAAAAGAGGCAGGAAACTAGTTCCAGAAGATTGCTACTGGATCCAAAGTATACCCTTTTTGTATGCGGGGGGGGGGGGAGATGGACTTTCTTTTCTTTGTTCAGCAAAATGTAAACATCTCCCCCCCCACCCTTACTTCAGGTGGCTCAATCTGTACTCTCTGCTTGTAATGACTTTAGCTTTAGGGATTAGCACAGCTTTAAGGCTACTGAGTTTGTTTATTTCTGTTTTATTTCCCTTGGAATCATACAGAATGTGCATAGAGAACAGTCCTGACCTTTGAGGTGCATAATGCTTTTATGATCAGCAACATAGGAAATGCATAGCTTTATCATTTCTAACATTTAAAACAATCTTATACACACCACTGGTAATGTTGCTGTTGGCCTGTAGATGAAGAGATTGAGGCCACTGCTACTGAATCTGTAATGGTCCTCTGGTATCTTCCTGGAGAAAAAGTGTTACTTCTAGATAATGGCAATAGAGCTTAAATCTCTGGGATCTGAGCCCAGTACCTGACAGAAGCCTCTGTAACCATAATTTTCACTTCCAGCTAATTTGATTCTCACAATCAGCCTTGAGGCATATAGGGTAAAGTTTAATACACTTCATTTTTTGGAAGTATAATGATTAATTTTTTAAATTTTATTTTATTATGTTATGTTAATCACCATACATTACATCATTAGTTTTTGATATAGTGTTCCATGATTCATTGTTTGCATATAACACCCAGTGCTCCATTCAATACATGCCCTCTTTAATACCCATCACCAGGCTAACCCATCCCCCCACCCCTCTCCCCTCTAGAACCCTCAGTTTGTTTCTCAGAGTCCATAGTCTCTCATGGTTCATCTCCCCCTCCAATTTCCCCCCCTTCATTTTCCCCTTCCTACTATCTTCTTTTTTTTTTAACAGATAATGTATTATTTGTTTCAGAGGTACAGGTCTGTGATTCATCAGTCTTACACAATTCACAGCACTCACCATAGCACATACTCTCCCCAATGTCTATCACCCAGCCACCCCATCCCTCCCACCCCCCACCACTCCAGCAACCCTCAGTTTGTTTCCTGAGATTAAGAATTTCTCATATAAGTGAGATCATATGATACATGTCTTTCTCTGACTGACTTATTTCGCTTAGCATAATACCCCTCTAGTTCCATCCATGTCATTGCAAATGGCAAGATTTCATTCCTTTTGATGGCAGCAATTTCTTCCTAGAAACATCACCAAAGGCAAGGGAAGCAAGGGCAAAAATGAGCTACTGGGACTTCATCAAGATAAAAAGCTTTTGCACGCAAAGGAAACAGTCAACAAAACCAAAAGACAACTGACAGAATGGGAGAAGATATTTGCAAATGACATATCAGATAAAGGGCTAATATCCCATATACTTCATTTTTAAAGGAGAGAAAAAAAGAGAGAAGTGACATGCCCAAGCTCACACAGCAGTTTACTGATAATACAGACTGTCTTGGGTCTTGTGATTCTCACATGTAGCTCATTTCAGCAAACATTTGCCTGGCTCGTTTGGAGCAGTTGCTCAGATGAGATGGAATTTCATTCAAAATTAGTAGTGTCTCCATGAGTCAACCATACTCTCCTTCCTTTTGGGATGAATGTATCTTTAACAATGCCCAGGTTCCTATAGGTGCCAAGATTCTTGGAGATTGTTTAACTGAATTGGGAGAATTTACCAAGATGCCAACATTGAGATCAAGCAGTTTTGTGGGACTTTCCCACCTCTACATTTCCATTTCCTTATTTATCATTTCTCCCCCTTCATTGTTCACTGGTTAGCAAATAAATGTGTATATTTTCTTTTCTCTCATTTTGTCTCCCACTGCCTTTAACTGTTTGTCTCAGTGCTCAGACTTCCAGGGGCATTTTGTAATCTCTCCTGGAGACATAGATAAGTCTTTCTCCCTGTCCCCAGTTCTTTTCTTCATTATTTCCTGCAGAAATTAATTCCAATTTATTATCTTCTACTGGCACCAGTGACAGCCAACAATCCCACATCAAGATACTACTATTTCTTTAGAACCCAGGGATCTCTGTATATATCTGCTTCGAAATTTGTTGACCCAAAGGTTTATAGCTCTCTTTTCCTTAGGATTGTTTCCTCAAGTCCTGATCGGCCAGTATGTGAGCAAAACTGAAAATCAAAATACTATCCCTCACCCATGCCCTCCTCCAAATCAGAAACACATAAGAAGGTTCTTAACCTTTATCTTATTATCAGAAAACTTCAAAAAGAAAGGTAATCAAAAGAATAATTGGTCAAAATTTTCAAGCACTTCCCAAGACATACTAATTCTACAGCTTGTTAAAATAGAGCCCTAAAGTTAAATAAAAAGGGAATTAAAAGATCATCCTTGGGCTGCCTGGCTGGCTCAGTCAGTAGGGCATATTACTCTTGATCTTGGGGTCATATGTTCAAGCCCCACAAAGGGTGTAGAGCTTACTTAAAAAAAATAAACAGATCCAAAAAAATTTATAAAATAAAATATCAGCCTTGTCTACACCCTAGTCTTCACACAGTATAGTCCTGTATATATGAGAATTACTTGCCCATTGTCAAAGATGTTCAGTAAGGTTCATTATGCAATTTTCTGTGGGATTTTCTGCAATTAGACAAAGACATGAAAGTTGACTTATTTTTTTATTAGTTTCAGAGGTAGAGTTTAGTGATTTCAGTTGCATATAACACCCAATGCTCATTACATCAAGTGCCCTCCTTAATGTCCATCACCCAGTTACCCCATCCCCCCACCCATCTCCCCTCCAGCAACCCTCAGTTTGTTCACTATAGTTAAGAGTCTATTGTGGCTTATCTCCCTCTCTAATTTCATTTTATTTTATTTTTATTCCCTTCCCCATGATCCTCTGCTTTGTTTCTTAAATTTGACACATGAGTGAAATCATATAATAATTGTCTTTCTCTGATTGACTTATTTCACTTAGCATAATATCCTCTAGTTCCATCCATGTCATGGCAAATGGTGAGATTTCATTTTTTATGGCTGAGTAACATTCCATTGTATATATATACCATATCCTCATGAAAGTTGACTTAAATCACATCAACTATATGGACAAAAACTCCAAACATAAATCTTATCCAGACTGATAGAAGACCAGTTTTAGAAATAGAATTATGTTTATGTTTAGAAATAGAATATGTTTCTTTGTTGAGTGACAGCCTAAGTTATAGGATTCAGAAATAATAAAGAGGAGTAAAACAGAGCCTTGTCCCTAGGGGCTCACAATCTATAGTGGGAGATCCATATTAAGAGTGTGATAGGATGGGGCACCTGGGTGGCTAAGTCGGTTAAGCATCTGGCTCTTGATCTTGGCTCAGGTTATGATCTCTGGGGATAGAGCCCCACACAGCAGGTTCCATGCTCAGCGGGGAGTCTGCTTCAAGATTCTCTCCCTCTGCCCCCCCCACCCTAGCTCACGCTTACGCTCTAAAATAAATAAATAAATAAATATTTGGGAAAAAATGTGATAAGCATTGTAATAGTAATTTGAACAAAATTCTGTGAAAGTAAACAGAAGAATTAAATCCAGAGAAGAGAATTGGAGAAAGATTTGTGGCTGGATCTTGATAACTACACTAGTGTCTGCTAGGTAGAAGAGTAGGAGAAGATGCACCATGGTTCAGAAAAAACAAAAAGTGTGGGTTTCTGGGGAACCAGCACATCTATGTGACCTATTTTTATAGATTATTGCAGTGGCAGAGACGAAATCTGATTGATGATAGGAACCATACTGTGGATGGCCTTGTATTCCATGATAAAGATTTAGTATTATATACCATAGGCAGGTTTATGACAGAGAATTACATGGTCATATTTGCATTTTAGAAAAATCACTCTGACTTCCAAATGGAGGCAGGACTAAAGGAAAGAGATTAAAGAATGTATCACAGAGGCCAAGTTGTCAAGTACCTGCCTAGAGCTGTCCAGTGGGTGAGAAAAACTAGCAATGCTGAAGGATGGAGTTCAGTACTGATGAGGACAAGATTCAGGAAAAAATAATAAGAAAATATGAGGTAGAAATAAAAAATGCAAGGAAGAAGGACAGGAGAAAATAATAATGCTAAAATTAAGTGTTTATCATGTGCTAGGCACAGAACTAAATATTTTATGCATATTATCTCATATAATCTTTTTTTATTATGTTACATTAGTTACCATACAGTACATCATTAGTTTTTGATGTAGTGTTACATGATTCATTGTTTGCATAAAACACCCAGTGCTCCATGCAATACGTGCCCTCCTTAATACCCGTCACTGGGCTAACCTATCCCCCCACTAAAACCTCAGTTTGTTTCCTGGAGTCCATAGTCTTTCATGGTTCATCTCCCCCTCTGATTCTGTCCCCCTTTGTTTTTCCCTTCCTTCTCCTAATGTCCTCCAGGCCATTCCCTATGTTCCACAAATAAGTGAAACCATATCATAATTGATTATCTCTGCTTGACTTACTTCACTTAGCATAATCTCCTCCAGTTCCATCCATGTTGATGCAAATGTTGGGTATTCATCCTTTCTGATGGCTGAGTAGTATTCCACTGTATATATGGAACACATCTTCTTTATCCATTCATCTGTTGAAGGGCATCTCAGCTCCTTCCACGGTTTGGCTATTGTGGACATTGCTGCTATGAACATTGGGGTGCATGTAGCCCTTTTTTCACTACATCTGTATCTTTGGGGTAAATGCCCAGGAGTGCAATTGCTGGGTCACAGGGTAGCTCTATTTTTAACTTTTTGAGGAACCTCCACACTTTTCCAAAGTGGCTGTACCAACTTGCATTCCCACCAACAGTGTAAGAGAGTTCCCCTTTCTCCACAACCTCTCCAGCATTTGTTGTTTCTTGCCTTGTCAATTTTTGCCATTCTAACTGATGTAAGGTAGTATCTCAATGTGGTTTTGATTTGTTTTTCCCTGATGACTAATGATGTTGAACATTTTTCCATGTGTCTGTTAGCCATTTGTATGTCTTCTTTGTAGAAGTGTCTGTTCATGTCTTCTACCCATTTTTTTGACTTGATTGTTTTTGGGTGTTGAGTTTGAGAAGTTCTTTATAGATCTTGGATATCAGCCCTTTATCTGTAGTGTCATTTGCAAATATCTTCTACCATTCTGTGGGTTTGCCTCTTAGTTTTGTTGACTGTTTACTTTGCTGTGCAGAAGCTTTTTATCTTGATGAAGTCCCAAAAGTTCATTTTTGCTTTTGTTTCCCTTGCCTTTGGGGATGTGTCTTGAAAGAAGTTGCTGTGGCCAATGTTGAAGAGGTTACCGCCTATGTTCTCCTCTAGGATTTTGATAGATTCCTGTCTCACAATGAGGTCTTTCATCCATTTAGGGTTTATCTTTGTGTATGGTGTAAGAGAATGGTTGAGTTCCATTCTTCTGTATATAGCTGCCCATTTTCCCCAGCACCATTTATTGAAGAGACTGTCTCATATAATCTTTTCAACAACCTGATGAAGTATGATTAGCCAGATTTACAGATGGATAATCTATAGCACAAAGAGACTATCTTGGGGTGCCTGGGTGGCTCAGTCAGTTAAGCATGTCCCTTCAGCTTGGGTCATGATCTCAGGGTCCTGGGATCTAGCCCCTCATCAAGCCCTATATCAGGCTCCACACTCAGTGGGGAGTCTACTTCTCCCTTTCCCCTGCCCCTCTCCCCGCTCATGCTCACTCATGCATGCATTCTTTCTCTCTTTCAAATAAATAAAATCTTTTGCTCAAGGTCATGTAAAAAGTGAGTGGTGAAAGCAGGATTCCAATCTCCACTCTTAACTACTTACCTAGAGAAAGCAAGTGTAACAGCAAAAATACAAAGAAAAATGTGACACAATAGAGGAAAAGGAAAGAAACAAAAGGGAAAGTGAAAAGATGAAAAATTCAAGGAAGAAAATAGTGAAAGTGAGACAGCCTCTATTAATGGATAACACTCTTATGTACAAACACTAGGAGAGATGTCATTACACCTTGCCTTTAAGTCTCTGTCCATAGTTCCAAAGAGTAGTGACCAATGGCATGAATAAACAATGGTGTGTATCTGAGTCCAAATCCAACTGTTACTAGGTTAATCCATATGAAATTTCAATATTTGTCCATTTTTTACTTACAAAAACAGCATCCTAATAGCTTGCCACCATGCTAACTTTAAGATGAAATATATTCTCAACCAAAGGTCATTTCCTTACCCAAAAGTCATGTCACTCTGAGTCTTCCTACTACCTTGCACAGGGAAGCTGGACCTATGCCAAGCTGGAGTGACTATCCATCAACCTTTGTGAGCCCTTAGGATGTGCCTCACAAGTGGATCGGCCTAGTTTAAAAGGCCAAGGGGCAGTAATGCTAGGGAAATGCCACCTCTTTTGACCTTATTTTGCTGTGGGGAGTAGAGATGGTGGGGGGACAGAGAATTGTCAGAGTACTAACTAAATTGAAAATAGGACCTGGGATCATTGAGATGTGCATGGTCTCTCTCATCAGGGCTCATAACAGGATGCTATTAAATTTTTGCAAATGGTAACTGCATTCAAGCTCACTTCAATCTTGTTTTACAGGTCTCAAAAAGAAAGTTACTTTAAAACTTCATATCAATTAGTGGGTTAGTTAATAAAAGCTTTCTCTCCACAAAGAAGATTACAATCTCCTTGGATAGACTGCATTTTTAATTACATGAAATGATCTACAAGTAAAGCTGCACTGAGCTGAGTATCTGCACCAGACAATCACCTCTGCTGTTTTGTAACCAGTGGTTTTTAAGGATCTTTATTTTTGAGAGTTTTCATTTTCTTGAGCACTGATGAAATGGTGATGGGAAGACAGATGAAAAATGAAGATAGGAAGCATAAAAACAAACTGCTATATGTTTGATTTTTTTCTGATTATCAGAAGCCAATGAAAGGAGGAGAGGAAAAATCTCACTTGGCAGATATGAGTTACGTTCTTTATTTTTTTAATAGACCATCTTTTACTGCAGAAGGATCTCATATTCAATATTGAATACTAGCACTTTAGAGCTGGAAGAAACTTTAGATATTATTTAGTTCTACACCTCATTTCATAGTTAAGAAACCAAGAACCAGAGAGGATATATACATTGGCCAAGGTGAGTGAGTGGCAGTCAAGACTAGAACCTAGGTCTTCTGACTTTCCAGCTTCTGTTCATTACACTGGGCCATATTATCTTATGGTGTACTCTTACATAATAATGATAACTAACATTTTAAGCACTTACTAAGCTCTATCTCTATAGTAACTCATTTAATCCTCATAACCAACCTTTCACTATTATTGTCCACTTTTACATCTGAGCAATCTGAATCCCAGAGAAACTAAATAACTTTTCCAGGATCACCCAGCTAGTAAGGTGCATTGATGATTCAAAGCCAGCCAGTCTGGCTCCAAGTCTTTTGTTCTTAACTCTTATGCTATATATTGTGGTATCTATCATCTTATGTACATATTCTATCTCCCCAACTACATATAAATAACAGTCCCATTTGTATTTGAGGTATTGTACAACTAGACAATATGAAACATACAGTTATCCTGTGGAAGGCAGTAATGAAGATAAAAACAAAATGAAGCTTGGCAGGTGACAATATGAATTTATATCATAACAACCTCATTAGTTCTATCTGCAGGCTCCTATTGCCTGTCCTGGGCCTCTCCTCCTGGCAGTGTTAAAGATATACTTTGACTCAAGTTTTTCCCAAATTTCCTTTTTCAATACACAATGGGTTCTTATAATAACTTTACAATAAATAGTGCCTGATGGTTTCAAGGAGAAAGGTTAAGGATTCAACAACTTGGGTTTTTCATCTTAATTTTCTCAATACAGGAAGGGAGTAGCTTGATACTCCACTTTTCTGATCCCATTAGCAGAAATGTGGTTGGTGCTCACAATAAGCAAGTTATCACCACTTGTATCACAGGAGAAAACTGAGGAGTTTATCAATTCAAGTCACTAACCATTCACTGCATATGTCCTCTCTTTAGTCACTATGCCATGTGTTGTGGTAGAGACAGAGATGAAAAAGACACAGCCTTTGTCTCTGAAGATTTCTCACAGACTAGTGGTGACATACTTATAAAAAACTAATGTTTGAGGCAGAATAACATAAATGTAGAATATGGGTACCAACAATATGTTATGGGCATACATAGAAGTAATTCCTTTTTACTTAGAGTCAGAGAAGCTTAAAGATAAGGTAAAATTTGAGCCAAGATTTGAAGAATGAGTAAATTCCACAGACAGTGATTATGGAGAGGGGAAAGAGAGAAGTATTCTAGAGTGGGCAGTAAGAGCAAAATACTGTAGGTAAGAAATTTTCAGGCATATTATGATGAGCCTCCAGTTTGTTAACACTGGTAGAAAGGAAGGGCCTGGGTGGCTCAGTTGGTTAAGCATCTGTCCCTGGGGCCCAGTTGGTTAAGAATCTGCCTTTGGCTCAGGTCATGATCTCAGGGTCTTGGAATTGAGGTCTGCAAGTAGTCTGTTTCTCCCTCTCCCTCTGCCCCTCCCCCCTGCTCATGTGCACACTCGCTCTCGCTCTCTCTCTCAAATAAATAAAATCTTTAAAAAAAAAAAAAAGACCAGTAGGAAGGTAAAACTGAAAAGGAATTAGAAGCCCAAATATGGTGAGCCTTCTGTGTGTAGCTAAGGTATTTAGCTTTATTATTTTGAAAATGTTGGATCATTTAAGAATTTTGAGCAGAAGAATGGCAAGAGTAGAACTGGTGCTTTAAGGAAGGTGATCTGGCATCACTGTAGAGAATGGATTGAAAAGGAGAGGCTGAATGCAGTAAGACCATTTGGGAGGCTGTTATGATAGAAAATAAAATGATAATACCTGGGCAGAGTTGTGCTAAGTCTATCTCTGGGGTACTTCCAGAGGTACCCACAAAACACCTCGCTCACGCTTGCCTGCCCCTGCCAATAGCTGTCTCAACATATGTCCTATTCCTTTCTAGCTGAATAGGTGTTGATCATTGAAGTTCCAAGCCTAAATATCCAAGAAAACAGTCTTCTTCACTACTACAACCAGTATATTCATTGAAATGAATCCCATGAAGACAATTGCTAGATGTCTACAATCACTGTGAGCCAAAGTAAGACTGTGGTGACTCAACTTCATGACAAGTAAGTGGTTAGGCATAGATCTCAACCACCAGTTGTGCCAAGTGTGTAGCAAGATTTAGATGATCCCCCAGAGTATAGCCCAATCAGGAAGAAATAGAAGATTATCTGTGAGTTGTGCTTCTGTAGTCTCTTATTGTCCTAAGAAGGTGAACAGGTATTTAAATTATTTCAATGGGCCTAAAGCCAAAGTGGAAAAGTGTTGCTATAATTTGCATGTATGTTTGTATTTGCCCATTCTTATATTTCAGAGTGAGGATTTAGGCTAGAAATCATTCTCATCACCCCCAGCAAGTAAATCAAACTGATTTACAAATTTTCTGATGCTCTGTTCATGCTCTTCTATTATAGACATGATCAATTCCAGTTGCTCTGAGGCCAGAGTGAAGGTCAGAGTTCCAATAACATTAGGGGTATAATTAGCACATTAACATTGCTACAGGCCTTTCCTCCTTCTGTATAGGTGGGAAGAAAAACATTTGAGGGGCAACTGTCTTCAGGAAGCATTATGCTTCACAGTGGCTTGCATTACTCATGTGGGGCATTAGAAGAATGAAGGCAGTTAAAATTTGTTTGCAAATCTGTTGTTTCCTGGTTTGCTTCTAAGAAAACATACCACCATCTGTCTCACTGGTCTTAAATCAAATCCTGTCACTATAGCACTAGAGCTCTCTGTCTCTTTGTAATCTGCTTTCTAGTTTAAGCTTTGAAGAAGTTCAAGGATTGGGCTTTCAGAATCTATATTTCCCAAGAATCCCACACAACTCCAAGTCATTTTAAAAGACAAAGACATACATCAAAAACTAATGATGTAATGTATGGTGATTAACATAACAATAAAAAATTTTTAAAAAGACAAAGACATATGGTTGTGCTACAGAAGATGCCATTTATATAGACTATAATGTGAATAGTGCTGCCTGGAGTTGGGTAGCACTAAAGCCCTGAAATTGCACATGTCCTCCTAGACCTTGATCTGAGAATAAAAAGGAATCAAGTAATGATTACTATGGGTAGCCCTCTGTCACCTTCTTCATTCTGTCTTCTTCCTACCTTCTGTTTTCCTCTATGGCAGAGACAAGTGGTATGTGCCCACCAAGATCTATGTTCTTCTTTTCTTCCTGAGTACTCCACTAGACTATATTTTCCAAGCCCCTTACATCTACATGGGATCATGTAACTAATTCTTAGCAATAAGCAGAAGTGATTATGGTCACCTCTGGGCCAAAGAGCTTAAGAGTAGATGTGCCTTTGTGTCCCCTCCCTTTAGATGTCAGAAGAATCCAGTAAAAGATACTGAGGCCCTAGATGATGGCAGAGCCACTAGATGGAAAGAGACCAAGATCCTGATGACTGAGTAGAGCAGAACTCTCCTTCAGTCCTGCATGACAGTGACATGAAAAAGACATATTCTGAATCTGTTATGCCAATAACATGTGGGAATTTTTTTGTTATAGCAGTGACCATAAGTTTACTTACACACATTCCCAATGTCCTCTAACTTAACCTTTGTCCTAACTACTCAGATCCTCACCCAAACCTGACCCTCTCGTCATCTAATTGGAATATTTATGCTTCTCTGTGACCTGAGAGTTTTTGACAAAGTAACCTAGAATCTCATGTAATAGCTGTTGAGTAACTTCATGTCAGCTCCCCTGGAAATAAGGGAAACCAGATGAGGGCAAGGCTCAGGATGGTTCATGTCTGTCACAGTCATTTGGTATCCAGTGAGGACCCCTGAGCCAGAAGTGAAGAAAGGATCTAATGGTTTTGCCAGTTAGATGCATTAGACTGAGAATCCTATGAAGCCAGGAACACAATTTTGCCACCCACTAGCTCTGTAATCTTAGATAGATTACTTCTCTGAGTTGCAGTTTCCTCATTTTAAAAACAGGAATGGTAATATTAGCTACTTCTTTGGGTTTTTTAAAGATTAAATGGGATTAGATATGCAAAGTGCTGAGCATACTGCTTAGCACGTAAGAATCACTCAATAAAAGGGGGCTATTATATTAGTATGCATGTTAGAACCTGTCAAAACCTCAGGATCATTTCATCCACCTCATGTACAGATGGTGAGCTAAAGGCCCAGGGGAATAGTAGGACTTTTCTCTTCCTTCTTTGAAAGCTTAGCCCCAAATAGACCAAATCCATGAAACCTCCAGAGATTGTTTTCACCTGAATTTCCTTGTCACTTGGACGTTGGATTTGTCTTTTTTTTCCTCTGGAGGTGCCTCTTTTAAAGATGCCACTATGGTGATACCTTCTTTGGCGGTTTATTGGAGATAGATGGGGAACAGACTTGCCCTACTTCTAACTCTCCCAGGAGAACTATGAACAGCTCAATGGAACACAGCTTTTCTACCTCTAGAATCTTGGGCCTCCAAAGAACAAGCAGTGGGCTCTCTATCCATGTTCTTTGCTGGCTGGACTCATGGCCTGAAGTGGACATTCAAAAGTGTCTACTTTAACTTTTATTTCCAAAGAGAAATACTCATGGCATACTTCATAAGTCAAACCTTAATGAACTGCTTAGTTACTGTCAAAGGATTTATTCAGTACAACACATGAATCTGACCTTTTTTCCCCCACATGTATTTCAATTCCTGCCTTCTCTATCAATTATTCAGTTTTGTACTCAGTTTCCAGATTAATCATTTCAACTGGTTCCTAATCTAACAGAGGTATAAGACGCTTTCCTCCCTCTTTTCTTCCCAGAGCTGTAATCAAATCAATAGCCACAACCGACTTCCTGGCCTGGGGCTGAGCCAGCCACAGCTACTAGAAGAATGGCAATGCTGAGGGCTTTGTTATTTTTCATAGAAAGAGATCTCACTATTGATCACTAAGGCAAAGAAAAGCTGGTGGCAGGATGGGGGAGCTAATGGAAATAGAGGAGATAAAATCCAGCTGGGCATCCCTGAGGTCATTTTGTGGATAACTGAAGGAAGTTTGAGTGAGAATATGAAAAAGCAAATAAAAGAGCTCCTATCCTGCAAGCACTGCACAGAATATCTGACGGCTCTTGCTGTCTTGGTGTATGTTTTTTATTCCAGCCGAACTACCTAATGATCAAACATGACACACCTCATGCTTACTAGGCTTTGTTCAGGAAATATCCTGAAATTTGCTACCCAGCTGGAGTGCTAAGATTGTGTACATTCTTTCCACATTTCCAGAAGACACTTTTTCAACAGAAGTGCTTCTGTTGTTGTTACTGCTGTGCAGATGTGCCTTGCTTTATGAAAGTAGGTTCCAGAAGAGCTCCCTAAATTGAATTTTTGTAAATCAAATAATATTTCTTCCCTGCAAAACAATATAATCACAGAGCAGCTTTATCATCGTTTGGGTTCTAACCTCAACTGATAGAGGCTTGAAGATTTTTGCCTGCTTCTGACCCCCCCAGTCCAGTATTTAATGACATAATAAAAGGGTCCTAACACAAGGAAACCTATTTCCCAAAATACCTTTAGAAATAACATCAACAGCTGCAGCTGCCATTTGGTATCACTGCCTATGCATCACACAGGGAAATTTACATGTGTTACCACATTTAATCTCAGAAGTACTTTTTGAGGTAGGTATCCTTATCTCTATTTCACAAGTGCAGAAACTGAGTCTCAGAGAGATTAAACAATTTAACCAAGTTCACATAGCTATTTAGCAATAAAGCAGAGCTTCTAACCCATGCCTGCATGACTTTAAAGCTTTGCTCTTTCAACTACTCTACTGCTTCCATAATTTGGAGTAGCAATGTGAAATTTGTCACCTATGTATCTATAGTTTTAAAATGGTGGAGGGATACCCCAATACTTTAATCACTGCCTGGAGTTTCATCTTCACTCTGCCACTGACTTGCTATGTGAATTTTGGCAAGCAGTTTTCCTTCTCTTGTTCTCTCAATTTTGTCATCTGTAAATTTAGGAGACCAATTCAGGTAATCTCTAATGTCCTTTTCACCTCTAGAAGTTCATAGCTACATACTTTTAAGTTCCTAAGAGAAATACATTAATCCTTAAAATCCACTTAGGTGTCATTTGATGCCAGTTTTTCACAAGTTCTTCCCAAATGGGTATTTTTCTTCACTGATTGGCTATGACATGAAACTAATCACTATGAAGTCTTTTTACTCATGTCTACACATGCAAACCCTTTGGCCTCAGCAATGCCAAATGAACAGTTTGACTGAATTTTCACTTTTCAGTGGGTCATTTTGATTTCCCTGTCTCAATGTCTTGTCTTTGTCAACAAAACGATATCCTACCTGGAAAATGGTTTTTGTTTCCAATTGGCCTATTTGAAAGCAATAAAGAGGCTCTGGCAGACCTGTTATTAACCATAGGGTAGTTAGAAGCAAGAAGCCAGTCACATCTCAAGCACCACACACACACTGTGCCTTGGGTTTGGTTTTCTCCCAGCTCTGGTGCACTTTCATGAAATGGTCTGGAACACTAACCTCTAAAAGGAGCTGTGCTCCTGCATACCCAAATGTGGTTCAAAAGTCATGTAAATAAATATACATGAACTGAACTGGAACAGCTGGGGAGTTCTCAGCAGGGACCTCTAATGACCTCTGAATTGGAAGGGACACAGCTGATCAAGGAATCATTACTAAGATTAAAGGCTTATACCAAAATCACTGTGAGACTTAAGCTACTGAATTTACAATGTTGATGGCATAAACTGGAAAGAACTAACTAGTCATACTAATGTGCTGCTTAAAAGTCAGAGGAAACAAAGGAATCTGGGTTACTTCTCTATCCTATTCTTCATTTGCAGCAGAAACTAGGCAATTGAGTTTTAGGAGATAAATTGTTTTGTTTCACAGCCTTACATTGTTTTTGATGTAGGGAAACCTTCTTGTCCTTTAGGTAAGTTGTATATAGCACAGTGCTAAAGAAGTAAATGTTTGAATTCAACCAGCAATGTCCATTTTGGAAAATTTGGACACCAGATATGCCGGGATCAGTGAGAAAGCAGAGAAGGCTAGAATAGGTTAAATTGGAGAAAAAGGAAATGACATGGCTATGTGCCTAGTCCATAAACTGTGGTTGTGGAGTAGGAGGGTGCTTACTAGTCCAATAAATTTTCAAACTTCAGTTTGATGTGGGCTGGAGTTGTTATCTTGGAAAGGATAGAAGGTGAGGTCTACAGAATGGTGCACAACATTAGAACTCTCCGTACAATGGCATTACCCAAAGTCAAGCACACAGCAATAGGAATCATGGCTCCAGGCAGTTTGAAAAAAAGATTCTAAGAAACTAGCAGTTGAGTGACAGGTTTTGTCTCCCAAGGGGAAAGGGATAACACCCGGACTAGGTAAGCAGTAAGGGTCACAAAGTGAGGTGGAATTTAGAGAATGCAAGTCCTAGCAGGGTAGCTAGGGAACTAGTCAGAAATCATGGGGTCTGCAGTGGGCACACCTGGTGATAGGAAGAAGCAGCCTAGGTCAATGACATGTGAATGGGGCATAACATATACACAGGAAATTTTTTGCACTATTTGTCAGGAATGGATCAGAAACTGGGATTGGCAGAATCATTAGGTTGAAGACATCAGCTGAGAAAGGCTTGGAAAACTCCCACCAGAGGGAGCAGGTATTAGTATGCAGATAGCTTAGGGCAGCCTATCTCTGGCTATTGGGCAAAACACTGCTCAAAGTCCTAGCCTCACTACAAGCATCAACACATCCCATTAGCATTAATTAAGTTTTCTAATATGATTTTTGTAAATCAAAAGGTGAGGACCTTTACTATCTCCTCAGATATAACCCATAAGCAAAACCACTTAATATGCCATCAATCCCAACCTATGTATTCTCTGAGGGCTTACACATAAAAGTATAAGACCTAGGCCAGAGATACATCTATTTTAAATCACTACTTTAATGACTACAATCATTCCTTATATCTGCTCCTACATATGTCCAGTCATACTAGATTTAGGAGTCAAATTTTCTGTACGACCTTGGGCATGATCTTTAACCCTCTGAGTTCCCTCAAATTCAAAATAGGATGATAATAACTGAATCTGTTCTCATAGGGTTGCTGTGAGGATTAAGTGATCTAATGCATGTAAATCACTAGCATAGTAACGGGCACAGAGAAAATGATGAAAGAAGAATATTAAAAACAGAACATCTTAGGCTGTTAGACAAAACCTCTGCCTCTTGAAGATAGGGTTAATGAAAGTTGACTGGGCTATAAAACCATCTAACATCTAATAGGCAGCCTACTGAGGCCAGCAATCTGCCATCAAGCATTAAGGAAACATGCATGGCATAAAAGAAATTACCAAAATGAAAAGGCCTTCCTTGTCAACAACAGCAACCAAAGGTAGAAATGACAATAAGAAGCATAACATACATCCCTCTCTGTCAGAAATAAAGAAAGCAGTAAGTGGGAAATAAAACTAGTGTCAGAAAATATATACAAATGTGAAGGAGAAGTGGGTTTAAGTTTAGTGCTCTGGCAGGGAGCAAGGGAAGGGGTGCTCTGGCAGATCTTTGCTAGGACACAGTGGGCTTCTGATTTTGGAGAAAATCAGGAAGAATGAATTCCCCCCACCACTCCTGCCTCCTATCAAGTCCAGGCCTCAGTAACCTCAGCAGAACCAACATGGGCTTATCTTTCTTAGAAGAGCAATGTGCCAGAGGATGGGATAGAGTGGAGGGGGAGAGGTGGTGAATAGATTAGGATCAGTCACAAGCCATTCTTCCTCTCTCTCCTCCAACCTCAAAAAGTCTAAGATTTGCCTTCAATTTCACAGGACTACAGGTCTATTAAGATCTTAGGAGTCCTCTTGAGCCACACAAAAATTTCCATATTCCTTGCTGAAGCCTGAAATCCCTTTATAAACAGCAAAGCTCATTGTGGAATGAAAAGCTTAAACTACGAATGCTTATAGGCAAGGAGATACTTTGCAATAGATAAATTTCCCAATTAATCCCAGAGTCTAAAGAATGGCATCAGTTCCTTTCTTGTTTGGATAATGGGAGAGGTTGGCTATTCAGCAAAATGGCAGAGGGAGCCTATGGGATGGGGGTGGATAGGCAGACAAGTCTATCTCTCAGTGGGAAAAAAAAAATGGTTCAGAAAGAGAACACATTCCCACTTAGGTTATGTTGGAAAATGTCCTTCAGCTGAAGGGAAAGACTGAAGTAGGAAGTGGGGATGCACAAAGGGAAGCTGTACACCAATATATTTCTGTCATAAAATTAAAAAGCAAACTGTTGGGATGCCTGGGTGGCTCAGTCAGTTAAGCATCTGCCTTTGGCTCAGGTCATGATCTCAGGGTCCTGGGATTGAGCCCTGCATCGGGCTCTCAGCTCAGCGGGGAGTCTGCTTCTCCCTCTCACTCTCCCTCTATTCTCTCTCTCAAATGAATAAATAAAATCTTTAAAAAATAAAAAAATAAAAAGCAAACTGTTTCACATGACTTATAAAGGCTTTGGTGTTTTGCCTTTTAATCATCAACCTTCAAATTATGGAGCTTCATAACCAAGGGTTTTGTTACTAGAAGTAACTCTGGGAATACAAAAAGAAACTATCACACACTTCACAGCATTCAGAGTACTACAAAAATGGAAATATCCTGAGTCCTAATAAAGCCTTCCTCTGTGCACACAAGACTCATACTGTTTACAATGTAATATATGATCTGGAGCAAGGCCTTGAAATCTGTGAAAGTTTTGGTTGACTGTAGTGAGCCTAGTATACATTCTACTCCTAGTAACGGGATGTTCAAAAAACAAAACATGGCTGTAAGATTCTAGCATGGGGCAGGATACAGAGGGAACAGAAAGAAGCCTAGAGACCAAGAGAGTGGAAGAAGTAGTGGCCAAAACAGTTCTTCCTTGTTTTTAAGTACTAATCCCGATTTATGCCAAAAAAGAGAATAGGCAGTGACTGATCTACAACTGTGCCTACCTTTCTGTCATATCTTTTTGGTTTGATCTCATTCCTTAAAGCTGCATTTGATAGGTATACCCCTGAGATGGTATCTGAGTTGAGCATAATTATTTATCGCATGAGGATTCATATGCACTTTTATATGTTCATGCTGCTTTAATGTGAGTTTGCATGTGTTTCCTGTGCTTACTTGAGCTTCTTACCTGAGTTGGTGAGATGTTCTTGTGGACCAGATACTGCCCAAAGAGGAGCTCAGGACTCCAGCTAGGTTTTGTAGGCAACATGGTCCCTGTACCCAGAATTGATAACCGCCTATCCAGATGAGGCCCCTTTGGATTCCAAGCCTTATGTAGAACAGATACAAGATAGTTTAAGCAGTAGTTTTTTTAAACTATGTGTCAGAACTAGCATTTTTTAATGGAATGCAATGGAAAATAATGGAATATATTTTATGGCAAATCTAAGAATATGTCACATAAAGTTAAGCTTTGTTGGGTAAAACTTTTGTTTCAGTTAGATATATGTACATTAGATCACAATAGAAAATATATGTCTCACTGTGGGCCACAGTTGAAAGTTTGAAAAACACTGGTTAGAGTTTAACCACGAAGTAGGTTGGCACCAAAATTGACTTCAGCCATTTCCCTCTGAAGTCCTTCCTGAACCAAATAAAATCAAAACCTTAAATTAGCAAGATCCCTCTCAAAAGAAAGGCAACAGTGCTTGGATCCAAAAACATCAATGAATATATACTGGCAAAGACATGTTATTCCTCACATGTTTTTGTATTACTTTGTTACTACAGTAGACATTTGCCTACCCACCTAATAGAAATCCCTTGTTTCAGAAGTACTTTGAGCTCTAGTTCTCAGTTTTCCCATATAGAAAATGGAAATAACAGTAACATCTAGTTCAGAGAATTATGAGAAATACATGAGACAATGTGATCATGATGGTGATGACAACATTTATTGAGTTTCTGCTGAGCATTAAGCACTAGAGATATATGGGAAATAAAGTAGCCATAGTTACAGGTGCATAATAAGCAGTCACTAAATACCAAGCCCTTCATCTTGCCCTTCCTCTAAGGTCTTTTCCAAACACAATAGTCTATGACATCAGGAGAACCAAATCAATGGGGAATGCAAACCTGTCACTGTAAGGGGTCCAGGCTCATGTTAGGCACCCAACTGCTTGGTGGGGTTGAAAGCTGTTACAGTGAACAATGAGACATCAGTGACAGAAAACAACCTTGGTGGAGAGTGGGGGGAGTGTAGGAGAAACCACAGTAAGAGAAATTTAATTGTGATAGTAGTAGCTATAGGATGGACTTATTAAGTCCTGCTCAACTAGAGCAGCAATGTGACCATGTCCTTATCCTGCTTATAAAATTTCAACAGTTCCCCACTGCCTTTGAAAGAAAATTGAAGGGCCTTAACATATCCCACAAGGCCCTCATTGTTATGGCTTCTGCTTGCCTCTTGAGCTTCATCTGAGCCACTCTCATGCAGGTATGCTATAGTCTAGACACAACATGCCATGGCTATTTCACCAATGGCAATGAGTGTTCACCCTCCATGACTTTGTTCATGTTGGTATCCTTATCAGAAATGCCTTTCTCAGCTCTTTCCAGTGAACTCAAAATATTTCTTCAAGACCCAGTGGTAAGAACATGTTTTCCAAAGAGCTTTTACTGGTATCATCATTTCCAGGAGAGCCTGCACACTTACAATCTATGTTCCTGTAGCCCTTTGGCCACACCTCTATTAAAGCTATTATCTAGTGCTGCAATTGTTTAGTTCCATGTCAGTTTTTTCCCACTAGACTAAGGTTTATTAGAACAGGGATAATATCTGGCTTAAGCATCATCACTTCCTCAATAAGATATCTGGCTTGGAGTAGCTGTTTAATCAATGTCTGTTGTATGAATAGTCATGGGGAATTGTGGCAATAAATAAAAGGAACTTATTGCTGCTTGTTTATTTTCTGTCTCCTCCATTGTAAATTTCATGAGAGCAGGCACCATGTTTGTTTATTTATCACTATGTCTCCAGCACCCAGCACAGTACCTGGAACATAGGAGGTGCTCTGAATGACTTCATGAATGAATAACCGAAGCAAAGTTCCTCAGCCCCAGCACTATTGAAATTTGGAGCTGGATAATTCTTTATTATGGGGCATCTGTCCTGTGCATTACAGCATGTTTAGTAGCATTCCTTGTCTCTACCAGTAGATATCAGTAACACAACCCCCCACCCCAAACGCCCAGTTGTAACAACCACAAATGTCTTCAGACATAGGCAAATGCCCCCTGAGGAGCAAAGCACCCTCTGCCTGAGAACCACTGAACTGGAGAGAGAGCTGTTAGAAGAGAGCAAAGATAAATTCTACCTTCTTCTCAGAGAGTGGAACTTTTAAACATTTAAATTAGTAAATCTCTCCCCTCTCCTATACCTACATACCAGCAGCACAGAGAAGACCGAGGGAGGTTAAAAAAGAAAAAGAAAAAGAAAGTCTGAAATCATACAGTTTTCTCAGGAGCTAAGCATACCTGTTTCCATTCTTTCGCCCCTCTTTTCAGCCAGCTGAAAAGCACAGTATCTTGACCAGCACAGTATCTCTTCAGTTTACCTTCTACCTCACTTCACATTGTACTTTCCTGGCTATAAAGACCATTTTGTGTTGGCTGTGAATATTAGTCTTTATTGTCTAAGTAGCTGTCTACTGTGCATTCAGTTTTCCACAGGACATTTAATTAGCATTGTGTTTGGTGAGCACCCACTGCATTCATTAAGACATGACTTGTTAGAGGTAGCAACTATTCTTTAGGTGGAAGAACAATAAATTATCACAAGGGTTTCCTCCCTTTGTTTTACTAAGCCCCTAATTTCTGTGGCTTTAATTCAGGTATTTCTGTGTTTTTCATTCCTGAGCTTCACATTCTTGAGATTTAACCTTCAAAGGATACTCAGGAAATGAAAGCCATAAGAGGAACCACTTTTGCTCACGGTCTTCACCTTATATTCCATGTCCTCCCCTTTCAAATCTGATATTTAGTGAGTGAATGAATAAATTAATGAATTATGGCCAAAAAATCATGTGACCAAAGATCAATCAAGATAGAAGAAAAGCCTTAACGATTTCAAGGCAAAAGAAAAAAAATTCAAGGAGAGATATGATTCACTCAAGATGATAGCCAGGGAGTGGTAGAGCTAGAACAAGAACCCAGATACCCTGATGCCTGCAAATACTTTTTATACTGAATCAGCTTCATGGTATAGACAGAAAAAAGGAACAGAGGTACCCCTGCAGGCAATCAGTGAAACTTACCCACTGAGATCAGGCTTATCCTTGTTATAAGCTGAACAGTCAGGATTTTGATGCCTCACACAGTCTTTTGTACATGGCAGGTGCTTGATAAATGTTCGTAGAATAAATAGTTGACTGACAAAAGATTAGTTGTGGTGTTGGGGGCTTTGCTAAAAACTCCATGTTGCAGCCCTTGCTTTTTCCATACCTGTAACTCAGACTGTCTACTTTCTGAAGGCAATCAAGTCTAAAGTAATATCACAATTGGAGTGACCACCTTATCAGGAAGTAGGATCTGAAATTAATCTGACAACCAGAAACCTGGAATCTTGTGTGCTTAGAGTGAGCTGCAGCCATATCCTGACAATTTGGGCACAAATTATAAAATTAATCCTGTGCCTTGCTTTATGTTTAAGTGGCATTTCTCCCTTAGGACTCCTGTCTGAACTTCAGGCCACTTGGCTGGGACCCTGATTGACTTCTACCTCTTCCCAACACCCTCATCTTCCATGGCTCCAATGACTGGCCTGTGTAGTATTCTAACATAGATTGATATCTGAAATATGACCCCATCCTTGAGATTCCTGTTGTTCTTCTTTACCCATCAGCTTCCCCTCATCCTCCATTTAGATACTGATGCTACTCCCTAGATGAGCCTTGACATATTGCTAGTTTCCTCTCCTTCCCCCAACTGACCATGCAAATAAAACCTCAACATGCTTACAGACAGGTCTACTCATTTAAGTTACAATACCTTGGTTCTAGAATATTGCATCAAATATAAACAAGATCCAAATCTTTGGGTAAATCATTGGATTTCTAGAAAACCTTTGAAATAAACATATTAAAAGGGGAAAGAGCTGTACATTAAATTATTATTTCCCAAAGACTAAAAATAGATAAGCATCTCCAAAGCCTAGGCCCTGAAAGCAGAAAACTCCAGAGACGTGGAGGTTCTAGTACATAAGAAAGAAGTGACAGAGACTAAACTTGAGAAGCTGTGTAGGAAGGCAGAGTTAGAGAGGCAGCCATCGAGGAAAGCCACAGGCAGCTACTAAGATAAAATGTAAAAGATGGTTGAGTTAGGGACACAAGGAGATCAAATTTTGTGAATGGTCTTGGGACATAAATTTTACCTCCTCACTATCAGGAGGTTAACCCTATCCCTAGTAAAGAGAGTTTACACTTGACCATGATTAGATTATAGAGCATGAATCTGAGGCAGGATTTGCCTGTGGTTCTATATGGGGATCTATGTCTATGGCCTGTCTCTGTGCCTTTTTCTTCCTTTTTACCAGCATGTTTTCTGTCCTCCTTCAGCTCTCCACAAGCACTCACAATTATCAGGTTTAACATGATGCCTTAAAAAATCCCAAAGGCATTTACTCTGCTTTAGTGTAGCCATTCCATTCTTGGGGGCCATTTTGTCCGTTTTCTAACATATATGCTTTTAAAGGAAGTAAAGCCCACAACAAAAGTGTATTAATAAGTAACACACAGAGGGCCCATACTAATTCAGTGGGTAAGCAAATTTATTACATCACTCTTGATAGATAGCCTCATTAAGTTTTCATAAAGGATCTTCATTAATAAAGTCACTACCTTCTCTGAAGGGGAAATGGTGGTCATGATATAGCACAGGCTGGGATAACGTACCCACTTAATAAAACATACTGTGTTAAGTCCCATTTTTAAGATGGAGAGGAGTAATGAGGTAGGTGACCTGTTTTGAAAAAAACACAGAGCCAGAGATCAAGAAGGCAGCCATTAGACCATTTCCCCCTGGCAGACATTCAGTTCTGTTCATACCATGTCTGGAGGTGTTTGCTGCCTGGTTGCCTCACCCCTAAAACATTGTCTTGAAGCTGATATACCAAGACTAAATCATATGTGGATAAAGATTTAGGCTTTGTTAATCCTCTACTCTAACTCCAGATACTCAGTGGCTTCATGTTTCAGGTACGTAAAGCCCCACACTATGGTGCCCCACTTAGTTTTGTTCATTATTCTGTCTATAGTCTAGACTTTTCCTTTATACCCATCAAAACATTTCTGTCTTATGTCATATTATCTTTAGCCCAGCTTTCTGCTAGGGTTCTACTTATAAGACTGGTATTATCATTTTTTCAGGTGGCGGAGTACCTGAAAATCACAGTTCTCTTTATGAAACACTGTGGAATGCTGATGTGTTAAACCTAAATATCAGATTTGATGCAAAATATAATACATAGTTAACCATTCAATTACAGCATTTTCTGGACATGCTGCATGTACATGGTTAGCCTCAGCTCACAGAATTGTTTCAAGACAGTCCTGTAAAGGGGAGAAAATGTACCCTGGAGCAATGACAATTTACCAAAAGGGAAAGGTCCTCAGAAGACAGTATCCCTTCCTCTGGTACTCATTCTACTTGTGCTCCAGCTAAGGAATCCTTTTTTTCCTCTGTGTGGGCAAAAGCAGAGAGGCTAAACTTCTGAATATCCTTTCTCTGGTACATAATGACTTAGGATTCAATCAAGTCATTATTTTAGAAGATAAAAGTCAAAGTAGGTGCTGATCAATGGGTAAAAAGCCATGAGAATATATAGAGGAGAGCAGGACATACTTTGTGGAATAAGAGCTGGTTATGGCCAGAGTCAGAGATGCCTTAAAAAATTAGACCCCAAAGTCCATGCTGTGCAAAGGATCCAAAGTCTGTGAGTCATTCCAGTATCAAAGCCAGTGGAAGTAAAAAAAGATAAAACCCAAGAACTAAAATGAGGGAGACATTGTAGTAAATGACCATGAAGGAGAGCTGCCTGTTTGTGTGTGTGTGTGTGTGTGTGTGTGTGTGTGTGTGTGTGTGTGTGTTTTCACTTTATAAAGAGCAAAACAATAGAAGTGGAGAGAAAGTGCTATTCATCCAAAGCCAAGTAATGGCTAACATTTACAATATTGAAGACCAATTAACTAAATGCAAATTTGCATATCTATATTTCATACTAAGTATGATGACTTTTAGCTGTATAGCCTCAGGAAAGTTATTTAACTACTCAGTTTCCTTATCTGTAAAATGGGGATTATAGTTATAACTAATTTCTAGGATAGTTGTGAGGATTAAATAAGACAACACACATAAAGCACCTAGCATAGTCTAGTACATCATAGATACTCAATAGATATATGGTTATTATTACTATATCTGTAAACAATGAATCTAAAGAGGCCAGTGAACTCTGATTATAAGTCTTAGTACAAAAATCATTTGCCCAGCCTAGGACACCACTAATACCATATCAAATGTATCTTTGAGGAGTCAAGTGTATTTTCATTTACTCATGGACAATTATGGATTTAAGAAAGGGATACACACATTTTTTTATTATGTTATGTTAATCACCGTACATTACATCATTAGTTTTTGATGTAGTGTTCCATGATTCATTGTTTGCAAGGGATACAAACATTTAAAAAATAGTCTCAGCAATAGAAGTTTGGATAAGACCCTAAAATTATCTAAAAATATCTTTCATCTGTGTAAGTATTCACAGGGCTCTCTCTGTTCTTTAGCATAACACACCACCTGACCCCGTCTCACACACCCCCAAAAAACAACCTGGCTCAAAACTCAATCTAATTGACTACTGCTCAGGAGGTGGACTTTTAAAAAAGGAGAAAGAAAAAAGCTTACTTGATGAAATTCAAGCATTTATGGTTGGTTTGTTGAATTAAATTTACTGGAATTGTGTACAGAGCCACAATTCTAGCAAACTCCAGAGTCTAAAATAAAGGCTGTTAAAAGTCCAAATTAGGAAAAAGCTGAACTAACTTGGCAATCTCTGAAGTGCCAAAAGTGTTGTCGAGAAGCAGCAGTACTAAGTGCCTGTTAAAAAATCAGAAATCAGACAGCGAACCATGTGGTAGACAAGGTTAAATACCATCAAAGAGAAGGATTGAAAGAAGGTCAATAATTGCCTGGACAGGAAAAGAAGATGAATAGAATTTTTTTCCTGTCCCACACCACCATAGACCTCTGCCGGATGGAAAGGTATTGATGGAATTTGAAGTGACCAGGAAAAAGTGACCCTCAGCTTCACAACTTGAACCATGAAATGTAAAAAGAACCGGTAGGGGGCAGGGGATATCACTCAGCTCCCCAAGTCTGAGCATAGCCAATTGAAAATACACAGCTCCTACACACAGACTTATGTGATGTACATGGAACTGATATTTAACATGAGATTTTCAATCATCATAAAAAGGTTTGTTAATACATAGGGGATAGGAGTTGATTTTAATGAAATGTGCTAAATAAACGACATTTAAACCTAAAACCATTGTTTGCTGAAAATGTTTCAGAATTCATTTGTCAGTTTTATGTATGTGTGTGCCTACTCCCTTCCAGACACTATGCTACATGTTACAATAACCATAAACATTAAGTTACTGCCTCTGCCTTCAATGAATTCACAATCTCTTAGGTGAGCTATTAGAACCCATTATTCTGACTAAAAACAAAGGGCTAATGGAGTTATAGTAACAATAGTTAACATGTGCTTAATATATGTTGAGTTAATGTCTTGAGACATTAACTCATTTAATCTTCCTAATAACTCTAACACATGAATATAACTAGTATCCCCATTTTACAGGAGAAGAAACTAAAGCACAGAGTAGTCGAAAAAAGTGTCCCAAGTTCACATAGTAACAGTAGAACTGGGAATTGATCCCAAGGTCCAGGCTTTTCAGTTTGATACTCTACTGCCTCCCAGCAGGAGAATTTGCTTTTGATTCAGAGAAGGTAGAAATCCAGTTGCTATAGGAGTTGACAGAAGGTGATCTAGAGACATATAAAAGGTTACTGAGTAGCATTCAGAGCAGCATCCATGATCAGATGACTCTCACACTGCCCAAAACCCATTCTGCCATGCTCAAGTTCAGTTTTTGTTTCAAGCCTGCCTTCTTTTGACTCATTTTGGGCATGGTCCTTCCTTCCCCACCTTTAAGCATTCTCATGGGCCATCTCAAATATCTAAACTTTAGATTCTAAAGTAACCTTCCTTCTTTTATTTTCAAACATTTTACTTCTCTTCTTTTACACTGAAATCCACAATCACCCTTCACAACTATGCAATATGGCCAAAAGGGTTTCATCAAAGCCAAAAAAAGGGGGGAAATGGATCCAGGTCTTTATAAAATTATACCTAAAATAATTTCAGTATTTTCATAGGAACTAAATCTCTGATCTACCAGGACAAAGCTTTAAATTGTGATACTTCACAACCTGTTGTTTTTATAAGGCATCTTACAATTATTCAGTCCCATTGAACTAAATTAGGATTGGGATCTTGAACCCCTTTCTATTAATTCTTATTGTCAGTCTCAGTTTCCCCATGACCACACATTATCCAGTACTTACTATGTTGCCCTTTCTTTGTGTAAGAATATCATATAAACGTCTGGGTTTTCTGGCAACCACAAATAGCTACCACCAATGCTATGGGAACAATTTTATAGAAACCACATGGCTAATTAACAGAATTCTCATAAAACAGGAGAGTACTAAAACACTTAAATAGAACACTGGCTACTAAACTAAGAAACATTGGGAAGGGGTGGGAGAAAGAAGAGATTTCTTACATGGTGCCTGTTCCTTTCATTGCATTATCTCAGAGTTTACCACTTCTATTTTGGAAAATTTTTAAATGTTTAAAAATCTCTGGATGGGGAGCCTGGGTGGCTCAGTTGGCTAAGCATCTGCCTTTGGCTCGGGTCTTGAACCCAGCATCCTGGTATGAGCCCCATATCAGGCTCTGTGCTCAGCGGGGAGTCTGCTTCTCCCTCTCCCTCTGCCCCTTCCCCGATCATGCTCTCTCGTGCTCACTCTCTCTCTCTCTCAGATAAATAAATAAAAAATTTTAATTTTTTTTAAATAAAAATCTCTCACTATAATAAAGCTACCATTACTGTCTTCTGGTTTTCATCTATGAGAGAGATCAACATGGCCCTCTAGTGGCTAAACTTCAAAAGATCTATAAACCCCAGAAGCTGTGAGTAACATTCTTAATGTTTTTGTGTGGGGAGAAGTTTTCAGGGCTGGCTTTTCTTAGCCTTTCAATGTGATCCTGCCCCAAACTACTGCTCTGAGAAAGGCTATGAACCTAATAAGAGAATATTTCTTAGGTGATATTTGAAACCACAGCTAAACTAGCAATCCAAATTTCTTCTGTTGACACCATTACTACTTATCATTGCTGGAATAAATTTCGGAGTCATAATAAACATGGGAAGGTTTGGTATGATATATTTCATTGCAGTAGAATTTCACTTCTGGTATTTTGGTAATTGTGGCCAACTAGGTAAAACTACCAACAAGTGATCATTCTATTTAAAATACCATAGAAAAATGGAACTCCTGGAATGAACAATGGGTCCGATGGACTACTGTTCTCTTGGATTGGAGTCTTCTTTCTTCCATGGTTTTCACACATGCTTTTGGGCTCTATCTTAGAACCCACTAAAGGACACTCAAAGAAAAGGTCAACTCAAGACATTTGCAAAGATTAAGGAAGTTCAGAATTTGTTTACATGGCATTATTTGTACCACACTGTATATTCACTGTCATGAAAGCAGAAGAGAGTTGAATTAATCCTCACAAAGCAAATTAGGACAATATTGTGCTGGGTCACGTTTGTGGATTATCAGACTTCCATCTATCAATCTTGAGCTACTGCACTGCAAATACTCAAAACCTAATTTGATACTCTACATAAAATTGTGACAAGCCAATAAAAAAGAAATTGAAATAATTATATGATACAATGCTTTTAACTGCGTATTACCAGATAACTTTCTTTTTAGGTACAATCCTTCCTGGTTAATTCATATGTAAAGAAGTGCTGAGGACAAAATACCATAGCTTAGTGGGCCAGGGAGGGACTGCATTCAGTTTCCCCTGGAACACAGCATGGTTGTCATCACTTTTATCTCAGAAGGCTGGTACACCATCAGTTTACACAGTGACTGCAGCCACTATTCCAGAGGGAGAATCAAATCCATTGTAGTTGGTTACAATGGAAGTTCAGATCATAGAACTACCTCCTGGTGAAACTGACCAGGCTGTCAGCAACCAGTGTCAAGCACCCACTGTGTGCAGAGCACTAGGCCAAAAGAATAATACAGATAGGTCCACTTGGGAGGGTATGATCATTAACACTGACAACTGACTCAAACTCCACATGGGTGAGAGCAGGCCACAAGATTTAAATCATCCTTTCTCTTGTCTAAGAGTAATACTTGTTATTGTATTCCTTCAACTCAAACCCTCCCCTGAGTTTCCCAAGCCGCTTGTTTGAACATCATTACTTCTCCCATATTAGAAATAACAGCAACCTAATAAAATGGGTGTGATTTTCTCACATGCAGGCAGACAGAATGCCTGTCATTTGGGCTCTGATGGAGTGCTGGCCCCAAGAAGTAGAAAGGGACTAGGAAGACAACTCATCTATTTGTGCAAGTCACTGTGGTAGAGCTCATTGAGATTCACCTGCCTTCTCACTTTTCTACCCCATTTGCACGTAATTCCCTCTCCTAGCCTCCCAGAATCACCATCATCAACAGTGCCTCTGAGACTGGAAAGTCAGACTGCTTTCTAATCATGTCATGGGGTTATCTTCACTTCTTCCCTATTATACACAGCTTGGGCAGGGATAAGGAGGAGGGCACTTATTTTTAATATCCTCTCTCCATTTCAGCCATTTCAGAAAAAGCCCAGTGAATATCATTCACAATGGGGAAAGGCTGAGAGCTTTTCCCTTAAGGTCAAGAACACAACAGGGATGCCCACTCTCGCCACTATTGTTTAACATAGTGCTAGAAGTCCTAGCCTCAGCAATCAGACAACAAAAAGAAATAAAAGACATCCAAATTGGCAAAGAAGAAGTCAAACTCTCCCTTTTTGCAGATGACAGGATCTTTATGTGGAAAACCCAAAAGACTCCACTCCCAAATTACTAGAACTCGTAGAGCAATTCAACAATGTGGCAGGATACAAAATCAATGCACAGAAATCAGTTGCTTTTCTTTTTTTTTCTAAAGATTTTATTTATTTGACAGAGAGCACAAGCAGGGGGAGCAGCAGAGGGAGAGGGAGAAGCAGGCTCCCCACTGAGCAGGGAGCCCAATGCAGGACTTGATCCCAGGACCCTGGGATCATGACCTGAACCGAAGGCGGCAGCTTAACTGACTGAGCCACCCAGGCATCCTGATCAGTGGCTTTTCTATACACTAACAATGTAACTGTAGAAAGAGAAATTAAGGAATTGATTCCATTTACAATAGCAACAAAAACCATAAGATACCTAGGAATAAACCTAACCAAAGAGGTAAATGATCTATACTCTAGAGACTACAGAACACTTATGAAAAAATTGAGGAAAACAAAAAAAGATGGAAAAACATTCCATGCTCATGGATTGGAAGAATAAACATTGTTAAAATGTCTATCCTGCCCAGAGAAATTTACACTTTCAATGACATCCCTATTAAAATGCCATTGACATTTTTCAAAAAGTTGGAACAAAAATCCTAAAATTTGTATGAAACCAGAAAAGACCCTGAATTGCCAAGGAAATGATGAAAAACAAACAAAGCTGGGGGCATCACGTGGCCTCACTTCAAGCTATATTACAAAACTGTGATCACCAAGACAGCATGGTATTGGCACAAAAACAGACACATAGACCAATGGAACAGAATAGAGAGCCCAGATATGGACCCTCACCTCTATGGTCAACTAATTTTGACAAATAAGGAAAAATTATCCAATGGAAAAAAGAAAGTCTCTTCAATAAGTGGTGCTTGGAAAATTGGACAGCTACATATGAAACTGCACCATTCCCTCACACCATACACAAAGATAAACTCAAAATGGATGAAAGACCTAAATGTGAGACAGGAATCCATCAAAATCCTAGAGGAGAACATAGGCAGTAACCTCTTCAACACTGGCCACAGTAAATTCTTTCAAGACGTGTCTCCAAAGGCAAGGGAAACAAAAGCGAAAATGAACTTTTGGGACTTCATCAAGATAAAAAGCTTCTGCACAGCAAAGGAAACAGTCAACAAAAACTAAGAGGCAAACCTACGGAACGGGAGAAGATATTTGCAAATGACAATGATATCAAAGATCTATAAAGAACTTGGGGGAGGAGCAAGATGGCAGAGGAGTAGGAGACCTAAATTTCGCCTGGTCCCAGGAATTCAGCTAGATAGGGACCAAAGCATTCTGAACAACTACAATCTCAACAGAGATTGAAGAAAAGAATAGCAGCAACTCTCTGAACAGAAAAGCGACCACTTTCTGTAAGGTAGGATGTGCAGAGAAGTGAATCCGAGGTGATATTCGAGAAGATAGGTGGGGGAGGGGGCCTCTGTCAGCCGCTCCTGGAAAGTGATAGAGCAGCAGAGACAAAATTGGAACTTTTAGAAGGTGGCTCTGCTGAGGGACATCGCTCCAGTGGCTAAGCAGGGGGTGGAACCGTCACTGGGACAGTGTGGTCTCAGGACCCTTGGGGTCACAGAAAGACCGGGGTGCCTGAGTGCAGCAGAGCTCCCAGGTATTGGAGCGGGGAAGCCGGTGGCAGAGACGGAGCCGAGGAGAGGGCTCTCAGCTCGGGGTTGCCATAAACTGTGATCCGGGGCACAGTTGGGCCACTGCTCTTCCAGCAGGGACCCAACAAGTGGCAGATCCGGGGAGACTCCCCTTCCTCCCCCGGGAGGAGTGGCACAGGAGTGCACCGCAGGAACCTGCCGGGTTTGGAGACTCCAAAGGGGATCATGAGCCAGAGATAGAAATGCTCAGTCACAGGCCGGGTGAGCATGGAGTGCAGCAGGAGACCAGGGAGATGGGAGTGACTCACTGATTTTCTCTGGGGACCCACTGATGAGTGGGGCCCCGGGTTATCAGCTCCTCCAGGGTGGAGACTGGGAGGCCACCATTTTTACTTTCATCCTCCAAAGCTGTACGGAAAGCTTGCAGGAAACAAAAGCTCCTGAGAGCAAACCCCAGCAGATTATTTAGCCCAGATCCGGGAAGGGTGGGGCAATTCTGCCTCCAGCAAAGACACCTGAGAACAACTGCAACAGACCCCTCCCCCAGAAGATCAGCAAGAACAACCAGGCAAGACCAAGTTTACCGATCAATGAGGACGGCAGAACTCCAGCGCTAGAGGAATACTGCACATAGAATTCAAGGCTTTTTTTCCCATGATTTTTTAGTCTTTAAAGGTTAATTTTTTAATTTTTTTCTTTATTCTTTTGAATTTTTCTTTTTCCTTTTTTCAAACAACATCTTATCAATCCCTTTTTAAAAAATCTTTTTATTTTTTCATTTTTAGGGTCATTCTATCCCTTCATGGTAGTTAACCATATATATATATATATATATATATATATATATATATATATATATATATATACACACACATACATATATATATATATATATATATATATATATATATATATATATATATATATATATAGTTCTCTCTTTAAAATTTTGGGATATAGTTTCTTCTAACAGACCAAAACATATCCTAATCTCGAGTGTATGGCTTTGTTCTACTCTCCTGCCTAATCACATTCTCTCCCTTATTTCTTTTTTTTTTCTAAATCCTCTTCTTTCTTTTTTCAACCAACTTTTTATCAATTCCTCTTATAAAATCTTTTATAATTTTCATCTTTACAGTCATATTCCATCCCATCATCGTATTTACCCTTATTTTTGTACATATATAAGCTTTTCTTTCTATAAAATTTTGGAGGCACTTTCTTCTAGCAGTCCAAAATAAGCCAAAACCCTAGTCTGTGGCACTGATCTATGCACCAGCCTGATCATCTTTGATCATATTCTGGTTTTTTGTTTTTGTTTGTTTGTTCTTTATTTTTTTCTTCTTCTTTTTTCTTTCTTTCCCTTTCTTTTCCCCCAGTTTCACGTCTCTTCTGATTTGTTTAGGGTATATTTTTCTGGGGTCGTTGTTACCCTGTTAGCCTTTTGTTCTCTCATTTATCTATTCTCCTCTGGACAAAATGACAAGACAGAAAAAATCACCTCAACAAAAAGAACAAGAGGCAGTACCGACTGCCAGGGACCTAATCACTACAAACATTAGTAAGATGTTAGAACTGCAGTTCAGAATGACAATTATAAAGATACTAGCTGGGCTTGAAAAAAGCATGGAAGACACTAGAGAATCCCTTTCTGGAGAAATAAAAGAACTAAAATCTAACCAAGCCAAAATCAAAAAGGCTATTAATGAGGTGCAATAAAAAATGGAGGCTGTAACTGCTATGATAAGTGAGGCAGAAGAGAGAATTAGTGACATAGAAGACCAAATGATGGAAAATAAAGAAGCTGAGAAAAAGAGAGATAAACAATCATGGATCACGAGGGCAGAATTTGAGAGATAAGTAATACCATAAGACAAAACAATATTAGAATTGTGATCCCAGAAGAGGAAAGAGAAAGGGGGGCAGAAGGTATATTGGAGTAAATTATAGCAGAGAACTACCCTAATTTGGGGAAGGAAACAGGCATCAAAATCCAGGAGGCACAGAGAACCCCTCTCAAAATCAATAAAAATAGGTCAACACACTGACATCTAATAGTAAAACTTACAAGTCTCAGAGACAAAAAGAAAATCCTGAAAGCAGCTCAGGAGAAGAGATATGTAACATACAATGGTAGAAATATTAGATTGGCAACAGACCTATCCACAGAGACCTGGCAGGCGAGAAAGGACTGGCATGATAATTTCAGAGCACTAAATGAGAAAAATATGCAGCCAAGAATACTATATCCAGCTAGGATGTCACTGAAAATAGAAGGAGAGATAAAAAGCTTCCATGACAAACAAAAACTAAAGGAATTTGCAAACACCAAACCAGCCCTACAAGAAATACTGAAACGGGTCCTTTAAGCAAAGAAAGAGCCTAAAAGTAACATAGACCAGAAAGGAAGAGAGACAATATACAATAAAAGTCACCTTACAGGCAATATAATGGCACTAAATTCATATCTTTCAATAGTTACCCTGAATGTAAATGGGCTAAATGCCCCAATCAAAAGGCACAAGCTATCAGATTGGATAAAAAAACAAGACCCACCGATATGCTGTCTGCAAGAGACTCATTTTAGACCTAAAGACACTGCCAGATTGAAAATGAGGGGGTGGAAAACCATTTACCATGCTAATGGACACCAAAAGAAAGCTGGGGTGGCAATCCTTATATCAGACAAATTGATTTTAAACCAAAGACTATAATAAGAGATGAGGAAGGACACTATATCCTACTTAAAGGGTCTATCCAACAAGAAGATCTAACAATAGTAAATATCTATGCCCCTAACATGGGAGCAGCCAATTATATAGGGCAATTAATAACAAAAGCAAAGAAACACATTGACAACAATACAATAATAGTGGGGGATTTTAACACCCCCCTGACTGAAATGGACAGATCATCTAAGCAAAAGATCAAAAGGAAATAAAGACTTTAAATGACACACTGGGCCAAATGGACTTCACATATATATTCAGAACATTCCATCCCAAAGCAACAGAATGCACATTCTTCTCTAGTGCCCATGGAACATTCTCCAGAATAGATCACATCCTAGGTCACAAATCAGGTCTCAACTGGTACTAAAAGATTGCGATCATTCCCTGCATATTTTCAGACCACAATGCTTTGAAACTAGAACTGAATCACAAGAGGAAAGTCGGAAAGAACTCAAATACATGGAGGGTAAAGAGCATCCTACTAAAGACTGAATGGGTCAACCAGGAAGTTAAAGAAGAATTTTAAAAATTCATGGAAACCAATGAAAATGAAAACACCACTGTTCAAAATCTTTGGGATGCAGCAAAGGTAGTCCTAAGAGGAAAGTATATAGCAATACAAGCCTTCCTCAATAAACAAGAAAGGTCTCAAATACACAACCTAACCCTACACCTAAAGGAACTGGAGAAAGAAGAGCAAATAAAGCCTAAACCCAGCAGGAGAAGAGAAATAATAAGGATCAGAGCAGAAATGAATGAAATAGAAACTAAAGAACAGTAGAACAGATCAACAAAATTAGGAGCTGGTTCTTTGTAAGAATTAACAAGATTGATGAACACCTGGCCAGACTTATCAAAAAGAAAAGAGAAATGACCCAAATCAACAAAATCATGAATGAAAGAGGAGAGATCACACCAACACCAAAGAAATACAAACAATTATAAGAACATATTATGAGCAACTATATGCCAGCAAATTAGATAATCTGGAAGAAATGGATGAATTCCTAGAGATGTATCAACTACCAAAACTGAACCAGGAAGAAATAGAAACCCTGAACAGTAACCACTAAGGAAATTGAAGCAGTCATCAAAAAATCTCCCAACAAACAAACGCCGAGGGCCAGATTGTTTCCCAGGGGAATTCCTCCAAACATTTCAAGAAGAAGTTAATACCTATTCTTCTTAAACTGTTCCAAAAAATAAAAATGGAAGAAAAATTTCCAAACTCATTTTATGAGGCCACCATTACCTTGATCCCCAAACCAGACAAAGACCCCATCAAAAAGAATTACAGACCAATATCCTTGATGAACACGGATGCCAAAATTCTCACCAAAATACTACCCAATAGGATCCAACAGTACATTAAAAGGATTATTTACCACGACTAAGTGGGATTTATCCCTGGGCCACAAGGTTGGTTCAACATCCGCAAATCAATCAATGTGATATAATACACTAATAAAAGAAAGAACAAGAACCATATGATCCTCTCAAAGATGCAGAAATAGCATTTGACAAAGTACAGCATCCTTTCTTGATCAAAACTCTTCAGAGTGTAGAGATAGAGAGTTCATACCTCAATATCATAAAACCATCTATGAAAAACTCACAGCGAATATCATTCTCAATGGGGAAAAACTGAGAGCTTTCCCCCTAAGGTCAGGGACACGACCGGGATGTCAACTATCACCACTGCTATTCAACACAGTATTAGAAGTCCTAGCCACACCAATCAGACAACAAAAAGAAATAAAAGGCATCCAAATTGGCAAAGAAGAAGTCAAACTCTCACTCTTTGCAGATGATATGATACTTTATGTGGAAAACCCAAAAGACTCCACCCCAAAACTGCTAGAACTCATACAGGAATTCAGTGAACTGGCAGGATATAAAATCAATGCACAGAAATCAGTGGCATTCCTATACACCAACAACAAGACAGAAGAAAGAGAAATTAAGGAGTCGATCCCATTTACAATTGCACCCAAAACCATAAGATACCTAGAAATAAATCTAACCAAAGAGGCAAAGTATCTGTACTCAGAAAACTATAAAATACTCGTGAAAGAAACTGAGGAAGACACAAAGAAATGGAAAAAACGTTCCATGCTCCTGGATTGGAAGAACAAATATTGTGAAGCTGTCAATGCTATCTAGAGCTATCTACACATTCAAAGCAATCCCTATCAAAATACCATCCACTTTTTTCAAAGAAATGGAATAATCCTAAAATTTGTATGGAACCAGAAAAGACCCCGAATAGCCAGAGGAATGTTGAAAAAGAAAAGCAAAGCTGGTGGCATCACAATTCCAGATTTCAAGCTCTATTACAAAGCTGTGATCAACGAGACAGTATGGTACTGGCACAAAAACAGACACACAGATCAATGGAACAGAATAGAGAGCCCAATATCAACTCTATGGTCAACTCATCTTTAACAAAGCAGGAAAGAATGTCCAGTGGAAAAAAGACAGTCTCTTCAACAAATGGTGTTGGGAAAATTGGACAGCCACATGCAGTAGAATGAAACTGGAACATTTCCTTACACCACACACAGAAATAGACTCAAAATGGATAAAAGACCTAAATGTGAGACAGGAATCCATCAAAATGCTTGAGGAAAACACAGGCAGCACCCTCCTTCCACCTCAGCCTCAGCAACTTCTTCCTAGAAACACTGCCAAAGGCAAAGGAAGCAAGGGCAAAAATGAACTATTGGGACTTCATCAAGATAAAAAGCTTTTGCACAGCAAAAGAAACAGTCATCAAAGCCAAATGACAAGTGACAGAATGGGAGAAGGTATTTGCAAATGACATATCAGATAAAGGGCTAGTATCCAAAATCTATAAAGAACTTATCAAACTCAACACCCAAAGAACCAATGATCCAATCAAGAAATGGGCAGAAGACATGAACAGACATTTTTCCAAAGAAGACATCTAAATGGCCAACAGACACATGAAAAAGTGCTCAACACTGCTCGGAATTGGGGAAATCCAAATCAAAACCTCAGTGAGATACCACCTCACACCAGTCATAATGGCTAAAATTAACAAGTCAGGAAACGACAGATGTTGGCGAGGATGAGGAGAAAGGGGAACTCTCCTACACTGTTGGTGGGAATGCAAGCTGGTGCAGTCACTCTGGAAAACAGCATGGAGGTTCCTCTAAAAGGTGAAAATATAGCTACCATACGACCCAGCAATTGCACTACTGGGCATTTACCCCAAAGATACAACTGTAGGGATCTGAAGGGGCATGTGCACCCCAATGTTTATAGCAGCAATGTCCACAATAGCCAAACTATGGAAAGAGCCAAGATGTCCATTGACAGATGAATGGATAAAGAAGAAGTGGTATACACACACACACACACACACACACACACACACACACACACACACACACACACAATGGAATATTATGCAGCCATCAAAAGGAATGGAATTGTGCCATTTGCAACAACATGGATGGAACTGGAGGGTATTATGCTGAGCGAAATAAGTGAGTCAGAGAAAGACATGTATCATATGACCTCACTGATATGAGGAATTCTTAATCTCAGGAAACAAAATGAGGGTTGCTGGAGTGGTGGGGGTTGGGAAGGATGGGGTGGCTGGGTGATAGACACTGGGTTTAGTATACGCTATGGTGAGCACTGTGAATTGTGTAAGACTGTTGAATCACAGACCTATACCTCTGAAACAAATAATACATTATATGTTTAAAAAAAAAAAGAAGATAGCAGGAAGGGAAAAATGAAGGGGGGAATCAGAGGGGGAGACGAACCATGAAAGACTATGGACTCTGAGAAACAAACTGAGGGTTCTAGAGGGGAGGGGAGTGAGGCGATGGGTTAGCCTGGTGATGGGTGTTAAGGAGGGCACGTACTGCATGGAGCACTGGGTGTTATATGCAAACAATGAATCACGGAACACTATACCAAAAACTAATGATGTAACGTATGGTGATTAACATAACATAATAAAAATTTAAAAAAAAAGAACTTCCCAAACTCAACACTCAAATAACAAATAACCCAGGGTGCCTGGGTGGCTCAGTCATTAAGTGTCCGTCTTCAGCTCAGGTCATGATCCCAGGGTCCTAGGATTGAGCCCCACATCAGGCTCCCTGCTCGGCGGGAATCCTGATTCTCCCTCTCCCACTGCCCCTGCTTGTGTTCCCTCTCTCGCTGTGTCTCTCTCTCTGTCAAATAAATAAATAAAATCTTAGAAAAAAATAACCCAGTCAAAAAATGGGCAGAAGACATTAACAGACACTTCTCCAAAGAAGACATGAATGGCTAACAGACACATGAAAAAATGTTCAACATCACTAGCCATCAGGGAAATACAAATCAAAACCACACCATTTAGAATGGCAAAATTTACAAAACAGGAAACAACAAATGTTGGCGAGGATGTGGAGAAAGGGAAACCCTCTTACACTGTTGGTGGGAATGCAAGTTGGTACAGCCACTCTGGAAAACAATATGGAGTTTCCTCAAGATGTTAAAAATAGAGCTACACTGCAACCCAGCAATTACACTACTAGATATTTACCCCAAAGATACAGATGTAGTGAAAGGAGAAGCACATGCACCCCAATGTTCATAGCAGCAATATCCACAATAGCCAAACTATGGAAGGAGTTGAGATGCCCTTCAACAGATGAATGGATAAAGAATATGTGGTACATATATACAATGGAGTATTATTCAGCTAACAGAAAGGATGAATATCCACCATTTGCATCGACATGGATGCAACTAGAGGGGATTATACTAAGTGAAGTAAGTTAAGCAGAGAAAGACAATTATCATATCATTTCACTCATATGTGAAACATAACCAATAGCACAGAGGACCTTAGTGGAAGGGAGGGAAATCTGAAGGGGCAGATATCAGAGAGGGAGACGAACCATGAGAAACTATGGACTCCGGGAAACAAACTGAGGGTTTCAGAGGGCAGGAGGGTGGGAGGGTAACAGGTTGATGGGTATTAAGGAGGGTACATGTTGTGATGAGCACTGGGTGTTATACGTAACTAATGAATCATTGAACACTACATCAAAAACTAATGATGTACTATACAGTGGCTAGCTGAACATAATTTGAAAAAAAAGAAAGAAAGAAAGAAAAGAAAATTCAGGAAAGAGGCCAGGATTTGCATAGTTCTCTGGAGAGTTGTTTAAGTCAGGGTAGACTGAAAAGGAAAAAAAATACAGGGGCCTAAGTTTACCTAAAATATATTCAACTAAATATGCAATTATTTTCTATTTTATGTTAATTATTTCTCTTGTATGAACAAACATGAGATGAATGAATAGTTTTCTATAAAATCCAAAGCATGTTGATGAGAAAGTGAGTGCACAGTTAACAGTATAACACACTAATGTTAACTGCCTGGCGACCAGATTCTCAACCATTGCTAACTCAGAAAAAAGTGTTACAGTAGTGTTTCAATGCCTTTATGATTTCATTTTCCTCATATACTAAAAGCAGTGCTCTTTTCTCATTCTTTCATAAGGATGCTGTGAATATATGTCTAATTTCATCGCATACAGTATAATTATTACAAATACTTTGCCTTTAAAAAAATAAAAGGAGAAGAAGGGGTGATGGTCCCCTTCTTTAAAGTATCTTTCATTCATTCAGTAAACATTTATTGAGTGCCTACTATGCAGGCACTTCACATGGCAATACCACGTAGGTTCCCCAACTTCAAGGAGCTTGCAATTTCTAAGGAGGAAAGACATGAAAAAATTAATACAAACTAGTATGGGATAGTTTCCCTGAGAATGGTGCAAAATGGTTTCAAAATTCAAAAGGGAGTTACATCTTCCCTGTTGAGGTAATTACAATGGAAACAGCTACCTTTTACTGAGTGATGACCATATGCCAGGCATGTGGTAAGTTTTTTATGCATCAGTTTATTTCCTCCTCACAAGAATAATAGTACCTATTTCATAGGGCTGTTGCCGTCTTCCAGGTTAGGAAACTGAGGCTCTGAGAGGTTATATAACTTGCCCAAGGTCACAGAACACATGAGATAACTCATCCATATTAGAGCTATGGAGTATTAGAGCCATGATTTAAGCATGGCATATATGCCTTCAAAGCTTGTAGATGAGGAGATGCCATGTGGGCTGCATCCTAAAGGATGGGAAGGTTATTGTCAGGTGGGGATAAGAAAGATGCTTCTATAAACAAAGAAAATTTTGAATAAAACCACAGAGAGAAGAAAAGGCAAGATGCATTCTAAAATGCATAAAAAAAATTTTTTACTAAATTCCATAGGGAATTGATGGGACAGATAAGGTCTGGGACAGATTGTGGTAGACCCTGGATGCCAGTTTATGTTCATTTGGCAAGTGGGCACCACCAAAGCTTCTGAGCAGGGAAATGAAGTGATTAACAGCAGTGGTTTAGGCAGATTCATCTAGAGAGGTGACAGGATGCATTGAAGGGGACAGAAGCTGGAGGCAGGGAGATCAGTTAGTAGACTCTAAAGCATACAAAGAGACAATTGAGGGTATGAAGTGAACTACTGAAAGGAGGAAATACTGTCAAATAACAGTCAACAGACTTGGTGAAAATCAGGAAGAGGAGCTGGTTTGGGGGAAACGATGATGTTTGTTTTCTAATAGGGTTGGACTGGAGCTATCCAGCACAACTAAAAATTCAAAGCAGCAAATACATTTCTACTGGACCTTGCACTTGACTGTTGTGGATTTTCACACATGTAAGTTAGATGTGACAGCCAATATCCTTCAGAGCTTTTTGACCAAAGTAGCCATATTTCAGAAGGTGATACCTAAGCAGGAAGTGGGTCACCTTCCTGTAAATCCACATTCAATCGGTTCATTGCATAGCCATTTCAAGAAATGCCCCTAAGAATTTTAAAAAGGAATGCCTACCTCACACAAACATTCCCTTTTATAAGCCTGGTAACAATGAGTCATAATTTATTTTCAACTTTTTCTTTGTCAGGACATAATGTAATGTTAGCTGGTGGTCATCTTTGCAGCAGTACCTTTCTGAATGGAGTTATATGGTTTCCTTGGCATTGTGGCTGTTACTTAACATTCTTTAATCTCATCTAAAACATCAAATAATAACAAAACGTCCTAATAGAATTTGTATAGTACATTTTAGTTCACAAAGAATATCCACATGTATATTGTTTCATTTTATTTTCATAGCAGCCCTACTGATGCATATATTATTATGCTTATTTTATCAATGTAGAAATTGGGGTTCAGAAAGTTTTATAATTCCTCCAAGGTCACAATCTTTAATAAATTACAGAGCAGGGATTTGAGCTCAATTTCTCTGATCTACTCTTCTTTCAATGCCACAAATCATCCTTCATGTGTAACAAACATAATTACTTTTTATCCAAAGAATGACTTTTAACCACCACCACAATTCCTGGAAGCTACTGCAAAATCAATAGAGTTCTAGTTTATCCTCAGTGAAGTTAACTACAATGGTTCATTTGAACTATCCTTAGTGTATCATTAAAATAAAGGATTGATTCTGAACAGACATTAGGAATCACTAATTACTAGCAATTTATTATCAACTCTTTCATAACTCAATACTAATATTAGCTGCTATTTATTCATTCATCCATTAGACAAACATTGAGTGAGCACCTACTAGGTCCATGCACTGTGCTAGTTGCTGGGGATAATATGGTGCCTATTATTATGTAAAGGGAACACTTGAATTAGGAGTCAGGAACTATGACTTCTAGTCTGGTTCAATCACTAATTATTTATGTCGCCTTAGGTAAGACATTAACTGTCTTCTGAGCCTCATTTATTTACATGACTATGTATAATTCAAATAAGAAAATATGTATGAAATAATTCTGAAAACTCTAACATCTAGAAAAACGTGAGATTAGATAAAGAAATAGAGGACCACAAACTTACAGACTAAGACAAATAGGGATGGGGTGGCCAGTCTAATTAATTAGTAATTTAAACAATACAGTTTTTAAACTAACATATCTCGTGGGGCGCCTGGCTGGCTCAGTCAGTAGAGCATCTGACTCTTGATCTCAGGGTTGTGAGTTCAAGCTCCTTGTTGTGCATGGAACCTACTTAAAAAAATAAATAAAATAACATATCTCATTACTGCTGGGTACACACAAGTAACAACAATAGTATCTGCCTACACTCTAACACTGTCTACACACATGCGCACACACACACACATACTGAATTAAGTCAGAGAAGAAATACCCTATTTCTTACTAGTGCTTTAAAAATAACTTTTTAATTGAATGACTTCAACATTTGCTTTTTTTCTAACTAATCTCTGTGCAGAAATAGACATTGAAAAAATTCATAATACAGTCCTACCAGACTGCCTTAATGAATTTTTGGACATTTTGAAAGAACATTAATTCCTTATATCTAAATAATCTCAAATTTAGCCCCTCTTCCTCAGATCCACTGAAAAATGCTTTAAGTTCATGTCACCTCTAGTGTATGCTACCACAACATCGTGGGCTTTGGAGTCAAAGAGAACTGAGTACTGGCTCTGCCACTTACTAGTCATGTGACCATTGATGAGTTATCTAACTTCTCTGAACTTCAATTTCCTCCTCTTTCAAATGGGGGCATAACAATAATAAATACTTTGTGGGATTGCTGAATAACTAAAATGGGAAAATATATACAAAGTACAGAAGAATGTGATGCCCAGCACATAGATAACACTTTTTAGATATTGAGATACATGGATATATAAAAATAAGAGCAGAAGTGACTTCAGAATTCCTATTTTGGAGGGGGATGGGACAGTAATCTGGTTAGAAGGGGGCTTAAATTTGTTTGCACATCACTTTTCACCAGATTACAGAAATGGCAAGCAGGGGAAGAGCTGAAGATCATAGGGGTGTTAAGCATTTCCCAACTACTCCTTAATACAGCCTATGATATAAACATAAAAACACAGAAACATAATCACAAGGAGAACGCATCATTGCTCTGCTCAAAAGCTTTTGATAACTCACGATTGTATACTGGCTAAAATTCATACTTTTTATAATAACTTACAAAGCCTTCTATAATTTATTCACAAATTCCTATTCTAGTTTCTTCTTCTGATATTTCATCCCCTTAGTTATATTAGGGGCTATATATACCTGCATCCTAATTAAATTAGACTGCTTACTCTTCTCAAAACATATTATGCATCCATGTTGTTGATCATGTTATCCCTTCTACCTGTATTGCCTATCCCCCTTCTATGTGTGGCAAATTTCTATCCATCATTCAAATCCCAGATCAAAATGTCACTTTCCTGAAGAATCCTTTCCCAACAAAAGAGTACTATAAACTAAAATGGTAATTAAAATGGTAAACTAAATCATCAAGAAACAATATATATTTGGGATATTCAGTTTAGTAAGGTAGGATCACATTAATCTCTTTTTTTAAGTTTTTATATTTAAGTAATCTCTACACCCAATGTGGGGCTCAAACTCATGACCCCAAGATCAAGAGTTGCATGCTCCTCTGACTAAGCCAGCCAGGAGTCCCAAATCTATCTTTTTAATTGGGAAAGTTATCTCCCCCAAATGACCAAGTTAACTAGTTTCACATTTCAAATGAGTAAGTTTCCGTTATCTGGAAATTCATTTGTATGTAACACCCATTGTCTAATTATTGAAAATAAATGTAACATTAATATAATTAATTCCTTTCTTATAATTCCTTTCTTAACATTCAAACAGAAAACAGACACACACTATATAGAAGAGTAAAATTATATATAATAATTAACATATATAATATGCAAATTTCAGAAAGATATAATATGCCAGTACTTCATTCATTCATCCAACATACAAATGTTGGGCACTCATACAAATGGGCACTCATTCCACATCTGTCACTCCCAAAGGACTTCAAAGAGTTCACGTTTGTTTCACTCCACTTTGGAATGCCACTCTTCCTTCCACTATCGGAATTCTGTTCCAGCATTATGTTACAGAGCTTCCCTAATACCTGCCTATGGGGATGTGGGTAATGGTGCCATCTGACACTTACCATAATTTCATTCAAACTCATATTGCTTTTACATTGTATTTCCCTTTGCCATTCTGGCTCCTAACCGCCAGCAGCAGGCTCAAATTTTACCTAAATAGGAGCATTTTGACTTGGGGAGAGAACATTGTTTGGTGCCATTTGCTAAATAGTATACATTACTGCAGAGTGAGGGTTCCAAGTCCCCTGCATCCAGAGCATGGGAAATTTCAAGGGCAAGAAAGCAGTCCCTGCAGAGATGTGAAAATCCTTGCTGAGCAACAAAAGTGGGAGTGGAAGAGAATCTCAATGGAAACTGTCACCCCAAATCAAGGCTGGGCCTGAAGCATTTAGTTAGAATGAATGAAGGAAGGAAAACAAGTGTCCCCTCAGTTGCCAGATAAATGCATCTTAACAATCCCTCCCCCCAAATGTCCTCTCTACAAGTAATGCTAAGTAAGTTCTAAGTGTTAATCAAAGAGATGGCTCAAAATAAGGTTTTAAAGAAGGCAGAAGATACATGCAGGATAACAAGAACCAAGAGACAGATAAATGGTTTTAATACGCCCAAAGATATGTTCTAAATAGGACCTGGAAACAGAGATGTATATATAATAAGGGAAACTATAAGCCAGCCCTATGAGGAGGTGTAATTGAAGATGTAGAATAATGATGTAACCTGAAGTAAAGAAGAAAGCATATCAAACTGTGAATTTTCAGGAAGCATTCAGGCTCCCTGCTGTCAAAGAAGTTCAGGATGTTTTTAGCATAGGGGTAAAGAGGCAAGAAATCAAGTCAACAGAAAAGAAAAATTTAGTTGGTGGGGTGATGTGGGGTAGGCAGGAAATAGAGTGAAGAGGGAACATAAAACAGAAGCTTCTTGGATATAGGGAAAGTGTTATGTCAGTCCACATAGTGGCCCTTATTCCTTTCAGCATTTGTTCATATCATTCATACCTAATCAACACTCACCTCCTGTCCTTTCCACTCCTGCAGGTCCTCACAGCTGCATACCACCTCTGATTTTTCAGGGTTCCCACTGACTGTCCCACCAAGGTTGGCCCTATCCTGTCAGACCAAGTTTCCCTCCCAGTTAATATCATATTCCTTCCCAGAGAGCTTTTTAGGTGTCTGGGAGTAATGTGTTTTTCTCAGAACTCTGGTTTCATAGAGTGCTTCAGAAGAGTGAGTGAGCTCAGCATCCCTCTGCTTCAACTGCTTCAGCATCCCTCTGATTTAACAGTTTCAGTGAAAAGCTCCACTTGTGTCCATTTTATATAGTGAGGAACAGAATAATTTTCTTCAAAATGTTGTCACTGTTAATATAGATCTGAAAACTACTGTGACACACAATGAGTCACTCCTACTAGAAACTACCCCTTGAATGAAGCACCTGACCAGTTGGCCAGCCTCTTGACCAGGACTCACAGGAAGGATGATAGCTTTTGTCAGAAAGGTCTATCAGGGCCTTTCCCAACACATTCTATATGCAGCTGTATAAAATTCACACTACCTCCAGATACAGGACTCCCAAGATTAGATTTGGTTGGTGGGTCTTGCTTAAAAAAAAAAAAAAATCATTCAAGTCCCTCACAAAGATGGATTGGCTAAAGAGCTTCACACAAAATTTTGTCAGAAGCTCCCTCCAGGACATCCAGGCATTCCAATATAATTTATCATCTTCTCTTGTGTATTTTTCTGGAGTTGTACATTCCTAGTTTCACCATAGCTTCTTACAGCCCTTCGTGGATCTTTTACAGACATGCATAAGAACTTTAAATCTCCAAGGTTGTAATTTGAAGGCATCCAAACATACAGTGTATATCTCTGAACATCTTGCCCTCTAAATCTACCTCCCCTGCTGCAAACCAGCACTTCATCACAACTTCCAAGTATTTATTGTCCCAAATTACAGAAGATCAAAATCTCTCTTTTGCAGCTTTTACATTTTATTCTCTCATTGAGCTAATATCAAAAGAACAACACAACAAAGATTTAATAAAGGATTAGATTAAAATGATATCTACAGGGATCTCCATATTTCTTTTTTTTTTTTTTAAGATTTTATTTGTTTGACAGAGAGACACAGTGAGAGAGGGAACACAAGCAGGGGGAGTGGGAGAGGGAGAAGCAGGCTTCCCATGGAGCAGGGAGCCCGATGCGGGGCTCGATCCCAAGACCCTGGGATCATGACCTGAGCCAAAGGCAGACGCTTAACAACTGAGCCACCCAGGTGCCCCGGGGTCTCCATATTTCTTAAGTGGCATTTATTTTTATGTATGTATGTATGCATTCATTCATTCATTCATTTATTGAATGCTTATTACTTCCTTTCAAAATTCAAACTCCCTAGCACTACATTCATAGTCCTTCTTGATTTTGATCCATCAAAATTGCCAACCTTCATATCCCATGGCATCCCTCTATTAGTCTCTATTCTAAACACCCTGGACTATTCACCAGTGTTTAAACTTTTATACCTCCCTTTCTTTGTTTATGCCGTTTCCTCTAGTTATAATGCCCTTATCCACATGCTACACTTACTGAAATGACAATCCTTTTTCTTTTTTTATTTATTTTTTATTTTTTATTGTTATGTTAATCACCATATATTACATCATTTGTTTTTGGTGCAGTGTTCCATGATTCATTGTTTGTTCATAACACCCAGTGCTCCATGCAGAACGTGCCCTCCTCAATGCCCATCACCAGGCTAACCCATCCCCCTACCCCCCTCCCCTCTAGAACCCTCAGTTTGTTTTTCAGAGTCCATCATCTCTCATGGTTCGTCTCCCCCTCTGACATACTCCCCTTTTCTTCCTCTGCTGTTATCTTCTTCTTTTTCTTTTTTCTTAAAATATGTTGCGTTATTTGTTTCAGAAGTACAGATCTGTGATTCAACAGTCTTGCACAATTCACAGCGCTCACCGTAGCACATACCCTCCCCAATGTCTATCACCCAGCCACCCCATCCCTCCCACCCCCAACCACTCCAGTAACACTCAGTTTCTTTCCTGAGATTAAGAATTCCTCATATCAGTGAGGTCATGTGATACATGTCTTTCTCTGATTGACTTATTTCACTCAGCATAACACCCTCCAGTTCCATCCACGTCGTTGCAAATGGCAAGATCTCATTCCTTTTGATGGCTGCAAAATATTCCATTGTGTATATATACCACCTCTTCTTTATCCATTCATCTGTCGATGGGCATCTTGGCTCTTTCCACAGTTTGGCTATGGTGGACATTGCTGCTATAAACATTGGGGTACACGTACCCCTTCGGGTCCCTACATTTGTATCTTTGGGGTAAATACCCAGTAGTGCAATTGCTGGATCGAACAGTAGCTCTAATTTCAACTGTTTGAGGAACCTCCATACTGTTTTCCAGAGGGGTTGCACCAGCTTGCATTCCCACCAACAGTGTAGGAGGGTTCCCCTTTCTCCACATCCCCGCCAACATCTGTCGTTCCCTGACTTGTTAATTTTAGCCATTCTGACGGGTGTGAGGTGGTATCTCATTGAGGTTTTGATTTGGATTTCCCTGATGCCAAGCGATGTTGAGCACTTTTTCATGTGCCTGTTGGCCATTTGGATGTCTTCTTTGGAGAAATGTCTGTTCATGTCTTCTGCCCATTTCTTGATTGGATTATTTGTTCTTTGGGTGTTGAGTTTGATAAGTTCTTTATAGATTTTGGAAACTAGCCCTTTATCTGATATGTCATTTGCAAATATTTTCTCCCATTCTGTCGGTTGTCTTTTGGTTTTGTGGACTGTTTCTTTGGCTGTGCAGAAGCTTTTTATCTTGATGAAATCCCAATAGTTCATTTTTGCCCTTGCTTCCCGTGCCTTTGGCGATGTTTCTAGGAAGAAGTTGCTGCGGCTAAGGTCGAAAAGGTTGCTACCTGTGTTCTCCTTTAGGATTTGGATGGACTCCTGTCTCACGTTTAGGTCTTTCAACCATTTGGAGTCTATTTTTGTGTGTGGTGTAAGGAAATGGTCCAGTTTCATTCTTCTGCATGTGGCTGTCCAATTTTCCCAACACCATTTGTTGAAGAGACTGTCCTTTTGCCATTGGACATTCTTTCCTGCTTTGTCAAAAATAAGTTGACCATAGAGTTGAGGGTCCATTTCTGGGCTCTCGATTCTGTTCCATTGATCTATGTGTCTGTTTTTGTGCCAGTACCATACTGTCTTGATGATGACAGCTTTGTAATAGAGCTGGAAGTCCGGAATTGTGATGCCGCCAGCTTTGCTTTTCTTTTTCAGTATTCCTCTGGCTATTCTGGGTCTCTTCTGGTTCCATACAAATTTTAGGATTATTTGTTCCATTTCTTTGAAAAAAGTGGATGGTATTTTGATGGGGATTGCATTGAATGTGTAGATTGCTCTAGGTAGCATTGACATCTTCACAATGTTGATTCTCCCAATCCATGAGCATGGAACGTTTTTCCATTTCTTTGTGTCTTCTTCAATTTCTTTCCTGAGTATTTTATAGTTTTCTGAGTACAGATACTTTGCCTCTTTGGTTAGATTTATTCCTAGGTATCTAATGGTTTTGGGTGCAATTGTAAATGGGATAGACTCCTTGATTTGTCTCTCTTCTGTCTTGTTGTTGGTGTATAGGAATGCCACTGATTTCTGTGCATTGATTTTATATCCTGCCACTTTACTGAATTCCTGTATGAGTTCTAGCAGTTTTGGGGTGGAGTCTTTTGGGTTTTCCACATACAGTATCCTATCATCTGCAAAGAGTGAGAGTTTGACTTCCTCTTTGCCGATTTGGATGCCTTTGATTTCTTTTTGTTGTCTGATTGCTGTGGCTAGGACTTCTAATACTATGTTGAATAGCAGTGGTGAGAGTGGACATCCCTGCCGCGTTCCTGACCTTAGGGGAAAAGCTCTCAGCCTTTCCCCATTGAGAATGATATTCGCTGTAGGTTTTTCATAGATGGCTTTTATGATATTGAGGTATGTACCCTCTATCCCTATACTCTGAAGAGTTTTGATCAAGAAAGGATGTTGTACTTTGTCAAATGCTTTTTCTGCATCTATTGAGAGGATCATATGATTCTTGTTCTTTCTTTTGTTAATGTATTGTATCGCGTTGATTGATTTGCGGATGTTGAACCAGCCTTGCAGCCCAGGAATAAATCCCACTTGGTCGTGGTGAATAATCCTTTTAATGTACTGTTGGATCCTATTGGCTAGTATTTTGGTGAGAATTTTTGCATCCATGTTCATCAAGGATATTGGTCTGTAATTCTCTTTTTTGATGGGGTCTTTGTCTGGTTTTGGGATCAAGGTAATGCTGGCCTCATAAAATGAGTTTGGAAGTTTCCCTTCCATTTCTATTTTTTGGAACAGTTTCAGGAAAATAGGTATTAATTCTTCTTTAAATGTCTGATAGAATTCCCCTGGGAAGCCATCTGGCCCTGGGCTTTTGTTTCTTGGGAGATTTTTGATGACTCTTTCAATTTCCTTAGTGGTTATAGGTCTGTTCAGGTTTTCTATTTCTTCCTGGTTCAATTTTGGTAGTTGATACATCTCTAGGAATGCACCCATTTCTTCCAGGTTATCTAATTTGCTGGCATAGAGTTGCTCATAATATGTTCTTATAATTGTTTGTATTTCTTTGGTGTTGCTTGTGATCTCTCCTCTTTCATTCATGATTTTGTTGATTTGGGTCATTTCTCTTTTCTTTTTGATCAGTCTGGCCAGGGGTTTATCAATCTTGTTAATTCTTTCAAAGAACCAGCTCCTAGTTTCGTTGATCTGTTCTACTGTTCTTTTGGTTTCTAGTTCATTGATTTCTGCTCTGATCTTTATGATTTCTCTTCTCCTGCTGGGTTTATGCTTTATTTGCTGTTCTTTCTCCAGCTCCTTTAGGTGTAGGGTTAGGTTGTGTATTTGAGACCTTTCTTGTTTCTTGAGAAAGGCTTGTATTGCTATATACTTTCCTCTCAGGACTGCCTTTGCTGTATCCCAAAGATTTTGAACAGTTGTGTTTTCATTTTCATTGGTTTCCATGAATTTTTTTAATTCTTCTTTAATTTCTTGGTTGACCCATTCATTCTTTAGTAGGATGCTCTTTAGCCTCCATGTATTTGAGTTCTTTCCGACTTTCCTCTTGTGGTTGAGTTCTAGTTTCAAAGCATTGTGGTCTGAAAATATGCAGGGAATGATCCCAATCTTTTGGTACCGATTGAGACCTGATTTGTGACCTAGGATGTGATCAATTCTGGAGAATGTTCCATGGGCACTAGAGAAGAATGTGTATTCCGTTGCTTTGGGATGGAATGTTCCGAATACGTCTGTGAAGTCCATTTGGTCCAGTGTGTCGTTTAAAGTCTTTATTTCCTTGTTGATCTTTTGCTTAGATGATCTGTCCATTTCAGTCAGGGGGGTGTTAAAGTCCCCCACTATTATTGTATTGTTGTCAATGTGTTTCTTTGCTTTTGTAATTAATTGCCTTATATAATTGGCTGCTCCCATGTTTGGGGCATAGATATTTACAATTGTTAGATCTTCTTGTTGGATAGACCCTTTAAGTAGGATATAGTGACCTTCCTCATCTCTTATTACAGTCTTTGTTTTAAAATCTAGTTTGTCTGATATAAGGATTGCCACCCCAGCTTTCTTTTGGTGTCCATTAGCATGGTAAATGGTTTTCCACCCCCTCACTTTCAATCTGGGGGTGTCTTTGGGTGTAAAATGAGTCTCTTGCAGACAGCATATTGATGGATCTTGTTTTTTAATCCAATCTGATAGCCTGTGTCTTTTGATTGGGGCATTTAGCCCATTTACATTCAGGGTAACTATTGAAAGGTATGAATTTAGTGCCATTGTATTACCTGTAAGGTGACTGTTAACTGTCTGTTGTCTGTGTTCGTTTCTGCTCTTTGCTGCTTTTAGGTTCTCTCTTTGCTTAGAGGACCCCTCTCAATATTTCTTGGAGGGCTGGTTTCGTGTTTGCAAATTCCTTTAGTTTTTGTTTGTTCTGGAAGCTTTTTATCTCTCCTTCTATTTTCAATGATAGCCTAGCTGGATATAGTATTCTTGGCTGCATATTTTTCTCATTTAGTGCTCTGAAGATATCTTGCCAGTCCTTTCTGGCCTGCCAGGTCTCTGTGGATAGGTCTGTTGCCAATCTAATGTTTCTACCATTGTAGGTTACATATCTCTTCTCCCGAGCTGCTTTCAGGATTTTCTCTTTGTCTCTGAGACTCGTAAGTTTTACTATTAGATGTCGGGGTGTTGACCTATTTTTATTGATTTTGAGAGGGGTTCTCTGTGCCTCCTGGATTTTAATGCCTGTTTCCTTCCTCACATTAGGGAAATTCTCTGCTATAATTTGCTCCAATATACCTTCTGCCCCTCTCTCTCTCTCTTCTTCTTCTGGGATCCCAATTATTCTAATGTTGTTTCGTCTTATCGTATCACTTATCTCTCGAATTCTGCCCTCGTGATCCTGTAGTTGTTTCTCTCTCTTTTTCTCAGCCTCTTTATTTTCCATCATTTGGTCTTCTATATCGCTGATTCTCTCTTCTGCCTCATTTATCCTAGCATTTAGTGCCCCCATTTTTGATTGCACCTCATCAATAGCCTTTTTGATTTCGATTTGGTTAGATTTTAGTTCTTTTATTTCTCCAGAAAGGGTTTCTCTAATAACTTCCACGCTTTTTTCAAGCCCAGCTAGTATCTTTAAAGTCATGATTCTGAACTCTAGGTCCGACATCGTACTAATGTCCGTATTGAGTAGGTCCCTGGCTGACGGTACTAGACAATCCTTTTTCAAGGCCCAAGTCAAAAGCCACCTCTTCATAAAATTTACCTGATCCCTCTACTGAGACTCAACGCCTCCTTCCTCTGTGCCACTAAGGTATGTTTTTGCTTATAGCACTACTGAGCACTTACCACACTCTACCTTCTGGTTGTGTAATCTAGATCCTGCTACCTAATAAAGGATAAGTCCCAGAGGGTTGAAGATAGCTCTATCTTATTTCAGTCTACCCACTACAGCCTCACAAAAAATGCCTCTTTTCTTTTTTCTTTTTTTTTAGAATTTCTTTTATTATGTTATGTTAATCACCATACATTACATCATTAGTTTTTGATATAGTGTTCCATGATTCATTGTTTGCATATAACACCCAGTGCTCCATGCAGTATGTGCCCTCCTTAATACCCATCACCAGGCTAACCCATCCCCTCACCCTCCTCCCCTCTAGAACCCTCAGTTTGTTTCTCAGAGTCCATAGTTTCTCATGGTTCGTCTCCCCTTCCAATGTCCCCCCCTTCATTTTTCCCTTCCTACTATCTTCTTCTTTTTTTTTTTTAACATATAGTGTATTACTTGTTTCAGAGGTACAGGCACGTGATTCAACAGTCTTAGACAATTCACCCTCTCTAATGTCTATCATCCAGCCACCCCATCCCTCCCACCCCCACCACTCCAGCAACCCTCAGTATGTTTCCTGAGATTAAGAATTCCTCATATCAGTGAGGTCATATGATACATGTCTTTCTCTGATTTATTTCACTCAGCATAATACCCTCCAGTTCCATCCATGTTGTTGCAAATGGCAAGATTTTATTCCTTTTGATGGCCAGAACTGCCTCTTTTAAAAGTGAATCACTGGTCATAACCATGCTCATTTTAGCTTATGACTGAAGAGAGCCTTAAAAAATATGATTTGTACTCTTGATTGTATATATATTTTGAAGAACAGTGTTGCCACTTATACTTTAATGATTTGAGAGGACTGGGCAAATCCTTTAGTCCAGGGCTTGATTATAATGAGCACACCATTGGCAGAGGCATAGAAATCACTTATGTGGAAAAGAGTTGTAATGGGACTAGACTGCATAGTGTGAAATTCTTCTTTTGTTTGTAGTTTTTTTCATGGGATGCCCCAAGAGTTGACAGCATACATGAAGAAATTGCTTTTCTCTTTCCCTACTGCTTTAAGAACAAAAGATCTTAACTTTGGAAATTCCATTTCATCAGCTGATATAACTATTCACATATCCTTCTAGTTCAAGAAAAAAATTCCCACAAATTGACTTCATTCACTTAAAAATTCACTTAAGATATATTTTCCCAGCACATTTTCATAAGGCTATGTTATTTAATTATGCATTTATTTATATTCTACCTCATTCCACAGAGGTAGTTTATTTTTTTTATTTTTTTATTTTATTTTATTTTATTACATTATGTTAGTCACCATACAATACACATTAGTTTTTGATGTAGTGATCCATGATTCATTGTTTTCGTATAACACCCAGTGCTCCACATAGGTAGTTTAGAATAAGAACACATTTAGTAAGCTAATAATAAATATAAAAAGGGAATTGGGAATACAAAAAATATAAATTATACATATTTATTTGTTTACCTATACTGTCTGTCTGAATATCCTGGTAGACTGTAAGTTCCTTGAGGGCAGGGCTTATGTCTATTTAATTCACCACTGTATACTCAGCACCTGGAATATAATTAAGCACTCAATAAGTACATGCTGAATTAATGAATTTTGAAATAATATTCTATATAGATCATAGAGCAAAATCTAATTGAGCCTCAAATTAGCATATGAACTTCCTGATAGCCAAAGCAAAAAAGAAGGTGGGTTTAATAAAAAAAAAATAAAAATCATACCAGTTTTTCAAATGAAGCAAACCTTTCTCTAGAATTCAGTTCTAAATATATTATTCAAATGGGGATCATAAGAAGTACCAGGGGATATACAGATTGATATCCTCAACAGCTTTCCTTAAGCTGTTTTTTGTTTTGTTTTGTTTTGTTTTTCCTTTAGCTGTTTCTTATCACATTCTTTGATAACAGCAGAGGCTAGAACATTAAAACGCAAGTTGGGTAGAAGGGCTGACTTGGTGAGAGACTAAGAAAATAAAGGTATCTTGATATTTAGCTTTCTGGAGGTCTGGCTTGATTCAAGCATAGAATTTATATTCCTTCAGAAACTCTATAGTGCCAGTACACTAACTTGCATATATCATATACTTATTGTCAAATGATCGATCATTTTAAATAACCAATTGCATTTACAGAGTCCCACTTTTACTTCTTTCTTACTTGTGTGTCTTTGCTTTTGTTGCTCCCTCTATCTGAAAAGTTTTCTCTATTTTATCTCCATTTGTCAAAATATAACCTAACTTACAAGTTTAACCAGAAATGCTACTTATTTTTTCAAACATTTCTTGATCTTCTCAACCAGCTGTGATTCTTTGGAACCCCAAGGTATGATTTACCTCCTCTACCTTGTATTTATTTGATTCTGCTTTGTATTCAAATCAACTAGAAATTTTGTCTTTATGACCAGAATCCTGTCCTTCTCATCTCTAAACTGTCCAAAGGACCTACCATCCTATATTTCACTAGCTAGGCATTTATAAAGTATTCAGTTGAATAGCAGTGGGTTGGTAACTGTGAGATTTGGTTACTGTTATTCAGTTAAACTCATTTGGATAATCTATTGGCATTTAGGGTCAATCCATAAATCATGGAAATTCTTTAAACTATATGTTGAAAGTAATAGTTGGTATGTTGGGTGTAAACAGGAAAGAACACTTATGAATATGGAAACTAATGTACAGGACAAAATTCAGGATTCTACCAAGCTCTGAATTTAATCACTGTGTGAAACAATAAATCTTACTCAGTTTTGTATTCACAAATTAGAATCCTGATCCTGACCCTGGCCATCTGCCTCATTTGGGAATTTATGGTGCAATCTATATAACATTAAATAAATTGAGATGAGGGCTGTTATTCATTTTCCTCAATCCACAGTCTGGTATTGGCTTTGGTGAACTTAGTGGCCAGACAAACTGCTCTTTGTCCAATCACTCCAAGTTTTGCATTATGTGCAATCTCACCATAGGAAGATTTGTGGTATATCATCATCAGCAGTCTCGGTTTCTTGACTTGGGCACAGGGGCTTCCAGAAGCCTCTGGGCAGCATGTGCTCAGTTTTCATTTTGTTTCTATAACAAGTGGTGAACATCAAGATCTGACCATTGCATCTCAAATTCATCCTGCCAGTAATGTCTCTTGGTTTCTTCCAGTTAGGCTTAATTTTGATAGAAGTTGGGGACTGGTATCAGCTGAATGTACTGTTTCTCTTTTTGGCAAACTTAGGTTACATGAGGGATCTGAGTGGCCATAAGGCCAGTCAGAAGATGCTACTACCTCTGAAGGCAGTACTGAGTAAGAGAATGGGGAATAAGAATTGAAGGGACTGAGTGACCCTTTTAACTGTTTTAAAAATAAAGATTAACAGCTTTATTGAGATATAGTTCACATGCCATAAAATTCTCCCTTTTAAAGTGTCAGTTCAATGATTTTTAGTATATTCACAGAGTTGTACAACCATCACAACAGTCTAATTTTAGAACATTCCCAACTGCCTTTTGATGAATGCTTTTGGTCACAAATGGGCCTGAGAAATAGAGTATGCAATATGAGCCTAGCCCTACGTAGGAGACACAACTTTAAGTACAAAAGCTTATAAACCTCAACATAAAATAATAACATATACACTAGTCCTAAATTATGTTCTTTCGATTTGTATTAAAGTGACACACCATCTTTTTTTATACCTGAAAAAAAGTAATTATGTAGTACTAATACATTCAGATATCTGAGTAATTAAAGCCACCAAGAAGACAAGCTGAATGTGTATGCTAAATATAGCAGCTGAAAATTAGATTTGTGTTAGGTGCTACCCACATAGTTTTATATTGATCAGAAAAACAAAGACTTATTGATGGTATCATTTTCCTTTTTTTTTCTAATCATCTTTCAAAATTACCACATGCAGTATTTTTACTAATAAGCATCTTATTTTACTTCTATGTTAAGGATTCTAGTTCTGATCTCCAGCTGTAAAATCCAAAGTTCCTATGGTTGCTAGGGAACCAACAAATATAATTCTCCAAGCTTTTATAGTATAAAGGTATAATTATACATTTTCCTACAGAAAAAAGACATCCAAAGACTATTTTCTCTAAAATGATATTAACTAATGCAATCATCTCTACATGGGAAATAAAGTTACACAGGGAAATAGCAGTAAACATAACAATAGAATTATCTGAACTTCCTATTGTTCTCTCCCACCCACTACCTCTTCAGATCTATTCTTTGTGTTGAAATAATCTTGATTTGAACCCCAATGCAAAATACATTCTCCTGTTTCTGCCTTCAGTATTTCATTTAGCTCCCCTCCAAAATTAGAAACAAGAAGCTCATTATAGTGGGTTATGAAATTTACTCCTGATAGATTCTCAAATTTGTTATTAATATTTCATTATTGTGATTGCTGATGGTCTCAGGTTCAGGGGGGAAGCTTTTCTGGAATAACCAATCTCCTGTCTTTATGAGAAACATTATTCATAAACTTACATAAAAGGTCTGCTCTTTCATTATAGTATAACCAGCTAACAATCTATCTGTGTGTGCCCATCTGACCTTGCAATTACTGGCTTATCTCAATGATGCATTGCAATGGAGTTATTAATTGCACTTCCTTAAGATTTTTATTCTTTTACTTTGTAGGTCAGTGAGGGAGAATGATAGAAATCCCGCTAATAAAAATTTTCAGCTATTCAGGAAGCATGTGGAAAACATTCTTTCAAAAGGTGGAAATTTGCTCTTGAAGAGAAGCAAATTTAGATACCTCTAATTCTAGGAAAACCCTTTAATTCAGGAACATCAACTCAATGGTAACAATTACTGAATGAGGAAATGAGAACAAGAAAATTCAACAGTATCAGAGTTCTCAGCTATAAATAGATCATCTGTTTCTCATGAGCCTCTGGCAAAATCCCCATCTATTGCCTTTGCTCTGTTCACAATGGTCCTGCTTGTTGCATGATTTACTGTTAGCCCACTAGTAAGGAAGAGAAAGGAGGCATATCTCCAGACCACCCCAAAATATCAGCCTTACAAACACTAATGCCCCCTGCTCCGACAGTGCTAGAACCACATTCATCCAACTTTATTTACTGTCTATGTGTCTATGTGTCTTAGTCAGAAATGCTCTTAGAATCTCTCCTGCTTCAGGGAAGCAAGATTTCCTTGGAAGTTGGAGATGATTAAATCACAGCATTAGAGCATCATACTCCTGAAAAAGACACACAAGATCATCTTGCTCATGATATTGCCTGAATGCAGGTTGTGGAAAACATTCTGAGCTAATTATGTCCACCTTCTCTTACACCTTTTTTGGGCAGGAAGGATGGAAATAGAAGGAATTCTGTAGAAAATGAGGATGGGGGTCACACCACTGATTCTGGATTCTCCCTTTTTGCTCCATTTATTCCTGCTACCAACCTGGACCAGGTTCTGTTTGCTCATGATAGGAATTACTGCAAGTGCCTCCTTAGTGGTTTCACCTGTTCTAGCCAACCAGCATCACTATCCATGCCTCCGGACTATTTCATTTTGTCATGACTCAATAATCTAGAGCAACTCCCTTCCTGGTTTTTAGTTTGGTTATTCACTCAAGAGTAAGTATTTAAATATCTGCTAATACCCAACACCATTCTAGACACTGCAGACAGCACAGAGAACAAGAGAGACCAAAATACTAACTCGGATGCAACTCATGTTCCAAATAGGAGAGTGAAATAATAAATAAAATAAACAAATAAATATATGGTATGTCCAATGGCTATAGATGAGAATAACATAGAGATGCAAGATAACAATTGCTAGGGTAGGGATTAGAGAAGGGAGAAGTAGTGATAACTATATCTTGATCTCTCTTTCAAAATTTGTTTTTATTGCCCTGTTATGTGCGTTTACCTATACCCTTCTTGTAAATGATTGGGCAGGATATATAGTATAAATACATTTATCCTATCATTTAATTCTAAATTCCTCCACCTAGTTTTCAGGGTCTTCCCTATTCTGATCAAAACATAACTCAAACTATCAGTCCCCCATCATAGACTGAAAAAACTAAGTTTATTGTCTCACTCTTGATGATAGGCCTTGACCAGTTTGGCATAAACTTCTGTCTTCAAATTCCCTAACATATTTTCTCTACAGTAATATCACATAAGGAGTCCAGTACACTCTGCCATTTTATTTGAAGATGCTCCAGATAAAATGTGCCTATAAAGTTCTGGAAGCTGAAGATGGAGGGAGTAAGAGCCCACCCCCAGTATGAGCAGCCCAACAGGGTAAGACTTAAGTTAAATGGAAGGGACTGGGAAAACTACAAGCTAATGACCTATTAGATAAGGATGCGTTCCCATCCTGGGGGTCAGCATGCATTAGCTATAAGGAAACAGTGAGAAGAATACTCAGGATGGAACATTTCACTTCATGCCACATCTGTCCAGAGTGCACCAGAATGTGGACTCAAATGATCATACACTAGACATGTTTCTTGCTTTCCGTTGAACTGAGAGTATACCAAGTTAAAGCAAGAAGCAAAAGAAAGACATCTATGACCTGCTGAGAGTTAAGCCAGCCCTCTCTGGGAAACACATAAGAAGGGCCACAGCAAAGAGAAAAGGTAGACTCATAACTATAAATGATTTGCCTCACTCTAATTTGTGCCCTAGAAAAGAAAAAGTTATCAAAAGAGTGAGAAAGAAAAAACCTCTTAAAACAAAATATCATAGCATGTATGAGAAAGAAGACTTAGAACTTGACTTACCAATTCCAAGACTGGTAAGTCAGCTAGGAGAAAGAATTTCACTAATATCTGGATTATAGAAGTATTTATTTTTAAAAACAGAGTTCCTAATAAAACTATTTTATTTTTTTATTTTTTATTGCTATGTTAATCACCATTCATTACCTAATAAAACTATTTTAAAAAACACCTAAATATACATGACATATATGGATGAGGAAAGGCACTTCAGAAGGATGTTATCATGCCCAGAATGAATGGTGTTCTATGTTTCTAATATTGATAGTGATAAGAGTTATAAGAAAAGAAAAATTGTTGTTGTGATATACTTGTATCCAATCCAAATCGTATAATGATTAGGTTGCTGTTAGAGTTTAACATATAAGAAAATGATATTAAATTTCTTCAGCATGGGAGAAAACTAATAAGGGTCAATTGACTAAGGGCAATAAACCCTCTCCATTTACACTCAAAGCATTCTAGGGAACTTTGTATAGAAAAAAGAGTGGGAGTTGTTAGTTTCCTGGGGCTGCCATAATAAAATACCACAACTTGATGGTTTAAAATAACAGAAATGTATTCTCTCACAGTTCTGGTGGACAAAAGTCTGAAATCAGGGTGTTAGCAAGGTTGGTTCTTTCTAGAGGTTCTGAGAGAGAATCCATTCCACATCTCTCTCCTAGCTTCTGGTTGCTGCCAGTATCCCTTGGTATTCTTCGGCTTGCAGCTCCAACACATTAATCCCTGCTTCCATCTTCACGTAAACTTTCCTTCTCTCTGTATCTCAAATCCTCCCTCTCTTTTTTGTTGTAAGAACACCAATTACTGGATTTAGGGCCCACCCAGGATGATCTCATCTCAAGACCCTTACTTTAATTACATCCACAAAGACCATATTTCCAGATAAGGTCACATTCACAGGTACTGGAGATTAGGAATTGGACCTATATTTTTGGGGAACACAATTCAATCTACTTCAGGAGTGCTCAAGAGGAGAGAGATAAACCTCCAACACCTGCTCAGGGGAGGCAGTTCAGCAACTAAATTTACTCTTTATCAAAGAGCTATGCATCCCCTTCTCTAGGGGGGATTCTTCATTTTTTAGGGGCTTAACTCTTCCAAGGCCTTCCTAGAGGGGGAGAGTCACTAACTCTAAACATGCAATTTATCCAGAGTTCTGTCCTTAAGGCTGTTACATCTGCATCCTGCCCCATCCCTCTGGTTCTAAGAGATGCATACCCTGTTTTGCCAAAGTTCGTATTTTGCTCGACAAAACCTAGAACAAAAACCCAAATGGGTGCATACATCATGGTATTAGTAAAGAAACAAATTGTGGTGGTGACATTAGCATCTTAAATAAAACTAGAAGTGCCAAACTGTCTGGCACATAGTAGGTGCTTAATAAATACATATTAACTCTGAATGAAACACAGATTACTGTGTTTAAGCCCACACTCATGGTTCAGTTGTGAGAGTAGGGCACCAAGAGACCACAGTTGCAAATCAGATTTCTAGGCAGGCTGGGTAGTTATGCTCAGAAAAGTTGTACCCCACTAGCAAGCAACTTGTCTCCCATGTCCTAATGTAAAGAGAAACAGGGTCAAATATATCAATGAGTGCATGCATGACCAATTAAATGAATGGTGCTTTGGCTGCTGAGTGTGGAAACCTAAGGAATATAGCAGAAGGAAAAGTATATATCCCAAAATGTGGCAGTAAGCTAGGTATAGACATGCATGATATCTGGAAATAAGTTCCCTTCACATCACATTTTATATTAGCAAGACACACCCATTCCCATTTCCACCAGTGCCAATGACACATGTGATCTATGATCCCAGCACACACACATACACTTTACTCTAGGGTAAAAGTATTACAGGGAAATAGCCAATACTCCTCATACTTCCTATTATAATAAAGCCTCAAAAGATGTATTACCTCTTCAAACAGGAAGGCTGTGATAGAACACAAAACTAAATAGCCCAGTAGCCCTTTCTATAACATTATATGACATAAACCAAAACATTCTCTATCCTGTATCCTGCAAGTCTTAAATGGAAGAGAAACTCGAGTCCCTTATCAAACTCTTGTCACTTTCCCTTGGGTGTAAATAACATTAATGAAGAAGGCTTAATCTCCCCTTCATAACTATATGGTCTATGGGATTGCTGCTCTTATGGTTTCTGTGTAAGTAAAAATGTGTAAAAAATTAAAGGACTTCAAATTGACCTGGTGAAGAAAATTGGTAGCCTGAAATTGGAAAACACCCTTTCGCTATTACCCAGGCTGTACCACATTGTAAAAATCTGGGCTTTTCCTTTAGAATGCTTGCAAATCAGAATAGTCCTGGCTAGAAAAGTCACTGATCCATAACTAGAAAGCAACAAAATGTAATAAAATGTTTTATGCCCGAGAAAAGTATATGTGTATATGGGGGTATAGATTGAACCCTATAGATCCTGCAGTGAAAGTGCTATGATGAAACACAAATTATGTTGACTTTGAGCAATTAACTGGAGGGCTGACACCTTAACTTGCCTGTTTCTCAGTGTGTGCCTCTTTCTAGCAATTAACCATGATAGTTTTATTATGGTCCACAGAACAGCTAATCAATAGGGTGGGATGCTAGTTATAGTCCACAGCCTGTCCTGTGTGCCTACATAATGCCCACGATTTTGCTCCCAGCTGTTCAGTCTAATCCATTTATGACTGTTTATGGCTCACAGTCAGAGAAATCTTCTTTTTACAGCTCATTCATCATTCTTAACATTTTCACAAATCCAGACCAAATGTTCTGAGGGTGGGAAATAAACTCAGACTTCCCCAGTGCCCTTTTCTATCTCAGCACATCAAACTTCCTTCTTCCTCTTAAAGGTTCACAAACCATAATTTGTTACACTCCAAATTTACATTAAACTGGTTTTACCTGACCCATGAGTTTATGCTACTAGAAATTTAAAAGGCAAATGTGTAATTCTAATTTCTCTTCTACTTTGCAGAGAACTAGATGATTCTAAAGTGGTTGTCCTAGTTCTTTGGAAATGGAGTAGGATGAGCACAGATGAAAGTCAATAACCAGTTGTGAATATTGCCATAATGCTAATGGAAAACCAGACTAGAAAATTAATATCGGCTAAGAGTGACATCAATAGAGAATCAACTAAATCTCCTAAAAGTAGTCTAAGTTCAACATTTTCCCTATTCTTTTTGACAGAGTGCCATTATACTCCCATACGTATGTACATCATTAGTGACAATAAGTCATGGAAATGTTCAGATCCATGCTTTTTGAAACCAGTCCTCTCAAAGCCTGTTGAAAATTTTTAATAAAACTTACAAGACAAAATTGGTCTTAACTGGGAAAAAAAATGCAATTGTATGTCATCCAGGAGTAAATGCCCTCCATCCAAAGGCCACCAGAAACACAACCTATCATTGAACAAATTTATCAGTTCATTGCAATGAGGGGACAGCACACAGTGGGGTACTATGGGGGCATTTTGGTGAAAGAAACTTATTACAGGATTTGGGTTTGTGTTGAGTTACTCTGGGGATTGTTTAAGTATACAAGGTCTTGCTCAGGATTGGGCCCTTTCAGGAAGCAGTGGTAATTCTGTTTTGAACTCAATACTTTTTTTTATTATGTTCAGTAAGCCAATTAGTTTTTGAACTCCACTTTTTTTGTAGGAGGCATAAGAAATGCATTGAGGCTAAAATTGTAATTGGTTAAGAAGTAGCAGTACTCATCCACCAGAACAGTAGATGTTTGTTCATTTTTGTGGTTTGGAAAGTGTTTTTGTTTTTGTCTGTGTTCAGACATGATTACAAAGTAGTCTTGTTTTATCTTGCTCTCTCATGGTCACAGAGTGACCTTATCTATTGTTGGTATTCTGAGAAATTTAAGTTCAACAGAACACCCAGGTCTACTTATAGTGTCATGTCAGCGATAAGCAGACAGCAGTAAGGGGCCACATTTTTTTTCTCACAGGTTTTGTGGAGGAAAGAAAATTGTCATGAAATCACATAAGCAATAATAAAGTTACTCAATGCTCCCAAAAATTATATACCACAGTACCTGATACCAAGTATAATAGCCCATGCTTTCTAAGAGAATCCTGGCCTGCTTTCATGGTCTCTGAAAAATTGACACAGATATTTCTAATTATCATAGTTTTGACTTTTTGGGACTTGTTTCTGACTACTGATATGAGCTTCCTTTCACTTGCTCTCTTGTCATGTAGAACAAAGTCCAAAAGTAAAAAAATATGAAAAATAAAAAGAAAACTAATGATGTATTGTATGGTGACTAACATAACAAAATAAAATTTAAAAAATTTAAAAAATAAAAATATACATATCAAGAATAAGTCATAATTTGAATTTAGGGAGGCTGAGTTTTTTCCCCATACCTTTACTACTCCAAATAATTCCATACTCTGATAAGTATTTTAAAAATGCACACAGCATTCCTTCCTAAACTTATAGCAATAAGGAGGATAGATACAAATGAAGTACACATTCTAGCGGAAAATACTAGGAAAAAAAAATTTCCACCCTCCATACATCCATCCCTGAATCCTGGCACAGAGTTCTAAGAGCCATTTCAGAAGAAAATTTCTTGTCTTCCCTGACATTTCTTTATTCAATATATATTTATTGAATACTTAATATACTAAAGTAGACTCTGCTTCCATTAGTATGAAGAGTGGATAATCTGAAAAGCCCTTCTCCTTCAAAACACCTACACTGTAGGTAAATGACAACAAATATAATTGTAAATGTATTGCTGAGCTTGAGGTAAAGGAAAATCTCTAAGGGTGGGGGGGTGGTCAGAGGTGGGGAGGCAGTGAGATAAAGTGGGAAGTAGAGAAACAGAGACAGGCTGAAAACAGAGCCCTGAGCAAAAGCAAAACCCAGGACTGGCTGAGGGGCTATGCAGGTACCAGAAACCCAGATTTGGAGGAATTAACATATGCTTTAGTTAATGAAAATTAGGCCTTGGGCCAAAGCAAGAGCAAGCTGGGCACCTTAACTGAAATACCTGCTGAAGCCCAGGAGATCACATCCTTAATAAACGTTAAAAAAAAAAAATTTGCCTGAATGTAACAGAAGCCCAGAAGAAAAACTGCCTCTTTCTTTAGTTCCAGATGTAGATAAATGATCTCTCCTGAGATTAGAAACAATAGGCCTTTCCTCAGTTATGTCTGGGGTTTATATTTATACCATTCTCAGAAAACCCTAAGCCAAGAAGTTAAAGACAGCTCAGGTTGTTAACACATCTTGGCACCTGGAAGAAGCAAACACAAATCTCCTCTGGCAGAAAGCACCCTTAACCCAGACCCTCAAAATTCACACAAAATTAATTCAGCCAGAGCAAAATCATGTTTATAATTAGCAGAAACAAAAAATATTTATTTAGTCACTCAAAGATCTCAGACATAAAAAGTTTATAAGATAAAAGCAGGCAAATTTCAAAAGAAACAAAATAAAATATCTAGAACTAAAAATTTGATTGAAATTAAAACTCACTGGATGGGTTAAACAGATTAGATGAAACTGAAGAAAATAAGTGAACTGAAAAATTAAACAGATATAAATACCAGAATAAAATACAAAGAGAAAAGCATAAAAAACATGAAACAGAAATTCAGAGGTACAGAGGATATAGTAGAAAGGCTTTATATGTGTTTGATTGAAGTTCTAGAAAGAGAGAATTAAGAACATGATGGATGTAATATTCAAAGAGATAATGGCTGAGAAGATTCCATAATTCAAGACATGCATCCTCTGCTTTGGGAAGTACAGCATATCCCAAGCACACTTAGACACATCATAATGAAACTGTAAAACATCAAAGATAGAGAAAAGATCTTAAATACAGCCACAGAGAAGAGAGGGGTAATTCACAAAGATATCTGGATTGAGATTAGGATTCTCCATAGCAACAATGAACTCCAGAAGATAGTGAAACAATATCTCCAAACTGCTGAGGAAAAGCAATCAATCTAGAATTATGTAGGTATCAAAACTATCTTCTAAGAATGAGAGCAAAAATTCAAAGTAAAAATGTTTATCATGGAAAAAAAAAACCTCACTAAAGCAAAGTTTAAAAGATGTTCTTTAGATAGCAGGAGGGGAAGAATGAATGGGAGTAAGTCGGAGGGGGAGACGAACCATGAGAGACGATGGACTCTGAAAAACAAACTGAGGGTCCTAGAGGGGAGGGGTGTGGGGGGATGGGTTAGCCTAGTGATGGGTATTAAGGAGGGCACATTCTGCGTGGAGCACTGGGTGTTATGCACAAACAATGAATCATGGAACACTACATCAAGAACTAATGATGTAATGTATGGTGATTAACATAACAATAAAATAAATAAATAAAAGATGTTCTTTAGGAGGAAAGCAAATTACTCCAGAAGTATAACTGAGTTTCAAGAAAAAATGGTGAATAAAGAAATTGGTAAACAAGTAAAAAAAATCTAAATAAGCATAGACAGTAAAAATGATAATTACTAACTATTGGGATTTAAAAAATAACAATTAGTAGACAACCATAGTATATAGGATCAGAGAGGGTGTTTGAATTTCAAGTTCTATAAGATCTTTATATTGTTTGGTGGGAGTTTAAAGACACTATGTTTAGAATTTGATAAATATGCATGATGAAGAAATCAATAATATAGGAGAACGAGAATGTATGATTTCCAAACAAGTAGAAGGGACAAAATGGATTTTTTTTAAAAGTTAGTCAATCCAAAAGAAGACAAAAAACAGATAAGAAAATAAGCATAGAAAAAGTAGACACATAGAAAACATAAAATAAGATGGTAAAAGTTTATTTAAATTAATCATGACCACAAGAAATGTAAGCAGCTTAATACACACAATGCAATGAAATAAAGTATATTATGAATTAATGAAAATTCATAGTAGTGAGAAACATCCTTGTTTTCCTCAGTTATTCTAGATCTATCATTGAAATGTTTATCTAAGTCTTTTTTGAGATTTTGTTCCCTGGCTTACATGTCAGTGTAATGAGTTCCTTAAGTTTACCCCCTGCTGTGCAAAGGTTTGCCTTTCATTTATCCTAAAATGACTTTCAAGACTCAAGAGGAGCCCACTGAGGTCTAAGAATCTGGGAGTCTCAAAACATTTCTTGGTTCCCCTTTCCAACAATTTCATTATTCAACAGACATCAACCCTATTACCTGGCAGCTTTCCCTTTCTCATAGGGAAAAGATCTTGTCAGTCTGTTCTGTCCAGGAAGTTAGGTGTCCACTCCCACTCCATTTCACTTTGGGAACAGGGAAAAAATTCAGATGTTGATTCCTTGATAAAAGACTCAAATTCAGGGGTACCTGTTTAGCTCAGTTGGAAGAACATGTGACTCTTGATCTTGGGGTCATGAGTTTAAGCCCCACATTGGGTGTAGCGATTACTTAAAAATTAACTTTATTTTTTTAAAGATTTATTTATTTATTTGAGAGAGAGAGAAAGCATAGTGGAGAGGGGCAGAGGGAGAGTGAGAGAGAGAATCCCAAGCAGACTCCCCGTTGAGCACAGAGTCCAACACAGGGCTCAGTCTCAGGGCCCTGAGATCACAACCTGAGCCAAAACCAAAAGTCAGACACTTAACCGACTGTGCCACCCAGGAACCCCCAAAATAAATAAACTTCAAAAAAAAAAGAGACTCAAATCAGAAAATGAAGCCTCATCGATCTCAGAAAAATTACTTCAATTACATAAAACATACCAGCCACCAAATACATAAATAAAACAATTTGTCAGACTAATATCTTATGTAATTTCCTTTAGAAAACTATTTTCCCCCTTTTTAGACCTAAGAAATCATTCAGAAAATACTTAAAAAATATTTTTGTTGTTGTTTCTATGAAGTAATAAGGAAAACATTTTAGGCAAAAAAATACTCTATTTTGATGAGTATATTGTTATACATACTAACATGAAATTTATTTGTAACATGTTTAATTATAATCATAATTTAATAAGGAATGATAATTTACTTTATGTAATATTAGCATAATGCCAAACTATAAATTCCTAAATGAGATGCCATTTTTGGTTTGAGAATCAAATATTTATATAAAGGAAAGTTGAAATGTTGCTAAATGTTATAGCATCAAAAATAAACAACTGACTTTTTTTTAACTCTTCCATTTTGCATTTAAAGATAGAATTGCCTTATTTTTATAATTTCTTGCTCTTTTTCTAAATCACAACTTAAGAAAGAAGGTTTTGGTATTTTATTCACTAGCTTTTCTCTCCCACATAATTTACTGTAAATGTGGTCTTTATCCACAAAAAAAGGAAAAGAAAAAATGGATATCATTAATATTCTATTTCTTCATTATAACATTAGTCTGCCTTTCAAAAGCTTGTAATATACTGAACAAGAGGAGCACCTGGGTGGCACAGTCAGTTAAGCATCCAACATTTGGTTTTGGCTCAGGGTCATGAGCTCAAGCCCCATGATGGGCTCCACACTCAGCAGGGAGTCTGCTTGAGTTTCTCACTCCCTCCCCCACTGCCCTCCCCGCTGTGCACTCTCACATGCACTCTCTCAAATAAATAAATAAATATATATATATATAGAGAGAGAGAGAGAGAATGGCGGAGGAGTAGGAGACCTAAACTTCATCTGGTCCCAGGAATTCAGCGAGATAGGAATCAAACCATTCTCAACACCTAGGAAATCAACAGGAGATCGAAGAAAAGAATAGCAGCAACTCTCTGAAAAGAAAAGCGACCACTTTCTGGAAGGTAAGTTGTGTGAAGAACTGAATCCAAGGCGATATTTGGGAAGATAGACGGCGGGGGAGAGGGCCTCCGTCAGCCACTCCTGGCAAGTGATAGAGCAGCAGAGACAAAATCAGAACTTTTAGAAGTTGGCTCTGCTGAGGGATTTCGCTCTAGTGGCTAAGCGGGGGTGGAACGCTCGCAGGACAGTGTGGTCTCAGGACCCTCAGGGTCACAGAAAGACTGGGTGTGCCTGAGTGCAGCAGAGCTCCCAGGAATTGGAGCAGGGAAGCCGGCTGCAGAGATGGAGCTGAGGAGTGGGCTCTCAGCTCAGGGTTGCCATAAACTGTGATCCATGCACAGTCGGGCCACTACTCCAGCAGGGACCAAACAAGCAGCAGATCCAGGGAGATTCACCTTCTACCCCCAGGAGGAGCAGCACAGGAGCACACCGCAGGGATCTGCTGGGTTTGGAGACTCCACACCATGTCGGGTGCCAGAGAGAAATGCTCGGTCACAGGGCCAGGTGAGCAAGGATTGCGGCCAAAGACCAGGGAGCCGGGAATAACTGCTTTTCTCTGGGGGCTCACTGAGGACTGGGGCCTAGAGTTCTCGGCTCCTCTGGGGTGGAGGTTGGGAGGCCGCCATTTTCACTCTCGTCCTCCAAAGCTGTACAGAAAGCTTGCAGGGAACAAAAGCTCCCAAGAGCAAACGTGAGCAGATTATTAGGCCCACCCCCAACAAGAGCAGGGCAATTCTGCCTCTGGCAAAGACACCTGACAAACACTGCAACAGGCCCCTGCCCCAGAAGATCAGCAAAAACAGCCAGCCAAAACCAAGTTTACCAGTCATTGAGAACAGCAGAACTCCAGTGCTAGGGGAATACTGCACATAGAATTCATGGGTTTTTCCCATGATTTTTTAGTCTTTCAAAGTTAATTTATTTGTTTATTTTTCTTTTTTAAAAAATATCTTTTATTTTTTATTTTTAAAGTCATATTCTATCCCTTCATAGCAGTTAACCTTATTTTTGGTACATACATATAAGTTGTTCTCTCTTTAAAATTTTGGGATACACTTTCTTTTAACAGACCAAAACATACCATAAATCTCTAGTGTATGGCTTTGTTCTACTCTCCTGCCTGATCACATTCTCTCCCCCTTTTTTTAAATCCTCTTCTTTCTTTTTTCAACCAATTTCCTATCTTATCAATTCCTTTTATAAAATCATTTATAATTTTCATCTTTACAGTCATATTCCATCCCTTCATCATATTTACCCTTATTTTTGTACATATATGTTTTTCTTTCTTTAAAATTTTGGGAGGCACTTTCTTCTAACAGGACCAAAATACACTCAAAATCTAGTGTGTGGCACTGATCTATGCACCAGCCTGATCATATTTGATCACATTTATTGGTTTTTGTTTCTTTGTTTGTTTTTATCTTTTTCTTTTTCTTTTTTCTTTTTTCTTTTCTTCCCTTTCTTTTCCCCAGGTTTCAGGTTTCTTCTGACTTCTTTAGTGCATATTTTTCTGGGGTTGTATTTACCCTGTTATAATTTTGTTCTCTCATTCATCTATTATCCTCTGGACAAAAAGACAAGATGGAAAAAGTCACCTCAAAGAAAAGAACAAGAGGCAGTACCGACGGCCAGGGAACTAATCAATACGGACATTAGTAGATGTCAGAACTAGAGTTCAGAATGAGGATTTTAAAGATACTAGCTGGGCTTGAAAAAAGAATGGAAGACACTAGAGAATCCCTTTCTGGAGAAAGAAAAGAACTAAATCTAACCAAGTCAAAATCAAAAAGGCTATTAATGTGCAATCAAAAATGGAGGCTCTAACTGCTGGGATAAATGAGGAAGAAGAGAGAATTAGTGATATAGAAGACCAAATGATGGAAAATAAAGAAACTGAGAAAAAGAGAGATAAACAACTACTGGATCAAGAGGGCAGAATTCGAGAGATAAGTGATACCATAAGACGAAACAATATTAGAATAATTGGGATCCCAGAAGAAGAAGAAAGAGAGAGAGGGGCAGAAGATATATTTGAGCAAATTATAGCAGACAACTTCCCTAATGTGGGGAAGGAAACAGGCATCAAAATCCAGGAGGCACAGAGAACGCCCCTCAAAATTGATAAAAACAGATCAACACCCCGACATCTAATAGGAAAACTTATGAGTCTCAGCAACAAAGAGAAAATCCTGAAAGCAGCTCAGAAGAGATTTGTGACCTACAATGGTAGAAACATTAGGTTGGCAACAGACCTATCCACAGAGACCTGGTAGGCTGGAAAGGACTGGCATGATATCTTCAGAGCACTAAAAGAGAAAAATATGCAGCCAAGAATACTATATCCAGCTAGGCTGTCATTGAATATAGAAGGAGAGATAAAAAACTTCCAGGATAAACAAAAACTAAAGGAATTTGCAAACACAAAACGTGCCCTATAAGAAATATTGAAAGGGGTCCTCTACGCAAATAGAGAGCCTAAGTGTGACATAGACCAGAAAGGAACACAGACAATATACAGTAACAGTCACATTACAGGCAATACAATGGCACTAAATTCATACCTTTCAATAGTTACCCTGAATGTAAATGGGCTCAAGGCCCCAATCAAAAAACACAGGCTATCAGATTGGATAAAAAAAAACAAGACCCATCAATATGCTGTCTGCAAGAGACTAATTTTAGACCCAAAGACACCCCCAAATTGAAAGTGAGGGGGTGGAAAACCATTTACCATGCTAATCGACACCAAAAGAAAGCTGGGGTGGCAATCCTTATATCAGACAAATTAGAATTTAAAACAAAGACTATAATAAGAGATGAGGAAGGACACTATATCCTACTTAAAGGGTCTATCCAACAAGAAGATCTAACAATTGTAAATATCTATGCCCCTAATATGGGAGCAGCCAATTATATAAGGCAATTAATAACAAAAGCAAAGAAACACATTGACAACAATACAATAATAGTGGGAGACTTTAACACCCCCCTCATTGAAAAGGACAGATCATCTAAGCAAAAGATCAAAAGGAAGTAAAGACTTTAAATGACACACTGGACCAAATGGACTTCACAGATATATTCAAAACATTCCATCCCAAAGCAACAGAACACACATTATGCTCTAGTGCCCATGGAACACTCTCCAGAACAGATCACATCCTAGGTCACAAATCAGGTCTCAACCAGTACCAAAAGATTGGGATCATGCCCTGCATAATTTCAGACCACAATGCTTTGAAACTAGAACTCAATCACAAGAGGAAAGTCAGAAAGAACTCAAATACATGGAGGCTAAAGAGCATCCTACTAAAGAAGGAATGGGTCAACCAGGAAATTAAAGAAGAATTTTAAAAATTCATGGAAACCAATGAAAATGAAAACACAACTGTTCAAAATCTTTTGGATGCAGCAAAGATGGTCCTAAGAGGAAAGTATATAACAATACAAGCCTTTCTCAAGAAACAAGAAAGGTCTCAAATACACAAACTAACCCTACACCTAAAGGAGCTGGAGAAAGAAGAGCAAGTAAAGCCTAAACCCAGCAGGAGAAGAGAAATAATAAAGATCAGAGCAGAAATCAATGAAATAGAAACCAAAAAAAAAAACAAAACAAAACAAAACAAAAAAAAAACAGTAGAACAGATCAATGAAACTAGGAGCTGGTTCTTTGAAAGAATTAACAAGATTGATAACCCCTGCCCAGACTTATCAAAAAGAAAAGAGAAAGGACCCAAATAAATAAAATCATGAATGAAAGAGGACAGACCACAACCAACACCAAAGAAATACAAACAAGTATAAGAACATATTATGAGCAACTATATGCCAGCAAATTAGATAATCTGGAAGAAATGGATGCATTCCTAGAGATGTATCAACTACCAAAACTGAGCCAGGAAGAAATAGAAAACCTGAACAGACGTATAACCACTAAGGAAATTGAAGCAGTCATCAAAAATCTCCCAACAAAGAAGAACCCAGGGCCAGATGGCTTCTCAGGAGAATTCTACCAAACATTTAAAGAAGAATGAATACCTATTCTTCTGAAATTGTTCCAAAAATAGAAATGGAAGGAAAACTTCCAAACTCATTTTATGAGGCCACCATTACCTTGATTCCCAAACCAGAAAAAGACCCCATCAAAAAGGAGAATTACAGACCAATATCCTTGATGAACATGGATACAAAAATTCTCACCAAAATAATAGCCAATAGGATCCAACAGTACATTAAAATGATTATTCACCACGACCAAGTGGGATTTAACCCTGGGTTGCAAGGTTGGTTCAACACCCACAAATCAATCAATATAATACAATTCATTAATAAAAGAAAGAACAAGAACCATATGACCCTCTCAATAGATGCAGAAAAGGCATTTGAAAAAGTACACCATCCTTTCTTGATTAAAATCTTTCAGAGTATAAGGATAGAGGGTACATAACTCAATATCATAAAAGCCATCTATGAAAAACCCACAGCGAATATCACTGTCAATGGGGAAACACTGAGAGCTTTCCACTTAAGGTCAGGAACATGGCAGGGATGTCCAATATCACCACTGCTATTCAACATAGTATTAGAAGTCCTAACCACAGCAATCAGACAACAAAGGAAATAAAAATCATCCGAATTGGCAAGGAATAAGTCAAACTCACTCTTTGCAGATGATATGATACTTGATGTGGAAAATCCAAAAGACTCCACCCCAAAACTGCTAGAACTGATACAGGAATTCAGTAAAGTGGCAGGATATAAAATCAATGCACAGAAATCAGTGGCATTCCTATACACCAACAACAAGATAGAAGAAAGAGAAATTAAGGAGTTGATCCCATTTACAATTGCACCCAACACCATAAGATACCTAGGAATAAATCTAATCAAAGAGGCGAAGAATCTGTACTCAGAAAACTATAAAATATTCATGAAAGAAATTGAGGAAGACACAAAGAAATGGAAAAACGTTCCATGCTCATGGATTGGAAGAACAAACATTGTGAAGATGTCAATGCTACCTAGAGCAATCTACACATTCAATGCAATCCTTACCAAAACACCATCCACTTTCTTCAAAGAAATGGAGCAAATAATCCTAAAATTTGTATGGAACCAGAAAAGACCCCGAATAGCCAGAGGAATGTTGAAAAAGAAAAGCAACACAGGTGGCATCACAATTCCGGACTTCAATCTCTATTACAAAGTTGTTATCATCAAGACAGTATGGTACTGGCACAAAACAGACACATAGATCAATGGAACAGAATAGAGAGCCCAGAAATGGACCCTCAACTCTATGGTCAACTAATCTTTGACAAAGCAGGAAAGAATGTGCAATGGAAAAAAGTCTCTTCCACAAATGGTGTTGGGAAAATTGGACAGCCACATGCAGAAGAATGAAACTGGACTATTCATTACACCACACACAAAAATAGACTCAAAATGGTTGAAAGATCTAAATGTGAGACAAGAGTCCATCAAAATCCTAAAGGAGAACACAGGCAGCAACCTCTTCGATCTCAGCCACAGCAACTTCTTCCTAGAAACATTGCCAAAGGCAAGGGAAACAAAAGCAAACATGAACTATTGGGACTTCATCAAGATAAAAAGCTTTTGCACAGCAAAGGAAACAGTCAACAAAACCAAAAGACAGCCGACAGAACGGGAGAAAATATTTGCAAATGACATATCAGAGAAAGGGCTAGTATCCAAATCTATAAAGAACATAACAAACTCAACACCCAAAGAACAAATAATCCAATCAAGAAATGGGCAGAAGACATGAACAGACATTTTTTCCAAAGAAGACATCCAAATGGCCAACAGACACATGAAAAAGTGCTCAACATCGCTTGGCATCAGGGAAATCTAAATCAAAACCTCATTGGATACCACCTCACACCAGTCAGAATGGCTAAAATTAACAGGTCAGGAAATGACAGATGTTGGCAGGGATGCAGAGAAAGGGGAACCCTCCTACACTGTTGGCAGGAATGCAAGCTGGTGCAGCCACTCTGGGAAACAGTATGAGGTTCCTCAAAAAGTTGAAAATAGAACTGCCATTCAACCCAGCAATTGCCCTAATGGGTATTTACCCCAAAGATACAAACATAGGGATGGATCCAAAGGGGTATATGCACCCCAATGTTTATAGCAGCGATGTCCACAATAGCCAAACTATGGAAAGAGCCAAGATGTCCATCGACAGATGAATGGATAAAGAAGAAATGGTATATATATACAATAGAATATTATGCAGCCATCAAAAGGAATGAAATCTTGCCATTTGCAACAACGTTGATGGAACTGGAGGGTATTATGCTGAGTGAAATAAGTCAATCAGAGTAAGACATGTATCATATGACCTCACTGATATGAGGAGTTCTTAATCTCAGGAAACAAACTGAGGGTTGCTGGAGTGGTGGGGGATGGGAGGAATGGGGTGGCTGGGTGTTAGACACTGGGGAGGGTATGTGCTATGGTGAGCACTGTGAACTGTGTAATACTGTTGAATCACAGACCTATACCTCTGAAACAAATAATACATTATATGTTAAAAAAAAAAAAAGAAGATAGCAGGAGGGGGAAAATGAGGGGGGTGGAAATCAGGGGAACATGAACCATGAGAGACTATGGACTCTGAAAAACAAACTGAGGGTTCTAGAGGGGAGGGGGTTGGGGGTATGGGTTAGCCTGGTGATGGGTATTAAAGAGGACATGTACCGAATGGAGCACTGGGTGTTATATGCAAACAATGAATCATGGAACACTATATCAAAAACTAATGATGTAATGTATGGCGATTAACATAACATATATATATATATGTATACTGAACAAGAATTTGATCAGATGTGGGCAATTTATGAATCTAGGAAAAAAAGCATCTTATGATACAAGCATTATTATTTTTTCATTCTCTTTTTTGACATGTTAAATTTTAACATTGGTTTTTTTGTTGCTTCCTGCTTCAAATTAATATTTTATTAAGTGTATAAATTTTCGTAACTATATGAATAAGAATAGAAATAAAATGGTGAAATGATCATAACCATCTTGGAAATTTGCAGTATTTGAGCTGAATGATAGCCAACACAGAAACTAGGACTTGAGCATACCCATCTGATTATTTCTTATCAACAGACAAGTTCTTTCAGTGTATGCTAGATATCTCTCAAACTGAACTGTATTAAGGGGAAATGTTTTAAACTAAATTTGTTGTTTTTGTTAATTAGATATTGAGACAGATGCCAGTTGTTTTTGCCTTTAACAAAATGGATACTTAACTAGAACACATTGGCCAACGTGAGGATTCAAGACCAACAGTTGGAAAACACTGCCATAGTCTAGAATTGTTTTAAGTGCAAATGAAAATATGTTAATTTGATTATTCTTTCCGTTAAGCTTCCCTTAGAAAAACTCATAGCTGAAAGGGGCGCCTGGGTGGCTCAGTTGATTGAGCAACTGCCTTCAGCTCAGGTCATGATCCTGGAGTCCTGGGATCGAGTCCCACATCAGGCTCCCTGCTCGGCAGGGAGTCTGCTTCTCCCTCTGACCCTCTTCCCTCTCATGCTCTCTATCTCTCATTCTCTCTCTCTCAAATAAATAAATAAAATCTTAAAAAAAAACTTATAGCTGAAAAATGCATGCTTACTGATATGAAGGAAAGAAATGAGAAATGGGCAAAGCCAAACAGAATTATTATGGATAATTTACAATGTAAGAACTTAAAGGGAGGCTAAGCAGAGTCTGGCCATGATATACTAAGGCCAATTTTCTCAAATAGGAATGGTTTCCTTTTCACAGTGATCAGACTGGGAGGCTGTAGCTTGTTGCAAAAATGCCATTCAAAGTGCTGTTTTAAAAATATGCCTAGTAAAGAGATTTCAGCACCATTTTGTAAGCACACAAGTAGTGTTTTGTTGACTCATAAGTGGCATTTATTCAGTTTAATCAGACATATTATTCATAAGGTTTACATTTAAATGGTCTTTATTTATGTATAATATTTAAATATCCTTAAAGAATAAAGCTTTTTCACAAAGGAGATTTAAAAATTTGAGTCACAACGTCAGAAGGCAATTCCCAAGGCCGAGTTTCGACAATGTTGAGAACTCTGACAGCCTCATTATAACAAGATTTAGTACTACAAGGAATTCATGTAAATGACAGTATCATTCATTTGGTTATACCAACTTTAGTATTTTTAATTAAATCAAACTATTTATATATGGTCATATATCATACAAGGTAGGACCATCACTTTTATGTTGCCTCATCCTGTTAGATTCTACGCATACACTACTTATGGCTATAGAAGGACTTCTAGCTCTCCCAAATTTGGAAATCCTCTTCACACCTCCTGTAATTAAGGTACTACAGTTTTTCTAGTTAAGATTGACTAAAAAAATTGTATGGAATCAAAATGTGTCTTCTCTACCTTCCTATCTCCCTTTCAGTGCTACTCTCTGCTATAAAAAGGTCTGTAAAATACTCAGGGTCTCCATTCTGTCCTGGATTTCCAAGGAGATGTGTCACCCAGATCTGCCATCAAGCCTGGCATTAATTACTCAAGGAAAAAATAAAAGAATCAAGTTCCATGTCTTTGGCAATTACATAAAAACATTTTCTCCTACAGTTGGAAAGGAAACCATCTTCAGGCTTTGTGGAATGTGCACTGATCTACCCAGGCCCAGCCCTCTGCATAGTACTAGTTTCAGACAACAAGCAAGCAAATAGATATAACTAAAGAAAAATCCAGATTGCTTAGTTGTTAAAGATGTACCTCTTTCAGAGATTATGAATAAAAAGAGTATAGCCTACTTTTCAAAGAAGTTACCTAAATGTCAGAGTAATACTAGGATGAAGAATGGTCCTTGCAACTAGGATATCACACTGTTCTTTATATATAAAAACCTGTTACAGTGTTTGACACATAGTAGGCAATTAATGCATGGTAGGTAACAATCTTTAAGCTACCTAACTCTCACAGAGATGGAATCCAAAATCCCCTAATCATCTACAGTAATAAGTCAGTCTTCTTCCTCTCTCCAACTGTCTCTTCTCTTCTGTACCCACAAATACACACAGAACAGCAAGGAGAAGGGAGGAAAGAGTAGAGTTCAAGAGATCAGGAATCCATAAATATAGGTATGAATGCATGTAAATAGTGTAATTTATCCATTCTATCTAGCCATAAATTCAGTTTTGAACTTAGCAACCTCACCTCGCAAGGGATTTCCATGTTATTTAGAAGGACCAATCTCTAATATGGCTTTGGTTTCTGTCTTAGCAATAGAGAAAATATAAAGAGAATGAGAGGAAAGAAATATAATAAATGAAGAATCAAAGTATCAATAACTTTAAAAATGAAAACATGGTGTGGCAGGAAGAGCACAGAACTAGACGTCAGGAGACATGGGGTATAGTCCAATTGCAGCCACTCACTAGTTATACAAGTTTACATAAGTCACTGAATTTTTTTCTGAGCCTACATTTAAATAATGAAAAATAGTCTCTGTCAAACATACTTCTCTGGATTATGCTGAGGATCAAATGAGATAAGGGATAGGAAAGTGTCTGACCAAATATAAAGCTGTGAAATGAAGGTGATTAATACAATGATGCTTTTTAAAGAGTCCCATGAAAATTGCTGACTAACTCCTGATTGATAAGGACATAAAAGGTGAAGAGTAGAAGTTGATGGTTCATGAAATAGGACATATATAGTAACAGCGTGGAGAAATAAGGATTCATTAACCAGCTTGATTATAACTACCAACACTACCAAATACCTTATTTTTAACAACCCAGTGTTCATGATCCCCAAAATTTTAGCAGCTAGCAGCTTAAGAACTCCATTCAGTTAATGCTGTATTGTTACACAGCATCTCTGAATTCTCTTCCATGTTCTCTAATGTGCATTTTAAAAAATCTGTATCTGCTTTTACTGTGGTAAATATAAAATTCTACTGTGTCTTTATAGGAGCTGTCATTTACCTAGCATTGTTTATCTTTGATAAATTAGAACTTGTCCTTAGAAGACATAGGTTTTTAGTCACAATCTATGTAATGAAAAAAAAAATCAGGACACTGACTGCGTCATGGAAAAGTCACTATTCCTCCTGAGGGTCACAGTGAGCTGAGGCACAGCAGTAAAATGCTTGAGAGACCATGGTTGATCCCATCACAGTCAGATGGCAGTTTTGCCCCTCAGTTTGTCATCTCTTGTTTTCCTAAGTTTTAATCTGGTGCTTTGTTGATACCATATTGCCACTTTCTTCCTTTTCAATTCCCCTCACCAATTTCATATGCCATTATCCTCTTTTATGAGAAACTCCTTTTCTGAGAAGCTGGCCTATAATCACCTCACCATTTCTATGCCTTCTTTCTGACATGTGAAATGCCTACAACCAATTCACCTTCATTCATTTCTGCAATTTCTCCTTTTTCCCTTAGCTACTCATTTTCTATACCATCTTCCATTCTCATTTATATGGGATTTCCCTTTCCCTTTCACAAAATGTTGGCATCATTTATTTTGGTAACCTCAGGAAGCCTTGATCCTGACACTCATGATTGTGAGCTGTTTATTCCTTTTTTAATATAAATAATTTTGAAAGCTTAGGAGGGGGCCTTTTTTCCTCAGGTTAACTTCTTTAACAGAGGCTGAAGTTTAAGAGTTTAATGTTGCCTGAGTGTTTTGAAAATGGTCATCCCAAGTGATGCAAGGAATGGTCCTAGGTCAAGAATTAGTTGGAAAATGCAAGCTTGAGCCAAAAGAGAGTTATTATCACCTACAGATTCAATATAAAACATACTGGCTTTCCAAAAAAAATATTGAATATCTTTCAGTTATCCATAATTCTAATTTTAGCCATAATGCTATTATTATTGAATGCACTTAGATGTGACTATATATTGTTTCAAAATAGTTCTTCCAACTGAAGAAGCAGTTAATGATGGCACTATCCACAGATGTAACACAAAACCATTGTTACTTAAATATCATGTATATTGTGATTTTACTTCCAATTTTATGATAATTTTATGTGTTGTTTTTCAAATATCTAGATCTCAATTTGATCAAACAAAATGAACTTTAGCCACTGACCCCCTTAGTAAATGTTATACCTTAAGTGAAGACCTAAGGTTCACCTTTAAGGAATATTTGTATCATTTAGAAAAAGGTCCAATAAACTATTGAGCCCCCCAAAAATAACCATTGAAAATCACCATCCTCTATTCACAATTTGACCCTTTCAGCCAAACTGTACTAATTTTTTGTGATGGATTTGTTTTCCTTCATATAATAGTTGTTCAAAGAATCATTTCTTACCTAAAATTAGTATGATATTTTTATGGTAATTACATCTAAACTGCATGATAGCATAAACCAGACAAATCTGAACTTATGAGCATTCTACAAAATACCTGACCAGTACTCCTCAAAATTGTCAAGGTTGTAAAAGAAAGGAAAGTCTGAGAAACTGTCACAGCCAAGAGCCTAAGGATATATTACAAGTAAATATAACATGTTAACCCAGATAGGGTGCTGGAACAGATAAAGGAAATTAGGTAACAACAAAGAAAATTGGATAAAGTATGGACATTAGTTAATAATAATTTATCAATATTGATTCATTAATTGTGACAGATGTGTCATATTTTAAAAAATATTAACAACAGGAGATAGTGGATATGGGCTATAACATAAAGGAACACTCTATGTTATTTTGTAATTTCTCCATAAAGTTAAAATCGATTCTAAAATTTTTGAAAAAATGTTTATTAAGAAATACAATGTCCAGCAAACTATCAAAGATAACCAGGCACAAAAGAGACATTATAACATGAGAGGAAAACAGCACAAACAACAGGTAGAAGAGGAAATCCACAAAACTTAAAGAACATAAGTTTAAAAGGTATAACACAAATATGCTTAATATTCTCATGTGAATAAACAGTCAACTTGAAATTTAGCAAGGAACTTGATATTATAAAATGTATACAACATTATTATTTTTTATTTAAATTAGCTAACATACAGTGCAATATTGGTTTCTGGAGTAGAATTCAATGACTCATCACTTAACATACAACACCAAGTGCTCATCATAACAAGTGGCCTTCTTAATACCCATCACCCATCTAGCAACATTATTATTAACTATAGTCATCATACTGTACATTAGATCTCTAGAACTTCATCTTATAACTGAAAGTCTGAACCCTTTAATCAATTTCTTCCATTTTCCCCCATCCACCAGCCTCTGGTAACCACCATTCTAATTTCTGTTACCATTAAATTTGCTAAGAGAGTAGCTCTCAAGTGTTCTCACCACAAAAAATGACAACTATGGGAGGTGATGGATTTGTTAATTAGTTTGATTGTGGTAATTATTTTACAATGTATACATATATTAAAACATCACATTGTACACCAAATATATGAAAATTTTCTTTGTCAAAAATAAATTATTTCCAAAAAACAAGGAAAGCTTGAAAAAATCAAATAGAAATTCTAGAACTGAGTAGTTCAATAACCAAATTCAGGGACGATGCAATGTATGAGCTTAACAGATGAAAAGAAACTAATGAAATGAAAAACATCATCATTAAAAACCCTTTCCAGGATGAGACAAATTGAAAGATAAAATGGAAAGCAAATAAGAGAAAAGATATAAAGAATACACAAGAAAAGCTAACACATGTGAAAGCTGAATCCCAGAAAGAAAAACAAAAAAGATCTATCAAGCAAAAAAAGATTCAATGAAGTTCAAGACAGGACATTTAACATTATTCTATCAGAGGAGAAAAAAAATGAAAAAGGCTGAAGAAAGCCTACATGAATTATGAGATACCATTAATAAACAATCTATGCTTTACTGGAGTCTCAGAAAGAGAAGAGAGGGAGGAAAGAGGAAAAGCATATTCAAAGAAATAATGGCTCCTTTCCTACACAATTCACAGTGCTCACCATAGCACATACCCTCCCCAATGTCTATCACCCAGCCACTCCATCCCTCCCACCCCCCACCACTCCAGCAACCCTCAGTTTTTTCCCCAAGATTAAGAATTCCTCATATCAGTGAGATCATATGATACATGTCTTTCTCTGATTGACTTATTTCGCTCAGCATAATACCCTCCAGTTCCATCCATGTCATTGTTGAAGTGGAGGGGAATCGGTGGAGGAGATGAACCATGAGAGACTATGGACTCTGAGAAAAAAAACTGAGGGTTCTAGAGGGGAGAGCAGTGGGGGATGGGTTAGCCTGGTGATGGGTATTAAAGACGGCATGTACTGCATGGAGCACTTGGTGTTATACGCAAACAATGAATCATGGAACACTACATCAAAAACTAATGATGTAATATATGGTGATTAACATAACATAATAAAATAAAATAAAATAAAATAAGAAATAATGGCTGAAAACTTCCAAAATCAGGGAAGATTTGAATATCTAAATTCATTAAGCCAAAAGGATGCCAAAAAGTTTCAAATCAAAAAGATCTCCAAGACACATTCCAATGAAACCAGCTAAAAACAAAGACAAAGAGAATTTTAAAGGCAGCAAGAGAAAAAATTCCTCAAATACAAGGAAACCTCCATAAGGCTATTGGTGGATTTCTCGGCAGAAATACTGCAGGGTAGGAGAGACTGCTTTGATATATTTGAAGTGTTGAAGCTGCCAATCAAAAATAATTTACCTAGCAAAATTATCCAGAAATAAAGGTGAGATAAAGAATTTCTCAAACAAAAGGTGATGGAGTTCAATACCTGCCTTATAAGAAATGCTAACAAGAGTTCTTCAAGCTGAAATGAAAGGAAAATAAGTAGTAACATGAAAAATATAAAAATATAAAACACACTGGTAAAGATTAGTATATAATGAAATTCAGAATATTCCAATACTGTACTATGGTGTGTGTTAATCACTTAATTCTTGTATAAAGATTATAGGACAAAAGTATTAAAAACAACTACAGGTAAAATAATGTGTTAATGGGTATACAATATAAAAAAATGTGAACTGTGGCATCAAAAACATAAAATGTTGACAGAGGAGTAAAAGGGTAAGGTTTATTTAATGCAACAGAAGTTGTTATTAGCTCAGTTATATGTATAAGATATTTTATGTTTGTAAGCCTCATGGCAACCTCAAAGCAAAAACCTATAGCAGATACAACAAAGAAAAAAGAAGGGAATAAAAGCACACTGCTATGGAAAATCATCAATTAACAAAGAAAGCAAGCAAGAGAGGGACAAAGGAACTACAAAATAGCTAGAAAACAATTAATAAAATCCTATTAGTAAGTTCTTACATATCAGTAATTACTTTAAATGTAAATAGAATAAATTCTTCAGTCAAAAGGCATGGCTGAAGGATTAAGGGAAAAAAACAAAACAAAAAAACAAGATCCAACTAAGTGCTGCCTATAAGAAACTAACTTCAACTTTAAGGACATATATAGGCTCCAAATGAAGTGATGAAAAAGGTATTCCATGCAAATGGAAACCAAAAGAGAATGAGGATAACTATTCTTATGGGACAAAATAGACTTTAAGTAAAAAAATGTAAGAGAAAAAGAAGGTCATTATATAATGATAGGGATGTCAATTAATCAAGAGAATATAACAATTGAAAATATACATATATCCAAATTGGAGCCCCTAAAGATATTAAGTAAATTATACAGAAGTAGACAACAATATAATAATAGTGTGGGACTTCAATACCTCATCTACACTGGCTAGATCATCCAGAAAGAAAATCAATTAAAAAATATTGGACTAGAACTACACTTTAGACGAAATAAGCATAACAGATGTCTGCAGAACATTCCATACAACAGCAATAGAATACACATTCTTCTCAAATACACATGAAAATCCCCCCAAAAAACGTATGTTCAATCATATAACAAGTCTCAGCAAATTTAAGAATACTGAAATCATACCAAGTATCTCTTCTGACCACAAGGGTATGAAACTAGAAATCGGTAACAGGAGGAAAACTAGAATATTCACAAATAGGTGGATATTAAACAATGCAGAACTAAACAAGAAATGGATAAAAGAAGAAACCAAGAGGTACCTGGATGGCTCAGTCGGTTAAGCCTCTGACTCTTGATTTTGGCTTAGGTCACAATCTCAGGGTCCTGGAATCAAGCCCCACATCAGGTTCCATGCTCAGCATGGAGTCTGCTTCTCTCCTTCTCCCTCTCCCTCTGCTCCTGCCCCCACTCCTGAACATACTCTCTCTTTCTCTCTCTCTAAAATAAATAAATCTTTTAAAAAAAAGAAGAAATCAAAACAGAAGTCACCAAATTATCATGAAACAAATATGGAAACAAAACATATCAAAACTTATGGGATGTAGCAAAAAGTTCTAAGAAAGAATTTTATTGAGATAAACACTTACGTTAAGAAAAAAGAAAGATCTCAAGTAAATAACCTAAATCATAATAAGTAACTAGAAAAGAAGAATAAACTATGCCCAAAGTTAGCAGAAGGAGGGAAATAACAAAAATCAGAGAGGAAATAAAATAGAAACCAGAAAAACAATTAAAAAAATCAATGAAACAAAGATCTCATTTTTTGAAAAACAATATTAACAAACGGTTAGCTAGACTAACAAACAAAAAGAGAAAATTCATGGGGTGCCTGGGTGGGTCAGTAGGTTAAGCATCTGCCTTTGGCTCAAGTCATGATCCCAGGGTCCTGGGATCAAGCCCCGCATTGGGTTCTCTGCTCAGTGGGGAGCCTGCTTCTCCCTCTACCTCTGTCTGCTGGTCTGCCTGCTTGTGTTCTCTCTCTGTCAAATAAATAAATAAGATCTTTAAAAAAGAGAAAATTCATTAATTAAAATTAGAAATGAAAGAGGAATCATTACAACTAGTAATACAAATAAAAAGAATCATGAGACTACTATGAATAATTATATGCCAATATATTAGATAACCTAAACGAAATGGGTAAATTCCTATAAACATACAACTTACTAAGACTGAATCATCAAGAAATAGAAAATAGAAATCTGAACAGATCGACAATAAGAAAGGAGATTGAAAAAGTAATCAAAAATCTCTCAACAAAGAAAAGCCAGGAGCAGATGACATCACAGGTAAATTCCAACAAACATTTAAAGAAAAGTTAATGTGTGTGAGAAACAAACAGGGTTTTAGAGGGGAGGGGGGAGGGGGGATTGGTTAGCCCAGTGATGGGTATTAAGGAGGGCACGTACTGCATGGAGTACTGGGTGTTATACGAAAACAATGGATTGTGGATCACCACATCAAAAACTAATGATGTATTGTATGGTGACTAACATAATGTAATAAAATTTAAAAAAAAAGAAAAGTTAATGGCAATCCTTCTTAAAACTCTTCCAAAAATTTGCAGAGGAAAGAACACTTCCAAATTTATTTTATGACACCAACATTACCCACATACCAAAGGCAGATAAGAACACTAGAGGAAATGAAACTGCAGGCTAATATCCCTGATGAATATAGATGCAAAATTTCTCGACAAAATAGCAAACTGAATTCACCAACACATTAACAGGATTATACACCATGATCAAGTGGTATTTATCCCTCAGGTGCAAAGATATTTCAACATAAATCAATAAATGTTATATACCACATTAACATAATGAAAGAGAAAAATCATATGATCATCTCAATAGATACAGAAAAAGCATATGACAAAACTCAACATCTTTTCATGATAAAATCTCAACAAAATTGGTATCAAAGAAACACAACATAATAAAAGCCATATATGACAAGCTCTCAGTCTGCATTGTACTCAATGGTAAAAGGTTGAAAGTGTTCCCTCTAACATCAGGAACTAGACGAGAGTGCCTACTCTCACCATTCCTATTCCACATAGTACTAGAAGTCCATTCCAGAGCAATTAGGCAAGAAAAATAAAAGGCATCCAAATCAGAAAGGAAGAAGTAAAATTATCTCTGTTTGCAGGTGACATGATCTTATATATTAAAAAACCCTAAAAGATGTCATCAAAAAACTGCTAGAACTAATAAACAAAGTCAGTAAAGTTGCAGGATACAAAATCAGAGTATAAAATCATTTGTGTTTCTATATACTAACAACAATCTGAAAAAGAAATATAGCAAAATAATTCCACTTAAAATAGCATAAAGACCAATAAAATACTTAGGAATAAGTTAAACCAAGAAAGGGAAAGATATTCACAGTGAAAACTATAAGACACTGATGAAAGAAATTGAAGAAGACACAAATAAATGGAAAGATATCCCCTGTTCATGGATCAGAAGAATTAATATTGTTAAAATGTCCACACTACCTAAAGCCATCTATAGATTTAATGCAATCCCTATCAAAATCCCAAAGGCATTTTTCACAGAAATAGAAAAAACATAGGGACTACACAAGACCATGAATAGCCAAAGTAATCCTGAGAAAGAGCAAAGCTGGAAGCATCACACTTCCTGATTCCAAAATATATTACAAAGCTATAGTAATCAACGAGTATGGTACTAACCTAAAAACAAGCAAATAGACCAGTGGAACAAAATAGAGAGCCCAGAAATAAACCCGTGCATATATGGTCAACAAATCTTTGACAAGAGAGCCATGAATACTGAACAGGGAAAAGATAGTCTCCTCAACAAATGGTGCTGGGAATGCTGAGTATTCACAATCAAAAGAATGAAATTGGACCCTTATCTACACCACTCAAAAATATTAACTTGAAATGTATTAAAAATCTAGATGTAAGACCAGAAACTATAAAAGTCCTAGAAGAAAACATAGTAAAGAAGCTCCTTGACATTGGTCCCAGCAATGAGGTTTTTATTTTTATTTTTTGGATATGTCAGCAAATGCACAAACAACAAAAACAAAAATAAAAAATTAAAAAATAAAGTGGGATTAAAAAGCTTCTGCAAAGCAAAAGACACAATCAATAAAATGATAAGGCAATCTATGGAATGGGAGAAAATATTTGCAAACCACTTATCTCATGAAGGGCCAATAGCAAAATAATAATAATAATAATAATAATTCATTTTTTAATGGGAAAAGGACATGGATTGACATTTTACCAAAGAAGATACACAAGTAGCCAACAGATAGCTAAATGGTGTTCAACATCACTAATCAGAGAAATGCAAATCAAAACCATAATAAGATAACAACTCACTGGTGTTAGGAAGATTGTTATCAAAAAGACAAGAGATAACAAGTGCTGGCAAGGATATGGAAGAAAAGGAAACCCTTGTGTACTGTTTGTAGGAGTGTAAATTGTTACAGCCCCTATGAGAACAGTATAGTTGTTTCTCACAAAATTAAAAACAGAATTACTATATGATCCATCAATCACACTTCTGAGTGTATACCCAAAGAAAGCAAAATCACTATCTCAAAGAGGTATCTGCATGCCTATATTCATTGCAGTATTATTCACAATAGCCAAGACATGGAAACAACCTAAGTTTCCATTGACAGATGAATGAATAAAGAAAATGTGGTATATATACACACACATATACATACAATAGAATACTATTCAGCCATAAAAAGAAGTAAATCCTACCATTTGTGACAACATAAACATTGAAGGCATTATGCTAAGTGAAATAAATCAGAGAGATAAAGACAAATACTGTATGATCTCACTCATATATGGAATCTGAAAAAACCAAACTGATAGAAATGAAGATTAGGTTGGCCATTACCAAGGGCTAAGGCATGGGGGAAATGCAGAGATGTTGGTCAAAGGGTAAAAACATCCAATTATAAAATGAACAGTTTTAGGGATCTAATATACAGCACTGTGACTATAGTTAACAATACTATATTGTATAGCTCTGTTGCTGGGAATGCAAAATGGTGCATCCACTATAGATAACATTAGGGAGTTTCCTCAAAAAATTAAAAATAGAACTATAATATGATCTGGCATTTCTACTTCTGGATATTTAATAAAGATTAAAATTTAAATTATTTAATTTTGGGGGGCACCTGGGTGGCTCCGTCGTTAAGCATCTGCCTTCAGTTCAGGTCAGGATCCCACGGTCCTGGGATCAAGCCCCACATTGGGCTCCCCGCTCGGTGGGAAGCCTGCTTCTCCCTTTCCCACTCCCCCTGCTTGTGTTCCCTCTTTCACTGTCTCTCTCTGTCAAATAAATATATAAAATCTTAAATTAATTTTTTTAGTTTTATGTTATTATTCTATGTTAGTCATACAGTGCATCATTAGTTTTTGATATAGTGATCCACGATTCATTGTTTTCGTATAACACCCAGTGCTCCATGCCGTACATGTCCTCCTTAATACCCATCACCGAGCTAACCCATTCCCCCACCCCCCTCCCCTCTAAAACCCTCTGTTTGTTTCTCAGAGTCCATAGTCTCTCAAGGTTCATCTCTCCCTCCAATTTCCCCCACTTCATTTTTCCCTCCTTCTCCTAATGTCCTCCATGCTATTCCTTATGTTCCACAAATAAGTGAAACCATATGATAATTGACTTTCTCTGCTTGACTTATCTCACTTAGCATAATCTCCTCCAGTCCCATCCATGTTGATGTAAAAGTTGGGTATTCATCCTTTCTGATGGCTGAGTAATATTCCATTGTATATATGGACCACATCTTCTTTATCCATTTGTCATCTGTTGAAGGGCATCTCAGCTCTTTCCACAGTTTGGCTATTGTGGATATTGCTGCTATGAATATTGGGGTGCATATGGCCCTTCTTTTCATTACATCTGTGTCTTTGGGGTAAATACCCAGGAGTGCAATGTCTGGGTCATAGGGTAGCTCTAGTTTTAATTTTTTGAGGCACCTCCACACTGTTTTCCAAAGTGGCTGTACCAACTTGCATTCCCACCAACACTGGAAGAGGGTTCCCCTTTCTCCATAACCTCTCCAACATTTGTTGTTTCTTGCCTTGTCAATTTTAGCCATTGTAACTGGTGTAAGGTGGTATCTCAATATGGTTTTGATTGGAATATCCCTGATGGCTAATGATGATGAACATTTTTTCATGTGTCTGTTAGTCATTTGTATGTCTTCTTTGGAGAATTAAAATTGGAATCAGGATCTCAAAGAGATACCTGCACTCTCCCATTCATTACAGCACTATTCACAAAGTCCAAGAAGTGGAAACAATCTAAATGTCCCTTGATAAATGAAAGGATAAAGAAAATGTGGTATATACATACAATGGAATACTATTCAACCTTAACAAAAAGGCAATTCTATAATATGTGATAACATGCATGAACCTTGAAGACATTTATGCTAAGTAAAAGAATGTAGTCATGAAAAGGTAAATACTGCATGATTCTACTTATATGAAGTATCTAAAATAGTCAAATTTACAGAACCAAAGAGTGCAATGGTTGCCAGTGACTGAAGGCAGGGATAAATGAGAAGTTACTAGTCAATGGACAAAATTTTAGCCAAGCAAGATGAACAATCTCTAGAAATCTGCTGCACAAAATTGTACTTATAGTCAGCAATGATGTATTGTACACTTAAATTTTTTAAGAGGATAAATCTCAAGTATTCTTACTACAGTAAAATAAGTCAAGTTTGAATGTTATAATTTCTAAGTTATTTACCTATAGAATAACAAAAGAATATATAAATACCAATGGGAAAATAAGAATAAAAAATCAATCAACACAAAGTATGTTTAAAAATGAAAGAAAATTGAAAGTAGAACAGGAAAAATAAATAAAAAGCACACGGTAAGATAATAGATTTAAACCCAAATATATCAGTTTTTTTATTATGTGTGTTAGTCACCATACAGTACATCATTAGCTTTTGATATAGTGTCCCATGATTCATTGTTTGTGTATTACACCCAGTGTTCCATGCAATACATGTCCTCCTTAATACCTATCACTGGGCTAGCCCATCCCCCCAACCCCCTCCCCTCAAAAACCCTGTTTTTTTCCCAGAATATATCAGTTTTTACACTTGTCAATGAATTCAACATATCAATTGAATTCAACATATCAATTAAAAGAAAAAGACTCAATTAGTTCTATCTACCTATCTATCTATTTATCTACCTATCTATCTATATACATCTATATATCTATCTATGCTATGTACAAGAAACATATCCAAAACATAAAGATACAGAACTATTGAAAGTAAAATGATTAGAAAAGATATACTATTCAAATGATAACCAATAGGAATTTGATGTAGCTTTATTATCAGCAGACACAATAGATGTTTATGCAAAGAGCATCATTACAGATAGGAACAATAAGTAATACAAGTCTAAATGTATCACTAATAATACTGTCATTAATATACAAAGCAAAAGTGACAGAACTCAAGTAATTCTCACATATGCACAAACACAAAGCAAAAATCCAAATAGCTAATAAATGTTTGAAAAAGTACTCAATCTCAATTGTAATCAAGGAAATTGAAATTAAAATCATAATGAAATACTGCCACACACCCACCAGAAGAGCTAAAATTAAAAAGACTGAAGGAAATAAGTATTAATGAAGATGAGGAGCAACAGAAAATATCACATTGCTGATAATGGATATAAATTGGTATAACCATGTTGAAAAACCACTTGGCCTTATCTTAGATTTGAACCATCTTAAATTTGAACATTCAAAATATATCCCATGTTTATGATGTCCTATTTCATCATTCAAACAAAGATATTTTGAGAATGAAATGTAGTACTATAAATAATTACAGGACAATAGGGTTTTTTTTCATCCTGAACTTTTTATTGTGAAATTAAAAAATGGAAGATACTTAAATACAGGTAAACATATAAGGCAAAATAGAATCATAAAATTCAATTTGAATTAAGCAGTAGGTTGAATGTTTGGGTCTCCAAATGGTCTTGAATTCAAAACTGCTTAAAAATGGGTACATTCGGGGCGCCTGGGTGGCTCAGTCATTAAGCGTCTGCCTTCGGCTCAGGTCATGATCCCAGGGTCCTGGGATCGAGCCCCACATCGGGCTCTCCGCTCAGCGGGGAGCCTGCTTCTCCCTCTCCCACTCCCCCTGCTTGTGTTCCCTCTCTCGCTGTGTCTCTCTCTGTCAAAAAATGAATAAAATGTTTAAAAAAATGGGTAGATTCACAGTTAATGGCAATTAGCTTATAGGTGAGAGAATAGTCAAAGTTGTTCCAGTTGAACTTCCAGAGAAATTCTCTCCTCAGTAACATCCTTTAATTGTTGCTGCAATTCACTATTCAATCTGGCCAAAACTGTTTTGGTTCCCTTGTTACATCTATCTGATGCCTGAATAACTTTTTTTTTAAGATTTTATTTATTTATCTGACAGAGAGAGACACAGTGAGAGAGGGAACACAAGCAGGGGGAGCGGGAGAGGGAGAAGCAGGCCTCCCGCTGGGAGCAGGGAGCCCAACATGGGGCTCGATCCCAGGACCCTGGGATCATGACCTGAGCCGAAGGCAGATGCTTAATGACTGAGCCACCCAGGCGCCCCCTGAATAACTTTCTTATCTTTCCCAACAGACCTAGGAATAGAAAGCTATGATGCAAGAACAGCAGCTAAGACGCCTGTCTTAGTCTTAAGTATACTTAGTCTTAAGTACTTATACAACAGAAGCATTACTGATAATAGCTAAAAACAGAAGGAACCCAATACCTATTTACTGGAGGAGATTGTGGTATATTCACCAAAAAACAACAAAAAAGAATAAACTATACCAACACACAACATGGATGAATCTCAAAAACATAATATTGAGGAAAAAAGACAGACACTAAAGAATATATAATGTATAATTCCATATATAAAGTTCTAAAAAACAGGCAATACTATAGACTTTAGGAATATAAACTTAGATGGTAAAACTATAAAGAAAATTAAGGAAGTAATGATCATAAATATTAGGATAATAGTTATCTGTATGGAGGAATGAGTAATTGGAAAGGGTACAAGGTGGCTTCTGGAAAGCATGGTGGTCTTCAATCTTTTGGTCTGAACTCTGTAGTAGTTACATGTGAGTGTTTAGTTTGTGAAAATTCATGAGCCCTGGATTTTGTACACTCTTCTGTATGTCTATTATATTTTATAACAAAAAAGGTTTTTTTAAAAAAGGAAGAAAACACCAGGTACTAAGCAAAGAAGTACCAAGTAATAATGTACAGAGGTAGCCAGGGATTGGTACTAGAATATGTAGTCTTCGGTCTCAACAAAGAAGGCTTCTTGAACAACAAGAATATCTTAGCTCTATTTTGCTTAAAAAAACAATTGTAAAACAAACAGCATTTGTAAGACAAGAAGAACCTCACTTCTAGTGAGGTTACATCTTTCTAAGATGTAACTTGTGAAGTTAATTCAATATAACACTGGAGCACTAAGAACATACCCTCAAAGTTTTTAACCAACAAATATATCAAAAGAACCTGTTTATAGTATAATGTGGCCGTTCATAATGGGCCTCAATGGCCATGTCAGAATAAGACAGAGGTGTGCTTTGCCCATTTTTCTGAATAAACAATAGTGACTTAAATATTTCCCATTGTAATATGGCTAAACAAGATAAACCAAAGACATGCACAAAAGGGGTCCTTTCTCTTACACATCCCCACTTATATCAATTTGACTCAGACAAACCTCTGAAGGTGTTCTAAGAAATGGTACTACCTCACATTTGCTAGGTAAATAGAACAGATTTAAGTATTGATTGTATGAGTTTTATTTTTCTGTTTCCAACAAGAGTAAAATGTGCCAAATTCTTACTTCATTTTCACTCTGAGGTTTAAATATGAATAAACATTCATCTAAGTGTTGGACTACACTGTACAGAACCCCTTAAAGCCCAGGAACATGTCACTTGTGCTAATGGCTTCCACTAGCCTATGAGGAGATATTATTTGCATCTTGCTGACCACTTTGGATTGATGAAGACAAAGGAAAAAAATAAGATATTTCAAAGGAAATTCACCTCTGTCCTTAAAATGCATGGAGTCATATAGCTTGAAATCGGGCAACGTGATGCCCCCAGCTTTGTTTTTCTTTTTCAAAATTTCCTTGGCAATTCGGGGTCTTTTCTGATTCCATACAAATCTTAGGATTGTTTGTTCCAGCACTTTGAAAAATGTCATTGGAATTTTGATCAGGATGGCACTGAAGGTATAGATTGCTCTGGGTAGCATAGACATTTTAACAATGTTTAATCTTCTGATCCATGAGCATAGAATATTTTTCCATCTTTTTGTGTCTTCTTCAATTTCTTTCATGAGTGTTCTGTAGTTCCTAGAGTATAGATCCTTTACCTCTTTGGTTAAGTTTATTCCAAGGTATCTTATGGTTTTTGGTGCTATTGTAAATGGAATCGTTTCTCTAATTTCTCTTTCTACAGTTGCATTGTGAGTGTATAAGAAGGCAACCGATTTCTGTGCAACCTATATTACAAAGCTGTGATCACCAAGACAGCATGGTACTGGCACAAAAACAGACATATAGACCAATGGAACAGAATGGAGAACCCAGATATGGACCCTCAACTTTATGGTCAAATAATCTTTGACAAAGCAGGAACAAACATGCAATGGAAAAAAGTCTCTTCAATAAATGGTGCTGGGAAAATTGGACAGCCACATGCAGAAGAATGAAACTCGACCATTCTCTAACACCATTCACAAAGATAAACTCGAAGTGGATGAAAGACCTCAATGTGAGACAGCAATCCATCAAAATCCTAGAGGAGAACATAGGCAGTGACCTCGTTGACATCGCCCACAGCAACTTCTTTCAAGATAATCTCCTAAGGCTAGTGAAACAAAAGTAAAAATGAACTTTTGGGACGTCATCAAGATAAAAAGCTTCTGCACAGCAAAGGAAACAGTCAACAAAACAAAGAGGCAACCCACAGAATGGAAGAAGATATTTGCAAATGACACTACAGATAAAGGGCTGGTATTGAAGATCTATAAAGAACTTCTCCAACTCAACACCCAAAAAACAAATAATCAAGTCAAAAAATGGGCAGAAGACATAACAAACACTTCTCAAAAGAAGACATACAAATAAATGGCTAACAGACACATGAAAAAATGTTCATCATCATTAGCCATCAGGGAAATTCCAATCAAAACCACATTGAGATACCACCTTCACCAGTTAGAATGGCAAAAATGGACAGGGAAAGAAACCACAAATGTTGGAGAGGTTGTGGAGAAAGGGGAACCCTCTTCCAGTGTTGGTGGGAATGCAAGTTGGTACAGCCACTTTGGAAAACAGTGTGGAGGTGCCTCAAAAAATTAAAAATGGAGCTACCCTATGACCCAGACATTGCACTCCTGGGTATTTACCCCAAAGACACAGATGTAATGAAAAGAAGGACCATATGCACCCCAGTGTTCATAGCAGCAATGTCCGCAATAGCCAAACTATGGAAAGAGCTGAGATGCCCTTCAACAGATGAATGGATAAAGAAGATGTGGTATATATACACAATGGAATATTATGCAGCCATCAAAAGGAATGAGATCTTGCCATTTGCAACGACGTGGATGGAACTGGAGGGTGTTATGCTGAGTGAAATAAATCAATAAGAGAAAGACATGTATCATATGACTTCACTGATATGAGGAATTCTTAATCTCAGGAACAAACTGAGGGTTGCTGGAGTGGTCGGGGGTGGGAGGGATGGGGTGGCTGGGTGATGGACACTGGGGAAGATATGTGCTACGGTGAGCGCTGTGAATTGTGTAAGACTGTTGAATCACAGATCTGTACTTCTGAAACAAATAACGCAACATATTTTAAGAAAAAAGAAAAAGAAGAAGATAGCAGGAGAGGAAGAATGAAGGGGAGTAAGTCAGAGGGGGAGACGAACCAGGAGAGATGATGGACTCTGAAAAACAAACTGAGGTTTCTGGAGGGGAGGAGGGTGGGGGGATGGGTTAGCCTGGTGATGGGTATTGAGGAGGGCACATTCTGCATGGAGCACTGGGTGTTATGAACAAACAATGAATCATGGAACAGTACACCAAAACAAATTATGTAATATATGGTGATTAACATAACAATAAAAAAATTTAAAAAAAAAGAAGTCATTGTCTCTGCCCTCAAGGACCTTAAAATCTTGTGAAGACCACATGATTTCACTTGTGGCATCTCTAGAGATTTGAACATGTGCCTCACAGTAGTTCTCCTAGAAGCTATTAACTTGACATCTAACACAGAAGAAACAGAGCTAAAATAGGAATGAAATTTGGTGGTTGCTTAGGAAAATGGTGGCTTTGGATGAAACTGATTAAGTATGCTCCCAATAGCTCCTTCCAGGGTTACCGCTCTGATTTATCTACAAGGCTATTTTCTCTGAGACAAGAACAGTGTTCAGATCTCAGAGAAGTCCATGTGAGCTAAATCTGTTCTCTTTGTCACTGTGTAAAATTCAATATGATGTATATTTGCTGTCTTGTTATTTGTCAGTATAAACGTCACTTGAGTATATTAATAGTACCAAAGCAACTTTTAACCATCAAAGTCCATGAGTTTTCTTCAGCCTTACTCTGTTCAAAACTTTATCCCAAAATTATGAGATATTGTAATGCTAGCTATAAAACTGATGTGATATCAATTTCATTTAAATATTCATCAGTTGTTCATACCTGCATATTACTGTCATGTTCCTACAGTAATATTTGTATGCTATAGAGATAATAACAATATTTACATAGTAGCACCAGAAATTAAAGGAGTTGATTTGATGGGTAAAAGAGGGAGGGGATGAAAAAGTCTTAAGTCTATGAAATGACTACTATTGATGTATGAGAATGTAATACAAAAATGACTAGATAAGAAATTAAAAGATCCAGATTTTGGTCTTGGTTCTGCCACTAATAAGTTATGAGATGGTGACACAGTAACTTCTCTGACCCTCAATTTCCTCATCTGAAAGTAAAGGACTGGATGAAATGACTTCTAAAGGCCTTTTTAATTCTAACAGCATATTATTCAATGGATTATACACATTTTGGTGTAAATGTGAAAGTTGAAAGAGAAATAAAATATAGTCTGTCCATTAAAACAATTATAAATCAACAAGGACTAGAATAATAGACTGTCAACATTGAAAAGACCTAACTGGTCATTTATTCTTGAGGACTGGCAAACTTTGTGAAGAGCTAGATAGCCAATATTTTAGGCTTTAAGGACCACCTATGGTCTTTCTCAAATTTTTGTCTTTTTTTTAAAACAGCCCTTTAAAAGCCATTCTTATCTTGTAGGTTTACAAAAAGACCAAAGTTGAATTGTGAAACATATTGACCAACTCCTGGTCTAGTTTAACATTCATTTTATAGATGAATAGATTATGGTCTAGAGATGTCAAGTGACTGTGTATAGTCACAAAACTAGTGAATAACAGAGTCAGGACTAGTTGTCAGGTCTCACAAATCCCAGTCTAGTGCTCTTTTCTGCCTCCGTAGAATATGACTTACCTTAGACTTTAAAAGCTCTTCATCATAGAATTTGTTAGGTCTTTTCTATACTCATCTTCCTCTTGGCATATATCTTCATGACATATGACTTCATGATACTTTCTGACTACCTAAGGCCCCCATGTGGTACCATATCCAAACCTGACCTTTTCCAGACAATACCTTTTGACTAAGACTTGTATTACTTATCTCTTAACATTCTATCTAAATTTACCCACTCAGCATCTCTTTCCCTCAAGGTCCTGTTTTCTATAATAGGATAAACTTAATCTAACCATTATGAAAATGTGGGTTACTGAAACAAAGTTGTTCAGTTTCAGTTTGATCTATCTCTATAGTCATACTGGCAATTTAACATACTGACCTTAAATCACCACACATCTAGAAATATCATCTCATTTAATACCTTACAAAACCATATTATGTCAATACTATTATTCTCATTTCACAGCTTAGAAAATAATAAATTTGGTCAACTGCCTAAAGTTACACAGCTAGTAAATGATAGAACAATGATTTGAAATAAAAGACTGACCCTAAGCCTCTTGAGCAGTAAAGTTTGTATATTCAGAACAATTCAGTGACAGAAGGGTAATACAGTATGTCACAAAAGATATGTACACCAGGACCCCCAAAGTACATCAGAAGTAGTTCCAGTTTCCTTTCCCCAAGAAAACATTAATCATGGGTCTGAAACTTAGGCATGACCATTTGCCTTGTCACCCATGCTTTCAGTCTGGATCTCTCAATCAATATGGTAGCTCCAACAATACTAAATATCTCTAGTTTAACCCAAAACAGTGATGAATAGTGATGGCCTTTGGAATTGGAGTGCACTGGACAGCCACATAATAGAATATCCATTAACTAAAACAGAGGGATTCTAGTCAATGCAGCATTTGGAAATTAAAGAAAACCACTGAACAGGTGGTAAGAGGTACTTGATCACTCCCATCTCATGTCTAAATTTAATCATCTCCCCAGCTGGGCCACCCACAGTGGACACAGTATAGAAGGTCTTCTAGTTGCAAAGGAACCCAGTGCCCTGTGGTACTGCTTTTCATCAAAGTAGTCACTACCAGACATTTGTTACCGCAAAAGCCTTCAGGAGTTACTCCTGAACATCTGTTAGTAAGGAATTCATCTTTCATGTTTAAATAAGCATGTAACACCTAAAAATGCACGTATCTTTGTCACTTTCTCACTTTCATAATATAGCAGAAAATACAATGATATAGCAATCAGAAAGCTTCAGTTTTCTCCATAGCTATGTCATAAACTGGTTGGGTAACCTTTGGGCAAGTTATTTCTCCTCCCTGGGGTTCAGTTTCTTCCTCCAGGAAAAGGAGGTGGGGGGTTAGGTTTAATGTCATCCAAAATCCTTGGGTAGAATTACCCATTATTTCACAAATGCACATCCTTCCCTTACTCCAGAATCTTGCTCTCTATGGTTAAAATGTAAACCTGATACCCAAGCTTCTCTGTGATTCAAGATAACCTTGTCTATCCTGTTCCATCACCCAGCCTTTCTTAAAAACATATTGCCTGCTTTTATTAAGCTGACTGTGAGGTGGCCAAGCACACTGCCCCTGCACATGGCAGCCACAGCCCACCCGACCTCAACCAAGCTGGCCAAACACCCAGCTTCCATGCACTGCAGCCATGGCCCACTCCACCACAGCCATTAGGTACACACAGCCCACACAGGGGACACTCTTTTAGCACCTGGCTCTGGTAGCCAGAGGGGAATTGCATTTCTGGGTTTCACAGAACTGAAACAATCAGAGAGACGATCCTTGTCAGGTTACCACCCCCAGGGCACTATAAAACAGTAGACTGAAAACCACCTAGTATTCATTTGAAAAAGGCCTGAGGTGCCTGAGTGGCTCAGTTGGTTAAGCAATTATGTGTCTAACTCTTGATTTTGGCTGGGGTCATGATTTCAGGGTCATGGGATCAAGGCCTTCATCGGGCTCCACACTCAGCAAGGAGTCTGCTTGTCCCTCTTCTCCCCCTCCTCCCCTCCCCCTGCTTGTGCTCTCCCTCTAAAATAAATAAATAAAATCTTTTTAAAAAAAGAAAAAAGAACTATTTTATTATTCTGAGGCTTCAACCTGAGGGGCAGGCTTCAGGTTTGCCATACATCAGGAGGATACAGAGATACCCACAGGGAACAAAGGAAGGGAGACACCATATTAACACCCTCCCTTGGCCTTGCCACAGCTCACTAATACTTCCCAGATAAAAAAAGTTTATATACATATCCAAAGCCACAATTTTTGCAACTGTTGTCCAGGGGACACCTCCAAATATCCTGGTCTGGAAGTCAGCAGAGTTTATGATTGCAAACCTACAACACTATATATATTTACATACCTTGAAAGCTGCTGCCTGAGGATCTGACTTATAATTATCCTAAAACTAGGCACTGTCTGAGATCCATCCCAGTGGAATACTGATGGTCTTGACACACCCTCAAAAACTGGGACCCATAAAAAATAAATTAGGCTACTTAGACAATCACAAAAGTTTGAGAAACAACCACAAGCTAAGGCAAGGTTGAATGAAAAGGTTTATTTCCTACCCAAGGCCGCTCCTTAAAGACTGGCAGAGATAGCTGTTTCACCTAAGATATAGAAACAAATACAGAGAGTCAAGCAAACAAGGAGACAGAGTAATATGTCCCAAATGAAACAAGACAAAACCTCACAAAAAGACCTTAATGAAACTAAGGTAAGTAATCTACCTGATAAAGAGTTCAAAGTAATGATCACAAGAGGCACTAACTAGTAATAAGGAAACACATAAAAGTTAAAATCTCACTTGTAAATACAAATATATAGGAAAGGTAGTGGATTAACTACTTAAAGAACAAACACAAAAGCTAAAAGACAAAAGAAGTAAAATTAACTATAACTATAATAATGAGTTAAAGGATACACAAAATAAAAAGATGTAAAATAGGACATAAAAAACAACATATGTTGGGGGGTAGTAAAAATGGAGAGTTTTTAGAATGCACCCAAATTTAAGATGTTATCAACTTAAAATAGACTGTTATATATACAGAATGTTATATCTGAACCTCATGGTAACCACAAAGAAAAAACCTATGGTAGATACACAAAAGAAAATGAGAAAGAAGTCTAAACATAATAGTAAAGAAAGTCACCAAACTTCAAGGGAAGAAAACAAGAGAAGGAGAAAAGAATAGGAAGGAACTACAAAAAGAGCCAGAAAACAATCAACAAAATGGCAATAAGTATATACCTATCAATAGTTACATTATATGTGATATATCAAGTCTAAAATGGCAATGTAAGAAGACCCAGAATTCACCCCCTCCATGGAACACACCAAATTACACTTTATTTATAGAACAATATGTAGAACTGACGGCTGACTATACAGATTCTGCACAACAAAAGACAGAAAGAAAGACAAAAATGAATAGCAGGAGAGACAAAGATATGGTAACAAAGAGAACCTCTACCCATGATCCTGGGGAAGGATAATACTGAGGGACCAGGAAAAGATTCTTCTATCTTTGGGCATAGAAAAAAGAAGTCATGATTTCAAAGAGTAACTAGCAGATTAAAACATAACACTAGAACTCTGCCAAATGGCAAAGGAACTGTGGGAACACTCTCCTGAACAGTGGGACTGAAGAATGACAGGTTTATGTTCCCCATCCACCTTAAAAGCTCAGACTAGAGTGGGGTCCAGTCACCACAGCCAGCTTGCCACCTCAGTGAGCCCCTGGCCCATAAGCCCACTGTAGCCCTGGTCATGCTGGGGCACGAAAGAAATGCTGCAATTTAAAAGAGAAACTAGCGTATAAAAGAGCCAGACCTAGAACTCTGCCATTTGGGGGAGATGCTGGAACACTCTCCAGGTGGGAGGGGCTGGCAGACATAATCTATGGTCCCCGCCTACCTTGAAAGCACATATCAGTGAATAGTCCAGATTCCCTACAGCCTGCCACCTCAGTAAGGCCTGAAGCCCTAGCCCATACCCGCTCCAGCCAAGCCACCAAGGCAGCCACAGGGCAGTACACACAGAACACCCTGCTTAGAGATCACTACACCACCACCCTTGATGCCAAAGTGGCACAGGAGCAAAGCACCCTGGAACACTCCAGGCCCATACCACTTTGGCTCCAGATGGCTTGCTAGGGCACTCTTGATACAAAATACCAGAAGCTCCTGGCTGATGTCTGCTTCAGATCCAGCTGCCCGCCAGAGTGCCCCACCAGGAACCACCAACCCATGCCTGCATCAGTTTCAGTCACCCCCTTTACAGAATACCCCAGAACACTCCCACCTGCACTGGCCTTAGCTCTAGCTACCCAGCCAGGGCACCCCTTGTACTGAGCACACCTTCAGACACCCTGGCTTGCACCCAGTTCAGCTTCAGCTATCCTGCCAGGTCATACTCATTGTGGAGAGCCCTGGGAAAACCCAGCTTCCAACCACTTCAGTTTTAGCTCTCCTGCCAGGACAGTTTGCACAAAGATGTTTGAGACCACACCAGCACATGACCACTTTAAATTTAGGTGTACTTCATGAAGCACTCCAGGACCTCCCAGCCTGTACCCTACCTTGGCCTCAACTGCTGTATCAGGGAACCCACTATGCAGAGAATACTGAAACACCCCTGTTTATATCCACTTTAGCTTCAGCTATTCTGCAAAGGGGCCCTCTGTACATACAATGCCACACCTTGCCCTGACTTTAGTTTCAGTGATCTTGCCAGGGCACCTCTGAGCAGAGAGCTCAGGGACCTCTAGCCCACACATTGCTTCAGCTCCAGCCACCTCACCAGGGGACCCCCTATAAAGATTGACCCAAAACCCCTATTTTTATCAATTCTAGCTTTACTTGACTTGCCAGGGTGCTCTCAGTGCATAGAACACCAAAACACCCTAGCCTGCATCCACTTCAGCTTTAGCTATTTTGACAGTGTGCCTGCTATGCAGAGAGCCACAGAATCCCCTGGCTTGCACTCACTTAAGCTTTAGCTGTCCTGTCAGGGTGCCCTATGCATAAAGAACCCAAAGACCTCCTGGCCTGCACACCACCTCAGCTCCAAAGGCCCTTCCAGGGTACCCTCAATACAGAGCACCACAGGATCCAACAATCTTCACTCATGTCAGCTTTAGCTGTCCTTCCAGGTTACCCTCAGTGCTTAGAAGCCCGGGACCCCCTGACATGCACCCACCTCAGCTTTAGCTGTCCTACCCAGGGTGCCCACTGTGTGAAAAGCCTCTGGACCTCCCAGCCCACATGCCACCTAGCACCAACCACCCTGCCAGGGCACCCTCTGTGTGGAGGGACCCAGGACCCCTGGATAAAACCCACTTAAACTTGAGCTCTCCTGCTAAAGGGCATTCTGCATATAGACCCTTGTGATATCCTAGCTTGTACCCACTTTAGCCTTACCTATCCTGCCAGGGCACCTACTGTGTGGGGGAACAGGAACTACACCAATCTGTGTCCACTGAGCTTTAGCTGTCCTACCAGGCTGCCTACTGTGTGGAAAACTTCAGGACCCCCAACCTATGCCACTCATAGGTCCAGTCAGCCAGAAAATTCATCAGGTGCACAATCCACATAGGGGATGACCATACAAAACATCATTCCCTCAAGTTTAGAAGTAGTTGTTCCACCTAATCTATAGAAACACAGAAAGTCAAGTTAAAAAGGGAGACAGAGGAATATGCTCCAAAAGAAGGAACAAGACAAAACCTCAGAAAAGAAACTAGATGAAATGGGAGATAAGCAATATGCCTGATAAAAAAAAATCTAAAGTAATAATCATAAAGATGCCACTGAGCTGATGAAAAAGGTATAACTCAGTGAGACCTTCAATAAAGAGACAGAAAATGTAAAAAAGAACCAGAGTTAAAGAATACAATAGCTAAAATTAAAAAAAAAAACAACAACTAGAGGAAATCGACAGTAGACTAGCAGATGCCAAAGAATGTATCTGGTAGCTGGAGGACAGGGTAATGGAAAGCACCAAAGATGAACAGGAAAAAAAAATTAATGAATATAGGCTAAGAGATCTCTTGGACAAAGTCAAGTGAACAAATATAGCATTACAGGAGCCTCAGAAGAAGAAGAGAAAAAGAGGGATAAAACTTTGAAGAAATAATAGCTGAAAATTCCCCTAACCTAGGGAAAGAAAAAGACATCCAGTTTCAAGAACAACAGAGTGTGTCAAACAAGATGAACCCAAGGAGGACCACAACATGACACATAATAATTAAAATGTCAAAGATTAAAGATAAAGAGAGAATTTTTAAAAACAGCAGGAGAGAGGTAAAAAGTTACCTACAAGGGAAAACTTACAAGGCTATCAACTGATTTTTCAGTAGAAATTTTGCAGGCCAGAAGAGAGGGGCATGATATATTAAAAATGCTAAACAGAAAAAAACTACAACCAAGAACACTCTACCCAGCAAAGTTATCATTCAGATTGGAAGGAGAGATAGTTAACAAGATAAGATTAAAGTTTATCACCACTAAACCAGCCTTACAACAAATGTTAAAGGGACTTCTCAAAGTTGAAAAATAAAGTCATAATTAGAAGTACAAAAATTAGGAATAAAAAAGATGTAAAATATGACAGCATATATATAAAAGATGAAAGAGAAAGAAAAAGAAGAAAAGTTTTTCTTTAGATGTGTTTGAACTTAAATGACCATCAACTTAATATAGAATGCTATATACTCAGGATGTTATATATGAAGCTCATACTAACCATGAACCCAAAATTTATACTAGGTATATAAAAAATAAAGAGAAAGAAAGCCAAACATAACATTACAATCACAGAAAAATCACAAAGAAAGAGAACAAGAGAAGAAAGGAACAGAAAAGAACTACAAAAACAACCAGAAAACAAATAACAAAATGGTAATAAGTATATACCTATCCATAATTCTTGAAATGTAAATTGCCTAAATGCTCCAATCAAAAGACATAGGGAACAGAACGAATAAAAAATATTCACCTATTTGCTGCCAACAAGAGACTCACCTCAGACCTAAAGACACATAAAGACTAAAAGCGAAGGGATAGAAACACATTTACTATGCAAATGGAAGTGGGAACAAAAGCCAGAATAGGAATATTTACAACAGACAAAATAGACTTTAAAACAAAGACTGTAACAAGAGATGAAGAAGGGCATTACATAATGATAAAGGGATCAATCCAACAAGTGGCTATAATACTTTTAAATATCTATGCACCCAACACTGGAGCACCTAAATACACAAAGGAAATATTAACAGACGTAAAGAGAGAGTTTGATGGGCGCCTGGGTGGCTCAGTTGGTTAAGCGACTGCCTTCGGCTCAGGTCATGATCCTGCAGTCCTGGGATCGAGTCCCACATCGGGCTCTCTGCTCAGCAGGGAGTCTGCTTCTCCCTCTGACCCTCGTCCCTCTCATGCTCTCTATCTCTCATTCTCTCTCTCTCTCAAATAAATAAATAAAATCTTTTAAAAAAGAGAGAGAGAGAGATTGATGGCAATACAATAATGGTAGGGAACTTTAACACCCCACTAAGATCATTGGAAGATCATCCAGGCAGAAAATCAATAAGAATATGATGTCTTTCAATGACACATAAGACCAGATAGACATAACAAATATATATAGAACATACCATACACATTCATTTCAAGTGCACATGAAACATTCTCCAGAAGAGATGACACATTAGGCCACAAAACTTCTCTCTCTCTCAAATAAATAAATAAAATTTTTAAAAAGTAAAAATAAAAATAAATCACAAGAGGAAAACTGGAAAAAAAAACACAAACACATGGAGGCTAAAGGACATGACACTAAACAATGGGTCAGTGAAGCAATCAAAGAAGAAATAAAAAAATACAAAGAGACAAATGCAAATGAGAAAGCAATGGTTCAAAATCTTTGGGACACAGTGAAAATAGTTCTAAGAGGGCAATACAGGCCCACCTCAAGAAACAAACAAAAAGCTCAGATAAATAATCTAACTTTATAACTAAAGAAACTAGAAAAAGAATTATAAACAAAGCCAATGGTGAGTGGAAAAAAGGAAATATTCAGATCAAAGCAGAAATAAATGACTCTGACACTAAAGAAACAATAGGAAAAAAACAGTGAAACCAAGAGCTGGTTCTTTGAAAAGATAAACAAAATTGATAAACCCTTAGCCAGACTTATCAAGGAAAAAAAAGAGAATTAAATAAAACAAATAAAAATCTAAAATGAGGGAAGAGAATAAGTGACACCAAATAAATATGAAGGATTATAAAAGAATTACATGAAAATTATATGTACCAACAAACTGGATGACCTAGTAAAAATGGATAATTGCTAGAAACATACAATCTTCCAAAACTAAATTAGAAAAAAAAAAACAGAAAATCTAAACATACCAATTACTAGTAACAAAATTGAATCAGTAATCCTAAAACTACCAAAAAATAAAAGTCCACAACAAGATGGATTCACAGGTGAATTCTACCAAACATTCAAAGAAGAGTTAATACCCATTCTCCTCAAAGTACTCCAAAAATTAGAAGGAAAGTTTTCAAATACATTCTAAAAGGCCAGCATTACCCTGATACCACAACTAGACAAAGACACTACAAAAAAAAAAAAGAAAGAAAGAAAAAGAGAAAACCACAGACCAATATCCCTGATGAACAGAGATACAAAAGTGCTCAACAAAATATAAGCAACTGGAATTTAACAACATATTAAAAGGATCATTCACCATGATCACATGGAATTTATTCTGGAGATACAAGGACAAGTAAATATTCACAAATCAATGTTATACAACATATCAAAAAAAAAAGAAAGATAAAAATCACACGATCGGGGTGCTTGGGTGGCTAAGTCATTAAGCGTCTGCCTTTGGCTTAGGTCATGATCCCAGGGTCCTGGGATCGAGCCCCGCATTGGCTCCCTGCTCCACAGGAAGCCTGCTTCTCCCTCTCCCACTCTCCCTGCTTGTGTTCCCTCTCTCGCTGTCTCTCTCTGTCAAATAAATAAATAAAGTCTTAAAAAATATATCACACGATCATCTCAATAGATGTAGGAAAAACACTTGACAAAATTCAACATCCTTTCATGATAGAAACTCTTAACAAAGTGAGTTTAGAGGGAACATACCTCAACATAATAAAGACCATATATCAAAACCCCACAGCTAGCATCATACTTAATGGTAAAAAACTGAGAGCTTTTCATCTAAGATCAGGAAGAAGACAAGGATGTCTACTCTCACCACTTTTATTCAACATAGTACTGGAAGTCTTAGCCACAGCAATCATACAAGGAAAAGGAATAAGAAGCAGCTGTATTGATAAAGAAGTTCACTGTTACTATTTGCAGATGTCATGATAGTACACATAGAAAATCCGAAAGATGCTACCAAAACACTACTAGAAGTAATAAATGAATTCAGTAAAGTTGAAAGATACAAAATTAATATCCAGAAATTGGCAGCATTTCTCTACACTAATAACAAAGTAGCAGAAAGAGAAATTAAGAAAAAACTCCATTTACAATTGTATAACAAAGAATAAAATACCTAGGAATAAACTTAATCAAAGAGGTGAAAGACCTGTACTCTGAAAACTATTAAACACTGATGAAAGAATTGAAAACAATACAAAAAAATGGAAAGATAATCCATGTTCATGGATTGGAAAAGTTGATATTGTCAAAATGTCCATGATACCCAGGGTGCCTGGGTGGCACAGTCAGTTATGTGTCTGACTCTTGGTTTTGGCTCAGGTCATGATCACAGGATCAGCCCACATTGGGCTCCATGCTCAGTGTAGAGTCTGCTTGAGATTCTCTCTCCTTCCTCTACCCCTCCCACTTGTTCTCTCTCTTTCTCTCTCAAATAAATAAATCAATCTTTAAAAAAAAGTCCATGCTACCCAGAGGAACCTACAGATTCAATGCAATCTCTATCAAAATACCAATAGCATTTTTCACAAAACTAGAACAAATAATACAGAAACTTGTATGGGACCACAAAAGACCCTAAATAGCCAAAGCAATCTTGAGAAATAGAAACAAAGCTGGAGCTATCACAATTCCAAATTTCAAGTTGTATTACAAACTGTAGTAACCAAAACAGTAAGGTACTGGCACAAAAATAGACAGATCAATAGAACAGAATAGCGAGCCTAAAAATAAACCCACACTTAGATGGTCAGCTAATCTATGATAAAAGAGGCAAGAATCTACAATGGGGAAAAATAGATTTTTCAATAAATGGTGCTGGGAAAACTGGACAGCTACATGTAAAAGAATGAAAGTGGACCACTTCCAGATAAAGATACCCCCCCTAAACACACACACACATTACAGTCCAGGTTGGAGCTAGAAGGTATTATGCTAAGCAAAATAAGTCAATCAGAGAATGAAATCATATGGCATTTGTCTCTCATGGTGGAATTTAAGAAACAAATCAAATGAGCAAAGGAAAAAAAAGGGGGTGGCTAAACCAAGAAACAGGCTCTTAACTATAGAGAACAAATTGATGGTTAGCAGAAGGGAGGTGTTTGGGGGAATGGGTGAAATAGGTGATGGGGATTAAGGAGTACACTTGTGATGAGCACCAGGTGATATATGGAATTGTTGAATCACTCTATTGTACACCTGAGACTAATATTACATTGTATGTTAAATAACTGGAATTTAAATAAAAACTTTTTTAAAATTAGAGGCCAATATCCTGAATGGATATAAATGCAAATATCCTCAACAAAGTACTAGCAAACCAAATTCAACAATGTTAAAAGGATCAGACACTGTGATCAAGTGGGATTTATTCCAGTGATGCAAGGATGGTTCATTATCCACAAATCAATCAACATGGTATACCACACTAACAAGATGAAAGATAAAAATCGTATGATCATCTCAATAGATGCAGAAAAAACATTAGACAAAGTTTATGATAAAAATCCTCCTAATGATGTACTGTATGTTGGCTAATTGAACATAAAAATTAATAAATAATAAATAAACAAAACAAAAAGACCCTCAGCAAAGTGGGGATACAGGGAACATACCTCAATATAATAAATGTCATATATGACAAACCCACAGTTAACATGATACTCAAAGGTGACTTATGGTGTTGATCACTTTGTAGTGTATACAAATATTATAATGTTATACACCTGAAATTTATATCATGTTATATACCAATTTTCCCTCAATAAAAAGATAAAAAATAAGAGAGTGAAACCTTTAAAGAAAAAAAAAGCCAGCTGGTCTGCTTCTTTTACATACATCCTATGTTCCTTTCCATGTCCATGCCTTAATTCAGGCTCTTCCCCCAGACTAAAATTCGGCTATGATTCAAAGCTTGTCCCACCTTTCAAGGCCCAGCTCATTCTCATGTTCTCAAGAAGACCTTCTTTCAGGGAAGAGAAGAGAAATAATATAATAGTTAAAAAACCTCTAATTCAGAGTATATTCAAAATATTACAGTCCCATATTGTGGTGGCTATAATTCGCCTCAGAGAGCCAAAAGTTAGCAAAAAGTAAATAAACCCTAATTGTGGACACATTCTCCTGTGTCTAGTATATCAGTGGTGATACCCTGATCTCACAGTTTTCCACAGACAAAATGGTATACCTTTTAAAACATGAGATAACCTTGAAATCCTATTGAAATTTATAACTCTCTAAGAATACTAGGTTGCATATATTTAGTATTCTGACTAGATCTCAGAAATCATAAAATATCTGAGTTCAAAGGATTCCTAGAAGTCATCAAGGTAACATTCACATGTAATGCAAGATCTCCTTGAGAGACAGTCATCCAACCTCTACTTAAACACTTAGAGGGGTGGGAAACCCATTACTTCAAAATATACCCACATATACCTGTAAATCATTAAATTTATTAACTTATTAAATATATAATTATTGGGAACAAACTATGTGCTAGGTACCATTTTATTTTTATTTTATTTTATTTTATTATGTTATGTTAGTCACCATACAATACATCATTAGTTTTTTGATGTAGTGATCCACGATTCATTGTTTTCATATACCACCCAGTGCTCCATGCACTACGTGCACTGCTTAATACCCATCACTGGTCTAACCCATCGCTCCACCTCCTTCTCCTCTGAAACCTGTTTGTTTCTCAGTGTCCATAGTTTGTCATGGTTTGTCTCTCCCCCCCCTTCATTTTTCCCTTCCTTCTCCTAATGTCCTCCATGCTATTCCTTATGTTCCACAAAGTGAAACCATATGATAATTGACTTTCTCTGCCTGACTTATTTCACTTAGCATAATCTCCTCCAGTCCCATCCATGTTGATGTAAAAGTTGGGTATTCATCCTTTCTGATGGCTGAGTCATATTCCATTGCATACATGAACCACACCTTCTTTATCCATTTATCTGTTGAAAGGCATCTCAGCTCTTTCCACAGTTTGGCTATTGTGGATATTGCTGTTATGAACATTGGGGTGCATATGGCCCTTCATTTCACTATGTCTATGTCTTTGGGGTAAATACCCAGTAGTGCAATTGCTGGGTCATAGGGTAGCTCTATTTTTAATTTTTTGAGGCACCTCCACACTGTTTTCCAAAGTGGCTGTACCAACTTGCATTCCCACCAACACTGGAAGAGGGTTCCCCTTTCTCCACAACCTCTCCAATATTTGTTGTTTCTTGCCTTGTCCATGTTTGCCATTCTAACTGGTGAAGGTGGTATCTCAATGTGGTTTTGATTGGAATTTCCCTGATGGCTAATGATAATAAACAATTTTTTCATGTGTCTGTTAGCCATTTGTATGTCTTCTTTTGAGAAGTGTTTGTTATGTCTTCTGCCCATTTTTTGACTTGATTATTTGTTTTTTGAGTGTTGAATTGGAGAAGTTCTTTATAGATCTTCGATACCAGCCCTTTATCTGTAGTGTCATTTGCAAATATCTTCTCCCATTCTGTGGGTTGCCTCTTTGTTTTGTTGACTGTTTCCTTTGCTGTGCAGAAGCTTTTTATCTTGATGACGTCCCAAAAGTTCATTTTTGCTTTCGTTTCACTAGCCTTAGGAGATGTATCTTGAAAGAAGTTGCTGTGGGCGATGTCAACGAGGTCACTGCCTATGTTCTCCTCTAGGATTTTGATGGATTCCTGTCTCACATTGAGTTCTTTCATCCATGTTGAGTTTATCTTTGTGAATGGTGTTAGAGAAAGGTCGAGTTTCATTCTTCTGCATGTGGCTGTCCAATTTTCCCAGCACCGTTTATTGAAGAAACTGTCTTTTTTCCATTGCATGTTTGTTCCTGCTTTGTCAAAGATTATTTGACCATAAAGTTGAGGGTCCATATCTGGGTTCTCTATTCTGTTCCATTGGTCTGTATGTCTGTTTTTGTGCCAGTACCATGCTGTTGATGATTACAGCTTTGTAATATAGCTTGAAATCGGGCAACGTGATGCCCCCAGCTTTGTTTTTCTTTTTCAACATTTCCTTGGTGATTCGGGGTCTTTTCTGATTCCATACAAATTTTAGGATTGTTTGTTCCAGCACTTTGAAAAATGTCATTGGAATTTTGATCGGGATGGCATTGAAGGTATAGATTGCTCTGGGTAGCATAGACATTTTAACAATGTTTATTCTTCCGATCCATGAGCATGGAATATTTTTCCATTTTTTTGTGTCTTCTTCAATTTCTTTCATGAGTGTTCTGCAGTTCCTAGAGTATAGATCCTTTACCTCTTTGATTATGTTTATTCCAAGGTACCTTATGGTTTTTGGTGCTATTGTAAATGGAATCGTTTCTCTAATTTCTCTTTCTACAGTTGCGTTGTTAGTGTTATGAACTTGAGGAATGTCCCCTCTATCCCTACACTCTGAAGTTTTAATCAGGAAAGGATGTGGTATTTTGTCAAATGCTTTTTCTGCATCAATTGAGAGGACCATATGGTTCTTCTCCCTCCTCTTATTAAAGTGTTCTATCACATTGATTGATTTGCAAGTGTTGAACCACCCTTGCATCCTTTCTCTTTTCTTTTGGATAAGTCTGGCCAGTGGTTTATCGATCTTATTAATTCTTTCAAAGAACCAACTTCTAGTTTTGTTGATCTGATCTACTGTGTTTCTGGTTTCTAATTCATTGATTTCTGCTTTGGACCGATGTGTTTTTGTTCTCATTGATTTCCATGAATTGTTTAAGTTCTTTTTTGATTTCCTGGTTGACCCAAACATTCTTGAGCAGAGTGGTCTTTAGCTTCCAAGTGTTTGAATTTCTGCCAAATTTTTTCTTGTGATTGAGTTCCAGTTTTAAAGCATTGTGGTCTGAGAATATGCAAGGAATAATCTCAATCATTTGGTATCAGTTGAGACCTGATTTGTGACCCAGTATGTGGTCTATTCTGGAGAAAGTTCCATGCGCACTCGAGAAGAATGAGTACTCTGTTTTTTTAGGGTGGAATGTTCTGAAAATATCTATGAGGTCCATCTGGTCCAGTCTGTCATTCAAAGCTCTTGTTTCCTTGTTGATTTTCTGCTTAGATTATCTGTCCATTGCTGAGAGTTGAGTATTGAGGTCTCCTACAATTAATATATTGTTATCAATATGACTCTTTATTTTGGTTAACAATTGGCTTATGTAGATGGCTGCTCCCATGTTGGAGGCATAGATATTTACAATTGTTAGATCTTCTTGTTGGATAGACACTTTAAGAATGATATAGTGTCCTTCTGTGTCTCTAAGTACAGTCTTTACCTTAAAATCTAATTTGTCTGAATTAAGAATTGGTACCCCAGCTTTCTTTTGAGGTCCGCTGACATGGAAGATGGATCTCCATCCCTTCACTTTCATTCCGGATGTATCTTTAGGTTGCCGGATAAAGTATTCTTGGCTGCATGTTCTTCTTGTTTAGTACCTTGAATATGCCTTGCCAGGCCTTTCTGGCTTGCCACGTCTCTGTGGACAGGTCTGACGTTATTCCAATGTTCCTCCCTCTGTATGTAAGGTATCTCTTCCTGCTAACTGCCCTTAAGATGGTTTCCTTGTTTCTAAGATTTGCAAGTTTTACTATTACAAGCCGGGGTGTTGGCCTGTTTTCCTTGATCTTGGGAGGGGTCCTCTCTGCCTCTAGGACACGAGTGTTTGTTTCATACCCCAGATTAGGGAAGTTCTCAGCTACAATTTGCTCAAAAATATCTTCAAGTCCTCTCTCTCTCTCCACTCCCTCCGGGATTCCAATTATTCTGAAATTGGAACACTTCATGGTGTCACTTATTTCTCTGATTCCATTTTCATGGATTCTGAGTCTTTTTCCCTGGCCTCCTCTTTTCCCTTTTTATCTATTATATTGTCTTCCAGGTCGCTTATTCGTTCTTCTGCCTCACTTACTCTAGCTGTTAGATTATCTAGATTGGATTGGATCTCATTGATAGCATTTTTAAATTCTGCCAATTCAGCTTTCATTTCTGCCCTTAGAGACTCTATATTGCCATTAATTGATTTCTCCATTCTAGCTCTTGTCTTCACAATTGCTAGCCTGAATTCCATCTCCGACATCTTGGTTATATCTACATCCATTTGTAAATCTGCAGCATAAGTCATGATCTCTGAGTCTTTTCTATTTTGGGGGTTCCTCCTCCTAGTCATTCTGTTGATGGGTGTTTGAGGGAATGTATAGGGTCGAAATTATTGACCAGAACCCAAGAAAGATGCACCTGTTTTCTTGACCTTAGGGTTGCTGGCCTCTTGTTTTCCCAGCCTGTCTTCTGCAGGAGGGGCCTGCCGCACTGTTACTCAGGCAACCCTGTTTGGGCGGAGTTGCCCTGCCCCCCTGTGGTGGGGGATGGGCTCTGTGGGAATCAGTTTTGGGGGCTTTTGTTCCCTGCCTGCTTTCCCTGGCAACTTTCCATGTCTCTTCCGTGAGTCAGAGCAGAAGAGACCGTTTCCAACCCTCTGCCTCAGAGAGATTGCAGTCTGTTCTTCAGTGAGCTCTCCAGGCCACACTGTCTCCGTTTCTGTCCATGCTGCTATATACTGCAGCGTCCTGGGTTTTGCACCCCTCCGCAGCGCCCCCAGTCCTGCCTCCAGGTCAGAGCACGTCTCTGCCCCTTGTGCTTCTAAAACCTCCAGTCGCTCCCTGTTTGCATGTGCGACCCTGCCGCTCTGGATTTCCGTCCCAGGGGCTGCCCTAAAGTCCTTTCCCCGCCGCTACCATCTGCGAGTCTGTGCCCTGTCCCCAGCGCGCAAGGCTGTCGCTCACCATCAGTGTAGTATCCCCACGGACAGGCTCCCTCCCACTGCTGTTTATCCTCCGATATCTGCCCGCGAATCAGGGCTCCCCGCTTCATACCTCAAAACCAACCACCTGCGATATTCCGTTTGTAGAGAAACAGATCTTCTTACATTTCAGGCTGGTTTCGTGGGTGCTCAGAGTGGTCTGGTAGATATCCAGCTCAATTCCAGGGACCAGCTGAAATAGGGTCTCCTATTCCTCTGCCCTCTTTCCTTCCCTCCTCTGTATCCATTTTTAAATCTGTGGCAGAGGTTACAGTCTCTGAGTCTTTCCTATTTTGGAGGTTCCTCTTCCTAGTCCTTCTGTTGAGGGGTGGTTGAGGGAATGTATAGAGTCCAAATTACTGACCACAACCCAAGCATGATGCACCTGTTTTATAGGGAACTTAGGGTTGTCGTCCTCTTGTTCTCCCAGCCCGTGTTCTGGGGGAGGGGCCTGCCATGCTGTTACTCAGGCAACCCTGTTTGGGCAGAGTTGCCCTGCCCCTTGTGGTGGAGGATGGGCTCAGTGAAAACAGGTTTGGGGGGGGGGCTTTTGTTCTCTGGCAGCTTTCCCTGGTGGCATCCTGTGTCTCTTCCGAGAAAGCAGAAGAAATTGTTTCCAACCCTCTGCCTCAGAGCAGAGAGATTGCAGTCTGTTCTTCAGTGAGCTCTCCAAGCCACATTATTTCCATTTCTGCCTGTGCTGCTATATACCACAGTCTCCTGGATTGTGCACCCCTCAGCAGCGCTCTCAGTCCTCACCTCCAGGTCGGGGCACGTCTCTGCCCTTTGTGCTTCTAAAACTGTCAGCCACCCCCAATTCATATGCCCGGCCCTGCTGCTCCGGTTTTCCATCCAGGGGCCTGCCCTAAAGTCCTTTCCCCACCGCTACTGGTCTGCAAGTCTGTGCCCGGTCCCCAGCGTGGGTCCCCAGCGTGGGAGGCTATTGCTCACGGTGGTGTAGGATTCCAACAGCTTGGCTCCCTCCCCCTTCCATTTATCCTCTGTTATATTCCTGCAGAATCGCTGCTCCCCACTTTGTATCTTGAATCCAACCACCTGTGATATTCTGTTTGTAGAGATCCAGATCTATCTTCTTACAGATCAGGCTGATTTTGTGGGTGTTCAGAGTGGTATGGTAGATATCCAGCTCAATTCTGGGGACCAGTTGGAAAAGGGTCCCCCACTCCTCCGCCATCTTTTTTTTACATCCCAGGTACCATTTTAAGTATGATGTTTGCACGTGCAAACAGGGATTTGCAGACATGACAAACCAAAAAACAAGACTAATACGATCCTTACTCCCATAGAGCTTATATTCTATTTGTAAGGAAATAAATAACTAGCAAGTAAATAAGTACATAAATAGGATAATTTCAGACTGAAATATGCAATTAAGTAAAAAAGGGGTTATGAGATAAATAATGAAAAGTAGGAGGCACAGGGATTAATAATATGAGATTGGTTGGTCAGGGAAGACTTCTCTGTGGAGGTGACATTTGAGGTGAGACAAATACAAGGAGCTAACTACACAACTATTTTTTGGGAAAAGTGTTCCATGGAAGAAGAGGAAATAGTAAGTAAAAAGGCCCTGAGGTAAGATTATGCCTGATGTGCACAAAGAACAGCAAGGAGACCAATGCAGCTGCACTGCAGTGAACAAGGAGACGTGGTAGACAATGAGGTAAGAAAAATAGTCAGAAGCCAATCATGTAGGGCCTTGTAGGTCAGACTTAAGAACTTCGTATTTATTCTAAAGGGAATGGACTATTCTGCCTTCCAAGAGGACATACATCAATGTTATACCTCTTCTTTATGAAAGCTCTTTACATATTTGAAGACCTTGCGTATATCCCTGCTATGTCCTCTCTTCTGTAGACCAGAAGTCACTAAATTTCTTCAACCATTTCTCCCAGGTTGTTTTTAGATTTCTCACTATTTTCTTGTCCCCTTCTAGTTATACTGTAGTTTGCTAAACTGTACATATTAAGTGAGAAATAAATGTTACCTGAAGGAATGAACAAATGACATACCATGCTCAATGCAAAGCACAGTAGGATGATTTCTTTTTGTACTAGACGTTACAGTTCTATTATAACCCAAGTAGCATTCATTTTGAAAGTAACATACTTCATTTCTCAGTGTATCAGCAGTTAGTTTCATGTGTATCAAAGATAACATGAAAGCCGATTTTCACTGATATGTAGACAAGCAACCACATTCATGGACCATTATCAATTTTGCTTCAAAAGATTCTACATACTAGAAGAACATGGTAGATGGACTGCAACAAATGGCTTAATTCTTCACCTATCTGTAGACCCAGAAACTTTGCTATGGGACTTTGCAGTATTTTCCCACTCTAGGTGAGGTGTTATTCCCCATCCCTTCATTTTGGGCTTGGACATGTAATTTCCTTCTCATAATTGAATGATAGCTAATATGACATAAGCAGAGTCTTTGCTTGTTTACACTTGCTCTGTTAGACTCCTCCCATCATTATACAAACACACCACAATACCCTGCTAGAGAGTTACAAGATAATGTGTAGAAGAGCCAAGTCACCCAAGCTGAGGCCATCCTAAACAAGCCAGCCCCTAGGTGACTCACAACTGATTGTAAATTCATGAGTGAGACCAGACAAGACCAGAAGAACTGTTCCACTAACTCACTGACTCAAAATCAGTAATACACGGTTGTTGTTTAAAGCCACTAATTTGTAAGGTGGTTTGGTATGCAGCAATAATTTACTGATACAAAGAACTTTTAGTCTCTAGTGTTCAGTCATAAATCCTCCTCCTCCAACACATGTATGCATATACATACATGTTCCAGCAGAAGAGTTTAAACTTTGGTGCATTGGTTTTGGAAGGTTTGGGACTTTGGGTCTAAAACATCATAAGTATAATGGTGTTTTGTGTCTATGTAATACACATCATATTCATTTAGCTACCTAAATATCACCACCTCTTTTAGACTCACTCTACAGAGCACAGGGCTTCGCATGGTATGTAAAATGCCAAGTCAATCAAAACCCAAAACAAATGTCATATACACAAAGCCTACACCTGCTTAAAATGTGCTTTTTCTCCATTTTCTCTCAGATCTATATGAAATTATGGACCTACTGCAGAGCAAAACTGATTTCTTGGAAGAGCTGGGTTTCCTATTGTGTCTAAGGTAATAGAAAGGATATTACTGCTCTGCTAAATCTTCTTGCAGTTGACTTGCTTTGAATTGCTACAGTAACATAAAAGAAAATCATCATTAGGGTTCAAAAAATAAGTTGTTTTAAATAAAGTTTACATTAATTTGCAGACATGACAAACCAAAAAAACTCATTTACAATTCCCAATAATTGGTCAGGGCTTATTAGATGTTTGTATATTTGGATTTACACAGTTTAATATATTTTTTCTTTTGGTTGGTTATTTTTGTATCATTGGAAAAGAAATTTAAGACAAATTGAATTCAATCTTGTTGCCAGCGATGTGTCTGGACTGCAATAACTGACTTTTTAAAAACTACATGTTATAAGAAAACAAAATAAAATGGCTCCATCTTGAGGAGTCTTTCTGACTATAAAAATGTAGAATGTGTCATAGAGAAATAAGAACATGTGTTCTCAAACTTTGTTTGTGAAAAGTACATACATTTTATTCTCTAGAACCTTAGGATCACACAGAGGGTCATGAGTATGATGCTGAGAGAGGCCCTTGAGAAGGAATTAGAAGTAGAGAAATCATTGCTTAGTGTAAAGACATGGAGTGTGGAAAGGAATATCTAGGCTCATTCTACTGCTCTCCTACCTCATATTGGTGAATCCTGGGAAAACTTTATACAAGAGGATGCAGTAAAATTAGGACATAATTCTACTTAGAATTCTACCAGGCATGATTAGCCTGGTTCCCTAGGGCCATGTTCTACTACTCTTGCAAGCTCAATTCTAGGACCCAAGTTGTTCCTAGTCAGGAAGGATTTATAAAGCCTAGTTTAGTATTCAAGCAGCTCATCATTGAGCCACCTTTACTACTAGTCATATTCTGATCACATGGCTCCATTCTAGTACCCGAACTTATTAAACTTCTCTGTGCCTCAGTTTCCTCATCAAAAAATTGAGTGATGTGAGACTTAAGTAAAATAATGCATATGCCTGACACATAGTAATAATTCAGTAAATTCAATTACCATAGCTGATATCAAACAACTAATGTGAAGTCACTGAACATGTAGTTAGGAAGAGAAGTACACGTGGTCAGCTCTCATGAGATAGTATGAGCCTGCTCCACCACACTAACGCATGGCCAAGACTCTACCTTATAACTCACTTCAAGTAATCACCTCTATTATTTCCCCCATATCTTAACCCCAATAATCCTAAAATTTGTCCCTATCTTGCTCTCAAACTACAATCCCATTCCTGCACCCCAGAAGTGATCCCAGCACATTTTATCTACCAGTCCTCTCTGATAAGACAATCTCCCTGTTCTTCTGGGTCTTGGCACACCTCCTACTCCCAGAATTTCTTTCATCATGTCACAATTCCTGTCAAGCCACTCTGTCCTTGAGGGACCTCTCTAATTATAGTCATCTGCATGAACTGCCACTGTCTTTAGTTATGGCTGTGATTAGGGCTCTATCTGGAGCCAAAGAGAGCTTACTGAAACAGGAGTGCAGTTTATGACTAGGAAACAAAGAGTTCACTCACCCACAGAAACAAAATATATTCCCTTCTTCTAATTAGTACTTTATTTTCACTACCTGTATGCCAAGCAGTACTTCCAGGCACTAGTGGTTGAGTAAGCCACTATAAACATCCCAAGAGTTTGAAGATGCTATAGACACAGCCCATTCATAAACAGAAAAAGAGGTAACATCCATTTAATAAACAACTCACAACATATAATCACACCCAAACTATTAATTCTGAAGTTGGTCCATTACATAAAGTAAATCAGTGCCAAAAATTTATTCATACTCTCATATGGCTATTGGACACATTACTTGGTAGCTGGTAAAACTGCAGGCATATTGATGCAATTATCTGTGCAAGTGAGTAAGCAATCCAGTTGTGTATATAATTATGGACAGCATTAATGTTGATAATGATGGGAAAGGTGATCCCATAATGACTGAGCCAGAAAGAGAAAAAGGGTAATTTGATTTGGAAAACATGATGCCACTGAGAGCATCTGTAGGCAACTGATAGCTCATAGATATTCATATGACAGGGGTCACAGGGCAGAGGAAAGGACTTGCCCAGTAAATTTTATTCAGTAAATAGGAAGGGAAGTATATATCTTACACAGATTATAAAATGACAAATATTTAGGATTGAAATTTATGCAGCAGAGAATCTGAATCTGATTATACAGTCTTGTTTTAACATCTCAAAAGATCTCAGCATCATCATATGCCTATGAGTTTCCCCTGAACTATAACTGTGCAGAAATGCTGAGTGATTAAAAGGCTCCTGGATTTCTATTCCTCATGGGAATATATGCACATTACCAGCTTGGGACATCTCTTAAGGCCCTACATTAAAAGAGATGAAGTCACTGAAGTCTGCATAAAAAGTCCTCTATAGAAACACAACTAAGTCTCACCCCAAAAATATCCAGCTTCTCTTATTTACACTACAATGTACTGTTTCCACATGGCCAATCTCCCTCTTTATTTATCTGGCTAGCCATCTTAGCCCTGAGGCTGGATTACTTGCTTGCTTGCTGATTCTTACATCTATTTTATTGTTTAAGAAATAATCATTATTGAACATATACTATGTGGTAGACACTAACGGGTTTGGAATTAACTACATATATATACACATACACACCAGGGTCTACATCCTCAGAACACACACAAATCCAGTGCAAGAGACAGACTGGTAAACATAAAAGAATGTGAGGAGTTTTATTTTGTGTTATCATGGGGCAAAAGAGTAGCCCAGAAGAAAAACATTAATCTAGACTAGGGGAGTCAGAAAAGATTTTCTGGAGGAAATAACATCTGAGACCAGGACAAGTAGAAAGTAGCTAAACAGCAATAGAGGAGTAGACAAAGCAAAACCCTTGCCTTCCTGGATCTTCCATATAGGGAAAGACAAATAATAAAAATAATACATATATATCAGTGTCTAGTGTGAAGAGAAATAGGGCAGAGTGTGGCAACAGCATAATAGGGGTGCACTTTAGACAGATGCTCAAAGAAGGCCTTGCTGAGATACTTTAGTAAACTTGAATGACATGAGGGAGCAAGACCTGTGGATATCTGAGGTAGAAATGATCCAGGCCCTGAGGCAAGAGCATGTTTAAAAAGTTCAAGGACTAACAGAAAAAGCAATGTAGCTGAAGCTGAATGTACAAAGAGAGACAGGAAATTAAATCAGAAGGGAAGCCAAAAGCCAGATCACATAGGATTTTGTAGGCTACCGCAAGTTGTTTATTATTTTGGATTTTGCTTGAACCTCGAGTATACAGAATTGAATTAATCATAATTCTTCATTCAGGTTATACTATCACTGCTTTATAAAGTATTCTTTTCATCTGTTTACTTTAGTGTCCTAATAAACATTCATGAACCCACTGCCCAAACCCCAGACTGGAATATTACCTATATTTGTCTATTATACCACCTCCCACGACTCCCTGCAAATAACCACTATCCCATATTTTATGTATATCATTCCCTTCCCTTTTTATTAATTTTATCAAGTATACACGTATTTCTTAAGAGTGTTTTTGTTTTACTTGTTGATTCATTTTACAAAATGAGTATTATATTCTATGCTGTTTTCTGGTTCTTTTTTTTTTCACTCAGTATCGTATTAGTAAGATTTATTCACATCGTTGTGTGTAGGAATAGTTCATTCATTTTCACCAATATAATATCCCATTATGTGAACATTCCACAAATCATTTACTCATTTTCTTATTCATGGCCATTTGAGTGATTCCCCAAATTTTCTTTTATTATATTATGTTAGTCACCATACAGTACATCATTAGTTTCCCCAAATTTTGCTATTACAAACAATGCCACCACAAACAGTCTAATTAGTACATGTCTCCTTAGGTACATGAGCTAAAATTTCCCTTGGAATATACCTAGTATTGATGCTAGGTCATATGTTGTGCAAATGTTCAACTCTACAAAATAATGCCATATTGTTTTTCAAAGCAGTTGTATCATATATTCCCACCAGCAATGTAAAAGAGAGCTCCCATACACATCCTCTCCAACACTTGGTATTTTCAGGCTGCCTAAATTTATCAATCCAGTGGATGTAAAATGGTATCTCATTGTGGTCCCAATCTGTATTTCACTGAGTATAAGTGAAGTTGTATGTCTCCTTATGTTTATCAGACATATATGTTTCCTTTTCTCTGAAATGCCTAGTCCTGTATGTTCACTATATTTTTCTATTGGGATATTTGTCTTTGTCCTGTTTGTAGAATTTCTTTATATAGTCTTATACCAAGACTTTTTTGTTCTATGTGTTACAAATACATACTTTTTTCCAGGTGTGTAACTTGTCTTTCAATTTTGTCAGTATTTATTGATGATCAAAAGATCTTTAATTTATCAATCTTTTATTTTATGGGTTAGGTACTTCATGTTTTATTTTCTTACTCCAAGGTCAGGAAATTAATCACCTATATTTTCTTTTAAGTCTTAAATTTTTTATTTTGGCAGTCAAGTTCTTGATCTTCCTAAAGTTGATTTGTTGTGTTTTTTTAATATGGCATAAGGTAGGTATCAAATTTAATTTTTCCTCATATGTACAGGTTTTTTGGTTTCATTTGTTGAATAGTTCCTCTTTTTCCTTGTGATTTGCCATATCACCTCTGTTATATGTCAAAGTTCATTACATAGATCTATTACTGAAATCTCTCTTCTATTCCACTGTCAAGATGTCTGCCCTGTCCTGATTCCATACTGCCTTCCTAACTCCCATTTTAGATCATTCCTTCTTGTCCAACATCACCCAAATCAACTACTATTAGCAATCTTTTGTTTGCCAAGTACTAGAACATCCTTCTTTTTATATATTTCTTTATAAAGTGAATAATTTATATACCTCACTGGCAGTACCTGACTAGGTCATGGCAAAATTCCAATTACAGGTTCATATGGCACATGTGTCATGGTAGAAATGTATCTGATTTTCCATGCTTTGTAATTGAAATCTTGGTATGTATGTTCCTCTTTCTCTTTTCCCGTCCTGTCTGTCTTTACCAAGACATCTTGAACAAAGATATAGACAAAGAACAGGTAGAGGGATATATTTTGTGTTCTTGAAGTCGAAGTGTAGCAAATCAAACCTTATTTGAATATATACTCAGCTCTCTGCCTAAGGGAATTCTATTGTGAAAGCTTTTATAAGGATCAATCTTTCCTGTACCACTTACCTCACTGACATCATTTGTATATCTGAATTTTCATTTAACATAGTTCTTTTTGTAACAAAGTACTCCTGTAGGAAAAACAAGAGTTGCTCTCAATTAGAATAAATTATTTAATTTTGTTTGGTTTGCTTTGGTGAGGGTCAGAGAAGGAATATAGGGAGCAAGGGAGGTTTAGTCAGGCCCAACCTTAATCTTTCAAAGCTATAGAGAGCTTTGGTGATTACCAAGCCAGACATCATATGTCACTTTGGACTCTTGGAATAGATTTAAAAAAAAAAAAAAGATGTAATGTAAAGAATCATCATTACAGAGGGATTCACCCAAGGAAAGGTAATCTCAAAATGACTTAAACTTAGGAGAAAACATTCACAATCAAGTGATGGAGAAAACAAACCATTCCAACTGCCACCTCTTTTGAATCTGAAACTTGCCTATTCCTGAATTTCCCATGCACTTACAGTCCTACCTTAGTACCTGTGGCTGGAACTTCTGATACCAATTACTCACCTGAATCCTAGAGTATTATCTGTCATTATACTTGCCAGATATCATACTTGCCACACATCTGACAGTTCAATCCTGTGGATACCTGCCACACACTACTGGCATTTCATTCCATTTTCTAAACCATCTGTTCTCCCCCATTTGCAGTTGACCCTTATGTGGCCTACAGTACTACATAAATAAGATCCTCCCCTTTTTAATTTTATCACATTTGCCTCTTTTACTTTTTTTTCAGACAAAATAATCCTGCTCATTCTATATGGGAAGAAAAATGACTTTGCCTATAAAATGATGAACTATTTATTTCTTTAGGGAGCAAATGTAAATACATTGCCCTTTACTGTATTCAGAACCACCACCTATAGTTATGCAATGAACAACATATCCATCCATAGAGGCCCTGAATCACTTACCAATACACTTGTGCATTAATGTCCAATGGAACCAGCAAACCTCAGAGAGATCACTGTGAAGATAGTTAGTTCTAATTGGGCGAGGAATTCCAAGGGACCACAAGCCATGAAAACGCAAGATGACTGTGGCCCCCTGGTGCTTAAGTGAATGACATGTTTAAATATAAAGTATCAAAATGGATGATCACAGTAGGAAATTCATTAAGTCTCATTAACTATATTTTGATAAGATCCTTAGAAGAATTAATTAACTTCAAGAGGACCCCAAAATACAACCAAATTTCAACTCCACTTATTAACTAATGTGTGTGGGACCCAGTTGTTCAGGCCATAAGTGGTATGAAATTTTGAAAGTTTATACAATACCGTTAAGAGCCTCTCATTTAACACTCCAGAAGGTAGTCAAAAGGAACAAACTTCCAGTTATAATATAAATAAGTACTAGGGTTGTAATGTAAAACATGATGACTACAGTTAACCCTGCTGTATGATATATAGCAAAGTTGTTAAGAAAATAAATTCTATGAGTTCTCATCACAATTTTTTTCTTTTATTTTGATTTTATCTATGTGAAATGATGGATGTTAGCTGACCCTATTGTGGTAATCACATCACAATATATGTAAATCAAACCATCATGCTATATACCTTAAAGTTACACAGTGATGGATGTCAATTATTTCTCAATAAAACTGGAAAAAAATTCCCTCCAAAAACATCTTCCTTCCACCACCCCCAACTCACATGGCTTTTATTTTCCCCCAAATCCTGTCTCTCCCTAAGTCCTTTATCATATAGCTTGGTTTCACATCCCTGGATAACGTATTCCCTTCCTCCTCAGGTCTTTCTCATATTACTCTTCTTTCTATGCCCACTCTATGACTATGCCTTACAAATGTCTAGGAACCAATCTACCAAAGAGAGTATCCAGGAGGGTAGAAGGCTAAGAGAACGAGGAAAGTATATGAAAACTCCTATGTTCATAACTTTTTTTCTTCATCACACATGAAGTACAATTCAATGCAATTTTTGCGAGAATAACTTGAGCACTGTGTCTGCAAATAGCTGCTGGGCTATTTGACTGGACCTAATTAGGTTAGTGTTGGAAGCAGCAGTCCAAATAACCATCCCTTGACCAAAGACAGTCTAACATTTTATGTATTTCTGTTTTTATTAACATATAATGTATTATTTCCTTCAGGGGTACAGGTCTGTGATTCATCAATCTTAAACAATTCACAGCGCTCACCATAGCACATACCCTTCCCAATGTCCATCAACCAGCCACCCTACCCTTCCAACCACCCACCCCTCCAGCAACCCTCAGTTTGTTTCCTGAAATTGAGTCCCTTATTGTTTGTCTCCCTCTCTGGTTTCATCTTGTTTCATTTTTCCCTCCTTTCCCCTATGATCCTCTGTCTTGTTTCTCAAATTCCTTATATCAGTGAGATTATATGACGCTTGTCTTTCTCTGATTGACTTATTTCACTTAGCATAATACCCTGTAGTTCCATCCACGTCATTGCAAATGGCAAGATTTTGGTTTTTTGATGGCTGCATAATATTCCATTGTGTATATATACCACTTCTTTATCCATTCATCTGTTGATGGACATCAAGGCTCTTTCCATAGTTTGGCTATTGTGGACATTGCTGCTATAAACATTGGGGTGCACATGCCCTTTCAGGTCACTACAGTTGTATCTTTGGGGTAAATACCCAGTAGTGCAATTGCTGGGTCGTAAGGTAGCTCTATTTTCAACTTTTTGAGGAACCTCCATACTGACTTCCAGAGTGTCTGCACCAGCTTGCATTCCTACCAACAGTGAAGGATGGTTCCCTTTCTCCACATCCTCCCCAACATCTGTCATTTCCTGACTTCTTAATTTTAGGCATTCTGACTGGCATGAGGTGGTATCTCATTGAGGTTTTGATTTCTATTTCCCTGATGACAAGCAATGTTGAGCACCTTTTCATGTGTCCATTGGCCATTTGGATGTCTTCTTTGCAGGAATGTCTGTTCATGTCTTCTGCTCATTTCTTGATTGGATTATCTGTTCTCTGGGTGTTGAGTTTTTTTTTTCCTTGTGTTATGTTAATCACCATACATTACATCATTCCATTTTGATGTAGTGTTCCATGATTCATTGTTTGCATATAACACCCAGTGCTCCATGCTGTATGTGCCCTCTTTAAGACCCATCACCAGGCTAAGCCATCCCCCCCAGCCCCCTCCCCTCTAGAACCCTCAGTTTGTTTCTCAGAGTCCATAGTCTCTCATGGTTCATCTTCCCCTCCAATTCCCCCACCTTCATTCTTCCCTTTCTGCTATCTTTTTTTTTTATTTCTTTAAACATATAATGTATTTGTTTCAGAGGTAAATGTCTGTGATTAAACAGTATTACACAATTCACAGCACTTACCATAACATATACCCTACCCAATGTCTATCACCCAGCCACCCCATCCCTCCCACCCCCCACCACACCAGCAACCCTCAGGTTGTTTCCTGAGATTAAGAAATCCTCATATCAGTGAGGTCATATGATACATGCCTTTCTCTGATTGACTTATTCGCTCAGCATAATACCTTCCAGTTCTATCCACGTTGTTGCAAATGGGAAGATTTCATTCCTATTGATGGCTGCATAATATTCCATTGTATATATATAACACTTCTTCTTTATCCATTCATCTGTCGATGGACGTCTTGGCTCTTTCCATAGTTTGGCTATCGTGGACATTGCTGCTATAAACATCGGGCTGCATGTACCCCTTCGGATCACTACATTTGTATCTTTGGGGTAAATACCAAGTAGTGCAATTGCTGGGTCATAGGGTAGCTCTATTTTCAACTTGTTAAGGAGCCTCCATACTGTTTTCCAGAGTGGTTGCAACAGCTTGCATTCCCACCAACAGTGTAGGAGGGTTCCTCTTTCTCTGCATCCCCACCAACATCTGTCCTTTCCTGACTTGTTAATTTTAGCCATTCTGACTGGTATGAGGTGGTATCTCATTGAGGTTTTGATTTGGATTTCCCTGATGCCGAGCGATGTTGAGCACTTTTTCATGTGTCTGTTGGCCATTTGGATGTCTTCTTTGGAAAAATGTCTGTTCATGTCTTCTGCCCATTTCTTGATTGGATTATTTGTTCTTTGGGTGTTGAGTTTGATAAGTTCTTTAGAGATTTTAGATACTAGCCCTTTATCTGGTATGTCATTTGCAAATATCTTCTCCCATTCTGTCGGTTATCTCTTGGTTTTGTTGACTGTTTCCTTTGCTGTGCAAAAGCTTTTTATCTTGATGAAGTCCCAATAGTTCATTTTTGCCTTTGCTTCCCTTGCCTTTGGCAATGTTCCTAGGAAGAAGTTGCTGCGGCTGAGGTGGAAGAGGGTGCTGCCTGTGTTCTCCTCTAGGATTTTGATGGACTCCTGTCTCACATTTAGGTCTTTCAACCATTTTGAGTCTATTTTTGTGTGTGGTGTAAGGAAATGGTCCGGTTTCATTCTTCTGAATGTGGCTGTCCAATTTTCCCAACACCATTTTTGAAGAGATTATCTTCATGTGAGACATTAAAGAGAATGTCCATTGGACATTCTTTCCTGCTTTGCTGAAGATTATTTGACCATAGAGTTGAGGGTTCATTTTGGGGCTCTCTATTCTGTTCCATTGATCTATCTGTCTGTTTTTGTGCCAGTACCATACTGTCTTGAGGATTAGAGCTTTGTAATAGAGCTTGAAGTCCAGAATTGTGATGCCACCAACTTTTCTTTTCTTTTTCAACATTCCTCTGGCTATTCAGGGTCTTTTCTGGTTCCATACAAATTTAAGGATTATTTGTTCCATTTCTTTGAAAAAAGTGGATGGTAATTTGATAGGGATTGCACTGAATGTGTAGATTGCTCTAGGTAGCACTGACATCTTCACAATATTTGTTCTTCCAATCCATGAGTATGGAACGTTTTTCCATTTTTTGTGTCTTCCTCAATTTCTTTCATGAGTATTTTATAGTTTTCTGAGTACAGATCCTTCGCCTCTTTGGTTAGATTTATTCCTAGGTATTTTATGGTTTGGGGTGCCATTGTAAATGGGATCGACTCCTTAATTTCTCTTTCTTCTGTCTTGTTGTTGGTGTAGAGGAATGCCACTGGTTTCTGTGCATTGATTTTATATCCTGCCACTTTACTGAATTCCTGTATGATTTCTAGCAGTTTTGGGGTGGAGTCTTTTGGGTTTTCCACATAAAGTATCATATCATCTGCAAAGAGTGAGAGTTTGACTTCTTTGCCGATTTGAATGCCTTTGATTTCTTTTTGTTGTCTGATTGCTGTGGCTAGGACTTCTAGTATATTGTTGAATAGCAGTGGTGATAGTGGACATCCTTGCCGTGTTCCTGACCTTAGGGGAAAAGCTCTGTTTTTGCCCATTGACAATGATATTCGCTGTGGGTTTTTCATAGATGGCTTTTATGATATTGAGGTATGTACCCTCTATCCATATACTCTGAAGAGTTTTGATCAAGAAAGGATGGTGTACTTTGTCAAATGCTTTTTCTGCATCTTTTGAGAGGATCATATGGTTCTTGTTCTTTCTTTTATGAATGTACTATATCACATTGATTGATTTGTGGATGTTGAACCAACCTTGCAGCTCAGGGAAAATCCCACTTGGTAGTGGTGAATAATCCTTTCAATGTACAGTTGGATCCTATTGGCTACTATTTTGGTGAGAATTTTTGCATCCATGTTCATCAAGTATATTAGTCTGTCATTCTCCTTTTTGAGGGGGTCTTTGTCTGGTTTTGGGATCAAGGTAATGCTGGCCTCATAAAACGGGTTTGGAAGTTTTCCTTCCATTTCCATCTTTTGGAACAGTTTCAGAAGAATAGGTATTCTTTAAATGTTTGGTAGAATTCCCCTGGGAAGCCATCTGGCCCTGGGCTCTTCTTTGTTGGGAGATTTTTGATGACTGCTTCAATTTCCTTAGAGGTTATACGTCTGTTCAGGTTTTCTATTTCTCCCTGGCTCAGTTTTGGTAGTTGATACATCTCTAGGAATGCATCCATTTCTTCCAGATTATCTAATTTGTTGGCATATAGTTGCTTATAATATGTTCTTATGATTGTTTGTATTTCTTTGGCGTTGGTTGTGGTCTGTCCTCTTTCATTCATGATTTTGTTTTTTGGGGTCATTTCTCTTTTCTTTTTGATAAGTCTGGTCAGGGGTTTATCAGTCTTGTTAATTCTTTCAAAGAACCAGTTCCTAGTTTTGTTGATCTGTTCTACTGTTCTTTTGGTTTCTATTTCATTGATTTCTGCTCTGATCTTTATTATTTCTCTTCTCCTGCTGGGTTTAGGCTTTATTTGCTCTTCTTTCTCCAGTTCCTTTAGGTATAGGGTTAGGTTGTGTATTTGAGACCTTTCTTGTTTCTTGAGAAAGGCTTGTATTGCTATATACTTTCCACTTGGACTGCCTTTGCTGCATCCCAAAGATTTTGAACAGTTGTGTTTTCATTTTCACTTCTTTCCATGATTTTTTTTTAATTCTTCTTTAGTTTCCTGGTTGACCCATTCATTCTTCAGTAGGATGCTCTTTAGCATCCATGTTTTTGAGTTCTTTCCAACTTTCCTCTTGTGATTGAGTTTTAGTTTCAAAGCATTATGGTCTGAAAATATGCAGGGAATGATCCCAATCTTTTGGTACCAGTTGAGACCTGATTTGTGACCCATGATGTGATCTATTCTAGAGAATGTTCCATGGGCACTAGAGACGAATGTGTATTCTGTTGCTTTGGGATGGGATGTTCTGAATATATCTGTGAAGTCCGTCTGGTCCAGGGTGTCATTTAAAGCTTTTCTTTCCTTGTTGATCTTTTGCTTAGATGATCTGTCCATTTCAGTGAGGGGGGGGGTGTTAAAGTCCCCTATTTTGTTGTATTATTTTCAATGTGTTTCTTTGATTTTTTTATTAATTGGCTTATATATTTGGCTGCTCCCATGTTAGGGGCATAGATGTTTAAAATTGTTAGATCTTCTTGTTGGACAGACTCTAAGTATGATATAGTGTCCTTCCTCATCTCTTATTATAGTCTGGTTTAAAATCTTATTTGTCTGATATAAGGATTGCCACCCCAGGTTTCTTTTTATGTCCATTAGCATCGTAATTTGTTTTCCACCCCCTCACTTTCAATCTGGGGATGTCTTTGGGTCTAAAATGAGTCTCTTGCAGACAGCATATCGATGAGTCTTGTTTTTTTATCCAATCTGATACCCTGTGTCTTTTGATTGGGGCATTTAACCCATTTACATTCAGGGTAACTATTGAAAGATATGAATTTAGTGCCATTGTATTGCCTGTAAGGTGACTGTTATAGTATATTGTTTCTGTTCCTTTCTGGTCTATGTCACTTTTAGGCTCTCTCTTTTTTAGAGGACCCCTTTCAATATGTCTTATAGGGCTGGTTTAGTGTTTGCAAATTCCTTTAGTTTTTGTTTGTCCTGGAAGCTTTTTATCCCTCCTTCTATTGTCAATGACAGCCTAGCTGGATATAGTATTCTTGGCTGCATATTTTTCTCATTTAGTGCTCTGAATATATCATGCCAGTCCTTTGTGTCCTGCCAGGTCTCTGTGGATAGGTGTGTTGCCAATCTAATGTTTCTACATTGTAGGTTACAGATCTTTTATCCCGAGCTGCTTTCAGGATTTTCTCTTTGTCCTTGAGACTCGTAAGTTTTACTATTAGATGTCGGGGTGTTGACCTATTTTTATTGATTTTGAGGGGGGTTTTCTGTGCCTCCTGGATTTTGATGCTTCTTTCCTTCCCCAAATCAGGGAAGCTATCTGCTATAATTTGCTCCAATATACCTTCTGCCCCTCTCTCTCTTTCTTCTTCTTCTGGGATCCCAATTATTCTAATATTGTTTCGTCTTATGGTATCACTTATCTCTCGAATTCTGCCCTTGTGATCCAGTAGTTATTTCTCTCTTTTCCTCAGTTTCTTTATTTTCTATCATTTGGTCTTCTATATCACTAATTCTCTCTTCTTCCTCACTTATCCTAGCAGTTAGAGCCTCCATTTTTATTGCACCTCATTAATAGCCTTTTTGATTTCGACTTGGTTAGATTTTAGTTCTTTTATTTCTCCAGAAAGGGATTCTCTAGTGTCTTCCATGCTTTTTTCAAGCCCAGCTAGTACCTTTATAATTGTCATTCTGAACTCTAGTTCTGACATCTTACTAATGTCCATATTGATTAGGTCCCTGGCAGTCGGTACTGCCTCTTGCTCTTTTTTTTTTTTTTTTTTGAGGTGAGTTTTTCTGTCTTGTCATTTTGTCCAGGGGAGAATAGATGAACGAGAGAACAAAACGCTAACAGGGTAACAATGACTCCAGAAAAATATACACTAAACAAATCAGAAAAGACCCGAAACCGGGGGAAAAGAAAGGGAAGGAAAGGAAAAAAAAAAGAATATGATCAGGCTGGTGAATAGATCAGAGCCACACACTAGATTTTGGGTGTATTTTGGTCTGTTAGAAGAAAATGCCTCCCAAAATTAAAAAAAAAAAAGAAAAACATATATGTACAAAAATAAGGGTAAATACAATGAAGAGATGAAATATGACTGTAAAGATGAAAATTTAAAAAGATTTTTAAAAAGGAATTAAGATAAGAGGTTTGTTGAAAAAAGAAAGAAAAATTAAGGAAAAAAAAAAGGAGAGATTGTGATCAGGCAGGAGACTAGAAGAAAGCCATACACTAGATTTAAGGTATATTTTGGTCTGTTAGAAGAAACTGTAGCCCAAAATTTTAAAGAGAGAAAAACTTATATATATACAAAAAATAAGGTTAAATACAATGAAGGGATAGAATATGATTGTAAACATGAAAATTAAAAAAGATTTTTAAAAAAGGAATTGATAAGATGGTTGAAAAATGAAAGAAGAAAATTTCAAAAAAAAAAAGAAGTAAAAAAGAAAAATTAAGGAAAATTTAAAAAATTAACTTTGAAGACTAAAGAATCATGGGGAAAAAGTCATGAATTCTATGTGCTGTATTCCCCTAGCACTGGAGTTTTGCAGTTCTCATTGATCGGTAAACTGGGTCTTGGCTGGATGTCCTTGCTGATCTTCTGGGGGAGGGGCCCATTACAGTGATTCTCAAATCCTTTCCCAGAGATGGAATTGTACAGCCCTTGCCAGGGGCCAGGCTAAGTAATTGGTTCGGGCTTGTTCTCAGTAGCTTTTATTCCCTGAACGCTTTCCATACAGCTTTGGAGGATGAGAGTGAAAATGGCGACCTCTCAATCTCCAGTCCCGGAGGAGCAAAGAACTCAGGGCCCCACTCCTCAGTGAGCCCTCAGAGAAAAGCAGTCAATCACTCCTGTCTCCCTGGTCTCTGGCTGCACTCCATGCTCACCGGGCCTGTGACCAAGTGTTTCTATCTCTGGCACACAACCCTGTTTGGAATCTCCAAACCCAGCAGATACCTGTGGTTCACTCCTATGCCACTCCTCCCGTGGGAGGAAGGGGAGTCTCCCTGTATCTGCCACTTATTGGGTTCCTGCTCCAAGAGTAGTGGCCTGACTGTGCTGCGGATCATGGTTTGTGGCAACCCCAAGCTGAGAGCCCACTCCTTGGCTCCATCTTTGTGGACAGCTTCCCTGTTCCAACACCTGGGAGCTCTACTGCACTCAGGCACCCCTGGTCTTTTTGTGATTCCGAGGGTCCTGAGACCACACTGTCCCAGTGAGGGTTCCATGCCCTGCTTAGCCACTGGAGCGACATCCCTCAGTGGGGCAGACTTCTAAAAGTTCTGATTTTGTGCTCCGCTGCTCTATCGCTTGCTGGTAGCTGGCTGATGGTGGCTCCCTCCCCCCGCAGTCTAGCTTCTCATATTATTGCCTCATATTCACTTCTTGGCACGTCCTACCTTCAGAAAGTAGTCGCTTTTCTGTTCATAGAATTGCTGCTATTCTTTTCTTTGATCGCCTGTTGATTTTGTAGGTGTTCAGAATGGTTTGATAACTATCTAGCTGAATTCCTGGGACCAGATGAAATTTAGGTCTCTTATTCCTCCACCATCTTTCTCCTCCCCTCCTTTTTATCTCATTTTATGTATTTTGTCTATTTACTCCACAATAACTTTTAAAGAAGTTCAATGATTTTGTATAAGTTTTTATACTATTTAAAAGCATTTAATTATAAAATAAGGAGGTAGTAAATGGCATCAAACACAACAAAAATTTTATTTGAGGGGAAAATGTTGATAACTAAACATACTTCTAAACTCACTACCATGAGAAGGTAGGATGACTCTTGATCTGGACAAATAATTCAAGTCTTGACTTTTTGTATTACAGAATATCAAATTTGCCATCTTTGGTCCTGTGGCAGAGATTAATTGTTCCCCCATATCCATTTCCGCTTCCTCCTTTAATATCTCCATGTTTTTGCTGGGCACATGGTGATCCAGAATTAAGATTACATTCCTCAGACCCCCTTGCTGTTAAATGTGGCCATTCAAATGTATTCTGGTCGAAGCATCTAAGCAAAAGTAATATAAAGCTTTCAGTAAATGCCCTTAAATGAAGGATGTTTCCTTCTTTCCCTGTTGCCTACTTCCTGCAACCTAGAATGAGGATGCATTGTCTGGAACTAAAGCAGCCACCAGAAATGTGGAATGACCTTGGAAATAAATACTGCACACAACTGAGCAACAAGATGGAAGGATCCTGGGTCTTGAGGCTGTGGAGCATTCTAACAGCTCTGTAACAACTAGCTCCAATGTCTTATATGAGTAAGAAAGAAGCTGTCTTGTTCAAACCCTATAGTTTGAATTCTCTGCCACTGGTAGCCAGACCTAATCCTAAGTAAAACAACTCCCATTAACTAAAACTTATACATCTTGCTTCAACCACCAATACAAAAATCTCTGCAGTTGAGGCACTTGCCAGATATTTCAAGCTTAAATCAATAGCTATCCAGTTCCTGCCAAAAGCCAAGTTAAAGCAACTAATAATCAAGAACTGAATAAAAGACATGCTATTCATTCATTCCTCAAGGTCTCCTATACTATCTACATTCACTTAAGTCACGAGAAAACACTGTAACTTGGCTGCAATTTTAGTTCTCTGATAAAACGTTTTAACTGAAGTATGAGTTAATGATATGGTCTCTCATCTAGAGGAATGGGGATCAAAAGGAACTGTGTATAAAGCCTCATTACAAAGCAGGAGAGTTAGCTGAGTTCCCTGTAGATTTTTTCTATGTTGGCTGGATCAGGATTACCTATAGAACTGACATGTAGGGCAAACACAATTGATTTTCCAAATCAGGGCACTTTAAAGGGTGAAAAATTTACTATTAATACATACATCAGGAAAACAGCATAAACCATAATTATCTCAGGCAAACAAAAATGTATAGTCACCCTGCATGGATAGTTAGCTCTCTTGGCCAAACTGACCGAGTGAGTTTATGTATTTTTTTTTCTAAAATACCAATGACACTACCTTAAACACTGTTTTAATTCTTACACTGTGACCAAACCATTGGAAACCAAAGTTACCAGGAAAAGTGATCTGGTCAGTCAGCAAAGCTCAAGTTAGATAGATTTAACTGCAATTGTTAAATATAAGAGAATTATTCCAAGGTTGAGAAAAGAGGCTTGCCATATGTATGACTGATGCAGTGTACAGATTTGAACACTTATTATCTCCAACAAGCTATGTAAGTTCATTTAAATACTACATTCATTTAGTTGTTATTCACAAATTCATTCAGAAGTTATTTACTAAGTGCCGGAGTGCATGGGTGGTCAATTCCATGCGGGATAAAACAAGGAAAACAGCTTTTGGTAGCTATACACGTTTATGAAGTAACAATTTCTTCTTTCTTCTTCCCCTTTTCCATTCTGCTCCTCTTCTTTCTTCCTCCTTTTTCCATTCTTCAAACAAGTCCAGTTTGAACTTGTTTTTTTTTTTTTTAATGCTATCTAGCATTAATCTGGTTATGACCACTTACCACCTCTGTCTTCACAGAATAAATATAGGCTTATCAAATATGTTAGATGGGTTATCTGACTTTGGACTTATGCCGCAGTAGGCTGGTGTCCAACTTATCTTCCAGCAGAATCTCATTGATAGACACTTATGTGCATCTTTCTTCTGATGAATCCATCAACAACAGAAGTAATTTTGTCTATTCTCCTTCCCTATTACCAGCAGCCCTTGTTTTGATCCATACACCTTTGGTAACCATAGTATCTAATACACACCCCTCCTAAGTATTCTGTGTGCATAATGTTTTTAATTGATTCTATACTTAAAATGATCTTTACATAGAGGCCTATAAAACATACTAAGGTGAACACACAATTCAAAGCACCAGTAGTTTATTTAGCCAATATTGATACTAAGTACTAACCAATTTGATAGTTTATAATTCATTATTTGGAAATAGAGACCCTTATAGAGCTCAGGCTCCAGGCCCTCAAGAAGAGAATTTAATGAGTAGTATTTTCTGATGCTTTAACTTTAAAATGTTCTCCCTTCAACCCCAGCCTGTCAAGTTGTTAATGATCATAAACAAATGCTTGAATGCACTCAAAAGATTGTTATTTAAAGCAAAATTATAGTCAATCTTCTGGTAGAGCAAAAAATTTTCTTGAAATGGCAATAATCATCCCCTAATTCATATGTTTTGAAAAAGTTTTATAGACACTGTTTCTGAAAGTTTCACCCTTCCTTCAATTCCGGTCACCACATATTTACTAAGTACTTAGAAAAATCTTCCCTCCCTTTCTCATGTAAGTGGGCAGAGGAAATTTGCCCACCTTGGGTCAGGGGCCAGTTCCTCAAACAATCCACTATGACCAAGAAGTGGGATTACATTGTACTAACGTGGTGATGCCTGTGGAAACTGTGTAGATGTGGGTGGAGTAAGGAAAAGAATGGAACCTGGAAAAGGGGGGAAGGGTTCTGAGCATAAAATAATAGGTGTCTACTACAGCATAACATACAAAAGCAGCTGAAAGCACAATGCTTACACCTTTAAGAAACTTCCAATTTCATTTTCACATTCCAAAGATTTTAAAATTTAAAAATCAGAGTAGAAAGAGGTAAGAATCTTGACCTTCAATAAGGAGAATCAAGTTTACACTCTTCTAACTACTGAATAAGATGGCTATTTTCTCAGGGCTTCAGTTGTTCCTCTATCAAAGCAAGGAGATTAAACTAGATTTTTTTTAATCTGTCATATTTCCTACCTAAGGAAATTGGACCCTCATCCACCCAATTGCTCAAGCCAGAAATCTAGGAACCACTCTGAATTCTTCCTTTTCCCTTACCCTCTAAATCTAATACCCTTCCCCACCAAAACCTCTGCTCCTAGTCTCCCTCCTCTCCGTATATGGCAATTTTAGTTCCTTCCAGCTGCTCAAACTATAGAATCATCTTTGATTCCTTTCCTTGTCTCACAACTCACATGCAATTATTCAGTAAATTCTATCAACTTTACCTTCAAAATGAATACAGAATCCAACTACTTCACAATACCTTCACTACTGCCACCCAAATCCAAACCACCATCATCTCTAGCCTAAATTATTGAAATGTCCTCCTAAATGATCTTTATGCTTCCTCTCCTGCCCCCTTACAGTCTATTATCAACATAGCAGCCAGAATGATCCTGTTGAAATGTAAGCCATTATATGGCTCTTCTCAAAATCCTCCAAGGGCTTCCCATCTTACTATTTTAAAAACCAAATCTCTTACAGTGGCCCAACATGAGCTTTGCAGAACAGCTCTAATATCATTCCTTAACACTCCCAGCCTCACACATTCTACTCTAGACACACTAGCTTCTCCACTGTTCCTCAAACTACCAAGTACATTCCTGGTTCCTGATACTGTATTTACTTAAAATACTTTCCCCAATAATCATACATGTTGCTCCCTCATTTTCAAGTATCTGTTCAAATGTGACCTTTTCAGGGAGCTTTTCTCTAACCACTCTTTATAAAACAGGAACCCCAAACTCATCCCAGTATTCCCTTCACGTCTTGCCCTGCTTTAGTACAGTCCATCACTCTTATCACCATTGGGCATATTATAGTTTACTTGTTTATTTATTGTATGTATCTTCTCATTAGACTACAGGCTCCATGAAGGCAGAAATTAAATTTGGTCCCTGCTGTATCCTCAGTACCTACAAAAATGCTTGACACAGAGGAGGTACTCGAATATTTGTTGGATGAATGAACAAATCCAGTTCATCAGCAATTCTTGTCAATTTTCTATCTCTAAAATATATGCCCAATTGGTTTCTTTTTCTCCATCCCACTGTTGCTACCTAAGTTTAAACCCATATCATTCTCATCTGGATCTATTCAGTAGTCCTCTACCTGGTCTTCCACCTCCATTCTCAGTCCCACCCCCTACATTTTTCACAGAGTGCTCTTCTAACAATGTATATCAAATCACATTCTCTCCTACATAAAATTCTCCAATGGCTTACCAGTGCTTTTAGGATCAAATTTAAACTCCTTCAAAGCCCTACATGATCTAGTTTCTGCCAAAATTACCAACCTCATTTTATATCACTATTTTCAATGTTTAAATGTTTCCATTCCTTAGAAATAACCATCTTAGTGCTTTGCACGTGCTGTTTGTTCTGCCAGGATATCTTCTCTCCTGCCTCTCTTGTTTCCGTTTGTCATCTTTTCAAGAAATATCTTCAACTTCTTATATAAGCAAGACTCTTTTCATCATTGTCTCACAAAAAAGTCTTCCTTTTCTTCTTAGAATGTATTACATTTTATAATAATATTTATATTTTTACTTAATGCCTGCCTGCCCAGCTTTTCTAAGTTCTGTGAGGTCCTTGTTTGGAACTCATTTGTTTTGTTCACCACCAAATATCTAATGTTTAGCAAAGTGTTTAGAATATATTGAATAAATAAACATGAAATGTTTTTATCTAAACCTATGAAATTTAAGTCTATGTTATTTGCTAATGTATATAACTAAGTTTCTTATAAGGTTTCCAGTTTTGATGTTCAGCTCTAGATAATATCTTACAAACCTAAAGGAACTATAACTTTCTTAGTCAACCCTGCTCTTTGCAGGTAAAGACCCTTCTGGGAAATAAAGTGCAGTATTGGGAGTAAAAAGCAGTCAAACTCTTAACTCTTCAGTCAGGGCCACTTTTGGGATGGAGGAAAATATGGAAAACATTTTATGGAGTTCTTGTCTATATAAACAATTTGATTTAAAAATGGATTATAAACTATTAGGACTTTATCAAAACAAAAAGCTTCTGCACAGCAAAGGAAACAATCAACAAAACTAAAAGGCAACCTACAGAATGGAAGATATATCTGCAAATGACATATTTGACAAAGGATTAGTATCCAAAATCTGCAAAGAACTTATAAAACTCAGCACCCCAAAAACGAATAATCCAATTTTAAAAATGGGTAGAAGACATGAATAGACATTTTTCTGAAGAAGACATTCAGATGGCCAACAGAGAAATAAAAAGATGCTCAACATCACTCATCATCAGGTAAATGCAAATCAAAACCACAATGAGATATCACCTCACACCTGTCAGCCTGGCTAAAATCAACAACACAAGAAACAACAGGTGCTGGCAAGGATGTGGAGAAAGGGGAACCCTCTTACACTGTTGGTGGGAATGCAAACTGGTGTGGCAAGGAAAACAGTGTGGAGGTTCCTCAAAAAGTTAAAAATAGAACAGCAATTACACTACTAGGTATTTACCCACAGGATACAAAAATACTGATTTGAAAGGATCCATTCACCCTGATGTTCATAGCAGCATTATCTACAATAGCCAAATTATGGAAAGAGTCCAAATACCCATAGATTGATGAATGGATAGAGAAGAAGCATATACATATACAGTGGAATATTAGCCATAAGAAAGAAATCCTGCCATCTGCAATGACATGGATGGAGCTAGAGAATATTATGCTAAGCAAAATAGGTCAAAGAAAGACAAATACCATATCATTTCACTTATCTGAGGAATTTAAGAAACAAAACAAATGAGCAAAGGGGGAAAAAGGAGAGGCAAACCAAGAAACAGACTCTTAACTATAGAAAATAAACTGGTGGTTACTGAAGGGGAGGTGGGCGGGGAGGGGGGAAGAGGATGAGTTAAATGGTGATGGGATTAAGGAGGGTATTTGTGATGAGCACCAGGTGTTGTATGTAAGCACTAAATTCTACACCTGAAACTAATATTACACTTTATGTTAACTAACTGGAAGTTAAATAAAAACATTAAAAAATGGATTAAAAAATTAATGTGTCCATGTGAACTATAGTAACTTATCAATGAAGATTTAGAATGATGGGTAGAAAATAGGTACTTATATATTTGTCTCTTGTCTAATTTATGCACATGAAGATTCTTCTTAATGTTTGGGCTCCATCTCTTCATGTGCTTTATTGCCAAATATGACATTTTTGGCTAACTTCATATTGGCTACCATGAGAAAAACATAGCAATACTATTATTATTCACAGTGCCATGGCTCTTCAGAATTTCCTTGTAGATATTCTGGCCTCTACAGTTCCTTTATGCTATCTATTTAATGGTGATTACATCATTATTCATGATGCTGTTTCATCCATGGCCCACTCCCCATTAATGTTGGCTTCCAATTACTCCTTCAGAAATTGTTATTGTGTTTTATTCATAAAGACCACAAATGGAAAGCTTGCCCAGGGTATGTAGTAAAATGCGAATGATGATTTGTCTCCTGGTTATGTTAAAATTTTACCATTTGAGGTTTTATAGCATAAATACAGAACAACATATCTTCCAACCACATCTTCTTTTGACTACTTTAGGCCGCCATTATTGCATTCCTAGAATATGATTGCTTTCAGTTTGACTACACCCCCGATTTTCATATACCTCCACCAGCTGGGAGGATAAGCATAGGACCAATAGGAAGAGTGAGAAGAGTGGTTCTATTCATGCAATCCCTCATCTGAGATAGCTGAAGATCAGCCTCAGAAAACATGACATCACCACATCAATCAGAGCCAAGAGAGGATATCAATAAGAATATTTTGCAGTGCAGAGCAATAGTCTCAAAAGTCCTGAGAAGAAATAGGTGTGACCATCGACAGAGGACTTTGTGACACATGACATAGAGCCTGTGGAAAGAGACTGGGTGACTGTCTTGGGTTCCAGCAGTGATGGAGGGGATCAAAAGGTGCCTGAAGATACTCTTACTGCCCTTTGGTAATATAGGCAGAAAGCTGATTCATGGTTAAAATGCAGATGGTAGAGAACCAGTGCTTAGGTAAACAGTGCTCTAAATTCATCCTGTGTTCAATGTGTGAGAGAGTTGCCCCAAATCAACATTTCAGTACCAATCTGGCAGCCCAATCTTGCACAATCCTGAGAAAGAAATACTTCATCAGCCAGAGAGAGTTGTTGGCTTCTAGGCCACCCTCTTATGATAGGGTTCCATTCACAAGTCTGTGAAAAGATTTCATGAGAATGAGCCTTGGAGCTTCTTGGGGCATCTGGTTGACCCCATGCCCAGAACAGAGAAGTGGATAGTGCCCTAAAGTAGAGAAATGGGAACTGAGATCCACACAGGTAATAGCTTAATTTTTTCTATTTTTTGCCTCTCCCTATTTCCCAGTGGCAATGATATTCTTCAGAGTGGCCAATTTCTTCAGCTAGTCCTTTGACTAGTATCCTAAAGCAAAGCCCAAACACTCACTGTCCCAGTTAATCAGTAAATAACAGCAATTTCCTGACTTTATATACATTATATACTATGCCCAAGAGACACTAGTTTAGGGTTCAATTGTATATACATATTACAGATCTTTTATATTGTCTTTTAGAAAATATGCCAAAGGTGTTAATGAAATAACTGGCAATCACCAATATCATCTTCATTTCTAATTTTCATGTCTTCTTTTCAGCCCTCAATAGTTGGACTAGCAAAGCAGATTCTTTGCTCACAAAGGCCTAAGGACATGGGGATGGTTTGGTGAAAGACAGCTACTCCAGTTGAAAAAAAGTACAAAAATAAAGCAAACAAATTGAAAAGCTTGGGCATCCCAATTAGATTGCTTTCTATCAAAGATCATCGCCTTCACAGTAAACTTATTTTTATAAAATGTTAAATTAGCAGAAAATCAAGCTGTCCCTTTGAGTGCATTTTCCCCTCTTGTCTAAAGCCTGTGAATTAAAGCCACTATTTTTGGCAGATTTGAAAATAGGATGTGGGTATTAGAAAATATGCCATGGTTTTTCTTCTTGAACCATTTGAAAGGAAGTGCTGAGGAAGGCATCATTTTTAGTGTGCTCTTTTAGCAACTTGGGAAGAATTCAAATGCTTTACTGCTTGTGAATGTGCAGGCCCCAGGGGCCTATATTCTTAGGGTAAAATGAGGTTTGAGACCTGAGAAGCCTCCACAGAGTCCTCTTTTATTGCTTACAAACTTCCTCTGTGATTAAGATCCATCCCAGACTTCAGCAGTTAGGTAGCACAGAACCCCACATCTGCACATCTGCTGGCCGATTTCCCCTCTGCTTAGGGGTTCTCAGACAAGTGCTAGAATTGGGTGGTTTTATTTCTTTTGAAAATGAATTTTAAGACTGATATCCAGAATCTATTAAAATAAACACCTTAGGTCTGCTACACAATGGTCCTTTGCAAAGTGGTTTCTCTTTTAGACAAAGGCAATTGTGGCTTTAGAAAGTTTTTTTTTTCCTTCTGTATATATTCTTTAATATACTATGAGGAGAGAAGAAAAATAGAGATCTTGTTTCAATACAGTCAGAATGGCTAAAATTAACAAGACAGGAAACAACAAATGTTGGCTAGGATGGGGAGAAAGGGGAACCCTCTTACACTGTTAGTGGGAATGCAAGCTGGTGCAGCCACTTTGGAAAACAATATGGAGGTTCCTCAAGAAGGTAAAAATAGAGCTACCCTACGACCCAGCAATTGAACTACTAGGTATGTACCCCAAAGATACAAATGTAATGAACCAAAGAGGCACATGCACCCCAATGTTTATAGCAGCGATGTCCACATAATAGCCGAACTATGGAAAGAGCTGAGATGTCCATCAACAGATGAATGGATAAAGAAGATGTGGTATATATATACAATGGAATATTACTCAGCCATCAGAAAGGTTGAATACTTACCATTTACATCAACGTGGTTGGAACTGGAGGGTATTATGCTGAGGAAATAAGTCAGTCAGAGAAAGACAATTATCATATGGTTTCACTCATATGAGGAATATAAGAAACAGCACAGAGGATCATAGGGGAAGGGAGGGAAAACTGAATGGGAAGTAATCAGAGAGTGAGACAGACCATGAGAGACTTTTTTTTTTTTAAGATTTTTATTTATTTTTTGACACAGAGAGAGAGACAACACAAGCAGGGGGAGTGGGCGAGGGAGAAGAAGGCTTTCCTGCTGAGCAGGGAGCCCGATGTGGGGCTCGATCCCAGGACCCTGGGATCATGACCTGAGCCGAAGGCAGACGCTAAGCAGCTGAGCCACCCAGGCGCCCCACTATGAGAGACTCTTAACTATAGGAAACAAACTGAGGGTTGCTGGAAGGGAGGTGGGTGGGAGGATGGGGTAATGGGCTGTAAGGAGGGTGCATAATGTGATGAGCACTGGGTGTTATATGCAACTAATGAATTACTGAACTCTACATCTGAAACCAATGATGTACTATATATTGGCTGACTGAATTTAAATTAAAAAAAATGGGGCACCTGGGTGGCTCAGGTTAAGCATCTGATTCTTGATTTCAGCTCAGGTCATGATCTCAGGGTCCTGGGATCGAGTCCCACATTGGACTCCCTACTCAACGGGGAGCTTTCTTCTCCCTCTCCCTCTACCCCTACTCCTGCTTGTGCCATCTCACTCTTTCAAATAAATAAAATCTTTTTAAAAAAATGAAGGAAGGGCAGCAGGGTGGTGGAGGAGGAGGATAGGGTCTATACTCTCTTATACAAGCAACTGGATGCTGTAAAAATCATACACAGTCAGAAAAAGAAAGAAATTTTACATTTCATATGAGTTTCTATGCCTCACATGTGAGTCAAAGATAGTAAGAGGTAACTTTGATTTCCTTGGGAAGGCAAACATAGAAACAAATTTCTATAAAGGACTATTCAGAGATGAAAATGTTAACTGCATTTCATTAAAGGAAAGTAGAATTCACTAATCTATGATTGAATTTTAACAAGGATAACCAACAGGTTTCTGATTTGATTGAATTTTAAATACTCCCTCAAACTCTTAATTTTTTTTTCTAGAATATGTCTACATAGATACTGAGTCACTGTTTGCAAGGGTCATCAAATTAAGCCACAGACCCTACTACCTGTGATGCAGTCCCACTACAAAAGTAGTAGAGCATTTGGTTGCATATGTATATAAGACCCAAGCCTTATTCCTTCTTCCAAATTAATGGTAATCTCTTCCCCTTTGCCAGTTGTAGAGCAGGATGGGTAGAAAGTTTAAGGCTACATCTCAACCTAAGAAATGTGGCTTTTGTCCTCACCTCTCCAATAAAGCAGCTCTGGGAAATGTTCTCAGTGTCCTAATTTCCAATTCAGCTGGACCTCTCAAGTGAGATTACTTCCCTCTTTCCCCTTGAAACTCCCATTCCTTAGCTCTGATAACACCCACCCTTAGTTTTGTTTACTTCATGCCTTTGACTATTCTTACTAAGTTTTCTTACTTTGTTCTTCTTCCTCTGCCTACCCTTTAAATATGTTGGTGTCCTCAGGATTCTGTTTTCAGTCCTCTTTTCTTATAGTTTTATATGTTCATTTTAGATAATCTCATCTAATACTATTTCATCTACTATATTTTCATCAACAACCACCTATTTCCATCTGTTTGCTAAATCAACATCTAGATAGAGATAAAGATATATCATTAAAACATACAAACTTGACAAAATTTCCAAAAACAGACTCAGCGCCCCCTCCCACACACACACACAAATAAAACAAAACAAAACCTCATACTCGGGTAATCCCCATTTCAGTTAAAAAGATATCACCATTCCCTCCAACTACTCAGAATCATCTATGATTCCATCTTTGACCATAATTGTTCTTACCCCTATGGATCAAGAACTAAGAAGACAATCCTTTAAATTCCATTGAACTCCATTCCCTCAGACTGTCCTCATCTCCTTGTTAAAGAAAAGATGATTCTGACACTTGTCAATACAGTAAGGAAGACTTTATTCAAAACTACTGCAATAGCAGTATTGTAATAGAGGGGAAAGATAGGACTCAACTCCAAATACAACAAATACAGCTGGGGGTTTCTAGCTATGAGCAGAGTGAGGGGCTCAATGGATGGAAACTACTAAGACAAGACATCAAGTGTGGGGGAAATTCTTGCTGAAGGCAGGCCAGGGCAACCAGATATCAAGGGTGAGGGATTCTCTCTAAACTGACTTAGTAGGGGTGCCTGGGTGGCTCAGTTGGTTAGGTGACTGCCTTCGGCTCAGGTCATGATCCCGGGGTCCTGGGATCGAGTCCCACATCGGGCTCCCTGCTCAGCTGGAAGCCTGCTTCTCCCTCTCCCACTCCCCCTGCTTGTGTTCCCTCTCACGCTCTCTCTCTCTCTCTCTCTCTCTCTCGTCAATTAAATAAATAAATAAATCTTTAAAAAAATAAATAAACTGACTTAGTAGAATTCCTGCTAAAACTAGATTCAGGAAGGACAGACATGGAAGTCCAAGGATCAAAGCCTAGTCAAGAATAGGACTCAGAGGAGCCTAACTAAAGTTTGGTCAGGGAGAGAGTCTGTCACTCAGCCCCAATTTTTCCCAGACCCTTGTTATCTCTTTCCTTAATTGTTGTACCAGTCTCCTGACTATGCATTCTACCTCTACTCTCTAACCCCTAAAATCTCTACTCCTCTCTCTAGTCAGAGTGTACATATCTGATCAAGTCATTCCCCTTCTCAAGAATACAAGTTCAACAGGTCCCCACTGCCTACATACACAATTCAATTTCCTTTACATAAGAGCAATAGTTACAACTTATTGAGCACTTACAATGTCTCAGGTCTTGTACCAAGCGCTTGACAATCATACTTAACCTAAATTAATCTTGCTATAATCTCATGAAGTTGATACAATTATCATTCCTATTTTACAGGTGAGAATCCAAGATACAGAGAGATTAAATAACTTGCCCAAAGTCACATAGGTAATAAGTGGCAGAGCCCAAATTTGAACCTATTCTATCTGATCCAGAGCCATGGGGTTATATAGCTGCTATCCTTCACCACCTCCCCTAACCTGTCTTTCCAACCTCACTGTCATGATGTTCCCTTATATATTCTCAGCACTTCCAGACACCCAAACTACTCACCCTTTTTCAAGGACACAATATATCCATCTTTCATGTTTCTCTGTCTTTATACCTGATATTCCTTCTGCCTACAAATTTTTTTTTTTTAATTTCATGGACTTGAAGAATTTCTACTCATCCTCCCAGATCTAGCTCAAAAGTCATGATTATTGTGTAGACCAGCCTGACCTTCCCAGTTAAGTCATTCCCTTCTGTATTGGACCATACTGCCTTGTATACAGGAGAATGGAAGCTCAGTGAGGAAGGAGACTGCCTCCTTTATTCACTGTTATTTCTCTGGTATCTAGGACAGTGCCTGACATATGGTAGGCAGTCAATAACTATGTGTTGAATGAACTAATTAGAAATACCTTTCTCGTAACACTTATAACAGTATATTGAAATTATTTTACCACTGCCCATCTCTCATACTGTACTATAAGCTTCTAAAGTGGAACATTTTATTATTGACATACCTATTGTTCCTAATGCAATATCTGACTCATAGTAGGCATGCATTAAATATTTATTAAAAGAATCAATGTCCAAAATTCATACCATAAAGAATCATTCCTTGGGGAAGCCTGGGTGGCTCAGTTGGTTAAGCATCTGCCTTCAGCTCAGATCATGATCTCAGGGTCCTGGGATCAAGTTCTGCATCAGGCTCTTTGCTCAGCGGGGAGCCTGCTTCTTCCTCTGCCCCTCCCCCTGCTCATGCTCTCTCTCTGACAAATAAATAAATAAAATCTTTAAAAAATAATAATCAGTCCTTGGAAAATAGTTTTATGGTTCCAAAAATTTCCTTTTCAAATGCAAATATGCCTGAGGGAAAGGACAAAAGCCATACTTTGGCAATTATCAGGTATTAGAACCTTAACAGAAATTAATTTGCCAGATTGATTTCCAACATTACAGCTGTCAGCAGGTGGGTACTTGGATAGGACAGAATACCATGCAGTACAACAGATCCATAGCCAGGGACATGGTAGAGGCCCCTGAGCTGTCTAAGGGTTGCCTACAGGCACTCAGTGTCCTGAAGAAGAAGAAAGGCCAATGTGCTTATAAATGTCTCTATGTATAATAAGGTGCCTAAAAGTGGAAAGTAAAGCAATGGTCAAATTAGTTGCTAGTTGGATGAGGAAAAAGTTAGTCTGGGAAATCCACAGGTGGAAAAAATTCTCCTAAGATTTTACCATTCTGAACAGACAACTCTTACATGGAAACACATAGATAGCACTCACTGAATAACAGATATTAAGTGGATATTCTGAATACAGAGTAAAATATCTCCATTTTGCTTAGCTGGCTCTGGATAAGGCTTTGTGCCACTTTAGGCACTGCAGATGGTGAGCACTCAGGTCTGTGACTGTTGGCAAGGGCAGACACTGAAACTAACAGGGCCACTGACACAGTCCCTATGCCATAGAAGATGCATATCAAAAAAGCCTAACCTTGACATTTACATTCCTTAGTGAGCACCTGAAGTTCTTTGGCTGGAGGTAAGAAAATTGATGGAAAAACTCAGGTTTCAGCCTGTGTAAGAATTAGATTTATCTGATTATACAGTTTTTCATGCAGAGTTAAAACCACTTAGTGGGTCTATTTTCAAAGATTCTTTTCATTGATTTTAGGGAGAAGTACCTTTCTAAGGTTCTTTGCAAGATTTAGCTTATTTATGCCTCAAGCAGGCTGGAGTATAAAGTTTCTGAGGAAAAGAAAAATTAACCACACAATTCACAGAGGCCTATATAGATGGGCCACGGAGTCAAAAATCAAGAACTTTCAAGTTGTTGTACCAAGAAATTTTGGGTGTCATTACTTCTAGGCCACAGGGAACCAGGGCTAATTCCAAGTACCCTGGAAAACAAAATCAGGTCTGCACCTCAGTGAAATCAGCAGCAGTTGTATGTCTTAACTGGTTTAATTTGAGGTCCAGGAAGCCTTTTCTTACTTTCCTTTCTTTACTCTAGAGCTTCCAATTCTCATCATTACAGTCAGTTTTTTTCCTTTGGGGTAAGTGAAATGGAAAAACCCCTGGGAGCATGAAGACATTAACTTCGTATTAGATTTGACTACCTTAGCACCAATTCACTTAATAGCTATCAGGGGAACACCATGGGAAGAAGAGAGTAAGGCCTTAGAAGCAAAGAATCAGTGTTGGAATAAAGGAAGGGAAAAGTTTAGAGCAGAGCCTGGCCAGAATTTGGAGCAGGGATGGTTATTATAAGCAGCTCTGGTTAAACAGGAAGTGGTGCCAGGGCCCTAAACACTGTGGGTAGGCAGCAATGAGGCCACCTAGAGGAAAGACAGGGAGATACCAAGTACTGTGAACAATTCCTCCTCTGTCACTATTTTTCAAGGCTGGCTTAGAGGGAACCTAAAAAAATGAGCTCAGCTCCTTCTCCTCCCTCCTATACCCCCAATTCTGAAAATACTCTTTTATTTATGTTCATACAAAGGCATTGGGAGGCACTGCCAATCCACAGGGATAGCGAATCCAGCCATCCCCAGAAATTGTATTGGGAGGACACTTTGCTCTTCTCCTTGAATAAAAGTCTTTGATGTGGGATGTCACAACTCAAAAAAAGGAGTACTGTCATCATTAGTCAGGAGCCTAGATAAGCATATTGATGCAACTCTAAACTCCAACACAGCCCTCAGTCTCACCAAGATCTCAAGAGATGTTTAGCTAGCTCTTATCAATTACACCAGTTTCCTCCCTCCTAGGACAGAAACTGCCTACCCCTCAACTGGGTCCCAGTTTGAAGTCTTGGTGTTTTGTGTCTTTCATTCCCATAACCATCAGTCTTGCTCACAGAATAAAACCGTCGAACCTAGTTTTGCTTACTTTATCTCCAGCCGTCTCCAACCTGGTCCATCCCCTTTTGTGTCACATTCCTGTGCTTTCTGTAGTTCCTCTGGTCTATTTCACTGTACCCTCTGGAGCCTTTCTCTACTGTCAGTAGCATTTATTTTATTTTCTACCTTCCCCCCAGAGTACTCCCTATGCCCTGTGATTTACCTACTGCCTGCTAGCTTCCCCCTGAGATCTCTGCTTCTCTTGTGACCATTCCAAGAGGATGTCCCTCTCCCTTGTCCTCTCAGAGCCAAGACCACAGTGCTGCCTTCTCCTCATTTATCTCAGCTGCTTGCCTTCCATTGTTCTATCGCCTTCCATCATCTGCCAATTTCTGAAGTTCTTGCTGTAGTCCAAGTACACCTTCAACTTCTCATCTTCCACATTAGCATCCCTCACCCCAGGTCCCTCCCCGACCCTGTGTTTCTAATATTTCCTTCCATACAGACTTCTGTCCAGGGTGACATTTTCGATTTCCATATGTATAATCACACCCTGGCCTAGAAACTCCTTAATTCATTCTACTCTGAAGACATTCACTTCCACTTTTTTCAAACCTCTCTCTTTTGACCAAAATTTTTAACAGTCTCGCCTGGAACTCAGACTAAGAACCCACCTTCTCCCTTCTAGGCACAACCTATTTTGCTCCCTCACTCCCACTAAGTCAGTCCTTAACCTGATCACAACTCCCATTCTCAACTTCTCCCCCATTTTTCCAGTCTGTAAGGGTTTTCCTGCTTTCATTCTCCTCCTTTGCCAGCTTGATCCCCTAACCCTCCTGCTCCCAGGTAGCACAAATCAAAGAAACACCATAAGATAAGTCCATGTTAACTCTCCTCAGGGGGGCCCTCAGTGCTTCTGGTCACTTATCTTATTTCTTTGTTACTGCCTATCCCAACCCTCTTAGCCCAAGTCCCACATTTCTCAGGCTCCTGGTTTCACTTCTTCGTCACACTTACAAACAAAATAACAATATTTTTAAAACTTCATTTGGACACTGCATTCTTCTCAAATAATTCCCCATTTCTCATTCCTGTCTTTGACAAAAATTAATGAGTATATTTTGTTTTGTACATCTCTTCACAACATACTCCTTTGTTAACTCTTACCACTATACTCAAATTGTTCAAAGATAACTATCTTCTAACTGCTAAAAGCATCATCCTCTTCTCCAGTTTCATCCTACTGAATATCTCAATAGCATTTCATAGTTTATCACATCCATATCATCTCCTATTCTTACCATGTTAGAAAATCTTTTATAAAATTTCTAAGAGTCCTCAATATTCTAATATATAATGTGAAAGATCTACTATGATTAATTTCCCAGCGTATTTGCCTTACAAACATTTTTTTCATTGTCTCTTGGAATAATATTCTGAGGGACACCATTTACTAAAATACTTCAGTTTCACATTCAGCCATTTCCATTTTCTCTTCTCAAATTTTCTCATTCATCCTATTCTCAAAATGTCAAAGGTATTCTGGGTCCCCTCACTCTTAGCTGAATTTTGCCTTCTACTTCATTAAGAAAAATATATACATTGTATGTGAAATCCCTAACCTTTTAATTTGTAATTCTCCTCTCTTCAAGATAAATTTAGTCCTCCACTGCTATAAAGCTAAACCTTGATTTGTGTTTCTAGATTTCTCATCATCTGATAAGCTTGCTCTTCCCACTATTATCACCTTCTTCATTCTTCCAGGACTTATACCCTCTGACCCAGACATGTCCTCACCCAAGTCCTCCTACCTTAAAATAAACAAACCTACATCCCCTGAAAGCTACCATTTACTTTCCTTTCATTCCCTTCCTGCCAACTTCTTGAAAGAGTAGTCTAAGATTGCTGCCTCTTTTTCATTATATGCTCACATCTTCACCTCCATAGTCAGCTTCCACCCTCACCATAACCAATGTGTTCCTAAAGGTAAACAGCATTTTCATAATTGAGAATCCCAAGGCCTCTTCTCAATATTCACCCTAATGACCACTGTAGAGCATCAGTCATGTGTTCATCATCTACTCCTCCCAAGGTTTATAAAGTTCTGCCTTCTTTTAGTTCTCCCCTTAAATCCCTATGCCCTTCTTTTCAATCTCCTTCATTGACTCCTCTTACTTTAACCACTCCCTAAATGTAGTGGTTTCTCAAAGTTCTTTCCTTGGCTTCTCTATCTTCTCACTCTATCCTCCTCACCTGAGATCATTCCTTTTTATGCTGCTAGTCTTGATCCCTCTTCTGGTCTTCAGACATGACTTTTAAATAGCTACTAGTCATCTCAATTAATTTGACCATAATTTTCTTAGTCATAGATTCTAACAATTTCCAAGTCATTTTTGATTCTTCCCTTACTTGGCCACACTCCAAATATGCTTCTGCGCACATACAATCCAAAAAGTCACTAAATTCTACTAATTCTATCTCTAAAATGTCATTTGTATCTGGCCCTGAATTCAAAACCTATTTCCAGTGCTCTAGTTGAAGCTTCCATCATCTCTTGCATTATGTGAAGACATCCCAGTTCAGTTCCTAACAATATGTCATGCACATCATGTAGCTTAATTTAAATTCATTGCACAACATGATGAAACCACCCTGCAAAGAACAGCCTGTCCAGTTAAGATAATAGGCTTTGGAGCCAGACTTGTCTGTATTCATATTATAGTTGAACATGAAGTGATAAGTTACTAGTTTTGTTTTTTTTTTTTATTTTCGGCAACTGAAATAATTACTTCTTTGTCCTTCAGTTTCCTCATCTATAAGATGAAGATAATGATGGTACTTACCTCATAAGCTTATATGGATTCAACAAGTTAATACATGAAAAATGCTATAAAAAGTATATGGTAAATAGTAAGCAACCCAGAAATGGCTATGGTTGTTATCATAATTACCTCCTTACACATTCATTGCAATACCGGCTGAACCATAAAACATATCTAGGGACTTTCTAGTTCCTATTTTCCCTGACACAGGTTGGTATCTGCTTTAACAGAAAAGGTCTTCTCTAGACCAAGCTAATCAAAAGATACTGTTTCTGTCAACAAATCACTTAACGTGACAACATCAATACTGATTTGAAAACAAGATTTGGCCCAGATAATTTCTAATCCACTCAAACTACCTCTAGAGAATTCAGTGTTAAATGTTATTAAGGATCTGCTTATTCTTTGTGTGATATTGTTTTATCACAGATCAGATCAGGAGTTGGCCATAAAGGCCCATACATACAGTGTTAAGACTTGGAGGATGGAAATGAAAGACAAGAAGCCCATTGATGTAGTGCTAAGTTCATCCAAGACCAGAGGCAGAGCCTGAGGGCCGAAATGAAGTCTAGTGCTAGGGAAGCAGTGGAGGTTATTAGTTAGAATTGGGCTCAGGATTCACACTGCCTAGTTTCAAATTCTTACCCTTCCATTTGCTGAAGTGTGACACTAAAGAAGTTACTTCACCTGGGCGCCTGGGTGGCTCAGTCGTTAAGCGTCTGCCTCTGGCTCAGGTCATGATCCCAGGGTCCTGGGATCGAGTCCCACATCGGGCTCCCTGCTCAGTGGGAAGCCTGCTTCTCCCTCTCCCACTCCCCCTGCTTGTGTTCCTGCTCTCGCTATCTCTCTCTGTCAAATAAATAAATAAAATCTTAAAAAAAAAAGAAGTTACTTCACCTGAGACCCAATGTCCATGTCTAAATCATGGGATTGTGATACAATCACACCTATATCATAAGGTAGTTGAGAGGATGAAATGACAAAATCTATGAACAAAACTTAGCACAGTACCTGGCACAACTATTACTTTTAGCATCATAATTATTTTTATTAACAGAGCTTAAGTCCAAAACACCAGCCCATAGTTAGGGACCCCAACCAGAGTCACAGGCAAGGAGAAGTTGTAAGATTCCTATGACAGAATATCCTAAGTAAGACTGTATTGGACTTCCTTTATCCTGCTTTGTTCCCTGCTCCACTCCACTCTGAGTTCTTTCTCCTAGAAGTTAGGATCCTGTCCCCATGAATGACTATATGCATTTTCTCTCCAGAGTGGAACTACAGAGAGTGCAAGTGCCTTTACAAGGTTTTCCATAACCTTTACATTCCTTTCCTCTTCATTCTCATTCTTACATTTTATCCTCTAGGTATGCTGAATTGTTCATAATCTTCACATACTCTCTTGTGCCTCTGTGCCTTAGTTCAAGTTGTTCCATCTGCTTAGGAAGCCCTCATTCATGCAGCAAATAATTGAGAATGTCTGCCAGCACTGTTTCAGATTCTGAGGAGACAGCAGATAGACACAACAGATAGAATTCACTTACCTTTGTGGCACTTACATTCTAGTGGGGGGATTGATAATAAATGTGTAAATAAAACAAAAAATACAATGACAGATTGTGAAGTGCTAGAAAAATGAAGAAAGTAATGAAATAGAAAATAGGTATTATTTTCAACAGGGTAGACAGGAAAGGCCTCTCTGAAAGGTGTCTTGTGACTTGTTATTAGTATTTCTATCCTGCCCATCCTTAAGGTGTCGGCATCAGTCTTCACCTCTCCAGGAAGCCTGCTCTGAATCACCAGGTCAGGATAAATAGTTCTCTTCTGGGCTCTCACAGAACCCAGTATATGCTGCACACAGTGCCTGACTTATAATAGGCACCCAGTATAGTAAGGGTTCCTAAGCAGGGAACTATGGACATTTAGGGAATCTACAGGAAGACTAACTTGCATTCAAAAGTTGGTATACGTGTGCACTCATGTATTTTTCTAGAGCAAGTATTCAGAGATTTTATCATATTCTCAAAGATTAAATGACCTCATCACAGGGTAAAACCTACTGCTGAGTTGATGGTCAGTGAGCCATCAAATTTTACTGCCTCCTTATGAGTACTGCATTAGCTCTCCTTGGATGAACTCTGTCTCAGAGGTATGTATGGCTTTATGCTGAATTAGTACCCACACTAATTCATTTATTTAATGTATTTAATTCCCTTTTATTAAGTGGCAAAAAATATAAAAGGCACTATGTTAAGCACAGTGGGGACTAAAGGGATGAGGTCCAAACAGAGCAAAGGCCTCACACCATTTCCTCACATGTATCCATTCTCCTCTATTTGTTCATAAACTCCTGTAAAGACAGAACCCCTTGCTGTGCTTTCTTCTATATCTCCCTTTAGTTCTTAATGTGAACTCCTTATGTAAATGGTACTCAGTAAAAAGCTATTCATTTCTTGGTGATTTTTGTCAGAAGACAGGGTAGTGAGCTAAATTCTATCATATCCAATTAACAATAGGTCTGAGTGTAATTTCAGCAACGTAGTTACATACAATTTATGAAAGATAGCAATAGCTCAGAAAATACAAATCCTCCTGAATTAATGGTGTGGTCTCCTCAATTGGAATAGTGGTACCCATGCTGTGTTCTATGGGAAAATGAGTGAGCCTCCTGGGAGAGAAATAAAATAGTCATAGAAATATATCTTAAGGCTAATTTTTTCCTATCAGAGGCCACAACACAGCAAAAGAACACATAATTCAGAAAGCAGCAGGATTATTCAAACTAAGGACAGCTTGATGAGGGAGAACTCAACATCCAGAAATAGGGAAAAGATGGAAGATGGAGGAGGTAAAAGGAAGAAAGGAAAGGGAACAGCAAACTTGTGTTGCTGGTGTCCACTGAGAATCATTTGGTCTTTTCCAATGGGAAATAGTTCCATTTTAGTCAGTTGAAACTGTCTCTGAAGTGATAATTCTAAATTCTTTTCTGCCTAATTCCTTTCTAACATTCTGGGTCATACCTAGCTGAAAAAGCAAATTACATTCCTTCAGCCATGAGTAGTCTTCCTTAGAAGAATAACTGGAACCATGTTTCAAAATATTTTCCATTGTTTCCAGACCCTATTAAAGCATCATTTTTATCCTCTCTGTTTTGTTAAAGGGCCAGTGGGGAAATCCAAGAAAAGGGATATTTAGAGTTGCCTTTTATAGGAATAAAGCTTTGCCAAATTAGGTTATTTGGGAGTAGGATTAATCTGAATCTGTGCAAAGTCTACCTTTTCGAGAAAGAGTAAAGAAAAAGAACTCTATCAAGTATGAAACATTAACTGCTAATAAACTGCTTTAGTAAAAGACTCCCTTGGACCAGTTTTAATTAAGATATATGATTCATTTGTAATTAGTATATTATTTCTAGGAAGGTGGGTGTAAAAAAAAAAGGCTATCCAAGAACTGTTTTTTAAAGAGTTCAGTTTCTTAGGTAGATTTGGCATTCCTCCTACAATCTTGTTTTACTGTCTATTTGTGCATGCAAAGATAATCAAAGTCCAGTGTTTTACAAATGATCTTAAAATCTAAATTTTCAAGGGGGGGTCATATTAAAATGAGCACTATGGTGTACACCTAAAAAGGAACATGGGACCCTAAATGTTCAAGAAAGCCATAAGCATCTGTGGAAAACCAAACTTCACATGGATGGCAACATCTCATACAGGCTTCTACAGTGTAAGATCCACATACAGGGGATGGATGTGGCAAATGTTCCAAACTGACAAAGGTCTCCCTACATATCCACATAGATTTCTGTAAATCATCTCCTAGTCTAGAACAAAACATCCCATCTGTAGATAGTTTAATTTTTTAAACATATAAATCATACTTATTTCAAAGTCTGTATCTGATAAATCCATTATCTAGGGCGCCTGTGGGTCTGTTTCTATTACCTCTGGTTTATGTTCAGTTTTGGTCATGAGGTCTTATCTCTTTCTACACCTTATTATTTTTGACTGAATGTCCAAGACATCATGTGTAAAAAAATTATAAAACTAATTTGAGGCTTTAGATGATATTGTCTTCCTTCAGAGACAATTTACATTTGTTTTTGGCAGGCATTAATAGTCTAAGAGCACTAACAACCCCAGATCACTTTAATCCAATCAGATATTAAAATAACTAGATGCGGGGCTTCAGCCTTTTTAGGGGCTAACTATCTCCAGTTTTCCCTTACACCTACAATGTTCCCCTTCAGCGTCCCAACCCAAAACTGAGGGCTTTACCAGACACCCTTCTCTTTGATGAGTCCTGACCTTCAATTCTGTCCCTCAGACCCTGGGAGTTATGAGCTCAGCTCAGTTTCTCAGTCTCTCAGCTGCACTTTTGGAATCATGAGTTGGTCAACTAATTCTTCCCTTGTTTAATTTTAAAATAAATATTATTTATACTTTGAACAACATTTTTGCTATTCTCAGTTGGAAGGTTGGTCCAAACCAGTAGGACTGACTTATTCATTAGGCACAGTAGAGATTTTGCCTAAGACCCACAATATTTTTAGAGGCCCATAAAAATGTTTTAATTTCTTTTAAAATCAAAATAAAAAAACAAACTTTTAGGTTGGAGAAGATGTTTTCATATGCAATATTACTATGTTAATCTTTATACCAATTCAGTTATAAAATAGAATTTTAAAATATTTTTTAATGGAAGAAAGAGTTCATGAAGGCAAAAGTGCCTAAAAGCCATAATGTGGCCCTAAAAGGCAGTAGCCTTCCATTGCTGAAAACAAAACTTCTCTAGAGGTATTTTAAAGGCATTAATACTACCGTAATCTCAACTGCATAATATTTTATACTTTGCAAAGCACTTTCCCATCTACTACCTTGTTTGAGACTTACAAGAATCTGGTAAGTTAAGTGAGACAGGTGTTAGTTTACCAGTAAGGGAAATGAGATACAGAGAGTTTAAGTGACTTGCTTGAAGTCACACAACATGTCAGTAATAGACTCAAGATTGAAGCCCATATCTGGAGCTAAACAGTATTCCAGAAATGCATCATACAACATAATCACAGAACCTGTGAATACTTTGAGAATAATTATGACATGAAAGCCCATTATCAAAAAAGTCATGAAAACACTTCTTTACACCAATAAGCATACTGTTCTAGGAGTTATAAGATCTGAGTTCTAATCCTGGCTCAGCACTAACTTATTGTTTAACCTTAAACCAGTCATGTCTTGGTCCTGGCATCTAAAACAAAGTCCTTAGAGAGATCAATCTGAAGTTCCCTACCAGCTCTATTTATTTTATTATTATTCAATGAACCTAAAATGCCAAAACACTCAGTCTACCACATAATAGTCAAAAGTACCCAGTCCTCTTTATGTAACAAACTAAAGTATATGGGGGAAAGAGCCCTAACAAGGGAACAAGGCCATGTCAGATAAACACCATTTCCCCTATTACCTGCAGGGTCTCAGAGACAAATCAATAAGTGTGGAGCCAGGTCCCTGTCCACAGTGCCACTGTCTTTATTAATATTGCTTTTTTCAATTCCATTAATATTGCAAATGCCAGCAAACAATTTGTGTTTAAACCCTCTACACTTTTTTTTTAACTACGAGATGAGAGTTTAAAAGCAGAGAAAGTTATATTTGTCTGAATCCTATATACTTGGATTCTAGAATAATCCTCGACAGCAAAGTAATTTCCTAGCTAAATCACTGAGTTACTTAGATCACATTTGATCTAAGGAGAACAGAAAGTATACAAGTAGAGAGAAAGTTCAGGGGACTGGGCTTTAAATAGTGCTGTTTTGGGTGAGAGTTACATTCAGTTCCCTTCAGACCTATATAGTGCCTATATTCAGAAGGTAGGGAAATAATCCTCCTCTGGGAGTTGGGACACCAGGGTTTAGGGACTACTCTGGCATAGACACTCATTGTATATGTCTAGTAAATCCCTTCACTCTCTGGGCTTCAGTCTCCTGTTTGTATACAAACAAGGGGTTAGATTAGGAGTCCTTTCAGTTCTAAACATTTATAATTCTATTCTCAATCAGCTTTGCAATGTATGGGGCTCTTTATAATCTTTCTCACTTTCCATGCCACCAGAATTGCTTTTTCTACCTGTCCCTTGGCTTTACTGGGTGCCACTGTGTGACATCAGGATGCTATCATTGCTAACATAGACTCCCTGACATTTTGCCAGCTGTACTGCCCACATGGGTGGCTAAAAGGATTTTAAGAGTATCATCTACTGACAAGTCAAGATCTCTGGGGGGGGATTGGGGTGAGAGTGGAGGAAGGAAGGAAAAACCTCAAGATGCAACATACAAGCCACACATTTTCCTTTCAGACCATCAAAGCCTTGCTTTGCGAGGAGCAGAATGCTACTAGAACACCTGGTGACCCCTTTTGAGAAAACATGTTCTTTCCATGATGATGGCCCATTGTCTTCTGTAAGATTCAGACAGCATTGGTTGTCCACTGCCATGCAGAGAATGACACCAGTTCCCAGAATGGAGGTGCCCAAAGTAATACACACAAAGAATTAAGTAGGCTCAGCAACTACTAATGGGGCTACAATGTTGAGGCACACTGCTGAGACAGGGCAGTGGAAGAAAAGGGTGGTGGGGAGGAACCTAAAGGCTGGAAAGAGGACAACAGAGAGCAAAACGGAAGAAGAAAAAAGAAAATTGTGTAGAGAAATATAAAAACAAATGTAACTGATACTCTATTAATAAAATCAATACCCTCTTTATGTTCAAATTAAGGAGTTTATTAAATGTAATTCTGGGGACCAGAAAATTTATTGTGAGTCATATTAAACGTATTTAAAATTTTGACAGGGAAGTAATTCACTCATTCCTTGCATACAACACTAGACCACATATTATTCTCTTTCAGATTTTTCAACTAACTGCTACTGTCACTTTAAGCAACTGGCAGTTCTGAGGATTGGTGGCAAGGCTTCTGGTACTTCATGCAACTTGTATATGTATTGCAAAAACACTCAACAGATATATGTTAAACCTGGTAAGGGGTTGTTTTTATTTTCTTTCAAAGCCTATGCCTGCTTTGGATGGAGTAGAGCCAATAACATGGGTTCACGTGTGGAAACCTGAGTTAATTGGTTCCACAATTCCAAACTGTCCAGTGCTACAGCAATACTCCATATAGCCTGATGCCTTGGGCAGCTACCAGGTTGTTCTGCCCCTCAAACCAATTCTGCTTCCAGAGAATTCCAAGCACATTACTTCCATTGCATGACGCTTTTCTGAATGGATAGTCTAAAGAGCATGTGCTTTGGACAAAAATAGACTTGAGGTTGAGTAGGTATTTAAGCAATGTTAGTTGTCATTATATTCATTAAGAACACTAACAATAATGATAAGTGCTGTTGATGTTATTATAATTGTTACCACTATCCTACCAGCCTAGTTCAGCTCATTCTTACATCCAACAGTTAAGTCAGCCCCCAAACCTCTGCCTCACCAACTGGCCACTGCTAGTTCCCAGATCCCTTCCCCCTGCCTGTCCTGTCCTACTACCCACTGTGTGCTCTAGGCTTCTGTTCTGACAAACAAGCAGGCAGCAAGCCAGAACTCACAAGCAGGGACAAGGCGTTAATGGCCCTACCAGCTTCAGTACCTAACCCCAGGGAGGAAAGGAAAATGAAAGCGCCAAATATATAAATGGCCCCTGTCTGGCCAGCTCATGAGAATTATCAATTAAGAACTGAGGATGCTTTGTGTGCTCATGTCTTCTTAGTTATGGGAATGATGGTTGCGATGTAGCATATCACTCTTAATTGTTTCAGCCCATCAGTTACCTGCAAGGGAGGGGAAGGAGCATGGACTGCTGCCAGGCAAGATCTGTAATTGATGGTCACCTGAACAGCATTGATCAGGTCTTGCATTAAGCATGAGCAATTAAAAAGAAAGTTCCACTGGAAACAGGCAGGCACTACATCAGGTTGGATTCTCTCTCACATTTCAGAACTTGACCCTAGCCCTGCAATTTGGGAAGGCATTATCTGATATATTTATGGGCAAGGCCATACTCACTTAGGAGGGGTTGGGCAGCCATCCTTAGGCCTCAGGTTTAAAGGCTCCTGCCCCTTAGGAAATCTTGAGCCTTGAGGTTTCATCTCAAATCATGCCTTTGGAAGGAGTTGCTGAGAAATATGAGATACTGAGAAATACGATGTGACATCTTCAAATGCCCCCTCACTAATTCCTCCAAAGCTAACATACCAGGTTATTCAATAAACTTTTATGTATCACAGTAACCTGTACTAGGACATTAAATGCTCATGACCAGAACCTCAAGCAAGCAACATATTCTTACATTTCAATTCCCCACCTGACTGACATTATGTCCCTAATTGTTATCCTTTGATACATCATGATTCACTGGGCCAACCTGCCACCTCTTCCTTATCCTTTTCTTTTCCATCACTGCCACTCCTCTCCCATTGGTCCTGGGCCTTTTCCTGCTCCATTATATACCAGTATGTGGCAATAGAAAGCACTGGGTGTCTGGGCTAAGGCAGCAGTAGCAGCTAAAGTGCATACATTTTCCTTATAGAGTTCTTTTAGCATCTGTCAGAGAGCTACTGTTTCCCTCCTAGGGCTGTGAGCTTCTTGAGGGCAGGAAGCATGGCTTACACAGTATCCACTATAAAAGTTTGTTGTAAGCATTACCGTAAATAAAAGGCTTCACATAAGCACTTCATAGTGCCTAGCATGGAGCAAGTACTGCAAAAGTGTTTGTTGCATCACCATTATTCTCATCCATGTCACATTCCCAGCACCTCACACAATGCCTGGCATAGGAAAGGTACTAAATATGTACCTATAGGTCCAGAATCACTCATCTAAAACCTTTGGGTCAATTAGTACTTCAGAATTTGAAGTACTTTTCAGATGTGAGAAAGAGAATATGGGGCACATACTATAAATTGCACCCCAGCAAGATTGGAAACAGCATCCTATAATCAAACACATTAATACACCTGTAGTGAAACAAAGAAATATTCACTCTAAGTTGGATTAATAAAGAATATAAAAGGCCTCATAAATCAGACCAGGAAAGATTTTGCTATCAAATGTGTTTGGGTGTCAATTTACACACGTACACACACACACATACACACACACACAGCTCAGTTTTCAGACCTCAGATTTTGGAACTGTGGATAGTAGATTGTGCACCTGTATTAAATAAAGAAATGGGGACACCTGGGTGGCTCAGCTGATTAAGCATCTGACTTTGGCTCAGGTATGATCTCAGGGTCATGGGATCAAGCTCCACATAGGGCTCTGAGCTCAGCAGGGAGTCTGCTTCTCCCTCTCCCTCTTTCTCTCTCTCTGCCCTTCCCCCCGCTTGTGCTCTCTCTCTCTCTCTCTCTCTCTCTCAAATAAATAAAATCTTTAAAAGAAGGAAAGAAGGAAAGGAAAAGAAATGAGTGGAGGACAGTCTTTAACCTCAGCACCCCTTTCAGAGTAGGGAGACATTAACTATCCTCCTCTAACTCTTTGGGCAAGTTTGCCTTCTGCGTCTTGCATGAAAATTGAACAATTACTCTATAGTAATGGACACACCCTGTACAAAATAATTTCTTTTTAAAGATTTATATATTTATTTGAGAGAGAGAGAAAGAGAGCCTGCACAAGTGGGGGGCAGGGGGAGAGAGAAAGGGAAAGAGAAAGACTCTCAAGCACCTCCCAGCTGAGAGTGGAGCTTGACACAGGGCTCAATCTCAGAACCCTGAGATCATGACTTGAGCCAAAATCAAGAGTCAGACGCTTAACTGAATGAGCCACCCAGGTGCCCCTGTGCAAAATAATTTCTAAGGGAGCCAGTTCTCCCTTACCCCATTCACTAAGCTTCTAATAGTACATAGGCAAAGTACAGTGGGTACATTTGTAGAGCTGGCAGCTCTGCCATCCATAGGGCCATGGCCTTAAGCAAATGCCTTTACCTCTCTTAGTTCCAATTTCTGCTTCCATAAAACTAGGAAGGGGCAAATTTAGGGGTAAATGCTAATATTTAGTGAGAACCTGGCAGGGTATGAATCTTTTTTTTAATCACATATGTAATTTTTTATTATGTTATGCAGGGTATGAATCTTGCCTATATTTTATTCTTGCCTATATTTTACAGATGAGGGAAATGAGGTTCAAAGAGTCAAGGTAAGAGCAGCCCTTTCCCCTCTGTTGAGTGAGAGAGAATTGAGAGAATGGGGTAGGGGGAATATTGGAACAAACCAAAGTGCTAACTACATACACACACACACACACACACACACACACAAAATACCCTGAAGATATTAATATTGTAACAAATTGCAAACCTGATGCCTCTGCCCACCTCCCTAATAGCGATTTGTGCCACAGCAGCTGTAGCAGGAACAGAGTGTGAAATTCAGAACTAAAAGAGGAAACCAGGGAGATGGAAGCACCCAAGTGTGAGGGAGAAGCAAGGGCCACTTAATTGCAGAGATCAAGGTGCTATATTTTACTCCTAGTTGAGAATGTAAATGATGCCATCATCAACTATTCTTTGGCAATATTTCTTAGTATTCAGAGTACAGTTGTGTGGTCTGAAAACAATTTAAATTGAATAAAAACTAATGCTGCTTTGACTGATTCTGATATTGGATTCTTCCCTTCCCGTCCCCCCAAACAGAGTCTCTTCTATGAATACACAGTGAGTCAATCTGGTATATCTTGATGGTTGAATAAGCTCTTTGATTTTTGAATTATTCTGAGATTAACTGAATTTGAAATGTGGGCTGCTTGCAATGTCTTGCTGGCACAAAAAGATGAGCTTTGTTATTGACAGAAAAGACTTGCACATGACATTTTTTATCATTATTTGCCTGTGCTGAACTCGTGTTCACTTCAGCCTGGACTGCCCGCCTGGATGGGTGCTGTGAGGCCGGGTTCAAAAGTGCAATTTACAATATTCTCTCTTAACTCCTGTGAACTGCCATGCAGCACAGCGTGACAGCTGCCTGGGGGACCAGACACACATTTCTTGCCACAATCAAAGAAAATTGTCTATTATATTAGGGTTTTTGAGAACTTGCCTAATATCCCGAATGAATAAAAGCTGTAATCTAAGAATCATATTATGGGCAAATTGAATCAGAATATCTCTGGAGCTGTTTAAGAGTTTGTATGCAAGCCCTACAATCCTGTCCCTGGTCCCAAAGGAAACCTAGCAATTTCACATCAGACTTAGGGCCTTAGTCTGTGGACTCTAAGGTAATCAAGCATCCTCTATCTCCTTTATTCCCATAGTAGCTCCCAAGCTTTCTCCTCTCTCCTCTTTGCTCCCTGTATTTATTTTCTTAATCCAAGACTCCGCTATCCATTTAAAATGATTATGTCTCCATACACATTGCCACCTCTACCACCCTACTATCCCTGCTCCCTTGTTACTTGCTCTTAATTTTGATATTCTTTTATTTTCTTTATTCTTTCTGGGCCAGTTTGTCCTATCCTATTCTTTCTTCCTTCAGGTTTTCTTCTCCTTATTTCCCTAGACTTATCATCTTCTACCTACCCCATAGCAAAAAGCTAACCTGGCCAGTCCTACAGAGAGTGGCATTAGCACAAAACATAATGAAAACACCCATGAGTAAGCACAATGACTAGCTGGTCCATTCACCAACTACTAGGAATCCTGCCTTAATACATAGATAGAAATTATTTTAAATAACCATGTAGCAATTTGCAAAGGCTACTGCTTCTGAAGTGTTTATACTTTTTGCATTTCTGTTATACAGGGTAAACCGTATATGTCAAGTGTTTATAGAACCATCAGCCTGAGAACACAATAGCACTACAAAATAAAAAAATACATAAATAAGAGGTAAAAGCCAACAGGCTTCACAAAAGCCCCTTGGGAAATAAGCTAGCAATCAGTCAGGCAGTCCTTGAGCATGATGGCAAGCAAGAGGGAGGCCCAATTACAAATACAACAATCCCAATATCTACTGAAACCTTAGCCCTCCCAGATTTCTCTCTCTGTCTCAAATTCAGGGTCAGGAAGAGTAGTGATTCCCCTAGGCAACTGACAAACAGCAACCTTCCTGCACATTCCCACAGGACCTCTGTGCCATCACTGCTGCCCAGTCAACGTGCATAACACTGTGAAATGCTTCCTCCTTATCATTATCCCTGTCAGCCCCCACAGGCTCCAATCAGTGGGGAGAAACCCCTCTTCTCTGCCAGTTATACCCTGCTTTTAGCTCACACAGCAGTGATAACTTGTACTCTTCTGGTCATACATAAACTCTACAGATCTGACTCTTTTTGCTATTATCCCTACCATTAGTATAACTGCAACCAGCTTGAGGCAGGAGCTGTGTCATTTTTTAACCCCTGGTACCTCTAACGTGAAGCCTATCACAGTAGATGCCCAATAAATATGTATTGGATTGAGTTGTACTAGTCAGTACCATTATCAGTATTAAATTATTCTGTTTCCCTCTTTATGCATTACAGACATCTGCAGTCCTCTCCTACTTAGTCTTTGTTTCATTGGTAAGACAAAAAATGAAACTGTCATTTTAAATCCAGTGGCCTTCCCTTTATTGAAAGCTAATCATCCACAAGGTTTTTCTCTCCCACTGATACCATATGAGGAAACAATTAGCAATACTTTTTCTGATGTCAGTAAATGACCTCAATATTAATCTTATCAGGCTTGCTTCATTGGGGAGTTTATTCAGAAATCAATTCAGGTTGCATTATAAATCAAAAAGAAGAAAAAGCAATTCCTAGCTTTCTCTTCTAATGTGAACACATCAGCTAGGTAATATCCTGATTAAAGTCTCATGATTGTGTCACAAATGATCTATTCAATTTCTTTTCCTTTTCAGGTATATACTTAATTTCCTAATCTGTTGAAATCATTTGTTCCAATAACTATTTATTTTATTTTTAATTTAATTTTATTATGTTATGTCACCATACAGTACATCATTAGTTTTTGATATAGTGTTCCATGATTCATTGTGTTCGTATAACCCTGTGCTTCATGCAATACGTGTCCTCCTTAATACCTATCACTGGGCTAACCCATCCCCCCCCTCCTCCCCTCTAAAACCCTCAGTCTGTTTCTCAGACTCCATAGTCTCTCATGGTTTGTCTCCCCCTCTGATTACCCCCCCATTTTTCCCTTCCTTCTCCTAATGTCCTCCATGCTATTCCCTATGTTCCACAAATAAGTGAAAACATATGATAATTGACTTTCTCTGCTTGACCTATTTCATTTAGCATAATCTCCTCCAGTCCCATCCATGTGGATGTAAAAGTTGGGTATTCACCCTTTCTGAGGGCTGAGTAATATTCCATTGTATATATGGACCACATTTTCTTTATCCATTCATCTGTTGAAGGGCATCTTGGCTCTTTCCACAGTTTGGCTATTGCGGACATTGCTGCTATGAACATTGGGGTGCATATAGCCCGTCTTTGGGGTAAATACCCAGGAGTGCAATGTCTGGGTCATAGGGTAGCTCTATTTTTAAATTTTTGAGGAGCCTCCACACTGTTCTCCAAAGTGGTTGTACCAACTTGCATTCCCACCAAGAGTGTAAGAGGGTTCCCCTTTCTCCACAACCTCTACAACATTTGTTGTTTCTTGCCTTGTCAATGTTTGCTACTCTAACTGGTATAAGGTGGTATCTCAATGTGGTTTTGATTTGAATTTCCCTGATGGCTAATGATGATGAACATTTTTTCATGTGTCTGTTAGCCATTTGTATGTCTTCTTCAGAGAAGTGTCTTTTCATGTCTTCTGACCATTTTTTGACTTGATTGTTTTTTGCATGTTGAATTTGAGAAGTTCTTTATACACCGTGGAAATCAGTGCTTTGTTTGTAGTGTCATTTGCAAATAACTTCTCCCATTCTGTGAGTTGCCTCTTTGTTTTGTGGACTGTTTCCTTCACTGTGCAGAAGCTTTTTATCTTGATGAAGTCCCAAAAGTTCATTTTTGTTTTTGTTTCACTAGCCTTTGGAGATGTATCTTGAAAGAAGTTGCTGTGGGCGATGTCAAAGAGGTCACTGCCTATGTTCTCCTCTAGGATTTTGATGGATTCCTGTCTCACATTGAGTTCTTTCATCCACTTTGAGTTTATCTTTGTGTATGGTGTTAGAGAATGGTCGAGTTTCACTCTTCTGCATGTGGCTGTCCAATTTTCCCAGCACCATTTATTGAAGAGACTGTCTTTTTTCCATTGCATGTTTTTTCCTGCTTTGTCGAAGATTATTTGACCATAGAGTTGAGGGTCCATATCTGGGCTCTCCATTCTGTTCCATTGGTCTATATGTCTGGTTTTGTGCCAGTACCATGCTGTCTTGGTGATCACTGCTTTGTAATATAGCTAGAAATCAGGCAACATCATGGCCCCAGCTTTGTTTTCTTTTTCAACATTTCCTTGACGATTTGAGGTCTTTTCCGATTCCATACAAATTTTAGGATTGTTTGTTCCAGCACTTTGAAAAATGTCATTGGAATTTTGATCAGGATGTCATTGAAGGTATAGGTTGCTCTGGGTAGCATAGACATTTTAACAATGTTTATTCTTATGATCAATGAGCATGGAATGTTTCTCCATCTTTTTGTGTCTTCTTCAATTTCTTTCATGAGTGTTCTGTAGTTCCTAGAACACAGACCCTTTACCTCTTTGGTTAGGTTTATTCCGAGGTATCTTATGGCTTTTGGTGCTATTGTAAATGCAATCGTTTCTCTAATTTCTCTTGCTACAGTTGCACTGTGAGTGTATAAGAAAGCAACTGATTTTTGTGCATTGATTTTGTATCCTGCCACATTACTGAATTGTTGTATAGTTCTACTAATTTGGGGGTGGAGTCCTGGATTTTCCACATAAAGTATCATGTCATCTATGAAGAGAGAGCGTTTGACTTCTTCTTTGACAATCTGAATACATTTTATTTCTTTTTGTTGTCTGATTGTTGTTGCTAGGACTTCTAGTACTATGTTGAACAATAGTGGTGAGAGTGGGCATCCTTGTCATGTTCCTGATCTTAAGGGAAAGGCTCTCAGCTTTTCCCCATTAAGGATGATATTCACTGTGGGTTTTTCATAGATGGATTTTATGAACTTGAGGAATGTTCCCTGTATCCCTATACTCTGAAGAGTTTTAATCAGGAAAAGATGCTGTATTTTGTCAAATGCTTTTTCTGCATCAATTGAGAAGACCATATGGTTCTTATCTCTCCTATTAATGTATTCTATCACACTGGTTGATTTGTGAATGTTAAACCACCCTAAATCCCACATGGTCATGGTGGATGATCCTTTTAATGTATTTTTGGATCCTATTAGCTAGGATTTTGTTGAGGATTTTGGAATCCATATTCATCAGGGATATCGGTCTGAAATTCTCCTTTTTGATGGGGTCTATGCCTGGTCTGGGGATTAAGGTAATGCTGGCCTCATAGAATGAGTCTGGAAGCTTTCCTCCTGTTTGGATTTTTGAAACAACTTCAGGAGAATAGGTATTATTTCTTCTTTAAATGTTTGGTAGAATTCCCAGGGAATCCAACAGGCCCTGGACTCTTGTTTTGGGGAGATTTTTGATCACTACGTCAATCTCGTTACTGGTTATTGGCCTATTCAGGTTTTCAATTTCTTTCTGTTTCAGTCGTGGCAGTTTATAGGCTTCCAGGAAGGCATCCATTTCTTCCAGGTTGTTTAATTTATTGGCATATAGTTGTTGATAATAATTTCTAATAATTGTTTCTGTTTCCTTGGTGTTAGTCGTGATCTCTCCCCTTTCATTCATAATTTTATTAATTTGGGTCCTTTCTCTTTTCTTTTGGGTAAGTCTGGCCAGTGGTTTATCGATCTTATTCTTTCAAAGAACCAGCTTTTAGTTTCGTTGATCTGATCTACTGTGTTCCTGGTTTCTAATTCATTGATCTCTGCTCTAATCTTAATTATTTCCCTTCTAATGTGTGGCTTAGGCATCATTTGTTGCTTTTTGTCTAGTTCTTTAAGGTGTAAAGTTAGTTGGTGAATTCGCGATTTTTCTATTTTTTTTGAGTGAGGCTTGGATGGCTATGTATTTCCCCCTTAGGACCGCCTATGCAGTATCCCATAGGTTTTGCACCTATGTGTTTTCGTTCTCCTTGGTTTCCATGAATTGTTTAAGTTCTTCTTTGATTTCCTGGTTGACCCAAACATTCTTGAGCAGGGTGGTCTTTAGCTTCCAAGTGTTTGAATTTCTGCCAAATCTCTTCTTGTGATTGAGTTCCAGTTTTAAAGCATTATTGTCTGAGAATATGCACGGAATAATCTCAATATTTTAGTATTGGTTGAGACCTGATTTGTGATCCAGTATGTGGTCTATTCTGGAGGAAGTTCCATGTGCGCTCAAGAAGAATGAGTATTCTGTTGTTTTAGGGTGGACTGTTCTTTATATATCTATGAGGTCCATCTGGTCCAGTGTGTCATTCAAAGCTCTTATTTCTTTGTTGATTTTCTGCTTAGATGATCTGTCCATTGCTGAGAGTGGAGTATTGAGGTCTCCTACAATTAACATATTGTTATCAATATGACTCTTTATTTTGGTTAACAGTTGG